>NC_058523.1:289119834-290349209 GCF_904849725.1 Hordeum vulgare subsp. vulgare | reverse complement strand
TATATATCAACTTGGAGTTGAGTACTTATGCTTTATTGTTGTTGACTTTACCTTTGAGGTAAATGGTTGCGACGCAAAACTATAAGCCCCTATCTTCCTCTGTGTCCAGCTGAAACTTTGACACCATGAGTACCACGTGAGTTGTAACAATTGTGGAGAACAAAAGAGATGATTGAGTATGTGGGTTTGCCTTACAAGCTCTTATTTGACTCTTTCTGATGTTGTGATAAATTGCAATTGCTTCGATGACTATGGACTATTGTTGGTTACTTCTCGGTAAGGTTTTTGCTTCATGCTTTGCGTTGTGAAGGAATTGTTACTTTCCCATAAGAATCTTTATGATGTATTGCTGTTCTATGTGTGATCATGATGCCCTCATGTCCGTATTATGTTTTATCGACACCTTTGTCCCTCAACATGTGGACATGTTTATGGGACTTGGTTTTCGCTTGAGGACAAGCGAGGTCTAAGCTTGGGGGAGTTGATACGTCCATTTTGCATCATGCTTTCATGTTGATATTTATTGCTTTTTGGGCTGTTATAATACTTGTGGTACCATATTTATGCCTTTTCTCTCTTATTTTGCAAGGTTTATTCGAAGAGGGAGAATTCAGGCAACTGGAATTCTGGACTGGAAAAGGAGCAAATCCTAGTCCACTATTCTGCACATCTCCCAATGCCGTGAAAAGTTACGTGGATTGTTTTGGGATTATATAAAAAATACTGGGCGAAAGAACTACTTGAGGGGGCTGCCAGGGAGCCACAAGCCCTGACACTGCCACCCCCTAGTGGCGGAGTGGGGGCTTGTGGGCTCCCTGATGGCCCACTAGCCCCCCTCTTTTGCTATATTAAGCGTCCTGGTCCAAAAAAATCAGGAGGGAGCTTTTTCATGGTTTCGCTGCCGCAACGAGGCGGAACTTAAGCAGATCCAATCTAGAGCTCCGGCAGGACAATCCTGCCAGGGAAACTTCCCTCCCGGAGGGGGAAATCGTCGCCATCGTCATCACCAACACTGCTCTCGTAGGAGGGGATGCATCTTCATCAACATCTTCATCAACACCATCTCCTCTCCAATCCCTAGTTCATCTCTTGTAACAAATCTTCATCTCGCGACTCCGATTGGTACTTGTAAGGTTACTAGTAGTGTTGATTACTCTTTGTAGTTGATGCTAGTTGGATTACTTGGTGCTATTCATTGATGCTATTCATTGCACCTCTGATCATGATTATGCTCTATGAGTAGTTACTTTTGTTCCTGAGGACATGGGATAAGTCATGTTAATAATAGTCATGTGAATTTGATATTCGTTCGGTATTTTGATATGTTGTATGTTGTCTTTTCCTCTAGTGGTGTTATGTGAATGTCGACTACATAACACTTCACCATATTTGGGCCTAGAGGAAGGCATTGGGAAGTAGTAAGTAGATGATGGGTTGCTGGAGTGACAAAAGCTTAATCCCGAGTCTATGCGTTGCTTCGTGAGGGGCTGATTTGGATCCACTAGTTTAATGCTATGGTTAGACTTTGTCTTAATTCTTCTTTTGTAGTTGAGGATGCTTGCGAGAGAGGTCAATCATAAGTGGGATGCTTGTCCAAGTAAGGGCAGTACCCAAGCGCCGGTCCACCCACATATCAAACTATAAAAGTAACGAATGCGAATCATATGAACATGATGAAACTAGCATGACAGAAATTCCCGTGTGTCCTCGAGAGCGTTTTTCCTCCTATAAGACTTTGTTCAGGCTTGTCTCTTGCTACAAAAGGGATTGGGCCACTAGATGCATCGTTGCTACTACTTGTTACTTGTTACTTTTTGCTTTCTACGTTTCACCTCGCTACACAATCACTTGTTACCGCTACTTCCAATGCTTGCAGTTATTACCTTGCTGAAATCCATTTATCAGAGCCTTCTGCTCCTCGTTGGGTTCGACACTCTTACTTATCGAAAGGACTACGATTGATGCCCTATACTTGTGGGTCATCAGGCGTCTGGAATGGTGGGCCCCCGCCCTATGAAGCGCGAGCCTAACGGCGGTGGAGAAATGCGCGGGGCCGGGGCCTGACAACGCAGTGCGGTTTGTGTGTGGAGGGGGGCTCCTGAGTAGCACGCCTCAGGAGCCTTACCGGTCACAAGGACACTTGGCCTTCGGGTCACGACCTTTCCCTATGGGGAACAACCATGGTAACGGGTTGCACATTACGGAGGCACGGAAATGTGTGGGACCGGGATCCACAGAAATAGAGTGCCGAAAGGGTCTTCACCCCGTCCCACCTACGAAACAGGAGATACACAAGAGGGACTACAAAAGGGACCGACACAAACCCACGAGCTAAGTATCCCACATGCCTGAACCAGAACCTTCTCGTCTCACGTCAAACTAACAATGAATTAAAAACATGCGCTTTAACGAAGGGATGCAGAGGCTAAGGACTCGGTTGTAGCGAAGAATGAGGTCGTCGGCCAAGCGCGTAGCGGCATGAGCGGTGCCTCGGGAGGACACGGCTTCCTGAGGGACCTGGGCCCTCATCACCCCGATCAATGACTGGAGCGGCAACGGGCCCTAAGCTCCGAAGCCTAGCCGCATCGACCCCTGACAAGCAAGCCATCAATCCAGGAGCAAAGGGAAAAAGGAGAACGGGAAAGGTAATAACAACAAAAGCTTAACGCCCGGTAGGGCAAAGTTCTTGATCCACTGTTACAGGAGCAGGTAAACAGAAGATAGGGACACCTAAGGGGAGGGGCTGCCAACGTCACCAAGGGCGCCTGCCGGCTCGGCGTAGGGACCCCCTCCTCGCTCGAGGCGGGCACCTAGACGTACCGCTCCACCAAGGCGTCCACATGCGGGCGGACTTCGTCCTGGAGAAGACGGTGGGACTTAGCAGGCGCCGGATCGGCGACGAGCCGAAGGTCGAGCTCCGGAGCGAGGCGGCGTAGGTTGGAGAAGACGAGCGTCAGGGCAAGGCCCAGAAGTTCGCGCGTGCTGGACGCGCTTTCCTCCTCCATGTGGGAGACGCCAGCCTCGAGTGCCTCCACGACCCTCTGAAAGAAGGTGAGGTAGCCCCTGTCGCTCCTCGCCTCAGGTAGTGCCGGGGTCTCCCCGCAAATTGGCGCGTTGAGGCGGCTGCCCGACCGGCAATGTAAGCGAATTGCTTGGTGTGCTGGGATGCCATCAGCCGGGCGTACGACGCCTCGTCCTGGGTGGCCTGCACGGCGTCGGTCGCCTACTTGAACTGCTCCTGCTACGATGCCAGCTCTGCCTTGGCACGCGCCTCGCCATGGCGGGTGGCATGGAGGGAGGCCTTGGCGCTCTCAAGATGTGCCCGCAACCCCTCAACCTCCTCTTGGAGCTCGCCAAGATTGGGCTTATTGGAGGAGGGCGCGCTGGAGAAGAAAGGAGACTTACTCGTCGGCCATAGCCCAGCGGTGACGGACGAATGGAGGCCCAGAGGGCCCTCCGCCACTGACTGCGGAGCCGAACGAAGGTGCGAGATGCGCCGCGCGCTTCCCCCGTCCAAAACCATCTCCGGGCGACAACATGGAGATGAAGAACAAAGGGGAGAAGAGGCTTTCTTGCGGCAAGCAGAGGAAGCAGAGAAGAAGCTCGAGTTGCAGTGCCTCCCCCCCGACGGGGCTGGGCGAATTTATAGGCGGGACAGCCACGCATCGTCACGGTCAGTGATGACCCACAAGTATAGGGGATCTATCATAGTCCTTTCGATAAGTAAGAGTGTCGAACCCAACGAGGAGCAGAAGGATCTGACAAGTGGTTTTCAGCAAGGTAATATCCGTAAGCACTGAAATTATCAATAACAAGTAGTTGTGTGGTCAGATGATTCGTAGCAAGTAGCAAGTAACAAAAGTAACAACGGTGCAGAAAAGCGGCCCAATCCCTTTTGTAGCAAGGGACGAGCCTGGACAAAGTCTTATAGGAGGAAAAACGCTCCCGAGGACACACAGGAATTTCTGTCATGCTAGTTTTCATCACGTTCATATGATTCGCGTTCGTTACTTTGATAGTTTGATATGTGGGTGGACCGGCACTTGGGTACTACCCTTACTTGGACAAGCATACCACTTATGATTAACACCTCTCGCAAGAATCCGTAACTACGGAAGAAGAATTAAGACAAAGTCTAACCATAGCATTAAACTAGTGGATCCAAATCAGCCCCTTACGAAGCAACGCATAAACTAGGGTTTAAGCTTCTGTCACTCTAGCAACCCATCATCTACTTACTACTTCCCAATGCCTTCCTCTAGGCCCAAATAATGGTGAAGTGTTCTGTAGTCGAAGTTCACATAACACCACTAGAGGAAAAACAACATATAACACACCAAAATATCGAACGAATACCAAATTCACATGACTACTATTAGCATGACTTATCCCATGTCCTCAGGAACAAAAGTAACTACTCACAAAGCATAATAATATTCATGACCAGAGAGGTAATGAGTAGCATCAAGGATCTGAAGATAAACACTTCCACCAAGTAATCCAACTAGCATCAACTACAAAGAGTAATTAACACTACTAGCAACCTTACAAGTATCAATCGGAGTCGCGAGACGGAGATTGGTTACAAGTGATGAACTAGGGTTTGGAGATGCGATGGTGCTGATGAAGATGTTGATGGTGATGAGTCCCCTCCGATGAGAGGAGTGTTGGTGATGACGATGGCGACGATTTTCCCCTCCGTGAGGGAAGTTTCCCCGGCAGGATCGTCCTGCCGGAGCTCTAGATTGGTTCTGCTCAAGTTCCGCCTCATGGCGGTGGTGAATCCTCCTAAAAGCCTCCTCATGGTTTTTTTCGGAACGAAACCCTTCAAATAGCAGAAGAGGGGAGCCAGTGGGTCAACAGGGAACCCACAAGCCCCCTAGGCGCGGCCAGGGGGGGTGGCCGCGCCTACCAGGCTTGTGGCCCCTTGGTTGCGCCCCTCTAGCACTTCTTCGGCCCAGTATTTTTTATATATTCCCAAAAAAATCCACGTTGATTTTCACGACTTTTGGAGTTGCGCAGAATAGGCATCTCAAACTTGCTCCTTTTTTAGGCCAGAATTCCAGCTGTCGGCATTCTCCCTCTTCATGTAAACATTGCAAAATAAGAGAGAAAAGGCATAAGTATTGTACCATGAAGTGAAATAACAGCCCAAGAAGCGATAAATATCAACATAAAAGCATGATGCAAAATTGATGTATCAACTCCCCCAAGCTTAGACCTCGCTTGTCCTTAAGCGAAAGCCGAGCTCAATAAATATGACCACATGTTTAGGGAGAGAGGTGTCGACAAAACACGATACGAACATGCATGCATCATGATCATGATCGAAACAATAATACCAACATATAATCTCTAATGCTAAAGTGACAATTGCTTCAAAAAGTAAAGGATGGATCAAGAATCTTACCGAGAAGTAACAACCGATAGCCTTTAGTCATTGAAGCAATTGCAATTTATCACAACTTCAGAAAGAGTCAAGTAAGAGCTTGTAAAGCAAATCCACATACTCAATCATCTTTTCGTTCTCTACAATTGCTACAACTCACGTGGTACTCATGAGATAAGGTTTCAGTTGGACACAGAGAAAGATAGGGGCTTATAGTTTCGCCTCCCAACCATTTACCTCAAGAGTAATGTCAACGACAATAATTCATGAATACTTACCTCCAAGTTAAAATATGAATATAGGTCGTTCCCAAGCATATGACGTTAGCCAAGATAAAGGCGAAACAAGGAATTGGTGAAGATCACCATGACTCTTTCAAGGGCAAAAAGTAAAGGTACAAGATATGCCCTTCGTAGAGGGAACCAGAGGTTGTCATGCGCTTTTGAGGTTTGGATGCGTGTCCTCTTAGTGTGGAGGAACGTCACTTTGTATTGCCTCTTGTGATAAAGAACTTTATTATGCAGTCTGTCGCTTTTATGTCTCCCTCATCACAGGTTTGTACAAAGCTTATTTTCCACACACTAATAGATCATACATATTAGGGAGCAATTTTTATTGCTTGCACCGATGACAACTTACTTGAGGGATCTTATTCAATCCATAGGTAGGTATGGTGGACTCTCATGGAAAAACTGGGTTGAAGATTTATGGATGCAGAAGTAGTATCTCTACTTGGTGCGGGAGTTTAGGCTAATATGAGGTGGAAGCAATCTTCACATGCTAAGGGATCTCTAATCATATAACATTGTTCTGAACCAAGCAAACACAATTCATTATGTTGTCTTCCTTGTCCAACATCTACTTGTAAGCATGTAATAGTTTAGTGAGTGTCCACAATCATAGATGGTGTCAAAGATGATATATTTATATGTGAACCTGTCCTTCTTTATCATTTCCTATTAATTGCAACAATGACCAAGGTCTACGTTTGTCTACCCTCTACAATTTTCAATCATCATTCCTTTTACATGTGAAGCCATCACTTCCTATAAGATCATTACATGATCTTTCATGCTTTAGTTCTTTTGTCACTCTTTTGATCATGGCAAGAGCCAAAGCCCTTCACCTAAGACACTCATTACTGCATGGCTCACGAGCTCAAATACATCCGGGGTGACACAAAGCAAAACTCAAGACTAAAACACTAAAAGTTTTAATCTACTAGAGAAAGAGAAAACTGAAAAGGAACAAACTAAAACAAAGGTAAAGGCAAAAGATGTGATGGTGATACGATACTGGGGAAACTCCCCCAAGCTTGGCACAAGCCAAGGGGATTGCCCATACCCATGCTTAGTTGTCTTCCTTTGGAGGTGATGGTGGTGGACTTATTGCAGAGGTCTTGAGCTTGTTTAATTTCCACTTGAGCATAAAATTCTGCTCCCTCGGATCATCATTTTCCTCTTCAAGCTTCAACGCCCTTTGGCATTATTCCTGTTTACTCTCCTGCAAGAAACGAGAAGGGACAAACAAAGTTTTAGGCTTCTTCCTTGAGCTAGGGAGGATCAACTTCTTGAACTCCACATGTGTGTGTCCAGGTTGAGGTAGAGGAGCCTCCTCTTCATCGGAACTCGTTTGTTCCTTCCCCTTGGGATCATAATCTTCTTCCTCATCAGTGGTCCATCCATAAGGATCCAAGTCCCCATAGACCCTGGGGTCAGCAAGGTAATCTGCCACATAGCTCTCCCCCTCTGAATCTTGAGAAGACATCTTGCCCTAAATCTGCGGCAGAAAACAGGCTCGAAACGAAAACAAAGGAAATCTGCGTGATACAAGGGTCAGACCTTTCAGGAGAATATAATGATTTTTTCCAGACAAGAAGCAGTACTCCACACGAAAACGGAGTCCGGGAGGCACACGAGGTGGCCACAAGCCCCCCAGGCGCGGCCAGGGGGTGGGCCCGCGCCTGGCAGGCTTGTCGCCTCCTCGCGCGCTTTCCGGACTACTTCCATTTTTTCTATTTTTTCAAATATTCCAAAACGGAGAAAAATTCCTACTGGAAAAGTTTTGGGGTCTGTTTTCTTACCGAATCACATACCTTTCCGTTTTCGAAGTTTCAAACAGGCTGATAAATGTCCCTTAGGTATTCTTCTGGAGTTATGGTATTGATAATATTGCTTTCAACATTTATGGGAGTACCTGAGATATAATGCTTGATTCTCTGCCCATTTACCACTCTCGGACAATTACCTTCCGTGTTGTTGATCTTGATAGCACCGGAACGATATACTTCCTCAACAATATAGGGACCTTCCCATTTAGAGAGAAGCTTGCCTACAGAAAACCTTAAACGAGAATTATATAGCAAGACATAATCACCTACATTGAACTCACGCTTCTATATCCTCTTAACCTTTTCTTTGAACAACTTGGCATTCTCATATGCCAGAGTTCTCCATTCATCAAGCGAGCTAATGTCAAATAACCTCTTCTCACCGGCAAGTTTGAAATCAAAGTTGAGCTCTTTGATTGCCCAATAAGCTTTATGTTCTAGCTCAAGAGGTAAATGACATGCTTTACCGTACACCATTTTGTACGGAGACCTGCCGATGGGATTCTTATAGGCAGTTCTATAAGCCTACAGTGCATCATCGAGCTTCTTAGACTAATTCTTTCTAGACCTGTTGACAGTCTTTTGCAGAATTAGTTTAATCTCTCTGTTGCTTAGCTCTACTTGACCACTGGACTGAGGGTGATAGGGAGACGCAATTCTATGGTTGACATCGTACTTAGCAAGCATTTTACGGAAAGCACCATGAATGAAATGTGAACCACCGTCGGTCATTAGATATCTAGGGACTCCAAATCTTGGGAAAATAACTTCTTTAAGCATCCTGATAGAGGTGTTGTGATCAACACTACTAGTGGGTATAGCTTCTACCAACTTAGTGACGTAATCAACAGCAACTAGGATATGAGTATACCCGTTGGATTTTGGAAAAGGTCCCATATAATCAAAGCCCCAGACATCAAATGGTTCTATGACAAGTGAATAGTTCATAGGCATTTCCTGACGTTTACCAATATTACCTATTCTTTGACATTCGTCACAAGACAAGACAAACTTACGGGGATCCTTGAATAGAGTGGGCCAATAGAAACCTGACTGCAATACCTTGTGTGCAGTTCTATCTCCCGCATGGTGTCCTCCGTAGGCCTCAGAGTGACACTTCTGTAGGATCTATCCCTGCTCATGTTCAGGTACACAACGTCTAATAACACGATCTACTCCTTCCTTATAAAGGTGAGGAACATCCCAGAAGTAATGTCTCAAGTCAAAGAAGATTTCTTCTTTTGCTGTTACGTGAAACTAGGTGGTATATATTTGGCAACGATATAGTTTGCATAATCAGCATACCATGGTGCACTACGTGAAGCATTGATGACATTCAATTGCTCATGAGGAAAGTTATCATCAATAGGTTGTGGGTCATCAAGAACGTTCTCCAACCTAGACAAGTTATCTGCTATGGGGTTATCAGCATCCTTCCTATCGACAACGTGTAAATCAAACTTTTGTAGCAAGAGAACCCATCTGATAAGTCTAGGTTTGGTGTCCTTCTTCTCCATGAGGTACTTAATAGCAGCATGATCAGTGTGAATAGTGACTTTGGAATCAACTATGTAAGACCTGAACTTTTCACATGCAAACACGACTGCTAAAAATTTCTTCTCCGTAGTAGCATAGTTTCTTTGGGCATTATCTAGAGTTTTTCTAGCATAGTGAATAACATTCAACTTCTTATCAACTCTTTGCCCTAGGACAACACCAACAACATAATCACTAGCATCACACATGATTTCAAAAGGTAAGTTCCAATCAGGTGGTTGAACACTAGGTGCGGTTATCAAGACCTTAAGTATTTCGAAGGCTTCCTCACAATCATCGTCAAAAACAAAAGGAATATCCTTTGCAAGAGATTGGTAAGATGCCTAGAAATCTTAGAGAAGTCTTTAATGAACCTTCTATAGAAACCAGCATGACCGAGGAAACTTCTTATACCTTTGATATCTGTGGGGTATGGCATTTTCTCGATTGCATCACCCTTAACCTTATCGACTTCAATACCTCTTTCAAAAATTTTACGTCCTAAGACGATGCCTTCATTAACCATAAAGTGGCACTTCTCCCAATTCAAGACAAAATTGGTGTCTTTACATCTCTGCAAGACTCGATCAAGGTTGCTGAGGCAATCATCAAAGGAAGACCCATGAACGGAGAAGACATCCATGAAAACCTCAACAATCTTTTCAAAAAAGTCAAAGAATATAGCCATCATACATCTTTGAAAGGTAGTACGTGCATTACATAAGCCAAAAGGCATACGTCGATAAGCAAAGGTACCGAAAGGGCAGGTGAAAGTGGTTTTCTCCTAATCAGATTGTGCAACAGGTATTTGGGAGAAACCAGAATAACCGTCTAGAAAGGAGAAGTGTGTGTGTTTAGACAGTCTTTCCAGCAGTTGGTCGATAAAAGGTAAAGGGTAATGATCTTTCCTAGTGGCTTTATTCAATATCCTAAAATCGATCACCATCTTATAGCTAGTAATAATCCTCTATGGGATCAATTCATCCTTATCATTAGGGACTATGGTAATACTTCCCTTCTTAGGGACGCAATGCACCGGACTCACCCAATCGCTATGAGCAACATGATAGATAATACCCGCTTCCAGGAGCTTTAGTATTTCCTTTCTTACTACCTCTTTCATCTTAGGATTCAATCTCCTTTGATGATGAGCAACAGGTTTGGAATCAGGATCAGTTTTGATTTTGTGCTGGCATAGAGTGGGACTAATGCCCTTAAGATCATCAAGAGTATATCCAATAGTAGCACGGTGTTTTCTCAGAGTTTTTAGTAACTTCTTTTCTTCTTGCTCTGAGAGGCTAGCACTAATTATAACAGGATATATCTCTTTTTCATCAAGATAAGCATACTTAAGAGTATCAGGCAACTGTTTAAGCTTGAACACAGGATCACCCTTTGGTGGAGGTGGATCCCCAAGCAGTTGAACAGGCAAATTATTCTTAAGGATAGGATATTGTTCTAAGACAACTCTATCTATCTCATCTCTTTCATCCATATGCATATCATTTTTATGCTGAAGCAAGTATTGCTCTAAAGGATCAGTAGGAGCCACGGCAATAGAAGCTAAGGCAATAGTTTCATCCTTACTAGGCAACTCTTTTTCATGAGGTTGTCTAGCAAACTTGGAGAAATCGAACTCATGTGACACTCCTTCAAAGCCAACAGTGACAGTTTGCTTCTCACAGTCAATATGAGCATTGACAGTATTGAGAAAAGGTCTACCAAATATGATTGGACAAAAGCTATCTTGGGTGGTAGCAAGAACGAGGAAATCAGTAGATACTTCGTTTTACCACACAAGACTTCAACATCCCTAACAATTCCCATAGGGTAGATAGTATCCCTATTGGCAAGCTGAATAGTGACATCAATAGGCTCTATCTCAACAGGTGCAATCTCGTCTTTGATTTCATCATATAAGGATTGAGGTATTGCACTAACACTAGCACCCACATCACATAAACCATGATAACAATGATCTCCTATCTTAACAGAAACAACAGGCGTGCCAACAAAAGGCCTATGTTTGTCTCTAGCATGTGGTTTAGCAATTCTAGCAGCATCTTCACAGAAGTGAATATTATGTCCCTCAACATCATCTGACAAGAGATCTTTGATAATAGCAATGCTAGGTTCAACTCTAGTTTTCTCAGGGGGTGTAGGTGTTCTAATGTAGCCTCTACGTATCACAGATGAAGCTTTAGAATGATCCTTCATCCTAACAGGGAAAGGTGGTTTCTCAATGTAAGCACTGGGAACAATAGGATCATTATAGGCAATAACTCTCTCTTCATCTGGATTTGGTTTAACTACATTGACTTCTAAGGGAGGATGATATTTAAATCACTTCTCTTTGGGGAGATCAATTTGAGCAGCAAATGATTCACACAATGAAGCTACTATCTCAGAGTCAAGTCCATACTTAGCGCTAAAATCACAAAAAGTATTTGTTTCAACAAAGGATTAAACGCAATCAAACTTGAAATTCATACCTGACTCCATACCTTCTTCAATCTCCCAATCTTCAGAGTTGTGTTTAATTATTTCCAATAAATTTCATCTGAAGTCAAATATCTCTCTTCATAAAAGAACCGGTACAAGAAGTGTCAAGCATGGTGCGATCATCATGAGAAAGCCGAGCATAGAAGTTCTGAATGATAATTTCTCTCAAGATCTCATGGTTGGGGCATGAATTTAACATTTATTTAAGCCTCCCCCAAGCTTGAGCGATGCTTTCTCTGTCACGAGGCCAAAAATTATAAATATAATTCCGATCACGATGTACAAAATGCATAGGATAACACTTTTGATGAAATTCCAATTTACACCGATTATAGTTCCATGATCCAGTATCATCACATAGCCTATACCATGTCAACGCCTTATCCTTCAAAGATAAAGGAAATACCTTCTTCTTGACCTCATCCTCGGGCAAACCTGCAAGCTTAAATAAACCACAAACTTCATCTACATATATTATATGCAAGTCTGGATGTGATGTTCCATCTCCTGTAAAAGGGTTAGCCAGCAGTTTGTCAAGCATACCCAAAGGAAATTCAAAGAAAATATTTTCAGTAGGTGCAGCAGGTTGAGGAGAAACTCTTTGTGCTTCCGTTCGAGGTGAAGATACCCTGAACAAGCCCCTCAAAGGATTAGTTTCCATAGTAACAAGCGACAATAAATTTCAGCACACTATATGAATGTTTCCTTACCAAGTTCCACTTACCAAAGGCGCTTCATTCCCCGGCAACGGCGCCAGAAAATAGTCTTGATGACCCACAAGTATAGGGGATCTATCGTAGTCCTTTCGATAAGTAAGAGTGTCAAACCCAACGAGGAGCAGAGGGATCTGACAAGTGGTTTTCAGCAAGGAAATATATGCAAGCACTGAAATTGTCGGTAACAAGTGATTGTGTGGTGAGATGATTCGTAGCAAGCAACAAGTAACAAAAGTAGCAACAGTGCAGAAAAGTGGCCCAATCCCTTTTGTAGCATGGGACAAGCCTGGACAAAGTCTTATAGGAGGAATAACTCTCCCGAGGACACACGGGAATATCTGTCATGCTAGTTTTCATCATGTTCATATGATTCGCGTTCGTTACTTTGATAGTTTTATACGTGGGTGGACCGGCGCTTGGGTACTGCCATTACTTGGACAAGCATCCCACTTATGATTAACAGCTCTCGCAAGCATCCGCAACTACGAAAGAAGAATTAAGATAAAGTCTAACTATAACATTAAACTAGTGGGTCCAAATCAGCCCCTTACGAAGCAACGCATAAACTAGGGTTTAAGCTTCTGTCACTCTAGCAACCCATCATCTACTTTCTAGTTCCCAATGCCTTCCTCAAGGCCCAAATAATGGTGAAGCGTTATGTAGTCGACATTCACATAAGACCACTAGAGGAAAAACAACATACAACACATCAAAATATCAAACGAATACGAAATTCACATGACTACTATTACCATGACTTATACCATGTCCTCAGGAACAAAAGTAACTACTCACAAATCATAATCATATTCATGACCAGAGAGGTAATGAGTAGCATCAAGGATCTGAACATAAACTCTTCCACCAAGCAATCAAACTAGCATCAACTACAAAGAGTAATTAACACTACTAGCAACCTTACAAGTACCAATCGGAGTCGCGAGATGGAGATTGGTTACAAGTGATGAACTAGGGTTTGGAGATGAGATGGTGCTGATGAAGATGTTGATGGTTATGAGTCCCCTCCGATAAGAGGAGTGTTGGATATGACGATGGCGATGATTTCCCCCTCCGGGAGGGAAGTTTCCCCGGCAGGATCGTCCTGCCGGAGCTCTAGATTGGTTATGCTCAAGTTCCACCTCGTGGCGGCGGCGAATCCTCCGAAAAGACTCCTCCTGATTTTTTCAGAATGAAACCCTTCATATAGAAGAAGAGTGGAGCCAGTGGGCCAGCAGGGAGCCCACAAGCCCCCTAGGCGCGGCCAGGGGGGTGGCCGCGCCTACCAGGCTTGTGGCCCCCTGGTTGCGCTCCTCTGGCACTTCTTCAGCCCAGTATTTTTTATATATTCCCAAAAAAATCCACGTTGATTTTCAGGGCTTTTGGAGTTGCGCAGAATAGGCATGTCAAACTTGCTCCTTTTTCAGGCCTGAATTCCAGCTGTCGGCATTCTCCCTCTTCATGTAAACGTTGCAAAATAAGAGAGAAAAGGCATAAGTATTTCACCGTGAAGTGAAATAACAGCCCATGAAGCGATAAATATCAACATAAAAGCATGATGCAAAATGGACGTATCAGTCACCAACCGGTGTGGGAGCGCGGGCGTCGCACACCTCGCGAGGGTCGCGAGGTGGGCCGACAGGTGCGCTTCCACCCACGTCGCCTCACCTATCCACCGAGCGGTCACGTCCGCGAGGGCCGTTGGGTGTGGTCAGGCCACACCCATGCCATTCAATGAGCAATGATGTCCTGCACGATTCTTGGGGATTGTACCATCGTGGCGTGGCGCAACCCTGGCGCCTCGAGGAGTGAGAGCGCCACCGCACGTCTGCAGGACATGTGTGCCGCCTAGCCCGCAGAAAGATGGGGCCCATGACGCTTCGGGCCGGCCTCAAGGCTTCGACGAGAAGCCAACCCGGGCGCGCCTTGGGCCCGGGGCTACTGTCGGCGTTCTGGGAATGGGGGTACCCAGACCTGCCTGCCTGCGGCCTAGGGTTGGCCCACTTCATCAACAGAAGATCAACTCGCACGGCACCACCCAGGAGAACGCCCTCTCGAGGAGGAACGGCATCAAGACCCGGAGGGGCCCTCCTCAAGAACCCTCCGGAGCGGCGGATATGTCGAGGCGAGGCCCAACCTCAGGAGTCAAGGCTGACGTAGAGGGAGGACAGGTGAAGCAGCACGCAACAGGCGATGTAGTTTCCGTTTTGGTGCAAAGAGGGCAAAGGCGCATGCTATTTCCCAAGGCATCTTCTAAAGCTTTTCCTTGTGGTGCAACAAGACCATGGCCGCCCGCCGGCAGGACGAACGTCATCGCTGCTCCCACCCCTGTATCGGAGGCAACTACTTTGCAGGATAAGACCACTTTTGACACGAGAAGCATGTTCCCTTGTCGCCCTTCCAAATTGGCCGTTGTGGGATCCCTTCTCGCTGAAACGATAAGGGAAGAGGACCCGGGCCTCCGCTATTAATAGAGTGGGTAAGATACTTTGTAGGGGAGTTCATTCTCTCCTCTGAGCAACACACAAAGCCAACCAAACTCCGGAGGCTCGAGAGTACTGTACTAGTTCATCCGTCAACCTCCACGAGAGGCAATCAACTAAAGCAGGAGTAGGGTTTTACGCTTCCTAGCGGCCTGAACCTGGGTAAACTGTTGTGTTTTGTGTTTTCCTCACCATCGAGTGATTCCTTCGTCATTCCCATCGAGTAGCGTGCTATGCAAGGTTAAGCAGGGAGAGATCTTCGTACATGGCCCTGTGTTAGAATCTTTAGGGTTTTGCGAAGCCTGAAATCCGACAAGTACCTTATCCCGTCCTCATGCCATTATCCAAGATTAGTCTACTTAGGATGCCTCTCCTCCGGTGTAGGCTACCTAGCAGAAATGAGGAAAAGAAGAAGAAGGCCGCCGTTCGGATGAAGGTGACGCAAGTCTTGAGGGCGCCTTTGTCCCTCAGTAGGGGTATCGGCGGGCACGGAGGTAGCCCGCGCAAGTCGGGTGGCGTGATCGGGGGCACATGCGCTACTGTATCTCGAAACGTCTCCTCCATGCGGCGGGGAGACGCGATTGTAGGTGCTGCAGTGGCCCTGCTGCGGACACCGCCGACCAAGGCCTCGGCGGTCTAGCCCCTAGTTCCGACTATCAGGGCTGTGGTCTCCGCCGGGGCGCTGGAGGCAGGGCCAATGACCCTCGTGGGCCCGCTGCGGACGCCTGGTCTGGGGGAGGACCCAGAGCCCTCGGCGCCCCAAGCAGAGGGCGTCGAGGCCACTCTGGTTGTGGCAACGGGCAGCACCGGGACAACAACACATCCGAAGGCCTTCGCCCCAACGAGCCCAGACGTCTTGCTCCGGCGAGGGGCCGTGAACGACACCGAGGTGCACCTGACCTTGGAGCGTGCGAGGTTGGACGCAGGCTAGCGCCAACTCCATGCCTCCGCCAAGGAGGTCAGAGGTGAGGCCGAGGTCATCCGTGCGGAGGGACGACGGGAGGACGCCAAGGCAAAAGCCGCCTGCGCGAGCGCCGTTGCCGAGAAGGAAATGCTCACCATGCGCTACGAAGAAGAAGATGCCGGCTTGAAGGTGCTTCACGAGGCCACCAAGGCCCATGAGGCAAAGCTCACCGACTGTGACCCCGAGCTATTGAGGGCGGCAGCCGAGTAGGTCAGAGAATGTGGGCGCTTGGAGACCCTTTATCACAAGTTTGTTGAGGATCAGGATGCCCATGTGAAGCAAGTCTCCGAGGCGAATGCCAATCTGGCTGCCCGGGAGGAGGAGATCTGGGCCGCTGTCGATACAAAGAAGGCAAAGGATCACGCCGTGCTCTCCTCCCTAGAACTCAGGGCCCGTTAGGCTCTGAGCTCCATCTGCAGGTTGGGGCTCGAGGACCCTTGGTTCCTTAGGAAACTGGCTATGCCGAGCTTTCATTTCGAGCTGGTGAAGGAGCTCGAGGGTGCCACCAAGAAGGTGGAGAACATCCTGGAGGAGGAGTGTTGCTATCTTTCCTCCATGGCCGTGACCCACGTCTTTAGCCACCTCCTACTTCGCGATCCCCTCTTTGATTTTGAAGGGGTGATGGACCGTGTGCCCGAGGAGTCCTGCGGCAACTTGGCGACCGCCGTGGAGGGCCACGTGGGTACACTGTTCGAGAAGTTCTCTTGTGAGGATGATGACGAGTCCGGCAAGGAGCCCCCCGCCTTGCCGTAAAACATATTATCTTTGCCTAGAGGAGACGTCTAGCATCACCCTTTATTGTATGGAACAATTTGAATTCTATAATAACTGTTGTGATTCGTAATGTCTATCTCCGCTCTTGTTTTTTCTCTTGCTTGTCTTTGTGCTCTGCGTCGGCAGGGCCCAACCCTACGTGTATCTCAGCCACCACTATATTATCACGAGGTGAGAGGCTACCGGGCCAGTGAAGACCCTGAGTCACGATGTTCAGGCACCCCCGTGACCCTCAAGCGACTCACTTGAGGACCTTCGCGTTCCCCTTCAGAAGCCTTGGCGCTCTGCGTTGGCACGGCCCAACCATGCATGTATCTCAACCGCCAATGGATTACTAGGACGTGACTGGCTATAGGGCTAGTGGAGGTCCTGAGTCACGATGCTCAGGCACCCCCCTTGATGCGCAAGCGACTCCCTTGAGGGCCCTAACATTCTCCTCCAGAAGCCTTGGCACCTTGCATTGGCAGGGCCCAACCCTGCGCGTATCTCAACCGCCACTAGGTTACGAGGCGGTGAGAGGCTACATGGCCAGTGAATGTCCTGAGTCGCGATGCTCAGGCAGCCCCTTGACGCTCAAGCGACTCCCTTGAGGGTCCTAATACTCACCGTTTGGAGCCTTTGTGATCTGCTTCGGCAGGGCCCGACCCTGTACTTATCTCACCCGCCACTAGATTACCAGGAGGTGAGGGGCTACCATAGCTGTGGAGGTCCCGAGTCTCGATCTCAGGCACTGCCCCTTGACAAGCAATCAACTCCCGCTCCGTGATGAAGTCCTTGAACTATGAATCGGCACGGCCCAACCCTGCGCGTATCTCAACTGCCACTGGATTACGAGGAGGTGAGAGGCTACACGGCCGGTGGAGGCCCTGAGCCGCAATGCTGAGGCACCCCCTTGACGAGCAAGCGGCTCTCATATGAGTGAATTGGTAACAGCTCCGTGCACCCACCTGCTTGCGCTTGGGTGTCGCACGGGAACCAGCACCAAGGATCTCAGGAGGTGACGTGCACGGGAGTGAGCCCGCGAGACAGAGCTCGACCGCTTGGATTTTTCAGTGCTGTAGGGACTAACCCGAGCACATGCACATTGTCCTAGAACCCGCCCATGCGAGGTACACGGGGAAGCTGCTGAGCGTGGAGCTTTGACGATCGTCCCCAGCGCGATGCATGGGGCTTCTACTTGGGCATGGTCATAGTCGTGGTTTGACAGTAATTCCGCCAGGACGGAGCATGGGGAATTGCACTTGGGTGTGGGCAAGAGCCCCCTCCTGAGGCCACAACGCGTCCCATCGCGGGCTTCCACTTCGGGAGGCTCCAGAGCGTGTTCAACCCCAAACTCATTATTGCGTGAGAGTGTCACGGGCGGTAATTTACTGAGGTGTCGGACACCCCAGGCACAAGGCCCACGAGCTCCTAGCCTCAGCCTTCAGGCGGGTTGTGCCTCATTCTTTGTGCATCATCGCGCTCACGAAACTTGCGACATGGAGGGGGGCGACATGCGTCGGATGACTATCGCAAGCCAATGCATGAAAATGTTAGGCACTAAGGACCCTAGGAAGTGACATATACGAGATAAGCCTTTCATTCAGAGCTCAACCACTCATATTTAGCGACGCTGCAGGGACAAACCCGAGCACATACGCCGTGCCAGGTTCCTTCATGGAATGATTAAGCGAATATCATCTCTCGCACAGTACACGAGGGAAAGAAGCACCAAACCAGCAGTAATGCATTTCAAACGAACAACATAAGTTTTGAAGGGAAATAACAAAGTTTATCATACAACCAAAAACCGAGAACTTTGCAAGGGTGGCCCCTCACGCCTGAGTTTAGTGCAGCTTGAAGGGCACCCTCGATCTCGGATGAGACGAAACTTCATCGAGCGACCGCATTGTCGTGGGAGCTCCGAGTCGCTGGATGAAGCGCATTGTGACGATCGATCTTCTCAGGGGTCTCCTGCCTCTAGGGGCCCTGGGGGCTCACAGGGCCCTAGTGCCACGATGTTCTCTAGACTAAAAGGCATGTGAGCGCGGCCAGCGTTGGCGCCTCGTCCCAGCCCCGCACGCCCAGGCCAGAAGGAACTCCGGGAAGCAACCCTGTTAAGACCCGCAATGTCAATGCACATGCGCGCCGCCATGGTCCCCTCGGGAGTGATGAGCCTCCTTAGGCAGTGCGCCGTGCGGTGCCGCCGCGCATGGGGCGCGCCTCCCGTAGCCTATTGATCTCCTGGGCGATGAACTCTTGAGCCCGCGACACGTGATGTTTGTACTCCTTGCTCATGAGGGCATGTGTTGAGGCGCTCCTCAAGGTGGTGCCCCAGTACCTCTCTTGGTGTGGCGGCCAGGTCGGATGCCTTCTAGGTTGAAGCCCCTGAGCCCAACTAGAGGGAGGCCCCGGGCACGCCTTGCTATACCGGAAGAGGGAAAGCACCCGCGACACACGCGAGGCTTGTGACCTTGGCCTCAGCCACCAGATCCTTCGCATCGGCGGAGCTAAAGGCGGGCATCGACTGCCTCTTCCTCGGAGGTGTGACCTCGTGAGGCACATCACCTCCGGCATCGTGTGAGCGCTCTGTGGCAGCGGCCTTGTAAGCGCACCCTAGGGAGCTGATAGGTCTCCAACGTATCTATATTTTTGGATTGTTCCATGCTATTATATTGTCAGTTTTATATGCATGATTATGCTATTTTATATTATTTTTGGGACTAACCTATTAATCTAGAGCCTAGTACCAGTTTATGTTTGTCCACGTTTTTGAGTATTGCAGATAAGGAATATTAAACGGAAACCAACCGGAACAAAATCTCCGGAAAGATTTTTTTTGGACCACAAGACACCCAAGAGACTTGGAGTAGGGGGCAGAGCATCTGCCGGGAGGCCACAAGCCTGCAGGGCGCGCCCCTGGCTTGCGGGTCCCCTACAGGCCTCCTAACTCTATTCTTTGGCCTATAAATTCCCAAATATACCTGTATCGCCAAAAAGAGCCACGAAAATATTTTTACCCCGTCGGGAGCCTGTGTTCCCGTGAGATCCAATCTGGGAGCCATTTCCGGTAATCTGCCGGAGAGGGAATTGATCATGGAGGGCATCTACATCAACTCCATTGCCCCTTTGATGATGTGTGAGTAGTTCACCACAGACCTATGGGTCCATAGCTAGTAGCTAGATGGCTTCTTCTCTCTCTTTGATGTTTAATACCATGTTCTTCATGATCTTCATGGAGATCTATCCGATGTAATACTTTTTTGCGGTGTGTTTGTCGAGATCCTATGAATTGTGATTTTATGTTCAGATTATCTATGAATATTATTTGAGTCTTGTAAGTGCATCTAGTGCCCCTTCGTGATTTTGGTGGTTTGAATACTTATAGGTTAAGAGACTGATATGTTTGTGAGTGTACACATGCTCTATAAGTCACCGAGGAGTTTGAGTTATTCGATGAAAATCGACCCCTAAAAATGTATGTCTTCGGGTGAAGACTTTCGTCATTCCTTGAAGACTTTTATCGCGAAGAAATTGATATTCCTCATGAAGATATTGAAGATGAGGAATTCGGTGTGTCCGGAAAAAACACTCTGAAGATTCTGAAGCTTGAAGATTTACTCTTTTTGTTTCATTTTCCATACACTTGAGTCATAGGAACACCATACTATTAAACGGGGTCGAGGTGAAACTATGGAACGAATTTCCTCATGATGCTCAACCCAAACCTACATCTACCAAAGCCTGAGAGTGAGGAATATGAGAGACATGAGGACTTTCATAGTTGAAAGTTCTGGCCGTTGCCGCACCACCCGCCACCTGTCACAAATCTTATCGACCAAACAGTCATATTATTAAAGGGCATTTATATCAAATCATGTTGGGATGCTCCCGGGTATAAATAGCCGCCGCCACAACCACTAGCTGGTGGGCTGCTTCGATAGAAACTAACACTAGTCATTTACAACAATCCAAATTCCTCAGAGTCTTCAAGCGAAAATCATCAAGTGAGGAAATACCCCAAACACCAAACCCAAACCAAAAACCATATGATTGGGCATCACTGAAGAAGTTATTCCTATGTGGAACCGACGCTTGTTACCGTTGAGGACTGTGCATCCTTCAGACGACTAGGCGTCATGGTCTAGAGCATCCAACAGTTAGTTGTGGATTGCCGGGTGATCGAGTTTGTGAGGGTTTGGAAGTCTTCCATAAAGACTTACCACGAGTGTTGGGCGAGGACTGTGTGTCCTTAGCTAAAGGAGAATACGGTAGGGACTTTGTGTCCTTTGGTTTCAATACCAAGCCGCTCCAAACCAGATGTACAACTGTCACAACAGTTGGAACTGGGTCATCAACAACTGTCTTCATCAAGCTACAGGTTCTATTTCTTCAACTCTCTCATTTCCTCAGTTGTATGTTGATGACTTTCATCTGTATTGTTTGAAGAATTATACTGAATACTTTCTGTGAATTTCCTGAACCTCAAATTCTTCACCTGAGTTAATATTCACCTACTTATCCTATACTTGTGACCTGTGCAAACCGAATCTCAGAAATCTTGCTGAGTACTTTGAAGTAGACGTTTTTGCGTTCCTCATCCAGTTCTATTTCCGCTGCATCCAGTTCATGACTGAGGACTTTCCTCCCAAGGAATTTGTTAAGTGATGAAATTGTAAAAATCGCCTATTCACCCCCTCTAGTCGATATAACGCACTTTCAAGTCTCTTCTGAATTCTTAAGTGCATGATTTCATATATTTGCAAGTCTCTTCGAATTATTGGTTTGGTTTGGCCAACTAGATTGGTAATTCTTGCAATAGGAGAAGTGCTTTGTTTTGGGTTCAATATTGCGGTGTCCTCACCCAGTGATAAAGTAGGGGTAGCGAGGCACGTATTGTATTGTTGCCATCAAGGATAAAAAGATGGGGTTTTCATCATATTGCTTGAGTTTATCCCTCTACATCATGTCATTTTACTTAATGCGTTACTCTATTCTTCATGAACATAATACTCTAGATGCAGGCAGGAGTGGGTCGATGTGTGGATTAATAGTAGTAGATGTAGAATCGTTTCGGTGTACTTGACACAGACGTGATTCCTATATGCATAATCATAGCCTTAGATATCTTCATAATTATTCGCTTTTCTATCAATTGCTCGACAGTAATTTCTTCACCCACCGTATTATTTTCCTTTATGAGAGAAGCCTCTAGTGAAACCTATGGCCACCGGGTCTATTTTCCATGTTATATTTTAGATCTATAAACCGAAAATACCAAAAATACTTTGGTGCAATTTATCTACTTTTGTTTTTTCAATCTTTTATACCTATCTCTATCACATCTCATCCTTGCAAATAACTCGGAAGGGATTGACAACCCCTTTATAGCGTTGGGTGCAAGTGTTTGATTGTTTGTGTAGCTACTACTATTGGGGCCTTGCTTGTTCCTCCTATTGGATTGATACCTTGGTTCTCAACAAACTAAGGGAAATACTTATCTACTTCGCCGCATCAGCCTATCCTCTTCAAGGGAAAACCAACGCAAGCTTAAGAGGTAGCAAGCAGGATTTATGGCGTCGTTGCCGGGGAGGATACATAGCAAGATCACGCCTACCAAATACCCATCACAAACTCATCTCTTGTATTTACTTTATTTCCCTCTCGTTTTCCTCTCCCCCACTTCTAAAACGATTTTCAGAAAATACCAAAAAGATTTGCCTTTTTATTCGCCCTTTTTTCGTTCTTATTTTTGTTTGCTTCTCATTTACTTAGGTGTTAGATCGCTTAAAGTCATGGCTGGCCTTGCTACTATCGCTAGTATTCATGAGAAAGAACTTCTTCATTTTAAGCAAAGGGAGGGAGAAAACTTAAAAGATGCTTGGTATAGAATTTGCAAAGCTGAAATAAGATTTATTCGCACGCAATCTACTACTGTTCTCCTTCGTAATTTTTATGTGTGTACCTCTCTTTGGAA
The DNA here is from genome assembly GCF_904849725.1 of Hordeum vulgare subsp. vulgare. Lineage (NCBI taxonomy): Eukaryota > Viridiplantae > Streptophyta > Magnoliopsida > Poales > Poaceae > Hordeum > Hordeum vulgare. Next base: position 290,326,782 of record NC_058523.1, on the reverse strand, counting down.
TAGATATGTTTTGGATACCATTATGGGAGGAAACTTATTGGGTATCCATACCTTTGATTCTTATAATGCTATGAAAAATCTGGTATGGTTCATCTCTAGTCATGGTTAATGAAACAATCTTAACCTTGGAACATGTGATGCGAAGGCTTGATGTTATTGAAAATAAAATTGCTACCATTGAGATCATTGAAAACTTGGACAAAAATATTCATAATCATATTACTCAATTTGCATCTAAGGTAGGAGTTACTTTGAAAACCAAGGTATGACGATGGCGACGATTTCCCCCTCCGGGAGGGAAGTTTCCCCGGCAGGATCGTCCTGCCGGAGCTCTAGATTGTTTATGCTCAAGTTCCACCTCGTGGCGGCGGCGAATCCTCCGAAAAGACTCCTCCTGATTTTTTCAGAATGAAACCCTTCATATAGAAGAAGAGTGGAGCCAGTGGGCCAGCAGGGAGCCCACAAGCCCCCTAGGCACGGCCAGGGGGGTGGCCGCGCCTACCAGGCTTGTGGCCCCCTGGTTGCGCTCCTCTAGCACTTCTTCAGCCCAGTATTTTTTATATATTCCCAAAAAAATCCACGTTGATTTTCAGGGCTTTTGGAGTTGCGCAGAATAGGCATGTCAAACTTGCTCCTTTTTCAGGCCTGAATTCCAGCTGTCGGCATTCTCCCTCTTCATGTAAACGTTGCAAAATAAGAGAGAAAAGGCATAAGTATTTCACCGTGAAGTGAAATAACAGCCCAAGAAGCGATAAATATCAACATAAAAGCATGATCCAAAATGGACGTATCAGTCACCAACCGTTGTGGGAGCGCGGGCGTCGCACACCTCGCGAGGGTCGCGAGGTGGGCCGACAGGTGCGCTGCCACCCACGTCGCCTCACCTATCCACCGAGCGGTCACGTCCGCGAGGGCCGTTGGGTGTGGTCAGGCCACACCCATGCCATTCAATGAGCAATGATGTCCTGCACGATTCTTGGGGATTGTACCGTCGTGGCGTGGCGCAACCCTGGCGCCTCGAGGAGTGAGAGCGCCACCACACGTCTGCAGGACATGTGTGCCGCCTGGCCCGCAGGAAGATGGGGCCCATGACGCTTCGGGCCGGCCTCAAGGCTTCGACGAGAAGCCAACCCGGGCGCGCCTTGGGCCCGGGGCTACTGTCGGCGTTCTGGGAATGGGGGTACCCAGACCTGCCTGCCTGCGGCCTAGGGCTGGCCCACTTCATCAACAGAAGATCAACTCGCACGGCACCACCCAGGAGAACGCCCTCTCGAGGAGGAACGGCATCAAGACCCGGAGGGGCCCTCCTCAAGAACCCTCCGGAGCGGCGAATATGTCGAGGCGAGGCCCAACCTCAGGAGTCAAGGCTGACGTAGAGGGAGGACAGGCGAAGCAGCACGCAACAGGCGATGTAGTTTCCGTTTTGGTGCAAAGAGGGCAAAGGCGCATGCTATTTCCCAAGGCATCTTCTAAAGCTTTTCCTTGTGGTGCAACAAGACCATGGCCGCCCGCCGGCAGGACGAACGTCATCGCTGCTCCCACCCCTGTATCGGAGGCAACTACTTTGCAGGATAAGACCACTTTTGACACGGGAAGCATGTTCCCTTGTCGCCCTTCGAAATTGGCCGTTGTGGGATCCCTTCTCACTGAAACGATAAGGGAAGAGGACCCGGGCCTCCGCTATAAATAGAGTGAGTAAGATACTTTGTAGGGGAGTTCATTCTCTCCTCTGAGCAACACACAAAGCCAACCAACCTCCGGAGGCTCGAGAGTACTGTACTAGTTCATCCGTCAACCTCCACGAGAGGCAATCAACCAAAGCAGGAGTAGGGTTTTACGCTTCCTAGCGTCCTGAACCTGGGTAAACTGTTGTGTTTTGTGTTTTCCTCACCATCGAGTGATTCCTTCGTCATTCCCATCGAGTAGCGTGCTATGCAAGGTTAAGCAGGGAGAGATCTTCGTACATGCCCCTGTGTTCGAATCTTTAGGGTTTTGCGAAGCCTGAAATCCGACAAGTACCTTATCCCGTCCTCATGCCATTATCCAAGATTAGTCTACTTAGGATGCCTCTCCTCCGGTGTAGGCTACCTAGCAGAAATGAGGAAAAGAAGAAGAAGGCCGCCGTTCGGATGAAGGTGACGCAAGTCTTGAGGGCGCCTTTGTCCCTCAGTAGGGGTATCGGCGGGCACGGAGGTAGCCCGCGCAAGTCGGGTGGCGTGATCGGGGGCACATGCGCTACTGTATCTCGAAACGTCTCCTCCATGCGGCGGGGAGACGCGATTGTAGGTGCTGCAGTGGCCCTGCTGCGGACACCGCCGACCAAGGCCTCGGCGGTCTAGCCCCTAGTTCCGACTATCAGGGCTGTGGTCTCCGCCGGGGCGCTGGAGGCAGGGCCAATGACCCTCGTGGGCCCGCTGCGGACGCCTGGTCTGGGGGAGGACCCAGAGCCCTCGGCGCCCCAAGCAGAGGGCGTCGAGGCCACTCTGGTTGTGGCAACGGGCAGCACCGGGACAACAACACATCCGAAGGCCTTCGCCCCAACGAGCCCAGACGTCTTGCTCCGGCGAGGGGCCGTGAACGACACCGAGGTGCACCTGACCTTGGAGCGTGCGAGGTTGGACGCAGGCTAGCGCCAACTCCATGCCTCCGCCAAGGAGGTCAGAGGTGAGGCCGAGGTCATCCGTGCGGAGGGACGACGGGAGGACGCCAAGGCAAAAGCCGCCTGCGCGAGCGCCGTTGCCGAGAAGGAAATGCTCACCATGCGCTACGAAGAAGAAGATGCCGGCTTGAAGGTGCTTCACGAGGCCACCAAGGCCCATGAGGCAAAGCTCACCGACTGTGACCCCGAGCTATTGAGGGCGGCAGCCGAGTAGGTCAGAGAATGTGGGCGCTTGGAGACCCTTTAGCACAAGTTTGTTGAGGATCAGGATGCCCATGTGAAGCAAGTCTCCGAGGCGAATGCCAATCTGGCTGCCCGGGAGGAGGAGATCTGGGCCGCTGTCGATACAAAGAAGGCAAAGGATCACGCCGTGCTCTCCTCCCTAGAACTCAGGGCCCGTTAGGCTCTGAGCTCCATCTGCAGGTTGGGGCTCGAGGACCCTTGGTTCCTTAGGAAACTGGCTATGCCGAGCTTTCTTTTCGAGCTGGTGAAGGAGCTCGAGGGTGCGACCAAGAAGGTGGAGAACATCCTGGAGGAGGAGTGTTGCTATCTTTTCTCCATGGCCGTGACCCACGTCTTCAGCCACCTCCTACTTTGCGATCCCCTCTTTGATTTTGAAGGGGTGATGGACCGTGTGCCCGAGGAGTCCCGCGGCAACTTGGCGACCGCCGTGGAGGGCCACGTGGGTACACTGTTCGAGAAGTTCTCTTGTGAGGATGATGACGAGTCCGGCAAGGAGCCCCCCGCCTTGCCGTAAAACATATTATCTTTGCCTAGAGGAGACGTCTGGCATCACCCTTTATTGTATGGAACAATTTGAATTCTATAATAACTGTTGTGATTCGTAATGTCTATCTCCGCTCTTGTTTTTTCTCTTGCTTGTCTTTGTGCTCTGCGTCGGCAGGGCCCATCCCTACGTGTATCTCAGCGACCACTATATTATCACGAGGTGAGAGGCTACCGGGCCAGTGAAGACCCTGAGTCACGATGTTCAGGCACCCCCGTGACCCTCAAGCGACTCACTTGAGGACCTTCGCGTTCCCCTTCAGAAGCCTTGGCGCTCTGCGTTGGCACGGCCCAACCATGCATGTATCTCAACCGCCAATGGATTACTAGGACGTGACTGGCTATAGGGCTAGTGGAGGTCCTGAGTCACGATGCTCAGGCACCCCCTTGATGCGCAAGCGACTCCCTTGAGGGCCCTAACATTCTCCTCCAGAAGCCTTGGCACCTTGCATTGGCAGGGCCCAACCCTGCGCGTATCTCAACCGCCACTAGGTTACGAGGCGGTGAGAGGCTACATGGCCAGTGAATGTCCTGAGTCGCGATGCTCAGGCAGCCCCTTGACGCTCAAGCGACTCCCTTGAGGGTCCTAGTACTCACCGTTTGGAGCCTTTGTGATCTGCTTCGGCAGGGCCCGACCCTGTACTTATCTCACCCGCCACTAGATTACCAGGAGGTGAGGGGCTACCATAGCAGTGGAGGTCCCGAGTCGCGATCTCAGGCACTGCCCCTTGACAAGCAATCAACTCCCGCTCCGTGATGAAGTCCTTGAACTGTGAATCGGCACGGCCCAACCCTGCGCGTATCTCAACTGCCACTGGATTACGAGGAGGTGAGAGGCTACACGGCCGGTGGAGGCCCTGAGCCGCAATGCTGAGGCACCCCCTTGACGAGCAAGCGGCTCTCATATGAGTGAATTGGTAACAGCTCCGTGCACCCACCTGCTTGCGCTTGGGTGTCGCACGGGAACCAGCACCAAGGATCTCAGGAGGTGACGTGCACGGGAGTGAGCCCGCGAGACAGAGCTCGACCGCTTGGATTTTTCAATGCTGTAGGGACTAACCCGAGCACATGCACATTGTCCTAGCACCCGCCCATGCGAGGTACACGGGGAAGCTGCTGAGCGTGGAGCTTTGACGATCGTCCCCAGCGCGATGCATGGGGCTTCTACTTGGGCGTGGTCATAGTCGTGGTTTGACAGTAATTCCGCCAGGACGGAGGATGGGGAATTGCACTTGGGTGTGGGCAAGAGCCCCCTCCTGAGGCCACAACGCGTCCCATCGCGGGCTTCCACTTCGGGAGGCTCCAGAGCGTGTTCAACCCCAAACTCATTATTGCGTGAGAGTGTCACGGGCGGTAATTTACTGAGGTGTCGGACACCCCAGGCACAAGGCCCACGAGCTCCTAGCCTCAGCCTTCAGGCGGGTTGTGCCTCATTCTTTGCGCATCATCGCGCTCACGAAACTTGCGACATGGAGGGGGGCGACATGCGTCGGATGACTATCGCAAGCCAATGCATGAAAATGTTAGGCACTAAGGACCCTAGGAAGTGACATATACGAGATAAGCCTTTCATTCAGAGCTCAACCACTCATATTTAGCGACGCTGCAGGGACAAACCCGAGCACATACGCCGTGCCAGGTTCCTTCATGGAATGATTAAGCGAATATCATCTCTCGCACAGTACACGAGGGAAAGAAGCACCAAACCAGCAGTAATGCATTTCAAACGAACAACATAAGTTTTGAAGGGAAATAACAAAGTTTATCATACAACCAAAAAGCGAGAACTTTGCAAGGGTGGCCCCTCACTCCTGAGTTTAGTGCAGCTTGAAGGGCACCCTCGATCTCGGATGAGACGAAACTTCATCGAGCGACCGCATTGTCGTGGGAGCTCCGAGTCGCTGGATGAAGCGCATTGTGACGATCGATCTTCTCAGGGGTCTCCTGCCTCTAGGGGCCCTGGGGGCTCATAGGGCCCTAGTGCCACGATGTTCTCCAGACTAAAAGGCATGTGAGCGCGGCCAGCGTTGGCGCCTCGTCCCAGCCCCGCACGCCCAGGCCAGAAGGAACTCCGGGAAGCAACCCTGTTAAGACCCGCAATGTCAATGCACATGCGCGCCGCCATGGTCCCCTCGGGAGTGATGAGCCTCCTTAGGCAGTGCGCCGTGCGGTGCCGCCGCGCATGGGGCGCGCCTCCCGTAGCCTATTGATCTCCTGGGCGATGAACTCTTGAGCCCGCGACACGTGATGTTTGTACTCCTTGCTCATGAGGGCATGTGTTGAGGCGCTCCTCAAGGTGGTGCCCCAGTACCTCTCTTGGTGTGGCGGCCAGGTCGGATGCCTTCTAGGTTGAAGCCCCTGAGCCCAACTAGAGGGAGGCCCCGGGCACGCCTTGCTATACCGGAAGAGGGAAAGCACCCGCGACACACGCGAGGCTTGTGACCTTGGCCTCAGCCACCAGATCCTTCGCATCGGCGGAGCTAAAGGCGGGCATCGACTGCCTCTTCCTCGGAGGTGTGACCTCGTGAGGCACATCACCTCCGGCATCGTGTGAGCGCTCTGTGGCAGCGGCCTTGTAAGCGCACCCTAGGGAGCTGATAGGTCTCCAACGTATCTATATTTTTGGATTGTTCCATGCTATTATATTGTCAGTTTTATATGCATGAGTATGCTATTTTATATTATTTTTGGGACTAACCTATTAATCTAGAGCCTAGTACCAGTTTATGTTTGTCCACGTTTTTGAGTATTGCAGATAAGGAATATTAAACGGAAACCAACCGGAACAAAATCTCCGGAAAGATTTTTTTTGGACCACAAGACACCCAGGAGACTTGGAGTAGGGGGCAGAGCATCTGCCGGGAGGCCACAAGCCTGCAGGGCGCGCCCCTGGCTTGCGGGTCCCCTACAGGCCTCCTAACTCTATTCTTTGGCCTATAAATTCCCAAATATACCTGTATCGCCAAAAAGAGCTACGAAAATATTTTTACCCCGTCGGGAGCCTGTGTTCCCATGAGATCCAATCTGGGAGCCATTTCCGGTAATCTGCCGGAGAGGGAATTGATCATGGAGGGCATCTACATCAACTCCATTGCCCCTTTGATGATGTGTGAGTAGTTCACCACAGACCTATGGGTCCATAGCTAGTAGCTAGATGGCTTCTTCTCTCTCTTTGATGTTTAATACCATGTTCTTCATGATCTTCATGGAGATCTATCCGATGTAATACTTTTTTGCGGTGTGTTTGTCGAGATCCTATGAATTGTGATTTTATGTTCAGATTATCTATGAATATTATTTGAGTCTTGTAAGTGCATCTAGTGCCCCTTAGTGATTTTGGTGGTTTGAATACTTATAGGTTAAGAGACTGATATGTTTGTGAGTGTACACATGCTCTATAAGTCACCGAGGAGTTTGAGTTATTCGATGAAAATCGACCCCTAAAAATGTATGTCTTCGGGTGAAGACTTTCGTCATTCCTTGAAGACTTTTATCGTGAAGAAATTGATATTCCTCATGAAGATATTGAAGATGAGGAATTCGGTGTGTCCGGAAAAAACACTCTGAAGATTCTGAAGCTTGAAGATTTACTCTTTTTGTTTCATTTTCCATACACTTGAGTCATAGGAACACCATACTATTAAACGGGGTCGAGGTGAAACTATGGAACGAATTTCCTCATGATGCTCAACCCAAACCTACATCTACCAAAGCCTGAGAGTGAGGAATATGAGAGACATGAGGACTTTCATAGTTGAATGTTCTGGCCGTTGCCGCACCACCCGCCACCTGTCACAAATCTTATCGACCAAACAGTCATATTATTAAAGGGCATTTATATCAAATCATGTTGGGATGCTCCCGGGTATAAATAGCCGCCGCCACAACCACTAGCTGGTGGGCTGCTTCGATAGAAACTAACACTAGTCATTTACAACAATCCAAATTCCTCAGAGTCTTCAAGCGAAAATCATCAAGTGAGGAAATACCCCAAACACCAAACCCAAACCAAAAACCATATGATTGGGCATCACTGAAGAAGTTATTCCTATGTGGAACCGACGCTTGTTACCGTTGAGGACTGTGCATCCTTCAGACGGCTAGGCGTCATGGTCTAGAGCATCCAACAGTTAGTTGTGGATTGCCGGGTGATCGAGTTTGTGAGGGTTTGGAAGTCTTCCATAAAGACTTACCACGAGTGTTGGGCGAGGACTGTGTGTCCTTAGCTAAAGGAGAATACGGTAGGGACTTTGTGTCCTTTGGTTTCAATACCAAGCCGCTCCAAACCAGATGTACAACTGTCACAAAAGTTGGAACTGGGTCATCAACAACTGTCTTCATCAAGCTACAGGTTCTATTTCTTCAACTCTCTCATTTCCTCAGTTGTATGTTGATGACTTTCATCTGTATTGTTTGAAGAATTATACTGAATACTTTCTGTGAATTTCCTGAACCTCAAATTCTTCACCTGAGTTAATATTCACCTACTTATCCTATACTTGTGACCTGTGCAAACCGAATCTCAGAAATCTTGCTGAGTACTTTGAAGTAGACGTTTTTGCGCTCCTCATCCAGTTCTATTTCCGCTGCATCCAGTTCATGACTGAGGACTTTCCTCCCTAGGAATTTGTTAAGTGATGAAATTGTAAAAATCGCCTATTCACCCCCTCTAGTCGATATAACGCACTTTCAAGTCTCTTCTGAATTCTTAAGTGCATGATTTCATATATTTGCAAGTCTCTTCGAATTATTGGTTTGGTTTGGCCAACTAGATTGGTAATTCTTGCAATAGGAGAAGTGCTTTGTTTTGGGTTCAATATTGCGGTGTCCTCACCCAGTGATAAAGTAGGGGTAGCGAGGCCCGTATTGTATTGTTGTCATCAAGGATAAAAAGATGGGGTTTTCATCATATTGCTTGAGTTTATCCCTCTACATCATGTCATTTTACTTAATGCGTTACTCTATTCTTCATGAACATAATACTCTAGATGCAGGCAGGAGTGGGTCGATGTGTGGATTAATAGTAGTAGATGTAGAATCGTTTCGGTGTACTTGACACAGACGTGATTCCTATATGCATAATCATAGCCTTAGATATCTTCATAATTATTCGCTTTTCTATCAATTGCTCGACAGTAATTTCTTCACCCACCGTATTATTTTCCTTTATGAGAGAAGCCTCTAGTGAAACCTATGGCCACCGGGTCTATTTTCCATGTTATATTTTAGATCTATAAACCGAAAATACCAAAAATACTTTGGTGCAATTTATCTACTTTTGTTTTTTCAATCTTTTATACCTATCTCTATCACATCTCATCCTTGCAAATAACTCGGAAGGGATTGACAACCCCTTTATAGCGTTGGGTGCAAGTGTTTGATTGTTTGTGTAGCTACTACTATTGGGGCCTTGCTTGTTCCTCCTATTGGATTGATACCTTGGTTCTCAACAAACTAAGGGAAATACTTATCTACTTCGCCGCATCAGCCTATCCTCTTCAAGGGAAAACCAACGCAAGCTTAAGAGGTAGCAAGCAGGATTTATGGCGTCGTTGTCGGGGAGGATACATAGCAAGATCACGCCTACCAAATACCCATCACAAACTCATCTCTTGTATTTACTTTATTTCCCTCTCGTTTTCCTCTCCCCCACTTCTAAAACGATTTTCAGAAAATACCAAAAAGATTTGCCTTTTTATTCGCCCTTTTTTCGTTCTTATTTTTGTTTGCTTCTCATTTACTTAGGTGTTAGATCGCTTAAAGTCATGGCTGGCCTTGCTACTATCGCTAGTATTCATGAGAAAGAACTTCTTCATTTTAAGCAAAGGGAGGGAGAAAACTTAAAAGATGCTTGGTATAGAATTTGCAAAGCTGAAATAAGATTTATTCGCACGCAATCTACTACTGTTCTCCTTCGTAATTTTTATGTGTGTACCTCTCTTTGGAATAGATATGTTTTGGATACCATTATGGGAGGAAACTTATTGGGTATCCATACCTTTGATTCTTATAATGCTATGAAAAATCTGGTATGGTTCATCTCTAGTCATGGTTAATGAAACAATCTTAACCTTGGAACATGTGATGCGAAGGCTTGATGTTATTGAAAATAAAATTGCTACCATTGAGATCATTGAAAACTTGGACAAAAATATTCATAATCATATTACTCAATTTGCATCTAAGGTAGGAGTTACTTTGAAAACCAAGGTATGACGATGGCGACGATTTCCCCCTCCGGGAGGGAAGTTTCCCCGGCAGGATCGTCCTGCCGGAGCTCTAGATTGTTTATGCTCAAGTTCCACCTCGTGGCGGCGGCGAATCCTCCGAAAAGACTCCTCCTGATTTTTTCAGAATGAAACCCTTCATATAGAAGAAGAGTGGAGCCAGTGGGCCAGCAGGGAGCCCACAAGCCCCCTAGGCACGGCCAGGGGGGTGGCCGCGCCTACCAGGCTTGTGGCCCCCTGGTTGCGCTCCTCTAGCACTTCTTCAGCCCAGTATTTTTTATATATTCCCAAAAAAATCCACGTTGATTTTCAGGGCTTTTGGAGTTGCGCAGAATAGGCATGTCAAACTTGCTCCTTTTTCAGGCCTGAATTCCAGCTGTCGGCATTCTCCCTCTTCATGTAAACGTTGCAAAATAAGAGAGAAAAGGCATAAGTATTTCACCGTGAAGTGAAATAACAGCCCAAGAAGCGATAAATATCAACATAAAAGCATGATCCAAAATGGACGTATCAGTCACCAACCGTTGTGGGAGCGCGGGCGTCGCACACCTCGCGAGGGTCGCGAGGTGGGCCGACAGGTGCGCTGCCACCCACGTCGCCTCACCTATCCACCGAGCGGTCACGTCCGCGAGGGCCGTTGGGTGTGGTCAGGCCACACCCATGCCATTCAATGAGCAATGATGTCCTGCACGATTCTTGGGGATTGTACCGTCGTGGCGTGGCGCAACCCTGGCGCCTTGAGGAGTGAGAGCGCCACCGCACGTCTGCAGGACATGTGTGCCGCCTGGCCCGCAGGAAGATGGGGCCCATGACGCTTCGGGCCGGCCTCAAGGCTTCGACGAGAAGCCAACCCGGGCGCGCCTTGGGCCCGGGGCTACTGTCGGCGTTCTGGGAATGGGGGTACCCAGACCTGCCTGCCTGCGGCCTAGGGCTGGCCCACTTCATCAACAGAAGATCAACTCGCACGGCACCACCCAGGAGAACGCCCTCTCGAGGAGGAACGGCATCAAGACCCGGAGGGGCCCTCCTCAAGAACCCTCCGGAGCGGCGGATATGTCGAGGCGAGGCCCAACCTCAGGAGTCAAGGCTGACGTAGAGGGAGGACAGGCGAAGCAGCACGCAACAGGCGATGTAGTTTCCGTTTTGGTGCAAAGAGGGCAAAGGCGCATGCTATTTCCCAAGGCATCTTCTAAAGCTTTTCCTTGTGGTGCAACAAGACCATGGCCGCCCGCCGGCAGGACGAACGTCATCGCTGCTCCCACCCCTGTATCGGAGGCAACTACTTTGCAGGATAAGACCACTTTTGACACGGGAAGCATGTTCCCTTGTCGCCCTTCGAAATTGGCCGTTGTGGGATCCCTTCTCACTGAAACGATAAGGGAAGAGGACCCGGGCCTCCGCTATAAATAGAGTGGGTAAGATACTTTGTAGGGGAGTTCATTCTCTCCTCTGAGCAACACACAAAGCCAACCAACCTCCGGAGGCTCGAGAGTACTGTACTAGTTCATCCGTCAACCTCCACGAGAGGCAATCAACCAAAGCAGGAGTAGGGTTTTACGCTTCCTAGCGGCCTGAACCTGGGTAAACTGTTGTGTTTTGTGTTTTCCTCACCACCGAGTGATTCCTTCGTCATTCCCATCGAGTAGCGTGCTATGCAAGGTTAAGCAGGGAGAGATCTTTGTACATGCCCCTGTGTTCGAATCTTTAGGGTTTTGCGAAGCCTGAAATCCGACAAGTACCTTATCCCGTCCTCATGCCATTATCCAAGATTAGTCTACTTAGGATGCCTCTCCTTCGGTGTAGGCTACCTAGCAGAAATGAGGAAAAGAAGAAGAAGGCCGCCGTTCGGGTGAAGGTGACGCAAGTCTTGAGGGCGCCTTTGTCCCTCAGTAGGGGTATCGGCGGGCACGGAGGTAGCCCGCGCAAGTCGGGTGGCGTCATCGGGGGCACATGCGCTACTGTATCTCGAAACGTCTCCTCCATGCGGCGGGGAGACGCGATTGTAGGTGCTGCAGTGGCCCTGCTGCGGACACCGCCGACCAAGGCCTCGGCGGTCTAGCCCCTAGTTCCGACTATCAGGGCTGTGGTCTCCGCCGGGGCGCTGGAGGCAGGGCCAATGACCCTCGTGGGCCCGCTGCGGACGCCTGGTCTGGGGGAGGACCCAGAGCCCTCGGCGCCCCAAGCAGAGGGCGTCGAGGCCACTCTAGTTGTGGCAACGGGCAGCACCGGGACAACAACACATCCGAAGGCCTTCGCCCCAACGAGCCCAGACGTCTTGCTCCGGCGAGGGGCCGTGAACGACACCGAGGTGCACCTGACCTTGGAGCGTGCGAGGTTGGCCGCAGGCTAGCGCCAACTCCATGCCTCCGCCAAGGAGGTCAGAGGTGAGGCCGAGGTCATCCGTGCGGAGGGACGACGGGAGGACGCCAAGGCAAAAGCCGCCTGCGCGAGCGCCGTTGCCGAGAAGGAAATGCTCACCATGCGCTACGAAGAAGAAGATGCCGGCTTGAAGGTGCTTCACGAGGCCACCAAGGCCCATGAGGCGAAGCTCACCGACTGTGACCCCGAGCTATTGAGGGCGGCAGCCGAGTAGGTCAGAGAATGTGGGCGCTTGGAGACCCTTTAGCACAAGTTTGTTGAGGATCAGGATGCCCATGTGAAGCAAGTCTCCGAGGCGAATGCCAATCTGGCTGCCCGGGAGGAGGAGATCTGGGCCGCTGTCGATACAAAGAAGGCAAAGGATCACGCCGTGCTCTCCTCCCTAGAACTCAGGGCCCGTTAGGCTCTGAGCTCCATCTGCAGGTTGGGGCTCGAGGACCCTTGGTTCCTTAGGAAACTGGCTATGCCGAGCTTTCTTTTCGAGCTGGTGAAGGAGCTCGAGGGTGCGACCAAGAAGGTGGAGAACATCCTGGAGGAGGAGTGTTGCTATCTTTTCTCCATGGCCGTGACCCACGTCTTCAGCCACCTCCTACTTTGCGATCCCCTCTTTGATTTTGAAGGGGTGATGGACCGTGTGCCCGAGGAGTCCCGCGGCAACTTGGCGACCGCCGTGGAGGGCCACGTGGGTACACTGTTCGAGAAGTTCTCTTGTGAGGATGATGACGAGTCCGGCAAGGAGCCCCCCGCCTTGCCGTAAAACATATTATCTTTGCCTAGAGGAGACATCTGGCATCACCCTTTATTGTATGGAACAATTTGAATTCTATAATAACTGTTGTGATTCGTAATGTCTATCTCCGCTCTTGTTTTTTCTCTTGCTTGTCTTTGTGCTCTGCGTCGGCAGGGCCCAACCCTACGTGTATCTCAGCCACCACTATATTATCACGAGGTGAGAGGCTACCGGGCCAGTGAAGACCCTGAGTCACGATGTTCAGGCACCCCCGTGACCCTCAAGCGACTCACTTGAGGACCTTCGCGTTCCCCTTCAGAAGCCTTGGCGCTCTGCGTTGGCACGGCCCAACCATGCATGTATCTCAACCGCCAATGGATTACTAGGACGTGACTGGCTATAGGGCTAGTGGAGGTCCTGAGTCACGATGCTCAGGCACCCCCCTTGATGCGCAAGCGACTCCCTTGAGGGCCCTAACAATCTCCTCCAGAAGCCTTGGCACCTTGCATTGGCAGGGCCCAACCCTGCGCGTATCTCAACCGCCACTAGGTTACGAGGCGGTGAGAGGCTACATGGCCAGTGAATGTCCTGAGTCGCGATGGTCAGGCAGCCCCTTGACGCTCAAGCGACTCCCTTGAGGGTCCTAGTACTCACCGTTTGGAGCCTTTGTGATCTGCTTCGGCAGGGCCCGACCCTGTACTTATCTCACCCGCCACTAGATTACCAGGAGGTGAGGGGCTACCATAGCAGTGGAGGTCCCGAGTCGCGATCTCAGGCACTGCCCCTTGACAAGCAATCAACTCCCGCTCCGTGATGAAGTCCTTGAACTGTGAATCGGCACGGCCCAACCCTGCGCGTATCTCAACTGCCACTGGATTACGAGGAGGTGAGAGGCTACACGGCCGGTGGAGGCCCTGAGCCGCAATGCTGAGGCACCCCCTTGACGAGCAAGCGGCTCTCATATGAGTGAATTGGTAACAGCTCCGTGCACCCACCTGCTTGCGCTTGGGTGTCGCACGGGAACCAGCACCAAGGATCTCAGGAGGTGACGTGCACGGGAGTGAGCCCGCGAGACAGAGCTCGACCGCTTGGATTTTTCAATGCTGTAGGGACTAACCCGAGCACATGCACATTGTCCTAGCACCCGCCCATGCGAGGTACACGGGGAAGCTGCTGAGCGTGGAGCTTTGACGATCGTCCCCAGCGCGATGCATGGGGCTTCTACTTGGGCGTGGTCATAGTCGTGGTTTGACAGTAATTCCGCCAGGACGGAGCATGGGGAATTGCACTTGGGTGTGGGCAAGAGCCCCCTCCTGAGGCCACAACGCGTCCCATCGCGGGCTTCCACTTCGGGAGGCTCCAGAGCGTGTTCAACCCCAAACTCATTATTGCGTGAGAGTGTCACGGGCGGTAATTTACTGAGGTGTCGGACACCCCAGGCACAAGGCCCACGAGCTCCTAGCCTCAGCCTTCAGGCGGGTTGTGCTTCATTCTTTGCGCATCATCGCGCTCATGAAACTTGCGACATGGAGGGGGGCGACATGCGTCGGATGACTATCGCAAGCCAATGCATGAAAATGTTAGGCACTAAGGACCCTAGGAAGTGACATATACGAGATAAGCCTTTCATTCAGAGCTCAACCACTCATATTTAGCGACGCTGCAGGGACAAACCCGAGCACATACGCCGTGCCAGGTTCCTTCATGGAATGATTGAGCGAATATCATCTCTCGCACAGTACACGAGGGAAAGAAGCACCAAACCAGCAGTAATGCATTTCAAACGAACAACATAAGTTTTGAAGGGAAATAACAAAGTTTATCATACAACCAAAAAGCGAGAACTTTGCAAGGGTGGCCCCTCACGCCTGAGTTTAGTGCAGCTTGAAGGGCACCCTCGATCTCGGATGAGACGAAACTTCATCGAGCGACCGCATTGTCGTGGGAGCTCCGAGTCGCTGGATGAAGCGCATTGTGACGATCGATCTTCTCAGGGGTCTCCTGCCTCTAGGGGCCCTGGGGGCTCACAGGGCCCTAGTGCCACGATGTTCTCCAGACTAAAAGGCATGTGAGCGCGGCCAGCGTTGGCGCCTCGTCCCAGCCCCGCACGCCCAGGCCAGAAGGAACTCCGGGAAGCAACCCTGTTAAGACCCGCAATGTCAATGCACATGCGCGCCGCCATGGTCCCCTCGGGAGTGATGAGCCTCCTTAGGCAGTGCGCCGTGCGGTGCCGCCGCGCATGGGGCGCGCCTCCCGTAGCCTATTGATCTCCTGGGCGATGAACTCTTGAGCCCGCGACACGTGATGTTTGTACTCCTTGCTCATGAGGGCATGTGTTGAGGCGCTCCTCAAGGTGGTGCCCCAGTACCTCTCTTGGTGTGGCGGCCAGGTCGGATGCCTTCTAGGTTGAAGCCCCTGAGCCCAACTAGAGGGAGGCCCCGGGCACGCCTTGCTATACCGGAAGAGGGAAAGCACCCGCGACACACGCGAGGCTTGTGACCTTGGCCTCAGCCACCAGATCCTTCGCATCGGCGGAGCTAAAGGCGGGCATCGACTGCCTCTTCCTCGGAGGTGTGACCTCGTGAGGCACATCACCTCCGGCATCGTGTGAGCGCTCTGTGGCAGCGGCCTTGTAAGCGCACCCTAGGGAGCTGATAGGTCTCCAACGTATCTATATTTTTGGATTGTTCCATGCTATTATATTGTCAGTTTTATATGCATGAGTATGCTATTTTATATTATTTTTGGGACTAACCTATTAATCTAGAGCCTAGTACCAGTTTATGTTTGTCCACGTTTTTGAGTATTGCAGATAAGGAATATTAAACGGAAACCAACCGGAACAAAATCTCCGGAAAGATTTTTTTTGGACCACAAGACACCCAGGAGACTTGGAGTAGGGGGCAGAGCATCTGCCGGGAGGCCACAAGCCTGCAGGGCGCGCCCCTGGCTTGCGGGTCCCCTACAGGCCTCCTAACTCTATTCTTTGGCCTATAAATTCCCAAATATACCTGTATCGCCAAAAAGAGCCACGAAAATATTTTTACCCCGTCGGGAGCCTGTGTTCCCGTGAGATCCAATCTGGGAGCCATTTCCGGTAATCTGCCGGAGAGGGAATTGATCATGGAGGGCATCTACATCAACTCCATTGCCCCTTTGATGATGTGTGAGTAGTTCACCACAGACCTATGGGTCCATAGCTAGTAGCTAGATGGCTTCTTCTCTCTCTTTGATGTTTAATACCATGTTCTTCATGATCTTCATGGAGATCTATCCGATGTAATACTTTTTTGCGGTGTGTTTGTCGAGATCCTATGAATTGTGATTTTATGTTCAGATTATCTATGAATATTATTTGAGTCTTGTAAGTGCATCTAGTGCCCCTTAGTGATTTTGGTGGTTTGAATACTTATAGGTTAAGAGACTGATATGTTTGTGAGTGTACACATGCTCTATAAGTCACCGAGGAGTTTGAGTTATTCGATGAAAATCGACCCCTAAAAATGTATGTCTTCGGGTGAAAACTTTCGTCATTCCCTGAAGACTTTTATCGCGAAGAAATTGATATTCCTCATGAAGATATTGAAGATGAGGAATTCGGTGTGTCCGGAAAAAACACTCTGAAGATTCTGAAGCTTGAAGATTTACTCTTTTTGTTTCATTTTCCATACACTTGAGTCATAGGAACACCATACTATTAAACGGGGTCGAGGTGAAACTATGGAACGAATTTCCTCAGGATGCTCAACCCAAACCTACATCTACCAAAGCCTGAGAGTGAGGAATATGAGAGACATGAGGACTTTCATAGTTGAATGTTCTGGCCGTTGCCGCACCACCCGCCACCTGTCACAAATCTTATCGACCAAACAGTCATATTATTAAAGGGCATTTATATCAAATCATGTTGGGATGCTCCCGGGTATAAATAGCCGCCGCCACAACCACTAGCTGGTGGGCTGCTTCGATAGAAACTAACACTAGTCATTTACAACAATCCAAATTCCTCAGAGTCTTCAAGCGAAAATCATCAAGTGAGGAAATACCCCAAACACCAAACCCAAACCAAAAACCATATGATTGGGCATCACTGAAGAAGTTATTCCTATGTGGAACCGACGCTTGTTACCGTTGAGGACTGTGCATCCTTCAGACGGCTAGGCGTCATGGTCTAGAGCATCCAACAGTTAGTTGTGGATTGCCGGGTGATCGAGTTTGTGAGGGTTTGGAAGTCTTCCATAAAGACTTACCACGAGTGTTGGGCGAGGACTGTGTGTCCTTAGCTAAAGGAGAATACGGTAGGGACTTTGTGTCCTTTGGTTTCAATACCAAGCCGCTCCAAACCAGATGTACAACTGTCACAACAGTTGGAACTGGGTCATCAACAACTGTCTTCATCAAGCTACAGGTTCTATTTCTTCAACTCTCTCATTTCCTCAGTTGTATGTTGATGACTTTCATCTGTATTGTTTGAAGAATTATACTGAATACTTTCTGTGAATTTCCTGAACCTCAAATTCTTCACCTGAGTTAATATTCACCTACTTATCCTATACTTGTGACCTGTGCAAACCGAATCTCAGAAATCTTGCTGAGTACTTTGAAGTAGACGTTTTTGCGCTCCTCATCCAGTTCTATTTCCGCTGCATCCAGTTCATGACTGAGGACTTTCCTCCCTAGGAATTTGTTAAGTGATGAAATTGTAAAAATCGCCTATTCACCCCCTCTAGTCGATATAACGCACTTTCAAGTCTCTTCTGAATTCTTAAGTGCATGATTTCATATATTTGCAAGTCTCTTCGAATTATTGGTTTGGTTTGGCCAACTAGATTGGTAATTCTTGCAATAGGAGAAGTGCTTTGTTTTGGGTTCAATATTGCGGTGTCCTCACCCAGTGATAAAGTAGGGGTAGCGAGGCACGTATTGTATTGTTGTCATCAAGGATAAAAAGATGGGGTTTTCATCATATTGCTTGAGTTTATCCCTCTACATCATGTCATTTTACTTAATGTGTTACTCTAATCTTCATGAACATAATACTCTAGATGCAGGCAGGAGTGGGTCGATGTGTGGATTAATAGCAGTAGATGTAGAATCGTTTCGGTGTACTTGACACAGACGTGATTCCTATATGCATAATCATAGCCTTAGATATCTTCATAATTATTCGCTTTTCTATTAATTGCTCGACAGTAATTTCTTCACCCACCGTATTATTTTCCTTTATGAGAGAAGCCTCTAGTGAAACCTATGGCCACCGGGTCTATTTTCCATGTTATATTTTAGATCTATAAACCGAAAATACCAAAAATACTTTGGTGCAATTTATCTACTTCTGTTTTTTCAATCTTTTATACCTATCTCTATCACATCTCATCCTTGCAAATAACTCGGAAGGGATTGACAACCCCTTTATAGCGTTGGGTGCAAGTGTTTGATTGTTTGTGTAGCTACTACTATTGGGGCCTTGCTTGTTCCTCCTATTGGATTGATACCTTGGTTCTCAACAAACTAAGGGAAATACTTATCTACTTCGCCGCATCAGCCTATCCTCTTCAAGGGAAAACCAACGCAAGCTTAAGAGGTAGCAAGCAGGATTTATGGCGTCGTTGCCGGGGAGGATACATAGCAAGATCACGCCTACCAAATACCCATCACAAACTCATCTCTTGTATTTACTTTATTTCCCTCTCGTTTTCCTCTCCCCCACTTCTAAAACGATTTTCAGAAAATACCAAAAAGATTTGCCTTTTTATTCGCCCTTTTTTCGTTCTTATTTTTGTTTGCTTCTCATTTACTTAGGTGTTAGATCGCTTAAAGTCATGGCTGGCCTTGCTACTATCGCTAGTATTCATGAGAAAGAACTTCTTCATTTTAAGCAAAGGGAGGGAGAAAACTTAAAAGATGCTTGGTATAGAATTTGCAAAGCTGAAATAAGATTTATTCGCACGCAATCTACTACTGTTCTCCTTCGTAATTTTTATGTGTGTACCTCTCTTTGGAATAGATATGTTTTGGATACCATTATGGGAGGAAACTTATTGGGTATCCATACCTTTGATTCTTATAATGCTATGAAAAATCTGGTATGGTTCATCTCTAGTCATGGTTAATGAAACAATCTTAACCTTGGAACATGTGATGCGAAGGCTTGATGTTATTGAAAATAAAATTGCTACCATTGAGATCATTGAAAACTTGGACAAAAATATTCATAATCATATTACTCAATTTGCATCTAAGGTAGGAGTTACTTTGAAAACCAAGGTATGACGATGGCGACGATTTCCCCCTCCGGGAGGGAAGTTTCCCCGGCAGGATCGTCCTGCCGGAGCTCTATATTGGTTATGCTCAAGTTCCACCTCATGGAGGCGGCGAATCCTCCGAAAAGACTCCTCCTGATTTTTTTAGAATGAAACCCTTCATATAGAAGAAGAGTGGAGCCAGTGGGCCAGCAGGGAGCCCACAAGTCCCCTAGGCGCGGCCAGGGGGGTGGCCGCGCCTACCAGGCTTGTGGCCCCCTGGTTGCGCTCCTCTGGCACTTCTTCAGCCCAGTATTTTTTATATATTCCCAAAAAAATCCACGTTGATTTTCAGGGCTTTTGGAGTTGCGCAGAATAGGCATGTCAAACTTGCTCCTTTTTCAGGCCTGAATTCCAGCTGTCGGCATTCTCCCTCTTCATGTAAACGTTGCAAAATAAGAGAGAAAAGGCATAAGTATTTCACCGTGAAGTGAAATAACAGCCCAAGAAGCGATAAATATCAACATAAAAGCATGATGCAAAATGGACGTATTAGTCACCAACCGGTGTGGGAGCGCGGGCGTCGCACACCTCGCGAGGGTCGCGAGGTGGGCCGACAGGTGCGCTGCCACCCACGTCGCCTCACCTATCCACCGAGCGGTCACGTCCGCGAGGGCCGTTGGGTGTGGTCAGGCCACACCCATGCCATTCAATGAGCAATGATGTCCTGCACGATTCTTGGGGATTGTACCATCGTGGCGTGGCGCAACCCTGGCGCCTTGAGGAGTGAGAGCGCCACCGCACGTCTGCAGGACATGTGTGCCGCCTGGCCCGCAGGAAGATGGGGCCCATGACGCTTCGGGCCGGCCTCAAGGCTTCGACGAGAAGCCAACCCGGGCGCGCCTTGGGCCCGGGGCTACTGTCGGCGTTCTGGGAATGGGGGTACCCAGACCTGCCTGCCTGCGGCCTAGGGCTGGCCCACTTCATCAACAGAAGATCAACTCGCACGGCACCACCCAGGAGAACGCCCTCTCGAGGAGGAACGGCATCAAGACCCGGAGGGGCCCTCCTCAAGAACCCTCCGGAGCGGCGGATATGTCGAGGCGAGGCCCAACCTCAGGAGTCAAGGCTGACGTAGAGGGAGGACAGGCGAAGCAGCACGCAACAGGCGATGTAGTTTCCGTTTTGGTGCAAAGAGGGCAAAGGCGCATGCTATTTCCCAAGGCATCTTCTAAAGCTTTTCCTTGTGGTGCAACAAGACCATGGCCGCCCGCCGGCAGGACGAACGTCATCGCTGCTCCCACCCCTGTATCGGAGGCAACTACTTTGCAGGATAAGACCACTTTTGACACGGGAAGCATGTTCCCTTGTCGCCCTTCGAAATTGGCCGTTGTGGGATCCCTTCTCACTGAAACGATAAGGGAAGAGGACCCGGGCCTCCGCTATAAATAGAGTGGGTAAGATACTTTGTAGGGGAGTTCATTCTCTCCTCTGAGCAACACACAAAGCCAACCAACCTCCGGAGGCTCGAGAGTACTGTACTAGTTCATCCGTCAACCTCCACGAGAGGCAATCAACCAAAGCAGGAGTAGGGTTTTACGCTTCCTAGCGGCCTGAACCTGGGTAAACTGTTGTGTTTTGTGTTTTCCTCACCACCGAGTGATTCCTTCGTCATTCCCATCGAGTAGCGTGCTATGCAAGGTTAAGCAGGGAGAGATCTTCGTACATGCCCTTGTGTTCGAATCTTTAGGGTTTTGTGAAGCCTGAAATCCGACAAGTACCTTATCCCGTCCTCATGCCATTATCCAAGATTAGTCTACTTAGGATGCCTCTCCTCCGGTGTAGGCTACCTAGCAGAAATGAGGAAAAGAAGAAGAAGGCCGCCGTTCGGGTGAAGGTGACGCAAGTCTTGAGGGCGCCTTTGTCCCTCAGTAGGGGTATCGGCGGGCACGGAGGTAGCCCGCGCAAGTCGGGTGGCGTCATCGGGGGCACATGCGCTACTGTATCTCGAAACATCTCCTCCATGCGGCGGGGAGACACGATTGTAGGTGCTGCAGTGGCCCTGCTGCGGACACCGCCGACCAAGGCCTCGGCGGTCTAGCCCCTAGTTCCGACTATCAGGGCTGTGGTCTCCGCCGAGGCGCTGGAGGCAGGGCCAATGACCCTCGTGGGCCCGCTGCGGACGCCTGGTCTGGGGGAGGACCCAGAGCCCTCGGCGCCCCAAGCAGAGGGCGTCGAGGCCACTCTAGTTGTGGCAACGGGCAGCACCGGGACAACAACACATCCGAAGGCCTTCGCCCCAACGAGCCCAGACGTCTTGCTCCGGCGAGGGGCCGTGAACGACACCGAGGTGCACCTGACCTTGGAGCGTGCGAGGTTGGCCGCAGGCTAGCGCCAACTCCATGCCTCCGCCAAGGAGGTCAGAGGTGAGGCCGAGGTCATCCGTGCGGAGGGACGACGGGAGGACGCCAAGGCAAAAGCCGCCTGCGCGAGCGCCGTTGCCGAGAAGGAAATGCTCACCATGCGCTACGAAGAAGAAGATGCCGGCTTGAAGGTGCTTCACGAGGCCACCAAGGCCCATGAGGCGAAGCTCACCGACTGTGACCCCGAGCTATTGAGGGCGGCAGCCGAGTAGGTCAGAGAATGTGGGCGCTTGGAGACCCTTTAGCACAAGTTTGTTGAGGATCAGGATGCCCATGTGAAGCAAGTCTCCGAGGCGAATGCCAATCTGGCTGCCCGGGAGGAGGAGATCTGGGCCGCTGTCGATACAAAGAAGGCAAAGGATCACGCCGTGCTCTCCTCCCTAGAACTCAGGGCCCGTTAGGCTCTGAGCTCCATCTGCAGGTTGGGGCTCGAGGACCCTTGGTTCCTTAGGAAACTGGCTATGCCGAGCTTTCTTTTCGAGCTGGTGAAGGAGCTCGAGGGTGCGACCAAGAAGGTGGAGAACATCCTGGAGGAGGAGTGTTGCTATCTTTTCTCCATGGCCGTGACCCACGTCTTCAGCCACCTCCTACTTTGCGATCCCCTCTTTGATTTTGAAGGGGTGATGGACCGTGTGCCCGAGGAGTCCCGCGGCAACTTGGCGACCGCCGTGGAGGGCCACGTGGGTACACTGTTCGAGAAGTTCTCTTGTGAGGATGATGACGAGTCCGGCAAGGAGCCCCCCGCCTTGCCGTAAAACATATTATCTTTGCCTAGAGGAGACATCTGGCATCACCCTTTATTGTATGGAACAATTTGAATTCTATAATAACTGTTGTGATTCGTAATGTCTATCTCCGCTCTTGTTTTTTCTCTTGCTTGTCTTTGTGCTCTGCGTCGGCAGGGCCCAACCCTACGTGTATCTCAGCCACCACTATATTATCACGAGGTGAGAGGCTACCGGGCCAGTGAAGACCCTGAGTCACGATGTTCAGGCACCCCCGTGACCCTCAAGCGACTCACTTGAGGACCTTCGCGTTCCCCTTCAGAAGCCTTGGCGCTCTGCGTTGGCACGGCCCAACCATGCATGTATCTCAACCGCCAATGGATTACTAGGACGTGACTGGCTATAGGGCTAGTGGAGGTCCTGAGTCACGATGCTCAGGCACCCCCCTTGATGCGCAAGCGACTCCCTTGAGGGCCCTAACATTCTCCTCCAGAAGCCTTGGCACCTTGCATTGGCAGGGCCCAACCCTGCGCGTATCTCAACCGCCACTAGGTTACGAGGCGGTGAGAGGCTACATGGCCAGTGAATGTCCTGAGTCGCGATGCTCAGGCAGCCCCTTGACGCTCAAGCGACTCCCTTGAGGGTCCTAGTACTCACCGTTTGGAGCCTTTGTGATCTGCTTCGGCAGGGCCCGACCCTGTACTTATCTCACCCGCCACTAGATTACCAGGAGGTGAGGGGCTACCATAGCAGTGGAGGTCCCGAGTCGCGATCTCAGGCACTGCCCCTTGACAAGCAATCAACTCCCACTCCGTGATGAAGTCCTTGAACTGTGAATCGGCACGACCCAACCCTGCGCGTATCTCAACTGCCACTGGATTACGAGGAGGTGAGAGGCTACACGGCCGGTGGAGGCCCTGAGCCGCAATGCTGAGGCACCCCCTTGACGAGCAAGCGGCTCTCATATGAGTGAATTGGTAACAGCTCCGTGCACCCACCTGCTTGCGCTTGGGTGTCGCACGGGAACCAGCACCAAGGATCTCAGGAGGTGACGTGCACGGGAGTGAGCCCGCGAGACAGAGCTCGACCGCTTGGATTTTTCAGTGCTGTAGGGACTAACCCGAGCACATGCACATTGTCCTAGCACCCGCCCATGCGAGGTACAAGGGGAAGCTGCTGAGCGTGGAGCTTTGACGATCGTCCCCAGCGCGATGCATGGGGCTTCTACTTGGGCGTGGTCATAGTCGTGGTTTGACAGTAATTCCGCCAGGACGGAGCATGGGGAATTGCACTTGGGTGTGGGCAAGAGCCCCCTCCTGAGGCCACAACGCGTCCCATCGCGGGCTTCCACTTCGGGAGGCTCCAGAGCGTGTTCAAACCCAAACTCATTATTGCGTGAGAGTGTCACGGGCGGTAATTTACTGAGGTGTCGGACACCCCAGGCACAAGGCCCACGAGCTCCTAGCCTCAGCCTTCAGGCGGGTTGTGCCTCATTCTTTGCGCATCATCGCGCTCACGAAACTTGCGACATGGAGGGGGGCGACATGCGTCGGATGACTATCGCAAGCCAATGCATGAAAATGTTAGGCACTAAGGACCCTAGGAAGTGACATATACGAGATAAGCCTTTCATTCAGAGCTCAACCACTCATATTTAGCGACGCTGCAGGGACAAACCCGAGCACATACGCCGTGCCAGGTTCCTTCATGGAATGATTAAGCGAATATCATCTCTCGCACAGTACACGAGGGAAAGAAGCACCAAACCAGCAGTAATGCATTTCAAACGAACAACATAAGTTTTGAAGGGAAATAACAAAGTTTATCATACAACCAAAAAGCGAGAACTTTGCAAGGGTGGCCCCTCACGCCTGAGTTTAGTGCAGCTTGAAGGGCACCCTCGATCTCGGATGAGACGAAACTTCATCGAGCGACCGCATTGTCGTGGGAGCTCCGAGTCGCTGGATGAAGCGCATTGTGACGATCGATCTTCTCAGGGGTCTCCTGCCTCTAGGGGCCCTGGGGGCTCATAGGGCCCTAGTGCCACGATGTTCTCCAGACTAAAAGGCATGTGAGCGCGGCCAGCGTTGGCGCCTCGTCCCAGCCCCGCACGCCCAGGCCAGAAGGAACTCCGGGAAGCAACCCTGTTAAGACCCGCAATGTCAATGCACATGCGCGCCGCCATGGTCCCCTCGGGAGTGATGAGCCTCCTTAGGCAGTGCGCCGTGCGGTGCCGCCGCGCATGGGGCGCGCCTCCCGTAGCCTATTGATCTCCTGGGCGATGAACTCTTGAGCCCGCGACACGTGATGTTTGTACTCCTTGCTCATGAGGGCATGTGTTGAGGCGCTCCTCAAGGTGGTGCCCCAGTACCTCTCTTGGTGTGGCGGCCAGGTCGGATGCCTTCTAGGTTGAAGCCCCTGAGCCCAACTAGAGGGAGGCCCCGGGCACGCCTTGCTATATCGGAAGAGGGAAAGCACCCGCGACACACGCGAGGCTTGTGACCTTGGCCTCAGCCACCAGATCCTTCGCATCGGCGGAGCTAAAGGCGGGCATCGACTGCCTCTTCCTCGGAGGTGTGACCTCGTGAGGCACATCACCTCCGGCATCGTGTGAGCGCTCTGTGGCAGCGGCCTTGTAAGCGCACCCTAGGGAGCTGATAGGTCTCCAACGTATCTATATTTTTGGATTGTTCCATGCTATTATATTGTCAGTTTTATATGCATGAGTAAGCTATTTTATATTATTTTTGGGACTAACCTATTAATCTAGAGCCTAGTACCAGTTTATGTTTGTCCACGTTTTTGAGTATTGCAGATAAGGAATATTAAACGGAAACCAACCGGAACAAAATCTCCGGAAAGATTTTTTTTGGACCACAAGACACCCAGGAGACTTGGAGTAGGGGGCAGAGCATCTGCCGGGAGGCCACAAGCCTGCAGGGCGCGCCCCTGGCTTGCGGGTCCCCTACAGGCCTCCTAACTCTATTCTTTAGCCTATAAATTCCCAAATATACCTGTATCGCCAAAAAGAGCTACGCAAATATTTTTACCCCGTCGGGAGCCTGTGTTCCCATGAGATCCAATCTGGGAGCCATTTCCGGTAATCTGCCGGAGAGGGAATTGATCATGGAGGGCATCTACATCAACTCCATTGCCCCTTTGATGATGTGTGAGTAGTTCACCACAGACCTATGGGTCCATAGCTAGTAGCTAGATGGCTTCTTCTCTCTCTTTGATGTTTAATACCATGTTCTTCATGATCTTCATGGAGATCTATCCGATGTAATACTTTTTTGCGGTGTGTTTGTCGAGATCCTATGAATTGTGATTTTATGTTCAGATTATCTATGAATATTATTTGAGTCTTGTAAGTGCATCTAGTGCCCCTTAGTGATTTTGGTGGTTTGAATACTTATAGGTTAAGAGACTGATATGTTTGTGAGTGTACACATGCTCTATAAGTCACCGAGGAGTTTGAGTTATTCGATGAAAATCGACCCCTAAAAATGTATGTCTTCGGGTGAAAACTTTCGTCATTCCCTGAAGACTTTTATCGCGAAGAAATTGATATTCCTCATGAAGATATTGAAGATGAGGAATTCGGTGTGTCCGGAAAAAACACTCTGAAGATTCTGAAGCTTGAAGATTTACTCTTTTTGTTTCATTTTCCATACACTTGAGTCATAGGAACACCATACTATTAAACGGGGTCGAGGTGAAACTATGGAACGAATTTCCTCATGATGCTCAACCCAAACCTACATCTACCAAAGCCTGAGAGTGAGGAATATGAGAGACATGAGGACTTTCATAGTTGAAAGTTCTGGCCGTTGCCGCACCACCCGCCACCTGTCAAAAATCTTATCGACCAAACAGTCATATTATTAAAAGGCATTTATGTCAAATCATGTTGGGATGCTCCCGGGTATAAATAGCCGCCGCCACAACCACTAGCTGGTGGGCTGCTTCGATAGAAACTAACACTAGTCATTTACAACAATCCAAATTCCTCAGAGTCTTCAAGCGAAAATCATCAAGTGAGGAAATACCCCAAACACCAAACCCAAACCAAAAACGATATGATTGGGCATCACTGAAGAAGTTATTCCTATGTGGAACCGACACTTGTTACCGTTGAGGACTGTGCATCCTTCAGACGGCTAGGCGTCATGGTCTAGAGCATCCAACTGTTAGTTGTGGATTGCCGGGTGATCGAGTTTGTGAGGGTTTGGAAGTCTTCCATAAAGACTTACCACGAGTGTTGGGCGAGGACTGTGTGTCCTTAGCTAAAGGAGAATACGGTAGGGACTTTGTGTCCTTTGGTTTCAATACCAAGCCGCTCCAAACCAGATGTACAACTATCACAACAGTTGGAACTGGGTCATCAACAACTGTCTTCATCAAGCTACAGGTTCTATTTCTTCAACTCTCTCATTTCCTCAGTTGTATGTTGATGACTTTCATCTGTATTGTTTGAAGAATTATACTGAATACTTTCTGTGAATTTCCTGAACCTCAAATTCTTCACCTGAGTTAATATTCACCTACTTATCCTATACTTGTGACCTGTGCAAACCGAATCTCAGAAATCTTGCTGAGTACTTTGAAGTAGACGTTTTTGCGCTCCTCATCCAGTTCTATTTCCGCTGCATCCAGTTCATGACTGAGGACTTTCCTCACTAGGAATTTGTTAAGTGATGAAATTGTAAAAATCACCTATTCACCCCCTCTAGTCGATATAACGCACTTTCAAGTCTCTTCTGAATTCTTAAGTGCATGATTTCATATATTTGCAACTCTCTTCGAATTATTGGTTTGGTTTGGCCAACTAGATTGGTAATTCTTGCAATAGGAGAAGTGCTTTGTTTTGGGTTCAATGTTGTGGTGTCCTCACCCAGTGATAAAGTAGGGGTAGCGAGGCACGTATTGTATTGTTGCCATCAAGGATAAAAAGATGGGGTTTTCATCATATTGCTTGAGTTTATCCCTCTACATCATGTCATTTTACTTAATGCATTACTCTATTCTTCATGAACATAATACTCTAGATGCAGGCAGGAGTGGGTCGATGTGTGGATTAATAGTAGTAGATGTAGAATCGTTTCGGTGTACTTGACACAGACGTGATTCCTATATGCATAATCATAGCCTTAGATATCTTCATAATTATTCGCTTTTCTATCAATTGCTCGACAGTAATTTCTTCACCCACCGTATTATTTTCCTTTATGAGAGAAGCCTCTAGTGAAACCTATGGCCACCGGGTCTATTTTCCATGTTATATTTTAGATCTATAAACCGAAAATACCAAAAATACTTTGGTGCAATTTATCTACTTTTGTTTTTTCAATCTTTTATACCTATCTCTATCACATCTCATCCTTGCAAATAACTCGGAAGGGATTGACAACCCCTTTATAGCGTTGGGTGCAAGTGTTTGATTGTTTGTGTAGCTACTACTATTGGGGCCTTGCTTGTTCCTCCTATTGGATTGATACCTTGGTTCTCAACAAACTAAGGGAAATACTTATCTACTTCGCCGCATCAGCCTATCCTCTTCAAGGGAAAACCAACGCAAGCTTAAGAGGTAGCAAGCAGGATTTATGGCGTCGTTGCCGGGGAGGATACATAGCAAGATCACGCCTACCAAATACCCATCACAAACTCATCTCTTGTATTTACTTTATTTCCCTCTCGTTTTCCTCTCCCCCACTTCTAAAACGATTTTCAGAAAATACCAAAAAGATTTGCCTTTTTATTCGCCCTTTTTTCGTTCTTATTTTTGTTTGCTTCTCATTTACTTAGGTGTTAGATCGCTTAAAGTCATGGCTGGCCTTGCTACTATCGCTAGTATTCATGAGAAAGAACTTCTTCATTTTAAGCAAAGGGAGGGAGAAAACTTAAAAGATGCTTGGTATAGAATTTGCAAAGCTGAAATAAGATTTATTCGCACGCAATCTACTACTGTTCTCCTTCGTAATTTTTATGTGTGTACCTCTCTTTGGAATAGATATGTTTTGGATACCATTATGGGAGGAAACTTATTGGGTATCCATACCTTTGATTCTTATAATGCTATGAAAAATCTGGTATGGTTCATCTCTAGTCATGGTTAATGAAACAATCTTAACCTTGGAACATGTGAGCGAAGGCTTGATGTTATTGAAAATAAAATTGCCACCACACTTTATTCCATTTATAGTGCTATATCCATGCCCCTTTCTCATGTATTGCGTGAGAGTTGAAAAGGTTTGAGAACATAAAAAGTGTGAAACAATTGCTTGATTTTCATCGGGGTTGTGCATGATTTAGATACTTTGTGTGGTGAAGATGGAGCATAGCTAGACGATATGATTTTGTAGGGGTAACTTTCCAAGACCATGTTATTTTGAAAGTAAGAAATTGCCTTATTGGTATGCTTGAAGTATTATTGTATATATGTCAATATAGACTTTTGTTTTGAGTCTTATGGATCTGAATAATCATGCCACATTACAGAAGATTACATGGATAAATATGTTAGGTAGCATTCCACATCAAAAATTCTGTTTTTATCATTTACCTACTCAAGGACGAGCAGGAATTAAGCTTGGGGATGCTTGATACGTCTCCAATGAATCTATAATTTTTTTTATTGTTCCATGCTATTATATTATCTGTTTTGGATTTTTATATGCATTATTATGCTATTTATATTATTTTTGGGACTAACCTATTAATCTAGAGCCTAGTGTGAGTTTCTGTTTTTTCCACGTTTTTGAGTATTGCAGATAAGGAATATTAAACGGAGTCCAAACGGAATAAAATCTCCAGAAAGATTTTTCTTGGACCAGAAGACACCGAGGAGACTTGGAGTAGGGGGAAGGGCATGTGCCGGGAGGCCACAAGCACGCAGGGCGCGCCCTAGGGGGGTGGCCGCATCCCCTGCAGGCCTCCTAACCGTATTATTTGGCCTATAAATTCTCAAATATTTACATATTGCCAAAAAGAGCCACAAAAATACTTTTACGCCGTTGGGAGCCTGTGTTCCCGTGAGATCTAATCTGGGAGACTTTTTCGGTAATCTACTGGAGAGGTAATTGATCATGGAGGGCATCTACATCAACTCCATTGCCCCCCCGATGATGTGTGAGTAGTTCACCATAGACCTACGGGTCCATAGCTAGTAGCTAGAGGGCTTCTTCTATCCTTTTGATCTTCAATACCATGTTCTTCGTGATCTTCATGGAGATCCGTCAGATGTAATACTCTTTTGCCGTGTGTTTGTCGAGATCCGATGAATTGTGAGTTTATGTTGAGATTTTCTATGAATATTATTTGAGTCTCTGAGTCTCTTCTGAATTCTTATATGCATGATTTCGTATCTTTGCAAGGCTCTTTGAATTATTGGTTTGGTTTGGCCAACTAGATTGGTAATTCTTGCAATAGGAGAAGTGCATAGTTTTGGGTTCAATCTTGCGGTGTCCTCACCTAGTGACAAAGTAGGGATAGCGAGGAACGTATTGTATTGTTGCCATCAAGGATAAAAAGGTGGGGTCTTCATCATATTTCTTGAGTTTATCCCTCTACATCATGTCATCTTACTTATTGCCTTACTGTGTTCTTCATGAACTTAATACTCTAGATGCAGCCAGCAGTCAGTTGATGTGTGGAATAATAGTAGTAGATACAGAATCGTTTCAGTCTACTTGACACGGACATGATGCCTATATGCATAATCATAGCCTTAGATATCTTAACAATTTTTCGCTTCTCTAGCAATTGCTCGATAGTAATTTGTTCACCCACCGTATTATTTCCCTTTATGAGAGAAGCCTCTAGTGTAACCTATGGCCACCGAGTCTATTTTCCATATTATATTTTTAGATCTATAAACCAAAAATTCCAAAAATACTTTGCTGCAATTTATCTACTTTTGTTTCCACAATCTTTTATACATATCTCTATCAGATCTGATCCTTGCAAATAACTCGGAAGGGATTGACAACACCTTTATAGCGTTGGGTGCAAGTGTTTGATTGTTTGTGTAGGTACTACTATTGGGGCCTTGCTTGTTCCTCCTACTGGATTGATACCTTGGTTCTCAACAAACTGAGGGAAATACTTATCTACTTTGTTGCATCACCCTTTCCTCTTCAAGGGAAAACCAACCCGCCAAGCTCAAGAGGTAGCACGAGGAGACCGCTTCCCTCTCGTCGCATGGGACGGTGATGGTGCCACTACAACCCGTCATCTTGAGGACGTTGTAGCCGTGGTGTGTCGAGGACATGAACTTGGCCAGCATCGAATAGCCCAAGATGGCGTTGTATGGGGGCCCGATGTGCGCCACGTGGAAGTCAATGTGTTTGGTGTGATAGTTGTCGCGCGTGCCGAAGGTGACCGGAAGGCAGACCTGCCCCAACGGGATGGTGGAGCCATTGGTCACCGCCGAGAATGACCTGGTCGGTATGAGCTGGTCGTAGGGCACCTGGAGTGTGTCAAAGGTTCCAACAGAGAGCATGTTGAGGCCCACGCCCCATTGATAAGGGTCTTGGTGACTGTCACGTTGCTGATGGTGGGAGTGCACATCATTGGGAGCGTGCCTGCGATAGCCGCATACTTCAGGTTGTCCTTGGCATCGAGGGTGATGGCGTATTGGGACCACCTGATGGGCTTTGCCGCCCTGGCTTTGGGAGGACGACATTCACCTCGCGAGAGAGTTGCTTGAACTGGTGCTTCGATGAGGGGGTGTGGGCGCCTCCGAGGATGCAGGCCACCACGCGAGGCTCCTGGTAGGCTCCGACCTCCTCATCACATTGGTTATCCTCGTTCCTCCTCGGAGGCGGCGTAGGTAGCGGAGGGAGCTGCACATTGTCCCGAGGGCGCATCTCACGAGGCTCGTCACGCCAGCCGTTGTCGCGAGGCTGCTCGTACCAGCCTCGACGAGGGTTGTCGTTGCGGCTTTCCCATCTGCCGCCGCCGTGGCCACGATCGCGACCAGCATCGCAATCATTGTGCTTCGAGCGCCGGCCAACCCGTTTTTCTCGGAGGACCCTGCGGTCCCAACAATATTCGGTGTTGAGGGTGTGCACGTCATGGTAGATACACAACGGGTGATGTTCTTTCTCGAGCACGCTTCGCTCACGGTCGCGCTTCTGCTTGGGTTCAGCCGCAAGCACGGTTGGTCCCATGCGCTTGACCTCCTTGGCCTTGTCCTTGGCGTCTTTACGTGCGTCGTTAGGGTTGTCGCGGGCGAATAGGAGGCCTTCTTCAGCCTTGGCGCACTTGTCGACCAAGTTGAAGAACTCCATGGCCCAAGTCGAAATTACAAGTGTTAGAATCGGGTCTCCGCAGACCCAAGAAAAGGTTCAAACTCTCGGGTACGCTCGCTCTCCTACCCCATTCCACCTCTCTACTTCACGGTGACTCTCCACTAGCACGAGCTAAGGGAAGCTAGCTAGAACACACGGCAGTTTACCCAGGTTCGGGTCACCTTATGGTGTAATATCCTACTCCTTCTTGTATACATTGCTCGAGATGGAAGATGAGTATAGAGGTGGGTCCTTTCCCTAGTCCAACAATTTGAGCCTCGGATCCCCTACTATGGAGGCCAGGCCTCTCTTTTATACTGGCCTAGGTCCTCTTCCCCGAAGACACAATTGGCGGGAAGGGTAGCCACAGCGGCCATTTTGAAAGGGGATATGATTGCGGCTCGCCCTGACAAAGGCGGTCTTCTCCTGCAAAAGACCTTCTTCATGACGGGCTTGTGGGCTCGGGGTGACCTCTGTCCTGCCGAGCCCCCATCCTTAGTCCCCTTGTACCGATTGGGAAACCTTTGGGGGATTGCTTTGGGAAACCGCAGCTGGCTTGGCTCCCTTAGCACCAAAGGGGAAAACATCTCTGCCCGCGCCTGCTGGCACTGATCCTGGCACCGTGCAGCGTGTCTCACGTCATACACATGAGGAGGTTGGTCTATGCGACCTTGGCAAACCGCCCTTGGTAAGTCAGCTCCTCGGCAGGATGAGCATCAGGAGGCGCCTCCTTCCCGCGAGTGATACGTCCATTTTGCATCATGTTTTCATTTTGATATTTATTGCTTCTTTGGCAGTTATTTCACTTCACGGTACAATTCTTATGCCTTTTATCTCTTATTTTGCAAGGTTTACATGAAGAGGGAGAATGCCGGCAACTGGAATTCTGGCCTGAAAGTGGAGCAAAGTTGAGATACCTATTCTGCGCAACTCCAAACGCCGTAAAAATGAACGACGATTTTTTTTCCGAATTTATCAAAAATACTGGGCCGAAGATGTGCCAGAGGGGCACCAGGTGGTGCCCACAAGCCCGCACGGCGCGACCACCCCCCCAGAACGCGCCATGAGGGCTTGTGGGCAGCCCACCGGCCGACTTGCCACCCTCTTTTGCTATATGAAGGGTTTCGTCCAGGAAAAAATCAGGGAGGAGCTTTTTCATGGTTTTACCGCCGCCATGAGGCGGAACTTGAGCAGAACCAACCTAGAGCTTCGGCAGGACGATCCTGCCAGGGAAACTTCCCTCCCGGAGGGGGAAATCGTCGCCATCGTCATCACCAACACTCCTGTCATCGGAGGGGACTCGTCACCAACAACATCTTCATCAGCACCATCTCATTTCCAAACCCTAGTTCATCTCTTATAACCAATCTCCGTCTCGCGACTCCGATTGGTACTTGTAAGGTTGCTAGTAGTGTTGATTACTCTTTGTAGTTGATGCTAGTTGGATTACTTGGTGGAAGAGTTTATGTTAAGATCCTTGATGCTACTCATTACCTCTCTGGACATGAATATGATTATGCTTTGTGAGTAGTTACTTTTGTTTCTGAGGACATGGGATAAGTCATGCTAATAGTAGTCATGTCAATTTGGTATTCGTTCGGTAATTTGATATGTTGTATGTTGTTTCTCCTCCAGTGGTGTTATATGTACGTCGACTACATAACACTTCACCATTATTTGGGCCTAGAGGAAGGCATTGGGAAGTAGTAAGTAGATGATGGGTTGCTAGAGTGACAGAAGCTTAAACCCTAGTTTATGCGTTGCTATGGTTAGACTTTGTCTGAATTCTTCTTTAGTAGTTGTAGATGCTTGCGTGAGGGGTTAATCATAAGTGGGATGCTTGTCCAAGTAAGGGTACTACCCAAGCGCCGGTCCACCCACATATCAAACTATCAAAGTAACGAACGCGAATCATATGAACATGATGAAACTAGCATGAAAGAAATTCCCGTGTGTCCTCGGGAGCGATTTTCCTCCTATAAGACTTTGTCCAGGCTTGTCCCTTGCTACAAAAGGGATTGGTCCACTTTTTTGCACCGTTGCTACTTTTGTTACTTGTTGCTTGCTACGAATCATATCACCACACAATCACTTGTTACCGACAATTTTAGTGCTTGCATATATTTCCTTGCTGAAAACCACTTGTGAGATCCTTCTGCTCCTCGTTGGGTTCGACACTCTTACTTATCGAAAGGACTACGATTGATCCCCTATACTTGTGGGTCATCAAGACTCTTTTCTGGCACCGTTGCCGGGGAGTGAAGCGCCTTTGGTAAGTGGAACTTGGTAGGGAAACATTCATATAATGTGCTGAAATTTGTTGTCACTTGTCACTATAGATACTAATCCTTTGAGGGGCTTGTTCTCGGTATGTTCACCTCGAACGGAAGCACAAAGAGTTGTTCCTCAACCTGCTGCACCTATTGAAAATATTTTCTTTGAATTTCCTTCGGGTATGCTTGAGAAACTACTGGCTAATCCTTTTACAAGAGATGGAACATCACATGCAGACTTGCATCTAATCTATGTAGATGAGGTTTGTGGTTTATTTAAGCTTGCAGGTGTGCCTGAGGATGAGGTCAAGAAGTAGGTCTTTCCTTTATCTTTGAAGGATAAGGCGTTGACATGGTATAGGCTATGTGATGATACTGGATCATGGGACTACAATCGGTTGAAATTGGAATTTCATCAAAAGTTTTATCCTATGCATTTAGTACATCGTGATCGGAATTATATTTATTATTTTTGGCCTCGTGACAGAGAAAGCATCGCTCAAGCTTGGGGGAGGCTTAAATCTACGCTATACTTACGCCCCAATCATGAGCTCTCGAGAGAAATTATCATTCAGAACTTCTATGCTTGGCTTTCTCATGATAATCGCACCATGCTTGACACTTCTTGTACCGGTTCTTTTAGGAAGAGAGATATTGACTTCAAGTGGAATTTATTGGAGAGAATTAAACGCAACTTTGAAGATTGGGAGGTTGAAGAAGGTAAGGAGTCAGGTATGAATTTCATGTTTGATTGCGCTAAGTATGGACTTGACTCTGAGATAATAGCTTCATTGTGTGAATCTTTTGCTGCCCATATTGATCTCCCCAAAGAGAAGTGGTTTAAATATCATCCTCCTTTAGAAGTCAATGTAGTTAAACCCACTCCAGTTGAAGAGAAAGTCATTGCCTATAATGATCCTGTTGTTCCCAGTGCTTACATTGAGAAACCACCTTTCCCTATTAGGATGAAGGACCATTCTAAAGCTTCAACTGTGATACATAGAGGCTACATTAGAACACCTACACCCCCTGAGCAAATTAGAGTTGAACCTAGCATTAGTATTATCAAAGATCTTCTATCCGAAGAAGTTGAGGGACATAATATTCACTTCTGTGAAGATGCTGCTAGAATTGCTAAACCTCACGTTAGAGACAAACATAGGACTGTTGTTGGCATGCGTGTGGTTTTTGTTAAGATAGGAGATCATTGTTATCATGGTTTATGTGACGTGGGTGCTAGTGTTAGTGCAATACCTCAATCCTTATATGATGCAATCAAAGATGAGATTGCACCTGGTGAGATAGAGCCCATTTATGTCACTATTCAGCTTGCTAATAGAGATACTATCTGCCCTGTGGGAATTGTTAGGGATGTTGAAGTCTTCTGTGGTAAAACAAAGTATCCTGCTGATTTCCTCGTTCTTGCTACCGCACAAGATACCTTTTGTCCCATCATATTTGGTAGACCTTTTCTCAATGCTGTCAATGCTCATATTTATTTTGAGAAGCAAAGTGTCACGATTGGCTTTGAAGGTGTGTCACACGAGTTCAATTTCTCTAAGTTTGGTAGACAACCTCATGAAAAGGAGTTGCCTAGTAAGGATGAAACTATTGCTTTACCTTCTACTGTCGTGCCTCCTACTGATCCCTTAGAGCAATACTTGCTTGACCATGAAAATGATATGCATATGGATGAAAGGGATGAGATAGAAAGAGTTGTCTTAGAACAATATCCTATCCTTAAGAATAACTTGCCTGTTGAACTTCTTGGGGATCCACCCCCACCGAAGGGTGATCCTGTGTTCGATCTTAAACAGTTGCGTGATACTCTTAAGTATGCCTATCTTTATGAAAAAGAGATATATCCTGTTATTATTAGTGCTAGCCTCTCAGAGCATGAAGAAAAGAAGTTGCTAAAAACTCTGAGGAAGCACCGTGCTACTATAGGATATACTCTCACTACTGGAATCCAGAAATTTGCCGTCAGCCAGTTCTTTACCGTCTGCTGGCTGACGGCAAAGAACCTCTTTGCCATCAGTTGACACAATACAGACGGCAAAGAACTGACACATGGCAAAAATACTATTTGCCATGTGTGGGTCCTTTGCCGTCTGCCAGCAGACGGCAAAGAGCCCCAGGGCAGACGGCAAAGGGGACGCGTGGGCCCCATGCCTGCCGTGTCCGAAATCCGGGGCCTTTGCCGTCCGCGGGCCTTTGCCGTCAGCCGTACGGCCCTTTGCCGTCTGCCTTACGTCCCTTTGCCGTCGGGGGGCGGACGGCAAAGGGGCCTCCCTATAACGGCCGTTACCCACCACCTCGCTCACTGTCTCTCTCTCTCTCTCTCACCCCGACCACTCTCACCCCTGCCGGCGAGATCCCCTCCCCGCGGCGAGCCTACCCCCCCGGCGAGCCCACCCCCCCGGCGACCCCCTTCCCGCGGCGACCCACCCCCGCCCCCTGCCGCCGCCGCCCCCTGCCGCGCGCCGCCCCCTGCCGCTGCCCCCTGCCGCCGCCCCCTGCCGCCGCCGCCCCCTGCCGCCGCCCCCTGCCGCCGCCGCCCCCTGCCGCCGCCCCCTGCCGCTGCCGCCCCCTGCCGCCGCCCCCTGCCGCCGACGCCCCCTGCGGCAAGCCCCCAGCCGCGCGCCCCCGTGCCGCCGGCGCCCCCTGCCGCCGCCCCCTGCCGGTGAGTTTTTTTGTTTTTCTTTTTAAAAAAGTTAATTACTTTAGTTAGTTTATTAGGTTAGTTTTTTTATTATATATAGGGTAATTTAGTTAGTTTATTTGGTTAGATTATTAGGCTAATTAGGTTAGTTAGTTAGGTTAGAAGAAAAAAAGCAGAAGGAAAAAAAGCAGGAGAAGAAGAAGAAGAAGAAGAAGAAGAAGAGGAGGAGGAGGAGGAGGAGAAAAAAGAAGAAGAAGAAGAAGAAGAAGAAGAAGAAGAAGAGGAGAGGAGGAGGAGGAGAAAGAGGAGGAGAAAGAAGAAGAAGAAGAAAAAGAAGAAGAAGAAGAAGAAGAAAAAGAATAGAAGGAGAAAAAGAGGAGGGGGAGTAGGAGGAGAAAAAAGAAGAAGAAGAAGAAGAAGAAGAAGAAGAAGAAGAAAAAGAGGAGAGAGGAGAAGAAGAAAGAAGAGGAAAAGGGAACTCCGGCACCCCGAAACTGACCCTCGACCCCCGACCCCTGACGCCCGACGCCACTGACCCCCGACCATCGACCTTCGACGCCACTGACCCCCGACCCCCGACCCCCGACGCCACTGACCCCCGACGCCACTAACCCTCGACCCCCGACGCCACTGCCCCCGACCCAGCCCCTCGGCCCACGACTCCCGACCCCCGACGCTCGACGCCACCAACCCCCGACCCCCGACGCCACTGACACCCGACGTCACTGACCCTGGACCCCCGACGCCACTAACCCTGGACCCCCGACGCCAGTGACCCCCCACAACCGACGCCACTAACCCCCCGACCACCGATGCCACCGACCCTCGACGGCACTGACTCCCGACGCCACTAAGCCCCGACCCCCGACACCTCTTCTGCCTTCTTTTGAACGAGAAGGTGCTTTTCGGCCTTCCAGAGGCCCACGGGGTCATAGTTTTGAAAATTATGAGTTAGGTCACATATTTTCCGATCATGTTAATTATAAAAACATCGTATTTGTGTTGATCGGGTGAATTTCAATGTGCAGTTGTTCGACGACCTCCACGTGCGTTGGACGTTTGTTGGTGAGCACAAATGACTTCTCCTCCTACCCCCTTAATTTGCTCTGTCCCGGTCTTCGTGCCGATGAAACTTGCTAGCTATAGGTTTCTTCAATCATGAGTATGCGTGACCAGTATGCGTCTCCCGTTCGAAAGGGCGACATCTATAAATATGCATTTCTTTGCATATTTATAACCGCCATCCTTTCGAATTGTCCAACATTATCCATGGACAGCCCGAGTATGTGTAGATTGGGTTTGTTTTCCCGTATGCTGTGCTCCGGATCCGATGCGGAATTTCGTCAGTGCCTCCCCTGTTGTTCTCCGGGTACACATCCTCTCTGCTTATTGCCGAGACGTGTATCAGGAGAACAGCGGGGAGGTGCTGCCGAAATTGTGCGTCGCATCTGGAGCAGAGCATGGGAAAACGAACCCAGTCTACACATACTCGGGTGGGATTAGGACCTATCTTTACCTATTAGCGTGTAGGTTGCATGGACGTAATAAAACTGACAAACTTGATTAGCGTATGAATATAGATGATGAATTATGTATTTATTTCTTGTGCCCCCATAGGTAGCTAGGCAACATGAGTGATCGTGCTTGGATGTACACTGGTCACCCTAGTCAGAAAGACATGACCCATGAATGGTTAACAAAAACCAGGGGGTTTGTGAGAGCCGCATTTGCAAATGGCCAGCAAAAAACATGGTGCCCCTGTCCCAACTGCAACAACTGGAAAAAGCAGACAGAGTTTGAAATGGGTAAACACTTGCAGAAGTGGGGTTTTACGCCTAATTATACGGTGTGGACTTTTCATGGTGAGTCTGACCAACGTGCCAGAGCTGAGGTGATTCGTCGTCGCACCGACGAGCATGGTACCGGGATTGAAGACATGGTGCAAGACTTTGATGATGCTCGGGATTCGGACGATGAGATGGAGGAATCTGCAAAGGCCTTCTATGAAATGCTGGAGTCTTCAAAACGTCCTCTCCACGAGCAGACTGAGCTTTGTCAGCTGGATGCCATCGCGCAAGTAATGGCTCTGAAGGCTCAATTCAACCTAGGCAGATAATGCTACGACGCGATGATGACGATATTTGGACGCTTTCTACCCAAAGGCCATGTACTGCCTGCAAACCTGTACCAGTCAGAGAAAATCCTCCGTGTACTAAAGATGCCCTATGAGAAGATACATGCCTGTGAGAATGGATGTGCCTTATTTAGGCTTGAGTATGCGGCCTTGAACTATTGCCCCATTTGCAATTCTTCCAGGTATATTGTGGTAGACAACGGCATGGGTGAGAAGAATCAGACCGAAATCCCCATTAGTGTTCTTCAATATCTGCCAATCGTACCAAGACTTCAACGTCTTTTCATGGTCGAAGAGACGGCCAGACAGATGACATGGCACAAATTGGGCAAAAGAACCGAACTAGATGCGGATGGGAACAAGATGCTGGTACACACTTCAGATGGTTTTGCGTGGAGGCACTTCGATGCATTACATAAGGATAAATCGGAAGATCCAAGGCAACCTAGAGTTGCCATCAGCACGGATGGGTTCAATGTGTATGGTATGACGGCAGCACAATACAGTTGTTGGCCTGTATTTGTCATTCCACTAAATTTGCCACCCGGAGAGATTATGAAAAGAAAGAACATTTTCCTGACGTTGATAATTCCAGGGCCCAACTATCCGGGGAAGAATATGAATGTGTACATGCAGCCGCTTAAGGATGAGTTGCAAGAAGCCTGGGATAATGGGATCAAGACCTACGACGCGGCTACCAAAACAAATTTCAAAATGCATGTGTGGTACATGTACTCGACGCATGATTATCCGGCGTTTGCGCTATTCGCTGGCTGGTGTGTGCATGGAAGGTTCCCGTGCACCACATGCAAGGCAGCTCTTCAGTTCCGTTGGCTGCAGGCTGGTCGCAAGTATTCTTGCTTCAACATGCATAGACAATTCCTGGATCCTGACCATAAGTTCAGAAAATACAAGAAGAATTTCATCAAAGGTAGAGTTGTCAAAAACACTGCACCAGCTGCGTTGACAGGCCAACAGACCCTTGATCAGTTAAACGCTCTCGAGCCCGATCCTTTGCGTCCAGGATACTTCGAAGGGTATAATACGGAACACGCCTGGACTCACAAGTCATGCTTATGGGATCTCCCTTACTTCAAAGACCTCCTTTTCCCACACAACATTGACGTGATGCACACTGAAAAGAATATTGCGGAGGCCATTTTTGGTACATTGTTCGGCATAGAGGGGAAGTCAAAAGATAATCCTAAGGCTAGAATCGACCTGGAGGCTCTATGTGATAGACCGTTGCAAAACTTGCGACAACGGAAAGGAAAGCAAAGCATAGCGAAGCCAAAGGCATGGTTCAATCTTGAAAGGCCAGCTATGAGGGAAATGCTATTGTGGGTGAAAATGCGGTTGATGTTCCCCGATGGGTATGCTGCGAATCTAAAGAGGGGAGCGAGTCTTGAGAAATTGAAAATATTTGGGCTCAAGAGTCATGATTGGCACATACGGATTGAGCGGGTAATGCCGGTGATGTTGCGTGGCTTTATCCCTTAGGATGAATGGCTAGTACTGGCAGAGCTGAGCTATTTCTTCCGTTCTCTTTGTGCGAAAGAACTATCGCCTGGCGTGTTAGATGAAATGGAAGAGTTGGCGCCGGAGTTGGTCTGCAATTTAGAAAAGATCTTTCCACCGGGCTTCTTTAATCCAATGCAACATTTGATTTTGCATCTCCCGACCGAGGCAAGAATGGGGGGGCCCGTTCAAAATCGATGGTGCTACTCAACTGAGAGGATGCAGAAGACGCTTCGAGCTAAGTGTAAAAATAAACGTAGAATTGAAGCATCGATGGCCGAGGCATTCATTACTGAGGAGGCGGCAAACTTCGTGACAGCACACTACGAAGCCAAAAATTATCATTTGCATAACCCGAAGCCTCGGTACAATGATGGCGATCGAGAAAAAGTTCGATCCAACCTCAGCCTATTCAAAGGTAAGCTCGCACCATCCGGTGCTTCGAAAGGGAAATCGTTGGATGTCGAAGAATGGCGGACCATTTCATTGTATATCTTCACCAACCTAACAGAAGTGCGGCCGTACATCGAGTAAGTTCTCGGTAATTTATTGTTCCGCAACTTCTAATTGCTTTGAACCACTCTTATTCCCGGATATTTGATATAGTCGATACGTCGCCGAATTCTCGGATGGAGCGGTCATCGAAAAGGATTCCGTCGAAGAGTATGAGCTTCTCACAAAGCATGGAGGCGACTATCCTGGTTTCATCTCTTGGTTCAAACAAAGGGTAATTAATTACCATTAAGGGCCCATTTGACTTATTGGTCTAATTTGCGGCTAATGCATCCATTCTTTCGTATTAAACTTGTAGGCTGATGCAGAGTCTATGGACGCCGAGTTGAGACAAGTCGCTAATGGTTTTGACTATAAGGTCCGTTCATTTGACAAATACAACATCAACGGGTATCACTTTCGTACCTTTGGCAAAGAGCTATCTATGCCCGACCTAAAGACTACAAAGTTTCGATAGGAGAGATGCAGACCAGATAGGAATGCAAGAATACTCTGTAAATTGTTGGCTAATTCTGCCTGAGAAACTTCGAAGGCAAAATCCTTCAAAATTTTTTGTTTGTTCTGTCTCTGCTATCGGCGAAGGAGACACCGAGTATTATGGAAGGGTTGAAGCAATTTATGAACTTCTATTCTATTGTGAAAACCCACCGACCGTCGTAGTACTCAAATGTTATTGGTTTGAGCCGAGGGAGACTAGAAGGACTCATGAACATATAGGACTAGTCGAAATCAACCAAAACACCCACTTAGATGTTCCCGATGTCTATATTACGGCTCAACAGGCGACACAAGTTTTCTATCTACCGTGGGCCTGCCAAACTGATCCAAATCTCAAAGGTTGGGATGTCGTTTATGAAGTGCCACCACATTTTAGACCACCTACCCTCAATGAAGAGGATTACGAACCTCACATTAACCCAGACACATATGAAGGAGAATTCTTCCAAGAAACACGTATGTCCAAGAAACGTTTCAAGAACCGCTCTACTTCACCCCAGAACATTGAAGTAGACAGCGATAGTGAATCCGTCTTAACCCCTGAGCCCGAACAGGAAGAGCTGGAAGAAGAAGAGGTTACTGCTGCGGATGACCTGTCACTTCTTGACCGATTACATAATGGTGGCCTTCCACATGTTCTTCTAGATAGTGATGATGATGATGCATTTATTGATGATAGTGATGATCATGATGCATTTATTGACCCCGAAGCATATATAGACGAGGACGACTGTTATTAGTTCATGTCAGGTATTCAACTATTATACTATATATAAATTTTGAGTTCATGTTAGGTATTCAATTTTTAATAGTCATGCTGGTATTTATGTTGTACTAATTTCATTTACTCTTTGTCATGACAGGTGTTGAAAGATGGTGGGAAAGGGTCGAAAGCATGCCGCGGCTGCTTCTTCGTCGGCGGGTGATGGGATGGGTACTTCCATTCCTGCCTCGCCTCTTCGGAGAGTGTTGCTCTCTACTATGCAAGGAGTGGCCCCCGTGAGAGGAGGTCGACCACCCGCGAAGCCGAGAGGCACTAAAGGTACACGTTGTATTCATGTTGGTATTTATGTTGTACTCATGTTGTATGCATATTGGTATTTTATTACTCATGTTGGTATTTATGTTGTACTAAAGGTACACGTGGCCGCGGGAGAGGTAGGGCTACACGGTCTCCGCCACCACCCCAAGCTGATTCACCTGAGCACAGGAGGACTTCTAGGGTGGATTCGTCTGAGGTGGAGGCTACACGGTCTCCGGTTCACGAGCCTCGGGTCGACGAGCCTCAGGTCGACGAGCCTTTGACCCACGAGACTCGTGTCCCAGAGGCTTCCTTCCACACGACTGCGGAGCACAGCAGGGATGAGGGTACGTCCCAAGAGACCCAGTGGGATACCTGGCCTGAGCCAACTGGCCATGCTGGTAGCGACGAGGAGCTGGGTGAGGGGGATACCCAGTGGGATACCGTCTACCAGCGTGGTAGTTCGGGGCTCCCGCTCGTGCCAGCGACCCCCGACCAGAGGTGGTCGATTAGGCCAAATGGGGACAAGTAAGTTAATTTACTCTTATTTAACCTTTTGCCTTCGCGTTTTCTCAAATATCTAATGTTTTGGCTTCAATTTGTCATACTGTAGGGGTTGGATTGTTGCCAAGGGTGTCCGCAAGCCCAACAGCGTCCTCGGTGTTCTTTGCCGTCAAAACTTCCCAGGGTTTGTTACGTTGCCCGGTCGGGAGCGAGAGGTAGGGATGACCTGGGAGCACTACTTGGGTGCCCCGGCCCCGCCGGAAGTGGAGATCGACGGTGTTTTGTGTGACACGAGGGCGGACATGGTGATCCGAAAGTTTTGGGTAATTTCTCTTTCACACAATTATAAATTAACCATAGCTATTTATTGTACTAATCGGTGTTGTCTCGTTTGCAGACCTTCTATAGGTGTGAGGAGGGATACGAGGACGACGTGGGAAAGGTTATCGAAACCGAATGTCGCCGCCTACTTCAAAACTTTCGGCACGAGGCTCGGGTGCAGGCTGTTCGAGACTA
The DNA here is from genome assembly GCF_904849725.1 of Hordeum vulgare subsp. vulgare. Taxonomy (NCBI): domain Eukaryota; kingdom Viridiplantae; phylum Streptophyta; class Magnoliopsida; order Poales; family Poaceae; genus Hordeum; species Hordeum vulgare. Next base: position 290,283,682 of record NC_058523.1, on the reverse strand, counting down.
CTATGCCATGCGGCGTATTAGGATTGATAAGGCGAAGTGCCGTGATGCTAAGATGGAGAAGGAGCATTACATGAAGGTAATTACATATTATTAAGGCTTTGTAATTAGTTTCCTTGATTTGGTTCTTACGCACTCAATTTTCTCTTTATTAACTTAGGTGCCCCCGAGATGGTGTGTGGATAAGATGGATTGTTGGGAGGCCTTGGTGGACCAGTGGTGCTCCGAAACGTGGGAGACCAGCCACAACAACGCCAAGGAGAGGCGTGGCAAAATGGTTGGCGTGCCACACCATCAAGGGAGCGTCAACTTAATCCAATTTGGCGAGAACTGGGTATGTGGTTTGCTTCATGCCTCATGCAATTCATTCTTAATGCTATCTTGAGCCCTTTACCAATACAATTTTCTGCTCTCTCTCTTTTAGGCGCGTCACAATAAGACGGAGGCGCCACAGATGTACGACCTGTATGCGATGGCAGATACTGCCTCGTACAAGAAGGTCAAGGCATTCTCTCAGTCTGACCTCGAGCATCCAGAAAACTTCACCAACATCTCCTCCCACGACAAGCTCGTGAAGTACAGAGATCACGGGAAGGCGAGGAAAGGGGAGGACTTTAACCCGAGCGAGGGGCCTATTGATCCAGAGCTGGTGATGATAGCTGGCAACGGGAGGCCCCATGGCTCGCTCGCCATTGGAGACGGCCTTATACGTTGTCCTAGCACTCTCCGGCAGATAAAGGCACGCCAAACGAGCTCTTGTCCGGAGATAACACGTTGTCCATGGCCAGTCGAGCTCGCCATCGAGGTTAGTTTAATGGACTCAACTATCTTTCCGCATTATGTTGTGCGTTGGAACCAATATGATTACATTGCTAACAATGAGTTGTGTTGCAGGCTGCTATTCAGAAAGAGAGAGCGGCAATGCAGGCGGCTATGGCGGAGAAGGATAAGGAAATTAGGGAGCTGGAGGAGAGGACGACTGCATTGGTGGAGGCGGAGAGGGCACGGAATGAAGCGTCTACCAGGGCCATATACGAGCTCTTCGTGGTAAGTTTCTTCTTCATGTTATTTCAAATCTTGCATTTGAATGTCCGTTTCATTAATAAATAAAATGTTTGACTTGTCGAAACCAAATGTACAGTCTATGTGCGAGAAGAACGGCCAAGTCCCTCCGCCGATGCCAGTCATTAACATGGCGGGGACGGTGAGTTTCATTTCAGTGGAGTGATCTTAAGAGTGTCCTCATGCTAACTACACATTGCAAACGATGTTTGGTGCAGAATATGTCCCGAAACGCATCGCACGACCCTTCTACAGTCGAGCCTTCTCCAGGGCGGCCTTCTCCAGGTGAAACAAGCCAGAGCCACCGTGCTTCACCCTAACTTAGGTATGTTATTTCTAGTGTTTTAATAAAAAATAGCTAGACTTCCATCTAATGACATAATTAGCTTAGTTAGCTGCAAAATAGCTAGACTTCCATCTAATGACATAATTAGCTTAGTTAGCTCCAAGAAGAAGGAGGAGAGGGAGGAGGAGAAGAAGAAGGGGACAAAAGGATAAGAAGAAGAAGGAGAAGAAGGGGACTTCCTCTTTTTCTCCTCTTCCTTCTCCTTCTCCTCCTCCTCCTCCTCCTCCTTTTTCTTCTTCTTCTCCTCTTCCTTCTCCTCCTCCTTCTTTTACTTCTTCTTCTCTTTCTCTTCTCCTATAGTTAGCTAGGGTTCCACCTAAATGACATAATTAGCTTAGTTAGCTCCTAAATGGCCTATTTAATAAAAAATGACCTATACTTAGCTAATTATCCTCGAAATGACATAATTAGCTCCAAAAAGGCATTCTTAGCCAATTTAGCCCGAAGAAGGGGACAAGAATAGAAAAAGAGGAAAATGAAAGCAAGGAAGAGGAAAAAGGAAAAGAAGAAGGAGGAGAGGGAGGAGGAGAAGAAGAAGGGGACAAAAGGATAAGAAGAAGAAGGAGAAGGAGAAGGAGCTCCCGCTCCTTCTCCTTCTTCTTCTCCTTCTTCTTCTCCTTCTTCTCCTTCTTCTCCTTCTCCTCTTCCTTCTCCTTCTCCTCCTCCTCCTTCTCCTCCTTTTTCTTCTTCTTCTCCTCTTCCTCCTCCTCCTCCTTCTTTTACTTCTTCTTCTCTTTCTCTTCTCCTATAGTTAGCTAGGGTTCCACCTAAATGACATAATTAGCTTAGTTAGCTCCAAAATGGCCTATTTAATAAAAAAAATGACCTACACTTAGCTAATTATCCTCGAAATGACATAATTAGCTCCAAAAAGGCATTCTTAGCCAATTTAGCCCGAAGAAGGGGACAAGAATAGAAAAGGAGGAAAATGAAAGCAAGGAAGAGGAAAAAGGAGAAGAAGAAGGAGGAGAGGGAGGAGGAGAAGAAGAAGGGGACAAAAGGATAAGAAGAAGAAGGAGAAGAAGGAGAAGGAGAAGGAGAAGGAGCTCCCGCTCCTTCTCCTTCTCCTTCTCCTTCTTCTTCTCCTTCTTCTCCTTCTTCTCCTTCTCATCTTCCTTCTCCTTCTCCTCCTCCTCCTCCTCCTCCTTTTTCTTCTTCTTCTCTTCTTCCTCCTCCTCCTCCTTCTTTTACTTCTTCTTCTCTTTCTCTTCTCCTATAGTTAGCTAGGGTTCCACCTAAATGACATAATTAGCTTAGTTAGCTCCTAAATGGCCTATTCAATAAAAAATGACCTATACTTAGCTAATTATCCTCGAAATGACATAATTAGCTCCAAAAAGGCATTCTTAGCCAATTTAGCCCGAAGAAGGGGACAAGAATAGAAAAAGAGGAAAATGAAAGCAAGGAAGAGGAAAAAGGAGAAGAAGAAGGAGGAGAGGGAGGAGGAGAAGAAGAAGGGGACAAAATGATAAGAAGAAGAAGGAGAAGAAGGAGAAGGAGAAGGAGAAGGAGCTCTCCTTCTCCTTCTCCTTCTCCTTCTTCTTCTCCTTCTTCTCCTTCTACTCCTTCTCCTCTTCCTTCTCCTTCTCCTCCTCCTCCTCCTCCTCCTTTTTCTTCTTCTTCTCCTCTTCCTCCTCCTCCTCCTTCTTTTACTTCTTCTTCTCTTTCTCTTCTCCTATAGTTAGCTAGGGTTCCACCTAAATGACATAATTAGCTTAGTTAGCTCCTAAATGGCCTATTTAATAAAAAATGACCTATACTTAGCTAATTATCCTCGAAATGACATAATTAGCTCCAAAAAGGCATTCTTAGCCAATTTAGCCCGAAGAAGGGGACAAGAATAGAAAAAGAGGAAAATGAAAGCAAGGAAGAGGAAAAAGGAGAAGAAGAAGGAGGAGAGGGAGGAGGAGAAGAAGAAGGGGACAAAAGGATAAGAAGAAGGAGAAGAAGGAGAAGAAGAAGGAGAAGGAGAAGGAGAAGGAGCTCCCGCTCCTTCTCCTTCTCCTTCTCCTTCTTCTTCTCCTTCTTCTCCTTCTTCTCCTTCTCCTCTTCCTTCTCCTTCTCCTCCTCCTCCTCCTCCTCCTTTTTCTTCTTCTTCTCCTCTTCCTCCTCCTCCTCCTTCTTTTACTTCTTCTTCTCTTTCTCTTCTCCTATAGTTAGCTAGGGTTCCACCTAAATGACATAATTAGCTGACCGACGGCAAATCCTTTGCCGTCCGTGGTAGCCGCCTTTGCCGTCCGCCTTGGCAGACGGCAAATTTCTGAATTTCAGTAGTGTCTTGATGATCTTAAGGGCATTAGTCCCACTCTATGTCAGCACAAGATCAAAATTGATCCTGATTTCAAACCAGTTGCTGATCATCAAAGGAGATTGAATCCTAAGATGAAAGAAGTAGTAAGAAAATCAATACTAAAGCTCCTGGAAGCGGGTATTATCTATCATGTTGCTCATAGCGATTGGGTGAGTCCGGTGCATTGCGTCCCTAAGAAGGGAGGCATTACCGTTGTCCCTAATGATAAGGATGAATTGATCCCACAAAGGATTATTACTGGCTATAGGATGGTGATCGATTTTAGGAAATTGAATAAAGCCACTAGGAAAGATCATTACCCTTTGCCTTTGATCGACCAAATGCTAGAAAGACTGTCACACACACACTTCTGCTTTCTATTATGTTATTCTGGTTTCTCCCAAATACCAGTTGCACAATCTGATTAGGAGAAAACCACTTTTACCTGCCCTTTCGGTACCTGTTCTTATAGACGTATGCCTTTTGGCTTATGTAATGCACCTGCCACCTTTCAAAGATGTACGTTGGCTATATTCTCTGACTTTTGTGAAAATATTGTCGAGGTTTTCATGGATGACTTCTCCATTTATGGGTCTTCCTTTGATGATTGCCTTAGCAACTTTGATCGAGTCTGACAGAGATGTAAAGACACCAACCTTGTCTTGAATTGGGAGAAGTTCCACTTTATGGTTAATGAAGGCATCGTCTTAGGAGATAAAATTTCTGAAAGAGGTATTGAAGTCGATAAGGCTAAGGTTGATGCAATCGAGAAAATGCCATACCCCACAGATATCAAAGGTATAAGAAGTTTCCTTGGTCATGTTGGTTTCTATAGAAGGTTCATTAAAGACTTCTCTAAGATTTCCAGGCCTCTTACCAATCTCTTGCAAAAGGATATTCCTTTTGTCTTTGACGATGATTGTGAGGAGGCCTTCGAAATACTTAAGAGGGCTTTGATAACTGCACCTATTGTTCAACCACCTGATTGGAACTTACCTTTTGAGATCACGTGTGACGCTAGCGATTATATTGTTGGTGCTCTTCTAGGGCAAAGAGTCGATAAGAAGTTGAATGTTATTCACTACTCTAGTAAAACTCTAGACAGTGCCCAAAGAAACTATGCTACTACGGAGAAGGAGTTTTTAGCAGTCGTGTTTGCATGTGAAAAGTTCAAGTCTTACATAGTTGATTCCATAGTCACTATTCACACTGATCATGCTGCTATTAAGTACCTGATGGAGAAGAAGGAGGCTAAACCTAGACTTATCAGATGGGTTCTCTTGCTACAAGAATTTGATTTGCACGTTGTCGACAGAAAGGGTGCTGATAACCCCGTAGCAGATAACTTGTCTAGGTTGGAGAACGTTCTTGATGACCCACAACCTATTGATGATAGCTTTCCCGATGAGCAATTAAATGTCATCAATGCTTCACGTAGTGCACCGTGGTATGCTGATTATGCAAACTATATCATTGCCAAATATATACCACCTAGTTTCACGTACCAGCAAAAGAAGAAATTCTTCTTTGACTTGAGACATTACTTTTGGGATGATCCTCACATTTGTAAGGAAGGAGTAGATGGTGTTATTAGACGTTGTGTACCTGAACATGAACAGGGACAGATCCTAAAGAAGTGTCATTCCGAGGCCTACGGAGGACACCATGCGGGAGATAGAACTGCACACAAGGTATTGCAATCAGATTTCTATTGGCCCACTCTCTTCAAGGATGCCCGTAAGTTTGTCTTGTCTTGTGACAAATGTCAAAGAATAGGTAATATTAGCAAACGTCAGGAAATGCCTATGAACTATTCACTTGTCATTGAACCATTTGATGTCTGGGGCTTTGATTATATGGGACCTTTTCCACAATCCAACGGGTATACTCATATCCTAGTTGCTGTAGATTGCGTAACTAAGTGGGTAGAAGCTATCCCCACTAGTAGTGTTGGTCACAACACCTCTATCAAGATGCTAAAAGAAGTTATCTTCCCTAGATTTGGAGTCCCTAGATATCTAATGACCGATGGTGGTTCACACTTCATTCATGGTGCTTTCCGTAAAACGCTTGCTAAGTACGATGTCAACCATAGAATTGCGTCTCCCTATCACCCTTAGTCCAGTGGTCAAGTGGAGCTAAGTAATAGAGAGATTGAACTAATTCTGCAAAAGACTGTCAACAGGTCTAGAAAGAATTGGTTTAAGAAGCTCGATGATGCACCGTGGGCTTATAGAACTGCCTATAAGAATCCCATGGGCATGTCTCCGCACAAAATGGTGTACGGTAAAGCATGACATTTACCTCTTGAGCTAGAGCATAAAGCTTATTGGGCAATCAAAGAGCTCAACTTTGATTTCAAACTTGCCTGTGAGAAGAGGCTATTTGATATTAGCTTCCTTGATGAGTGGAGAAATTAGGCATATGAGAATGCCAAGCTGTTCAAAGAGAAGGTTAAGAGGTGGCATGATAAGAGGATACAAAAGCGTGAGTTCAATGTAGGTGATCATGTCTTGCTATATAACTCTCGTTTAAGATTCTTTGCACGCAAGCTTCTCTCTAAATGGGAAGGTCCCTATGTTGTTGAGGAAGTATATCGTTCCGGTGCTATCAAGATGAACAACACGGAAGGTGATTGTCGAAGAGATGTAAATGGGCAGAGAATCAAGCATTATATCTCAGGTACTCCCATAAATGTTGAAAGCAATATCATCAATACCATAACTCCGGAAGAATACCTAAGGGACATTTATCAGCCTGTTTCAGACTCCGAAAACGAAAACGTATGTGATTCGGTAAGAAAACAGAGTCTAAAACTTTTCCAGTAGGAAATTTTCTCCGTTTTGGAATATTTGAAAAAATACAAAAAATGGAAGTAGTCCGGAAAGTGCGCGAGGAGGCCACAAGCCTGCACGACGGGGGCCCACCCCCACGCCGCGCCGTGAGGGCTTGTGGCCACCTCGTGTGCCTCCCGGACTCCGTTTTCGTGCAGGGTACTCCTTATGGTCTGGAAAAAATCATTATGTATACTCCCGTTTGGCCTGACCCCTGCATCACACAGATTTCCTCTGTTTTTCATTTCAAGCCTGTTTTCTGCCGCAGATCTAGGTCAAGGTGTCTTCTCAGGATTCAGAGGGGGAGAGCTATGTGGCTGATTACCTTGCTAACCCCAAGGTCTATGGGGACTTTGATCCATATGGCTAGACCACTGATGAGGAAGAAGACTATGATCCCAAGCGGAAGGAACAAACAAGTTCCGATGAAGAGGAGGCTCCTCTACCTCAACCTGGACACACACATGTGGAGTTCAAGAAGTCGAGCCTCCCTGACTCAAGGAACAAGCCTAGGGCTTTGTTTATCCCTTCTCGTTTCTTGCAGGAGAGTAAGCAGGAATTATGCAAAACGGTGTTGAAGCTTGAAGGGGAAAACGATGATCTGAGGTAGCACAATTTTATGCTCAAGTGGAAATTAAGCAAGCTCAAGACCTCTTCAACAACTCCACCATCACCACCAAAGGAAGACAACTGAGCATCGGTATGGGCAATCCCCTTGGCTTGTGCCAAGCTTGGGGGAGTTGCCCCGGTATCGTATCACCATCACATCTTTTGTCTTTACCTTTGTTTTAGTTTTCCTTTTCAATTTTCTTTTTCTCTAGTAATTTAAAAGTCTAAGTGTTTTAGTCTTGAGTTTTGCTTTGTGTCACCCCTGATGTATTCTTGCTTGTGATACATATAATAATTAGTGTCTTAGTTGAAGGGCTGAATAGATGGTGAGAATAGAACAAAAGCATGAAAGATCATGTAATGATCTTATGGGAAGTGATGGCTTCACATATAAAAAGAATGAGGATTGAAACTTGTTGAGGGTAGGAAAACGTAGACCTTGGTCATGGTTGCAATTCATAGGAAGTGATAAAGAAGGAGAGTTTCACATATAAATATATCATTTCTGACACCATCTATGATTGTGAACATTCACTAAACTATTGCATGCCTAGAAGTAGATGTTGGACAAGGAAGACAACGTAATGAATTGTGTTTGCTTGGCTCTGAACAATGTTATATTATTAGAGATACCTTAGCATGTGATGATTGCTTCCACCTCATTTAAGCCAAAACCTCCGGCACCAAGTAGAGATACTACTTGTGCATCCATAAACCTTCAAACCAGTTTTGCCATGAGTGTCAACCATACCTACCTATGGATTGAATAAGATGCCTCAAGTAAGTTGTCATCGGTGCAAGCAATAAAAATGCTCTCTAATATGTATGATCTATTAGTGTGTGGAAAATAAGCTTTATACGGACCTGTGATGAGGAAGACATAAAAGCGACAGACTGCATAATAAAGTTCTTTATCACAGGGGGAAATATAAAGTGACGTTCCTCTGCACTAAGAGGACACGCATCCAAACATCAAAAGCGCATGACAACCTCTGCTTCCCTCTGCGAAGGGCCTATCTTGTACCTTTACTTTTTGCCCTAGAAAGAGTCATGGTGATCTTCACCAATTCCTTATTTCGCCTTTATCTTGTCTACCGTCATATGCTTGGGAAATATCTATATTCATATGTCAACTTGGAGGTTGGCATTCATGAATTATTATTGTTGACATTACCCTTGAGGTAAGAAGTTTGGAGGCAAAATTGTAAGACCCTATATTTCTCTGTGTCCAGTTGAAACTTTGATCTCATGAGTACCACGTGAGTTGTAGCAATTGTAGAGAATGAAAGAATGATTGAGTATGTGGATTTTCTTTACATGCTCTTATTTGACTCTTTCTGATGTTGTGATAAATTGCAATTGCTTCAATGACTAAAGGCTATGGGTTGTTACTTCTCGGTAAGGTTCTTGATCTATGCTTTACTTTGTGAAGGAATTATCACTTTAGCATGAGAGATTATATGTTGGTATTGCTGTTCTGATCTTGATCATGATGTATGCATGTTCGTATCTTGTTTTGTCGACACCTCTCTCCCTAAACATGTGGACATATTTATTGAGCTCGACTTTTGCTTGAGGACAAGCGAGGTCTAAGCTTGGGGTAGTTGATACGTCCATTTTGCATCATGTTTCCATGTTGATATTTATTGCTTCTTTGGCTATTATTTCACTTCACGGTACAATTCTTATGCCTTTTCTCTCTTATTTTGCAAGGTTTACATGAAATTTGAGAATGCCGGCAACTGGAATTCTGGCCTGAAAGTGGAGCGAAGTTGAGAAACCTATTCTGCGTAACTCCAAACGCCGAAAAAATCAACGAGGATTTTTTTCCCGATTTATCAAAAATACTGGGCCGAAGAAGTGCTAGAGGGGCACCAGGGCGTGCCCACAAGCCTACACGGAGCGGCCACCCCCCAGGTCGCGCCATGAGGGCTTGTGGGCAGCCCACTGGCCCACTTGCCCCCCTCTTTTGCTATATGAAGGGTTTCGTCCAGGAAAAAATCAGGGAGGAGCTTTTTCATGGTTTCGCCGCCGCCACGAGGCGGAACTTGAGCAAAACCAATCTAGAGCTCCGGCAGGACGATCCAGCCAGGGAAACTTCCCTCCCGGAGGGGGAAATCGTCGCCATCGCCATCACCAACACTCGTCTCATCAGAGGGGACTCGTCACCATCAACATCTTCATCAGCACCATCTCATCTCCAAACCCTAGTTCATCTCTTGTAACCAATCTCTATCTCGCGACTCCGACTGGTACTTGTAAGGTTGCTAGTAGTGTTGATTACTCTTTGTAGTTGATGCTAGTTGGATTACTTGGTGGAAAAGTTTATGTTGAGATCCTTGATGCTACTCATTACCTCTCTGGTCATGAATATGATTATTTTTTGTGAGTAGTTACTTTTGTTCCTGAGGACATGGGATAAGTCATGCTAATAGTAGTCATGTGAATTTGGTATTCGTTCGGTAATTTCATAGGTTGTATGTTGTTTTTCCTCTAGTGGTGTTATGTGAACGTTGACTACATAACACTTCACCATTATTTGGGCCTAGAGGAAGGCATTGGGAAGTAGTAAGTAGATGATGGGTTGCTAGAGTGACAAAAGCTTAAACCCTAGTTTATGTGTTGCTTCGTAAGGGGCTGATTTGGATGCCCTAGTTTAATGTTATGGTTAGACTTTGTCTTAATTCTTATTGCGTAGTTGCGAATGCTTGCGAGAGGGGTTAATCACAAGTGGGATGCTTGTCCAAGTAAGGGCATTTACCCAAGCGCCGGTCCACCCACATATCAAACTATCAAAGTAACGAACGCGAATCATATGAACATGATGAAACTAGAATGACAGAAATTCCCGTGTGTCTTCGGGAGCGTTTTTCCTCCTATAAGACTTTGTCCAGGCTTGTCCCTTGCTACAAAAGGGATTGGGACACTTTGCTGCATCGTTGCTACTTTTGTTACTGGTTGCTTGCTGCGAATCATCTCACCAAACAATCACTTGTTACCGACAATTTCAGTGCTTGCAGATATTTCCTTGCTGAAAACCACTTGTCAGATCCTTCTGCTCCTCGTTGGGTTCGACACTCTTACTTATCGAAAGGACTACGATTGATCCCCTATACTTGTGGGTCATCAGCGAGCCTTGTGGGAAACATCCTGGGGAGGAATCCATGATTGGCCCCTCGCGAGGGTAGGATTCCTAGGCCTTGATGGGGAGCATCCCGGGGTCCACAGTGTGCAATGTGCCCTTGGTCACAGGTAGCCTGGCCTGGGTACTCCCGGTCCTAGAGCCCCGACAACAAGGGCCTGGACCAATAATACGGTGACGCATCACCTATAATATCCTATGGAATTTTTTGAAGGGGCATCTTGTATATGTCGTCCAAGTCTTCAATCTGTCATTATGGTTGCTTCAAAGTGCGAAAATCACGAGTGGAACCTCCTTTGTTGTTTCCCACGCGCGCACCTTCTTCTTCATGCTTGATCCCGCTCCAGTGCCATCCTTCTTCTCCATGCCAGGTCCTTCATTCATAAGTAAAACAAAAATATAGGAAGCATCATATGTTCATGAACAATACAAGGGTTTCCGAGAAACGGGAGTGCGTGGTAATTCAATTGGCGTGCACGAGCTCTAGTAATTGGTCCAATATGTATAGCAGTAGGGGCTATGGTTGTAACAATGTTATTCATGTCCTCATCATCCTTGCCTTCTTGAAATGAAGTCGACCTAAATGGAAGCTCATCTTCCTCACCCGAATAAGGCTCCAAATGTGCAATGTTAAAAGTGGGACCAACCCCGAAATCTCCAGGCAGCTCAAGTTTATATGCATTATCATTTATTTTCTCAAACAACTTAAAAGGACCAGCAACATGTTGAATTAGCTTTGACTTGCGCAAACCAGGAAATCTATCCTTACGCAAATGTAACCAAACAAGATCTCGAGGTGTAAAGACAACCTGTTTTCTACCTTTATCTCCAGCAAGTTTATATTTAGTATTCATACGCTCAATGTGTTCCTTAGTTAACTCATGCATTTTTAAGATCAACTCAATATGTTGTTTAGAATCAAAATTAACCTTGTCCGAAGATGGAAGGGGCAACAAGTCAATAGGTGCACGAGGTAGAAAACCATACACAATTTTAATATGGGTTATTTTAGTAGTAGAATGCAGCGAACAATTATAAGAAAATTTAATATGAGGCAAGCACACTTCCCACATTTTTCAGTTATTCTTCAAAACAACCTAAGCATAGTAGACAATGTTCTATTAACTACTTGAGTTTGCCCATCAGTTTGGGGGTGACATGTACTACTAAAAAAAATTTAGTCCCCAACTTAGCCCATAAACATCTCCAAAAGTGGCTAAGAAATTTAGGATCACGATATGAAACAATTGTATTTGCACAATATGCAATCAATAATTTCATGAAATAACAAATCAACAACATTAGTAGCATCATCACTTTTATTACCTGGTATAAAGTGTGCCATTTTCAAAAATATATCCACGACAACATATATGTTATCCCCCCTTATTTGTTGAAGGTAAACCGAAAACAAAATCCATAGACATATCCTCCCATGGAACACTAGGTATAGACAAAGGCATATATATACCATGAGAACTGAGTCATGACTTAGCTTTTTGACGTGTTCTGCAGCGAGTAACAAATCGCTCAACACCCCGTCTCATATGTGGTCAAAAGAAATATGTAGCAAGTATGTCCTTCGACTTCTTCATTCCAAAGTGTCCCATTAATCCTCCTCCATGTGCCTCATGAAACTACAAAATACGAACATAGCTAGCTAGAATGTGTAGCTTGTTAGCACGAAACATAAATCCATCATTGATGACGAACTTGTTCCATCTTCTCCCTCATTTACAATTATGCAATACATCTTTAAATTCAGCATCGTGCGCATATTGATCTTTGATGGTCTCCAAAGCAAAACTTTTAAAGTCAAGTTGTGAAAGCATAGTGTAACAATGAGACAAAGCATCTGCAATTACATTTTCTTTATCCTTCTTCTGTCTAGTGACATAAGGGAAAGTTTAAATGAATTCAAACCATTTAGCTTGTCTACGGTTTAGTTTTTCTTGACTTTTAATATGTTTCAAAGATTCATGATCAGAATTTATAAAAAATTCTCTGGGCCATAATCAATATTGCCATGTTTCCAAAGTCCAAACAAGAGCATATAATTCCTTATCATAAGTAGAATAATATAGACTAGGCCCACTCAACTTTTCAGAAAAGTATTCAAAAGGTTTATCATATTGTAATAACACACCTCCTAGTACAATTCCACTAGCATCATATTCAAGCTCTAAAGTCTTCTTAAAATCAGGAAGTTGGAGTAATGGAGCATGTGTAAACTTATCTTTCAATACCGTGAAGGCTTCTTACTGTGCGGTACCACAAACAAAAGGCACATCCTCCTTTGTAAGATCATTGAGAGGTGCAAAAATGATGCTGAAATCTCTCATTAAACACCTATAGAAACCAGCAAAGCCAACAAAACTCATCACTTGTGTGACTATTTTGGGCCGAGTCCAACTCTCAATAGCTTCAGTCTTGGCTTGATCAACTTCAATTCCCTGCGGAGAAACATCATAAACAAGAAAAGATACTTGGTCGATGCAGAAGGTGCACTTCCCATGATTACCAAACAAACATGCATCACGTAGAGCAATAAAAACAACATGTAAATGTTCCAAGTGTTCCTCCAAACATCTACTACAAATCAGTATATAATCAAAATAGACTACCACAAATCGTCCAATGCAAGCACCTAAAAACTCGTCAATTAATCTCATGAAAGTGCTAGGTGCATGAGTTATCCCAAAAGGCATGACCAATCACTCATATAACCCAAACTTAGTTTTAAATATTGTTTTCCATTCATCTCCCAATTTCATATAAATTTGATGGTATCCACTATGCGAATAACCTTCGGAAAAATGGTAGAGCCACTCAATTCATGAAGCATATCGTCTAGCCTAGGAATAGAATGTCGATAACGGATTGTAATATTATTAATTTGTCTACAATCAACAAACATACGCGATGTACCATCCTTTTTCAGCACGAGAATAATATGAACAACACAAGGACTTAGTGTTTCACATATATAACCTTTGCAGGTACCTTCTATACTTGACGCATAATCTCTTTCACCTCTTCTAGATTGTTTTGGTATGGCACACGATTGGGTTGGGATGCACCGAGAATGAAGTCAATCTCATGCCCAATCCCTCTAATAGGTGGTAATCCTGGTGGCACGTCTTATCGAAATACGTCAGCAAACTCCTGCAAAATGTTACTGACAGCAGGAGGCAAAGAGGAAGGCACGTCCTCAAAAGAAAATAATACCTTTTTGCACACAAAATGACATCAAACATATGTAGTAAAATCCATATCAATAATATCAGATTTAGTAGCAATTAAACATCCACTCGTGTATTTTATTTCAGATGCAACACTAGATGATGGTTTATTAGGCTTATTGTGTTGCACAAATTCCTTTGCCACAATCTGATTTTCACTCTTACTTTGCTCCTGTTTTGATTTACTAGCTCTAGAAATGTCATCTTTCATAATATGTTCTAAGACGTAGGAAGTAAAGTAATATTTTTATTCTTACGAACAAGAGTATACTGATTTGTCCTACCATCGTGTACATAATTTTTGTCAAATTGCCATGGTCTAGCAAGTAAAACAGAGCATGCTTACATGGGTACCACATCACAATCAACATAATCAGAATATGTAGCAATGCTAAAATGAACACACATAGTACGTTTTACCTTAACCTTGCCACTGTTCTTGAACCATTGGATCCATTAAGGATGAGGATGTGGTGTGGTGGTGAGAGACAACTTCTCCACCATCTCCATGCTAGCCAAGTTGTTGCAACTCCCTCCATCAATGATGATGCAAACAGAACGTTCCTTCACAACTCCCTTTATACGGAACAAGTCATGCCTCTGATTTTGCTCAGCCTGTGTAACCTACAGAATAGAAACACGTTGAGTAACTAAAATTTCATACATGTCAGCGTATTCAACAACCATGTATTGTGTCTCTTGATCAGTATCCTTGACACCATGTTCTTCACTAGCAATAAGAGCCAACGTCTCCTCATCATAATCACTAGTGGATTCATATCCACCATCCTCAGTAACAATCATCACATGCTTGGATGTGCATTCTCTTGCATAATGACCTCCACCCTTGTAATGATGACACATAACCTCATGTGTTTGCCCTGTTGATGCAATGGATGAAGAAGATATTTGTGCACGCCCCGAAGGTGTGCTGTTGGCGGAGCGTGGTGGAGGTGCATGTTTCCTGGTATCTAGGTTGGAGTTGGCGGTTGAAATAGGCAGTGCTGCAGCAGGACATGTGGAAGTAGATGAGGTATGTAGCATTCACGATGAAGTTCGACCTATAGAAAAATTAGTTCTTGCCAACGCGTGTCGATCCTGCACTTCACGTCCAGCTTTGCAAGCAAGATGGAATAAACAAGTGTTAGTGTTATACTCCTTAGACTCTAAAATAGTTTGAATCTCTCTATTTAATCCACCCATAAAATATGCAAGCATAGCTTCATTTTCCTCCACAATACCATGTATAATCATGCCAGTTTGTAATTCCTGATAATATACTTCTACATATTTTTTTCCTTGTCTTAAGCGGTGTAATTTTTGAAGTAATTCATGTTGATAATATGGTGGAACCCAATGAGTACGCACAACAGTTTTCAATGTAGGCCAAGTAGCATGGATATTATCATGACGTATTCTATGGTGTTAAGACCACCAAACACAAGGAAGACCGGGGAATGGAGAAACAACAACAAGAACATGTCTATCCTCAGGAAATTGTAAACATGTAAAACATTGTTCTGTTTCTAATTCCCGAGAAATATATATATTAGGAATGTATCAACCTTCAAATGTCGGAATATTCAATTTAAGTTTAGGGAGATGGTCATGACACTCTATCTGATGGGTGGTGCAGCCGTACTGTTGCGATTGTATCGACGTGGATGACCCGGTGCTTGTGGTGGTGGTTGCACTCGTGCCTATTTGGAGCAACTTCTCCCTCATCATGGTAATCACCATCATAATCCTCATTCTCCTCAATGACAATCGCAACAACAACAATAGAAGCCGCAACAATAGCAATAGTAGCAATGACACCACAATTTTGGCCTTGAGCGATATGCACACGTTGCACTCGTCCCGCAAAATTCGAGAGTTGTTGTTGTTGTTGCCGAGGTACGATAGGTGCAACTGGTAGTGGTAGACGTGCAAGCACCTCATTGAACTTAGCATCCATCTTGGCATCGAACGTCTTCTCCAAACCCTCTAGCTTCTCCATGGTCTGTCCAAGGCTGTTCACCAAGTCTTGCACATGTTCACCCATCATTTGTTGAAATATATCATGGAGCTCCTTGTTCATCATGCTCATGTAGTCGATCTCGCCGGCTTGTGATCCTGTCATGGTTAGCAACAATAGGAACACACAAGAATATGAACCTACATACTACTGGAATCAGAGAATTTGCCATCTGCTGCTTCTTTGCCATCTGTTGGCTGATCGCAAAGACCCTCTTTGCCATCATCTACCAAAAACAAGACGACAAAGAGGATACTGATGGTAAAGATACTATTTGCCATCAGTCTGCTCTTTGTCTTCTGCTAGCTGACGGCAAAGAGCATTCAGGCAGACAACAAAGAGCAAGGGGCGGCCCACCCCGCACCCCCTCTCTGCCCCTAACGACCTCTCCTCCTCCCTACACCACAACCGCGCCATCCTCCTCCCTGCGCCCCCTCCTCCACCACCGCCCCTCCTCCACCACCGCGGCATCTTCCTTCCCGGGACCTCCTCCTCAACCACCGCCGCCGGAGCTCGCCCCTTCTCCACCACCGTCCCTTCTCCACCACTGCCCTGTCCTCCACCACCGCGCCCTCCTCCTCCCCACGACCCTCTCCTTCACCACTGCGCTGCCCCTTCCTCCCAGCGCACCACCTCCTCCCCGCGCCGCCTCGTCCTCTATGGTTGTCCTCCCTGCGTCGTCCTCATCGCCTGCCCCCCTCCCGTGATTCCTTATTTTTTTCCCTTTTCGTTTAGTTTGTTAATTAGGTTAGTTAGGTTAGTTGTTAATTACCTACTCTTACTTAGGTTAGTTAGGTTAGTTGTTAGTGGTTACCTACTGTTAATTATGTTAGTTGTTAGTTGTTAGTGGTAATTAGGTTAGTTGTTAATGGTAATTACCTACTATTAATTAAGTGAGTTAGGTTAGTTGTTAATTACCTAATGTTAGATAGGTTAGTTGTTAGGTTAGTAGTTGCCCGTGTAGAGCCCTCCAGCCACCGCATATGCTTGCACTAGCCACAACGCTAGGAAACGTCGGTGAGCTGGTCACGCACCTGCCATGGCTACGAAGCCATTGAGCTCACGGGCTGCAACAACGATGCTGCTGCAACCACCCCCATGAGGTCGGTGCAGAAACATTACTGCTGTGACCACCCCCTTGAGGCACCGGTGATATTCCACTACAGCATCGAGGATACTACAACAGCTCGGCGAGGCTCCACTTGAGGCACCGGTGGCAACGGTGGGGAAGAAGAATTGAGTGGATGAGCGTTGTTGCATGAGATGACGCAAATGAGGTTGAACAATTCCCATGCCGGCCACCATCGCATCTATACCCACAAGAACGCCGATGGATCACGAAGGTTCAACGGTGGGTGGCTTGCAGTAGACCATGGTGCGGACGCCAAAATAGATCGCAACAGTAATTGTCGTCATCACTGGAAGCATCATCAGTGGGGTGGTTTGCATCAGCTCGTGCGCCAATGGTGAGCTGATCTGCATCTTTGGAGCATGGGCGATGGCCGGCCTGGGCTACAGCAAGGCTATCTTTCTCGCATAAATGGTGTGACGAGCTCTGATCTTTTGTGGTGAGAAAGGAACAGAAGAATGGGTGGATCATGGGGGAAGAATCAGAGAAGGGTGAGTGGTTGGAGAGAGAGTAACAAAGGATAAAGGTTTGTTGAGGGATGAGCTATGTGGGGTTAGGTACGAGCTGACCAGGACGTGAGACAAGGACGCGTGGCGTGCCAGCAATGCGGCTGATTTCTTCCAATAATCAACCGACTGATTTTAAGAGTTTTCCTAGTAGATAAGGGAAGAAGAATAAGAAGAAGAAGAGGAGGAGGAGGAGGAGGAGGAGGTGAAAAAGAAGAAGAAGAATAAAAAGAGGAGAGAGGAGAAAAATAAAAAAGAGGAAAAAGTAAAAGAAGGAAGAAGAAGAAGAAGAAGAAGAAGAGGAAAAAGGAAAACAAGGAAGAAGAAGAAGAAGAAGAAGAAGAGAATAAGAAGAAGAAGAAGAATAAGTAGAAGAAGAAAAAAAGGAAGGAAGGAAGAAGAAGAAGAAGAAAAGGAAGAAGAGGAAAAAAATAAGATGAAGAGGAAGAAAACGAAACCCTAACACCACGACACTCGACACGATGCCGCAAAACCCCGACACAAAATATTTTTTTTATGGAACCCTAGATGACATCTATATAGGTCATGTATTTGTGTTAGGTCATATATTTTTCAATTTTATTAGTGAACACAAAATATTTGTGTTGATCGGGTGGATTTCCATGTGATAGTTGTCTCATCGCTATGAGGTCTGCTGTATGAAGACATCCCCGTGCATTCTACGAGCTCCGCCCCTGCATTCATGGGTGAGTATAAATGTCATCTCCTCCTTGCCCCTTCATTTGTTGTGGGTCGGTCTTCGGATGAAACTTGCTAGATATAGGTAATTAAATTATTTTATCAATATGCGTGACCACTATGCGTTTCCCGTTTGAAAGGGTTACAATTATAAATATGCATGCATTTGCATATATTTATAACCGCGATTCTTCCGAATTGTCCAACGTTATCCATGGACAGCCCGAGTATGTGTAGATTGGGTTTGTTTTCCCATATGCTTTGTTCCGGATCCGATGCATAATTTCGTTAGTGGCTCCGTGTTGTTCTCCGATACACATCCTCTCTATTTATTGCGGAGACATGTATCAGGAGAACAACGGGGTTGTGCTGCCGAAATTTTGCGTTTGATCCGGAGCAGAGCATGGGAAAACAAACCCAATCTACACATACTCGGGTGGGATTAGGACCTATCTTTACCTGTTAGTGTGTAGATTACATGGACGTAATAAAAATGGAGAACTTGATTAACTAATGAATATATATGCTGAATTATATATAATTATAGTTCTTGTGTGTTTAGTAGCTAGGCAAGATGAGTGATCGTGCGTGGATGTACACTGGTCACCCTAGTCAGAAAGAGATGACCGAAATAATGGTTTCTAAAAACCAAGGAGTTTATGAAAGACGCATTTGCAAATGGCCAGGAAACAAACTGGTGCCCTTGTCCTGGATGCGACAACTATAAAAAGAGGACAACGACTGTAATGATCAAACACCTGCACAGGAGCGGTTTTAAGCCTAATTATACGGTGTGGACATTTCATGATGAGTCTATACAATGCACCAGTGCTGAGGTGGTTCGTCGTCGCACCGACGAGCATGGTACCGGGATCAAAGACATGGTGCAAGACTTTGATGATGCTCGAGATTCAGAAGATAAGATGGAGGAATATGCAAAGGCCTTCTATGAAATGCTGGAGTCTTCAAAACGTCCTCTCCACGAGCACACTGAGCTTTGTCAGCTGGATGCCATTGCACAAGTAATGGCTCTGAAGGCTCAGTTCAACTTGGGAAGAGAATGCTATGACGAGATGATGACACTATTTGGACGCTTTCTATCCAATGGCCATGTCATGCCTGCAAACCTGTACCAGTCGGACAAAATACTTCATGTACTTAAGATGCCCTATGAGAAGATTGATGCATGGGAGAACGGATGTGTCTTATTTAGGAAGGAGTATGGACACTCGGACTATTGTCCCAATTGCGAGTCTTGCATGTATCTTGTGGTAGACAACGGTATGGGTGAGAAGAGCAGACCAAAATCGCAATTAGTGTTCTCTGGTATATGCCAATCATACCAAGGCTTCCATGTCTTTTCATGGTCGAAGAGACAGCCAGACAGATAACATGGCACAAATTGGGCAAAAGAACCGAACTAGATGCGGATGGGAATAAGATGGCGGTACACATATCAGATGGGGAAGCGTGGAAATATTTTGATGGATTGCATCAGGATAAAGCGGCAGATCCAAGGAATCCTCGAGTCTGCATCGCCACGGATGGTTTTAATCCCTTCGACATGACGCCAACCGAATACAGTTGTTGGTCTGTATTTGTCATTCCACTCAATCACCCCCCCCAGACAGATTATGCAAAGAAAGAACATATTTCTGACGTTGATAATTCCAGGGCCCAATTATCCAGGGAAGAATATGAATGTGTACATGCAGCCTCTTAAGGATGAACTGCGAGAAGCTTGGGATAATGGGGTCAAGACATACGATGCCGCTAGAAAAGAAAACTTCAAAATGCATGTGTGGTACATGTACTCTATGCATGACTTGCCGGCGTATGCGCTATTCTCTGGATGGTGTGAGCATGGAAGGTTCCCGTGCCCCACATGCAAGGCAGCTCTTCAGTTTCATTGGTTGCAGGAGGGTCGGAAGTATTCTTGCTTTGACTTGAATATACAATTCTTGGATCCTCACCATCAGTTCAGAAAAGACAAGAAGAACTCTACCAAAGGTAAAGTTGTCAAAAACTTGGCACCACCTACGTTGATAGGCCAACATATCCTGGATCAGTTAAACGCCCTCGAGCTTGATCCAGAGCATCCAGGGTATTTCAAGGGGTATAGTTCAAAACACGCCTGGACTCACAAGCCATGCTTGTGGGATCTGCCTTACTTCAAAGACCTCCTTCTTCCACACAATATCGACATGATGCACACTGAACAGAATATCAGAGAGGCTATTTTCGGTACATTGTACGACTTAGATGGGAAGACAAAGGATAATACTAAGTCTAGAGTAGATCAAGAGACACTATCTCATAGACCGTTACAAAACATGCAAGAAGGCAAAGGAAAGCAGAAGTGGTCGAAGCCAAAGGCCTGGTTCAATCTTGGAAGGCCAATTATGAGGGAACTTATCTTGTGGGTCAAAATGCACTTGATGTTCCCCGATGGGTATGCGGTGAATCTAAAGAGGGGAGCGAGTCTTGAAAGATTAAAAATCTTTGTTCTCAAGAGTCATGATTGGCACATATGTCTTGAGCGGGTAATGTCGGTGATGTTACGTGGCTTTATTCCTGAGGATGAATGGCTAGTACTGGCGGAGCTAAGCTATTTCTTCCGTGTTCTTTGTGCGAAAGAATTGTCTCCAGGCGTGGTAGATGACATGGAGGAGTTTGGACCGGAGTTGCGGTGCAAGTTAGAGAAGATCTTTCCATCGGGCTTCTTTAATACAATGCAGCATTTGATTTTACATCTACCGACGGAGGCAAGATTGGTTGGGCCCATTCAAAATCATTGGTGCTATGTAACTGAGAGGATGCAGAGGACGCTTTGAGCTAAATGTAAAAATAAGCGTAGAATTGAAGCATCGATGGCTGAGGCATTCATTACTTAGGAGGTGGCAAACTTTGTGACAGCACACTATGAAGCCAAAAATCATCATTTGCATAATCGGAAGCCTCGGTACAATGATGCAGACCCTAAAAAAGGTGGATCCAACCTCAGCCTATTGAAAGGGAAGCTCGCACCAGCAGGTGCTTTCAAGCCAATAACGTTGGATATCGAAGAATGGCGGAACATTTCGTTGTATACCTTGAACAACCTAATATAAGTGTGGCCATGCATCGAGTAAGTTCTCGGCACATTTTTCCGTAACGTCTAATTCCTTTGAACTGCTCTTATTCCCGGATATTTCATACAACCGATATGTCCCAAAATTCTCGGATGGAGTGGTGATCCAAAATGATTCCGTCGAAGAGTATGAGCTTCTGGCAAAGCATGGAGTCCGCTATCCCGGTTTCATCTCTTGGTTCAAACAAACGGTAATAATCAATAATGGACCATTTCATTTCTTGGTCTAACTTGCGGCTAATGCAACAATCATTTCGTATTAAACATTTAGGCTAATTCAGAGGCTATGGACGCCGAATTGAGACAAGCCGCTAATGGTTTTGACTATAAGGTCTGTTCATTTGAGAAATACAACATCAATGGGTATCTCTTTCGTACCTTTGGTAAAGAGCTATCTATGCCCGACCGGAAATCTAGAAATTGTTGTGTCTCTGATATCGGCGAAGGTGGTATCGAGTATTATGCAAGAGTTTAAGCAATTTATGAACATCAATTCTATGGTGAAAACCCACTGAACGTCGTAGTCTTCAATTGTTATTGGTTCCAGCCGAAGGAGACTAGAAGGACTCATGAACATATAGGACTAGTCGAAATCAATCCAAACACCCATTTCGATGTTCGCTATGTCTATATTACGGCTCAACATGCGACCCAAGTTTTCTATCTATTGTGGGCATGCCAAACTGATAAGAATCTGGAAGGTTGGTATGTTGTTTATGAAGTTCCGCCACGTGTTAGACCACCACCCCGAAATAAACAGGATTATGAACCTCACATTAACGCAGACACATATGATGGAGAATTCTTCCAAGAAACACGTCTTTCCAAGAAACGTTTCAATAACCGTCGTGCTTCTCCCCAGAACATAGAAGTAGACAACGACAATGAATCCGACTTCACCCCTGAGCCGGAACCAGCAGAGCTGGAACTAGAAGAGGTTACTGATGCGGATGACCTGTCAATTCTTGACAGATTACAGAAAGGCCTTCCACAACTTCATGCCGTTGAACCCGATGAGCACGTCATTCATGAAGACATGCGTGATAGTGATGATGATGATGCATTTATTGATGATGATTAGTAGTTTGTAAGATTACCAACTTAAATTATATATTACATATTATTATTCATGTCAGTTATTCAATTTTTTATGTTGCACTAATTTCTTTTAATCTTTATCATGGAAGGTCAGCAGGTGTTGAAAGATGGTGGGCGCGGGTCCAGATCGCTCGACGGGTTCTTCTTCGGCGGCCTGTGCTACGGCAACAAAAGACCTTCCCTGGCAACGATGCCAGGAATCCTTCTGCTACGGGCTACGCCTATAGGGACTTCCTTGGCAAATATGCAAAGGATTCCCCCGCGGCCTTGGAGCCTTGCGTTGGTGTTCCCTTGAAGAGGAAAGGGTGATGTAGCACAGCGGCGGTAAGTATTTCCCTCAGTTTGAGAACCAAGGTATCAATCCAGTAGGAGGATCGCGTCAAGTCACAAGTACGTGCACAAACACAAAGAGCTTGCACCCAACGCTATGAAGGGGTTGTCAATCCCTTGTAAATTGTTTGCAAAGTGAGAACTGAAAGCAAAAAGCAAACAAAGCAAAGTAAAAGTAAAAGCTAAGATGATAGTTGCGAATAGACCCAGGGGCCGTAGTGTTCACTAGTGGCTTCTCTCATGAAAGCAAGTAGACGGTGGGTGAACAAATTACTGTCGAGCAATTGATAGAACCGCACAAAGTCATGAAGTTATCTATGGCAATGATCCTACATATAGGCATCACGTCCAAAACAAGTAGATTGATACTTTCTGCATCTACTACTATTACTCCACACGTCGACCACTATCCAGCATGCATCTAGTGTATTGAGTTCATAAGAACAGAGTAACGCCTTAAGGAAGATGACATGATGTAGATGGACAATCTCAAATCTATGATGAAAGCCCATCTTGTTACCCTTGATGGCAACAACACGATGCGTGCCTTGCTGCCCTTTCTGTCACTGGGAAAGGTCACCGCACGGTATGAACCCAAAACCAAGCACTTCTCCCATTGCAAGAATCATAGATCTAGTTGGCCAAACAAAACCCAAGACTCGGAGAGACTTACAAGGATATCAAATCATGCATATAAGAAATCAGCAAAGACTCAAATATAATTCATAGATAATCTGATCACAAATCCACAATTCATCGGATCTCGACAAACACACCGCCAAAGAGGATTACATCGGATAGATCTCCATGAAGATCATGGAGAACTTTGTATTGAAGATCCAAGAGAGAGAAGAAGCCATCTAGCTACTAACTACGGACCCGTAGGTCTGAAGTAGACTACTCACGAGTCATTGGAGAGGCGATGATGTTGATGTAGAAGCCCTCCATCTCCAAAGTCCCCTCCGGCAGGGCACCGGGAAGGGTCTCCAGATGAGATATCGCGGAAACGGAAGCTTGCGGCGGCGGAAAAGTGGTTTTGTGGACCCCTTATTTTTTCTTGGATTTTAGGGAATATATAGGCCAAAGAGCTAGGGCAGGGGAGCTCCAGGGAGGCCACAAGCCTGGTGGCCGCGGTGTCAGGGCTTGTGGGATCCGTGTGGGCCTCCTGCCTTGGCCCTCAAGTCCCCCGATCCTCTTCCGTTCTAGAAAAATTTATTTCGGGGATTTTATTTTGTTTGGACTCCGTTCAAAAATTAGATCTGAAAAGAGTCAAAAACATAGAAAAAACAGGAACTGGCACTTGGCACTGAATTAATAAGTTAGTCCCAAAAAAGATATAAAAGTTATATAAAACATCCAAAGTTGACAAGATAACAGCATGAAACCATCAAAAATTATAGATACGTTTGAGACGTATCAGCCCGCACGAGGGTGGTACTTCCGTTCCACCCCTATCTCTCCGTAGAGCCTTGGGAGGCAGTCTGATGACACCACCCGTGGGTGCTTCTTCGTCGGCGGCATTGCCCACTGGGAAAGGTGCTCGTCGGGTAGGGAAGAAGGGGAAGGGTACATGGAGAGGTGGTGGCGGCGGAAGATGTAGGCGGACTATTGCACCGTCCTCTCCACCACCAATAGCTCATTTACCCGAGCACATGACTACTATGGTGGACCCGTTTGCGGAGGAGGCTATGGGGACTCCGGTCCACGAGCCTCGGGTGGACGGGCATTCAGTCCATGAGACTCCGGTCCAGGATCAGCCTCGGGTCGAGGTGCGTACGGCCCACGAGACTTCGGTTCCTGAGGCTACGTCCCAGGAGACTCCTTCCACACATGCTTCGGCCGACGTGGAGACGTCCGGATTGGGTGCCTGGCCGGATCAGACCGAGGTGCCGGATTGGACCGAGGGTACGGGTGGATATTCTGTTGATGGCGGGGATGAGTCTACGGATAGTGAGGGCCGCGTGCAGGTGGATGGGGCCACCGTGTACAAGCATGGTAGTACACGTCTCCCGGTCATGCCGACTACCCGTGAGCAGAGGCCGGTGAATAAGCCTGAAGGGGTTAGGTTTGTACATTTACTCTTTTTTAGCTTTTTGCCTTCAAGTTTCTTCAAATATCTAATACGTTGACCTTATCATACTAGAGGGGACGGAAACACCCTGGTGGAGTCCACAAGCCGAAGATTGTCCTTGGTGTGCTTTGCCAGACAAATTTCTCGGGGTTTGTCACGTTGCCTGGTGAGGGTAAGGTTCCTACACTAGGATTTACCTGGGAGCACTACCAGAGTGCGCAGGCCCCGCAGGAGGAGATTATAGATGGTGTCTTGTGCCACACGAGGGCCGAGATGGTGATCAATAGCTTTTGGGTAAATTATCCTTTTAGACAATCTAAAATTTAAAATAGAGCTAATTATTGTACTAATCGGTGTTGTCTTGTTTGATTGCAGACCTTCTATAGGTGTGAGGACGGATATGAGGAGGAGGAGGCCAAGGTTCTCAAGGCCGAGTGTAGGCGGTTATTAGAGAGCGTACGCCACGAGGCTCAACCACATGCCATTCAAGACTACTACGCCATACGTGGTATTAAGAAGCAGAAGAAGGAGTGCCGCGGAAAGTATTTGAAGAAGGAGTAGTACATGAAGGTAATTACCTATTCTTAAGGCCTTGTACGTAGTTTTCTTGATTTATTCATAGGCGTAGCGCTGAAAATTCTTTCTAATAACTTATAGGTGCCCCGAAGATGGTGTGCGGATAAGATGGATTGTTGGGAGGCGTTGGTGGATGAGTGGTGCACAGGCAACTGGCAAGCCGTCGACGACAATGTGAAGGATCGGTGTAGCGAAATGGTTGGTGTGCCACACCATCAAGGCAATGCCAACTTACTTCAGTTCGGACAAACCTGGGATCTGGTTTGCTTCATGATTCATGCAATTCATTCTTCATGCTAGCTTGAGCCCCTTACTAATACTTCGTTCCTCTCTTTTAGGCGCATCACAATAAGACGGAGATGCCAGAGTAGTACGACCTTTATGGCATGGCCCATACTGCCTCGTACAAGAAGGCGAAGGAATTCTCTTAGTCTCAACTGGATGATCCGAAGAACTTCACAAACATCTCATCCCACCACAAGCTCGTGAAATAGAGGGACGTGGGGAATGCTTGGAAAGGGAGGACTTTAACCCGAGCTAGGAACCTTTGGATCCAGAGCTGGTGATGATATCTGGTGGCGGGAGGCCCCATGGCTCGATAGCCATTGGAGATGGGATAATACTTTGTCCACTCGCTCTCCTAGAGATCAAGGCGCGCCAGTCGAGTTCCTGTCCTGAGATTAGTTGTACGGACTCGGAAAACTTTCATCCATTTCATTGTGTGTGTGTCCATCAATCATTACTATGGTAACGAGGAATGGTGTTGCAGGTTGCTCTTCAGAAAGAGAGACCGACAAACCAGTCTGCTCTTCAGAAAGAGAGATTGGCAAGCTAGGCTGCTCTTCAGGCTGCTCTTGAGGAGAGGGACCGGACCACGGCTCGGTTGGTTGAGGAGGAGAGGGCCCGGAATGAGACGGGTCACCTGGCCATGTACGAGAATATTGTGGTAAGTTTCTTTTTCACATTAGCCAAATCATGTGTGTAATGTCTGTTTCATTACTAACTAATGCGACACACTCTTCCAAACCAAATGTGCAGTCTATGTGCGAGAAGACCGGTCAAGCCCCTCCGCCGATATCCGTCTTCTCTACGATTGGCATGGTGAGTTTCAATTCAATGGTCATTATAAACTAGTATTAAAAATTGAGTGTCATCATGCTAACTAAGACATTGTAAAACATCTTTTCTGCAGAATTCCTCCCGAGCGGCATTGCATGACCCTCCGTCTCCAAACGAAGCTACCGCGAGTAACTGAGTGGCACTCTCTGGCAATAGCTAGACGAATGCTGTTCTCGATTGCTCTAAAATTAGAAATTGTCTTGCAATAAGCCACCAGCGCATCGGATCGAGGCAGTTTCCGAGGGTAGAGTATTCAACCCAAATTTGTTGATTCGCCAATAGGAAGTGAGAGGATACTCTCAAGTATTAGGAGCTGAATGTGTCAGATTCG
Organism: Hordeum vulgare subsp. vulgare; assembly: GCF_904849725.1. Lineage (NCBI taxonomy): Eukaryota > Viridiplantae > Streptophyta > Magnoliopsida > Poales > Poaceae > Hordeum > Hordeum vulgare. The sequence continues at coordinate 290,257,154 of NC_058523.1, read as the reverse complement.
ACCACACTTGAAAGATTAATATGTGCAAGCAAAGTAGCAACAACAAAGTAGCAGCAGAGCAAGTAACAGCAACAGCAATAGTAGCAAGTAACAGCAGCAGAGCAAAACAAGTAACAACAGAAGTGGGACAAACTCATAGGCAATGGGTCGGTGTTTTGTTTGGATGATATTCATCATGCAACACTTATAACACGAAGAGATATGTGGCTAGCTCCCGTTCGTCAATGTGATGTAGGCATGCATTCCGTGTGTCGTCATACGTGCCTAGGGAAAAGAACTTGCATGACATCTATTGTCCATCCCTCCCGTGGCAGCGGGGTCCAAAAGGAAACTACAGGATATTAAGGTTCTCCTTTTAATAAAGAACCGGACCAACGCATTAGCACTTGGTGAACACATGAACTCCTCAAACTATGGTCATCACCGCGAGTGCTTCCGGTTATTGTCACTCCGGGGTTGCCGGATCATAACACATAATAGGTAACTACAACTTGCAAGATCGGATCTAAAACACACATATATTGGTGACAACAAAATAATTTCAGATCTGAAATCATGGCACTTGGGCCCTAGTGACAAGCATTAAGCATGGCAAAGTAGTAGCAACATCAATCTCAGAACATAGTGGATACTAGGGATAATTCCCCGTCAAAACTAACTCGATTACATGATAGATCTCATCCTACTCATCACCGCCCAGCGAGCCTACGAATAGATTACTCACTAACGATGAAGAGCTTCATGGAATTGGAGAGGGAAGAAGGTTGATGATGACGATGGCGATGATTTCCCCTCTCCGGAGCCCAAAACGGACTCCAGATCTGCCCTCCAGATGAAGAATAGGATGTGGCGGCGCCTCCATATCGCAAACACGACGAAATCTTCTCTCTTAATTTTTTTCTGGGACGAAAGTGAATTTATAGAGTTGAGATTGGGGGCGGCACAACCACGTGGGCCCCACAAGCTTGCTAGCCGCCACCAGGGGGGTGGCGGCTACAGGGCTTGTGGCCCACTGGCCCATCCCCTCCGGTGGATCTTTGCGCAGGTATTTTTCATATTTTCCAGAAATATTCTCTGTAAATTTTCAGGACGTTCTGAGAACTTTCATTTCTGCACAAAAATAACACCAAGGCAATTCTGCTGAAAACAGTGTCAGTCCAGGTTAGTTCCATTCAAATCATGCAAATTAGAGTCCAAAACAAAGGGCAAAAGAGTTTGGAAAAGTAGATACGATGGAGACGTATCAACTCCCCCAAGCTTAAAACCTTGCTTGTCCTCAAGCAACTCAGTTGAGAAACTGAGAAAGAAAGAAAAACTTTGACAAACTCTGTTTGATCTTGTTGTTGCAACTATGTCTAACTCATAACCAGAATTTCAGCAAGATCACAAGTTAACCACATAAGCAAGTGACACAAAGGTCTCACGGTAAACTAATATCAATGGCATAATCAGCTAACGAGCAAATAATAATGAGTTTCAAATACCAACACTTCAATCAAAACAAGCATGAAGCAATATGAATAGGTGGTATCTCGCTAGCTCTTTCTGAGACCACAAAACATAAATGCAGAGCACTTTCAAAGATCAAGGGCTGACTAAACATTGTAATTCATGGCAACGAAGATCCAGTCATAGTCATACTCAATATCAATCAAAAGCAAAGCATAAAAATGACAGAGTTGCTCTCTAATTGGTGCTTATAAAAGAGGAGGATGACTCAACAGGAAAATAAATGGACAGGCCCTTCGCAGAGGGAAGCATTGATTCGCAGAGGTGCCAGAGCTCAAGCTTTGAAAACAGAGATAATAATTTTGGGTGGCATGCTTTCATTGTCAACGCAATGACCAAGAGTTCTCAATATCTTCCATGCTACTCATGCTATAGGCGGTTCCCAAACAGAAAAGTAATGTTTTAACTCCCCCACCACCAATCAATCACACTCCACGGCTAGCCGAATCCTCGGGTACCATCCATACTAACATCAATCCGGGGGGAGTCAGGTTTTACAGTTATGTTTTCGATTTAAGCGTGGAACTGGGCATTCCAATTACCGGCCCCTTTCTCGTGAATGACAGTGAATAAACACATATTTAGGATAACACACTCCTGGCATGGAAGATACCAATAGCCCCCTGTCACCACATGAGCGGTTCGGGCATGCGAAACAGATTATTTCTTGAAGGTTTAGAGAGTGGTACATGCAAATTTACTTGGAACGACAGGTAGATACCGCAAATAGGTAGGTATGGTGGACTCTCATGGAAAAACTTTTGGGTTTATGGAAGTGGATGCACAAGTAGTATTCCGCTTAGTACAAGTGAAGGCTAGCAAAATACTGGGAAGCGACCAACTAGAGAGCAACAACAGTCGTCAAGATGCAATGAGTTTGACTAACATGGAATGCAAGCATGAATAGGTTATAAATCACCATGAACACGAAGATCATAGAGGCTATGTTGATTTTATTTCAACTACATGCATGAACATGCGCCAAGTCAAGCCACTTGAATTATTCAAAGGAGAATACCATCCTATCATACTACATCATAGTCATCGCAAAATCTATGTTGGCATTCAAGGCAACCCATTATAAGCTCTCAGCTAGTTAAGCATGGCATCAGAAACTATGATCTCTAAGTTGTCATTGCAAACATGGTTCTCTCACAACAAAACTAAATCTGGCATGACAAGCTAGTCATATTTACAAAAACAAAATAGATAGAATTCATACCAGCTTTTCCAGTCTCAGTCACTTCATCATATATCATCATTATTGCCTTTCATTTGCACGATCGAACGATGTGAACAATAATAAGCGTGCTCGTGCAATGGACTAAGCTGAAATCTGTAGGCAAACACAGAGGAGAAGACAAAGTAATATGGCTCTTTGAAAGCTAAATAGGTATGCATGCAAGAACCACTAAACATTGAAACCAATATCTTCTACCCTGACCCAAAGAAAAGAAATATACTTACACGGGAAAGCTCTCAATAAGCAAAAGAAGAAAGAAAAATCTTTTTGGGTTTTCTCACAAGGACACAAAACAAGAAAAAGAAACTAAACTAGCATGGATAATACAGTGGCAAAGTGTAAACACCGGCTAACAAAGTGAAAGCATAAGCATGAATGTAAGTCGGTGAGAACACGTACTCCCCCAAGCTTAGGCTTTTGGCCTAGCTTGGTCTACTCCCAAGGATGGTCCTGGCGAAACCCAAAATCATAATGAGTGTTATACGGGAGTGTTGCAGCCACTGCCTGAATAGCTGCCTCACAAAGTCGAGCAGTCGTTGCCTCCCTCTCATACTCCTCCGCCTCTCCTATGGTTATGTAGTATCTTCGTTTTAGCTGAAAGTCAAAGAAAGCAGGAGCAGGAAGGGCAATATGGAAAACACGCTGCCGGTTAAATATCAAGCGGTATAGGAGGGATCCATGATCCATCTGAAGGAACTGGTAGCCTGTTACAGCGACAGATCAAGGTAGGCTGTACGGAGAGGAGGGTCTTCTTAACGGATGGGAACTCCAAAAAAATTTGCTAAGCGTGTAGCATAAATTCCACCTAATAAATCCCCCTCAATGGCATTATTATTCAGCCTCCTTGCTATTATAGCTCCCATATTGAAGCTCTTGTCACCTGTTACTGCGCTCTTAAGGATACTAAGGTCGGAAGCGCATAGGTGACAATGTGCACCATTGCCGTTAATGCACCTACCTATGAAGAGGGCAAAGTAGTGCAAGGCAGCGAAATGGATGCTTCCTATGGTGGCTTGCGTGATATCTCTCGTTTCTCCAACAGTTATACTGGAGACAAAGTCTCTGACCGAAGACTTAGAAGGATCATTAATACTACCCCCATCGGGTATCTTGCAAATCCTATTGAAATCCTCCAAATCCATGGCGTAGGATTTATCATATAGATCAAACAGTATGGATGAGTCACGGCCAACTGAAAATTAAAACTACTCACGAAAGAGGAAGTGAGCATAGCATACTGTTCACATTTATCTGAGAGGAATTCTTCTAACCCGGCATTGCAGACAAGTGTATCAAACTCATCCTTGAAACCTGCTTCGGTCATGAACTCATCGGAAGGCCATTCACATGGTTGTACCGATGCGTCCCTTAGTTGATAAGGTTCGGGCTCCCGAAAAGAAAGACAGGGACCCTTCTTACTTGGGGAACCACCATGAAACTTCCTCCTGAACATAATTTCATTTTGCTGAAATTTTTGAAGTTCAAGAGAAAAGTTAATGACGACCAACCACACCTTGTAGCAACTACTCCTACTAGTGCCTAGAGACAGTATCATGCGCTAAAACTACTTGGGACCAACTAAATCAACATTTCTAGCTCAAGAACAGGGTCACCAAGGTAGCAAGAATACGTGAAGGATAAAGCACTAATGCAAAAACTAATTGGACCAATGGAGGAGTCACTTACCAAGGAGTAATTTCCCCAAAACGGTTCGGAGAATGGTGCTTTGAGCAAGGAGATCGAAAATCACAGCCAAATGAGCAAGAACACGGGTTTGAGCTGTGAAACAATTTTTTCTGGAGGTGGAAGAAGAGGATGGGAGCTGGAATGAGTGGAGCGGGTCCCTGCGGGCCCCACAAGCTTGCTAGCTGCCACCGGGGGGGAGGCGGCTGCAGGGCTTGTGGTCCACGGGTCTAGCCCCCAGGCCAGCTCTCAGGCCCAGTATTTTTCAAATATTCCAGAAAAAATCATACTAAATTTTCAGGACCGTCGGAGAACTTTAATTTTCGGGGTATTTATCTCCGGGACGCTAAAACAGAAAACAGGAAAAACTAAACTAAATCTATTATTTTTCTACTAAGCAACAGAAAATGAAAGCTCAAAACAGAGGTATGTGACTCTTTGATTCATCCATTTCATGGTCATCAAAAGAAATCCGTCAATGGGGTTGATCAAGTCCTCATGACAAAACCTTCTCGAATCGCAAGAGAGAACGAACATTTTTCGAATAGCCACTAAGTCACCTCAATGGGGATATGTATCTCTCCAACAAGAAAATCATACTTCATCTTGACACGAGGAATAGGGCATTCAAAGCTCCCAATAAGAATCGATGAAGTCTTTTCGATAGCATTGATGCAATGTACTTGATATCGTTTCTTCGGAAAGTGCACTGTGTGCTCATTACCGTTGACATGGAAAGTGACATTGCCTTTGTTGCAATCTATAACAGCCCCTTCAGTGTTTAAGAAGGGTCTTCCGAGGATGACAACCATGGCATTGTCCTCGGGAATATCCAAGATAACAAAGTTTGTTAAGATAGTGGTGCTAGCAACCACAACAGGCACATCCTCGCAAATGCCGATAGGGAAAGGAGTTGATTTGTCGGCCATTTGCAGAGAAATTTCAGTGGGTGTCAACTTATCCAATTCAAGTCTACGATAAAGAGAGAGCGGCATAACACTAACACCGGCTCCAAGGTCACATAAGGCAGTTCTTACGTAGTTTCCTTTAATGGAGCAAGGTATAGTGCGCACTCCGGGATCACCAAGTTTCTTAGGAGTTCCACCTTTGAAAGTGTAATTGGCAAGCATGGTGGAGATCTCAAGATCTGGTATCTTTCTTTTATTAGTCACGATTTCTTTCATGTACTTGGCATACGGAGACATTTTAAGCATATCAGTTAACCGCATCTGCCGAAAGATGGGTCTTATCATCTCAACAAAGCGCTCAATATCCTCATCATCCTTTTTCTTGGATGGCTTAGGAGGAAAGGGCATAGATCTTTGAACCCATGGCTCCCTTTCTTTACCATGCTTCCTAATAGTGAAGTCATTCTTATTGTATCTCTTAGGTTATGGGTTATCAGGTTTAACCGTAGGTTCAATCTCCACATCCTCATCGTTCCTAGGTTGAGAATTATTATGAACATCACTGTCCATATTGTCACCAGGTTCATGTTCATCACCAGATTGTGTTTCTCCATGAGACGCATAAATATCATTAGGTTCTTCAGGTGTGACAGTATTTGGTGAACTGGCATGTAGGTTTCTATCATCCTTCTTCTTCGCCTTAGCACAACTGGGTGTATCGACATTAATTCCTTGAGAATCTTGATCAATTCTCTTAGGATGACCTTCAGGATACAAAGGTTCCTGAGTCATTTAGCCTCCTCTAGTAATGACCCTGACGGAGTTGTCATTTAATTCATTGAGCAAGTCATTCTGAGCTTTAAGTACTTGTTCTACCTGAGTAGTAATCATAGAGGCAAGTTTACTCAGAAGCTTCAGTCCATTGACATTTCTGTCTACACAAGCACTTAAATGGCTAAGCATACGAGTACTTTGTTCCAAGTGTCTGCTAACATAATCATTGAAACTCTGTTGTTTGGCAACAAAGTTGTCAAATTCATCAAAGCATAGGCTAGCAGGTTTATCAAAAGGAATATCACTCTCATCAAACCTACGCAGAGAATTCACTTCTACTACTTGTATCGGGTTATCGAGACCATGGATCTCTTCGATAGGTGGTAGATTTTTGACATCTTCAGATCTAATGCCTTTCTCTTGCATAGATTTCTTGGCTTCTTGCATATCTTCGGGACTGAGGAATAGAATACCTCTTTTCTTTGGATTTGGCTTAGGAGGTGGTTCGGGAATAGTCCAAGCATTATCGTTGATCAAGATGTTATTTAGTAGGGTCTCAGCTTGTTCAATAGTTCGTTCTCTAAAAACACAACCGACACAACTATCTAGATGGTCTCTAGAAGCATCGGTAAGTCCGTTATAGAAGATATCAAGTATCTCGTTCTTCTTAAGAGGGTGATCAGGCAAAGCATTCTGTAGCTGGACGAGCCTCCCCCAAGCTTGTGGGAGACTCGCTCCTTGGAGTTGAGCAAAGTTGTATATTTCCTGCAAGGCAGCTTGCTTCTTATCGGCAGGGAAATATTTCTCACAGAAGTAATAGACCATATCCTGGAGACTACTCACACATCCAGGAGCAAGAGAGTTGAACCAGGCTTTAGCGTCATCCTTTAGAGAGAAAGGAAACAGCTTAAGGATATAATAGTGGCGGATCTTCTCCTCACTAGTGAAAAGGGTGGTTGTATCGTGTAGTTTGGTAATATCGTGAAGTGGCAAACTAAGGGTTGTATTTCATCCTAGCTTTCAGAGATTTTTCCTTCCACTTGAGAAGTAATTTCTCAGCGTCATAGGCATGCTTACATGCAAGAAAATCCTAAGCTATCTCTCCCTCCATAACATAACCCTCAGGTATATCAGGCAATTCATATCTAGGAGAGCTAGATATAGCAGGAGGAAAAGCAGGTTATATCACAATAGTATCGGCAGCTTCAGAAGCATCACGAGCATTGGCAGTAACTCTAGCAATATGAGCATCAAGGAATACCCCTAGTGGAACATCAAGCAAAGTAGTATCTCTAGCAGTATCAAGAATAGCATCATCAGGCAATAGTCTCGTTCGGATGGAACCAATAACATTTGAAGACTACGACGTTCGATGGGTTTTCACCATAGAACTGGAGTTCATAAATTGCTTCAACTCTTTCATAATACACGGTACCTCCTTGGCCGATAGCAGAGAGACCAAACTTTGTAGATTTCCGGTTAGGAATTGATAACTCTTTCCAAAGGTACGAAAGCGATACCCGTTCATGTTGTATTTCTCAAATGAACAGACCTTATAGTCAAAACCATTAGCGGCTTGTCTCAATTCGACGTCCACAGACTCTGAATTCACCTACAACTTTAATACGAAATGATTGTTCAATTAGCCACAAATTAGACCAAGAAATAAAAAGGTCCATTATTGATAATTACCATTTATTTGAACCAAGAGATGAAACTCGGATAGCCACCTCCATGCTTTGCTAAAAGCTCATACTCTTCGACGGAATCATTTTGGATCGCCACTCCATCCAAGAATTTTGCAACGTATCGGCTGTATCAATTATCCGGGAACAAGAGCAATTCCAAGGAATTAGAAGTTGCACAAAAATGTACCCAGAACTTACTCGATGTACGACCGCACTTCTGTTAGGTTGTTGAAGATATACAACAAAATGGTCGGCCATTCTTTGACATCCAATGTTACTGGTTTCGAAGCGTTGACTGGTGCGAGCTTCCCTTTGAATAGGGTGAGGTTGGATCCACTTTTTTAGGGTCGCCATCATTGTACATAAGCTTCGGATTATGCAAATGACGATTTTTGGCTTCATAGTGTGTTGTCACGAAGTTTGCCACTTCCTCAGTAATGAATGCCTCGGCCATCGATGCTTCAATTCTACGTTTATTTTTACATTTTGCTCGAAGCATCTTCTGCATCCTCTCAGTTGCAAAGCACCAATGATTCTGCATGGGCCCACCCAATCTTGCCTAGGTTGGGAGACGTAAAATAAAATGCTCCAATGGATTAAAGAAGCCCGGTGGAAAGATCATCTCTAACTTGTAGAGCAACTCGGACGCCAACTCCTCCATGTCATCTACCACTGTAGGCGATAGTTCTTTCACACACAAAACACAAAAGAAATAGCTCAACTCTGCTAGTACTAGCCATTGACCCTCAGTAATAAAGCCACGTAACATCACCGACATTACCCACTCAAGCCATATGTGCCAATCATGAATCTGTAGACCAAACATTGTTATTTTTTCAAGGCTCGCTCCCCTCTTTAGATTTTCTACTTACCCATTGGTGAACATCAATTGCATTTTGATCCACAAGATAATTTCCCTCATAGCTAGCCATCCAAGATTGAACCATGCCTTTGGCTTCGACCAGTTCTACTTTCCTTTCGATTGTCGCATGCTTTGTAACGGTCTATGACATAGAGTTTATTGATGGACTCTAGCCTTAGGATTATCCTTTGAGTTTTCGCCTATGCCAAACAATGTACCAAAAATGGCATCTCCTATATTCTTTTCAGTGTGCATCATGTCGATGTTGTGTGGAACAAGGAGGTCTTTGAAGTAAGGCAAATCCCGGAAGCATGTCTCGTGAGTCCAGGCATGTTCTGAATTATACCTCATGAAATACCCCGGACGCTCTTGATCAGGCTTGAGAGCGTTTAACTGATCCAGGATCTGTTGGTCTATCAACCAGGTGGTGCCGAGTTTTTGACAACTTTACCTTTGGTAAAGTTCTTCTTGTTATTTCTGAGCTGATGTCCAGAATCCATGAACTGTCTATGCAAGTCAAAGCAAGAATACTTCTGCAACCAATGAAACTGAAGAGCTGCCTTGCATTTGGGGCACGAGAACCTTCCATGTACACACCAGCCAGAGAATAGCGCATACGCCGGCAAGTCATGCATCGAGTACATGTACAAGACATGCATATGATGTTTTTTTCTAGCAGCGTTGTATGTCTTGACCCCATTATCCCAAGCTTCATGCAAGTCATTCTTAAGAGGTTGCATGTACACATTCATATTCTTCCCTGTATAGTTCGGCCCTCGAATTATCAACGTCAGGAATATGCTCTTTCTTTGCATAATCTGTCCGGGGGGTATTGAGTGGAATGAAAAATACAGGCCATCTATTGTATTGGGTTGTCCTCATATCAAAGGGATTGAACCCATCAGTTCTGACGCACACTCAAGGATGCCTTTGATCTGCCACTTTATCCGGATGTAATGCATTGAAGTGCTTCCACGCTTCCCCCATATGATGTGTGTACCCCCATCTTATTCCCATCTGCAACTATTTCAGTTCTCTTGCCCAATTTGTGCCATGCCATCTGTCAGACTGTATCTTCGACCATCAAAAGACGTTGAAGCCTTGGTATGATTGGCATGCATAACTGGGATTTTGGTCTAGCTCTTCTCACACGTACCTTTATCTACCACAACATACCTCGCAGACTTGCAAATGGGACAATAGTCCAAGTCTTCATACTCCTTCCTAAATAAGGCGCATCTTAAGTACACGAAGTATTTTGTCCGACTGGTACAGGTTTGCAGGCATGAAATGACCTTTGGGTAGAAAACGTCCAAATAGTGTCATCATAGCATCATAGCATTCTCTTCCTATGTTGAATTGAGCCTTCAGAGTCATTACTTGTGCAATGGCATCCAGCTGACAAAGCTCAGTGTGCTTGTGGAGAGGATGTTTTGAAGACCCCAACATTTCATAGAAGGCCTTTGCAGATTCTACCATCTCATCATCCGAATTTCGAGCATCATCAAAGTCTTGCACCATGACTTCGATCCCGGTACCATGCTCGCCGGTGCAACGACGAACCACCTTAGCTGTGGTGCGTTGGGCAGACTCACCATGAAATGTCCACACCATATAATCACACGTAAAACCCCTCCTCTGCAGGTGTTTAGCTATTTCATACTCTGTCCTCCTTTTATAGTTGTCGCACCCACGACATGGGCAAGAGTTTGTTGTCTGTCCATGTGCAAATGCAGCTTTTACAAACTCCTCGGTTTTTGTAAACCATGCTTTGGTCATCTCTTTTTGACTAGTGTGACGAGTGTACATCCATAAACGATCAGACACCTTGCCTAGCTACTAAACACACAAGATAAATATATATATAATTCAGCATATATATTCATCAGTCAATCAAGTTTGTCAGTTTTATTACGTACATGCAACCTACACGCTAATAGGTAAAGGTAGGTCCTAATCCCACTAGAGTATGTGTAAATTTGGTTCGTTATCCCATGCTCTGCTCCGGATCCGACGCAAAATTTTGGCAGCACCTCCCCGCTGTTCTCCTAATACATGGTTCGGCAATAAACATAGAGGATGTGTATCCGGAGAACAACAAGGAGGCACTCACAAAATTATGCATCGGATCCGTAACAGAGCATATGGGAAAACAAACCCAACCTACACATACTCGGACTGTCCATGGATAACGTTGGACAATTCGAAAGAACCACGGTTATAAATATATACAAATTCATGCGTATTTATAACTGTAACCCTTTCGAACAAGAGACGCATACTGGTCACGCATATTGATAATTTAATATATCTATATCTAGCAAGATTCATCGGCACGAAGGCTGGCCCAGAGCAAATGAAGGGGGGAGGAGGAGATGTCATTTGTGCTTACCCACGAACACAGGGGCGGAGCTTGTTGGACGCACGGGGAGGCCTTCGAACACCAGATCTTGTAGTGACGAAACAACTACACATGTAAATCCACACAATCAACACAAATATTTTGTGTATTATAATAAAATCAGAAAATATATGACCAAACTCGTAAATTACAAAACTATGGCTCTGCTCCTTTGGTGTTCGGGTGTCATGTATGGGTGTCAGAAATATTTTGCTTGTTCCTCTTCTTCTTATTCTCCTCTCCTCTTTTTATTCTCCTCCTCTCCTCCTCCTCTTCTTCTTCTTCCATTCTCTTCTGTTTCTTCTTCTCCTCCTCCTTTTCTCTTCGTTTTCTTCTTCTTCTTCTTCTTCTTTTCCATTTCCTCTTCTTCTTATCCTCCTCTCTTATTTTTTTATTCTCCTTCTCTGCTTCTCCTTCTTCTTTTCCTTCTTCTTTTTCTTCTTATTTTCTTATTCTTTTCTTCTTTTTCTTTTTTCCTTTCTCATTTTTCCTTCTTCTTCTTTTTCTGCTAACCTAACTAACTAACCTAACAAACTAATTACCATGAACCTAAAGATGATAAAACAGAAAAAAGCAAAAAAGCAAAAAAAACCTTGAGTGGTTGGGGTGGTGGGGGCGTCGCCAGAACAGGGATGCCGGCGACGGGAGGGGCGACACTGGCAGGGGAGGCGCGCTTGTGGGGTGCGGTGCAGGGAAGTGGGGCCGCATAGGTAGGGGAGGGCGTGGGGGAGGGGAGGGGGTGGGGGAGGGGGAAGCGCAGGGAGATGGGGCCGCACAGGGAGGGGAGGTGGGCGGTGCGTGGAGGGGGCCGACAAGGGGAGGGCGACGTGGGGGATCCGACCTGGGGAGGGCTGTGGCAAGGGGGAGCGGGCCTAGGGAGGGGGCGACGAGGTGGATTCGGCCTGGGGAGAGGGGCCGCCAGGTGGGGGCGGTGCGGTGGTGGGGGTCGATGGTGGGTGGGGGCGGTGCGGTGGTGGGTGGTGGCTCAATGGTGTGAGGCCGCGGCGCGGGGGGGGGGGGGGCTGCGTGCCTGGGGGTGTGGGGTTGGGTAAACCTAACCCCGTTTGTGGGGTTGGTGGGCCGCCGTCCCCTTTGTCATCCACCATGTACCCACGCACACGACAAAGAAGCTTTCGACGGACGACAAAGATGTCGCTGATGGCAAAGGTAATGGGTCCAGTTGTGGTTTTTCTTTGCCATCTGCCTGGGTCATCTCTGCCATCAGCTATGTATTTATCGTCCGCTTGGTCCATCTTTGTCATCCGCCAGCTGATGGCAAAGAAGCGACTGATGGCAAAGAGCTTCTTTGCCATCAACCAGCTCTTCGTCGTCTGTTTTTTGGCAGCTGACGGCAAAGAGCTTCTTTGCCATCTACCAATAGAGGTCAAAGATACGACATATGGAAATTCGCTAATTATAGTAGTGCATAAATGGATCTCTTAAGTTTGCAAATTTTACGAATGTTAGTTGGATCAACAAAACCTTTGGGTTGTATCATGTATACATTCTCTTTTAAATTCCCATGAAGAAAAGCCATTTTTTACATCCGTCTGCCATATCACATAATCGAAATATGCAGACATAGCTAGTATGATCCTAGCCGATTTTAGCATTGCTACTAGAGAGTACGTCTAGTCGTAGTCAATTCCTTGAACTTGTCCATAACCTTTAGCGAGAAGACGAGCTTTGTGGATTTGAACATTTCCATTCACATCGGTTTTCTTCGTAAAGTCCCATTTACAACCAATTTCTATTATGCCAGGCGATGAATCAACCAAGTCCCGGACTTGATTGTCATCCATAGAACATAACTAGGATCTCACGGCTTCCAACCATGCCATGGACAATGGGCTCACCATCGCTTCCGCATACGTGGCCGGCTTTTCACTTTCTACCAACAACACATCATGCACTTTGCGCAATATTCCGACCTCCGTTTTTCCGGTGCCGACTCCACTACAGGTTCCCTCACCAACTCCGGTATGATTTCATCACGAGCCGAGTCGTCCACGAGTGGCTCTCGAATTTCTTCGAGTCACACCGTTCTACCACTGGCTTCCCGACTAAGAAACTCTTTCTCAAAGAAAACCCCATTCCTAGCAACAAACTCTTTGTTCTCTTCTCGGTTGTAGAAGCTATATCCCAAGGTTTCCCTCGGATATCCCACAAATATGCATTTACCCGACTTGGGTGTAAGCTTCTTGGACATGAACTGCTTGACTAATGCTTCACAACACCAAATCTTTAGAAAAGACAAACCAGGACTCTTCCCAGTCCACATCTCATGTGGTGTCTTGTCTATGGATTTTGGTCTTATCCGGTTAAGTCTGAAAGTTGCAGTTTGTAGAGCGTATCCGATAACGACAGGGATAAATCTGATTTGCTCACCATTGATCGGACAATGTCCAGCAATGTTCGATTTCTCCATTCTGACACACCATTTCTCTATGGCGTACAAATAGGTGTGAGCTGAGGTACTATACCTCAACTTTTCAGATGATCATCAAACTCATGGCTCATGTACTCAGCTCCATGTTGTGATCAGAGAAGCTTTATCGTCTTGTTGAGCTGATTTTCAACCTTGTTATGAAACTCTATTAACTTTTCAAAATATTCTAACTTGTGCCTCATCAGATAGATATATCCATATCTACTCAAGTTGTCGGAAAAAGTCACGAAATACTGATAGCCACTTCTAGAAGTTGTGCTCATTGGACCAGACACATCACTTTGTATAAATCGAATAGCTCAAAAGCCCTCTTGCAACTCTTTGCAAAAGGAGACATAGTCATCTTGCCTAGCAATCATGATTCACATGTCTCGAAGGAGCCGAAGTCAGATGAGGTAATAAGTCCATCATCATGGACCTTATTCATGTGTTTCAGAGTAATGTCGGATTTATCTCGTTAGGTTTATGCCTCTTGACACTCACTTTATAGACTCGTTCCGTTTCTAAATTCAAAATAAATAGCCCATCTATAGCGGGTGCATAGCCGTGGAACATTCCATTCAAATATAATGAACAACCATCGCCTTTTTAATTGAATTCATAACCCCGACTCATCAAGCATGATGCAGTAATAGTGTTCTGACTAAGTGCGGGAATGTAATAAGAATTATTCAGTTCCAAAATAAATCCAGAAGGAAGCTGGAGCTGCGTCGTGCCAATCTCCAACTCAACAACACTTTCTTTGTTGCTAACCTTGATGTCAATCTCCCCTTGTGCCACACGCCAAGTTCCTACCAGCCCCCCGAATCAAGTTACAAATGTGAACAACTGATCCAGTATCGAATACCCAAGAGCTACTAGGTATGCTAGCAAGGTAAACGTCTATAACATATGTTACAAGTGTACCTTTGCCTGAATGTGGGGACCACGACTCATAAGTCAAGATCACCGAATGCACGTGTACAATGATCACATAGATCAATGCTCACTGAACACACAGAAGCTGAATAACAAGTCTTACAACCATACATACCGTCTTACACAAATAAAGACCATTCAGGTCAAGTCTTACATAGATTGAGCCTTGAAGGCCAAATACAAAACATAGTCTAGAAGAGGAAATATTGAACGAAAGGGTGAACCCATGCCACCTCCCTTAACCCTCATGGCATTCTCACTGGGAAGTTTCCTAGTTCGCATGTTCGTCACCAACAAAATCTTCACCATATTCCCACTCTTGCATGCTTCCCCAATTAAATAACAAGTGGCAAACCAATGAGTACTTTGAATGTACTCACAACCAACCCATGTTTTGGAACAAGGTACAACAATCCATGATATAACACTAGGTAGGTAAGTTGTATAAAGCTAATTTTAAGTGCAATGCCATGATCAAACATCTTGTGAAGGCATGCATCATGTGGTTTCAGATATCCATTAGAACAAGTTACCGATATCAATATAAGCAGGGGTTGAACATCTTATTTTCAATCATGTCAAGTAGTCCGACTTAACTCAAGTATCACCTTTCTCTGTAATACACACACACCAAGTTTGTGAATAATGGACGTAGAGCAAGAGCAGTCATCCAACTATCCTTGACCATGGACATGGCTATTCTTACAGTTCTAGACTCAGCTGAGGCTGTACACTTTACCCAACAGACACGGGAAACTTCGGTGTCAAGCCATGTTCGTGGTTTTGTTCATACCCGAGGTGAGTACCCGAAAAATGACTTTCCTCTGACGATACTAGCAAATATTCCACTTGTTGGTGCCATCCCTCATGATGTACATCACTAGTATCATCCATGAGGGCATGCAATGGTGTGCCCGGTGTTTGTGAAAAAAGCCCATGGTCATCCTTTCCGGCACGACCCTGTATCGAGAGTGACGACGGCACAACTGCCATTAGCAATGTGGGCTCTCAGCTAGTACCAACAAAAGTAATCAACAAATACCCATCCCATTAGGGGTATCATGGTTGTACATGTAAGGTTGGAGTAACGGTTGCAACTTAAAGCAATCCATTTTCCAAAACAACAGACTCACTTGCCTCAGGACACCACTCCTTTCCCAAGTGCTTACCTAGATCAACACCATCTCCCTCGGTCATTAGTGGCACCCGAAAGGGTTTTTGAAAAGTCTTAGAAAATACTTTTGTTTCCAACACCATGCATATTCTTGTCCCACTTGCGTAGCATCTACTAGCAGCCTATCTACTTACCACCGACTCAAATCTAAGTAGAAACTAGAGTTATTCCAATGCAAGTATCAACGAGGAATTTACCGGAGGCAACCCACCAAAGTGTTCACCAATCCATATGATTTAATGGAACGAAATAAACTTCCATATGCCATGCAAAAAATAGTTTCTTAGACATGGTGAAATGGATGTTGACTGGCTCAACAAAGTCTTCATAGTCTTCAAGTGCTTTCTCTCAACTCCCTTATCAAGAACATGATCTATCGTCGCAAAGTAACGGGGTAGAAATAAGTCCACGACAAAAACAGGGAAAATTAATCACTCCTAAAAATATCAAACAATTTTTGTAAAATATTAGGTTAAAAACTCAAAATACTAAAATTAGTAATTTCTGGTTTTGGAGTGTAAAAAGTGATGAAAATAATTTATGAGAGTTGCAAAATGCTTTTAAAAGGTTTTCGATAAAAACAATAACAAATTTATTTTCAAAGTGATGCATAAGTGGCATTATTAAATATGTGATCTTTTTAGAGGAATTTAGAAATTGGAATTATTTCATTTGGACATTTATTTTATCCACACGAATTTCTGGAAAAATATAAGAAAAATGAAAAGAAAAATGGAAGACTCGTCGGGCTAAATTAGCCCACAACCAGGCTGGCCCAGAGCCACGCTAGCCCAGGCGAGATGAGGCGCACACCTGTCTGGATTTTAAACCCAACATGCGATGCCCGACGGTCAGCGAGAGGCAGAGAGAAGCGGGGTGAAGCAGAGGTTGACAACCGGGGTCCCCATGTCAGGGCTGTCATTAACCCGTGGGCCATAGGAGTGGTGAGCTCACCGACAAGAGTAGACGGCACAACAGTGGCAGGTGGGGATGGGAATGGGCCGAAGATGTAACCGCCGTTTGGGTGGTGGTCGACGGGATCACCGACATAGCCAGAGTTGCCGGCGGTGAGCGAACGCGGCACAGAGGGCCTCGAGTGAGCTTGCTCTGGTGGCCGTGACCGTAATCTACACATGAGAGTGGTGGGACAGAGTGAGGGAGGTGAGTGCGGAACAAGAAGAAGGAGATGGGCACTGGAGGAGGCCCATACCACGGAATCTTTGATGAGCCAAAACGGCGGATCTCGAGCTCGACCTTAGAAGCTCCTAGGAATAAGATGGTGGTGTCGGGGTACAATCGGATGGAGGAGAGGAGGTCCAAAGGGGAGGAGAGGGCTCGAGGAGGTCTCTTATTGGAGGGGTGCGGTGCACCGTGGGCTGGTGCGCCAGCGAGATGATAGCCGTGGCTGGCGGTTACGAGAGAGGGCCAGGGCGTGTCCAAGTGCTCATGAGGGTCTTCCACAACCCAAAGCATGAAGCGGGGAAGCGGGGAAGCACGTTCGTGTGAGGCCAACAGTTGGCTGAGAGGGGCGGCGTTGACGTCCACGGCAACGGTCGCGGAAGAGAGAAGAAGGTGGGATGAAAGTGCATCATTGACCTTAATTATTTTGCATTTATGACAATTTCATTTGTATTTCTAACCACATGTTCTAGTGTAAAAAACACCGTACAAATTAAAGAGAAGCATGGATGGTTACTTTTCGTCTACTCGGAAAAAGGATAAACAAGGAGTGCCATGAAAATTTTCTTTCCTTCTTGAGTCCTTAGGGAAACCACACTATTAAGATTGGAAGCATTGTGAAAATTATCTCGTAATCAACTCCGCGTACACATAAGTTATGGCAAATTTATTTCTCAATGTTTGTCAAAATTGACTGCGCAAAGTCTCTACCTAGGCCAGAGCTTCCGAGACAGCCGAAACTTCCAGGGACCAAAAGGTCAGGGAAGTTTCCAGGCCACCGAGAGAAACTCGCAGTTTTCGTCCAATCTCTCTAGTTAGGCTGTACTGTGTCTGGAAGTTCCGTCCGCCGAAACGTCTGGACCAACCAGAACTTCTAGGTGCCAGAACTTTTGTATCCGTTATGGCAAATTCTGGGGCAATCAACACAGGGTGCAAACACCATGTGTAGCCGGGAACGTGCCCAGAACCTCGACGGAACTTCCGGGGTCCAGAACCTCCGGGCTTCCCCCAAATTTCCGGGCTTGGCTGGAATCTTGCCCCTAACGGCTGAATTTCATCCCCACCTGTAAATAGCCTTCTTCTTCCCCACGAAGGGGGCAACTACTCCATTTCTCTCTCCACCATTTTTAGACCTTTATTTCGTGGTGTTCTCCCTCCTTAGCCAAGCAATGCTCTTAATCTTTTTGAGGAGTGAAGGAGGAGTGCCTGATCTACACATCCACCAAAGAAAAAGTTGATTCCCCCTTGTTTTCGTGGTGCATCTTCTTACTATTGGTGGTTGGAGACTCCTAGGTGGTAGGAGTACTCCGGCGAGGAATCATTCATTCTGATTACCCCCAGAAAGTTTGTGAGGTTTTGGAGACCACCCCAAGGTCTACCACTAGTGTCTTAGAATCACTTTCATGGTGTTTTCTCAAGGAGATAATAGGGTGAGCCTTCGTGGCCTGGGTGTGCCTTCGGGGTAACACCCACCTCTCTAAACGGTGAAGTAGCTTCCCTCCAAGGAAGTGAACATCAGCATACATCCTCGTCTCTCGAAATTGTGGTTGTCCCTAATCCTAAATCTCTACTCGTGGTTATTTGTCTTTGTGGTACTTCTTGTATTACTTGTATTACCTGTGTTTAACTCTCTACGTAATTTTTGTCCTGCTCAGTACTGATAGCACGATTACCATTTTTGCAATTGTTAGGCTCACTTTCATATTCCGCATTATTGCCTAAAATTGCTAAGAAAGAATTAAAATT
Source organism: Hordeum vulgare subsp. vulgare (assembly GCF_904849725.1). Classification (NCBI taxonomy): domain Eukaryota; kingdom Viridiplantae; phylum Streptophyta; class Magnoliopsida; order Poales; family Poaceae; genus Hordeum; species Hordeum vulgare. The sequence goes on along the minus strand of NC_058523.1, from coordinate 290,238,620 downwards.
TGTAATTGTACCTATTAACCCCCTCGAGGTACATCACGATCCTTTCAATTGCTATTAGAGCCTCATGATCTAATTTTTGTGGCTTAACCGCCCTAGAGCGAGATGCATAAGGATGGGAACCCGCTATCTGCTCCTCCTCTTGAAGGAGGAGCTTCATCCACGGATGAAGGGAGATCCTTCACTTGTGAAAATCTCGAACGGGCCCTCGCTAAGTAGGAAGAGGAGCATGATGATTCTATTGAGGCATTGGTCAAAATGAGGTTGGAGGCATTTGGTGTGAAAATTACACCACCGGAGAACCCAACTGGTGTGATAAAACAATCAACTGCATCTATCCCTAATTCAGGCCAACAACCTCCAACTGGCAACAACACCAGTTTTCCATGGCTATATGCAAAACCTAGAGTGGAGAAACCTAAGTATAATGCTGGGGGAAATCCTCCTTTACTTGATGGCACTTCAGATTTTTCTTTGTGGAGAGTTGGTATGCAGGATCACCTTAGGTTTGCCAACCATGAGATGCTGGAGATCTTGGAGAAAGGTTAAACCCTGTGAACTCAAAGGATCTCACACCGGGTGAAGTATATGACAAACACCTCAATGATACTGCGATCATGCTAATAAGAAAAGGCATGTCTGACAAGCAGAAAAGGCCTTACATTCACTTATGAAATGCAAAAGAGTCCGGGATAGCATTGTGATGACCAGGACGAGAACGTCCTCTGTTCGTCTTGCACAATATGATATTGCAAAAGGGGCATTACAATATTTCTGCATGGAGAAAGGCGAGAACCCCAAGCATCTTCTTGAAAGATTGATGACACCTGCTGCCGACATAGAATCATATGATTGTGACAAGAGTTAAGATGGATTCTATATATGAAACCGTTTCTTGTGGATAAACTTCTAAATGTTGTTGCTCCATACCACCATCAAATGGTATGTGACATAAGGAGAGAACATGGTTTTAAGGACATGTCTCCCAATGATGCCATCTCTACCTTCAAATTATTCGAAGAATCAAAGGCCAATGCTACAAGGCATGTTGCCATGCATGGCTCCTCATCACCCAAGACAAATCTTGCGTTCAAGTCCAAACATGTGAAGGACGATGATCTTAGTGAAGAAGAAGAGGAAGTTGAAGAGGAAGGCTATGAAGGTGAATTAGATGATGGGCTCTCCTATCAAGACATGTCTCTCTTTGTCAAGAAGTTCACTGCTGCAAAATTCAAGGGAAGATTCCAAAAGAAGAAAGTAAGGACTTGCTATAATTACGAAGAAACCAACCACTTCTAAAACGAGTGTCCCTATTAGAAGAGAGAAGACAAACCAAGATTATCGAAGACATTTGTGAAGAAGAAGTTGCCTAACCTGTTAAACTCCAAGGTCAGAAAAAGAGATGGGAAGGCAATGGTTGCTCAAGATGAATCTGACCCCGATGATGTTTTGGGTGTTGCAAGCGTAGCCCAAGACACTCAAACCATATTAAGACTGGTCAACAAAGGTGGTGATGTTGTTGGTGGGGAACGTTGCGTGGGAAACAAAAAATTTCCTACGCACACACAAGATTTATCCATGGTGATGACCATCTACGAGAGGAGATATTGTATTTACATACCCTTGTAGATCGCTAAGGGGAAGAGTAAATAACGCGGTTGATGTAGTCGAACATCTTCGCAATGCAAATCGCAGTCCGTCCCGCGTTCTCATCATAATCCGTCTCGCGATCCCATCATGATCCATCCCGATCTAGTATCGAACGAACGGCACCTCCGCATTCAGCACACGTACAGCTAGATGATGATCTCCTCGTTCTTGATCCAGCAAGAGGGGACGAAGAGGTAGTTGAGTTCTCTAACAGCCTAACAGTGTGGCAGCATTGGTAGTGGAGCTGATCCGGCAGGGCTTCATCATGCATTACTGAACCTAATCTAGAGGAAGAATGAAGTAGAGGGAGGGAGAGGTGGTTGTGTCCTTTATTGAGGTGTAGCTTCCCTCTCTCCCCTCCACTATATATAGGAGCGAGGGCAAGGGGTGGTGCCCTAGGGTTTCCCATAGGGTTGGCCGGCCGCCCCCAAGAGGAGGTGGAGTCCTCCTCCAAGTGGGTTTGGTGCACGCGCTTAGAGGACTCCTGTACTAGTCAAACTCCTCCCCTTCTCCACTATTCCGGCTGCATAGGCCCATGAGGCTGGCCGCCCAGCACACTAGGGCTGGTTCGCCACCTTTTAGGCCTATGTGCACCCCCGGGGTGGTTATCTCCTCCCGGTGAACCCCGGTAACCCATTCGTTACTCCCGGTACACTACCGAAAATGCCCGAAAACATTCTGGAGCCCAAATTGATAAGCACAAAATCGTTGAAGGATTCACGCCCAAGGGTGGCCGATCTTCATGGTGTAGGATCCAATCGGGGAGGGTAACTAGTTGCAAACAGCGGGGATAACTAGCTTTATACCTGCCAAGGATGGATGCGACCCGTATGTTGGGGATGGCTGACCGAAGCTACAAGAACTCCAACCTATTGTCCGAACAATCGCAGAACCACAAACCAAGACTAACCCACACAAAATGGCAGGAACCGTAGATCACGAGGTAGGGGAACCAGAGGCTCCTTCTCGTGCATCTGAATGAACTCACAAGAGAAAAGTTAGCAAGATCTCTCGGATCTAAAGCAGTCTTGGCTGCAAAGCTTATAGCTGTTTTTGGTTTGACAAAAGGCCCCCAACAAGATGGGGGAGATGGGGTATTATAGCAGGGAGAACCCCCCTTAGCTAGGTGTGAAAAGGGTTCAAAATGGTGCAACATTCGTACGCCTCCCTTGGGAGAAGAGTAGTCAACTTAGTGAGTTATTGGAGATCTCCTTGGATATTCGCAAAGCATTTATCAGCCTGAACACCTTCCTCCAAAACATGAATATCTTGAGACACACAACTTCAAATGATGTGAGGATTTTTGGGTTGGAAGTAAACTTCAAGGAGATTTTTTGTCTAGCCCAAAGTCCCCGTATTTGTTCCATATGTGTTGTGCACAACCAAAGACCAGAGGCAAAAAATATGCAGAAAACAGATTCACTTGAAACTTGTTTTCTTCACTTTTATTTCTTCAACTTGTTTCGTCTTGAGCTCATATGTTGTTGGATTCCTTAGTTCCGTACCTAAGTTCAACCAATAACAATGGATATGAAGGCACAACCATTTGATCAAGTTTATAAGATAAGAACTTAAGTTAGCATTCGCCTGGTCACATATAAGTTTGGCACGACTTCTTGTTATAGGTCCATCAATGGTTGGTGTAGTGTTGTTGGTTGGGATGTCCTCATCATCCTCCCCCTCTTGAAAAGGAGTAGTGCTCAACTCTGATGGTCCAGAGTATGGGGAGAGGTCGGACACATTGAAAGTTGGACTAATGCCATAATCCATTGGAAGATCAATCTTGTAGGCATTGTCATTTATCTTCGCAAGAACCTTGAAAGGACCATCTCCACGAGGCTGCAATTTGCATTTGCGCTGATCCGTGAAACGATCCTTCCTTAGGTGTATCCACACGAAGTCACCTTCTTCAAACAACATCTTATTTCTTTGTTTGTTCGCTCTCTTTGCATACTGCTTGGTCATCTTCTCGATGTTTTCTTTGGTCTTCTCATGAAATTTCTTCACAAATTCAACACACTTACTTGCATCAAGATTGGTTCGTTCCTGCAATGGCGAAGGTAAAAGGTCCATGGGAGCAGCAGGTTCGAAACCATAAACAACTTCAAAAGGGCAAAATTTAGTAGTCGAATGTACCACCCTGTTGTACGCCAACTCTACGTGGGGGAGAAATTCTTCCCACATCTTCAGATTCTTCTTCAAAACCGCTCTCAACATCATGGATAGTGTGCGGTTGACAACTTCAGTTTGTCCATCTGTTTGTGGGTGACATGTGGTTGAAAACAGGAGCTTTGTTCCCAGCTTTGCCCACAACGTTTTCCAAAAATAGCTAAAAAACTTGGTGTGACGATCTGAAACAATGGTTTGAGGTACACCATGTAGCCGCACCACTTCCCTTAAAAACAAATCAGCAATGTGTGAAGCATCATCGCTCTTGTGGCATGGGATAAAATGAGCCATCTTACTAAACCTATAAACCACCACAAAACTGAATCACTCCATCTCTTAGTACGTGGTAAAACAAGAGCAAAATCCATTGAAATATCTACCCATGGTAAACTAGGGATAGATAAAGGAGTATAAAATCCATGAGGGTTCAAACGGGACTTAGCTTTGCGGCAGTTTTCACAACACATCACATAGCGTTCAACATCACGTCTCATCTTTGGCAAAAGAAATGGTCAATCAGCATACTCTCAGTTTTCATGGCACCAAAATGTCCCATGATACCACCAACATGTGCTTCCTGTAACAATAGTAAATGAGCAGAGCAATCTAGAATGCACAATTTGTTAGCTCGAAACTAGAAGCCATCATGCATATAAAACTTTTCCCATCCTTTTCCCACATTGCATTTGGAATATGGTTCAATAAAATATGTATCTTGAGCATGTAGTTCTTTTATACTTTGTAGTCCAAGAATTTAAGCATCTAGTTAGGAAAGTAAGATATGACATCTAGATAAGGCATCTGCAACAACATTATGTTTTGCTTTCTTGTACTTGACAATATAGAGAAAAGATTCTATGAATTCACACAATTTTGCATGCCTACGGTTCAGTCTTAGTTGAACTCTAAGATGCTTCAAGGATTCTTGGTCGGAATGTATCACACATTCTTTAGGCCACAAATAATGTCGCCATGTCTCCAAAGATCTTACAAGTGCATATAATTATTTGTCGTAAACAGAATTGTCGGATCTTGAGCTCCGCAAAACCCTAAGGATTCGAACTCGGGGCGCGTCACTCAATGGGTAAGGCTAAGAAATCACGCGACGGGGAGGGACACCAGAAACACGGTAGTTTACCTAGGTTCAGGCCGCTGCGAAGCGTAAAACCCTACTCCTTCTTTTGTTGAATTGCTTCTCGCGGAGGTGGTGGGTGAACTAGTACACAACTCTCGAGCCTCCGCAGGCCAAGTGGCTAAGTGTATTGTTCTACCGTTGGAATGAACTCCCCCTCTCAAGTATCCTACCCTCTCTATATATAGCGGGGGCCCGGGCCCTCTTCCCTCATAGCTCCGGCGGGAAAGGATCCCACAACAGACAATTTTAAAGGGGAATAGGGGAACATGCTCCCCTGCACAAAGGTGGTCTTCGCCTGCAAAGTAACTGTCTGTGCTGGAGAGACGGGCCTGTGGATGACGTTTGCCCTACTGGGGGCGACGGCGGCTTTGTTGCAAGATGCCTTTGGAACCCCTGTACGCTCCTGCCTCCTTTGCACCAAAGGGGAAACTGCCCCATTCTGCCATCTGCTGCTCGCTTGTCCTTTCCTAGCGTCACCCTTGACTCCTGAGGCTGGGCCTTGCCTCGGAATGTCCGCCGCTCCAGAGGGGTCCTGAGGAGGCCTCCTGCGGGTCTTGATGCCGTTCCTCCTCATGAGGCCTGGCCCCTCACTAGGGCCTTGTCGAGCCTGCCGATGCTTGGTCGATGGAGTGGGCTAGCCCTAGGCCACACACACGCGAGTCTGGGTACAACCATTCCCATAACGCCGACAGTAGCCCCCGGGCCCAAGGCGCTCCTGGGATAGCTTCTTGGCGAAGCCTTGGAGGCAGTCTGAAGCATCGTGGGACCCAAATGTCTGCTGGTCAAGCTTGGTGGCAGCACTCCACTTCCCGAGGCGCCCAGAGGCGTGCCTGGTCAAATTGATGTGACGCCTGGCTGGAGCACCGGCCATCATTGTTCCTTGGGGTGACGCATGTATGCCCGCCTCACTGCCTATTTAACCCGGCAAGGGTGATAAGGCTTGCATCGCCCTGTATTCTTTGCCTCCCACCTTGAGCCCTTCGCTCCCTCAGCATGGCGCCGATGAGGATATTCTCTGCTACCGACAAGGGGAAGGCCCCTAGCGAAGGTCCTGCTGCTCCACCTGCCAAGAGGGGGCGAGGCCGCCCTCGGAAGTATGCAGCAGGGCTGGCAGCAGCCTCCAGCGGGCGCGGTCGTGGTTCCGCCCGCCCCGGGATCTCCATCGGCAGCAATGGCGGGGCGTCGGCTGGAGCATGTGCTAGTAGCAGCCGGAGTGGGAGGTCGGTGATGGACACCCGGCAACCTCGCCCGCAGCTCCACTCGGCCGATATGGCGATGGAGTTCATGACGTGGGTGGAGAGGTCGGAAATCACTTGGCTCCAGCTTCCAAACTTCTTCGCGAAGGCGCTGCTAGCCGGCAGGCCTCGTGGCCTCTGGTTGCACACCGACGACTGCTGCGGCGGGGCATTCTGGGTGGAGGTTGAGGTCACTCCCGACGGTTACGTGTATCTGAACCGCGGGTGGCAGACCTTCGCCCACGCCCGAGGCCTGAAGGGGAGGCGCTACCTCCTCTTCAAGTACGACGGGGAGGCGACGCTCTTCGTCAACATCTTTGGGGTGGAGGGAGATCACCTGGGTTGCTACCTGGAGGACGCCGGCCGTGGCATTCCGATAGACGAGCCCGTCTCCGATGGAGGGCGTCGATCCCCCAGCGGCGGCGATACCTCCTCCGAAAAGAGCCGGAGCGACAACAGCGATAGCAGCTATGACGAGCCGCCTCGTCACTATGTCCGAGCCTCGGTGAGGAGCCGCCAAGCACTGCGCAGCCCGTCTGCTCCTGCGGCGCCTGTGAATGAGGAGGAGGACACGGACTAAGTGTCGGCATGCGGGTGCCGGGCATCAGCGGCGGCGACCCTCCTCCGGGATATCCATCGCTATATGTCTCCTCTTTTGCTTTTGACCTTGGATCCATTGAAACAGGGATAGGCCCTTCGGGCATGTAATGGATTTGGGCGGCCGCCTCCTTTTGTTAGTGATGTTGCTTCTCTGCTGGTTTAGATACTTAGCTTGGTACGCTTGCAGGGAACTCCTTTGTTGTGACGCATGACTGCGGTGCTGGGGGGGTGTTGGTCGGTTGGTCTTTTCCTTGCTGCAGGTGAAGTGGGTCGATGCTCTATGTCTGTTGGCCCCAGTCCCACACATCTCCCTACCGCCATGGGGCGCGACCCGTTACCAAGTTCGTTCCTCACATGGAAAATCCCTAGCACCAGGGTGCCAGGTGGCTTTGTGACTGGTAAGGCTCCTGAGGCGCTGTGCTCAGGAGCCTCCTTAGACATTCAAGTAGCTCTACATCAATGGTCTCAGCCTTACACATTTCCCTACCGTGAGGCACGACATGTAAAGGTCGCCCCTCGTGGAACAAGGCCCTGGCACCCAGGTACCAGGTGGCTTTGCGACCGGTAAGATTCCTGAGGTACGATGCTCAAGAGCCCCCTTAGACGTTCAAGAGGCCCTAGCGAGTTCTGTTTTTGGAGGTCCCTAATTTGCATTCAGGAAGCTCTGCGTCGGCAGGTCCCAGTCCCGCAAATTTCCCCGCCGTCGTGAGCCGCAACCTGTTACCAAGGTGGTTCCTCACAGTGCCAGGTGGCTTTGTGACCAGTAAGTCTCCTGAGGCGTTATGCTCAAGACCCCCTTCGGCGCTCAAACTGTCCCAAGATAAACATCTGTTGTGAGGAAAGTCCAAATGGTGTTCCCTCTCCAGGACGGTGCGTCGAGCCGCGAATAGACCTCTTGAGCGAGTACTAGTTGACATGAGTCTACCGACTTATCAGTGAGTACCACACATGGATTCGGGCGCCAAGGCCTTCGCGAGGTGTCGACACTGTTCCACCAGCCCCTGGTCGCAGGGTACGAGCAAGCGAGGGAAGACGGATGCTCGACTCAGACGAAAAGAGCGTGGTGCAAAGAGTTGCACGGAAAATAAGTTTTTGCAGAAAGCTATATTTGGAAAGGCCCCAAATTTTGATTTCATAAATACTAGTAAATCCAAGCCAGGAAAACAAATGCAAGCCGTGTCCGGCACATAATCTATTCTCCGCCTCCATCGCCCCCAGCGCTGAGCATCGGGCTTCTACTAGGCGTGGGGTGGACCCCTTCCGCGTCCTCGGGGGGCCCTGGGCGTATACAGCCTCGGCTCGTTATTACGTGAGAGTGTCATGGTGGGGGTGTGATGACAAGATGATGTATATACTTCTCGCTCCTCATTGGTTACCCCAAGTGGAAGGTTGAGATGTAGTCAGCAACAAGTTTTCCCTTACACGAAGACTGTAAGGTTTATCGAACTAGGAGGACTCCTGCGCTCAACAACTAGGTATCTCCCACCCTGGCACTAGGAGAGGATGTGGACCTGCTCACACCAAAATAACTTTGCTCCCAACGAGTACAGAGAGGTTGTCAATCTCTCCGGCCTTGTAGTTTGCAAAGGATCAAAACACAAGCGGGAATAGTGATACTGATTGCAACGGAAAAGTAAATAAAGTGGTTAATGATGGAGTTGTAAACAATGATGGTGATATGGACCGGAATCACATGATGTTCACTCATGATGTCTCTCTCCCAAAAGACGATAAACAACTATGCTTGGGTAAACAAATTACAGTTGGACAATTGACAGAATTATGAACGCACCGCAATGCTAATTATGCTACTTGATAATTAGAGATTAATAGTAATGGGAAGTACGCCAAGACAAGTAGACCGTTTATTCATCAGCATCTACTTACTAATCATCCACCTTGAGATATCTATCCAGAACATCTCACCGGTATTAATTTGCGAGCCCCACCCAAAGTGTAAACTCAAAGCAATGGACAACTGCATTAGCGAACTATGCATACGGTAAACAATCCTTGCAACCGTGGTCACAAGCACCGTTGTTTTCTCAGTGGTGGCAACATCACATCCCCTAGTCTCATGTTTCTGTCACTCAAGCTAGACATCGAGGGGCATGAACCCACAATCATGCATAACGCTCCCTCTTGGAGTTACAATCTACTACTCGGCCAAAGCAATAAATAGCAAAGGAGAACATGCATGAATCACTAAGGAACATAATATAAAAGGATAATCAAATATATAACTCATAACAATCTGAACATAATCTCATAATCCATAGGATCCCAACAAACCGAGCACAACAATAGCAAGACAATTACATAGATGTCGTGATCATGTAGGGCAGCTCACAAGGACTAACCATTAAAGCACAAGATTGGAGAGAAGACATCACCAAGCTACTGGTCATGGACTCATGGTCCAAGGACGACTACTCACATCACGTCTAGGAAGCATCCATGGCCGTGGAGAATCTCCCGGAGGTCAATCCTCCCTTCGGCAGTGTGCTGAGAAGAGGTCTCATGACTCTCCCGATCTCGGAAGCGCTGCAACGGCGGAAGGATGGAGAAATTCGCGATTCTGGATCTGATGTAACATTTTTCTCTCGGAGGAGTAAATATAGCCTTAAGGAGGTCACCAGAACAGGCAGGGCCCACCCAGGCGGCCTCCCGGCGCGTCCTAGGGGTGGGCCGCGCCCACAAGTCGCCTGGGTGGCCGATGGCCCGCCTCTGGCCCATCTTCGGTGGTCTGGAAGCTTCCGGTACGCTGATTTTTATATATATTTCTCAAGATTTTTGGGGCTTCGGAAAATTTGGTAAAAGCCCCTGCAAAATAGACATCAGCAGACCGAAACTGGCACTGGGTACACTGAGTTAGTAGGTTAGTCCAAATATGTGTAAAATGATATAAAAGTGTAGCAAAACATATAACAATGTCACCCAAAAGATCATGGAACAAGAAGAAATTATAGACATATTTGGGACATATCAGGGTGTATGTGGGAGGTCGTGAGGATGCTTTGGCCTTGTGAGTGTCCATACCCTCGAGGCATTAGGCACCTCATTCTGGAAGTCATTGGTGGACTGTGTTGATTTCCTCCGTCTTCCCCACTAAGTGTGGTATGGACCCCTTCCGCGTCCTCGGGGGGCCGTGGACATATACAACCTCCGCTCGTTATTACGTGAGAGTGTCACCGGATGAAGTAGGTTACGAAAGAATTGAAGGACGATGCAGGGTCGATGTGAGATGGCGCAGAGGAAGTGCAGGGGCAGTGTAGAGTCGTCATGGGTAGAACTTGTGGAGTTACTGGATGTTCCAGGTGTTCTGGATGGGAACTCCATTTTGAGTCCCCGGACGCACAGAGCCAGGACTGGAGACGTGGATGTCCTTGAATGGGCCTTCTCACGTGGGCAAAAGCTTAAGCAAGCCTTCCCTGGATTGGACCCGCCTCAGGACGAGATTGCTAACTTCGAGGGTCCTCGAGAGGATGTTGCGGCAGTGGTAGCGCCGCAAGGCGTGCTGGTACCTCGCGGCTCGGAGAGAGGCCCGGCGGCGCACCTCCTCTCCAAGTACGAGATCCGTCCCCGCGTAGCCTCCTAACTCTCCTCATCGAACACCAACACCCGCAGGGAGCGGTGCTTCATTTCGTGGGGAATAACCGCCTCTGCTCCATATACGAGGAAGAACGGGGTTTCGCCGATGGGTTTGGTTGCAGTGGTGCGGATCGACCATAGTACTGACGGGAGCTCATCGATCCAACCTCGGCTGCATGCTTCGAACTTCTTCTTGAAACTCCTCACTTTGAGACCTCGCACGACCTCTGCGTTGGCGCGCTCTGCCTGGCCATTGCTTCGCGGATGGGCCACCGATGCATAGCATATCTGTGTACCGAGGTTAGAACAGTCAATCTTAAAGAGCTGACTAGTGAACTGCGAACCGTTTTCAGTGATGATGCGGTTGGGGACGCTGAAGTGGCTCACGAGGCCCTTGATGAACTTGACGACAAACCCGACCGGGATGGTGCACACGGGCTCCACCTGCACCCACTTGGTGAATTTGTCGATGGTAACGTAGAGGTAGCAGAAACCCCCTGTGGCCCGTGGGAAGGACCCCAATATGTCCAGCCCCCAGACCGCAAAAGGCCACGTGAGCGGGATGGTCTGGAGGCCCTGCGCGGGCTGGTGGATCTGCTTGGCATGGAACTGGCAGGCCTCGCAAGACCTGACCAGCTCGGTGGGGTCGTCTCGAGCTGCGGGCTAGTAAAATCCCGACCTGAACGCCTTACCTGCGAGTGTGCGCGAGGAGAAGTGATGTCACACCTTGTTTTTCATCACAAGTATTTTATGTTGCAAAAATCAGAGCTTGTTAAAACTTTTTCAAATAATGTTGTGAGTGCAATGTAAACCCTTGTTTGAATGAATGCTTGCTTGTTTGATGACTCAAACCCATGAAAACTTATTATTTTGCTCTCTTCAAAACCCCCTTTTTCCTTTATATCAAGATCACCTTCATCATGTTGGGATACACTACTAGCTCATGAAGCCAACTAGCACTTCCAACCAAAGTTGGTGATCCGATCCAAATATTATTTTCATTCATTAAAAACATTAATTGGTGATTTAAAATACTATTTTCCTATTTTATATTTATGTCTGTTTCTAAGGCCAGGAATGATATTCCCACAAGGAAAATTACTTTCCTGCCTTAGAAAATTCTGAGTAAATTCATGGAAGCTCAGAAGGACATATATTTTCCATATATAAGATTTTCAAACCTATTTTATATTAATATTATTTGAGTAAAACCCTGAAAACCATTTTTATCTATTTTAGCTTTTTGAGATATTTCCAAAGGAAATTATCTCAGTAAATTCCCATAAAATTACAGGAGCCCTCCCAAGCCATATTAGGTGCTCACATAAAATCTCACCTTGATCCAAGGTGGGGAAGTGCACCTAATGAACCCAAAACCCTCTCTGTCCAGAAAAGAGTTGTAACAACTCTACATTGCAAAGTTTCTCCAATGGAGCTGAAACTTTGCAGAGGAGTTTGACACCCCAAATGAGGACTCCACACCAAACATGGGATTTGTGAGACTCTGTTTGGCCACACTACCTTTGTAAAGGACAGTACTGGTCATTTTCAGGCATTATCAAGTTTACAAAGCTAAACTTGTTCAATGGAGCTCAAATTTGGTGAAACCCCATGTTTTTACCCCAAGACCAAACCTGTTAAGTTTCATTTCCAGTGCTGGAGTGGAAGCACCCCAAGTCACTGTCGAACACCTACTGAGAGGAAGATAAAAACCCTCCTAGCCACAGTTTTACCCAATGTCAAGGCCCGAAACTTGGTGGGTTAGAGCCCTAGAACACCCTGAGCACCGAGTCAACCAGCCCCTCCCCAACTCCAAGCACAAGTGACAAGAACTCCAATTTGAGTCGCAGGGTAGTACTGGCAACACTAGTGTTCCTTGCTGCCTTGACCAGCTCGTGCTCCCAGTAACCCACAACGGCTAGGCACACTCCCAGCAACACTCATGACATGGAGGACACGTCCCAAATGCCCCAGAGCGCGGCAGCATGCCATGGCATGCCAAAACTGTGCTCTGGGCGCGCTGCAGAGAGCCTCCACCAAGGGGACGAAGCCCCGGCCGGTCCCAACCTCCCAAGTTATGTCCTAACGCTCCCTCGACAACCATTCAGTGCAAAGCTACCCCCCAGGGAGCCTCTCCCCTCGCGCAAGAGCTCAGGCAACGCGTGCCCGTGCGTCCCCGACGCGGACGAGCATGCACGGTCGCTGCGGCTCGACCCCACACACTTTCCCTCTGCGGCCGATGCACCAGGAGGTCCTAAACCACGTCCCGAACCCGAGGTTTCGCGTCACGGTGAGTCACCGGCGCGCCCGAGTCGGCTCACTGCCGCTTGCCTATAAATAGGTCCCGCCGGCACCCCAGCACCCTCCAAGTAGCTTCAGCACAACCAGTAGACACCCCCTAGCCACCCAATCGAGCTCGCAGAGCCCCGGTGCTCGAGATCGACCGAGGCCCCTCCGCCTCGGAGCTCCGGTCGATCTCCGGCTACACGTCGGCTCCTGTGCTGCCCGACCTCCCATTACACTCCCCTTGACTCCAGGAACATTTCCACCAACTTTCCCGAGCGAATCCGTGCTCCTAGCCACTAGTTCGACACCGACCCGAAACCCTTCCGCCACGGTGACGTCCAGACCACGAGCAGGTAGGCGGAGGAACGAGGGACCCGTTCCCGCTCCTAGATTGGCCTGAGGACAACGGCAGCCTCGCCGGCGTCCGTCTCCACCTCTCTGGCTAGAGATAGGAGAAGGACCCGATAGGTGGAGCCCACCTGTCGGTGTCTTGAGGCAGCCAGCACGCGCAGCCGCTGACGCTGACCCCAGGGGACCGCAGGTCAGGTTTTAACCTGGCCCGCGCGCGCCTGGTGGCCAAGCCTGCTGCTGGGCCGGCTGGATCTTCCCCCCTGGCCTTTTCCTTTTATTTTAATCCAGCAACTTAAATGATTTTTATAAAAATATTTAGCTAGTAGAAAAATATGATTCTTCCACCAGTAATTTTCTAAAAATGTGTAGTAACTGATTCTGTAGTGTTTGACATTTATCAAAAACATAAACTATTTTGGTATAATAAAATGATATTAAAAGCATTTGTTTGCTTCTGTTTGCTTTTAAATAAATATGCTTAGGTAATAAAAACTAGAGGAAACATTTTCCAAAATAATAAACTGAATTTATTCAAACTTTGCAACATTTTTAAAAGCACATTGTGATCTGTTTTAGTGAGAGCTATTATCTATTTATTCCTTTCTCGACGGTAGAGTTACCGAGTGACGGAGGATCAGGAGCGGAAGACCTCAAAGACTCCAGATACCTAGCTGACCAAGGCAAGCAGCCTTTGACCATGACTTGAGAATAAACATTGTTGCATGCTAGTATCGCAAGTATTTTCCCGCTACATGTGATCACGATGTCGGTTCATCATTGTGGTGATGACACCGGAGGCTTCTTGAAAGACCTTGCATGTTGATGATGTTAATCACATGGCTCCTCGGAGCACAAACATGATGAGCTGACCCTACTATCTATGAGGATCATGCTACTGTCATGTTGATTAGTAAAGTTATACGATCATTGCACTGAGCTTGACCCTAACCCGTGAGGGTCATGTTATTACCATGTTGACAAGTAATGATAGAGCATTTTATCATGAGCATGATGATGAGTTAAATAAAGAGTTTATGAAAACCCCGTCGGGTGCCACTAATGCCGGAGGGTGATGATGAGATGGTGATCACTTTTGGTGAAGTGATGCACCAGTGTTTTGTGTGAGTATGGTTTCGGAAATGGGATTAGATTTATGATGTGTCGACCGTCCCAACCTTACCAGTATGACCACGAGACCCCTTTATGGGACGGGGCTTTCTTGATTACTCTGGTCCGTACTAGCAAAGAGCCACATTACTAGTGGCGGGAGTGATCGGTGTCACTCTCGTGATGGGGTCGTGCCAGGTAGGACGACTATGCCATTATTATGAGTTCTAGGCACACCGTTGGTCCCTGCATGGTTGATACAGTCCAGAGTCGATGCTCGTAAGACGTACAACATGTGGGTTGGGTACCAATCGAGTGGACCTCTTTGTCTAGTATCGTCAGCGGAAAGATGATGATCGGGTACTTACCTCGGGTATATGTGATATACCGCGAGTCGTGGATGACACGGAAGTTTCCCGTTTCTCATGGGTCCAGCGTACTACCTCTGCAGAGTGTAAACTATTCGAATAGCCATGTCCACGGTCAAGGATAGTTGGGTGGTGCTGCTTAAACTACGTCCAGCGTTTCCGCATAAACCAAGAGTGTGTGTGTGTGGTGTTAGAAAGATGTTGTTATGATAATCACAATAATATTATCAAGTTCGGTGACTTGACATATAGGGTAAACCCAGATGGTTTAGCCCTCATTAATACATTGAGGTTATGACAAGCCCGATGACTTGGCATATAGGGTGAACCCGGTGTGTTCAACCCTTAGCGGATATGTTGATATCTGTAACCTGTTCTTAAAGAGTAATTCTTTAACTTGTTGCATATACCTGATCATTCCACCAAATTGCATTCCACTAAAGATGCATGTTACTGTTATTCTTCACTATAAATGTTCATATCATGGGCTGTTTGCGAGTACATTCAAAGTACTCATTGGCTTGCCACTGGTTATATTATTGACCAGACTTGGAAGGGCCAGAGTTTGGCGACGAGTACGCCGTCGGAGACGAACCTGCGATCAAGGACGCTTCCAAGTCAGAATGCCTGTCGGTGTAGGCTTGATGGCATGGGCACCGCTTAGCCCTTACGAGTTTCCGCTACTCGATGTATTTGTTTAATATGGCCTTAGGCCTCGCTCTTGAACCCGACCTTCTGGTCGTTTGATGTAACTTGGATGTAAGACTCTATTATTCAGTATCTGTGTTTAGTGAACATTGATCCTTGGGGTCACTGGGCACGGCGAACTCGACTTGCTAGTCGGGGTCCCCACAAGTGATGTCCGCAGTCCCCTCTGTGAATGTCGGCAAATAGCTCGCGCCCCTACTCCCAGGAAGTGCACTGCAGCGCGACGTTGTTTGGGCGCCTGCGGTACAAGGCGCCGTCTCGCATGTAGTAGGTTCAGGCTTGTTGTATTATGCTTTCCGCATCCTCTTCCTTCTTCGGCAATGTGCCGTGGAGCAGATATGCTCTGAGTTCCTGCATCCAGGGCCAGGAGCAGTCGAGCCCCCGAGGCCTGGCCATAGTCCGGAGCCCCCGAGGGCGGTGCTGGAGAAGCTCCTCTCCGCGCGGTGCCTGGTCCTCAGGTGACAGCATCGCGGTAGGCTTGAAGAGTCTCTCCTCAAAAACGCCTGGCTCCTGAGACTCACGACGCGAAGCTCTTTTGGCAATGTCGTTCGCATCGTTGTTTTCACCTCGCAAATACGCAAGCATTGAAAACGTTTCTCGATCTTACGTACCTCCTGCAGATATGCATTACTAGCGAAAACCTTATAGGCAAGATCTCAGTAGTATTGCTGGAAAAATGAAAACGCTGTTGCTAATTGGCAGTAGAGCTGATCCAGTCAAGTGCTACTACTAACACCTTAGCAATAGCGCTACTTATTAAAAACGCGGTACTACTATGTGGGACCAGATGATGCCACCGACAGTAGCTGTAGTAGCAGCGTTGCCCAAAACCGAGCGCTACTCCTAAGTGTTTAGCGGTAGCGCTTTGTTTTGCAACACCGCTGCTGCTAGTAGTAGAAGCGCTCTCTGGTATGCGGTGCTACTACTAATAGCATAGTAGCAGCGCTCTCTAGTATGCAGCGCTACTGCTAGTTGCGGTTGGTGCCACCTTTTTAACCCCCTCCCCCTCCTCTCCCCCACTTTGACCTCTCTCCCCCTCCTTTCCCCTCTCCATACTCTCCACACCATTGTTTCTCTTCTTCTCTATTCCTCCTACCTCTCTTCTCTCCTCATTAATGTCCCCCTCCACCATAACTCTCCTTCATAAATAGCGTCTCTCACATCTCTCTTTGTCCTACCTCTCTTCCTCTCCCCATTATATTGTTACCCCCTCCACAATACACCCCTCTCCATTAGTTAGATAGCTAGATTCACCTCTCCTCACCATAAACTAGATCTAGATAGCTATTTGGCCATCCATGCGTGCTCTTTCGATCGGTTTCTCTCATCATCTCTCTCGATTGGTCTCTCTCTCGAGATATATAGGTGAGAAAAAAGTTGTTCACTTAAAGAATGGGAATATGTGTGTGAAAGAGAATATGTGTGTTCGGGATATATATATGGAGACATTTGTGCGAGTGTGACAAGCCCTCCGATCGAGTTGCTTATATTTTCCGAAATGTTGATTTATTTCCATTTCGGTGAATTTCGAGCAAACTCAATATGTCCTATTTTAGGCAAGCTCATGCCAAAATTTTATAGGACTTTGAAGCATGCATGCATTATTTATTTTATAACCCTTTTGCTTGTTATACCGTGCAGTCGGTCATGAAAGTGAGTGGATGGAAGGTGGAGCGGTACAGGCAATCCGCGGTGATGGACATGCATGCAAATAATCGGACTAGGATTAGATGTCCATGTGCAAGATGCAAGGAAGGAGCCCTTTTGGACCCTTTTGATCGTGGCACTTTGAAGGTGCACCTTCTTATGAATGGTTTCATGGATGGCTATACTCGGTGGATAAGTGAAGAAGATGATGATGACGAGGACGTCCAAATGGCAGGGAATAACGACATGGGGCTACACGAAGAGATGACCGATCGACACGAAGACGATGGTGCTGGACATGGCGGGGGGAAGAGTCCGGAAATGATGGCGGCGGAGAAGATTCCGGACACGGCGAAGAAGAGTCCGGACATGGAGGAGAAGAGGCGGTGGTCATGTCGCAGTCTTCGATGCTACTAAATACAGTCGTGCAAGACCCTCATGTTCAAGACCTCCTTCGCAAGAGTGCGATTAGCGAGAGAGCTGCTTCTATAGAGGAGGCCAAACGGGCTCAACTTGAAGTTGACTCGAGGACTCCATTGTATGACGGTGGCGATCCCGAGGTGACCCGCTTGAGTTTCATGCTCAAACTTCTAAAGACGAAGGCAAAAAACAAATGGACAGACAAAAGCCTCGATGAGCATTTGAAGTATCTACAAAATAAAGTTCTTCCCACGGGGAACCTGTGTCCTAGTAGTGTCGAGGAGGCCATGAAAACCGTGTGCCCTTTTGATTTGCCGCACATTAGGTACCACGCATGCATCAACAATTGCATCATTTATCGGGGGGAGCACGCGGAAAAAACCAACTGTCCAGTGTGCAATGCTTATTGATACAACAAGGCAGGAAAGAAAGCTCCTCAGAAAGTTGTATGGTACTTCCCAATCACTCCCCGTCCGCAGCGGTATTTCGTAGATCCTAAGGAAGCAAATCTCATGCGGTGGCACGTGGAGAGGAAGAAGCTCGGCGATGGAGATGATCCAAGGCTGAGACACCTCATATATGGTAGCCAGTGGAGAGCTTTCAACAACGTATATGGATTTGCTAAAGAAGATCCAAGGAACATCGTGCTTGGTGCGAGTACTGATGGCATGAATCCATTTGGAAAGCAGAACACCAACCATAGCACATGCCCCATGTTTGTATGGATGTACAACCTCCCCCCATGGA
This sequence comes from Hordeum vulgare subsp. vulgare, assembly GCF_904849725.1. Lineage (NCBI taxonomy): Eukaryota > Viridiplantae > Streptophyta > Magnoliopsida > Poales > Poaceae > Hordeum > Hordeum vulgare. The sequence continues at coordinate 290,220,609 of NC_058523.1, read as the reverse complement.
AGTGCAAGAAGACAAAGTACATACACATGTGCATGCTGATTCAAGGGCCTAAACAACCGGGAAATAGTAGTAACCTGTATATGGGGCTTCTGCAAGAGGAGCTAGACACGTTATGGAAATCACCGGCATGGACACGGGACGCCAGCAAAGGAGAGTATTTCCATATGAGAGCTGTGCTGATGACGACGGTGCACGACTATCTCAGTTACGGGTACACCTCAGGCCAGGTGTGCCACGAATACTACGGATGCATGAGGTGCATGGATGATACAACGTCTCAGCAACTTACGTCAACGAAAGATGGCTGGTCTGGGAAAATCGTGTACATGGGGCATCGTAGATGGCTGAAGAAGGATGACCCGTGGAGAAAGCTTGGAGATCTATTCAATGGGTTGGCTGAGCTTCGAGGACCTCCACATAAGAGGAACGGCGCCAAAATCGACGAGTTGTTGATAAACTGGGAACAATGCCCTGTGCCGAGAAAGATCAAAAAGCCGCCAGAGCCGTTGCTGAAGGTATGGAAAAACAGGTCTGTTTTCTCGGACTTGGAGTACTGGCCCAATCACGACACACCTCATTGCCTGGATCAAATGCATATCACGAAGAATGTCTTCGAGAGCTTTCTTGGCACACTGATGAACATGCTGGAGAAGACCAAGGATGGGCCGAAGGCAAGGAAAGACTTGGAAGATTTGAAGATCAGGAAAGACATCCACCATAAAAAGTTGATGGAGGAGACGGAGACCGAGACACAGGGGGGGAGGGGCAGAAAAGTCAACAAGAAGGAGGAGAATTATTGCCCCCCTTCTTGCTTCACCTTAAGTCCTAAGGAGATCGATCAATTCATCAAGTGCCTTATGGGAATCAAAGTCAGTTGCGATTACTATGGGAAGATAAGCAGATTTCTAGACCCCGAGTCGAAAAGGTTCAGCGGGATGAAGTCTCCTGACTGTCATGTGATGATGACGCAGATACTCCCGGTTTCCATTAGAGGTATATTGGACAAGCACGTCCGTGACACGCTTATTGGTCTCTGCAACTTCTTTGACGTTATCTCTTGAAAGTTCATACGTGTGAACCAAAACCGAAGGCTACAGGAAGAGATCATTGTCATACTATGTGAGCTTGAGATGTCTTTCCCGCCCGCGTTCTTTGACATCATGGTGCATCTGTGTGTCCACATCGTGGACGACATCATCGACGCCGGGCCGACATTCCTTCATGGCATGATACCGTTCGAGAGGATGAATGGGGTCATCAAAGGATTCGTTCATAACAAGTCCATTCCCGAAGGGAACATCGTCCAGGGGTATCAGAGGCATAAGTGTGTCTCCTTTTGCGAGAATTATATAAGCGTCGGAGACCCTTTTGTTGGTTTGCCCGTTAAGAAGGACGATGGGAAGCTCGAAGGAGGTGGTCATAACAACGGCCAGAGGGAATTGCACGTGGACTACTCGGATCGACAGAACGACTTTGACAGGGCTAACTTAGTAGTGCTACAACACCTAGATGTGGTACATGATTATGTGGCACCACACAAAGAAAGCATCGCAAAAAAGTACTATGATAAGGGGCTGCTCAAGACGGACGACGAAGTTACTATAGAGCACAACGCTACTTTCTTGCGTTGGTTCAAAGAGCTAGTTCTTCAAAATCCCCCGGAAGAGGGCAGTTCAGACGGATCGCTCATACACGCCTTAGCACATGGCCCTGCGCCCAAGCTCGTGACCTATCAGTCCTACAGTATCAATGGTACACGTTCTACACAGAGGCCAAAGACATGCACAGTGATTACCAGAACTCCGGGGTGACAATTCAATGTGGTACCGACGCCAACGACACAACTGAAAGATTCTACGGAAGGGTCCAAGAGATCGGGGAGCATGACTATGCTGGAATGCACGATGCGACGATGTTTCGTGTTAGATGGGCCAAGGACGTTGTAAGAAAAAACAAGTATTTCACCACCATGTGTATACCCGACGCGAAGAGCACTCCAATGAACGTTAACATTATCGCCAAAAATGAGACATGGGTACATGCTAAGCACATGACACAATACTTCTTGATAACCGACCCGGCCAATCCCAACAGTGTTGTCGTGAGGAGATTCAAAAGGAGCATCAACGGAATCGATGGAGTCGCCAACGAGGAAGACTACGACCAATATGGCAACCCGATGAGGGAAGATGACGATGACGATGAAGCATACGTGAAAAGAAGAATTAAGACTACATTATGTAAGAAAGATCGTACTCCATGGCTCTGGAAAAGTCACAAGGAGGAGCTCAATTACTCGGCAACGAACAAGAAAGGGAATAAGCTCAATTCGAAACGTCGTCGACATAGCTGATCAGAAACCTACATTTATATATTTGTATCTATTTTGTGTACGCACTTAAGTAACTCTTATCGGTCAACTGATATGTTACCACCACATGCATGGTTCCGGTGATATTCGCGCATTGGGGGAGAGGGAGACGCCGTTGTCAGGAGAAAAACAAAAGAAGAAAAACAAAAGGGAGAAAGCAGTACAAAAGAAAAAGAAAAGTAAACATAAAAGAAAAGGAAAATAATGAAAAAAACAAGAAAAGGAAAATAGTGAAAAGATGGAAAAGATAGTTGTAGCGCTGGTTTACGGAACCAGCGCTATAGCTAAGTTAGCTATAGCGCTGGGTCCTAAACCAGGGATACTTCTACTTTATTTTACAATTAAAAAAATAAAAATGCTAGCAGTAGCGCTGGTTTGTAAACAAGCGCTATAGCTAAGTTAGCTATAGCTCTGGTTCAAAACCAGCGCTACCACTATTTTGAGTTAACCGCCGCGCGCGCTAAGTCACCAAATCTCCCTGTCGTCCCTGTCTATTCCCCAATTCCTCCCCCTGCTGCCCGTGTCCACCCAGCGTTGCCGTCACCCCCAGCGCCACACCTGACTCCTTCCCACTCCGCCCCTGACTCCTCCCCGCGCCGCCCATGACTTCTCCCTGTGCCCTTCATCAGCAGATCCGTCTCAAGATCTCCCATGGGGGCCACCGCCCCTCCCTGTCGGCTAGGTTTGAGGTGAGGCCGCAGCAGGTACCCGATCTCCCACCGCCAGATCCGCCGCCGTCCCTGACCCCGACCCCCCTCCTCCCGGTAACGACCTTGATCCCCGTGCTATGACTCTAGCGGGCTGGGGTTCCTTCTCTTGTTTTCTTTAAATTGGTTTGTGCTTTCTCTGCTTAAGTGCTGAATATGTGGTTGGGTTCTTGCATCTTGCAATGATCAGGTAGGAGGGGTAGTAGCAGTGGGTAGGTTCACACAAGCTAGGACATGGTATCTGTAAATTAGTTGGGCAGATACCATAGTATTATATATCCTGCTCCTAGAATAGCTTATTAAAATGGTTGTGATGACATATATTTCTGTAGTTGTATTAGTAGGTAACTATCATGTGAAGGGTTAGTGATAAGGGAGATACACATGTGTTGCTTTCCTGACAAGGTTTCAAGATAGGATTTGTTATATGGGATTCAGATAAGGGAGATACACATGGTCTTCTTACAATTTTCCTTCTTTTCTCTGTTCAGATAAGGGACATTAACAAAAGATATAAATTTAAGTCACTTGCCTTCACGTTCGTGATACTTGGTTTGGTGCTCATGATATTTTAGAGGACTTGTTTCTTTCTGATGGTTGTTTTTGTAACTCCCTACGTTAATCAAATCTGGACAATGCCTAAACCAGGCTAATTTGTCATTGGTGCCTCTGCTTTGTGTGGTAGCTCCTCATCCAATGTTTGTTTCGTTGCTGTTTGTTATCGACATTTACTTTTCAAAAACCAGGTTGATCTAATAAATTTACAAGTAGCCTACTACTAATAATTTTGTGATCCATAGCATAGCACGGGCATCCTACTAGTATGATATGTAATGCTTTGATTGCTTGCTGATGCTAACATCTTTTCTATGATGTATGTAGTTGCTGCTAAATGCATTTCCTAAACAGTCTAAATTTGAACTACGAGTATAGGTTTAGGAACAAAGATAATCGATCTTTGAAGGGTATAGGGTGCAAAGATAATTATAAATCTGTATAAAACAAGATCATGGTAATATTTTAAATAAAAACCAATGAGGGGCGTTCTTTTGCTTTCTCGTTCTTTGGGTCTGGTTTCAACAGAAAATTGATACACCCCCACATCCAATTTCAACAATCTTATAAACATAAGTTGGAAACACAAATATATTCAATGACTTATCATTTTTAGAGATTGCATGTGATGCTTTCTTCTCTGCCAAATAAGACATCAACTCGTTAGAGTTCAGAAGTCAATGGAGAAAATTTGCTTTGTCTTCGACCTTGACACGGGATCTCCCTTTGCTAGTACTTATTATATCCTCATGGTCTACATAGTACTTATTATTTTGTGTTTATATTTGTATAGTTAATCTTCATGTCATTAATGTTTTGCCGGAATGTCTGAGTGGCCTATGTTTTGCCGGAATGTTGATTCATTTCTGTTCCGGAAAATTTCAGGCGATCCATATGTCCACTTTTTAGGAAAGGTCATGCCGAAATTTTCGGCATGACTTGTGCTAGAAACTAGGTCATCTGGAGTACCCGGGATTTGCCGGGAGGGGAATGAATCAACATTTCGACCAAATATAGGCCCCTTTTTTCTCTTCATTATATATTTTATTTGTAGGAAACATGTCTACCGACGCCGAAGTCGTGGGTGGTTCTTCTCTCTCCGCAGAACCCATGGAGGCAGCAAATCACTATTTCGATTACCTGGACGAACACCAGATGGGGTTGCATGGTGGCGGCGGTGGTCCCAACCCCAACCCCGGCGCCGACACCGGCACCAGCACTGGCACCGGCACCTACACTGCCCCCGAGACCGGTAACGATGATGTTGTAACCAGTACAGAACCAAAGAAGAAGAGGACACGAAGACCAAACGAGCTTGGCATCGGACAAATTGTGGTCACGGAGATTCATCCCAAGAAATTAGAGCGAATGACGCTAGAGGAAGCGTGCAAGTGCTGGGGCAATCAACTTGGATGCATCCTCAGGGAAACCACCAACATCAACGACGAGAGGTTGAAGCAGAGACCACATATGGATCACATGCTCCTAAAGAAGTTGCACAATAGGTTCATGTTCCCCGTCCGGGATGAAAAGGAATATAAAGAGCCATGGGACGACCCCGCCATGACAAAGTTAAACGACAAGGCGATGGTGATGTTCACCAACGACTTGTCCTCCTCGAAAGTTCGGGTGAAAAAAGCAATTGTGAAGAATGAACCATGGTCCAAGATACATGCTGATAATCCGACAATAATGGAAGAGGACTTTGCAAAATTCCTGGAGAATTGCGACAAAGAAGAAGTCAAGGCGAATTCGGAGAAAATGAAGGTGCACATATGGGCGAAGGAGGACGCCGAACATGAAAGTCTCGGGAACTCGCCTCCCCACCGCCTCGGAAGTCGTGGTTACGAGGGGAAGAGGCACAAATGAGCCAAGGAGGACGCTAAACGTGAAAGTCTCGGGATCCCAGACCCCTTGGTGGAGTTCACCGACCCGCTGGAGCATCACTGGATCAGGGCCCGGTACAAGTTGGACTAAGTAAAAAAGATCTTCTACACGAACCCGAAAACGTGGGAGTTCATGAGACTTCTGGTAATTGTTATATTACCACATTACCATATTAGCTTCCAATCAATCTGACTGCATGTTTTGTCACATTAGTAAACCATCCACATTCCTTTTGCAGAAAGAGGAGCACCAAAAGGCAGCCGAAAGCGACGAGTCGTCACAGTCGTGGCGAGGCCCAAGTGGGACACCCCATTCAACTGGGCCCAGAACATACTGAAAAAGGTCCTAGTGGATAAGCCGCCGTCCTATGGACGTGTGCATTGCGTCGGAGATGGCGCCTCGTGGAAGACGTGCTACCCTGAGGAGCCAGAGGAAAGATGGAAGAGACGGTTGGTCGTCACTTCGGAGAGCATCGACGAGAAGGTCGCGATTGCGGTCAATAAGACCAAAGATGATACCAAAGAAGAGTTGGTCGGGGTAGTCAGTGGGTTGGTCACTCACGCGGTGGCCAACTTGATTCCGGCAATTTTCAATTGGTAGGAGAGCAATCCAAATGCATGGCCGGAGGACATTCCAATTTCAAGCTTTGTCGGGAGCAACTCGGCGAACACCATAACACCAACACCTGCCCAAGCGATCGCAAAAGGTCCCGTTCTTGTTCATAGCAGCCCGACCTCCATCTCTGGCATGCTCGGCGGGCCTTCCTCGCTGGCTGAGCTCGATGCCCTCACGGTAATTACGTGTCATACCCTTTTCACCAGCATGTCTATAGTCTTCCGTTTCAGTTGCCTTTCAGATGTTTGATGTTGGAGACGTGTCTCCTTTATAGGCCGATGAAACCCCGTGCACCCTACTCTACGACATCAAGGGACAGAAGGTAGTTGTGGGAAAGGCAACTATCATGAAGCCGAAGGACCGCATGTTCCACAACCGACAAATGCCCGATGGTGTCTTCAAGGTTAACGTGGCTAGTGTCTTAGCGGGCTTCGAGCATTTGCCCCCTCCGATACCAGTTGGTGACGAGAGACCCCTAAGACGATTGGCGCATGCAAGAACTGGTTCTTGACTTGGCCGAAGTCTCTTCTTCGTCTCGAGAATCCCAGTATCACGCTAACGCCAACTTCTCAAGAAGGTATGAACACCACCCCACTGTAACGCCCAAGATGCAACCCTATCCTTATTTTGGCGTGAGGGCCTCGACAGGGGTAGAAGCGCATCTCATCGTTTCTCAAGAATGGATATCGTTACAAGTACATGTACTGAAGAGAAGAGTATATGGAATTGGCTTACACTCGCCACAAGCTACATCAGAGTCACATCAGCACAATACATAAATATCACGAAGAAGAGAAGCGTCCGACTACGGACGAAAACAAACGAGAAAAGAACGACGTCCATCCTTGCTATCACATCCTAGATCGACGAAGACGAGGAAGAAGAAACTCTAAATGAAAAGTCATCGCGCTCAGGTCTTAACATCCTGTACCTGTACCTTCAACTGGTGTTGTAGTAATCTGTGAGCCACATGGGACTGAGCAATCTCTTTTCCAAAGGTATCAAGACTAGCAAAGCTTAATGGGTGAGGTAAGGTTAAGTGGTGAGGCTGCAGCAAGCGACTAAGCATTTGTATGAGGTAGCTAATTAACGTGTACAAGAATAAGAGGGGGGTGATCTACGCATAGTCGGACGTGGAGTAATAATGATCAAATACATGATCCTGAACACCTACTAACGTCAAACATAACCCCACCGTGTCCTCAATCGGAGAAGGAGCTCATGAAAGAGACAATCATGGTTACGCACCCAGTGGGCATGTTTTTTATTAAGTTCACTTCAAGTTATCTAGAACCGGTTGTTAAACAAAGTTACCATGTAGCCACATAACCACGGGCACGACTTTCTGAAAGGTTTAACCCTGCAAGGGTGCTCTAACTAGTCCATCACAAACTGCCACACGCTGCGACGGAATGACCTCGATCAGGGATAACCCGTGATCTCCTCGGGTTCCTATTGGAAAACCTCAACCTCGAGATTACCTAAAGCATCCTCGGAATCCCTAGCACAAGACGCTCGAGAAAGGTAAAACAAGTCCAGCAAGGCCGCCCGGCGTGTCGACAATCCCGATAGGAGCCGCGCATCTCGTTCTCAGGACACGACGGATGAGAAATACGTACGGTGGCTAGATAGAAATCCCCCGAGTTTCCCCGGGTGGCCCCGCAAGTGGCTCGGCACCATCAACACTGGCCCTCTCTGTATTATGTAGAATTACTCCTCAGGTTCGTGACGCCCTATGTTTTTCAGTATTAACAGTATTATTACGTTGGACAAATAGAGTACCAATGTTGGGCCTTGCCAGACGAGCTTTATCCCAAAACGAGAATCTAGGGGGTCCCCATAACAACCCCAAGCATGTTAGGAGCGCTCGTATATGGATCATAGCACCGGTAGCTGAAACTAAGGGGGCAAAGGTGGAACAAAACACCAGGCTAGAAAGGCCGAGCCTTCCACCTTTTACCAAGTATATATGTGCATTAAGTAAATAGCATTGATAGGGTGATATCACAAGGAACGCATGTTATCACATGGAAGCAACTGCACCTACAACTAGCAATGCTATCCAATGGTTAAGCAAGCAGTAACATAGCCAATCAGTGGTTTGCTAGGTTGTGAACAGGTTGAAGGTTTTCATGGCAATGTTGGGAGGTTCATATTTAACATGTGGTAGGAAGCGAGACATAACCATAGAAATGATAAACCTAGCATGGCAATGATAGTAATGATATCTGGGGAAATGGTCATCTTGCGTGAGATCCCGCTTGGAAGAAGAATGAACTCCGTGAAGCAGACAAACCGATGTAGTCGAACGGAACCTCACATTTCGACACCCTTGCGGAACTCTACCAAGACGAAGCAAACCGGAAACAAGAATCAACACACGATATTCACCATGGCACATGAATGACATGATGCACAACACATATGATGCATGCTCGGTTTCAAATATGCAAGGCATGGCATGGCAATTCACATCACACAAACACTACATATTAAGTGAAGCTCAATATGTAATGAGTTGCATATAGACTGAACTTCACGTTTAATTATTTAGTTCACTCCCATTTATTTACACGGAAATATTAAATGTTGTTAAACATGTCAAGGGGTGAAGCACAAATTAAACGACATATCTAGGCATTTCAAATGAGGCCGAAAATGACATGTAGCATCTCCGAAATGGCCCCATGCGTTAAATTCTAATTATGTCCATATTTTTCATAATCACATTTTATGTTTGTTAAACGGCAAAGCAAAGTATTTCACGTGTAACTACACATTGTTCCGGTCCATTTACATATATGGCTCATCTTCAACGGAGCTACGGTTAATTAACTACGACCAAAACCATTTTCAACACGACATGACACACAAATCGAGGTAAACAACAAGTTTGTAAGTTTTAATGATGCATGAGAGTTGGAAAACATTAACGTATGCAAAAATCTAGACAAATTACATAAATAACTTGTCGCAATCCGACGCATGGATTAAAAGTTACAAACATTTTAAAGTCATGCATCTAATCTGAAATTTTGAAATTCGGAGCTAATTCGATAAATTCGCACGCGGGAAAAAAACCCACAACCGAGCCAAATTGCACCATAGTGCAGCAGCCATGAAATGGATCAGCCCAAGCGGCTGAGTGCATGCACAATTGAAACATAAAAACTGAAAAAGCAATAACAAAACAAAAATCAGGTTCCTGGGATTTGAACCCAGTAACTCTGGCGTGGAACTTGTGGCACCAGCCATTAGGCTAAGGACAGAGATTGTGACTAAATGACTTCCGCTGTTTTATAAAACAGAGCATGAGTTAATCCTCAGGCTGAGGAAAAATGCAAAATAAAAGTGTACCTGAGGGGATTTGATCCCTGGCCGCTAGGTAAACACTCGTAGTGCTAGCAACTATGCTATGGTTCAGCTTATGTTGCTAGGGGGAGTTTAGTTAATATGAAGCATATACTAGCGCTAAACCGAACAAAAATGCAACAAAATTATGAAATGAAAAAGGTGCGCTCACTGTGATTTGATCCAGGGTCTCCCGGTTTGCAATGCAGCATACTAACCAGTGGGCTAGAAGCAGACAGTGATACGAAAGTGAGTTCGCTAAAGGCATGGCGACTCCCACCTGCCACCTCCAACCTCGGCGATCTCATGGCGATCTGGACTTTTAGCCGGCTTTGATCCTCGTTCTCCGCTCATCATCTCAGGTGCACTCCAACGTTCTCTTATGTGGTCGTGCATGGCTCGCATAGCTGGTTCCACGTTGGATCTGGATTTTTCTCCTGGTTTGGCCTTCGCGGATGAGGTTTATCGCACTTCTGGTTTTCCGGTGCACCAAATGAAGCATCGACGCCCTTTCACTATGGTGGCCTCCTTTGGACGCCATGCTTTCCGCCTTTCTGAGGAATCTGTCACCGTCGTGCTTGAATCGGCCATTGGTTGTTCTGCCATTGAACTGCGGGTTTCCCAAGTCACATACTCGGTTTTCTCTTTCAAGGTTTCTTGTCAGCAAGTTGGTTTTCACATTTTGGCTTTCCGTTCTTACAAATGTTCAAGCTTTAAGTGCTATTTTCATCTATGGGGATATGGTGGTCCTAATTGGCGTCGAGAATTTACGTTATGGAAGAAGCAATGCGATGCAGAATGGATCAATGTGAGCCCGGCCAAACGAAGAGCAGCACTAGGTCTGATGCCAATGCATTCCAGACCTCTTAAGTCATCTATTAAGTCGGGATCTTCTGCTTGCAAGAAATTATCCTTTGCAACCCTGCAGCAATATGATGTTTGCAAAGGCTACAAATGTCTTGTTTCTCAAGATGAGCTCATTACACTCTCGAAGGCTGGTTATTCGATCCCTCTGCAGGAACGGGTTATTATTAGTGCTCCGTCGCCGGCGGGGCTCTGGTGGATGCCGGCCTCGCCGCACATCACTTTTGGCTTGGTTCATCAGCACGTATCTTCTCCCGGATCATCCGGTACCCAAATTGAAAAGTGTGATACCAGTGGGATTTCTCCCTCATCTTGCGTAGATTCGGCTAATCCCTCCGCGCTAGGCGGGATTTCAAATAATTTTAAAACTGATTTCTTGGATAGCGCAGACAGTGGGCCTCTCTCTAACCCCATTAATGGCTCCTTGGCGACGACATCTAAAGCTGGGCCAGATACTTGCTCACAGCCAGATATTCCTTCTTCGCAGGAGGCCCACCAGCTCTTCGATGAGTTGATTAATGGAATGGTTCAAGAGATTTTTCTTGCACGATTTGATCATCTCACGGGCATCTAGCTTCCAACTGCACCGCCATGCTGATTTGCTCTACCCGCGGCAGCGTGGGCCATGACAAATCTGCATGTACTTCCTTTTTGCGCAATAATTGTCTCGCTTGGAAACGCAAAAGTCCCACCACCTCCCCTATAGCAAATATCTTGGGAACCTCTACTCATCTTGGGGAAACCGCAAAGCCTGTCGAGCAGTTCCTCCCTGTCTCGTCACACCCATCGTCTCCCCGGACTCCTTCTGAGACGCCGCCATTGACGCCACCTCCTCTTGTCTTGTCGACTACGATGGCCAACTTCGAGCTTGACCCCCTGCGCTTCGTCCCAGAGGGTCATCACGTCATCGATAGAGGCCCTGACCGCCTCCCGTGGACCTTCATCACGCCGGCCATCCCCATTACTCGCAGGCATGAACAGTATATCATCGCCGAAGTGATGCGAGCCACTCCTCCCGAGTTGGTCACCCAGGTACGACAAAAGGTTGTTGCCCTACTGCTCAATAGGGGTTTTCAGGTTCGCTCAGCACAGCCATGGATTGAGGGGGTTTGTTTGTTTGAACTTTAGTATGCTGCTGAGAGTTTTGCTACTGTTCAGATGGTCCCCAAGCACTTGGGAATGACACCTTTGTTCGTCTCATGCGACACAACGATGGTGCAGGTTTTCAAGGGAAGCTGGTTTTCGTCAGGGCTGCCTGATGCTTCTTGGGGTCCCTTTGGACTTCTGCAATACAAATGATCTCCGGGCTGCTATCAACACATTTGGTGAGTTCCACCATTGGGTCAGCGATGACCCATATTTGGTTCGATCCATTGTCTTCGCATCGTTTCCTGATGATATATTGGTGCCGCGGAGCGTCACCTTCTGTGAATATGCCGCGTGGGGAGGTGCTAAGGTATCATGGTCTGCGCCATTGTACATCTTGGGAGCAACTTTTGCTGAGCAGATGCCCAACGATGAAGACCCCATGCCCCTCAATGGCAACCCGCATCTGCTTCCTGGTCAACTTGTCAATGATGCCCTGTTATTTGCATTACCACAATATCCTGCTCTGGGGTGGAATGCGGTGCCACCACCACCCAGAGCCAGAGACAGAGCCGCAAGTCCCGGAGGCCGGAGGATGGGGTTGGGAACCCGAAGCCCCGGAAGCACAACGTGATGCACCTGCACAAGATAGAGAATATATGGTCATTGATCAACCAACCTCCTCTGACTCTGTTCATGAGCTGGTGGTTCTAGACCCTCAACCTGCTGCTGCTGAGGACGATGTTGTGTACATGCCTGCTGCTAACCCTGATGCTGATGAGGAGGCTGCTGCTGATCCTGCCCCTCCTAATGGTGGTGATGCAACGGCAGTCGACAATGCCGAGGACGCAGAGCATGCTGAGGAGGCTCCTGTGTTTAACCCCCTAGCGATCGTCCCATACGAACAACCTCTGATTCAGCAAACTAAGCTGGTTGTTGGTGCGGACAGAGTTTTTTATGGTCCGCCACTGCCACCTGTGATCTCCTAGGCCACGTCTTTTGAATCTCTTATGGGCGCGACATGCACTATGCGTGTCCCTCGCCATCTTCAGATGCCCTCGGTGCTGCCGATCATGATTCCCAAGCGATCATGGTCATCTGCTTTTGATGAGGAGGCTGCAGGGCCAAGCTTGGCGCCTGTAGATAACACCCCTGCTCCTTCCCTTGAGGTAACACATGCCAACTCTCTTTCAACAGCACAGGCTTTCTCTTTTAGATCACCTGCTGTCAAGAAGAAATGGCCTCGTGAGCAGGCCACGCCCATCGTCGACTCATCTGTTCGCCGCTGCACGCGGGGTTCGATCAAGCGGGATGGCTTCAAGCATGTGCTTCAAGAATTCCCAATGCACGTTCCCAACAAGAGGAAGACCAAGGCCAAGCCTATGCAGGACCCTGTGGGTGAACCATCGGCTCAAGAGGAGGTACCGCCGGCAACGCCAATCCCTATGCTTCAAGCAACTGGTCAGAAGCTTGGGATTCCTGTCGAGAAGCTCTCTGTGGATCGTCTTATGGACGATCCTGGTGCATCCAAGACCCTGTCTGCTGATGTTTAAACCAATGTTGTTATTGCTCTGTTTTGCTGGTTGTTGAGTTCGTCAGACTACTTCTTGTTGTTTGCTACAATGTTCTGAACCTTGGTTGTGTGGGTTATTATGTAACTCCACTTTTGCTATATCTCATAGTTGTCATGGATAATAGATCTACGCGAAGTTGGCGCATTCTCTGTCGGAATGTGCATGGGCTCAATTCAGATCATAGGCAACAAGCTGTTCGTAACAAAATTGATGAGAGCTTGGCCTCAGTAGTTTGCTTACAGGAAACCAAAATGCAGTCCATTGATTTTCGATCAGCTAGAAGTTTTTGTCCTAAACGATTCGACCAATTTGCATACTCACCCTCTCGTGGTGCCTCTAGTGGGATTATCACTCTGTGGAACTCCTCTATTCTTACAGGTACCTTAGTTGAGTGCCAGCCTTTTGGCCTAATTATATCTTTTACCTCAAATCATACTGTAGAATCTTGGACCGTGATAAATGTCTATGGCCCTTGTCAGGGAGAGGCTAGAGATCTTTTTGTCAGCTGGCTATATAATATCAACATCCCTGCTCATGCTAATTGGTTGTTGCTTGGGGATTTTAATTTTATTTGATCACCATCTAATAGAAATCTTCCTGGGGTTGATGTGAATGACATGTTCATCTTTAATGAGATCATTAGTCACCTTGGACTACTTGAATTACATATTAAGGGCAGATCTTTTACGTGGTCCAATATGCAAGATTCACCTCTGCTAGAAAAATTGGATTGGTTTTTTACATCTTCTAGTTGGGTCTCATCATATCCTCTAACACAAGTCCTCCCTTTGGCAAAAACTGCATCTGACCATGTCCCCTGTGTAGTAACAGTTAACACTTCCTTCCCAAAATGCAATCTCTTTAGATTTGAAAACTATTGGGTTGAGATGGATGGTTTCATGGAATGTGTCAAGGACTCTTGGAAAATTCCATCCAGGAAAGGTCATATCACCGCCATCATCATGGACAAGTTGAAACACTTACGTCAGGCCCTAAAGAAATGGCAAACCAGTCTCTCTCAGCTAAAGCTTCTTTTTGCTAGATGCAACCAGGTTGTGCTTTGCCTTGATGATCTGGAAGAGCTCAGACCACTATACAGACCCGAAGCTAATTTTAGGGTGATTGTAAAGTTACACCTGAATCATCTATTACACCTTCAGTTCCTTTACTAGCAAAAAGAGCCACAATCCGTTGCATCAAAGTTGGAGAAGAGAACACTAAGTTTTTCCATGCTATGGCAACTGAAAGATATAGAAAAAATTCTATTTCCTCTCTTAAGCTGAATGATGGTTCTATCATCTCTATTCATAAGCAAATTGCTGGATGTTTCTGGACTTCCTTCAAGGACAAGATGGGATCCTCTCAAGGTATTATTATGGCTTTTGACCTGTAGTCCCTAATTCAGAAGGTGGATGGGCTTGATGTGCTAACAGAGCCTTGTACCAAGACAGAAATGGATCAGACTATGCAAGAAATGCCCACTGACAAGGCCCCTGGTCCAGATGGTTCTGATGGTTTATTTTTTAAGAAATGGTGATCCATTACCCGCTCTGAATTTTATCAACTCACAGTTGATTTCCATGCTGGCAATGCCAAGCTTGAAAACATGAATGCATCTTATATTACTTTGATACCCAAAAAGAGTTCACCTGAGCAAGGTGGTGACTTTCGACCTATCTCTCTAACAGGGATGGGACTTAAGTTTTTATCTAAAATGGTGGCTAACAGACTGCAATTGCAAGTTATGAAATGCATACACAAAAATCAGTATGGCTTTATCAAATCTAGAACCAACCAAGATTATGTGGGGTGGACACTAGAATATTTGCACCAATGTCACCAGTCCAAGCAACCCATTGTCATCCTCAAACTGGATATTGAAAAGGCTTTTGACTCTGTGGAACATGAGTTCATTTTTCAGATTCTCAGGTACAGGGGTTTTAATGACAGATGGATCGTCTGGGTGCAACAGTTGCTCACTTCCGACTCTTCCTCGGTGCTTCTAAATGGAGTTCCTGGAAGGAAGTTCATGTGTAAGAAAGGGGTCAGACAGGGGGACCCCATGACCCCTCTTCTGTTTACAATTGCTGCAGACTTCCTTCAAACCTTGGTCAATAAACTTTTGGAGGATGGCCTCATTCGGCTACCAATTCCCTGCCATGATAGAGACTTCCCCATAGTGTAGTATGCTAATGACACTCTCATAATTCTACCTATAGAAGAATCTCAGTTGCTTGAATTAAAAAAATGCTACTTCTGTTCTCCCAATCCACTGGTCTTCAGGTGAATTATCATAAATCTGCTCTGCTCCCCATCAATATTGATCAAGGGCAACTCCAAATGTTAGCTGATGCTATTGGTTGCAAGGTTGGTTCCTTGCCCTTCACATATCTTGGCTTGCCTGTAGGAACAACCAAACCAAGGATAATTGATCTCATGCCCTTAGTGGATAATATGGAAAGAAGTCTCATTGCTAGTTCCTCCTTTCTAGCTCAGGGGGGCCGTTTACAATATTTTAACTCAGCTCTGTCTTCGGTCCCTATCTTCTTCCTCTACAGCTTAGATATTTCTCCAGGAATTCTCAAGTAGCTAGAGAGGATCCAACGACAATGCCTATGGAGAAAGAATGGTAAAAATCATGTCCCCTCCATTGCTACCTGGGATCTTGTCTGCAGACCTAAGATGAAAGGTGGGCTACGGATCATGAATCTTGTTGTCCAGAATGAGGCCCTGTTGCTCAAAGATGTGGACAAATTTCTGTACAAAGCTGATATACCCTGGGTCAAGCTAATTTGGAACACATATTACCACAACACAATTCCCCAGGGTACTTCACTTTGTGGTTCTTTTGGTGGAAGGACATCTGCAAGCGTCTAGATAATTTCAGAGCTATTACATATGTTCAACCCAACAGAGGTGATACCTTCTTGTTCTGGTCTGATTCCTGCTTGATTAGGAATTCTACCGGGCCTCTGGCTTCTAGGTTTCAGAGTCTGTTCTATTTTGTCATTGATTCTTTTTGCACTACTGAGGAAGTTTGCCATGCATTCCAAGAGAGCAGTATGCTTTCCATGTTCCACTTGCCTCTCTCTCAACAACCCTATCAAGAATTAGATACTGTCAACACTCTACTCTAGGACCTTGCTATAAACCCTAATGCTAATGATATCTGGATATGGAGTAAAGATTCTAAGGCTTACACTGCCAAGAAGTATTAAAGTCATATCCACCAGCCCGTCATGCAAAACCCCTTGCTCAACTGGATCTGGAAGAGTTGTTGTACTGTGAAAATCAAGATGTTTGCTTGGTTGCTGATCATGGACAGACTCAACACTCAGGATATGCTGGAGAGGCGTCATTGGAAAGTATATGATTCAAATCTATGTGTTCTATTCCATGCCAAGACCAAATAAGATAGAGATCATCTGTTTTTCAACTGTCTTTTCAGTACCAGGGTCTGGAATTACCTTCAGATATCATGGAAGGGACACTCCATGTGGACTACTTCTTTAGCTGCAAGAAGAGACTTTCAACATCCCTTCTTCCCTAAAGTAGTATTAAAAGTAGTATTAATTGCTTGTTGGAACATCTCGACTGTGAGAAATGCCAAAGTTTTCCACCATCAGCAACCCAAGTTCGGAAAATGGAGGTCTAGCTTTATTCATGACATTTCCCTTTTAGCTCACAGGATTAAACCTAGTTTTAGGTATGATCTCCTTAGATGGATTGCATTTTTACCTCCTTGAGGTTTGTATCTCAACCCCCCTATATTCTTTTGTACATTCTTTTCCTCTCTTGTACATACTACCTCTTTTTAAGGGAAAAAAAGAAAACACTGTGGGGTGATTCCCTACAGTAGCCGGTCAAAAAAAAAGTCAGTTCGCTGGAGATGAAACAAAGCCCGATGCTTACCCAACGAAACTGAATGTTGAACAACTCTGTAGAAGGACAGGGATGCAGGGGATGCCATGGCAGGATCGGCTTGGGGATGAGGTCCGTAGGTGTAGGAACGGCAGGGTTCGATAGATCCGACACCGGGGTTTCCATTCCCGGCGACGAGGAGGCTTGGGGTGGCGCGGACGCGGAGATCGGGCGACCGGTTGCGGCTCCTCTCCATGGTGGGAAGGTGCTGCACGTGCTGGACATGAGAGGGAAACAGAGAGTTGAGAGAGAGGGAGGAGAGAAAGGGAGGAGGAAGGGGAAAGGCGGCACGGGGTTAGCCTGACATCTTCAGCGGTGGGGATCGCCAGCACGGCTGCGAGGTGCACGGGGACGTGACCCGAGGGGGTGGTGTAGCTCGCCGGCTGGCCTAACTGCTCGAGGTCGACAAGGAGGCTACACCTCGGGCTGTATGGGCGCTACAACATGCGAACGAGGAGCCTCGGGCTCCTTTCTTGCGGAGGACGTGTCCAGGAGGACATGCATGAACGAATCGGCTGGAACTCTGGCTGGCTTGGCGGAGAAAACAAGGTGGGCGGCGGCTGGATCGGGAGGAGATCCCGAGGGAGACGTGGCTGGCGGCGGATGAGGGACAAATGTCCTAAATTTTAGGGTTTGGCCTATTTTAGACTAGGGTCTAAATATATGGTTAGCAGGTTAGCTGTTAGGGGCATCTGGACCCTCCGATTTAGATCGGGTGGTCGAGATGATTAGGTTAGGGTGTCTAGTGCACAAACCGATGACGGTTTGCGGTAAAACGCGGTTGATCCGGATCCAACAGTCACGACCGCCGGGATCGGGTTCCGGAAGGTTTTCGGGCTAGGTTGCCCATAGGTCAGTGCACTTTGCAAAGAGGCTAGGTGGAGATTAGAGGGAAAACAGGCAACCTGACAAGAGAGTACAAAACAACAAAAACGTCTCACATTGGACCAGCTATAGTGCCGCTATAGATTTAACTGTTCGGGTATCAAACAAACTCCGATTGGGACGAAATTTGGCAGGCGGCCTACCTCCACTATATTAAGACCGCACGCCTAGTTTCAACTCAATCAAAGAATATTTTGTACACACTTCTAAAAATAAGATTTTTAACTATGTCGTGGGAGCGTGCGAGTGTGGGGTCAGGCTCAAAACGACAACGACGGAGACAGAGAGGACCAACTACTGATAACGGATGCAAGTTTCGAAAACTGACAACAACGGAGTGCCGATGCAATGCAGATGATGCGCATGATGCGATGATGAATGCGACAAAGAAACGAACGACACGACAAGAACGGAATAAAAGGGGAATCTTTTGGAGCGTCGGCCTCGGGCTATCACACCCACCTACCAAATTACCTGCACCTGTAGTGGCGGATGATGGTAGCGTACGACGCGAGGGAGAGCCTCCATTAGTGCTAGATCATGTCGCCCTCGCTGTCGAAGAAGCAAATGTTGATGATGACATGGAAGATGATGATGAGGACCCGAACCAGTATTTCAATACCGCCTATGATGGATTGATGGCTCAGGATGCCGAAGACTCAGGCTATGACCATAGAGATGATGACTTGATGCTGCCTGATTTGCCACAGCCGGAACGTCCTAAGGGGGAATGCAAAAGTCTCTCTTCAAGCCATCCTCGCAGGAGACGCCTCCAGATGCCGCCTCTACCCAGCAACCCCCAAGGCCCGTCCACTGTTTAGCCCGAGGACACTTGGGGTGGTGGTTAGGGATGGTATGGTTGGCTCACTACACCCACATGCCAAGAAGCAAAGGAAGAGACCGGCCAATAAAGGCCCTAAAGGCGCCATAGGTAAGTCCTCTGAAACCCCTGGTGGTAGACAGAATACCTGTGGAAGGTAAGTCGTGCTTTCACATCACCGGCGAGCCGATCCTACCTACCAAAGAGCTAGATCACATACTGAACAATGATCTAAAGAGACTCCATGAAGATGTGTTGGCCAGAGAGAAAAGCGTTCTGGTCGCTGATGAATTCTACCTCATGCATCACCTGATGGAGTATAGAAGGGATAATCAACGCCTTCTCATGTCAGCTACTAGCGAAGATGCCGATATTGTCACCTGGGACACAGGCATAGGAAAGACACCGGATCATCCAATCTGAGCTGAGTTTTATCACGTACAGTGTGAACTAGCCCAAGTGATCATGAAGCAAGTCCTCGAACCAACAGGGATGTTCTACCATAGGCCAATCACGTGGGTAGATGTCCGAGGACTGCTAGTCGCTCAGCGTTTGGACCTGAAGCCTTTCACGAAGCTCGGGTGCATCCTCCCTGAGTATGAAGATTGGAACGCTGACATGGAAGACTGATTGTCAACGAAAATGTGATGTAACTAAACCGTGGTCCTGAACTAGCGTGCCTTATCACTACTGTCTTTCTATGGCAAAACTTTGAAATTATGCACAGCGAAACTATGTGATGTAACTAAACCATGGTTCTGAACTAGCGTAGATCGCTTTAGTTAATTAGTTAAGGTATGAGGAACTTCGTCATTTATGTTTACTATTGGTTTCTTTTATTTTGCTAATCATGCCTCTTTGTTTTCTTAAGTACATTATGTTGCATATTATCGTTCAAATCAACAACTCACGATGTAGGTACCTAGATCATAGATGGCGAAGGACTATTACACCGTGTACGTTGGGAGGGTTCCAGGAGTCTACGACCACTGGCCTACCGCTCAGGCCGAGGTGCACAGGTACCCGGGTGCTAGCCACAGAGGGTTCGACACCAGAGCCGAAGCGGAAAGACGTTACTTGAGGTGGACACTCCAACATGAGCAGGGGCAGGACCACCGCTACTACATAGTCGTGCTCTTCTTCATGTTGATCGCTCTTCTCTTCTACATCATCTTGTAGATAGAGATGATGAAACTTGTGGGTGTTCCATGACCATGCAGTTGCATTTATTCGAGACATGACATGACGCACTTATGTATCGCTATTTTCGAGATTATGTGCTGATATTTTGTGTTGAATGATGATGATGATGGTATGACGAGACTATTGTATGTCTATGATATGTGAGAATGGTGTATGTTTAATATGATGTGATGAAACTATTTTATAGAATCTGTATAAATACATCACAAATACGTAGAGGGTGCAAATCTGTGAAAGTAGTAAAAGTTAGCAGCAGCACTGGTAAGTACTTACCAGTAGCGCTGCTTAGCAGGAGCGCTTACTATGGGAAAGCGCTACTACTATAGTTAGCAGTAGCGCTAGGCAGGGAAGCACTACTGGTAATACTACTTACCAGTAGCGCTGCCCATACGAGCGCTACTACTAGGGTTTAGCTGTAGCGGGATAGAAGTAGCGGTGCCCATACGAGCGCTACTACTAGGGTTTAGCTGTAGCGGGAAGCAGTAGCGCTTGGTCCAGCGCTACTGCCATGCATATTTCCAGCGCTACTACTAGGGTTTTCCCTAGTAGTGACGCCTCCATATATTCGTCCTTGGGTGTGTACTCCTTGTTGGAGAAGTTGACGAGGAGCTGAGAGTCGCCCATCATGGTGAGGCGCTGGGCCGCCAAGGCTGCCACTACCTTGAGGCCGGTGATGAGGCCCTCATACTCTGCTATGTTGTTGGAGACCTACTCCTCCCATTGGAAGCAGAGCTCCATGGCCTAGTGAAACTTGTCTCCCATCAGGGAAGTGAGCAGGACACCAGCCACCGCTCCCATCCGCGTGAAGGCTCTGTTGAAGTGCATTGTCCATCCGTCGGGCGCCTCTCGTTCGGGGGCAAGGGATTGGCTCCCTTCCAGCCGCCGGTCCGGTGCGTTCGTACATTCTGCCATGAAGTCGGGCAGGGTAGCTCCCTTGACGCCCCTGGTCGTACCGAATTCGATGTTGAAGGCCTGGAGCTCGATGTTCCACTCAGCAACTCTTCCTGCTGCGTTTGGGTTGTGCAGGATCTACTCCAAGGGGTAAGCGGAGATGACATTGATCGGATGTCCTTGGAAGTAGTGATGCAGTGGGTAGCGCGAGTTCGCGCCCAACAGTACCGTGCTGACGAAGTACACTGGGTGCTCGATGAGGACGCTTCCGCCCGGGGCGTCGTGCTCCTTGGTGGCTTCAGGAGGTCAGGACGTTTCATCGTCCGGAGGAAAAGCCGGGGCTTTGGGAGGACAAGGCTCTTCATGACATGATTCGCCAATCTAGGTCTCAGGTCCCTCCGCTCGCGGGGGAGTTGGAGCTTGTGAGTCATGCCAGCCCTCAGGCGCATCTGGCGAGGGTCCGCTAGCGCTTCCCAAAGTAGCGCCCTTGCCGGCTTGCTCCTCCCTTACTGCCACCAACGCGGCACTGGCGGAGTGTGGGGTGGCAGCGAGGTATAGCAGCATCCGTGACCGGCATGCTCGTGAGGTAACGCTTGAGCTTGTCAAAGGTAGTGTCAGCCTCTGGGGTCCACTGGAAGGCCCCCTTCCTTTTCATGATTTTGAAGAAGGGCAGGGTCTGCTCGTTAAACTTGGAGATGAAACGACCCCCCGCCAGCTTCTGCATTTCCTTGAGGGTTGAGGGCGCGCTCATCTTGTTTATGGCATTTACCTTTACTATGTTAGCCTCGATCCCATGGTGCGACACCAGGAAACCGAGTAGCTTGCCTGAGGGAACTCCGAAGATGCACTTCTCGGGGTTGAGCTTTAGGTTCACCTCCCGCAGGCTGGCGAAGGTCTCCTCCAGATCCTCCACCAGGGTTTTTGCTTGCCTTGACATGACCACGATGTCGTCCACATAGGATTCCTCGTTCCTCCCGAGCTGCGGCCCCAAGGAAATATGCATCAACCGCTGGAAGGTTGCCCTGGCATTCCGCAGCCCGAAAGGCATACACTCGTAGCAGTATACCCCGCACGGGGAGAGGAAGGTTGTCTTCTCGACGTCCTCCACTGCCATCTTGATCTCGTGGTAGCCGAAGAATTCATCCAAGAAGCAAAAGAAGTCGCATTCCGCGGTGGAGTCCACGGTCTGGTCGATGGGTGGTAGAGGGAGCGGGTCCTGAGGGCAAGCCTTGTTGAGGTTCGTGAAGTCGACGAACATGCGCTCCTTCCCACACTTCTTCAGGAAAACCACCGGGTTGGCCACCCATTCTGGGTAGCGCACCTCCCTTATGACCCCTGCTTCCTTGAGCTTGCGCACCTCGTGAGCGATGAACGCCTCCTTCTCCGGGGTTTGCCTCCTTGCCTTCTGCTTCACTGGATGCACATTCGGGCACACCATGAGGTGGTACTCGATGATGCCCCTCGGAACCCCCACAAGGTCGGAGGCGCTCCAGGGGAATGCGCTCTTGTTCGCCTCGAGGAAATACACCAATGCCTTCTCTTGGTCTTGGGGGAGATTCAAGTCGATGGTGAAGGTGGGGCCCAGGCTTCCTTCGTCCACCGAAACTTGCTTCGTCTCCACCCGGTCCTGAGAAAACATCTACTTCTTCTTCACGTGCGCGATGTCGTGGACGTCTCCTGGGTCCTCCGCGGCACGCGCCTCGCCCCTGGATTTGGCACATGCTGCGGCCGCGGCCTTATGGGATAGCCCGAGCACCCATGAGGCGTCCTTGATGTCTCTCACGATGATAAGCATGCCGCCGCTCCCTGGCATCTTGACGACGTTGTAGCCCGGGTGCGTCGCCGCCATGAACTGCGCGAGGGCGGGGTAGCCGATTATAGCATTGTACGAAAGGTGGATGTGAGCGACGTCGAAGTCGATCAGCTCGGTGCGGAAGTTGGAGCGGGTGCCGAACGTGACAGGGAGAGGAATCCGTCCGACGGGAAAGACGGATCCCACCATAACCCCAGAAAAGGGCTTTGAGGGCGCGAGCTTCTCTCGGGGTAACCACAGCGCGTCGAAGGCCTCCATTGAGATGACGTCGAGGCCCGCACAACCATTGATGAGGGTCTTTGAGACAGCCACGGCGTATATGGTCGGCGTTCCCAACACGGGAAGAGCCCCGGCAACCTTCGGGGCCGAAGGTGATGTTGACCTCTGGCCACAAACGGCGTTCCGGACGCTCGGGCCTTAGGCAAGCCGCCCCACTGCGCTGCAGGAATGCTTGACGTGGCGGCTGGAGGGCGGTGCCTGCAATCCACACAGAATAAAAGCGACCGCAGGGACGGCCTTACTTGCTCGGACGCCATCCACCGCCACGGACCGGCGGTCGTCGGTGGTTGCACTTGCCATGGTGCTATTGGCGTGGAGGCTCCGACATGCGCCCCCTATCTGGCGCGCCAAATGTTGAATTTCGGGCTCTGCAAAACCCTAAAGGTTCGAAATGAGGGGCGCGCATGGAGGCCCCTCAACAGATTCGATTTACCAGGCTCGTCACTCGGTGGGTAAGTCTAAGAACTCACGCGACGGCGAGGGAGACCAGAAACACGGTAAGGCTAAGAACTCACCAGGTTCAATGCGCTGTGAAGCGTAAAACTCTACTCCTGCTTTTGGTGGATTGCCTCTCGCAGAGGTGGTGGATGAACTAGTACAGTGCTCTCGAGCCTCCGGAGTCCAAGTGGCTAGGTGTATTGTTCTACCGTTGGAATGAACTCCCCCTCTGAAGTATCCTACCCTCTCTATTTATAGCGCGAGCCCGGGTCCTCTTCCCTCATAGTCCCGGCGGGAAGGGATCCCATAGCGGCCAATTTCAAAAGGGGAACATGGGAACATGTTACCCTGCCCAAAGGTGGTATTCGCCTGCAAAGTAACTGTCCGAGCTGTAGAGACGGACCGAGGATGACGTTTGCCCTACTGCTGGGCGGCGGTGGCATGGTTGCACCAGAAGGGAAACCTTTGGAAGATGCCTTTGGAACCTCTGTATGCTCTTGCCTCCTTTCCACCAAAGGGGAAACTGTCCGGTTCTGCCATCTGCTGGTCGCCTGTCCTTTCCTGGCGTCACCCTTGACTCCTAAGACTAGGCCTTGCCTAGGAATGTCCGCCACTCCGGAGGGGTCCTAAGGAGGCCTCCAGCGGGTCTTGATGTCGTTCCTCTTCGTGAGGCCTGGCCCCCAACGAGGTCCTTGTCGAGCCTGTAGATGCTTGGTCGATGGAGTGGGCGAGCCGTGGGTCGCATACAGACGAGTCTGGGTACCCCCATTCCCAGAACACCGACAAGAATAATTGAGAGTTGCACAACTTAGCTTCTCACTGAAATATGCAATAGGCCTAGCTTCTTGCATTAGCACTCCTCCAATACCTACACCACTTGCATCACATTCAATTTCAAAAGTCTTACCAAAGTCGGGTAGAGAAAGCAATGGTGCGATTGTCAACTTCTGTTTCAACTCTTGAAAGGCCTTCTCTTGTGCAAGACCCCACTTGAAGGGTACTTCTTTCTTTGTGAGCTCGTTCATTGGGGCAGCAATGGTGCTGAAATCCTTCAAAAATTGACGGTAGAAACCAGCAAGGCCAAGAAAGCTTCGTACTTGGCTCATATTTTGTGGAAGCATCCACTCACGGATGGTTGTGACCTTCTCCTCATCTAGCTCCACACGTTAACCTGAAACAAGAAAGCCAAGAAACACAAATTTGTTTGTGCAAAATGTGCATTTTTCCTTGTTAGCATATAATTTTTCCTCCCTTAGGACAGCAAGCACACAACGGATATGTTCAACATGTTCTTCAAAAGTTTTGCTATAAATGAGGATGGTATCAAAGTAAACAACCACAAACTTGCCAATGAAGTTTCTAGGCACATGATTCATCAATCTCATGAATGTACTAGGTGCATTTGTCAATCCAAATCGCATGACGAACCACTCATACAAACCAGATTTTGTTTTGAAAGCAGTTTTCCACTCATCACCCTCTCTCATTTAATTTGGTGGTAGACACTTCGCAAGTCAATTTTAGAAAAGGTAGTGGAGCCACTAAGTTCATCAAGCATATGATCAAGTCTAGGTATGGGATGCCTATACCTCACTATTATGTTGTTAATAGGTCTACAATCCATACACATTTGAGAAGCTCCATCTTTCTTAGGGACTAAAAGAACCGGTACAGCACAAGGAGAGAGACTTTCCCTTAGATGACCCTTGCTTAGGAGATCTTGAACTTGTCGCTGAATCTCCTTGGTTTCCTCTGGGTTTGTGTGGTATGGGGGACGGTTTGGCAAAGGAGCACCCGGGACCAAATCAATTTGGTGTTCGATGCCTCTTTTTGGTGGCAACCCCGGTGGTACCTCCCTGGGAAAACATCTTCATACCCTTGCAAAATTTCAGCAACAACACTAGGAGTGGTAGAGGGTAAGTCATTAGTAGAAAGAAAAGTTTCCTTGTACAAAAGTACAAAGAAAATGGAATTGGGTTCTCTCAACTCCCTCATGTCCCTTTTCCTAGCCATCATTACTAACTCGTGTTTTTCCCATGTCCTGGTCAATTTAAACAGTGGTTTTTTTGGCTTTGCATTCTCTTACTCACTATGTTGGTGGGTATCACTCAAGTATTTCTCACTCACTCTCTCTTTCATTTTCATATCATCCATCAATATTTCTTCTGGTGTCAAAGGGAGCAAGGATATGTGTTCTCCCTTGTATTGGAACGAGAGACGATTAGCACGGCTGCTGATTTGCACATCATGATCAAACAACCAATCTCTTCCCAACAAAAAATGGCATGCTTGCATTGTCACCACATAACATTCCACTTGATCTTGATACTTCCCAATGGAAAATTGAATGGTGACCATGTTACTTACTCGTAGCGATCCACAATCATTAAGCCTTTGCATCTTGTAGGGACTTGGGTGTATTCTTTGTTTCAGTCCCAACCTCTCCACCAAATCTGAACTTACAATCTTATTGGAGCTGCCGTTGTCAACAATAATGCTACAAACCTTGTTCTTGATGGTGCCACGGGTGTGAAATATATTATGTCGCTGCATTTTCTCTTCTCTAACTGCATTAATACTAAGCACACGACGGGAAACAAAGCAACCCCCATGTTGGGTTGAATATCACAAGAATGTGTCTCTCCTTCTCCAACTTCATGCTTAGTTTGTGTTCCATCATCTTCATGTTCACACTCAGATTCCCATTCACCTTGTTCATTGATCAATTGGACTTTTTGGTTGGGACACTCAGAAAAGTTGTGACCACGGCCTTTGCACTTTCAACACTAAATATCTCGCCTGCGAGTTGATGGTACAGTTGTGGAATTATTAGTACTTGCAGCAGCAACAACAACACGTTTGTCACCATTGCGAGGAGCTGGTGATGATGCCGAAGATGCTGCTTGTCGCCGGGTGATGACAATTTGATGGATATACTTCTCACCCCTTGTTGGTTACCCCAAGTGGAAGGTGGAGATGTATTCAGCAATAGATTTCCCTTACACGGAGACTGTAAAGTTTATCGAACCAGGAGGACTCCTAGGCTCAACAATTAGGTGTCTTCCACCCTGGCGCTAGCAGAAGACGTGGACCTGCACACACAACAAATAACTTTACTCCCAACGAGTAAAAAGAGGTTGTCAATCTCTCCGGCCTTCTAGTTTGCAAAGGATCAAAACACAAGAGGGAAAGTAATAGTGATTGCAACGGAAAAGTAAATGACAACGATAAATGATGGAGGTGTAAACAATGATGGTGATATGGACCAGAGTCACATGATGTTCACTAGTGACGTCTCTCTCCCAAAAGACGATAAACAACTATGCTTGGGTAAAAAAATCACAGTTGGGCAATCGACAGAATTATGACCGCATCGCAATGCTAATTATGCTACTTGATAGTTAGAGGTTCAATAGTAATGGGCAATACGCCATGACAAGTAGACCGTTTATTCATCAGCATCTACTTACTAATCATCCACCTTGATATATCTATCGAGAACATCTCTCCAGTATCAAGTTGCGAGCCCCACCCAAAGTGTAAACTCAAACAAAAGGACAACTACATTAACGAACTATGCGTAAGGTAAACAATCCTTGAAACCGTGGTCACAAGCATCATTGTTTTCTCCCTCGTGGCAACAAGCACATCCCCTAGTCTCATGTTTCTGTCACTCAAGCTAGACATCGAGGGGCATGAACCCACAATCATGCATAACACTTCCTCTTGGAGTTACAATCTACTACTTGGCCAAAGCAATTAATAGGAACGGAGAACATGCATGACTCACTAAGGAACATAATATAAAAGGATAATCAAATATATAACTCATAACAATCTGAACATAATCTCACAATCCATCGGATCCCAACAAACCGAGCATAGCAATAGCAAGATAATTACATAGATGCCTTGTTCATGTAGAGCAGCTCACAAGGACAAACCATTGACGCACAAGATTTGAGAGAAGACATCACATAGCTACTGGTCATGGACTCATGGTCCAAGGAGGACTACTCACGGCACGTCCAGGAAGTGTGCATGGTGGTGGAGAAGCTCCCGGAGATCAATCCTCTGTCCGACAGGGTGCAGGGAAGAGGTCTCCAGACGCTCCCGATCTCGGAAGCGCTGCGGCGGCGGAACGATGGAGAAATTCGCGATTCCAGAAATCTGCCAGGGTTTCCTCTCGGGACTCTAAATATAGGCCAAAGGAGGGCACCGGAGGAGGTGGGACCCACCCAGGCGACCTCCTGGCGCGGCCTAGGGCCTGGTCGCGCCAGCACGCCGCCTGGGAGGCCCGTGGCCCTCCGTCGGTGATCCGGAAGCTTCTATTTCGCTGTTTATTTATATATTTTTTATGGATTTTTTCGGGCTTCGGAAAATTGGGTAAAAGCCCCTGCAAAATAGACATCACCAGACACAAAATTTCACTGGGTGCACTGAGTTGTTAGGTTTGTCCAAATATGTGTAAAATGATATAAAAGTGTAGCAAAACATATAACAATGTCACCCAAAACCTCATGGAACAAGCAGAAATTATAGATACGTTTGGGACGTATCAACATCCCCAAGCTTAATTTCTGCTCGTCCTCGAGTAAATAAATGATAACACAATAATTTCTGTGGTGACATGATAACACACATATAAGAACTTCAAAGTAAATCAAGTGAGATATGCAATTCAAGTCAACACAATAACAAGGAAGAGTCTATATCTAGTACTGAGTTTACCAAAGTAAGAACATAAAGGTGCAAGAGCTCTCCATGTCCGTGACTCGAATGTCTCCAAATGGTGTTTGCCTGCAAGAAGTGGGAGATGGGTTGAGATCATAGTTTTTTTAATTGAGAACTCAATCTACTAAACCTCACACTTAGTCTCCTTCAGAATCTTATTTTGACTCATCCCCAGACCACTAGGAGGCACAAGTCAAAATGATCCTCTCCCTTTCGACTTTGAGCACTCATGCAATGGATGACCATAAGCAAGATATGTTGGCACTTAGGATTGCAAATAGAATAATGACGGGTAAGGAAGAAAAAAAGGTGTGAAAGGCTCACATCAATGCGGACAATCATAGGCGACTGAAAGCCAAATGATAGATATGGTGTGAGGAGTAGGGATTGCCATGTAACGGATGCACATTTGAGCTAAGGTAAGTTCTCCAATGGAACTAGTGGGGGTGCATCCAACTTGTTTTCTCATGAAGACCTAGAGCTCATTTGAGGAGGCCCATCATTGGAATATGTAAACCAAGTTCTTAGTGCAAGGGTCCCTACATAGTTATGCATGAATGATAATCTCTATGTAGTACCAATATAGCAATGGAGTATGAGTGTGGATCTTTCAAAAGGAATACTACTGTTGCCCCCTTCTCTTTTTTTTTTCTTTTTCTCTTTTTTATTTTTTTATTGCCTCTTTGGCTCTTTATTTTTATCTCTAATTTGTCCTCTTTGGTATCTTTTGTTTGTACTCTTTGGGATCTTTTCCTCACTTAAGGGCAACACTCTATGTTTTACATGAATAAAAAGAAAAATCATCAAACTTTATAAGAAGTACTCAACATAAATACAAGTGAAAACTATCATGATGTATGCAAATGTATGCCTCTGCCAGCGTAGCAGGATATGCAATGATAGTAGCGCATCATGTAGCAATAATTTGGGCAAGGCCCAACTATCATGCGGCTCTACGATCAAGCAAAAGCATGTATGACATGAAGATCAATTCATGAGATGGTGGATGTTGCACGACAATGTATCTCTGAAAGGCTATGGAAATGCCTTAATAGGTAGGTATGGTGGCTGTTTTGAGGAAAGATATAATGGGGCTTATGTATGATAGAGAGTATCATGTCATGGGTTTGGATGCACCGACGCAGTTTGCACTAACTCTCAATGTGAGAAAGGGCAATGCACGGTACCGAAGAGGCTAGCAAAATATGGATGGTGGAAGTGCCAACAATCGAATACTCACATTAGTCCTAAGAACTCATACACTTATTATCGGTAAATCCATATATAGTTAGGAAATTCACAAAGAGACAAGTACCCCGAGGAGGGGTGTTTGGGGGTTTGGTTATCCTTGCGCATCCTCGACTCATGGTAACGTGAGGGTACTCTATATTTTCCAACCCCTCGAGAGGTTAGCGATCAATTTAGTAGCTAGATTACTCAACTAAACTTTTATTTTTGAAAAACACACCGATTTCCCAAAATACGACACCTATCACTAATAGGCTCGAGCTCTTGGCACCAATAGTCCAGATATTACTCAAATCAATACCTCAAAACTATTGCAAGTTACTATTATACTTAAATAGCAATCTCAATTACCTACTCATGCAAGACACACAACTTAGTGCAACGAGCCAACTCTCTAAATAAGATACGCATGATAACTCGAGAGAGTTCCAAAAGCAACCTAAATAATAGCTCTTAAAAAGATAAGCATGAAAACTAAGAGTTAAGCATGAAAGTAGCTACGAAAAGATGAAGAACACACAAAAAAGATAAGCATGAAAACCTATGTTGTGTTCTAGAGTCCAATGGAAGATGTCTCTCTCCCAAACAAGGTAGGCTAGGTTCCGACTTGTTATGAACAGCAAGTAAAACTAAAATAAAAAAAGTACAGAACGAGACGCTCCAAGCATAGCACATATCATATGAAGTGATAAAAATATAGCATGGAGATGGACGAACTGATGATTGTTGATAGAGAAGGGGATGCACGGGCGCATCCCCAAGCTTAGACGCTTGAGTATCCTTTGAATATTTCTTGGAGTTCCATGGGGGCAACACCAAGCTTGAGCGCTTGACACTCCTGTATCTTCTTTCATCATCTCCCATCGCATACTTGAAAACTCCCTTCATACAAAACTCATCATAAGCTGATTAGAGTGGTTAGTTGCCTTAATAAAATATTTCAATACCTTCTGGAAATAAAGATTTTAATGAAGATCTACTGGTTCTCATGATTGACAAAAGGTTCTTGCAAATAAAAAGTAAGCTTAGGATTTGCAAAACAATGAAAATGCAAAACATGGCAGAATCTGTGAAAAACAGAACATCGGGTAGTAAATAATTTATTCGGGGCACTTCTGTAAATCAAATCAAAAAACTAAGAGAAGTTGCCAGAAAGGAAATTATATATAGCAAGCTGTCAAAAATATTCAGTTCAAAAAGGTGATCTCATGATTTTTGGCGAATTATTCCGTCAAGCAAACATAATCTGTTTCTGGACAACATGTCACAACTTTTGAACTTTCTTGCAATCGGAGGCTATAACTTGGCACAAAGCTTAAAAATAAAGATACAATGATGTTGCTATAGTAGTAACACACATCAAGACCACTAAAACAGAACGTAAAAACAAATTGTGTTGCCTCCCAACAAGCGCTTTCTTTTATGCCTTTGAGCTAGGCATAATGCAAGAAGATCAAGTGTTATCAACTCCAAAAGAATAACTTGCCCGAGTAACAGAGTCATAAGGTGACTTAATATTATTTATAGGGAAGTGTTCCATTCCCTTTTTAAGAGGCAATTGGAATTTAATAATTCCCTCTTTCATGTCAATGATAGCACCAACGGTGCGGAGAAAAGGACGTCCCAAATAATTGGACATGAAGGATCACATTCAATGTCTATAATAAGAAAATCAAAGGGCATGTAATTATCATTGACAATAATAAGCACATTATCAATTCTCCCTAAAGGTTTATTTATGGAAGAATCAACAAGACGAATACCAAAAGAACATGGATCATAAGGTTTCCAATTAAGCATATCATACATTCTTTTGGGCATAACGGAAGCACTAGGTCCAACAACACATAATGCAAAGCAAGAGATATTATTCAATTTTATTTTGACCATAGGATCCCAACTATCTTCTAGTTTTCTAGGAATTGAAGTCTCTATCTTGAGCTTCTCCTCTCTAGCTTTGATAAGAGCATTCGTAATATGCTCGGTGAAGGCAATATTGAGTGTACTAGTGTGGGGGTCTTTAGCCATTCTTTGCAAGAAGGTGATAACTTCGGAAAGACTACAATTGTCAAAATCAATATTATTGCTATTGAGTAAAATTGTAGTGTCATCCTCTATGTTTGATTTGCTCTCTATTATAAGAGTTTGGACGTCTTCCCAAGTTTGGGGACATTTAGGAGCAACCTCAAACCAAAGATCTTGTGGCTTCCTGACGCAGCCATGCCAAGGGCATAATTCTCCGTAATGACTAGTATAGTCACATGGTTTACTAGTAAAAAGACCCTTAGTGGTAACTGGAGCAATAGAGGAGAAGGTATTATCATTGTTGTTGTGACTAGTGGAGTCATCCAACCTGGTGTTTTCTGTGGAACCCATAGCAGCAACAACAAGCAAGAACAAGGCAAAAAAAATTATGTGATTTTTGGTATAAGACTATAAACCAAAAACTATAAAGCAAACTAAAAAGACTAAAAAGAAAAGGTAAAGGATAGCGTGCAACTCCCCTATATTGAAGACTAGAGTCCCCGGCAACGGCGCAAGAAATTTTGCTTGATGACGAGTTCATGGATATATTTCTCGCCCCTCGTTGGTTATCCCAAGTGGAAGGTGGAGATGTAGTCGCCAACAGATTTCCCTTGCACATAGACTGTAAGGTTTATCGAACCAGGAGGACTCCTAGGATCGACAAGTAGGTGTCTTCCACCCTGCCGCTAGCAGAAGACGTGGCCCTGCACACACAACAAATAACTTTGCTCCCAACGAGTACACAGAGGTTGTCAATCTCTCCGGCCTTTTAGTTTGCAAAGGATCAAAACACAAGCGGGAAAGTAATAATGATTGCAACGGAAAAGTAAATGATAGCAATAAATGATGGAGGTGTAAACAATGATGGTGATATGGACCAGAGTCACATGATGTTCACCATAGATGTCTCTCTCACAAAAGACGATAAACAACTATGCTTGGGTAAAAAAATCACAATTGGGCAATTGACAAAATTATGATCGCATGCAATGCTAATTATGCTATTTGATAGTTAGAGGTACAATAGTAATGGGCAGTACGCCAAGACAAGTAGACCATTTATTCATCAACATATACTTACTAATCATCCAACTTGATATATCTATCCAGAACGTCTCTCCGATATTAAGTTACGCGCCCCACCCAAAGTGTAAACTCAAAGCAACAGACAACTGCATTAATGAACTATGCGTAAGGTAAACAATCCTTGCAACCATGTTCACAAGCATCGTTGTTTTCTCCCTGGTGGCAACAAGCACATCCCCTAGTCTAATGTTTCTGTCACTCAAGCTAGACATCGAGGGGCATGAACCCACAATCATGCATAATGCTCCCTCTTGGAGTTACAATCTACTACTCGACGAAAGCAATAAATAGCAACGGAGAACATGCATGAATCACTAAGGAACATAATATAAAAGGGTAATCAAATTTATAACTCATAAGAATCTGAACATAATCTCATAATCCATCGGATCCCAACAAACCGAGCATAGCAATAGCAAGAGAATTACATAGATTCCTTGATCATGTAGGGAAGCTAAGAAGGACTAACCATTGGAGCACAAGATAGGAGATAAGACATCACATAGCTACTGGTCATGGAATCATGGTCCAAGGAGGACTACTCACGGTATATTCGGGAAGCATCCATGGCAGTGGAGAAGCTTCCGAGGGTCAATCCTCCCTCCAGCAGGGTGTCGGGAAGAGGTCTCCTGACGCTCCACATCTCCGAAGCGCCGCTGCGGCGGAACAATGGAGAAATACGTGATTCTAGAAAGTGTGCTAGGGTTTCCTCTCGGGACTCTAAATATAGGACAGAGGAGGGCACCGGAGGAGGTGGTAACCACCCAGGCAACCTCTTGGCACGACCTAGGGCCTGGCCGCGCTAGCAGGCCGCCTAGGAGGCCCCTGGCCCCCCTCTGGCCCTCCTTCGGTGATCCGGAAGCTTCTGTTTCACCGATTTTTATATGTTTTTTCTGGATTTTTTCGGGCTTCAGAAAATTGGGTAAAAGCCGCTGCAAAATAGGCATCAGCAGACAGAAACTGGCACTGGGTTCACTGAGTTAGTAGGTTAGTCCAAATACGTGTAAAATGATAAAAAAAGTTTAGCAAAACATATAACAATGTCACCCAAAAGATCATGGAACAAGCAAAAACTATAGATACGTTTGGGACATATCAGCGAGTGGTAGCAGGAGTTTTCTGAAACTGAGAACCGCCATTGGAGGAACTTTGTTGTGACCTATGCCATGGTGTGGTGGTGCGGTTTAGAGATGAACGTCCATGGACACTACGCTGCACCTTCCTCTCCGTGCAGTTTGCTTGATCCAAAATATCATTGTTGAGACCATGCAAACATCTTGCCACTTTTGAATCTCCATCTTCATGAACACGAGCACGAACCAGCAGCGATTCCATCTCTTTATAATACTCATCCACCGTGCGAGTGCCTTGGGTGAGGCGTTGCAATCTGTTTTGGAGATCTCTTTGATACACTACAGGAATCACCTTCTTTGCCGTCTGCCATCACAGACGGCAAAGACAAATACCCGGACGGCAAAGACAGTACCACAGACGGCAAAGATTGTCACGGCCGGCAAATTTTCTGCGTCAGCCTACGACGGCATAGGACCTTCTTTGCCGTCTGCCCCCGTAAAGCGGACGGCAAAGCTCTTTGTCATCAGCTTTCCTAAGGAGCAGTCGGCAAAGAGTTTGGGATGGCAGCCGAGAGGTGTTGCCTCCGTTAGGGGTTAACGGAGCCGTTGCCGTCTGCCTCCTCGGCAACCTTTGTCGTCTGCTTTCTCGGCAACCTTTGCCGTCTGTCGTGTCCTCCCCTCCCCCCTCTATCCACTTTTGTATTCTGCCCCCTCCTCTGTGCCCTCTTCTTTGCCGTCTGCCTACCCAGCAGGCAGACGGCAAAGAGACTATATGGCCAGCTGCTACTGCCCAGGTTTCACAGCTGGGCGCCACATGGCACCTTTGCCGTCCGCTGGCAGACGGCAAAGAGCCTATATTGTCCCTTTTTATTTATTTTTTCTATTTCACATCACATATACATATAATTCAGAGCACATATATCATAAATAGATCACAACACATATATGATATACATATAAAGCTCATCAATGTCATTTGTTCATCAACGTACATCCCATATATCAAAAGAACCAACACATACGAAGTTTCATCCATATATACATACATATAGTTGCACATATATTGTTCATCAACACAATGTTCATCAACACATACAAAGAACCAACACCTTGCTCATCAACTCAAATAAAAACGGAAGCTAAAGCAGTCCAACGCCAGCTTCCATGCATGTAGTACATCCAATCTGCAAAATGGGAATAAGAAAGTAAGTAGAAGAAGAACAACAACATATATATGACAAATAAGCTAAATTGAAGAAGAAATAGAAAAAGCAATAAGAGAACAAGGAGAATAAAAACAAGGAGGAGGAGGAGGAGGGGAAGGGGAAGGAGAAGGAGAAGGAGAAGAAGAAAAAAGAAGAGAAGAAGAAGGAGAAGAAGGAGGAGAAGAAGGAGAGAAGAAGAAGGAGAAGAAGGAGGGCTCCTTCTCCTTCTCCTTCTTCTTCTCCTCCTTCTTCTCTTCTTCTCCTCCTCCTTCTTCTTCTTCTCCTCCTCCTCCTTATTCTGCTCCTTCTCATTCTATTCTTCTTCTCTTCTTCTTCTTCTTCTTCCTTGTCCTTCTTTTTGAGCTAAATATTCCAATTATGTCATTTTAGAGGAAAACAAGCTAAGTACATAATATTCATGAGCTAACCAAGGTTCTTATGCCATTTTGAGCTTATTATGGTATTTTGGAGCTAAATGGGCTAATTATGTCATTGTTGGGTTAATTAAAGCAAGGATAATATGAAAGAGGAGAAGAAAGAGGAGGAGGAGGAGAAGAAGAAGAAATCAAGAAGAAGGAGGAGGAGGAGGAGAAGGATAGAAGGTCCTGAGCCTTCTCCTCCTCCTCCTTCTCCTCCTCCTTCTCTTCTTCTTCATCTCTTCTTCTTATTTCTTTTCATTTTGCCTATTTCTTATCCTCTTCTCCTCTTGTTGGATCTAAATTACCTAATTATGTCTTTTTTGAGCTAAATATTCCAATTATGTCATTTTAGAGGAAAACAAGCTAAGTATATAATATTCATGAGCTAACCAAGGTTCTTATGCCATTTTGAGCTTATTATGGTATTTTGGAGCTAAATGGGCTAATTATGTCATTGTTGGGTTAATTAAATCAAGGATAATATGAAAGAGGAGAAGAAAGAGGAGGAGGAGGAGAAGAAGAAGAAATCAAGAAGAAGGAGGAGGAGGAGGAGAAGGAGGAGGAGGAGAAGGATAGAAGGTCCTGGGCCTTCTCGTCCTCCTCCTCCTCGTCCTCCTCCTTCTCTTCTTCTTCATCTCTTCTTCTTCTTTCTTTTAATTTTGCCAATTTCTTCTCCTCTTCTCCTCTTGTTGGAGCTAAATTACCTAATTATGTCTTTTTTGAGCTAAATATTCCAATTATGTCATTTTAGAGGAAAACAAGCTAAGTATATAATATTCATGAGCTAACCAAGGTTCTTATGCCATTTTGAGCTTATTATGGTATTTTGGAGCTAAATGGGCTAATTATGTCATTGTTGGGTTAATTAAAGCAGGGATAATATGAAATAGGAGAAGAAAGAGGAGGACGAGGAGAAGAATAAGAAATCAAGAAGAAGGAGGAGGAGGAGGAGAAGGATAGCAGGTCCTTGGCCTTCTCCTCCTCCTCCTCCTCCTCCTCCTTCTCTTCTTCTTCATCTCTTCTTCTTCTTCTCCTCTTGTTGGAGCTAAATTACCTAATTATGGCTTTTTTGAGCTAAATGGGCTAATTATGTCATTTTAGAGGAAAACAAGCTAAGTATATAATATTCATGAGCTAACCAAGGTTCTTATGCCATTTTGAGCTTATTATGGTATTTTGGAGCTAAATGGGCTAATTATGTCATTGTTGGGTTAATTAAAGCAAGGATAATATGAAAGAGGAGAAGAAAGAGGAGGAGGAGGAGAAGAAGAAGAAATCAAGAAGAAGGAGGAGGAGGAGGAGAAGGAGGAGGAGGAGAAGGATAGAAGGTCATTGGCCTTCTCCTCCTCCTCCTCCTCCTCCTCCTCCTTCTTCTCTTCTTCTTCATCTCTTCTTCTTCTTCTCCTCTTGTTGGAGCTAAATTACCTAATTATGTCTTTTTTGAGCTAAATGGGCTAATTATGTCATTTTATAGGAAAACAAGCAAAGTATATAATATTCATGAGCTAACCAAGGTTCTTATGCCATTTTGAGCTTATTATGGTATTTTGGAGCTAAATGGGCTAATTATGTCATTGTTGGGTTAATTAAAGCAAGGATAATATGAAATAGGAGAAGAAAGAGGAGGAGGAGGAGAAGAAGAATAAATCAAGAAGAAGGAGGAGGAGGAGGAGAAGGATAGAAGGTCCTGGGCCTTCTCCTCCTCCTCCTTCTCTTCTTCTTCATCTCTTCTTCTTCTTTCTTTTCATTTTGCCTATTTATTCTCCTCTTATCCTCTTGTTGGAGCAAAATTACCTAATTATGTCTTTTTTGAGCTAAATATTCCAATTATGTCATTTTAGAGGAAAACAAGCTAAGTATATAATATTCATGAGCTAACCAAGGTTCTTATGCCATTTTGAGCTTATTATGGTATTTTGGAGCTAAATGGGCTAATTATGTCATTGTTGGGTTAATTAAAGCAAGGATAATATGAAATAGGAGAATAAAGAGGAGGAGGAGGAGAAGAAGAAGAAATCAAGAAGAAGGAGGAGGAGGAGGAGAAGGAGGAGGAGGAGAAGGATAGAAGGTCCTGGGCCTTCTCCTCCTCCTCCTCCTCCTCCTCCTTCTCTTCTTCTTCATCTCTTCTTCTTCTTTCTATTCATTTTGCCTATTTCTTCCCCTCTTCTCCTCTTGTTGGAGCTAAATTACCTAATTATGTCTTTTTTGAGCTAAATATTCCAATTATGTCATTTTAGAGGAAAACAAGCTAAGTATATAATATTCATGAGCTAACCAAGGTTCTTATGCCATTTTGAGATTATTATGGTATTTTGGAGCTAAATGGGCTAATTATGTCATTGTTGGGTTAACTAAAGCAAGGATAATATGAAAGAGGAGAAGAAAGAGGAGGACGAGGAGAAGAATAAGAAATCAAGAAGAAGGAGGAGGAGGAGGAGAAGGAGGAGGAGGAGAAGGATAGAAGGTCCTTGGCCTTCTCCTCCTCCTCCTCCTCCTCCTTCTCTTCTTCTTCATCTCTTCTTCTTCTTCTCCTCTTGTTGGAGCTAAATTACCTAATTATGTCTTTTTTGAGCTAAATGGGCTAATTATGTCATTTTAGAGGAAAACAAGCTAAGTATATAATATTCATGAGCTAACCAAGGTTCTTATGCCATTTTGAGCTTATTATGGTATTTTGGAGCTAAATGGGCTAATTATGTCATTGTTGGGTTAATTAAAGCAAGGATAATATGAAAGAGGAGAAGAAAGAGGAGGAGGAGGAGAAGAAGAAGAAATCAAGAAGAAGGAGCAGGAGGAGGAGAAGGAGGAGGAGGAGAAGGATAGAAGGTCATTGGCCTTCTCCTCCTCCTCCTCCTCCTCCTCCTCCTTCTTCTCTTCTTCTTCATCTCTTCTTCTTCTTCTCCTCTGGTTGGAGCTAAATTACCTAATTATGTCTTTTTTGAGCTAAATGGGCTAATTATGTCATTTTATAGGAAAACAAGCTAAGTATATAATATTCATGAGCTAACCAAGGTTCTTATGCCATTTTGAGCTTATTATGGTATTTTGGAGCTAAATGGGCTAATTATGTCATTGTTGGGTTAATTAAAGCAAGGATAATATGAAAGAGGAGAAGAAAGAGGAGGAGGAGGAGAAGAAGAAGAAATCTAGAAGAAGGAGGAGGAGGAGGAGAAGGATAGAAGGAGGAGGAGGAGAATGATGTTATCTTCTGTTGCCCTGCTCTCCAAGGAGCCGGAACCCTAGCCTCCGCCGCACCTAACCCTAGACGCGACGGCGCCATCTCGCCGGCGCGTCCGCTCCAGCCCTCGCTCCCCTCCTCCCTGCCCTTACAACCTACGCCGGAGGCCCGGTAGGAACCCTAGTCCTACCAATTTGGTATCCAGAGATTCCATGCTGATCATGTCGCTCCCTCCACCACCGCCGCCGCTCAACACCACCACCGCCCCACTGCCGCGAACCACCACCACCGCCCCGCCGCCGCTGCCCCTCACGTCCGGGACCGCTCCCTCGCCAGTGCCGATCATCACCACGGAGGAGCCGCTCCCCATACTCTCGCCCGAGGCGATATCGGGCACCCTGCGGGAGCTTGTCCAAGCGGTCCGAGGCATCAGCCTCTACCT
Organism: Hordeum vulgare subsp. vulgare; assembly: GCF_904849725.1. Lineage (NCBI taxonomy): Eukaryota > Viridiplantae > Streptophyta > Magnoliopsida > Poales > Poaceae > Hordeum > Hordeum vulgare. The sequence goes on along the minus strand of NC_058523.1, from coordinate 290,181,939 downwards.
CGCTGGGACCCAACCCCCGCCGCCGAGCGTCGCCCCCACTACCTACTGGCCGCCGTTGCTGCCGTGGGCCACCCCGGCCTTCCAGCCACTCCACGGAGGGGCGCCGCCACCGCCGCCGCAGCTGCTGCTGCAGCACTACCACGTCGCCGGCACTCCCTGGCCGGTGTGGCCGGCCACCACCGCACCGCTGGGGGGGCTGCCCCAACAGTCGCTACCGGCCACCACGGCGCAGGCTCCGGCGCCGCACCAGCAGCCGCCTCCGCCAGCCGCAACGGCCGCACCTCCGGCCGCCACACGGACCTTCCGTAGGTTGTCCCCGGCCGAGCAGCAGGAGCGTCGACGTCAGGGTCTTTGCTTTAACTGCGACGAGCCCTACACGCCGACACATGTCTTCCCCCGCCTCTTCTACTTGGAGACGGTCGACTACACCGAGGCAGACGAGATGAATGACGCACCAGACCCGGCCGCAGATTCTACGGCGACGGCCTGCGTCGTCTCTCTCCACGCCCTCGCCGGCATCCGCCATCAGCGGACCATGTTGCTGCCCGTGACGATCCATGGCGAGCAGCTGGTCGCCCTGCTGGATACGGGCTCCACTCTTCTTATTCTTTTCTTATTTTCCTTTTACCTTTTCCTTTTATTCCTTCTTATTTTCCTTCTTCTTCTTCTTCTTCTTTTTATTCTTCTTCTTCTCCTCCTCCTCCACTAGCTCTTATTCTTCTTCTTCTCCTTTTTTCTTCTTCTACTTAGTCTTCTTCTTCTACTTTTTCTTATTCTCTTCTACTAAACAGGAAACTACCTACTAAATCTACTAATTAACTAACAGAAACTACCTACTAAATCTACTAATTTATTCTTCTTCTTCTTCTTCTTCTTATTTTATTTTTTCTTTTTTCCTCTTATTCTTCTTCTCCTTCTTCTTGTTTTCTTCTTCTCTTCTTCTTCTTCTTCTTCTTCTTCTTCTTATTTTCTTTTTTCCTCTTATTCTTCTCTTCCTATCCTATTTTTCTTCTTCTTCTTCTTCTTCTTGGTTCTTCTCCTTCCCTTCCTTTTCCTTCTTCTTCTTTTCCTTCTTCTTCTTTTCCTTCTTCTTCTTATTTTTTTCTTCTCCTTTCTCCTTCTTCTTCATCTCCGTTCTCCTTCTTCTTCTTCTTCTAAACCTAAACTAACTAAACCTAAACTAAAACTGAAACTAAAACTAAAACTAAACTAAAACTGAAACTAACCTAACTAAAACTGAAACTAACCTTACTAAATCTGAAACTAACCTAACTAAAACTGAAACTAACTAAACTAAAACTGAAACTAACCTAACTAAACCAAAACTAAAACTGAAATTAAAACTAAACTAAAAGTAAGAACTAATTAAACAAAAACTATTAAAAAAATAAGACACTTACCAGGGGGAGGAGGGCCGCAGGGGGAGGAGGCCGGCGGTGGAGGAGGGTGCAGGGCGGCGGTGGGGTGGGGTGGGGAGGTGGGGTGGGGGTGGCGGCGGCGGCGGCGGCGGGGGCGCAGGGAGGAGGAGGAGGGCCGCAGGGGGGGCGCAGGGCGGCGATGGGGTGGGGAGGTGGGGTGGGGGTGGCGTCGGCGGTGGCGGCGGTGGGGCGGCGGCGGCGCTGGGGGCGCAGGGAGGAGGAGGAGGGCCGCAGGGGGGGGGGGCGCACGGCGGCGGTGGGGTGGGAGAGAGAGAGAGTGCGTGGGAGAGAGGAGAGAGGTGGGGCGCGCGGCGACCGTTAACTTTTGGGGGGTCCATCCCCTTTGCCGTCTGCAACTGATCCCCTTTGCCGTCTGCCACGGACGGCAAAGCTAGTCAGGCAGACGGCAAAGGGGTGGGTGGGGCCGGGGTGGGATGGGGAGAGAGGAGGGGTGGGGTGGGATAGCTTTGACGTCTGCCATCTTCACCTTTGCCTTCTGTTGACAGACGGCAAAGAGGTGGCTGATGGCAAATATTTATTTTGCCATCAGCCTCCTCTTTACCGTCTGTTTTTTGCCAACACACGGTAAAGAGGTTCTTCGCCGTCCGCTGGCTGATGGCAAAGATTTGGCAGACGGCAAATAAAGGAATTCCAGTAGTGATATTGTGAAGGAACAAACCGCCTCCTCATTGCTTGCTTCATTTCTTCCCATGTACCAATGTGTTCACGACCCAACACGAGTTGGTTTTCTTGTAGTTGGTTCCACAAAGTGAGTGCATAACCTGAAAATTCAACACAAGCAAGGTTTATCCTTTTTGGATCAGCAAGATTGTGGATGCAAAAAATCTGATCACATTGCTCTTCCCTATCAAAATATCAATCCAGATCTTCCTTTCCCGTGAACTTGGGACACTGCAACTTTATTCTTGCAATATTATCATAATCATCTCGACCACGACAGTCATGATGACAACCATCATCTCCATATGTAGTAGCATGAGGATACGGAATACCATCATAGTCATCAAACTCAACACCATGACCATGAGCATAACGCTCATGTGGGTCAAAGTAGTGTCCACGAGGACCATGGCCTCGCCCTCTATCATGTCCTCCTCGCGGCACTCAACGAGCAGCAGCACCACGACCTCGAGCAGCAGCACCGGCATATTCAACCTCCCAATGATGTCGGTGAAGGATCGACACATTTGGGGCCTCAACTGTCCCCTTTTTTGCTAGTTTGGCGGGGAGAGGGGTCGTGGAAAGAGCAGAACCAACAGTCAGGGCCCGGCAAGATCTTTTTACCCAGGTTCGGGCCGCATGGTGTGCAAAACCATACTCCCGCATGCTTTTAGTTATTCATTTTGGGTTATTGTAGATTTGTCCCTTTTTACAGCCTTTTGATTTGCCAAAAAGCCAAAAAGCCCCTACTACTGATCCTCGGGCCTCCTTTTATGGGCAAAGGGGTCACCACAATGGCTCAATGGGTGAACGGTGGGTTCATGGGTGAAACAGTGCTGACTAATTGTTAGAGTGTTACTGCCTTGTCACAGGTGCAATAAATGCATCAACGGACTTCCCTGCCCTCGTCAGGGAGGGTTGGACACGTACCCACACGTGGCAACTCCGCGGCATTGCGCGGGCGTGCTGGCGGACGTGTGGCGCATGAATCGTCGGTGGCGGCGTTCGTAGGTCGCGAGGGCGCCCTGGGCCCGCGCCTCTCCTCGAGCCTTTCTCTTTCTTCCCGGGAGGGTTACCTTGCCAGGACTCTTCCTGTTCCTCTCGGCAGGGAGGCGATGGCCTGCCGAGGCCTTGTCAGCCTTCCCGACAAGGGTGGCTTGCCGGGGCTCAGTCTTTCTTCCTTGATGGGAGGGTCTCGTCGTGGCATCGTCTATTTCCCCGGCAGGGAACTCCTGCCGGGGTCTCTTCTTCCTTCCCAACAAGTGAGTGCTTGCCGGGGCTTGCAATCTGCACTTGGTGGTTTTTGAGTCTCGCTTTCGCCCTATGCCCCGGCGACGCGCCTTGCCGCTGCGGAGGGGCTGCCGGTGTCCGCGCACAAGTCTGGGCACTAGAGACCCCAGTCTTTAATGCACCGAAAGGAGTCCCCGGGCGTGGGCCACACACGACTGCGAGGCGTTGTTGGGCCAGGCCCAAAGCGGTGCCCGAACTCGCGGGCACCGGGCTTATAGGAATTGAGCCGTTACAGGCTTTCTTTCCCCTACGTCGCCAATTGAACGTGCGAAGTGGGAGCGTGTGCGGCACACGCTTGGTGGCCGAGGCCGACAAGGTTGCTGCCGGGGAGACTGCGGCGGAGGTGCGGGACTAGAGCGCCCAGGAATCGATGGAGGAAAGTGCCCAAGAGCCTGAAGGGCATCCCGGTAGTTTCTCTGCTGCCGCCATATAGAAAGCTGCGCCGGACGCGGGCTCCCCACACATCGACGAGGGAGCCGGCGGAGACCATCCTTCCTACTTAGAGGTCCCTCCCCCCGGTGTGTACATCCGTGTAGGCAAGGGGAAATTTATTAGCCCGCCGGGGATGACTAGCATCGGTGAGATCGTGGTGGGAGTGGCCCTCGAAAGCCACGGGCGTGGATGGGCCCTCCCCTGCATGCATTGGTGTAGTTGGGCGGTTCCCTGTTCCGCTCGTGACTTGTGGGAGATTGGGCGAGAGGGGTTGTGGCTTCTTGAGCGAGGAGGGTGGGCCTCTGAGCTTTTCCCTATAAATTAAGGTGTTTGTGCGGATGTTTTGCCCATCCATCTCACTCTCGAAGCCTTCAACGCCTATCACCTTGCCTTCTCTTGTTTCTTTCAGCTTTGCCGGTGGCACGCGCCCCTAACCATGGTTAGGGGTTGGGGCCGGCCTCCGTCGGCTGACCGTGGTGGGAGAGGCTCGAGGGGCCAAGGACGCCGGGGTCGTGACCGAGGGAGGCGGTGTGCTACTCCAGCGTCTCCGCCTTCTCCTGGGCTTGGCGGGCACTCGGATGGGACGGCACTGGAGTTCATCGTGGAGCTACACGGTGTTCTGCGGGGCCATCTGCATCTCCCGCGCCCTTTCAATAGGGTGATGGAGTCCGCCAGGCCCCCTGTCTAGTGGTTGCGGGCACACGGGTGCTCCCACGATGCTATGCAGGCGCGCCTGGAGTACCCGAAGCGCCACTCCATGCTGCTCGGGCGGGGCTGGAAAGCTTTCTCCTGCACCCATAGCCTTGAGGATGGGCATACCCTCCGTTTCAAGTTGACGGAGGACGATATGTGATACGTCTCCAACGTATTTATAATTTTTGAAGGTTTCATGCTATTACGTTGTCAAACTTTGGATGTTTTGCATGCCTTTTATATATTTTTTGGAACTAACTTATTAACTCAGTGCCAAGTGCAGTTCTTGTTTTTTCCACGTTTTTTACCCCATTCAGAGGAGATTTTGAAACGGAGTCCAAACGGAAGAAAATCCCCGAAAATATTTTTTCTGGAACGGAAGAAGATCGGGGAGCTTGGGAGCCAAGGCAGGGGAGCCGCAGGGGCCCCACAAGCCCCCACCCCATGGCCAGGGGGAGATCACGCCATCCAGGCTTGTGGGCCCCCTGAGCGTCCCCTAGCCTAGGGGTTGAGCCTATAAATTCCCTAAAAATCCCAAAAAATCAGGAGATCATCGCAATCACTTTTCCACCGCCGCAAGCTTCTGTCTCCGCAAGATCCCATCTGGGGCATGTTCTGGTTCCCTGCCGGAGGGGAGATTCGGACACAGAGGGCTTCTTCTTCAACACCATGACCTCTCCGATGATGCGTGAGTAGTTCACCATAGACCTACGGGTCCATAGCTAGTAACTAGATGGCTTCTTCTCTCTCTTGGATCTTCAATACAAAGTTCTCCATGATCTTCATGGAGATCTATCCGATGTAATCTTCTTTTGCGGTGTGTTTGTCGAGATTCGATGAATTGTGGATTTATGATCAGATTATCTAAGAATCTTCTGTGAGTTTCTTCTGATCTCTCTTGTGCATGATTTCATATCCTTGTAATTCTCTTCGAGTTGTGGGTTTTGTCTGGCCAACGAGATCTATGATTCTTGCAATGGGAGAAGTGCTTGGTTTTGGGTTCATACCGTGCAGTGACCTCACCCACTGACATAAGGGGTAGCGAGGCACGCATCGTGTTGTTGTCATCAAGGGTAAAAATATGGGGTTTTCATCATTGGTTTGAGATTATCCCTCTACATCATGTCATCTTGCTTAAGGCGTTACTCTGTTCGTCATGAACTCAATACACTAGATGCATGCTGGATAGCAGTCGATGTGTGGAGTAATAGTAGTAGATGCAGAAAGTATCAGTCTACTTGTCTCGGACGTGATGCCTATATGTATGATCATTGCCTTAGATATCATCATGACTTTGCGCGGTTCTATCAATTGCTCGACAGAAATTTGTTCACCCACCGTGATATTGGCTATTATGAGAGAAGCCTCTACTGAACAATATGGCCCCCAGGATCTACTCCACACCATATGTTTAGCCGTAAACTTTTTACTTCATTGCACTTTCCGTCGTCATATCTCACTTTGCAAACAATCTTGAAGGGATTGACAACCCCTTTGAGGCGTTGGGTGCAAGCTTGTTTGTGTTTGCACAGGTACTCTCAACTTGACGAGGCCCTCCTTCTGGATCGATACCTTGTTCTCAAACTGACGGAAATACTTACTGCTCCTGTGCTGCATCACCCTTTACTCTTCAAGGGAAAAACCGACACAAACTAGAGAAGTAACAAGAAGAATTCCTAAGCGCCAGGGAAGGACTTTTGTTGCCGCAACAGAAGAATTTCTGGCGCCATTGCCGGGGAGGAATATCAAGTCAAGAACTCATCCAAGTAGGTGTCGCAAACTCATCTCTTGCATTTACTTTGTTTGCCAGTTCCCTCTCGTTTTCCTCTCCCCCACTTCACAATTTTGCCTTTTTCGTTTGCCTTTTTCGTTCGCCCTTTCTTTCGCTTGCTTTCTGTTTGCTTGTGTTGCCATGTGCCTTCAGTATGCTTGCATCTTCGCTTCCTTAAAATCTATTGATATGGATCCTCACCCACTTGCTAATCTCTTTAAGAGATCCATTTATGAACCAATTTCTAGTGAGTTGAGTGCACTTGACTATCTCTATGGAGTTTTGCTTGAGATGCGTGAATCTGAAAATCGTGATGAAGAAATTTAAGAAATGATTCACGAGGGCTCCTTGAATGAAAAGCATGATTGCAATGATTTCATTATAAATTCAACTAATGACAATCATGCTAAAAATATGCAAAACCCTAAGATTGGGGATGCTAGTTTTTCTATGTCCACTACTTGTTGCAATGATATTCGCAATAATATTGAAAGTGGGTTTGGAGAAGTCATGACTTTAGTTGATGATAATCCCACTATTTTTGAAGAGCGTCAACTTTGCATGCATGTGGATCATGAAAAGAATATCCTTTGTGATAGCTATTTTGTTGAATTTGATTATGATCCCACATGTAATTGCTTTTAGAGAGGAAATATTGTGGTAGAAACTTTCATGTTACCAAATTACCTCTCGTTATGTGGAGATTGCTATTGTCTCTTTCTTCTTCCTTGCGTATGTCAACTATTGGTTGTCTTGACAATCTGTTTTCCTATAAAATGCCTATGCATAGGAAGTATGTTAGACTTAGATGTGATTTTCACATGCTTTACGATGCTCTCGTTGTGCTTCAATTCTAGTCTTTTGTGTGAGCATCATTGAATTATCAATGCCTAGCTAAGGGCGTTAAACAATAGCGCTTGTTGGGAGGCAACCCTATGAATTTATCTTTTTCTTTCTGTTTTGTTGCGTCTACACCATCACAATTATGTTTTCATTGTGTTTTTTGTGTTTCTTTTTGTGTTTGAGCCAAGCAAAACCTTTATGACTAGTCTTGGTAATGGTTGTTTGATCCTGCTGGAAAAAGGCATAAACTTTTCGCTCACGAGATGATTTTTCATTTTTATTCAGAAAGAGCTTTTGAGTTGATTCTTTTTTCTGCTGATTTAAATGATTTTTCCCCAGGACTTTGTAATTTTTCAGATTTTTTAGGTAACAAAATTATACGAAGTATACATATTGCTACAGACTGGTCTATTTTTGACAAATTCTGTTTTCATGAGTTGGTTGCTTGTTTTAATGAAACTATGGTTAGTATCGGGGGGTACTAGCCATGGAAAAGTGAGAATACAGTAGCCCAACACCAATATATGATAGAATTCAAGTTTGCTACAGTACCAAAAGAAGTGGTAGTTTGTTTTCTTGTGCTAATGTTATCACGAGTTTCTGTTTAAGTTTTGTGTTGTGAAGTCTTCAAGTTTTGGGTGATGTTCTCATGGACGATGAGATAAGGAGTGGAAAGAGCTGAAGCTTGGGGATTCCCAAGGCATCCCAAGCCAAATTCAAGGACACCGAAAAGCCTAAGCTTGGGGATGCCCCGGGAAGGCATCCCCTCTTTCGTCTTCAATTCATCGGTAACATTACTTGGAGCTATATTTTTATTCACCACATGATATGTGTTTTTCTTGGAGCGTCTTATATCGTAGGAGTATTTTCCTTTTGTTGTGTCACAATCATCCTTGCTGCACACCTTTTTGAGAGAGAGAGACATGCACTCATCGTGATTTTTCCTAGAATGCTCATAGTGCATCACTTATATATTTTGAGCTAGATACTTTTGCTCTATGTGCTTCACTTATATCTTCTAGAGCACGACGGTGCGTGATTTGGTAGTTGGATTATGCTATGAAAGTAGTCCCAAAAGTGATAAGTACCCAAAGAGGATGCAAAAAACCTCCATCTTCATGTGCATTGAGTAGAAAGAGAAGTTTCGATTCCTCTTAATTAGTTTTGAGACGTGGATTCGGTAATATTGAGAGTCATGTTAGTAGGGTGTTGTGAATCTAGAGATACTTGTGTTGGAGTTAGTGATTCCCGTAGCATGCACGTATGGTGAACCGCTATGTTAGGAAGTCGGAGCATAATTGATCTATTGATTGTCATCCTTTATGTTGAGGTCGGGATCGCGCGATGGTTTACACCTACCAACCCTTCCCCTCGGAGTATGCGTTTAGCACTTTGTTTTGATTACTAGTAAAAACTTTCGCAACAAGTATGTGAGTTCTTCATGACTAATGTGAGCCCATGGTATAGATGCACTTTCACCTACCACCATTGCTAGCCTCTCTAGTGCCGCGCAATTCTCGCCGGTACACAAACCTACTAAATTCCTTCCTCAAAACAGCCACCATATGTACCTACTATGGCATTTTCATAGCCATTCCGAGATATATTGCCATACAACTCCCACCGTTCCATCTCATGACTTGTGTTGTCACTCTCATATTGCCATTGCATGATCGTAAGATAGCTAGCGAGATGTTTCAACGTCATACTCCATGCTAGATCGTTCCACATCCCGGTACACTGCCGGAGGCATTTCCTATGGAGTCATCGTTGTGATCTTTGAGCTCTGAGTAAATAAAAGTGTGATGATCATCATTATTAGAGCATTGTCCCATCTGAGTAAATAAAAAAGAGAGGCCAAAGAGCCCAAAAACAAAAAAAAGGAGAAAAGGAAAGAAAAGAAAAGAAAGAGGCCTAAGAGCCCAAATGAAAAAAAGAGAGAAAAAGAGAGAAGGGACAATGCTACTATCTTTTTCCACACTTGTGCTTCATGATAGCACCATGTTCTTCATGATTGAGAGCTTCTTGCTTTGTCACTACCATATGCTAGTGGGAATCTTTATTATATAACTTGGCTTGTATATTCCAATGACGGACTTCCTCAATATTTCCCTAGGTCTTCGTGAGCAAGCAAGTTGGATGCAAACCCACTAGTTTTCCTTTTGAGCTTTCACATACTTATACCTCTAGTGCATCTCTTGTATGGCAATCCCTACTCATTCACATTGATATCTATTAATGGGCATCTCCATATCCTATTGATACGCCGAGTCAGTGTGACCATCTCCTTCTTTTTGTCTCACAACCACCACCACACTCTATTCCACCTATAGTGCTATATCCATGGCTCGCGCTCATGAATTGCATGATAGTTATAAAACGTTTGAGAAAGTAAGAGTGTGAAAACAATTACTTGGCCAATACCGGGGTTGTGATTTACATTAGTTGTGTGAGGATGATGGAGCATAGCCAGACTATATGATTTTGTAGGGATAACTTTCTTTGGCCTTGTTATTTTGAAAGTTCATGATTACTATGCTAGTTTGCTTGAAGTATTACTGTTTTCATGTCAATAGCAAACTATTGTTTTGAATCTTACGGATCTGAGCATTCATGTCACATGAAAGAAGTTGCAAAGGACAACTATGCTAGGTAGCATTCCTCATCAAAAAATCATTCTTTATCACTTCCCTACTCGAGGACGAGCAGGAGTTAAGCTTGGGGATGCTTGATACGTCTCCAACGTATCTATAATTTTTTATGGATTCATGCTATTATCTTGTCAAACTTTGGATATTTTGCATGCCTTATATATATTTTTTGGAACTAACTTATTAACTCAGTGCCAAGTGCTAGTTCCTGTTTTTCCATGTTTTTGACCCCTTTCGGAGGAGATTTTGAAACGGTGTCCAAACGGAAGAAAATCGCCGAAAAGATTTTTTCTGGAACAGAAGAAGATCGGGGAGCTTGGGAGCCAAGGCAGGGGAGCCCTAGGGGCCCCACAAGCCCCCACCCCGTGGCCAGGAGGGGAGGCTGCGCCATCCAGGCTTGTGGGCCCCCTGAGCATCCCCTGGCCTAGGGGTTGCGCCTATAAATTCCCTAAAAATCCCAAAAAAATCAGGAGATCATCGCAATCACTTTTCCACTGCCGCAAGCTTCTGTCTCTGCAAGATCCCATCTGGGGCACATTCTTGTGCCCTACCGGAGGGGAGATTTGGACACGGAGGGCTTCTTCATCAACACCATGACCTCTCCGATGATGCGTGAGTAGTTCACCATAGACCTACGGGTCCATAGCTAGTAACTAGATGTCTTTTTCTCTGTCTTGGATCTTCAATACAAAGTTCTCCATGATCTTCGTGGAGATCTATCCGATGTAATCTTCTTTTGCGGTGTGTTTGTCGAGATCCGATGAATTGCGGATTTACGATCAGATTATCTATGAATCTTATTTGAGTTTATTCAGATCTCTCTTGTCTCTTCTAGTAGTGGGTTTTGTTTGGCCAACTAGATCTATGATTCTTGCAATGGGAGAACTACTTGGTTTTGGGTTCATAGCGTGCGGTGACCTCACCCAGTGACAGAAGGGGTAGCGAGGCACGCATCGTGTTGTTGCCATCAAGGGTAAAAAGATGGGGTTTTCATCATTGGTTTGAGATTATCCCTCTACATCATGTCATCTTGCTTAAGGCGTTACTCTGTTTGTCATGAACTCAATACACTAGATGCATGCTGGATAGCGGTCGATGTGTGGAGTAATATTAGTAGATGCAAAAAGTATCGGTCTAGTTGTGTCAGACGTGATGCCTATATGTATGATCATTGCCTTAGATATCGTCATGACTTTGCATGGTTCTATCAATTGCTCAACAGTAATTTGTTCACCCACCGGGATATTTGCTATTATGAGAGAAGCCTCTAGTGAGCACTATGGCCCCCAAGGTCTACTCCACACCATATTTTCAACCATACACTTTTTACTTCGTTGCACTTTCCGCCGCCAGATCTCACTTTGCAAACAATCTTGAAGGGATTGACAACCACTTTGAAGCGTTGGGTGCAAGCTTGTGTGTGTTTGAGCAGGTACTCTGGACTTGATGAGGCCCTCCTTCTAGATCGATATCTTGGTTCTCAAACTGAGGGAAATACTTACTACTCCTGTGCTGCATCACCCTTTCCTCTTCAAGGGAAAACCGACGCAAACCAGAGAAGTAACAAGGAGAATTCCTAAGCGCCAGGGAAGGACTTTTGTTGCCGCAGCAATATGCTATCCGTCCAGTTCTACGGGTGCTCAGGTGTGCATCTCGGCTATTGCGAAGAGAGCTCGTGTGGCACTGAGTGTCCTTCCACAAGCGAAAGTGACGAGGAGGATAGTAGCGGCAGTGGTTCCCTTGGCAGGTCATGATCCCGAGGGGTCAGGTTGAAGTACGATTCCTCGGGTTCCGTGTGACCGCCAACCCTGTCGCCGAGGCCCTCTCATGCCTCTCCCCATCGCGGCGGGGTGGCGCTGCTAGAGCCCCCATCGATGCCTCATCTTTGAGGTGGTGTGATGGCGGGCTCTGGCTTCTCCATCCCCTCGGTCGTCCTGTCTTCCACCCCCGTTCTCCTCCACACACTGCTGGTCGAGGAGGAACCAACCTGGGTTGCGTCGGAGGTCGTCCCATTTTTTGTGTTTTTGAACTTCACTTCCTTTGCATAGGTCATTCCTCGTCAAAAGACAGAGTCTTTAGGATAGGACAACAATGCTTTGTAAGTGGTATCAAATGTATCTAGACAAATGAATGAATAGTTGCATCCTTTATTCGACTCTCACTTTTATGATTATCTCCTTGCACTTCTCGGAAGCTTGCCGGCTTGACTTATCCTGCCGCGAGCCCTTAGAGGATGGGATCCTCAGAAAACTCAACAAAGCAGGTCATCACCGGCAAGACTCCTTGCCAAACTCAGTGCAACCATTTAAATCGTCGAGCGCGGCTCGAGGCGAAATTAGGTGCTACGTAGCCGTCCGAAACGTCGAGCGAGTTTGAAAGGAGATAAGGGCACTCTGTGGCCGCTCAAGTCATTGAACAGGCTCAAAACAGAGTCGGAGTGCATTGATCCTAGCAAGGTCCATCTGCGCGCGGGGTTCTCATACAAAAGTTGATACTTGAAAAGGATACAACTCGTCTACCAAGAGTATCGTCAGGAGTTTGATTCTGTACTTATCTCGTGCATCGCGACATTTCTAGCCACAGCGTCTGAAGGTGCTGCTGGGGAGGAGCATCCATAGCCCCGGCAAGCTGACGTTGCCTCCAGTGGCCTTCTTGCTGAAGAGGTTTTCGCAAATGGCCTTTGGCCACTCTGGAGGAAAGAGGCACGCTAGGTCGTAATGCTTTCTTATCTCTTTTGCAAGAGTTTTGCTGGCAGAGCCCCTGAGCGCATAGTTCTGGCATCACAGCGCTCCAAGGTGAAATGCGAGCCGAAGGGCACATGAAGGGGCGGTTCGGGGCCTCAAACACGTCCTTGACGACCATGCGGCGCTCTAGAGAGGTGTGTCGGTCGCATTAAGCGTTAGAGTCCTGGCGGAAGCCCCCTGTCATGCCCTCGACAGCAGCGCGGTGTTCCAAGGAGGTGTATCGGCCAGGCGATGTCGACCTCGGGGCTTCCGCTCCTTCCACCCGCGCTCGCATAGCACCCATGGAGGCGCTATGAGCTATTGCACGGGCAAAGCAGCCACTGCTTCCTCCCACCCAGGGAAGATGCAGCGGCGAACTGGGATCCATGGAGCCGACGAGAAGCTCGTTGGATCGGGGTGGCGGTGATGCCGGCCTGCTTTCGGCGATCCACCTACCTAGCGGGCCAAAGATGTCGGTGAAGGATCGACACCTTCGGGGGCCTCAACGGTCCCCTTTTTGCTGGTTTGGGGGGAGAGGGGTCGTGGTAACAACAGAGCCAATAGTCAGGGCCCGGCAAGATGTTTTTACCCAGGTTCGGGCCGCATGGTGCGTAAAACCCTACTCCTAAAGGCGTTAGTTATTCGTTTTGGGTTACTGTAGACCTAAAGCCAAAAATCCCCTACTACTGAGCCTCGGGCCTCCTTTTATAGGTAAAGGGGTCACCAGAGTGGCTCAGTGGGTGAACGGTGGGTTTACAGCCTTTCGATTACAATGTTACTGCCTTGTCAGAGGTGCTATAAATGCTTCGATAGACTTCCCTGACCTCATCAGGGAGGGTTGGACACGTACCCATACGTGGAAATCCGGAGCATTGCGCTGGCATGCGGGTGCACGCGTGGTGCATGCATCGTCAGTGGCGGCGTTCGCAGGTCACAAGGGCGCCGTCGGCCGACGCCTCTCCTCGGGCCTTTCTTTTTCTTCCCGGAAGGGTTACCTTGTCGGGGCTCTTCCTGTTCCTCTCGGCAAGGAGGCGATGGCCTGCTGAGGCCTTGTCAACCTTCCCCGCAAGGGTGGATTGCTGGAGCTCAATCTTTCTTCCTCGGCGGGAGGGTCTCACCATGGCATTGTCTATCTCCCCGGCAGGGAACTCCTGCCGGGGTCTCTTCTTCCTTTCAAACAAGCGAGTGCTTGCCGGGGCTTGCAATATGCACTTGGTGGTTTTTGAGTCTCACATTCTCCCTAAGCCCCAGTGACGCGCATTGCCACTGCAGAGGGGCTGCAGGTGCCCGCACACAATTCTAGGGCACTCGAGACCCCGTTCTTTAGTGCACCGACAAATGGTCTCCGCCATAGTTGATGTACACATCTTCATGTCCTCTACGGGCAGCACCTCCCACGGAATTTTCATCGCTAGCTTCGTCGTGTGGGTCAAAAAGGTTTTGTTGGTGTGGAACGACATTTCCCCATGTGGGAGGACGTCCATCAAGCTTCCCCTCCATGGTTTGTTGAAGTTGAAGGATGTCGTTCTGCACCTGTTGAAACTGCGCAGATGAGATCGGAACCTCATCTCCTTCTTAATTTTTTCTATGAACACTTGAACCAGATCCTGCCATGTTAGTAGGGCTAAAAAAGTGGGATATGATTTTTTTTGTGGAATCACACAACCTCACCTCTTACTCACCAAAGGTCTTATGAGTTCAAAACAGACTACGGTTCTCCGGGATGTGTTAAAGCAATTTAAAGACAGGGATAAAAGAACTAGCTTCCGTTTTTGGTGGAGCTCTAGGTGGGGTAAACAAAGAGGGCTTGTGCTGAAATCGAGTTGATGCAAACCAAGATTTTTGATGGAAATATGAGACATTGCACCAAGATTGAAAAGCAAACAGCTCACACAAAACTCTCTTATAATTTCTACCGAACTGAAACTTTTCGAACTTCCTGAACACTTTCTTTCTCTCTCTTTGTTTTGCACTTCTTTTCTTTCTTCGTTTTCGTTTTTTCTCTTTCTAAGCAACACAACGAAATCTGAAAACTACTACAACGAAGAACATAGTGCAGATACAAAAGATGAAAAACATGCTAGGAATGCAACAACAAGATCTCACCACCAACAAGGTTTTGATATTTATTTTTGGTGAGGCTTTGGACTATGGGACAAATTCATTTTGCAAAAAAACCTACTGATCTAAAGGGATGATAACAAGATGAACTATGATAACAGATCCTACCGTGCAAACGAAAGTTCTGGTAGCAAGATGATAGGCACAAGCCCGTTGAATAATCCAATCGGGGAGGGTAACTAGCTGCAAGCAGCGGGGATAACTATCTTTATACTCCCTCCTTTTCGGTTTATAGGGATCAAATCTAAAATATCATCAACCAAGATGAATTTTGAGTGGATGGCACAAGTTTTAACTAGCCAATGAAATATTTCTCACATATTCAATTTCTGAGGCAATAAATGTAGCATCCTCCTTCTCATTGGACTTGCATGGTGGATGTAGAAAAAGATGCATGCATAGCTACTACTATTCTTTCTGTAATCTCTATGAATTAAATATGGCATGGGACTCAAAGCACTTTTACTCAGTTAGACTCAAAATGATTCAAATACAATGGAAAACTGAAATTTTTGAGATGAGCCCTATAAACCAGAAAGGAGGGAGTACCTACGAAGGTTGGATGCGACCCGTACGTTGGGATGGCTGATCAAAGCTACAAGAACTCCAACCCGCTGTCCGAACAATCGCAGAACCACAAACCGGGACTAACCCACACAAAATAGCCGGAACCATAGAGCACGAGGTAAGGGGAACGAGAGGCTCCTTCTCGTGAATCCGAATGAACTCATTAGAGCAAAGGTAGCAAGATCTCTCGGATCTCAAGCAGTCTTGGCTGCAAAGCATATAGTTGTTTTTGTTTGACAAAAGGCCCCTAACAAGATGGTGGAGATGGGCTTTTATAGCAGGGATAACCCCTCTTAGTTAGGTTTCAAAAGGGTTCGAAATGGTGCAAAATTCGTATGCCTCCATTCGCGAAGAATTTATCAACCTGAATACCTTCCATCAAAACTTGAATATCTTGAGCCACACAACTTCAAATAATGTGAGGTTTTTTGGGTTGGAAAGTAAACTTCAAGGAGCTTCTGCTGGCATAGCCCAAAGGCCCCATCTCTATTCTATATGGGTGGGGCACAGCCAAATATCAGAGGCAAAAAATCTACAGAAAACAGATTCACTTGAAATTTGTTTTCTTCAATTTTATTTCTTCAACTTGTTTCTTCATGAGCTCATATGTTGTTGGATTCCTTCATTGTGTACCTAAGTTCAGCCAACAACTATGGATATGAAGGCACAACCATTCCATCAAGTTTATAACATAAACTTAAGTTAGCGTTCACCTGGGCACATATAAGTTTGGGACGAGTTCTTGTTATAGGTCCATCGATGGTTGGCGTACTATTCTTGGTTGGGATGTCCTCATCACAAATACTCTCTTCCTATATATCAATCTTCGTCTATGGACCATTTCGGAACTCCTGGGGATGTCCGGGATCTCATCCAGGACTCCGAACATCCTTCAGTCACCAACATACATAACTCAACTATACCGAAACATCACTGAACCTGAAGTGTGCACACACTGCGGGTTCGACAACTATGCAGACATGACCGAGACACTCTCCCGTTAATAACCAATAGTGGGACCTGGATGCCCATATTGGTTCCTACTTATTCTACGAAGATCTTTATCGGTGGAAGCTCTATTCAAGGATTCACTTAATCTCGTATATCATTCCCTTTGTCCATCGGTATGTTACTTGCCCGAGATTCGATAATCGGTATCTCCATATCTAGTTCAATCTCGTTACCGGCAAGTCTCTTTACTCGTTCCGTAATACAAATCTCGTCACTAACTCCTTGGTCACATTGCTTCCAGGGCTTGTTGTGATGTTAGATTACCGAGTGGGCCCTTGATATACCTCTCCGTCATAAGAAGTGACAAATCCCACTCTTGATCCATGCAACCCAACAAACACCTTTTGAGATACCTTTAGAGCACCTTTATAGTGACCCAGCTACGTTGTGACGTTTGATAAACACAAGGTATTCCTCCGGTGTCCGAGAGGTGCATGATCTCATGGTCATAGGAACATATACTTTGACATGTAGAAAACAGGAGCAATAAACTGACATATCATATGCTATGTTTATAGATTGGGTCTTATCCATCACAAAATTCTCCTAATGATGTGATCTCATTATCAAATGACATCTCATGTCTATGGTTTAGGAAACCTTAACCATCTTTGATAAACGAGCTAGTCCATTAGAGGCTTACTAGGTACAGTGTGTTGTTTATGTGTCCACACATGTATTTGAGTTTCCAATCAATATAATTCTAGCATGGATAATAATCGATTATCATGAACAAGGAAATATAATAATAACTAATATATTTTTGCCTGTAGGGTATATTTCCAACAGTCTCCCACTTGCACTAAAGTCAATAATCTAGTTCACATCACTATGTGATTCACACGCAATAATTACTGGGATTTAATCATGTTTGCTTGTGGGAGAGGTTTTAGTCAATGGGTGTGAACCTTTCAGATCCGTGTGTGCTTTACAAATATCTATGTCATCTTGTAGATGCTGCTACCACACACCATTTGGAACTATTCCAAATGACTACTCTACTATAGAAATCCGATTTGCTACTCGGAGTCATCCAGATTGGTGTCAATGCTTGCATCAACGTCACCCTTTATGACGAACTCTTTTATCACCTCCATAATGAATAAAAATTCCTGAGTCCACTAGTTACTAAGGATAACTTCGACAAATGTTCAGTGATTCATTCCTCAATCACTCTTTGTACCCCTTGACAGACTCATGGCAAGGAACACGTCAGGTGCGGTACACACCATGGCATACTATAGAGCCTATGGCTAAGGCATAGGGGACGACTTTCGTCCTTTCTCTCTCTTCTATCGTGGTTGGGCATTGAGTCTTACTAAAATTCACACGTTACAATACAGTCAAAAACTCCTTCTTTGACTGATCCATTTTGAACTCCTTCAAAAATTTGTCAAGGCATGTCTTAATTGAAAGTTTTATCAACCATCTTGATCTACCTGTATAAATCTCAATGCCCAATGTTCAAGGAGCTTAATTCGGGTTTACCTTTGAAAAACTCCTTTCAAAAAACCCTATATGCTTTCCAGAAATTCGACATCATTTCAGATCAACAATATGTCAACCACATATACTTATGAGAAATTCTATAGTGCTACCACTCACTTTCTTATAAATATAAGTTTCTCATAAACTTTGTATAAACCTAAAAGCTTTGATCATCTCATCAAAGCGCATATTCTAACTCCGAGATGATTGCTCTAGTCCATAGAAGGATCGCTGGAGTTTGCATACTTGCCAGCATCCTTAGGATTGACAAAACCTTCTAGTTGTATCACATACAACCTTTCCTCAAAGAAACTGTCGAGGAAACACTGTTTTCACATCCATCTGCAAGATTTCATAATTGAAAAATGCAGCAACTGCTGACATAATTCCAACAGATTTTAGCATCACTACGAGTGAGAAAGTCTATCGTAGTCAACTCCTTGAACTTGTGAGAAACCTCTTTGCGACAAGTCGAGCTTTCTAAATGGTGGCATTCACCATCATCGTCTGCCTTCCTCTTAAAGGTCCATTTGTACTAAATAGTCTCACGACCATAAAGTAATTCTTACAAAGTCCATACTTTGTTTTCATACATGGATCCTATCTCGGATTTCATGGCCTCCAACCATTAATCGAAATCTAGGCCCACCATAGCTTCCCCATAGCTCGTAGGTTCATCGTTTTCTAGCAACATGATCTCCAAGACATGATTACCGTACCACTCTGGAGTAGTGCATGTCCTTGTTGACCTATGAGGTTTGGAAGTAACTTAATCTAAATCTTCATGATCATCATCATTGGCTTCATCTTCAAATTGGTGTAGGAGCCACATGAACAACTTCCTGTGCCCTTCTACACTCTATTTGAAGTGGCGGTTCAACAACCTCATCAAATTCCAACATCCTCCCACTCAATTCTTTCGACAGAGACTCTTTCTCGATAAAGGACTCATTTTTCAGCAAAAAACAATTTGCTTTCGGATCTGAGATAGGAGGTGTACCCAACTGTTTTGGGTATCCTATGAAGATGGATTTATCTGCTTTGGATTCGAGCTTACGAGGCTAAAGCCTTTTTACATAAGCTTCATAGCCCCAAAGTTTATGAAACAAAGGGTTAGGTTTGTCCAAACCATAGTTCATACGGTGTCATTTTAACAGAACTACGTGGTGCCCAATTAAAGTGAATGTGGTTTTCTCTAACGCCTAAGCCCAAAACGATAGTGGTAATTCAATAAGAGACATCATAGTATGCACCATATCCAATAGGGTGCGGCTATGATGTACGGACACACCTTCACACTATGATGTTCCGGGTGGCATGAGAAGTGAAAGAATTTCCACATTGTCTTAAATGTATACCAAACTTGTAACTCAGATATTCATCTCTACGATCACATCATAGACATTTCACCCTCTTGTCACGACGATCTTCAACTTCACTCTGAAATTGTTTGAACTTTTCAATAATTCAAGCTCATTATTCATCAAGTAAATACACTTGTATCTACTCTAATCATGTGTGAAGTAAGAACATAATGATATCCACTGCGTGCCTCAGCACTCATTGGACTGCACACATCAAAATGTACTATTTCCAATAAGTCACTTCCTCGTTCCATCTCACTGGAAAACGAGGCATTTAGTCATCTTGCCGAGTTGCATGATTTGCATGTCTTAAGTGATTCAAAATCAAGTGACTCCAAAAGATCCATCTGCATGTATTTTCTTCATGCGTTTACACCAATAGGCTTGGATCGCATGTCTCAACCGATTCAAAAATGAGTGAGTCCAAAGAACCATCAGCATGGAGCTTCTTTATGCATTTTATACCAATATGACTCAAGTGTTAGTGCCACATGTAAGTGGTACTAACATTACTACTTTGTATCTTTTGGCATGAATATTATGAACATGTGTACCTCTACGATCGAGATTCAATAAACCATTCATATTAGGTGGATGACCATTGAAGGTTTTATTCAAGTAAACAGAGTAACCATTATTCTATTTAAATCAATAATTGTATTGCAATAAACACGATCCAATTATTTTCATGATCAACGCAATCACCAATCAATATTTAGGTTTGACACTAATCTCGAAGGTAGAGAGAGCGTGTGATGGTGATCACATCAACCTTGGAAACACTTCCAACACACATCGTCACCTCGCCTTTAGCTAGTCTCTCTTTATTGCGTAGCTTTTATTTAGAGTTACAAACATTTAGCAACTGAACCAGTATATGATACCCATGTGCTACTAGGAGTAATAGTAAAGTAGACAACAATAACACGTATATCCAATATACATTTGTTGACATTGCCAGCCTTCTTATCTACCAAGTTTCTAGGCTAGTTCTTCCTTAGTGATCATCCCCCTCATCGTAGAAGCACTTGGTCTCGGGTTTGGGTTCAACCTTGGGTTTCTTCATTGAGTGACAACTGACTTGTCATTTTAGAAGTTTCCCTTCATTCCCTTTCCCCTTCTTGAAACTAGTGGTTGTACTAACCATTAACACTTGATGCTCCTACTTGATTTCTACCTTCGCGGTGTCAAACATCGCAAACAGCTCAGCGACCATTATCTCTATCCATGATATGTTATAGTTCATCATGAAGCTCGGTAGTTTGATGACAGTGACTTTGGATAACTATGTCAATCACTATCTTATCTGGAAGGTCAACTCCAACTCGATTCAAGCGATTATAGCACCCAGACAGTCTGAGCACATGCTCAACGATTCAGCTTTTCTCCGAGACTTTGTTGGCAAAGAATCTTGTCGGAGGTCTCATACCTCTCAACATGGGCACGAGCCTGAAATCCTGATTTTAGCTCTCTGAATATGTCATATGTTCCATGACGTTCAAATCATCTTGGGTGTCTCAATTCTAAGCCATAAAGCACGACGCACTGAACTATCATGTAGTCATCATAAACGTGTATGTCAGATGTTCGCAGCATCCACAGGCGGCGCTCGGGGGGTAGCACAGCGAGCGGTACATTAAGGACATAAGCCTTCTGTGCAGCAATGAGGACAATCCTCAGTTTACGGACTAAGTCTGCATAGATGCTACTATCATCATATCACTTAGTTTTCTCTAGGAACATATCAAAAATACGGGAGCTACAACGCAAGCTAATCATGTACAACATAATTTCCAAAGACATTTTGACTATGTTCATGATAATGAGTTCAATTAATCATATTACCTAAGAACTCCCACTCAAATTGACAACCTTCTGGTCATTCGAGTGGTACATGATCCAAAACCAGCAACTCAAGTCCAATCATCACATGAGTTGAGTTGGCTTCAATGGTGAACATCTCTATGTTGGTCATATCTACTATATGACTCATGTTCGACCTTTTGGTCTCTTGTGTTCTGAGTCCACGTCTGTACATGCTAGGCTCGTCAAGTTTAACCTGAGTGTTCCAAGTGTGCAAAACTGTCTTACACCCATTGTATGTGAACATAGAGTCTATCACACCCGATCATCACGTGGTGTCTCGAAACAACGAACTTTCACAACGGTGCACACTCCGGGAGAACACAATTTTATCTTGAAATTTTAGTGAGGGATCACCTTATAATGCTAGCGTCGTCCTAAGGAAAACAAGATTCATTAAAGTATTCACATCACATGCAAATCATAGGTGACATGATATGGCCATGATCTTGTGCTTTTGATCTCCATCTCCAAAGCACCGGCATAATCTCCATTGTAACCGGCACAACACCATGGTCTACATCATCATGATCTCCATCATTGTGCTTCCATTGAGCTTGTCGCACCAATTATGCTATTACTAGTAAAGCTACTCAACTAGCGATAAAGTAAAGCATCACCAAGCGCCAAAATAAATTAAAGACAACCCTATGGCTCCTGCCGGTTGCCGTAGCATCGACATGCAAGTCGATATTTAACTATTACAAGATGATCATCTCATACATCAAATATATCACATCATGTCGTTGGCCATATCACATCACATGCATACCCTGGAAAAACAAGTTAGACATCCTCTAATTTGTTGTTGCATGTTGTACGTGGCCGTTATGGTTATCTAGCAAGTTTGATTCTTACATACGCAAAACAACAATGTTGATACACAAGTTGGTATTTAACCTTCTCCCGGGACCGTATTTGTCAAATCCGATTCAACTAAAGTAGGAGAAACAAACATCCGCCAGGCATCTTTATGCAACAAGTTGCATGTCAGTCGATTGAACCGGTCTCTCGTAAGCGTACGAGTAAGGTTGGTCTGGGCCGCTTCATTCAACAATACCGCCGAATCAAGAAAAGACTAAGGAGGGCAGCAATCTGAATATCAAAGCCCACAAACTCCTTTGTGTTCTACTCGAGATGTCATCTACGCATCAACCTAGCTCATGATGCCACTGATGGGGAACGTTGCATGGGAAACAAAATATTTACTACGCACACACAAGATATATCCATGGTGATGACCATCTACGGGAGGAGAGATTGTATCTACATACCCTTGTAGATCGCTAAGTAAAACTTATATAATGCGGTTGACGTAGTCGAACATCTTCACGATCCAAATGGCAGTCCATCCTGCGATGTCATCACGATCCGTCCCGCTATCCCATCACGATCCATCCCGATCTAGTACCAAATGAATGGCACCACCCGTTCAGCACACGTACAGCTCGATGACGATCTCCACCTTCTTGATCCGGCAAGAGGGGAGAAGAAGTAGCTGAGTTCTCCGACAGCCTAACGGCATGGCGGCAATGGTCGTGGAGCTGATCCGGCAGGGCTTCGCCGTGTAGTGCCGAAACTAATCTAGAGGAAGAACGAACTAGAGGGAGGGGAGGTGGTTGCGCCTTTGATTGAGGTGTAGCTTCCTTCTCTGCCCTCCACTATATATTGGAGAGAGGGGAAGAGGTGGCACCCTAGGGTTTCCCCTAGGGTTGGTCGGCCACGCCCAAGAGGAGAAAGAGTCTTCCTCCTAGTGGGTTTGGTGGACGCGCTAGGAGGACGACTCCTCCTAGTCAAACTCCTGCCCTTATCCACTATATTGGCCGCATAGGCCCATGAGGGTGTCCGCCCAGCCCAATAGGGCTGGTGCGCCACCTCTTAGGCCTATGTGCCCCCAGGTTGGTTGGCCCCTCCCGGTGAACACCCGAAACCCATTCGTCACTCCCGGCACACTATCGGAAATGCCCGAAACCATACCGGAGCTCAGATACCCTCTTCCTATATATCAATGTTCATCTCTGGACCACTCCGGAACTCCTCATGATGTTCGGATCTCATCCGAGACTCCGAACAACCTTCGGTCACCACCATACATAACTCAACTATACTGAAACGTCACCGAATCTAAGTGTGTAGACCCTGCTGGTTCGAGAACTATGCAGACATGACCGAGACACTCTCTAATCAATAACCAATTGTAGGACCTGGAAGCCGATATTGGTTCCTACATATTCTACGAAGATCTTTATCAGTCGAACCTCTATGTCAAGGATTCGGTTAATCTCGTATACTATACTTGCCTGATATTCGATCGTCGGTATCTCCATACCTAGTTCAATCTCGTTACCGGCAAGTCTCTTCACTCGTTCCGTAATACAAAATCTCGTGACTAAATCCGTAGTCACATTGCTTGGAAGGCTTGTTGTGATGTTGTATTACCGAGTGGGCCCTAGAGATACGTCTCCTTCATAAAGAGTGACAAATCCTAGTCTTGATCCATACCAACCCAACACACACCTTCAAATATACCTGTAGAGCATGTTTATACTCACCCAATTACGTTATGATGTTCGATACACACAAGGAATTCCTCCGGTGTCTGGGAGTTGCATGATCTCATGGTCATAGGAACATATACTTTGACATGCAGAAAACAGTAGCAATAAACTGACCTGATCATATGCTATGTTCATAGTTTGGGGCTTGTCCATCACATCATTCTCCTAATGATGTGATCCCGTTATCAAACGACATCTCATGTCTATGCTTTAGGAAACCCTGAACATCTTTGATCAACGAGCTAGTCCATTAGAGGCTTACTAGGGACAGTGTGTTGTCTATGTATCCACACATCTATTTGAGTTTCCAATCAATACAATTCTAGCATGGATAATAAATTATTATCAAGAACAAGGAAATTTAATAATAACTAACTTATTATTGCCTCTAGGGCATATTTCCAACAGTTGTCACATACAACTACATGAAACACTACAAAGGTAATGCACACAAATGTCTCTTGGATAAAGGTGTGGTGGAGAATGATGAGGGAGAGACATCTTCAAACAAAGTAAAGGTAACTCCATGACCTAACCCTTCTCTATTTTCCTCCAACACATCAAGTGATAAATATCTTGATGCTGAGGATCATGATCATGAAGCTGAAATAAGTGATGCTATGTTTGCTAAAATGAAGAAAGTCATGTGCTCCCTGAAAGGAAAGAAGCTCATTATGTTTCGTATGCTTATGGAGATGGTGAGTAAGCACACCACCTCCATTAAGGAACTCGAAACCATCGTTACTGAGGAAAAGGAAAATTGCAAAATCCTTTAGAATAAACTCTATGTGAGGAATCAGATAATGATGAATTATGCTTAAAAATAGGTGCACACATTGATAAGAAAACTAAAGAACTTGCCTCTTTGACGAAGACTGAAAATGCTTATGAATTGTTAAAAAGAGACAAGTGTAAGCTTAACGAGTCTCATTCCGCTCTTTCTAAGGATTGTGAGATCTTACATTTGTCTCTCAAGACAAAGGAGGTAGAGCTCAACACTCTTACAAAGAAGTTTGACGAACTCAAGCTTACATATCTTTCTTAACATTCTAGGCAAATTTTACTCTTCTCCTATTATAAATGTTGATGCTTGTGCTATTAACCCTAGTGGTGAACTAGCTAGTGTCGTTGAGGAGAACCGATTGCTAAAGGCTCAAACTGAAAAAGGGCTCATGTCATATGCCCAAGCACAAAAGAACATCAATAAGGTGTTGAGTCAATAGAAGGAAGGTGTGGCTAAAGAAGGGCTTGGATTTCATCCAAGCCTAACATGAATGCCATAACGACACATAAGTCCACTACTCCCCTTGAGTAGATATTTGTGCGTGAAGGGCACAAGGAAGACAGACTGGGAGATGTCGAGAAGGCTGTGAGTAGGAAGGCTACTAGGAGCCAGACTTCTCCCAACAAGCCAAAAGAATGCATGCCTCCATCATATGTTCTCCGTAAGGCAAAAGATGGAGATCTCTATGTTCAATTTCTTGGTCCTCGAAATGGTTTTGGATTATATGCAACTTGGGTTCCTAAGACTCTTGTTACTAACATGAGAGGTCCCATTGTATAATAGGTATCTCTAACCAAGGTTTGAAATGTGTGTAAGGTGCCTTCTCCGTGGAGTTAAATGGGTGATTGATAGCGGACGCACAGATCATATGACCGGAGATGGCACATTGTTCATGGACTTCAAGGAAGCAATTCGACCATTTATGAGCAATGTATTTGGCGGTGGCACTAAAGGACAAGTACTTGGGTTCAACAAGGTAGCCATCACAAATGACATGTCCCATGCAAATGTGATGCTTGTCCAATCCCTTAAATATCAATTACTCTTTGTTCGTCAGTTGGCCTTGGTTGGCTATGATACGCTTTTTGTACTGATAGATGTGGAAGTCTTTAAGAGAGATACTTTGAAGTTTCCTTTGTGGGGGAGTTGGATGGCAACGTTTATACGGTTGATTTCTCAAAAGAGAGAACATTCCATGCAACTTGCCTCATGGACAAGGCCGACAAGGGATAGCATCACCAGCTAGCCCATGTCGATATGAGAAATATTCAAAATCTCTTAAAGGGCATGCATTGCAGGGAAGGAAAAATCAATCAAAACATCTTCCGGGGAACATTGTATCAACCTCAAGACCCCTGGAGATCCTTCGTGTGGATCTCTTTGGGCGTCCTTCATGGGATAGCCTCGGCGGGAAGAAGTATGGTTTTGTCATTATCGATGATTACTCAAGATATACATGGGTGTTCCTTCTTAAATCCAAGGATGAGACAAAGATCATCTTCATTGACTTAGCCAAGCAAGCTCAACGCAAGTTTGACAAAAAAATCTTGGCAATAAGAAGTGACAATGGATTTGCATTCATGAACTACACCTTGGAACAGTTTCTCAGTGATGAAGGAATTGAGCATCAATACTCTGCACCATACCCCACAACAAAATGGGGTTGCTGAAAGAATGAACCGCACTCTTGTGGAAATGGCAAGATCCATGATGGATGAGTACAATTCTCCCCACAGGTTTTGGGTTGAAGCCGTGAACACCGCTTGTCATGCTTCAAATGTTCTCTTCCTCTGCATGATCTTGGAGAAAACACCATATGAGATCTTTACAGGAAATAAGCCAAATGTTAAGTATTACTGGGTATTTGGCTGCAAATGTTTCATTCTCAATAAGAAAGAACAGTTAGGAAAATTTCAATCTAAAAGAAGCGAGGGAATATTTGTTGGATATGGATCGAACTTTCATGCCTATAGGATCTACAACAAACCCAACGGATACGCTGTACAAACTTGTGGCGTGGTGTCTGATGAATTTAATGGCTCCCGTAGGGAGAAAGTCGATCTAAGTGATGCAGGCGAAGAAGATCCTTCAAGACGTCTTGACCATGGCTGTTGGTGCTCTCCTTCCAATGAAACATGTTCCCTATGCAAGTGAAGATGAGGATACAAGCACCAGTCATACTCATGCAACAACTACGCCTCTGCCACCACATGATCTCATCCCTCAATTGGAGTCCATAATTCAAGAACAAGAAGATGTTCACGATCAAGTACGAGAACAAGAACAAGTCCATCATCAAGTACAAGACCAAGAACATGCATTTGTCGACATTGACGAAACTGCTGATGTTGATGAACCTCAATAAATGATGCATGAAGATCTTCCCCCACACATTCTAGATACTTATTTTAAGGATGCTAATGACGGGAACAAGGTTGAACCTCGTGAAACCTTAAACTCCACCATGCCTCTTGTGGCTGGTCGCGTTGATGTTGACCAAATTCTCATGAAGATAACAGAAGGTAGCGTCAGTCGTAAACAATTGACAAACTTTTGTTCTCACTTCTCCTTCGTCTCTAGTGTGGTTCCTCTTAAGGCACAAGATGCATTGATGTACCACAACTGGCTTCTTGGTATGTAAGAAGAGTTGAACAGCTTCGAGGGCAACCAAGTTTGGTCTTTAGTCGAAAGGCCAACAAAGGAGCACAATGTCATTGGAACAAAGTGGATCTTGCCAAACAAGGCCAACTAAGGAGCACAATGTCATTGGAACTAAGGAGCACAATATCATTGGAACAAAGTGGATCTCGCCAAACAAGGCCAACTAAGGAGCACAATGTCATTGGAACTAAGGAGCACAATGTCATTGGAACTAAGGAGCAGAAAAGAAGTCCGAGGAGTATCAGAAGAAGGATGGAGGCCGCACGGAAGGCCCACAAGCCAACATGGGCATGATCTAGGGCGGCCTGATGGCTTGTGCCTTCCTCGTGGCACTCCCGACTTTGTTCTGCTCTTATAAATTCTCTTATAGCCTACAAACATCATAAGTAATCCCAAAACACTTTTTACGCCACCGCAAGTCTCTGTTCCGACGGGTGGCTATCTAGAGATCCATTCCGCCATCCTTTTGGAGGGGGGATCGATCATGGAGGGCCTCTTCATCAACCTTGCTTCCCTCATGATGATGTATGAGTAGTTCAACACAGACCTACGGGTCCATGGCAAGTACCTAGATTTCAATGTCTTTCTCTTTGATCTTCAATACAATGATCATCACATCTTCGCTTTAATCCACATGATGTAATTCCTTTTGTGCGGTGTGTTTGTTGGGATCCGATGAGTTGTGGGTTTAGGTTCAGATTATTCATGATAAATATTTTAGTCTCCTCTGAATAATTATATGGTTCTTATGTGTATGATTATGATAGCTTCGTAATTCTCTCTGACCTATTGAAATAGTTTGGCCATCAAGATCGATATTTCTTTGGTGAGAGAGGTGTGTTATAGTAGGTTCAACGTGGCGAATTTATATATCCTAGTGACAGAAGGGGACAAGATGTGTCTTTGTATTGCTACTACTAAGGATAAAATGATGGGGTTTATTCATATTGCTTGAGTTTACTTTGTCTACATCATGTCATTGTTCTCCATGCATTACTCTGTTATACTTAATACTCTAGATGCATGCTGGATAGCGGTTGATGAGTGGAGTAATAGTAATAGGTGCAGGAAGGAGTCGACCTATTTTTTATTGATGTGATGCCTATATACACATGACCATTGCCGTGAATATCGCATAATTATCCGCTTTTCTGTCAATTGCAAAACAGTAATTTGTTGACCCACCATATGCTATTATTCATGAGAGGTGCCATTAGGGAAACTAAGTCCCCCGGTTCTATTCACAACATATAGTTAAACCTTCAATACCTTGCTCCCATTTACTTGTTTTTATTTTATCTTGCTATCTACAATTATCTACACACCTCCCTCGCTTGCAAATAAAAAGAGCAAGAGGATTGACAACCCTCTTGTCCATGATGGTTGGAAGTTGTTTGTCCTTTCGTGTGCAGCCGCTGAAGACGGTTGTAGTTGCTACTCCTATTTGTTTGATAAACCCTGGTTTCATAACTGAGGGAAATACTTAACCACATTTTGTTGCGATAACCCATTCCTCTTCACGGAAAACCCAACACAGATCACAAGTATCATGGTGGCATTATTTGGTGATTTGAGCAAGCCCACAAAGTTTGGGATCAATTGGGAAAACTTGGCAACGTCGAGTTGATCAAGTTTGGTTATGGACAAAGAGGGTTTTGGAATATTTTGGTGAATCAAAACAATTATGATTGAGGTGAAACTTTGCAAGATCATCTCATATATCATGTGTTAGTTGCTAGAATTTTCTTGGAATTATTTGAGAATATTCCATAAAGAAATATTTCAAATGCTTGAAATAGGTAGAAAAGGTTTTGGAGGGTTATGTCCAATACTTTGAACATGACCATGTGTTGAATCTCTTATACATGGAAAATATATATCCACTAAGTTTCCTTAAATTTTATCAAATATTGTTGAAGCACAAAAATATTTTTCCCTAAAAAGACCATTTCTCACCTCAGAAAAGGGCATTTAAAAAATACAAAAGTAATTTTTTTAATAATATTTTTTTGGTTTTGGAAAGTCTTTTTGATAATAGGGTCCAAATAAAATATTCGGGGCAAACACTTTTCCTTATTTTGAGGACTTGTAGTACAAACGTCATTTCTCATGTTTTTTGAAGTTTGAATTAAATAAATGATTTTTGGTCAAAATAATATTTTGTAAAAATGGTTTTATGTCCTATACACATGGTATGGTCATTGGGCAAAGATTTTGAGCAACAAGATGAGTTTGGGAAGTAAGAGAATTTTGTGATAATAAAAACCCAAATAAGCAAACAAGCAAATAGCAATCAATTCAATCATCACAAGAAAAAAGTTCTAATTGGTCAATTTTTTTTATAAACTCATAACATAGCAAAGTGGTACGAACACAGGGTGCGACAGACCTACACCCCTTACAAGAATATCATCCTCGAATTTCCTAAGCTTGGCACTAAAAAGATAAGGGAACTCAAATCTAAGGTAGTCTTGATGGTCCCAGGTTGCTTCTGCTTCAGTGTGGTTGCTCCACTTGACCTCGAAGTACTTGATGGTGCGGCTTCTGGTGCACCACTCAACTTCATCCAAGACGCGAACTGGCCTCTCATAATAATTGAGGTCTGGCTAAAGGTCGATAGCTTGATGATCGATGTCCTAGTAGAGATCGGGGTGGTTGGGAACTTCAACGTACTTTCGGAGTTGTGACACGTGGAAAACGTTGTGCACCTCCGAAAGCTCGGAAGGTAGCTCTAGCTGGTAGGAAACTTCTCCTCATTTGTTGGTGATCTTGAAGGGGCCGATATATGTTGGCGCGAGCTTTCCCTTGATGTGGACGTGCTTGGTTCCCTTTAGAGGTGTGACTCTAAGATAGACATTTTCCCCAACACGAAAACTCGTGTCTCGGTGGTGTGAGTCTGCGTAGCTCTTTTGTATTGACTTGGAGGTCTTTAGACGTTCCATGAGAAGTTGAACTTGCTCTTCTACTTCACGAAGGATATCTGGTCCAAAAACTAGTCCTTCTCCGGTTTGTAATCAGTTGAGGGGAGTGTGGCACTTGCAGCCATATAACACCTCAAATGGTGCCATGTGAAGACTAGACTGATAGTTGTTGTTGTAGGAGAACTTGGCAAAGGGTAAACAGCCTTCCCATTTGGCTACAGATGCCAAAACAAAAGAACAAAGTATATCTTCAAGTATCTTACTTACTCGTTCCGTCTGTCCGCCTGTCTAAGGGTGAAAAGTGGTGTTGAGGGAGATCTTGGTTCCCTAGGCTTCTTGGAATCTCTTTCGGGACCTTAGGTGAACTCGGTACCTTAATCTGACACAATCTCCTTAGGAACGCCGTGGAGGATCATGACCTGGTTGATGTAGAGGTTAGCCAGGTTGTTCCCATTGTAAGTCGTCTTGATAGGGATGGGCTACCCTGGTCACGTGATCGACAATGACACAAAAGGAATCATGTACTTTGCTTGACCACGACAATCCAGTGAAGAACTCCATCCCAACTTTGTCCCACTTCTATTCAATAACTTTGAGAGGTCGTAACTATCCAGTGGGTCGCTGATGCTCAACTTTGACTCTCTCGCATATGTCACTCTTGGTGACATAGGTGGCTATTTCTCTATTCATGCCATGCCACCAGAATCTTGCTTTGAGGTCTCGATACATCTTGGTTCCTCCAGGATGGATGGAACACGGAGTGTCATGGGCTTCTTGCAAGATCCGAATCTTGAGCTCAACTTTGTTGGGTATGCAAATGCGATTGACAAACAATACAATTCCTTGTTGATCCACTAAGAATCCTGGGACCTTGCCTTTATTGATCTTCCTCCTGATGCCTTCAATACTCTATGTCCCTTCTGAGCATCCTTAATATCATCCATCAAGGTAGGCTTTGCTTCAAGGTTGTACAAAAATCCTGGTGCAACTAGTTCCAATATAAAGCTTCCAAGTTCTTCATACAAGGAGGGTAGCCTTTTCTTAATCATAGCATTCAGGGAACAATCATGTCTTATTAAGGCATCATCTATCACATTAGCCTTTCCAGGGTGGTATTGAACACTGAGGTCATAGTCTTTGATCAACTCCAACCATCTCCGTTGCCTCATGTTCAACTCCTTGTGAGTGAAAATATAATTAAAACTCTTCTGGTCTGTGTATATCTCACATCTCTTTCTCAGAAGGTAATGTCCCCATGTCTTCCAGGCATGAACCACAACTGCTAGCTCAAGATCATGAGTGGCGTAGTTCTCTTCGTGAGGACGTAGTTGTCTGGGTAGTTATGCTAGACTGTGCCTTATTGCATCAGAACACCACCAGGCCTGGTTCTTGATGCATCATAGTATATCACAAACTCCTCGTCAATCTCTTATTGAGCTCGTGAAAACTTTCTTCCCACTTCAGCATGCTTTCAAACTTCTTGTCCTTCAAGAGTTGAGTCATGGTCCGGGCAATGCTTGACAATCCTTGAATGAACTTGTGGTAGTATCCCGCGATTCCAAGGAAGCTTCTGACTTCCTTCATATTGCTTGGGTATTTCCATTCAGTTACGGCTTCAATCTTGGTAGGATCCACTCACAGTCCTTCTACCGTCAACACATGACCCAGGAATCCAACTTCATGAAGCAATAGTTCACATTTGCTGATATTTGCATAAAGCCGGTGCTCTTGAAGCTTATCCAGGACCATCCTCAAGTGTTCCCCATGCTCTTCTTGAGACTAGGAAACGACGAGTATCTCTTTGATGAAGACAACAACAAACTTGTCCAAGTACTCCATGAAAACTATGTTCATCAGATACATGAAGTAGGTTAGGGCATTGTTTAACCCAAATGACATGACCATGTACTCATACAGGCCATATCGGGTCATGAATGTCGTGTTCGGAATATCCCGGGGTCTAATCTTCAATTGGTAGTACCCAGACTTGAGGTCGATCTTGGAAAACACCTTGGCACCATTCAGATGATCAAACAGGTCTTCAATCTTTGGGTGTGGGTAGTTGTTATTTATTGTGACCTCATTGTGAGAATGATAATGGACATAGAGTCGGAAAGTTCTATCACTCTTTGACACAAATAAAACAGGTGATCCCCAAGGAGAGGCACTCGGGAGAATAAATCCTTTTCTGAGCTGCTCAGCTAGTTGCTTCTTGAGTTCAGCGAAATCTTCGGATCCCATTCATTAGGGATTCTTATAGATGGGTCCTGCTCTAGGCATTAGCTCAATAATGAACTCAATGTCATGGCCAGGAGGAATTCCAGGCAGCTCATCAGGAAAGACATCTCAGTATTCACATACCACTAGCACTTGATCCAACTTAATTCCCAATAGGCAATTGACTCGAGGGGCTTGAGCAGAGCCAGGGTTGGGAACATACTTGACTTAAACTCCTTAGCTATTGGTCATGTGTAACAGTCTGGTTGGCACAGTCTAACAAGCCTTGATGCTTGGTCAATGAATGTATGCCTAGGATCACATCCAAGCTTTGCGGCTTAAAGATGATAAGATCTGCTAGGAAGTCCACCCCGTTGATATTAATCCCAACTCCTTTACACCCTATCTTGGTCCTCAAAACTGATCCAGGGGTTTGTACCAACATATGGCTACAGAGGGTTGTAGGTTTCATACCACTCTCTAGTGCAAACTTTTGCGTAACAAAAGAATGTGAAGCACCACAATCAAACATAACGATTGTTGGGGTTGAGTTGACAAGGAACGTACCCAGTATGACATCCGGGTCTTCCTGGGCTTCCTCAGCGGCGACGTGGTTCACACGACCCTTTCCATTGTTGTGCTAGTTGTGGGGACGTTTGTTCCTTGGAAGCACTCCACAACCTTGACCTCTGTTTGGTGCATTGGGGCGCGGTGCATCAGCCTTCTTGCTGAGGCACTGCTTAGACACGTGTCCACGTTGACCACATCCATAACATGTGATTTTTCAGGGTTGTTTGGCTTGACACAAGTGTTGCTATTGGGGTTGTTGTAAGCTGGACTGGGGTTCGCATACTGCTGAGGCTGGTAGCTCGGACAAGGTGTAGTAGTGCTAGCTTGCCGAGGCTCATAGGTTGGCCTGGCTCGAACTGGCTGGCAGGGGCAAGGCTTCTGGTTGTTGGAACTACTTTTGGTGACCATCTTGCGCTCACGAGTGTCTTCTATGGCATGACACTTGTCTTCGAGCATGAGAGACTTGTTCACTAGGTC
Organism: Hordeum vulgare subsp. vulgare; assembly: GCF_904849725.1. Classification (NCBI taxonomy): domain Eukaryota; kingdom Viridiplantae; phylum Streptophyta; class Magnoliopsida; order Poales; family Poaceae; genus Hordeum; species Hordeum vulgare. The sequence continues at coordinate 290,148,835 of NC_058523.1, read as the reverse complement.
GAAGGAAGTCCGACAATCACACATAATGAGATGATATTGCAAGGCTTGCTGGAGTCCTTCCATGAAGTGTTCTATCTTGGCTGCCTCTCTGCTGTCATCTTCAGGGGCATACCTCGACAAGAGGTTGAACTTCTGCATGTACTCCTTGATAGAGCTACTTCCTTGCTTTAACGCTCGGAATTCTCGATTCTTGATAGCCATGATCCCCGAAGAAATGTGGGCTATGCGAAATGATTCCTTGAAATTCACCCAGGTGATCACACGGTCGCCTTGCATGACCTTGAATCCATCCCACCAAGCTCTGGCGGTACCTATGAGGTAGTTAGAGGCCTAAAAAACCTTCTCACGGTCCTCATTGCAGTTGACCAGTGCAAGGAGGTCCTCGATGGTGCATATCCATTCATCGACACCTAGAGGTTCAACAGTCTCGGTGGAGGTTGGAGGAGATTTCCTCATGAATTCCAACAGAGTGGAGCGGACATTGTCATTCCTTCCTTGTTGGTTGTTCACAAGGGCCTGAGCCATCTATTGCATAGGAACAGAGTTGGCTTGGTGTACCTCCCAAAGAACATGGAGAAACTAAGCTATGGTCATGTTCTCTGGTGGAGGTGGTGGCAGGGGAATGTCACCTTGTGGATGCTCCTGGTGATCTCTTGCCTGAGCAGACCCACCCGCCCCAGGCTTCTGGCTAGACTTGTCAGTGATGGGGTTGCCAAAAGTGCTGATGCGGGTAGCAGTCACCATATTTTTTGGGGCAACCAAGTCAAACAAGAAGAATAGATGACAGGGAATTCAATAAGAGTAAAACGCCCCTAAGGGGGGTTTCTATAGTGCAAGTGAGATAAAACAAAGGTCGAAGGATCAAACACATAACATTAAGATAATATAGGCATTGTAGTCACGTACTTGTTGCCTAAGGCACATGCTTGACTTGCATAGAAAAACTAACAACAAAGCAATCAACAAGCACACATGGTTTCATATGAACCATTACACGGACTCAACTTAGCATGAGGGGTACTTGACTTATCCTATCCTAGGGGTTCCTGGACTCAAGTGGTGGAGTGCTCGGTCTCGTACTCATGCTCCTCAAGATCTTCCTCCTAGTCATCATCCGTATGGACATCGTCTCCGGTCGGGGGGGGGGGGGGTCCAAAAATGAGGAAGTCCATCCTGATGATGCTTCGCCGATGGGTCGGTGAAGAGCGCAGAGTACTCCTTCGCACTAATGCAACATCGCTGAGATGTCCCCGGATCGGGTGCATCCCTAGGTGGGGGTACTCCTCCTTTGTAAGCGATAGCAGGTCGTCCCTTGGGGGTTCCTTCCTTCTTGATCGTGTCTGGCTTTGTCTTGGCTTGTTGAAGTAGCCCTTGGGTGTGGTGAAGTTCCTTGTGGAGCTTTAAGGACTGCTTAATCAGGTTGTGAGCAAGACTGTGAGAAGAGAGGCTGAAGTAGGTCTGGAACCTAAATGGTGTTCCATCCTCCTTGGATGGGACCAACATCCAAATCTTGTCAACATCATCCTTTCTGAAAGGTAGGTGACGAGTAGGTGGCTCGTCAGACATCTCTAGCACGATGTCTCGAAGGTGGATGAGAGTCTTCTGTGCAACCGTCTCGACTGGGATCACCAAGGTCCCCATCTGTGATCCTTCAAAGAGCCAACTCACTTGGGAGTCGTTTTCCTTGACGACCACGTCAACATGGCACTCCTTCGTGGTGGAATCGATCCAGTGCTCGTGGTAGAGGAAAACGGATGATCGGCGAAACTGACACTTCTCCAGGTTATCCTCAAGGAGTAGGGGAAAGCTGGAAGCTAGGAGATCTTTGGGTATGACGGCCATATACAAGGTTTAAGGGGAAGGTGTCAGCAATGTTTTGAAAGTAGAGTGGAAGAGGTAAGAAGAACAGAGACTCCTAAGTATAGGTACTAGGTATGGTTTTAGAAAGGGGTTTTATCCTAACTAACGTCCATGCTAACTAAGGCTTCCTACATTCATGCCATGAAGGCCAAATACCAAACACAAACTAGCAGCAGAAATCCTGAACGAAATATTGTACCCATGCCATCTGCCTTAACCCTACTGGCATTCTCACTGCGAAGCGTCCGAGGTCGCATGTTCGTCACCAACAAACTCTTCATCATATTCATACTCTTCCATGTCTGGCCAATTGAATAATCAGTTGCAAGCCAATGAGTACTTTGAACGTACTCGCAAGCAACCCATGTTTTGGAACAAGGTAGAACAATGCATGATATGGCACTGAGTAGGTAAGTTGCAGAAAGCTAATTTTAAGTGCAATGACATGGTCAAACATCTTGTGAAGGCATGCATCATGAGGTTTCAGATATCCATAAGAACAAGTTACAGATATCAATATAAGCAGGTTTCAGGTATCTCATGTTCAATCATCATGTCAAGTCATGTGACTTAACTCAAGTATCATCTTTCTCTCTCTCTCTCTCACACACACATCAAGAGTGTTAGCAATGGACATAGCCCAAGAGCGGTTATCCAACTATATTTTACCATGGAGACAGTTATTCAAATAGTTCTGGACATTGCAGAGGTTGCACACTTTATCCACAAGACTCGGGAAACTTTCGTGTCAAGCCAACATGCGTCCCAAACGTATCTATAATTTTTTATGCCCCATGCTTATTTTCTACTATTTTTCCTACGTTTTTACTTTGGTTTTATGATTTATTGGGACTTACCTATTAATAGTTGCAAAAATGCACAAGTTCTTGTTTTACACTTTGATGTGTAGAAAAAAATTGGAAATTGGCGAAAAAACGCAAAAGGAGCCAAGTTAAAGGAGAACTCTGACTTTCGTGAAATCTGTCCACCAACCGTTTTTAGACATAGCCAGTTTTACTCCCGAAGACGGTGTCCAATGGAAAAATCTAAAACTACAACCGTGTGGGGTGTTTTATGGCATTAATTATGGACCATGAATTTGTCCAAAACTGACTTCGGATGCTATCTGTAGACCCGTTTTACTGGAGGAAAATATCTGATTATGGGATTACGAGAATTGACAATGTGATTGAGTCCAACTCTTATCATATTTGATATATTCAGCCAAGCCACGACTTTGGGGGACACATGGGGCTGTGAGTACCTAGGAAGGTTCTAGAGGTGCTCAAAATCCGTTAGATCAAGGGTCCATCCATCGGAGGGCCATAGAGCACCACAAAGGCACATATAAGGAGAGGAAAATCCTAATTTTGGATCAGCAACCAAAAGCCACGAATTCGCCTCTCCCTTGGTAGCCTCCAAGAGGGGGATAGGCTACTCCATTTCAGCAGCAAGACCAAGGAAGAAGGGGGTCCAAGGGGCCATTGCCCGTCGCCAGCGTCATGGCCGCTACCGCCTCCACCTGTCACCCAGTCATGGCCGCCATTGCATCCATCTCTTGGGGGATGCACATCTCCATCAACAACTCTCTCTTTCACACCATGATAATGTGTTTGTAGTCCTTGAGATGGAATAATCTTTATGTATATACCATTAGCTATGTGTTCAATATCTTCCTCTCTCGTTTTTGAGATGGCGCAATCTTGATGTATCACAGGCCTTGTTAATCTAGTTGGATCATATGATGTTATACCCTTGGTGCCTTGTTGTGATGAATAAAATCTTTCCCTTTAAGATCTCATTATGCTGGGTTGAATATTTTGGTTTGAGAACACTTGATGTATGTCTTGCACGCGGATACCCGTAGTGACATTGAGGTATTCAAGTGATTCACTTGATATATGCTATGTAATCAACTTGCGGATTCTAGTGACCTTTGGGATCTTTTCATAGGGGTTGATTGCACATTTTCATACTATGTTCTCCGATAGAAATCTTGGGGTGCTCCTTTAAGTTTTTTGTATTGGATTGAAAATGATAGATCTGAAATTGGTTGATGCATGTCGCATAATTTACAAATAGATATTTGAGCTCACATTGGAGTATCTAGGTGACATTAGTGTTGACTGATATGTATCATGGGTGTTATTCTAGTACGAACTCTAGGGCTGTTTGTGACACATATAGGAATAGACCAAAAGATATATCAAAAAGAATAACTTTGAGGTGGTTCTACTACCTACACCAGTTACATCCTATTATTCTCCGCTAGATAGGAACTTTGGAGTGGTTCTTTGTTGCACGTTGAGGGATGATCATATGATTCTACAATGTTAGCATTGTTGAGAGATTGCACTAGTGAAAGTATGAACCCTAGGCCTTATTGCCAAGCATTTATACAACATTTTTCTTACTGTTTTCCATTTTCTACCTTGCTGTTTTTATTTTTTCAGATTAGAAAAATCTATTTCTACTATCCATACTTCACTTGTATCACCATCTGTTCGTGAAACCAGTGCACCTATACAATTTGCCATTGTATTAGGTGTGTTGGGGACACAAGACATATCTTGTATTTGATTGCACGGTTGCTTTAGAGAGACCATCTTCATCCTACACCTCCCATGTATTGATAAACCTTTGTTCATCCACTTGAGGGAAATTTACTGCTGTCCAACAAAACTCCGCACTTGGAGGCCCAACAACGTCTACAAGAATAAAGTTGCATAGTAGAGATCTAGCTCTTTTCTACACCGTTGCCGGGGTGGTGAGTGCTTGATGGTATATTTTATATCTTGCAATTAAATCTTCTAGTTTATTTTTTTCACTATTTGGTTTTATAAAAGAAAACTACAAAAAAATGGAATTTAGGTTAACTCATTTGCTTTGTCTCTATAATTTCTTTAGTCAAAATGATGGTTTGGAAAATTGTGCTCAATTGCTAGATAATGAATTTACAAAAATTCTTAATGTGAAATCCTTCAATGATGAGCATGATAGGAATATTGTTGGTATTAACTCTTTGAATATCCATGATGCTAATGATATGCAAAGCCACAAGCTTGGGGATGCTATGTTTGATGAACATGCTATTTTTAGTTCCCCAAGTTTTGATGAACATATTTATTATGATGAAATAATGCCTCCTTTCTATTATATTGTGATGACATTTATGCTATAAAGAATAAGGATAACCATGAAACTTGTCATCAAGATTTTAATTTTCACATGGAGTATATCAATGTAGTATCTCATGATAGTTATTTTGTTGAGTTTTATCCCACTACTATGAATGATAAGAATTTTGCTTGTGTGGGTAATAATATAAATTCTATGCTAGTGCATCATGAAAAGAATGCTTTATGTGATAGTTATAGAGTTGAATTCCTTCATGATGTTACTTCCATATGTGTTCAAGATTTTGAAGTTATGCTTGTTTTGCCTTCCTATGCAAGTTGATTTTTGCGACAACAAATTGTTTTCTTGCATGTGCTTGAAATGTGATTCATGAAATTGTTCTCTTGCATCAACAGAAAGTAAAATTTGATTTTTGCAACAACAAATTGTTTTCTTGCATGTTTCAAATACTATTCCTATGCGAGCATCATTGAAATCATCATGCCTAGCTAAAAGGCATTAAAGAAAAGCGCTTACTGGGAGACAACCGAATACTTTTACTTTCTGTTTTTATGTGTTCACATGATTAAGCTATTGTGGTAATCATGTTTTATAGCTTTTATTTCAATAAAGTGCCAAGTAAAGCCTTTGGGATAGTGTGGATAGTTGTTTGTTTGATTCTGTGCAAAAAATAGAAACTTTTGCTTCCAGTATATGAATTATGTGATTTTACTGGAGAATCAAAAAATTCTGAAATTTTTACACAAAATTTCCATGCAAATTTTCTGTGGTTTCCTATTTTAGAAAAAAATAGAGTTAGGGAAGTATGGTGTCCATTTAGATCTTCACAGACTGTTCTGTTTTTGACAGACTCCATTTTGCATGCATAGTTTGCTTATTTTAATGTTTCCGTAGCTTATATTTGGTGATATAGATTATAAGAATGATAGAATACAGTAGGTATCATGTGATAACAATTATGAATCTTGTCATGACAGTACCTAAGTGAATGATCTATCTTTATTACACTAACCCATCTCATGAAGTTCCGCTAAGTTTTGTGTGATTTAAGTTTTCAAGTTTTGGGTGAGATACCGATATAAGGAGAATAACAAGAAGCAAGACCATAAGCTTGGGGATGCTCCAGGCATCCCAAGGTATTATCCAAGGAAGATTCAAGCTTCTAAGCTTAGGGATGCCCGAGAAGGCTCCCCCTCTTACGTCTCTAACATTATCGATATATATTACTTGGAGCTATATTTTTATTTATCACATGGTATGTGTTTAGATTCAAGTGTCATTTTATTTTGTTGTTCTTTCTTTGATGTTTATTATAAACAAATTTCAGGAATTGCCTTTAGAATGCTTGAATTGCATGTGTGATGTGTGTTGTACAAAAACAGAAACTTTTGATGTAGTATTTGAATTTTCACATCTTATTAGAATATGTAAAGTTTCTGAAATGTTTACACAGTGCTTCCATACAAATTTTTATCATGCCTATATTTTTAATATTGTTTTAGTTACACAGGTACAATTTCGAATTAATTGTAACAAATTGTCCCATTAAGAAAGATTGTTGTCATAGTTTTGTTATCTACTTATCCTATATTTTCCGTAGCCTATGTTGGTAGGTATAAATTGTGGAAATGATAGTAAATAGTTGATAATGTTTGAAAATTATCATGCAACTTGTATTTATAGTACATAAATAGTTGATTTATTCGTATGTGCACTAACCTATCTCACAAGTTCTTTTCAAGTTTTGTGTGGATGGAGTTTTTGAGATTTAGGTGAGACCGGGATATGAGAGGATTGAACGACATACAAAATATCAACCTTGGGGTTCCCAAGGAATCCCAAGTAAATATTACAAGAAGTATCAAACATGTAAGCTTGGGGATGTCACGCATCCCACCTCTGTTCGGCAACAAATATCGGTTAGCCTTTGTTGAGCCTAAATTATTATTTGTTCACATGATATGTGCTATTCTTGGAGTTTATTTTCGTTTTATTTGATGTTTTAAATAAAGTATAAGATCTAAAAATCTTTATTGAGAGGGAGTTCTCAGATAGCTACATAATCGTTTGACTACTCATTGATCTTCACTTATATATTTTGAGAGTAGTTTGATGTTCACTCTTGTGCTTCACTTATACCCTAAGAGTAAATTGTGAATGAATTGAATATCATAAATATGAAATTATCAATGTGCATTATGCATTGTAGTAGTTTCACGTTTGTTTTAGAAAGTAAAATCTATTGAAGTTTGATAATCACAATATTGGGCATACAAGCAATTCATGAATGATTAGTATAAGAAAGAGAACTTTCACATACAAATATATTATCGTGCACATCTTTTATGATTGAGAATACCCATTAATTATTTTCAACCTTGATCAAATAGTTGAAGTTGGACAAGGAAGACAACATAATGGTTATGTTTGATTATATTTGCATAGAAGTTATATTGTTATGGATCCTCCAACATGTCGTGCTTGTTTAGAACATTTTGCTAGCCAAAACATCATACTAAGTAGAAATACTACTTGCGCATCTAAATCCTTGTGACAAGTTTCATCCATGAGAGTCCACCATACCTAAATATGTATTGTATTTCAATACCATTCCAAGTAAATTTGCATGTGTCACATCTAAACACTTCAAATAAACATCATTTTTATGTGCCCATACCGCTCATGGAGAGATCGGGCTCAATATCTTCCATGCTAAGCGAGTTATTCTCATGATGATTGCTTATTCACTTGTCATTGCACGAGGGAGGATGGTAATAAGGATTCCCAGTCCTACATAATAAAAAAATAATAAAGAAGAATTCCCCCTGGAAAATTTATTGTTTGGAGGGCACCCGTGGATACGTCTAGCCATGCAATGTGTTTGAATGGTTGAGGGGGAGTAAAACTTCAGTTCTATTTGGGAAATGCCAATAATGTGATTAGCATGGAAGATGTTGAAAACTCTTGTCGTAATGTTGATAGGAAAGGCACACCACCCGTAATTACATATTCATCCCTGTTTTACAACAATGAGCTCTGGTAGCTCTATAAATCCCTACTTTCCTTTGCGAAGGGACAAACTATTTACTTTCATGTTACCTACTTTTCATGTTGAGTCAACCTCTTATTCCAACCCCCATCTATTAGTTGGCAAGCACCATGCGGGGGACAGATCCAAACATATATATCCAGTCAAATATATTTGATCATGATTCATTATTATTGACAATTATTTTTATGATAACTATGTTGGGAGGCGAAAAATTAAGCACCTATCTTTCTATGTGTTTGATGGATGTTGTTTGTTGAGTATTAGCAATCATAGAAGACTATATGATAATTGAGTATCTGAAACATTTACTTAGATTTGATGATGCATTGAAGTTGTTTGGTGAGTAAGAACATCAGTTGTTAAGTTTGAAGATAATGCATTGTTTGAACCATGACATGTGAATTGATTACTACTCTATCATGATGGGTTTTATGAGAAAATTTTGATGGTTATGATGCTAGATAAAGTGTTTGGAATTATCATTGATCCATATTATACATTAAGCTAGCATTCACATATCATAAATTATCTCTTGTAATCACTTACCTATTCAAGAACGAGTCGGAGTTAAGCTTGGGGATGCTGATACGTCCCAAATATATCTATAATTTTTTATGCTCCATGCTTGTTTTCTACTTTTGTCCTATGTTATTACTATGGTTCTATGATTTATTGGGACTAACCTATTAATAGTTGCAAAAATGCATAAGTTCTTGTTTTACACTTTGATGTGTAGGAACTATTTGGAAATTGGCGAAAAAACGCAAAAGGAGCCATGTTGAAGGAGGACTCTCACATTCGTGAAATGTGTCCACCAACTGTTTTTAAAGATCGTCAGTTTTACTCCCAAAGACGGTGTCCAATGGAAAATGCTAAAACTACAAGTGTGTGTGGGGAATTATATGGAATTAATTATGGACCACAAATTTGTCCAAAACGGAGTTAGGATGCTATTTGTAGACCCGTTTTACTAGAGAAAAGAACGCAAAAGGAGCCTTGTTGGAGGAGGACTTTGACTTTCCTGGAATCTGTCCACCAACATTTTTCAAAGATCGTCAGTTTTAGCCCTGAAGACAGCGTCTAGTGGAAAAAGCTAAAACTACAAAAGTATGGTGAATTTTATGGAATCAATCCAGGACTTAAAATGTGTCAAAACAGAGTTTGGATGCTATTTCTAGACCCATTTTACTGGAGGAAAATATCTGATTACCGGATAACTTTATTGAGTCCAACTCTTACCATATTTGGTATATTCAGCCAAGCCACGACTTTGGGGACTCATGGGGCTGTGAGGAGTACCTAGTAAGGTTCTAGACGTTCCCAAGAGACATTGGATCAAGGGTCCATCCATCAGAGGGCCATGGAGTAGGGACCGTTAACAATCTAGCGTGTGCAGCGCTGCTATCATGGGCCGACCTACTATAGTGTTGTCCAGTTTATTTTCTCTTTTCTGTTTTTTTTCCATAAAAAATATCGAATAAAAAATGTTATACATTTAAAGAAAAAATGTTCATCCATTTCAAAAAAAGTTCGTATCTTTAAAAAAGGTTCATCATTTATGTAAAAAGTTCATGAATTTGAGAAAAAGTACATTGAAAATGAAAAAAATTCATCCAATTTAGGAAAATTTCATTAAAGTTTTAAAAAGTTCAATAAATTTGAAAAAAGTTAATGTATTTATTAAAAAAGTTCATCCATTTTGAAAATGATGTTCATCAAATTTCAAAAAGTACATCGATATTAAAAAAAGTTCATCAATCTTAAAAAGTGTTCATTGAAATTTTCGAAAAGTTCATCTATAGAATTTTTTCGAAAAGTTCATCTATCAAATAAGTCCATAGAATTTTCAAAAACAAAATGTCGCAAGCGCCTAGATGGTCCAACCTGGATCGAACGCCACAATCACTAGTTAAGAAAAATGCACGTTAACTGGCGCGTGTGGCGCCAAATAGGAAATGCCCATAGAACACCAGAGAGGCACATATAAGGAGATGAAAACCCAAATTTCGGAGCAGCCAGCAAAAGGCCCGAATTTGCCTCTCCCTTGGTAGCCGCCAAGAGGGGGAGAGGATACTCATTAGAGCACCAAGACCAAGGAAGAAGGGGAGCCAAGGGGCCGCCACCCATCACCAGCGTCCTGGCTGCTATCGCCGCAGTCTGTTGCTGAGTCATAGCCGCAATCGCATCCATCTCTTCAGGGCTACACCTCTTAATCAACAACTCTCTCTTTCTCACCATGACCAGAAGGAGGAATAGGGGAAGAGGGGAAGCACATGCGTGCGATGCTAATGGTTGGCCAAGAGGGGCGGTGTTGACGTGCACAACAACGGCCGAAGAGAGATCAAGGAGGGGCATTTCGAATGGCATGTCCCGGATGCCGGGGTGCCCACGGGAGACATGAGGGGGAGGCCCAATGCTGTCAGGGCCTGGGATTAGGGGATGTTAGTGTAGGAGTGCAATATAGCGTGATCTAGAGCATGCAAATGGCGTCCATGGCCGTTTACCCGTGCCTCTAGGGTGCCCCACCTTGTCCTTTAGTTCTCGAGGGATGCAGAGATGCTCTAGAAGCCTTGGTAAATGGGGTTCTTACCCCACTCCATGATTGAGCAGGTGGGGTGAATGAGCACGATGAAAGGGATCAAAACAGCAGTTTTACCATTTCACCGAAAGGTGTTTGATGGTTGTTTGGGCAAGATAAATTTCCATACTTTCTGTAAGATTTAATAGGATCAAATAGTAGGGAAAAACAAGATTGATCACAAGGTTTGAGCCTATTAGAGGAAAATTTCCAATGTAAACTTGGTAAACCCTAGAAAAGGGTAGAACTCCGTTTCTTTAGATATAGCTAGGAAAAACTATTCCTCCTAACACACCACTTGGTGTGGTGGAAATACTTTGTGATTAGAGGATGTCCACAAAATTTGGGAACAATTGGGAAAACTTGGCAATGTAGAGTTTCTCAAATTTGGTTATGGGCACAGAGCGTTTTGGATTACTTTGGTGAATCAAAACAATTAGTAGTGAGGTGAAACTTTGCAAGATCATCCCATATATCATGTGTGACTTGCTAGATTTTCTTGGAATTATACCAGAATATTTCAAATAGAAATATTTTAGATGCTTGAAATAGGCAAAAAAGGTTTTGGAGGGTTTTGTCCAATATTTTGAACATGACCATGTGTTGAAACTCTTATATATGGAAAATATATGTCCGTAGAGTTTCCCTAAATTTTCTCAACTATTTTTTAAGCAAAAAACAATTTTCCCTTACAAAAGACCATTTCTGGCCTCATAAAAGGGCATTTAAATAAAATACAAAAATAACTTTTAAAAATAATATTTTTTTGGTTTTGGAAAGTCTTTTTGATAATACGGACTAAATGAAATATTTGGTGCAAAACCTTTTCCCTAATTTGAGTACTTGTAGTACAAAACCTCAATTCACGTATTTTTGAAAGCTTGAATTGACTAAATGTTTTTTGGTTAAAATAATATTTTGTAGAAATAGCTTTAGGTCCTGTACACATGGTATGGTCATTCTGCAAAGATTTGCAGCAACAAGATGAATTTGGAAAGTAATAGAATTTTTTTGATAGTAGAAACCCAAATAAGCAAACAAGAAAATTGCAACCAATTCAATCATACAAGCATATACAAAGTTTTAATTGGTCCCAATTTTTATAAACTCATAACTTAGCAAAGTGGTACAAACACACGGTCTGACACTAAAGAAGCATTTTCGATCGTCTTTCCAAGCTCTGTAAGCCAGTTGTACAGTTCCTCTTCTACTGACGAGTCTGATTTCGATGAAAGCATATGGTGTTTAATCTTGGTCCTGACTTTGGCTCATTGGTGGAGACAACCTTCTCCGTGCCCTTTGCCTTAGACTTTTCTTGGACCAACTCTTCTTGAACTTAGCGGAGTTTTGCACCATCAACACTTGATGCATGCCTTTCTTAATATCCTGTTCTCCCGCCTTAAGCATTCCATGCATTTCAGTGAGCTTCTTATCCATGTCGTGCATATGATATTTCCACATGAACGTTCCATAGATAGCTGTAAGAAAGCCCATAACTACATTAGTAGCCAGCTCATCCAAGAGTAGGAATCCCAAGCAATCCATAGCTTGCACATATCCGATCATCTTGATCACATGCGGGATCAGTGGATCACCTTCCTTAAGCTTCCAATTCATCAAGGATCGCTAGACCTTGAAACTTTCGGTCTAGCATGCACCTGAAATTTCTCATGAGACTCTCAATCATACTGAAAGTTGGAATATCTTTGAAATTTCCTTGCAAATTGGGCTCCGTACAAGTGACCATGAGGCAACTGATCTTTTTCAGTTCATCAACGAGTTTCCAGTGGGCATTCTTGGTGGTGGCATTAGCATTATCGGCAGGTGCCTCTAGAAGTGGATCCTCTAGAACATGTTCCTTTTTATCGTGCTTGAGAACAATTCTGGAATTTCTATACGAGCTAGTAAGTTTGTTCAATTTAGTTTATCCTTTTCTAGAATTAATTTCAACGCAAAGTTTTGAGGTGGTGGTGCCATTGGTCTACAACAGAAAATATTAAATGATTAAGCAATTCGTTTATGTAGAGTAATTCGAGCTTTAAACAGAACTACTCATACTGAAGTCGACATCCCTCCGCAAACTCAAAGTGATTAAGGATCCGACTAGCGCAAGAGACTAGTGAGCTTTAGCATCACTACTAGCCAAGTTGCCTATCCAGTAAGCCACTCCTTGCTAATGATATCTCTATACGACTCGTGTCGGTCGGGTAGGTATCTTATCCTACATGGACATTGAGACCAAACCATCCACTATGTTATATGCTAGTCTGATTGGCTATGCATTCACACAACCCTTTTGACTATGGACCATTTAGGACAATCATCATACAATGCATAGTCTCACAAACAAGTCACATAATTGTTAATACACCTCATGTGATAATGTCCAAGGACTATTTTCATTCATAAACACATAGGAAGTATCATCATACATGATTGCCTCTAGGTCATATCTCCAACATGACAGTGTGTGCACATTGATCCGAATGATTCCAAACATTAAAGACCTCAAGCCCTCGGAAGTCATTGGTAAGATTGTTGCTCATGAAATGTCACTCAAGGACAAAGAAGAGCTTCACAACGAGTTAATCGGTGCTTACAAAGCCATAAGTGATACTCCCGCAACTTGAGTGAAAACCTTGTTACTAATGAATAGATAAGCCTCCTGGTCAAGAAATTCAATATGTTCTATAAGAATAGAGGCAAGGGAAGAATTTCCCACTCAAGATATGAAGAGAATCGTTCTTCCAGTCATGATCAAAATTGCTACAATTGTGGAAGACCCGTACACTTTTCAAATTAGTGCACAACCCCTTCCAAAAGGAGAGATGAGTCACCAAGGAGAAGAATCTCAAGAAATGAGTCATCTCATAGAGAGAGAAGGAGTAGAGAAGATTGATATGAATGAAGGCCCTCCCAGGGAAGCAATGACTCGGAGAAAAAGGACCAGTACACCAAAAGCTACACAACAAGAAGACGTCAAGCTCATGTTGGTGAATAGGTTCTCGACTCCTACTCTGACAACCAATCCGAGAGAAGTTACCACTCCAACATCGACTATAGTCAAGATGAAGGTCTTGCCGGACTAGCACTCGTATCATTCAACTCCTATGATTTATTCGATTCCCCAATAAAAATGCTAATTCTAAAGATGTTTATTCTAGTAACTTTATTAATTACACTAATTATTATCTTAGGCAAGTTACACTTCAGCAAGAAAATGATTTATTGAAAGGAATTATAGAGAAAGCTGTATACAGAAGTCGCTAGAAGCAGACAATTTGAGGAGATCATGCACAAGCAAGGATGGCACCAGAAGAACCAAGGTGTCGGTTTTCAATGGAAGTTCAATTCCAATGGAGTGAAATGGGAACAATATCAATACCCCAAGATTAAGTTTGTTCCCAAAGAAGAGAAGTATGATCCTACTCTCTCTAAGGGAACACAATCTCAAGATGATCTTCCACCACAAGACCACCAGCTCAAGGGCAAGGACAAGCTTCGAGAGGAGATTGAATAATTTGAAGAATAAAGTCAAGCTTTGGTCAAGTGGGTTCCCAAGGCTACTACAATCTCTACTTCATCAAGTGCTACTTCAAGTCCAAGGATTCCCATGAAGTTGATGTTGGTCTGAAAGAATAAGAGCTAGAGAGTTCTTGAGGGGTGATTCTGCCAACAAACTTCGATCATATTCATTTTTGGCAAGAACTTATGCAAACAACTCCAACCTTATGTGCTATTTCAAGGAGTCATAAGACCCCTCGTTGGTAAGCAAGGGACATGGTACTCAACGCATCAAAGGATATCGTCACAGGAGAACTTCACTCCATGTCCATTGTTCCTTATGTGGGACTAACCCATGTAGGTGTTAATAGTATTCAAACAACAAGGATTGCCCCCAATTCTAGATGATCTTCATCATCAATGACCATCTACTACTATAAAATCTACATGAAGTATGAAAAGACAAAAACCCAAGGTTAGTTCATACCTATTAAGGGGGGATATCACATCTAGGGGGATATTTGCTCTAAGACTTGAGCAACAACATCTCTAAATGATGTCAAGACATTAATGCATTATGTAAATTTTGTTGCCCCACTTGTTCTGAAACGATGAGTATGACCTGTGATCAAGTGTTCTAACTTGGCTCCTAAGTCAATATACTCATGTAAACATGACTTTGTCATCCACAATTGCTTGAAAGAAACTAGAGTGGTTTGCATGTTTGACATATTTTGTTTGACATCTTATTGTCTGAGCATGATGGTATGCATATTTTCTTCATTGAAGGACATCCAATTGTAGTTATATGGGTTTTATTTTTCTGGATGATCGGATGTACAAGAATGCCTAGGTACCCCCTCTATCTATCTATTATATCTTGTCTCAAAATTGTCGGTGTTGTGGGAATGGGGGTACCCAGACCTGCCTACCTGCGGCCCATGGCTGGCCCACTTCATCAACATAAGATCAACTCGCACGTCACCACCTAGGACAAGGCCCTCGCGAGGGGCCAAGCCTCGCGAGGAGGAGCGGCATCAAGACCCGGAGGTGGCCTCCTCATTACCCCTACGCAGTGGCGTATATTCCGAGGCGAGGCTGACGTAGAGGGACGATGCCACTTCTTGATCTTGCGTTGGTTTTTTCCTTGAAGAGAAGCACAATAGCGATAAGTATTCCCTCAGTTTCAGAACCAAGGTATCAATCCAGTAGGAGTATCAAGATGAGGCACCAATGTACCTGCGCAAAAACAAACAAACTTAGACCCAACGCTATAAAGGGGTTGTCAATCCCTTCACGATTATTTGCAAGGTGAGATCTGAAGGTGAAAAGGGCAACAAAGTAATTTTGTAGATC
Organism: Hordeum vulgare subsp. vulgare; assembly: GCF_904849725.1. Classification (NCBI taxonomy): domain Eukaryota; kingdom Viridiplantae; phylum Streptophyta; class Magnoliopsida; order Poales; family Poaceae; genus Hordeum; species Hordeum vulgare. The sequence continues at coordinate 290,133,347 of NC_058523.1, read as the reverse complement.
TGAAAATATGATGTGAAGTAGACCTGGGGGCCATAGTGTTCACTAGAGGCTTCTCACACGATAGCAAGTATTACGGTGGGTGAACGAATTACCGTCGAGCAATTGATAGAATCGTGCAAAGTCATGATGATATCTAAGGAAATGATCATACATATAGGCATCACGTCCGAGACAGGTAGACCGATACTTTCTGCATCTACTACTATTACTCCACACAACGACCGCTATCCAGCATGCATCCAGTGTATTGAGTTCATAACAAACAGAGTAACGCCTCAAGCAATATGACATGATGTAGAGGGATAGATTCATGCAATATGATATAAACCCCATCTTTTTACCCTTGATGGCAACAACATGATGCATGCCTCGCTACCCCTTCTGTCACTAGGTGAGGACACCGCACGGTATGAACCCAAAGGAAAGCACTTCTCCTATTGCAAGAATTATAGATCAAGTTGGCCAAAAAAAACCCATAACTCGAAGAGAATTACAAGGATACGAAATCATGCATAAAAGAGATCAAAGGATACTCAAATAATATTCATAGATAACCTGATCATAAATCCACAATTCATCGGATCTCGACAAACACACCGCAAAAGAAAGTTACATCGGATATATCTCCATGAAGATCATGGAGAACTTTGTATTGAAGATCCAAGAGAGAGAAGAAGCCATCTAGCTACTAGCTATGGACCCGAAGATCTTTGGTGAACTACTCAGGCATCATCGGAGAGGCAATGGTGTTGATGAAGAAGCCCTCCGTGTCCGAATCCCCGCTCTGACAGGGCACGAAAACGGTCCCCAGATGGGATCTTGTGGAGATAGAAGCTTGCGGCGGCGGAAAAGTATTTTCATGGCGCTCTCTGCTGGTTTTGGATTTTTAGAGAATTTATAGGCGAAAGAGGTAGGGCAAAGGAGCCACGTGGGTCCCACAAGACTGCCAGGCGCGCCCCCAGGCCGCGGCTAGGGGGCTTGTGATCTCTCCCGAGCTCTTCTGTCTTGGTTCTCAAGTCCCCTGTGTATCTTCTGTTATGGAAAAAAATCATCCCACAGGTTTTATTCCGTTTGGACTCCGTTTAATATTCTTCTCTGGAAAAGGTCAAAAACACGGCAAAAACAGAAACTGGCACTTGGGACTGAGTTAACAGGTTAGTCCCAAAAAATATATAAAATAGCATATTCATGCACATAAAACATCCAAAGTTGACATGATAATAGCATGGAACCATAAAAAATTATAGATACGTTGGAGACGTATCAAGCATCCCCAAGCTTAACTCCTGCTCGTCCTCAAGTAGGGAAGTGATACAGACTAAATTTTTGATGTGGAATGCTACCTAACATATTTGTCCTTTGAAACTTATTTCTTGTGGCATGAATGTTCAGATCCGTAAGATTCAAAACAATAGTTTACTATTGACATGAAAACAATAATACTTCAAGCATACTAGCAAAGTAATCATGGACTTTTGAAATAACAAGGCCAAAGAAAGTTATCCCTACAGAATCATATAGTCTGTCTATGCTCCATCATCCCCACACAACGAATTTAAATCATGCACAACCCCGGTATTGGCCAAGTGATTGTTTTCGCACTCTTACTTTCTCAAACTTTTTCAACTCTCACGCAATACATGAGCGTGAGCCATGGACATAGCACTATAGGTGGAATAGAGTGTAGTGGAGGTTGTGAGGAAAAAAGGAGGAGATGGTCACATTGACTTGGCGTATCAATGTGTATGTGTAGGGATTGCCATGCAACGTATGCACTCGAGCTATAAGTGTGTGAAAGCTCAAAAGGAAAACTAGTGGGTGTGCACCCAACTTGCTTGCTCACGAAGACCTAGGGCAATTTTGAGGAAGCCCATCATTGGAATATACAAGCCAAGTTATATAATGAAAATTCCCACTAATATAAGGAGTGACAAAACAAGAGACTCTCTATCATGAAGAGCATGGTGCTATTTTGAAGCACAAGTGTGGAAACAGATAGTAGCATTGTCCCTTCTCTCTTTTTCTCTTTTTTTGTTTAGGCTCTTTGGCCTCTTTTTTTTGGTGGGCATCTTTCTCCTCTTTTTTTATTCCTCACATGGGACAATGCTCTAATAATGATGATCATCACACTTGTATCTACAGACAACTCAATACTTAGAACAATGATGACTCTCTAGGAAATGCCTCTCGCAGTGTACCGGGATGTGCAATGATCTATCTTAGCATATGACGTTGAAACATCTCGCTAGCTATCTTACGATCTGCAATGGCAATATGAAAGTGACGGCTCATGTCATGAGACGGAACGGTGGGAGTTGCATCGCAATATATCTCGGAATGGCTATGAAAATGCCATAATTGGTAGGTGTGGTGGCTGTTTTGAGGAAGGTATATGGTGGGTTTGTGCACCGGCAAAAGTTGCGCGGCACTAGAAAAGCTAGAATGGTGGAAGGTGAAAGTGCATCTATACCATGGACTCACATTAGTCATGAAGAACTCATATTCTTATTCCAAAAAATTTATTAGTAATCGAAAAAAGTGCTAAACGCATACTCCTAGGGGAAGGGTTGGTAGGTGTTAACCATCGCGCGATCCCGACCGCCACACAAAGGATGACAATCAGTAAATCAATTATGCTCCAACTTCCTAACATAGCGGTTCACCATACGTGCATGCTACGGGAATCACTAACGTCAACACAAGTATTTCTAGATTCACAACACCCTACTAATATAACTCTAATATTACCATATCCATATCTCAAAACTAATTGTGTGGAATCAGACTTCTCTTACCAATCAATGCACAAGAATATGGAAGTTTTTATTATATCCTCTTTGGATGCCTATCATCTTTTGGACTACTTTCATAGCACACGCCAATTACCAAGTTACTTAGAGAGAGCACTCTCAAAAAGATATAAGAGAAGATCGATAGTTTTTATTTCTTCCAAATATGACACCGCCGTGCTCTAAAAATATTTAAGTGAAGCACTAGAGCAAAGTTATCTAGCTCAAAAGATATAAGTGAAGCTCAATGAGTATTCTAGCAAATTCAAGATGAGTGCATGTCCCTCTCAAAAAGGTGCGCAGCAAGGATGATTGTGACAAAACAAAAAGAAAAGACTCCTATAATACACGATGCTCCAAGCAAAACACATATCATGTGGTGAATAAAAATATATCTCCAAGTAACGTTACCGATGGATTGAAGACGAAAGAGTGGATGCCTTCCCGGGGCATCCCCAAGCTTAGGCTTTTTGATGTCCTTGAATTTGACTTGGGATGCCTTGGGAATCCCCAAGCTTAAGCTTTTTCCACTCTTTATCCCATTGTCCATGAGAACATCATCCAAAACTTGAAAACTTCACAACACAAAACTTAAACAGAAACTAGTGATATCATTAGCATAAGAAAACCAACTTCCAACTCTTTAGGTACTGTAGTAAACTTGATTTCTATTTAGATTGGTGTTAGCTTACTGTATTCACACTTTTCCATGGCTAGTACCCCCCCCCCCGATAATATCCATAGTTTCAACAAAATAAGCAATCAACACAAGAAAAACAAAATCTGTCAAAAATAGACCAGTCTGTAGCAATTTGTATACTTCGTATACCTCTGGTATCCCAAAACTTCAGAAAAATTATGAAAATTATGGAAATTTGCATATCAATCAGCAGAAAAAATAATCAACTCGAAATCTCTTTCTGGATAGGAATTCAAAATAATTTCGTGAGCACAAAGTTTCTGTCTTTTTCAGCATGATCAAACAACTATCACCAAAAATGATCATAAAGGTTGTACTTGGCACAAACACTAAAAGAAACATAAAAAACACAATCATAACAGAATTATGATTGTGTGGACACAACAAAACAGAAAGCAAAAATAAATTCATTGGGTTTCCTCCCAACAAGCGCTATTGTTTAACGGCCTTAGCTAGGCATAAGGCGATAGAATCAAGTTTCGTCGTCTTTAGTGCTCAAACCGTAAGTATCCCTCATCATGGATTCATAAGGCAATCTTATTTTCTGTCTCAGAAAGTTTTCCATGCGCTTCTTTAATGGAAACTGAAATCTAATATTCCCTTCCTTCATATCGATGACGGCACCAATAGTCATAAGGAAAGGTCTACCAAGAATGATGGGACATGTCGGATTGCAAGCAATATCAAGCACAATGAAATCTACGGGCACATAATTCCTATTTGCAATAATAAGACCATCATTGATCATTCCCATAGGTTTCTTAATAGTAGAATCCGCAAGATGCAAATTAAGAGAGCACTCATCAATCTCATTGAAGCCTAGAACATCACATAAAGACTTTGGAATATCGGAAACACTAGCACTCAAGTCACACAAAGCATTGCATTCGTAGTTTTTAATCTTGATTTTGATAGTAGGTTCCCACTCATCATGAAGTTTTCTAGGAATAGGTATCTCCAACTCAAGTTTCTCTTCAAGAGATTTCATCATAGCATCAACGATATGATCGGTAAAGGCCTTATTTTGGCTATAAGCATGTGGAGAGTTTAGCATGCATTGCATCAAGGAAATACATTCAATCAAAGAGCAACTATCATAATTAAATTCCTTGAAATCCAAAGTAGTAATTTCATTACTACTCAAAGTTTTGATATCCTCTACTCCACTTTTAGTGCTTTTAGCATCAAGATAAATAGACTCCGAATCATTGGGGCGTTTCTCAACCAAAGTGGATTCATATCCAGCCCCATCATCATTAGGATTGACATTAGAAAACAAGGATTCAATAGGAGTCACACGAAGCACTTTGATATCTTCGTGATTCTCATCACGAGAACACGCCTTTTTAAGCCATTCATGTCTAGCACGAATTTGGGCGGTTCTTTCTTTAGTCTCATTCACGGAAACATGCATAGCTTTCAAAATTTCATCCATATTAATCTTGGGAGCAGCACATCTCAATTTCAAAGCATCAATATCAAGAGACATTCTATCAACGGTCCTAGCCAAGTCATCAATTTTGAGCAGTTTTTCTTCTATGGACGCATTGAAAATCTTTTGCGAGTTGATAAACTCTTTAATATTACTCTCAAGATCAGAGGGTAATTTATTGTAATTTCCATGAGCATTGTTGTTGCCAACATTATTCCTACCAACAAAATTAGCATCCAAGCTTTCATTGCTATTCTCAATCAAGGAAGACAAAGGCATATCATTTGGATCTAAAGGAGCCCCTTTACTAGCAAACAATTTCATTAACTCATCCATCTTAGCACTCAAAGAGTTAATTTCTTCTATAGCATGCACTTTTTTACTAGTATGTGACCTTTCAGTGTGCCATTGAGAATAGTTTTTCATGATATTATCTAGGAGTTTTGTGGCTTCTCCTAGTGTGATTTCCATGAAAGTTCCACCACAGGCGGAATCCAAGATATTTCTAGAAGCAAAATTCAAACCAGCATAGAAGATTTGTATAATCATCCAAAGACTCAGGCCATCAGCGGGACAATTTCTAATCATCAATTTCATTCTCTCCTAAGATTGTGTAACATGTTCATGATCTAGTTACTTAAAATTCATGATATCATTACGGAGAGAGATAATCGTAGCCGTTGGAAAATACTTGGAAATATAAGCATCTTTACACTTGTTCCAAGAATCAATACTATTTTTGGGTAAAGTTGAAAACCAAGTTTTTGCTCGATCTCATAATGAGAACGGAAAAAGCTTCAATTTAATCACATCATTATCCACATCTTTCTTCTTTTGCATATCGCATAACTCAATGAAGGTATTAAGATGGGATGCGTCATCTTCACTAGGAAGGTAGGAAAATTGCTCTTTCATAACAAGATTCAGCAAGGCTGCATTGATTTCATATGATTCCGCACTAGTGGTGGGAGCAATCGGAGTACTAATAAAATCATTATTATTAGTATTCTAGAACTCACACAATTTGGTGTTTTCAATCATGGTGACTCCGCAAGCACACAGGCACACAAGCGAACAGAAAGCAAGCGAAAGAAAAGGACGAACGAAAAAGGCAAATATTTTTGTAAATTTTGTTTTTCAGAAGTGGGGGAGACGAAAATGAGAGGCAAAAGGAAAATAATGTAAATACAGGAGATGAGTTTGCGATAGTTACTTGGATATGCTTCACTTTGAATACTCCCCGGCAATGGCGCCAGAAATTCTTGTTGCTACCTCTTGAGCTTGTGTTGGTTTTTCCCTTGAAGAGGAAAGGGTAATGCAGCACAGTAGCGATAAGTATTTCCCTCAGTTTCAGAACCAAGGTATCAATCCAGTAGGAGTATCAAGATGAGGCACCAATGTACCTGCGCAAAAACAAACAAACTTGCACCCAACGCTATAAAGGGGTTGTAAATCCCTTCACGATTATTTGCAAGGTGAGATTTGAAGGTGAAAAGTGCAACAAAGTAATTTTGTAGATCTGAAATTATGATGTGAAGTAGACCCGGGGGCCATAGTGTTCATTAGAGGCTTCTCACATGATAGCAAGTATTACGGTGGGTGAACGAATTACTGTCGAGCAATTGATAGCATCGCGCGAAGTCATGATGATATCTAAGGCAATGATGATACATATAGGCATCACGTCCGAGACAAGTAGACCGATACTTTCTGCATCTACTACTATTACTCCACACATCGACCGCTATCCAGCATGCATCTAGTGTATTGAGTTCATAACAAACAGAGTAACGCCTTAAGCAAGATGACATGATGTAGAGGGATAGATTCATGCAATATGATATAAACCCCATCTTTTTACCCTTGATGGGAACAACACGATGCGTGCCTCGCTACCCCTTCTGTCACTAGGTGAGGACACCGCACGGTATGAACTCAAAACCAAGCACTTCTCCTATTGCAAGAATTATAGATCAAGTTGGCCAAACAAAACCCATAACTCGAATAGAATTACAAGGATATGAAATCATGCATAAAAGAGATCAAAGGAGACTCAAATAATATTCATAGATAATCTGATGATAAATCCACAAATCATCGGATCTCGACAAATAGACCGGAAAAGAATGTTACATCGGATAGATCTCCATGAAGACCATGGAGAACTTTGTATTGAAGATCCAAGAGAGAGAAGAAGCCATCTAGCTACTAGCTATGGACCCGAAGGTGTGTGGTGAACTACTCACGCATCATCGGAGAGGCAATGGTGTTGATGAAGAAGCCCTCCGTGTCCGAATCCCACCTCCGGCAGGGCACCAGAACGGTCCCCAGATGGGATCTTGCGGAGATAGAAGCTTGCGGCGGCGGAAAAGTATTTTCATAGCTCTCTCTGGTGGTTTTGGATTTTTAGAGAATTTATAGGCGAAAGAGGTAGGGCAAAGGAGCCACGTGGGGCCCAAAAGCATTCCAGGCGCACCCCCCAGGCCACGGCTAGGGGGCTTGTGATCTCCCCTGAGGTCTTCTGCCTTGGTTCTCAAGTCCCCTGCGTATCTTCTGCTATGGGAAAAATCATCCCGCATGTTTTATTCCGTTTAATATTCTTCTGTGGAAAAGGTCCAAAATACGGAAAAAATAGAAACAGGCACCTGGCACTAAGTTAATAGGTTAGTCCCAAAAAAGAGATAAAATAGCATATTCGTGCACATAAAACATCCAAAGTTGACATCATAATAGCATGGAACCATAAAAAATTATAGATACGTTGGAGACGTATAAGAGGACACGCAAGCAGCAGGCAGCAGGAGGTACAGTTTCCCCTTTGGTGCTAAGAGGGCAAAGGCAAACGTTGTTTGCCAAGGCATCTTCTAAAGGTTTCCCTTCTGGTGCAACAAGATCATGGTCGCCTGCCGACATGATGGACGTCATCGCTGCACCCACCCCTGCAGTGCACGCAGCTACTTTGCATGCGAATACCACTTTTGGCAGGGGAAGCATGCTCCCTTGTCCCCCTTCGAAATTGGCCGTTGTGGGATCCCTTCCCGATGAAACGATAAGGGAAGAGGACTCGGGCCTCTGCTATATATAGAGAGGGTAGGATACGTCGTAGGGGGGTCGGCTCATTCTCACCCTTGAGCAACACACAAAGCCACCCAGCCTCCGGAGGCTCGAGAACACTGTACTAGTTCATCCGCCAATCTCCATGAGAGGCAATCCACCAAAGGAGGAGTAGGTATTTACGCTACCCAACGGCCCGAACCTGGTTAAACTATTGAGTTTTATTTTCCCCTCACCAACGGCCAGACCACAACATGGAACTGATCGCCATCGCCCAGAAGACTGTCCAACCCCGCTCTTCTTCAAGGCCGCCAGCGTCGGGCGCCGGGGGCTCGCACCTCATGCCTGCCTCGGGGCTGCGAGCAACGGGGCCCCTCCTATACTGGGTAGGGCCGAGAGAGACACGTCCCTTGCAGCCCTATTCCTCCTATAGGTTTCGGGGGCCAGCACCGAGGCGCATCAAGCTAACAACCACCAGGGGCACAAAGATAATGGCGGTACGACCGATGCACACGCCGGTGTGCATCACCAAGACCAGGTCGGCTCCCGACAGCCTAGGGCGGCCAGACAGGAGCGCTCCCTCCGGCGTAGCCAGCTGAGGGCAGAGGCATCGGCACGGGCAAACTATGACAACGGAGACATGCCGAGGCACCAAGCAGGGAATCAACATCGGGCGGTGCTGGGACCAGCCAACTGAAGCAACAGGAACAAGCGACTTTGCGCGAAGGCTTTGCGCGAAGGCTTATCGCACTAGTGAGCGGCCATGGAGCCGTACGTGCCGGAGTATGTGCCGCCACCTGACCCTCCCGACGAGGAAGAGCTTCAGACATCCCTTCGGGTGCCTATCCTCCTGAGGAGTGAGGAACGCTTCGAGGCCCCTCCTTGAGCCGGGCCAAAGAGGGGCGGGCAGGCATACACCCTCGATCCATGGGATGTGGCTCCAAGCGCTTTGCCCGCGGAAGAGCTATGTAGGGCCAGACCCGAGGCCTCAAAAGGACGAGTCGAGTGCAGCAATGAGACGCAAGCGGCACGGGCGTGGGCGCCAAGGGTGAGGCCTCGCGAGGCGCTCCTCAGGCACAAGGGAACTATTCAAGGTAATTTTTTGGATTTACTGCTTTAGGAAGTGTCTGCTGACCGCGGGAACTTCAAATATTCAGGGCATATTTCTGCCCATTGTATCGTTTGCACAATCTTTTATGATTTCTGCTGCATCTTTGGGTGACCTGACACACTACCTTGCTTGAATCTTTGGGAGATCTACCTCCCTCGCTCTGGGGATCCGGCCGGTGCACGTCGCCCTGACGCGGGGGTTTGGAAGCCCCACGGCTCCCCAGGACCACAATCGAAAGGATAAAATCAGAGTCACTTGAGCGTCAAAGGGGGCTCCTGAGCATCGTGCCTTAGGGGCCTTACTGGTCACAAGGCCACCTGCCGCCCTTGACAGCATCCTCGGCTATCCGGTCGTAATCAGGGGTGACAGGGCCTGACCCTGTAGCTACATCCGTTCACTCGGTCACACGCGACGACGGTTTGGAAATATGCGGGACTGGATCCTGGAGACGTAGAGTTGCTTGAACGTCAAAAGGGGGCTCCTGAGCATCGCGCCTCAGGGGCCTTACCGATCACAAGGCCACCTGCCTCCCTTGATAGTGTCCTCGGTTATCCGGTCATTATTAGGGGTGGCAGGACCTGAACCCGTAGCTACATCCGTTCACTCGGTCTCGCTTGACGGCGTTTAGGAACTGTGCGGGACTGGATCCTAGCAGCGTAGAGGCGCTCGAACGTTAAGGGAGGCTCTTTAGCATCGTGCCTTAGGAGCCTTACCAGTCACAAAGCCACTTGACCACCATGGTGCCATCCAGGCTTGGTCAGTATCGGGGGATGTCGGGGCCTTGCCTTGTGAGGCGCCTCATGACGGCAGGGAAATGTGCGGGACTAGGACATGTCAACGTAGAGCCATAAAACCCCTTAGCTGGCCTCCGGAGAAGGAGCATGCAGGACCTGCATTAACCCGTCGCACCTCTGCATCGTCCTTTAATCCTTCCGGAACCTACTTCATCCCGTGACACTCTCACATAAGAACGAGCCGAGGCTGTATACGCCCAGGGCCTCCCGAGGACGCAGAAGGGGTCCACCCCACGGCTAGTGGAAGACCTATCCTCCGCGCTGGGTACAGATGGAGGAAATCAAAACAGTCCACCAATGACTTCCGGAATCAGGCACCTATGCCTCGGGAGTAGGGACACTCGCGAGGCCAAAGCATCCCCGCGACCTCCCATATACACCCCCACCATGACACTCTCACATAATAACTAGCCGAGGTTGTATATGCCGAGGCCCCCCCAAGGATGTGGAAGGGGTCCATCCCGCCCCTAGTGGTAGCCCGACGCTCCGCGCTGCGGAGAAGACGAAGGCAATCAACACGGTCCACCAATGACCAAGCCCGCAGCTGGCAAGCAAGCCCATATAGTCTGCCAATGACTATGCCATCCTGAGTGTTGGACGCGGCGTTTTCTTGATTTTCTTGGATTCGAACTGTTTTTCGCTGAACTTAAACTCTTCGGTTCCAAAAGCTATTTTCTAATTTTCAATGCCTGACGTTCAATTAACAAAAAGGGGGGAAAACATTCTCTGGCGCTTTCTTATTTCACTGATTTAAAACATCATGTCTGGAGGATGTCTTTGGAGATAACCGCTCCACACTGCCCCTAGGAGTCAAGGAGCATGAAAGAAAGGACTTGCTACCCCAGGGGCAAACGTTTTTCAGTAGTCAACCCCCGCCCGGGGGTCCAGACCAAAACTTGATACCACCACCAAGAGTCTAAGGAGGCCTTAGGGCCCCGTTGGGCGATGAACAAAGGAACGGAGTGTGGAATCGCTCGGGCGCCAAAAAGGGGGCTCCTGGGCATGGGTCAGGAGCCTTACCGGCCATAATGCCACTCGCCACTGTTGCCGCCGTCCGGGAGCCACGTTCGATGTTAGGAACGGCAGGGCCCCGCTTTGTGAAGCGTGAGCCTAATGGCAGTGGCAAAATGTGCGGGGCCGGGGTCGGGGCCTGAGAATGCAGAGCGGGTTGCGTGTCGAGGGGGGCTCCTGAGCAGCACGCCTCAGGAGCCTTACCGGTCACAAGGCCACCTGGCCTTCGGGTCAGGGCCTTGCCCCGTGGGGGACAACCTTGGTAACGGTTTATGCCTTACGGAGGAAGGGAAATGCGCGGGACCGGGACCCGCAGACATAGAGTGCCGAATCGTCTTTACCCCGTTCCACCTACGAAATAGGAGCTGCACAAGAAGGACTACGCAAGGGACCGACACAGACCCATGAGCTAAGTATCCCACAGGCCCGGGCCGAAACCTTCTCGCCTCGCATTAAATTAACAATGAATTAAAAACATGCGCACCAACGAACGGATGCAGAGCCTAAGGATTCGGCTGCAGCGAAGAACGAGGTCGTCGGCCAAGGGCGCGGTAACACGAGCGGTGCCTCAGGAGGGCAGGACCTCCTGAGGGTCCCGGACCCTCGTCACTCCGAGCAATGGCTGGAGCGTCGATGGGCCCTAAGCTTCGAAGCCTAACCGCATCGACCCCCGACCAGCAAGACATCAATTGACGAGTAAAGGGAAAAAGGAGAACGACATAGGTAATAGCAGCAAAAGCTTAACATCCGGCAGGGAAGGGTTCTTGATCCACTATTACAAGAGTAGGTAAACAGAAGCTAGGTGATACGTCCATTTTGCATCATGTTTTCATGTTGATATTTATTGCTTCTTGGGCTGTTATATTACTTGTGGTACCATATTTATGCCTTTTCTCTCTTATTTTGCAAGGATTCTTCGAAGAGGGAGAATTCAGGCAGCTGGAATTCTGGACTAGAAAAGGAGAAAATTCTTGTCCACTATTCTGCACATCTCCAAATGCCCTGAAAATTTACGTGGATTTTTTCTGGGATATATTAAAAATACTGGGCGAAAGAACTACTGGAGGGGGGCCACTAGGGCCCCACAAGCTGGCCCACCGCCACCACCCCCCTGGTGGCGCAAGGCAGGCTTGTGGGCAGCCCACTAGCCCCCCTCTTTTTCTATATGATGCGTCCTGGCCTTGAAAAAATCATACGGGAGATTTTTCGTGGTTTCGCCGCCGCCACGGGACAGAACTTCAGGAGATCCAATCTAGAGCTCCAGCAGGACGATCCTGCCGGGGAAATTTCCCTCCCGGAGGGGGGATCGTCGCCATCGTCATCACCACACTCCTCTCATCGGAGGGGAGGTATCTTCATCAACATCTTCATCAGCACCATCTCTTCTCCAATCCCTAGTTCATCTCTTGTAACCAATCTTCATCTCGCAACTCAGATTGGTACTTGTAAGGTCGCTAGTAGTGTTGATTACTCTTTGTAGTTGATGCTTGTTGAATTACTTGGTGGAAGAGTTTATGTTCAGATCCTTGATGCTATTCATTACACCTCTGGTCATGATTATGATTATGTCTTGTGAGTAGTTACTTTTGTTCCCGAGGATATGGGATAAGTCATGCTGATAATAGTCATGTGAGTTTGATATTCTTTCGGTATTTTGATATGATGTATGTTGTTTTTGCTCTAGTGGTTTTATGTGAACGTCGACTACATAACACTTCACCATATTTGGGCCTAGAGGAAGGCATTGGGAAGTAGTAAGTAGATGATGGGTTGCTGGAGTGACAGAAGCTTAAACCCCAGTTTATGCGCTGCCTTGTGAGGGGCTGATTTGGATCCACTAGTTTAATGCTATGGTTAGACTTTGTCTTAATTCTTCTTTTGTAGTTGTGGATGCTTGCAAGAGAGGTTAATCATAAGTGGGATTCTTGTCCAAGTAAGGGCAGTACCCAAGCGCCGGTCCACCCACATATCAAACTATCAAAGTAACTAACGCGAATCATATGAACATGATGAAACTGGCATGACAGAAATTCCCGTGTGTCCTTGGGAGCGTTTTTCCTCCTATAAGACTTTGTTCAGGCTTGTCCCTTGCTACAAAAGGGATTGGGCCACTTGCTGCACCGTTGCTACTACTTGTTACTTGTTACTCTTTGCTTGCTACGTTTCACCTCTCTACACAATCACTTGTTACCGCTACTTTCAGTGCTTACAATTATTACCTTGCTGAAATCCGTTTATCAGAGCCTTCTGCTCCTCATTAGGTTCGACACTCTTACTTATCGAAAGGACTATGATTGATCCGCTATACTTGTGGGTCATCAAGACTCTTTTCTGGTGCCTTTGGTAAGTGGAAATTGGTAAGGAAACATTTTTATACTGTGCTAAAATTTATCATCACGTGTCACTATGGATACTCTTCCTTTGAGGAGTTTGTTCGCGGTATCTTCACCACGAACGGAAGCACGAGGAGTTGCTCCTCAACCTGAGGTACCTACTGAAAATATCTTTTATGAAATTCCTTTGGGTATGCTTGAGAAACTGTTGGCTAATCCTTTTACAGGAGATGGATCTTCACATCCAGACTTGCATCTAATCTATGTAGATGAAGTTTGTGGTTTATTTAAGCTTGCAGGTTTTCCCGAGGATGAGGTAAAGAAGAAAGTATTTCCTTTATCTTTGAAGGATAAGGTGTTGACATGGTATAGGCTATGTGATGATACTGGATCATGGGCTAGAATCGGTTGAAATTGGAATTTCATCAAAAGTTCTATCCTATGCATTTAGTACATCGTGATCGGAACTTTATTTATAATTTTTGGCCTCGTGAGAAGGAAAGCATAGCTCAAACTTGGGGGAGGCTTAAATCAATGCTATATTCATGCCCCAATCATGAGCTCTCGAGAGAAATCATCACTCAAAACTTTTATGCTCGGCTTTCTCATGAAGATCGTACCATGCTTGACACTTCTTGTGCCGGTTCTTTTATGAAGAAGGATATTGATCACAAGTGGAATTTATTGGAGAGAATCAAACCCAACTCTGAAGATTGTGAGCCGGAGGAAGGTATGAATTTCTAGTTTGATTGCGTTAAATGTTTTGTTGAGACAAACACTTCTAGAGATTTTAGCGTTAAGTATGGACTTGACTCTGAGATAGTAGCTTATCTATGTGAATCTTTTGCTACTCATGTTGAACTTCCCAAAGAGAAGTGGTTTAAATATCATCCTCCAGTAGAAAGGAATATAGCCAAAACCAATCTAGTTGAGGAGAAAATCATTGCTTTTAGTGATCCTGTTGTTCCTTGTGCTTACACTTAGAAACCACCATACCCTGCTAGAATGAAGGATTATTCTAATGCTCCAACTGTGATACGTAGGGGTTACATTAGACCACTTGCTGCCCCTGAGGAGATTAGAGTTGAACCTAGTGTTGCTATTATCAAAGATCTCTTAGCCGAAGACATAGATGGGCATGTTATCAAATTCTATGAGGACTCTGCTAGAATTGCTAAACCTCACGCGAAAGACAAGTATGGACCTGTAGTTGGCCTACCCGTTGTTTCTGTTAAGATAGGAGATCACTGTTACCATGGTTTATGTGATATGGGAGCTAGTGTTACTGCAATACCCCGTTTTCTATATGATGAAATCAAAGATGAGATTGCACCTGCTGAGATAGAACCCATTGATGTCACTATCACGCTAGCTAATAGAGACACTATCTGCCCTTTGGGAATTGTGAGAGACGTAGAAGTCCTGTGTGGTAAGACGAAGTATCCTACTGATTTCCTCGTCCTTGGTACTGCACAAGATAGCTTTTGTCCCATCATATTCGATAGACCCTTTCTCAACACTGTCAATGCTCACATTGATCGCATTAAGCAGACTGTCACAGTAAGTTTCGAGGGTGTGTCTCATGAATTGAACTTCTCCATGTTTGGAAGACAACCCCATGAAAGAGAGTCGTCTGGTAGGGATGAAATCATTGCTCTTGCCTCTATTGTCGTACCTCCTACGGATCCTTTAGAGCAATATCTGCTTGAGAATGAAAATGATATGCATATGGAGGAGAGAGATGAGATAGATAGAATTGTCTTAGAACAATGTCCTATTCTCAAGAATAATCTGCCTATTGAACTGCTTGGGGATCCGCCCCACCAAAGGGTGATCTTGTGTTCGAGCTTAAACAGTTGCCTGATACTCTTAAGTATTCCTATCTTGATGAGAAGGAGATATATCCTGTCATTATTAGTGCTCTCCTGTGAGAGCGTGAAGAGAAGAAGTTACTAAAAACTCTGAGGAAGCACCGCGCTGCTATTGGATATACTCTTGATGATCTTAAGGGTATTAGTCCTACTCTATGTCAGCACAAGATTAAAACTGATCCTGACTTTAAACCAGTTGCTGATCATCAAAGGAGATTAAATCCTAAGGTGAAAGAGGTCGTTAGAAAAGAAATATTAAAGCTTCTGGAAGCAGGAATCATTTATCTTGTTGCTCATAGTGATTGGGTAAGTCCAGTACATTGCGTACCTAAGAAGGGAGGTATCACCGTCGTTCCTAATGATAAGGATGAACTAATCCCACAAAGGATTATTACCAGCTATAGAATGGTGATAGACTTCTGAAAACTGAACAAGGCAACCAGGAAAGATCATTATCCTTTGCCGTTCATCGACCAAATGCTAGAAAGGCTATCAAAGCACACTCACTTCTGCTTTCTAGACGGGTATTCAGGTTTCTCGCAAATACCTGTTGCACAATATGATCAAGAGAAAACCACTTTCACCTGCCCTTTCGGTACCTTTGCCTATAGACGTATGCCTTTTGGCTTATGTAATGCACCTTCCACCTTCCAATGATGTATGATGGCTATATTCTGTGACTTTTGTGAAAATATTGTCGAGGTTTTCATGGATGACTTCTCCATTTACGGGTCTTCCTTTGATGATTGCCTCAGCAACCTTGATCGAGTCTTACAGAGATGCGAAGAAACCAACCTCGTCTTGAATTGGGAGAAGTGCCACTTTATGGTTAATGAAGGTATCGTCTTAGGACACAAAATTTCTGAGAGAGGCATTGAAGTTGATAAGGCTAAGGTTGATGCAATTGAGAAAATGCCTTGCCCCACAGATATCAGAGGTATACGAAGTTTCCTAGGTCATGCTGGTTTCTATAGAAGGTTCATTAAAGACTTCTCTAAGATTTCTAGGCCTCTTACCAACCTCTTGCAAAAGGATGTTCCTTTTGTTTTTAATGAGCATTGTGAGGAAGCTTTAGAAATACTTAAGAAGGCTTTGATAACCGCACCTATTGTTGAACCACCTGACTGGAACTTGCCTTTGAAATCATGTGTGACACTAGTGATTATGTTGTTGGTGCTGTTCTAGGACAAAGAGTTGACAAGAGTTGACAAGAACTCTAGACAGTGCCCAAAGAAACTATACCACTATGGAGAAGGAATTTTTAGCAGTCGTGTTTGCACGTGAAAAGTTCAGATCTTGCATAGTTGACTCCAAAGTCACTATTCACTCTGATCATGCTGCTATTAAGTACCTCATGGAGAAGAAGGACGCTAAGCCTAGGCTGATCAGATGGGTTCTCCTACTACAGGAATTTGATTTGCACGTCGTTGACCAAAAGGGTGATGATAACCCTGTAGGAGATAACTTGTCTAAGCTAGAGAATGTCCGTGATGACCCACTACCAATTGATGACAGCTTTCCTGATGAGCAATTAAATGTCATCCGCACTTCACTTAGTGCACCGTGGTATGCCGATTATGCAAACTATATCGTAGCCAAATACATACCACCCAGTTTCACCTATCAACAAAAGAAGAAATTCTTCTTTGATTTGAGACACTACTTTTGGGATGATCCTCACCTTTATAAGGAAGGAGTAGATGGTGTTATTAGACATTGTGTGCCTGAACATGAACAGGGACAGATCCTGCAAAAGTGTCATTCTGAAGCCTACAGAGGACACCACGCTGGAGATATAACTACCCATAAGGTATTGCAATCAGGTTTCTATTGGCCCACTCTCTTCGAGGATGCTCGTAAGTTTGTCTTGTCTTGTGACGAATGCCAAAGGATAGGGAACATCAGTAAGCGTCAAGAGATGCATATGAACTATTCACTTGTCATTGAACCATTTGATGTCTGGGGCTTTGATTATATGGGACCCTTCCCGAGTTCCAATGGGTACACTCACATCTTAGTTGCTGTGGATTACGTTACTAATTGGGTAGAAGCTATCCCCACTAAAAATGTTGATCACCACACCTCTATTAAGATGCTTAAAGAGGTCATATTCCCAAGATTTGGAGTCCCTAGATACTTGATGACTAATGGCGGTTCACACTTCATTCATGGTGTTTTCCGCAAGATGCTAGCTAAGTATGATGTCAACCATAGAGTTGCATCTCCTTATCATCCTCAGTCTACTGGTCAAGTGGAGTTGAGTAATAGGGAGATCAAGTTGATCCTACAAAAGACCGTCAATAGGTCTCGAAAGAACTGGTCTGGTAAACTTGACGATGCACTATGGGCTTATAGGACTGCTTATAAGAATCCCATGGGCATGTCACCGTATAAAATGGTCTACGGTAAGGCCTGTCATTTACCTATTGAGCTGGAACACAAAGCTTATTGGGCAATCAAAGTGCTCAACTTTGATTTCAAACTTGCCGGTGAGAAGTGGTTGTTTGATGTCGGCTCGTTGGATGAATGGAGAGCCCAGGCATATGAGAATGCCAGGTTGTTCAAGGAAAAGGTTAAGAGATGGCCCGACAAACGAATACAGAAATGAGAGTTCAATGTAGGTGATTATGTCTTGCTATACAATTCTCGTTTGAGATTCTTTGTAGGAAAGCTTCTCTCTAAATGGGAAGGTCCCTATGTTGTCGAGGAAGTATATTGTTCCGGTGCCATCAAAATCAATAACACAAAAGGAAATTTTCCTAGAGTGGTAAATGGGCAATGAATCAAGCATTACATCTATGGTACTCCCATAAATGTTGAGACCAATATCATCAATGTCATAACTCCATAGGAGTACATAAGGGATGTTTATCAGCCTCTTTCAGACCGTGAAAACGAAGATGTATATGTTTCGGGAAGAAATAGGACTCCGATACTTTTCCAATAGGAAATTTCCTCAGTTTTGGAATTTTTGGAAAATTAGAAAAATAAAAAGCAGTCCGGAGAGCAAACGAGGAAGCCACAAGGGCCCACACTGCCACCACCCCCCTGGTGGCGGTGGGCAAGCTTGTGGGCACCTCGTGTGCCTCCCGGACTCCGTTTTCTTGCGGAGGAGTCCTTCTGGCCCAGAAAAAAATCAATATATTGTCGCCCGAAGGTTTTGATCTCCGTATCGCGTAGTTTTCCTCTGTTTTCGTTTCGAGCTTGTTGTCCGCCACAGATTTAGGTCAAGATGTCTTCTCAAGATTCAGAAGAAGAGATCTATGTGGCCGATGATCGTGCTAACTCTAGGATTAATGGGGACTCGGAACCATATGGTTGGACCACTGATGAGGAAGAGGACAATGAGCCCAAGGGGAAGGAGCAAACGAGTTCCGATAAAGAGGAGGCTCCTCTACCTCAAAATGCAAACACCCATGTGGAGTTCAAGAAGTCAAGCCTCCCTGACCTTAGGAAGAAGCCTAAGACCTTGTTTATCCCTTCTCGTTTCTTGCAGGAGAGTAAGCAGGAACTTTGCCTTAGACGGTTGAAACTTGAGGGGGAAAATGACGATCTAAGGGAGCAGAACCTTTTGCTCAAGTGGAAATCAGACAACCTCAAGACTGCGACAACAACACCACCATCACCACCAAAGGAACACAACGAAGCATTGGTATGGGCAATCCCCTTGGCTTCTGCCAAGCTTGGGGGAGTTGCCCTGGTATCGTTTCACCTTTATATCTTTTGCTTTTACCTTTGTTTTTGTTCTTTCCTTTTCAGTTTTTATTTATTCTTTTAGAGGAATAAGTATTTAGTTTTTAGTTTGAGTCTTTTGCTTTTGTCTCTCCCCCGATGTATTCGAGCTTACGAGATACATAATAAAGAGTGTCTTAGTCAAGGGCTCTGCTTTGTGCCATGATCAAAAGTATGAAAAGAACGATAGCATGAAAGATCGTGAGACGATCTTATGGAAAGTGATAACTTCACATATGACAAGTATGATGATTGAAACTTGTTGAGAATAAATTAACATAGACCTCAGTCATTGTTGCAATTAATAAGAAGTAATAAGGAAAGAGAGGTTCACATATAGATATATCATCTTTGACACTTTTTGCAATTGTGAACACTCACCAAACTATTGCATTCCTAGGAGTAGATGTTGGACAAGGAAGACGACAAAATGAATTGTGTTTTCTTGGTTCCAAACAATGTTATATGATTAGAGATCCCTTAGCATGTGACGATTGCCTCCACCTCATATTAGCCAAAACTCCCGCACCAAGTAGAGATACTACTTGTGCATCCATAAACCTCCAAACCAGTTTTGCCATGAGAGTCCACCATACCTACCTATGGATTGAATAAGATTCTTCAAGTAAGTTGTCATCGGTGCAAGCAATAAAAATTAATCTCTAATATGTATGATCTGTTAGTGTGTGGAAAATAAGCTTTGTACGAACCTATGATGAGGAAGACATAAAAGCGACAGACTGCATAATAAAGTTCTTTATCACAGGAGGCAATATAAAGTGACGTTCCTCCACACTAAGAGGACACACATTCAAACCTCAAAAGCGCATGACAACCTCTGCTTCCCTCTGCGAAGGGCCTATCTTGTACCTTTACTTTTTACCCTTGTAAGAGTCATGGTGATCATCACCAATTCCCCTTTTGCCTTTGTCTTGGCTACCGTCACATGCTTGGGAATGATCTATATTCATATATCAACTTGGAGTTGAGTACTAATGCTTTATTGTTGTTGACTTTACCCTTGAGGTAAACCGTTGGGAGGCAAAATTATAAGCCCCTATCTTCCTGTGTGTCCAGCTGAAGCTATGACACCATGAGTACCACGTGAGTTGTAACAATTGTGGAAAACAAAAGAGATGATTGAGTATGTGGGTTTGCCTCACAAGCTCTTATTTGACTCTTTCTGATGTTGTGATAAATTACAATTGCTTCAGTGACTATGGACTATTGTTGGTTACTTCTCGGTAAGGTTTTTGCTTCATGCTTTGCTTTGTGAAGGAATTGTTACTTTCCCATAAGAATCTTTATGATGTATTGCTGTGCTATGTGTGATCATGATGCCCTCATGTTCGTATTATGTTTTATCGACACCTTCATCCCCAAACATGTGGACATGTTTATGGAACTTGGTTTTCGCTTGAGGACAAGCGAGTTCTAAGCTTGGGGGACTTGATACGTCCATTTTGCATCATGTTTTCATGTTGATATTTATTGCTTCTTGGGCTGTTATATTACTTGTGGTACCATATTTATGCCTTTTCTCTCTTATTTTGCAAGGATTCTTGGAAGAGGGAGAATTCAGGCACCTGGAATTCTGGACTAGAAAAGGAGCAAATCCTAGTCCACTATTCTAAACATCTCCAATGGCCCTGAAAATTTACGTGGATTTTTTCTGGAATATATTAAAAATACTGGGCGAAAGAACTACCTAAGGGGGGCCACCAGGGCCCCACAAGCTTGCCCACCACCACCACCCCCCTGGTGGCGCAGGGCAGGCTTATGGGCAACCCACTGGCCCACTAGCCCCCCTCTTTTGCTATATGATGCGTCCTGACCTGGAAAAAATCATATGGGAGCTTTTTCGTGGTTTCACCGCCGCCACGGGACGGAACTTGAGCAGATCCAATCTAGAGCTCCGGCAGGACAATCATGCCAGGGAAATTTCCCTCCCGGAGGGGGGAATCGTCGCCATCATCATCACCAACACTCCTCTCGTGGGAGGGGAGGCATCTTCATCAGCACCATCTCCTCTCCAATCCCTAGTTTATCTCTTGTAACCAATCTTCGTCTCGCAACTCAGATTGGTAATTGTAAGGTTGCTAGTAGTGTTGATTACTCTTTGTAGTTCATGCTTGTTGGATTACTTGGTGGAAGATTTTATGTTCAGATCCTTGATGCTATTCATTACACCTCTGGTCATGATTATGATTATGTCTTGTAAGTAGTTACTTCTGTTCCCGAGGACATGGGATAAGTCATGCTGATAATAGTCATGTGAATTTGGTATTCTTTCGGTATTTTGATATGATGCATGTTGTTTTTCCTCTAGTGGTGTTATGTGAACGTCGACTACATAACACTTCACCATATTTGGGCCTAGAGGAAGGCATTGGGAAGTTTTAAGTAGATGATGGGTTGCTGGAGTGACAGAAGCTTAAACCCCAGTTTATGCGCTGCTTCGTGAGGGGCGGATTTGGATCCACTAGTTTAATGCTATGGTTAGACTTTATCTTAATTCTTCTTCTGTAGTTGCAGATGCTTGCGAGAGAGGTTAATGATAAGTGGGATGCTTGTCCAAGTAAGGGCAGTACCCAAGCGCCGGTCCACCCACAGATGAAACTATCAAAGTAACGAATGTGAATCATATGAACATGATGAAACTAGCATGAAAGAAATTCCCGTGTGTCCTCGGGAGCGTTTTTCCTCCTATAAGACTTTGTTCAGGCTTGTCCCTTGCTACAAAAGGGATTGGGCCACTTGCTGCACCGTTTCTACTACTTGTTACTTGTTACTCTTTGCTTGCTACGTTTCACCTCGCTACACAATCACTTTTTACCGCTACTTTTAGTGCTTGCAGTTATTACCTTGCTAAAATCCGTTTATCAGAGCCTTCTCCTCCTCGTTGGGTTCGACACTCTTACTTATCGAAAGGACCATGATTGATCCCCCATACTTATGGGTCATCACTAGGTACACATAAGGGGAGGGGTTGCTGACGTCACCCATGGTGCGTGCCGGCTCGGCGTCAGGACCCCCCTCTTTGCTCGAGCGGGACACCTGGATGTACCGCTCCACCAGGGTGCCCACATGCGGACAGACATCATCCCAAAGAAGATGGCGGGACTCAGCAGGCGCCGACTCGACGACGCGCCGAAGGTCGAGCTCCGGAGCGAGGTGGCGCAGGTTGGAGAAGACGAGCGTCAGGGCAAGGCCAAGAAGCTCGTACGCGCTGGACGCGTTGTCCTCCTCCATGCGGGAGACGTCAGCCTCCAGCGCCTCCACGACCCTCTGGAAGAAGGCGAGGTAGCTCCCGTCGCTCCGCACGTTAGCCACCTTCGAGGTCTCCCCCGCAAATCGTCGCGTCGCGGCGGCCGTCCGACCGGTGATGTGCGCGAATTGCTTGGCGCACTGGGACGCCATCAGCCGGGCGTACGACGCCTTGTCTTGAGCGGCTTGCACGGTGTCAGTCAACTCCATGACCTGCTGCTGCAGCGACGCCAGCTCCGCCTTGGCCTCCGCCTCGCCTTGGCGGGCGGCGTGGAGGGCGGCCTCGGTGCACTCAAGCTGGGCCCGCAACCCCTCCACCTCCTCTTGGAGCTTGCCAAGCTTGGGTTTCTTGGAGGAGGGCGTGCTGGAGAAGAAGTAACATCAACCACCAAGCAGCAGATGAAGCAACAAGTAAAGGAGACACAACAAGAGACTTAGTCGCCGGCCATAGCCTAGCGGTGACGGACCCGCGGATCCCCCGAGGGCCCTCCACCGCTGCCTCCCCAGCCGGACAAAGGCGCGGGATGCGCCGCGCGCTTCCCCCGGCGAAAACCATCTCCGGGCGACGCCATGGAGATGAAGAGCGAAGGGGAGTAGAGTCTTTCTTGCAGCAAGCAGAGGAAGCAAAGAAGAAGCTCGAGGTTGCAGTGCCTCCCCCCAACGAGGCTGGGCAAATTTATAGGTGGGCCAGCCACGCATCGTTATGGTCACCAAGTGTCGTGGGAGCGCGAGCGTCGCGCGCCGCACGAGGGTCACGAGGTGGTCCGACGGGAGCGCTGCCGCCCACGTCGCCTCACCTATCCACCGAGCGGTCACGTCTGTGAAGGCCGTTGGGCGTAGTCAGGCCACACTCCTGCCATTCAATGAGCAATGATGGCTTGCACGATTCTTGGGGACTCTACCGTTGTGGCCTGGTGCAACCCGGGTGCCTGGAGGAGCGAGAGCGTCATCGTGCGACTGTAGGACACGTGTGCCGCCTAGCCCATAGGCTAATGGGGCCCGCAATACTTCGGGGCGCCCTCAAGGCTTCGCCGAGAATCCAACCCAGGCGCGCCTTGGGCCCAGGGGCTATTGTCAGCGTTCTGGGAATGGGGGTAAATGCTGATGTAGAGGGCGGATATTCCGAGGTGAGGCCCAACCTCAGGAGTAAAGGCTGACGTAGAGGGAGGAGGCAGAAGGTGTTGCAGTTTCCCCTTTGGTACAAAGAGGCCAAAGGTGAACGTTGTTTCCTAGGCATCTTCTAAAGGTTTCCCTTCTGGTGCAACAAGACCATGGCCGCCCGCCGGCAGGACGACATCATCGCTACGCCCACCCCTGCAGTGCAGGAAACTACTTTGTAGGCGAAGAACACTTTTGGCAGGGAAAGCATGTTTCATTGTCCCCCTTCGAAATTGGCCATTGTGGGATCCCTTCCCCCCGAAACTATAAGGGAAGAGGACCCATGCCACCGCTATATATAGAAAGGGTACGATACTTCGTAGGGGGGGTCAGCTCATTCTCACCATTGAGCAACACACAAAGCCACATAGCCTCCGGAGGATCGAGAGAACTGTACTAGTTCATCCGCAAACCTCCACAAGAGGCAATCCACCAAAGCAGGAGTAGGGTTTTACTCTTCCCAGCGGCGCCAACCTGGGTAAACTGTTGTATTCCGTGTTTCCCGCACCATCGAGTGAGTCCTTCGTCGTTCCCATTGAGTAGCGATCTAGGCAAGGTTAAGCAGGGAGAGATCTTCCTACACGCCCCTGTGTTCGAATCTTTAGGGTTTTGCGGAGCCCGAAATCGAACAAAAATCTATTCACGCTTCATCACAAAACTTGAACAAGCACTTTTTGGATCCTCCGGGTGGGGAGCACTCGGAGCCACCAATTCGACGAGGGCTGACTTCCAGAAATTCCTAAGTGTTTTTCCGTGAGACCAACTCCTATAAATTCGGATCCACCAAAGTCATTCTAGGTTTATTCGGTTTTCTACCTCGGTGTAACAGTTCAGAAAATCTCGCCGTCACCAAGTTCCTCTATCAACTGACAATTTAGAACTTTGGTGCCACCTATATTTTCTTTTTGGTGTCGCCAATAGAAAATAGGTCTATATATACGCACGATGGACTTTGAAAAATTCCTTCAAAAGTTTCACTCTCAAAACCCATTGTTGCCTCTGCCAATGTCCACAGATGCTCTTTATTGTCTCTCGCA
Organism: Hordeum vulgare subsp. vulgare; assembly: GCF_904849725.1. NCBI lineage: Eukaryota > Viridiplantae > Streptophyta > Magnoliopsida > Poales > Poaceae > Hordeum > Hordeum vulgare. The sequence goes on along the minus strand of NC_058523.1, from coordinate 290,109,058 downwards.
CACCCTTGCCACTGGAATCCGTTGTTGTCCACGGGATTCTCCTCCGTCGTTGCCGCCATAGAGAGGCTCCACCAAGATAAGGTAAAGCCCTGATCCCTCTTGTATTCCTCATCTGATTCATACACGATAGTTCATGCCAATCTCCTTGCCACTGTATGCAATGATTGATACTCAAAAATTCCTTTAGAGTAGACTGAACAGAAAAATAGGGTTAGGTTTCCAAAATAAGTGAACTCGGACCCTCCAAGCGGAAACACTTCAGAGTCATCGATGTGGTTTTGACCACATCATAAAGGACTTTTTGGTGAAACTAAAAGTTTGCTATCAGTGTCACCGAAGTGGGATCTAGGAGATATGTGAGTAGTTTTGGAGAGACCAAAACACATCTTAGTGAAACTGAAAGATGTTACAAAGTCATCGTTGCTTGCATTGAAGTATCCGAAATCGTTAACTTAGTTGAACCGACTTGCATATTGTGAAAACCTGAAACTAAGATTTTGAGTTCAAAACTTTCCAAAACATCTATATTTGTGACGATACTATGTTCTACTCTTTTATATCTAATTTACATGGTCAAGGTCAACATGCCAGGTTCATATAACAATCATAATAAGTGTCGACTTGGATGCATGCACTAGTCATGAGCAGAGTTCAGAAGACTCAAACACCCCTAGTTCTCATGGCTTGCCCAAAGCATGGACCAGGGCAAGAAAGCAAAAGAACCCACATGAAGAAGATAAGGATTTCATGCCTGATGAGGTCACCTCTAGAAAGCAGCCAAAGAAGAAAGATAGAGGTATGAAAAACAAAATGTCTTAACTAGTAGTAGCTAAGAAGGGTATGTCCATCTCATTAGAGAACCTTCGAAACTCAAAGAGGACCAAGTATTTGTATAGGAAGCCATCAAAGAAGAGAGAGAGTAAGATGACTATCCATGTGATTGGGAGGCCAACCTCCATGCATATTGACCTTGAAGAAGAAGAATAGTGAGAACTAGCTGCAAACCCTCCTACTCCCAAGAAGGGGGAGCTGATAGCTGATGCTATGACCAACAAGCCACCCACCAACACCAAGTCCAAGTGCCCCCAATCCAAAGACGAAAACAAGAGACATATCTTCTATACAGAATAACAAGACTTCATTTTGTAATAAAGGAGAAAGACCATACCCTGAGGCAGATGATGATGATGATGTCATTGTGTTGACGAAGCTCAGACCCAGTCTCTCAGAGCATAATGATACTCATCATGTTGTTGAGAACATGAAGGAGAGGAAGGACCAAGGGCCAACGAAATGGAGAGTTGTCGATCCCTAGTCAACAAGGGAGAATACTGTAGTGGATTACCATTTCCACACCAAGGAGAAACAAAAGTTCTATGAGACAGAGCTTCTAGACAAGAACCATGCAGTCAGTGACATGAGATTTGTTGATTGTGAGTTCATCAAAGTAAATGAAGTTTAATTTCCACATGTATATGAGTGCTTTAGACTGATGGGCATGGATAAGCAATTGGGACAAAGATGACTACCTGGAATGATGAGCTTATAATGCAATCCTACTCCACAACACACTTATACCTAGATGGGAGGATCATATGGATGAATGAGGGAACCAGATACCAGTCTATAGTGGATGAGTGTGTTTAACTCATTGGTACCCCCAAGGTGGAGGATGGAGACTTGGATGTATAATTTGTGTCTAAGATGAACCACAACTCCATGTCCAACATCCACACTACCATTCCCCAGGAGTATGTGAAGACACACACGTTTGGCTCCGTCTACTTTTTGCATGCTCACCTCCCTACCTCCAACACCATTCCGTGGCACACTGTGATGCCCATGTTAGGAGATGCCAAGATGAACCGAGGATTGTCCATTCATATGCTACATCATGTTGGCAAAAACACCACGACCAGAGTGATGGATCTAATTGTTGAGACCATCAAGAGGAAAAGTGTTGACAAGAAAAGGTCTTGTGGATATGCCCCATACATTCAGATGTTGATCAACTCCAAAATTGAGAAGAAGATATATCTTCTTGATCGCCCACACCTGCCACTCCCGCGGGAGCTCAAGGATAACATTGTGATGATGGACCCTTCCAATCCTACTGTCGGAATCTAGGACTCGGGTCCAAGAAACCCCCTCAAGAACTAGGGTTCGAACACTCGGGGACTTGGCTTGGCAACCTGCAACTTGACAACGACTATGGTGAGGCCGCCGACGAGCTCCCTCACTTTTACCAGGCATGAAGGGGACGCATGAGATACCTAGGTTCGGGCCACCATGCAGTGTAATACCCTACTCCCGCTTGTGTTAGATTGCTCTATGACACAGAGCTTAGATTGAGGTATACATGGTGTGGGGGAGAGAATGGCTCAATCCCCTTACATGGAAGTGGCTGGTTGATACGTCTCCAACGTATCTATAATTTTTGATGGTTCCATGCTATTATGTTGTCAACTTTGGATGTTTTATATGCATGAATATGCTATTTTATATCTTTTTGGTACTAACCTATTAACTCAGTGCCAGGTGCCAGTTACTATTTTTTCCGTGTTTTTGGCCCATTTTCAGACGGAGTCCAAATGGAATGAAACTTTACGATGATATTTTTGGACCAAAAGAGACCCCCGAAGCTTTGGGAAAAGGTCAGATGGGCCACGAGGGAGTCACAAGCCCTCACTCCGCCAACACCACCCCCGGTGGTGGCGCGTAGGCTTGTGACCTCCTCGTAGGCCCAACTTACGCAATTCGACTGCCATAAATTCCTATAAATTCAGAAACCTCCAGAAAGAAACCTAGATCGGGAGTTCTGCCGCCGCAAGCCTCTGTAGCCACCAAAAACCAATCTGGAGCCCGTTCTGGCACCCTGCCGGAGGGGGAATCCATCTCCGGTGGCCATCTTCATCATCCCGGCGATCTCCATGACGAGGAGGGAGTAGTTCTCCCTCGGGGCTGAGGGTATGTACAAGTAGCTATGTGTTTGATCTCTCTCTCTCTCGTGTTCTTGAGATGTCTTGATCTCGATGTACCATGGGCTTTGCTACTATAGTTGGATCTTATGATGTTCTTCCCCCTCTCCCTCTTGTAATAAATTGAGTTTCCCCTTTGGAGTTATCTTATCGAAATGAGTCTTTGAGAACACTTGATGTATGTCTTGCACATGTCTATCTGTTGTGATCAACTTGCGGGTTTGTGACAATTGGGAACCTATGCATATGGGTTGGCACACGTGGATTCATGTGAGTACTTGATGTATGTTTTGGTGATCAACTTGCGGGTTCGTGACATTGGGAACCTACGCAGAGGGGTTGGCACACGTTTTGACTCTCTGGTAGAAACTTTGGGGCACTCTTTGATGTTCTATGTGTTTTTTGAATAGATGATTCTAAGATTGTGTGATGCATATCGTATAATCATACCCACGGATACTTGAGGTTACAATGAACTATCTAGGTGACATTAGGGTCTTGGTTGATATGTATCTTCAGGTGTTATTCTACTACGAACTCTATGATGGATCGAACGGAAAGAATAGCTTCGTGTTATTTTACTACGGACTCTTGAATAGATTGATCAGAAAGAATAACTTTGTGGTGGTTTCATACCCGACAATAATCTCTTCGTTTGTTCTCCGCTATTAGTGACTTTGGAGTGACTCTTTGTTGCATGTTGAGGGCTAGTTATATGATCCAATTATGTTATCATTGTTGAGAGAACTTCACTAGTGAAAGTATGAACCCTAGGTCTTGTTTCCACGCATTGCAATACCGTTCGTGCTCACTTTTACCATTTGTTACCTTGCTGATTTTGTAATTTCAGATTACAAAAACCTATATCTACCATCCATATTGCACTTGTATCACCATCTCTTCGCCGAACTAGTGCACCTATACAACTTACCATTGTATTGGGTGTGTTGGGGACAGAAGAGACTCTTTGTTATTTGGTTGCAGGGTTGCTTGAGAGAGACCATCTTCATCCTACGCCTCGTGTGGATTGATAAACCTTAGGTCACCCACTTGAGGGAAAATTGCTACTGTCCTACAAACCTCTGCACTTGGAGGCCCAACAACGTCTACAAGGAGAAGGTTGCGTAGTAGACATCAAGCTCTTTTCTAGCGCCATTGCCGGGGAGGTTGGCGCTTGAAGGTATATCTTTAGATCTGGCAATCGAATGTTTTTGTTTCTTGTTATTTCGCTGGAAAACTATAAAGAAATGGAATTGAGGATGCCTCATATGCTCCATCTTTTCAATGTCTTTCGTGAGCATGATGGGAAGGAAAACTGTGCTGAAGTGCTGAAAGAAGAATTACATAGAATGCTTGGCATAGAATACCTGAATGATGAGCATAATTGCAATGCTGTTAGCATGAATTCTATGAATATCCATGATGCTAATTGCGATTGCACTATTCATGATGAAAATGCCTCCTATAAGCATGTTGATTTCTGTCGTATACATAGAGTTTGCAAATATATACCAAAAAGAGAAGATAGATTTTGCAAGACGCATAAGTATTTAGAAACTAAGTCATTGCATGTGATGCTAGATGATTGTGCTGAAATATTTAATATTGATAGCCGGCCTTGTGAACTTTGCAATGAACATGGTCATTTAAATCTGCAATGCAAATTGTTTCATGATCAAATCATGTCCAAAAATTGTGATGACTTGATTTCCCTTGCGTATCACAATGAACTTAGTTTCCTTCTGAGATATGAAGAAATGAAACGTATAACTAAGGACCTTCCAGATTGGGGTGTCATGAAAATGCTTGATTATGATCTAGAAGAAATTTATTTATATTGTGCGGTGAATTGCATGGAGAATCCTTATATTGCCTATTACCTAAAGGCAAGGAAACAAATAGGAGATAAAGATAAGACTAACGAAGGGGGAGAGGTTTCCCAATACCCTCCTATTATTTCTTATGATGAATCAGGTAACGAGGAGGAGCTCTCTATTCAATCAACCTCTCCAAAAGGAAGCTTGGAAGAATTAAGTAAATCTTCACATGGGGTGAAGAAGAAGAAAAGAAGAAAAAGTAAAGGTAAAGAGGTATCTCTCCCAAATTGTATAAATATGGAGTGTGATAATAATTGCTATACTCTTGGTGTTATTCATGCTATTAATGATGAGAGTGATTCTGTCTATGATTTGCAAAAGCACAAGCATGGGGATGCCATGTTTGAGAATATATTTGCTACAATTAAAGTTTGTCCCAAGCTTGGGGATGCTTCGTTAAGTGAAGATGATCCTTTTAGTCCCCCCACTTTGAGCGATCAAATTTAATATGACTTTTGCATGCCTCCTATCTATGATGATTATTGCGACGATACTTACACTATAAAGAAGAGGGATGATAAAACTTGTCATACTCTCGAGTACCCCTTTGCTAAACCATGCTTTTTCAATGTGGAAACTATTTGTAGTGCTCAAGTCTTTTACGATACTCCCACTACTATTCTTGAGAATAGATTTCCTTATGTGGAGAGTAGTAAAATTTCTATGCTTGTAGATCATGAAAAGAAAGCTTTAGGTGCTGGTTATATTGTCGAATTCATTCATGATGCTACTGAAAATTACTATGAGAGAGGATCATATGCTTCTACTTATTGCAATAGTATCAAGCTTCCTCTTCATATATTGAAATTTTTGAAGCTATGCTTGTTTTGCCTTCCTGTGCTAGTTGATTCTTGCTCCAATAAATTGTTTGATCACAAAATCCCTATGCATAGGAAGTGGGTTAGACTTAAATGTGCTAGCCATTTTCTCCATGATGCTCTCGTTGTGTTTCAATCCTTACCTTTTATGTGAGCATCATTGAAATCAATGCCTAGCTAAGGGCGTTAAACGATAGCGCTTGTTGGGAGGCAACCCAATGAATAAATTTTTCTTTTCTTTTTTGATTCCTGTTTTGTTTTCTCCACACCATCATAATTCTGTTATGATTGTGTCTTTTGTGTTTCTTTTTGTGTTTGTTCCAAGCAAAACTGTTATGATTAGTCTTGGTGATGATTGTTTGATCATGCTGGAAAAAGACAGAAACTTTCTGCTCACGAAAAGAATTTTAGTTTTTATTCTGTAAGAGATTTTGAGCTGATTCTTCTTGATGCTGATTTCTATGCAATATCTGCAGACTGTAGTAATTGTTCAGATTTTTTGAAGTACCACAGGTATACGAAATATACAGATTGCTACAGACTGGTTTGGTGTTAACAGATTCTGTTTTTGTTGAGTTGGTTGCTTATTTTGATGAAACTATGGATAGTATCGGAGGGTATTAGCCATGGAAGATTGAAAATACAGTAACCCAACATCAGAATAAGTAGAGTTTAAATTTTCTATAGTACCTAAGGAAGTGGTGGTTTGCTTTCTCATACTAATGTTATCACGAGTTTCTGTTTAAGTTTCGTGTTGTGAAGTTTTCAAGTTTTGGGTGAAGTTCTTATGGACAAAGAGATAAAGAGTGGCAAGAGCTCAAGCTTGGGGATGCCCAAGGCACCACAAGATATTCAAGGATGCCGTAAAATCCTAAGCTTGGGGATGCCCCGGGAAGGCATCCCCTCTCTCGTCTTCAATCCATCCGTAACGTTACTTGGGGCTATATTTTTATTCACCACATGTTATGTGTTTTTGCTGGGAGCGTCTTGTATCGTAGGAGTATTTTATTTTTGTTGTGTCGCAATCATCCTTGCTGCACACCTAGAGAGAGAGACATGCACTCACCGTGATTTTGTCGAGCTTCACTTATATCCTTTGGTAGACAATTCAGCTCACATGTGCTTCACTTATATCTTTTGAGCTAGATACTTTTGCTCTATGTGCTTCACTTATATATTTTGGAGCGCAGCAGTGCGTGGCTTGGTAGTTGATATATGTTTTGAAAGTAGTATCAAAAGGGGTAGTTATCCAAAGGGATATGAAAACTTCCACCTTCATGTGCATTGAATAGTTAGAGAAGTTTGATTCATCTCAATTAGTTTTGAGTTGTGGTTTTGGTAATACTGAAGTCATGCTAGTAAGGTGTTCTGGATCTAGAAATACTTGTGTTGAAGTTAGCGATTCCCATAGCATGCATGTATGGTGAACCGGTATGTGATGAAATCTGAGCGTGGTTAGTCTATTTATTGTCATCCTTTGCGTGGCGGTCGGGATCGCGCGATGGTTTATACCTACCAACCCTTCCCCTAGGAGTATGCGTTGAATGCTTTGTTTCGATTACTAATAAATTTTTTGCAACAAGTATATGAGTTCTTCATGACTAATGTTGAGTCCATGGTTTAGATGCACTTTCACCTTCCACCATCACTATCTTCTTAGTGTCGTGCAACTTTCGCCGGTGCACAAAACCCACCATTAGCCTCCCTCAAAACAGCCACCATACCCACCTACTATGGCTTTTTCAAAGTCATTCCGAGATATATTGCCATGCAACTACCACCATGACATGTGCCACCATGTCTACATTGCCAATGCATGATCGTAAGATAGCTAGCATGATGTTTCCATTAATGTCTATGCCATGCTAGATCATTGTCACGGTACACTACCGAAGGCATTCCATATAGAGTCATAGTAGCTCTAAGTTTTGAGTTGAAAGTGTGATGATCATCATTGATGGAGCATTGTCCCATGTGAGGAAATAAAAGAGGCCAAAGATGCCCACAAAAAAATATAAAAAAATAGGCCAAAGAACGCACCAAAAAAATTAAAAAAAATATGAGAGAAAAAGAGAGAAGGGACAATACTACCACTTTTCCACACTTGTGCATATTAAGCACCATGATCTTCATGATTGAGAGTCTCTCGTTTTTTCACCACCATATAGCTAGTGGGAAATTTTCATTATATAACTTGGCTTCTATATTCCAATGATATGCTTCCTCAAAATTGCCTTAGGTCTTCGTGAGCAAGCAAGTTGGATGCACACCCACTAGTTTTCTTTAAGAGATTTCACATACTCTTAGCTCTAGTGCATCATTTGTATGGCAATCTCTACTCATTCACATTGATATCTATTGATGAGAATCGCCACAGCTTATTGATATGCCTAGTTAATGTGATCATCTTCTCCTTTTTTGTCTTACAACCTCCACCACACTCCACACCACTTATAGTGCTAAAACCATGGATCACGCTCATGTATTGCGTGAGAGTAGAAAAGGTTTGGGAAAGTAAAGGTGTGAAACAATTACTTGGCCAATACCGGGGTTGTGCATGATTTAAATTCGTTGTGCAATGATGATAGAGCATAGCCAGACTATATGCTTTTGTAGGGATAACTTTATTTTGATCTTGTTATTTTGAAAGTTCATGATTACCTTGCTAGTTTGATTGAATTATTATGGTTTCCACGTCAATAGAAAACTATTGTTTTGAAACTAACAGATCTGAACATTCACGTCACGTGAGAGAAGTTACAAAGGACAACTATGCTAGGTAGCATGCAACATCAATAATTCATTCTTTATCACTTCCCTACTCGAGGACAAGCAGGAGTTAAGCTTGGGGATGCTTTATACGTCTCCAACGTATCTATAATTTTTTATGGTTCCATGCTATTATGTTGTCAACTTTGGATGTTTTATATGCATGAATATGCTATTTTATATCTTTTTGGTACTAACCTATTAACTCAGTGCCAAGTGCCAGTTTCTATTTTTTCCGTGTTTTTGGCCCATTTTCAGACGGAGTCCAAATGGAATGAAACTTTACGATGATATTTTTGGACCAAAAGAGACCCCCGAAGCTTTGGGAAAAGGTCAGATGGGCCACGAGGGAGTCACAAGCCCTCACTCCGCCAACACCACCCCCGGTGGTGGCGCGTAGGCTTGTGACCTCCTCGTAGGCCCAACTTACGCAATTCGACTGCCATAAATTCCTATAAATTCAGAAACCTCCAGAAAGAAACCTAGATCGGGAGTTCTGCCGCCGCAAGCCTCTGTAGCCACCAAAAACCAATCTGGAGCCCGTTCTGGCACCCTGCCGGAGGGGGAATCCATCTCCGGTGGCCATCTTCATCATCCCGGCGATCTCCATGACGAGGAGGGAGTAGTTCTCCCTCGGGGCTGAGGGTATGTACAAGTAGCTATGTGTTTGATCTCTCTCTCTCTCGTGTTCTTGAGATGTCTTGATCTCGATGTACCATGGGCTTTGCTACTATAGTTGGATCTTATGATGTTCTTCCCCCTCTCCCTCTTGTAATAAATTGAGTTTCCCCTTTGGAGTTATCTTATCGAAATGAGTCTTTGAGAACACTTGATGTATGTCTTGCACATGTCTATCTGTTGTGATCAACTTGCGGGTTTGTGACAATTGGGAACCTATGCATATGGGTTGGCACACGTGGATTCATGTGAGTACTTGATGTATGTTTTGGTGATCAACTTGCGGGTTCGTGACATTGGGAACCTACGCAGAGGGGTTGGCACACGTTTTGACTCTCTGGTAGAAACTTTGGGGCACTCTTTGAAGTTCTATGTGTTTTTTGAATAGATGATTCTAAGATTGTGTGATGCATATCGTATAATCATACCCACGGATACTTGAGGTTACAATGAACTATCTAGGTGACATTAGGGTCTTGGTTGATATGTATCTTCAGGTGTTATTCTACTACGAACTCTATGATGGATCGAACGGAAAGAATAGCTTCGTGTTATTTTACTACGGACTCTTGAATAGATCGATCAGAAAGAATAACTTTGTGGTGGTTTCATACCCGACAATAATCTCTTCGTTTGTTCTCCGCTATTAGTGACTTTGGAGTGACTCTTTGTTGCATGTTGAGGGCTAGTTATATGATCCAATTATGTTATCATTGTTGAGAGAACTTCACTAGTGAAAGTATGAACCCTAGGTCTTGTTTCCACGCATTGCAATACCGTTCGTGCTCACTTTTACCATTTGTTACCTTGCTGATTTTGTAATTTCAGATTAAAAAAACCTATATCTACCATCCATATTGCACTTGTATCACCATCTCTTCGCCGAACTAGTGCACCTATACAACTTACCATTGTATTGGGTGTGTTGGGGACAGAAGAGACTCTTTGTTATTTGGTTGCAGGGTTGCTTTAGAGAGACCATCTTCATCCTACGCCTCCCGCGGATTGATAAACCTTAGGTCACCCACTTGAGGGAAAATTTCTACTGTCCTACAAACCTCTGCACTTGGAGGCCCAACAACGTCTACGAGGAGAAGGTTGCGTAGTAGACATCACTCGTCGCCTCTTGTAGTGCCTTTGTCCTCTTCCCGGAAAATAGGAGCGTGAAATGGTGGCCACAAGGCGACCATTCGAAGGGGGACAATAGCCCATGTGGTCCTAACTAAAGATGGTCATTGCTTGATACAGATGTCTTGATCATGCCCTAGTGGGATTGGCGATGACCTCCTTTCCGACGCACCGATATGTCCTGATCCCCTATTACCAGAATGGCAAGATTTGGGAACCTGTTTATAGGGAGGCGCCCGGTGTTGCACCCTAATCACCAGAGGGGAAAGCATCTGTGTCCACGACTACTGACACGACCTCTGTTGTCCTTCTGTGCACACGGGTGTCACCCATGTGATGGGCGTGGATCCCTGTGGCTGGCTATGTCCAACATGCCTTGCGAAGAGGCCTCGCAAGGGGGGTCTCGTGATGTGCTTCGGTACTTGGTGGCATTGGCCAGGACTCACCTAACGGTGCTAGACCTCATGATGCCAGCCCCCCGCAAGGTAACTTCTTCCGGAGCGACCAATACCAAGACATCCTCGGCAAGCCGACCCACATCTCGACTTCTATGCCGGAGGCACACGTGTCATGGTACCCTGGTTCTCGCTCAGACGGCAGTAGCCCCCAGGCCCGCGGAGTGCGTTTTCCACAAGTGGAGCACGAACAACTCGGGTCGAGACGTAGCAGGTCCTGACGAACTGCCAACCCAGTAGGTGACGCGTGTGAGTCACAATGGGACGACACGCACCCACTTCTCCCACGATGCCTTGGAAATTGCGCACCAGCCTTAAAACTCGCGCGCATGCCAGGCGAAACCATCATTGTTTGCCTTTTGCTAGACGCTTCCCTCGTGCATTTCTCCTCCTTCACTATGCACCCGCCACTCACCGTTCTACTTCCCCACCTCCTTCTCCACCTGCGCCATTGCTTCACCATAGCCATGGTGCCGAAAAGGAGCGTTGTCACCACCGGAGCGCAGGTGGACCAACGCTGCTGCCCTCCACCATTAGGAGCGTGCACGGGTTGCAGAAGCTCATCCCGCTGACGGCTAGTGCTCACAATGAGCATTGGGCCACCAAGATCTGGTCGGCCTCAAGGCCCACTATCGGCGATGACATTCCCCTTCTTCTTCTTATACATCTTCGGAGGTCTGCTCCCTCCTTTCCTGGACTTCTTCAACGCGGTTCTGGAGCACTACGAGATCTAAGCACTCCATATCCACCCCAACTCCATTTTCCTCTTTGCCACCTTTGCCTAGCTTTGTGAGTATCGACCAAGTGGGACCCAGGGTACCATGGCCTTTCTGCCGCTAGCCCAGAGGATGATGTTTATGTCGGTCCAAGAGAGGCAACCACACCCTAGCTATTACAGAGGGACTCACCTCGCAAGGGTTGTTCCTTGAAAGGCCCCGTCGCTGCTAGTTCATATCTTCCTGAGGCTCTCAAGCACCGGGACATCCTGCGAGGCCCCTCCCGCGAGGCAGCGTCGCTAGGTTTGGCGTGCGGCTCCAACCGTAATACTTATGATGTGCGTTGGGTTTTCTATGAAGAGGAACGGGTAATCGCAGCACAATGCGGGTAAGTATTTCCCTCGATTAAAAATCAAGGTTTATCGAACCAATAGGAATAGCAATCCTCAATCGTCTTCAGCGGCTGCACACAAAAGAGCAAACCACTTGCACCCAACGCGGGCAAGAGGGTTGTCAATCCCCTTGATCTCATTATTTGCAAGAAAATTAGGTGTTAGATAATTGCAACAGGCAAAATAAAATAAAAGATAAATAATAAGAACGAGGAAATTATAAGTTTTCTTAATATATAAGTGAATATACCCGGGGGCCATAGTGTTCTCTAGTGTCATCTCTCAAGAAAGCAACATATGGTGGGTAAACAAATTATTGTTGGGCAATTGATAGGACAACAAATAGTATTGCGATTTTCACGGCAATGATCATGTGTATATATGCATCATGTCCAAAAGCAAATAGGCTGACTCCTGCCTACACCTACTACTATTACTCCAGCCATCGACCGCTATCGAGCATGCATCTAGAGTATTAAGTAAAACATAGTAATGTTTGGAGAATGAAGACATGATGTAGACAAAGTAAACTCAATCAATATGAATAAACCCTATAGTTTTTTTCCTTAGTGGCAGCAACACAAAGACTCAACTTATCCCCTTTTGTCACTGGGATATAGAAACTGTCCAGCTTGAACGCACTACAACGCACCCCTCTCACTTAAGAAATACCAAACTACTTATCCAAAGCAATTCAATAGATTGGAGAAAATTATGAAGCTATGATGATCATGCAAATAAAAATCATAAACTCACACAAGGCTCAAATATTTTTCACAAATAACCTGAACATGAAAAAACAATTCATTAGATCCCAACAAATACACCGTACAATATAATTACATCTGATAGATCAAAGCAAAGATGCAATGATTACTGTATTAAAGATCAAGAGAGAGAGAGAGATAGCCACCTAGATACTAACTACGGACCCATAGGTCTGTGGTGAACTGCTCACACATCATCACAAGGGAAACAAGGTTGATGAAGAGTACCTCCGTGGTCGATCCGACTCCCGCAGGGTATCGGAAAATTGTTTGATGATTATATTTATGGTTTCTGGAATTTTTGTGAATTTGTAGGCGAGAGAATGGAGCAAGAGGGGGCACCAGGGAGGCACAAGCCATCAAGGCGCGACCCCTATTGGCTTGTGGCACCCTCTTATTGCTTCAGGTCTCCTCCTAAAGCTTCCTTGTCATTTTTTGGTCTAGAAAAATCATAAAACATTTCATGGCAATTGGACTTTGTTTGGTACTGAAAACCTGAAAACAAAAAACAACAACTGGCCATGGGCACTGGGTTAATACGTTTCAGCTCAAAAATAATATAAAATGGTCAATTAGTATTCTAGGATGATAATATAATAGCATGCGGCAATCAAAAATTACATATACATCGAAGATGTATCAAGCATCCCCAAGCTTAATTATTGCTCGTCCTCGAGTTGGTAAACGATAAAAAAATATTTTTTGATGTGACATGCTATCCAATGTGTAACCTTTTGCATGCATGCTCATTGAGAAATGATGAATTAAGAAACATCAACATAGTAATAATTATAAGCACAAGCAACAAAATCATCAATCTTTCAAAATATACAATTCTAACAGAATGTTTACCCCCATTCATCTTTTGTATTAGAAAAGCATGGCTCCATGTTCACCACATTAATGCAAATATCAAGCACCACGGTGTCCAAGTCAGGCAATTGGATCATACTTTTTCAAACTGAATAAAGTTTTTTCCTTCACGCAATACATGAGCGTGAGCCATGGACATAGCATAAGGTGGCATAAAATATGGTGGTAGATATCAAAGGGGTAAAAGTGGAGAAGATAGTCTCACATCAACTATACATTACAACTCGCTATGGAGATACCCATTGGTAGATGTCAATGCAAGGAGTAGGAATTCCCATGAGAATGATGCACTACAGCTATAAGTATATGAAAGCTCAAATGAAGCTAAGTGGGGTGTTCATCCAAGTTGCTTGCTCATGAAGACCTTGGGCATTTGAGGACATCCGTCTTTGAAATATGCAAGCCAAGTTTATAATAATGATAATATGATTCCCACTAGCATATGAACATGACATATCATGAGACTATTTATATGAGGAACATGGTGCCACTTTGATGGACAAGTGTGGTAAAGGATAGTAGCAAAGTCCCTTCTCTCTTTTTCTCTCATTGATTTTTCCTCTCTTTTCTCTCTTTTTTTATGGCGGGCTCATTTGGCATCGCCCATTTTGATTTTTCTTCGGAGTCTCTTCCCGACTTGTGGGGGAATCATAGTCTCCATCATCCATTCCTCACTGGGACAATGCTCTAATAATGATGATCATCACACTTTTATTTACTTACAACTCATGAAATCTCGACATGAAGAACAATGACTCAATATGGATGCCTCTGACCATGTACTAGGATGTGTAATGATCTAGCGTGACATGTATCAGCAATACAATGAATGGTGGCTTTGCCACTAATGCTATGTCAGCTCTATATGATCATGCAAAGCAATATGATGATGAATTAACTGGTCATATGATGTAACGGTGGAGTTTGCATGGCAATATATCTCGGAATGGCTATGGAAATGCCTTGATAGGTAGGTATGGTGGATGTTTTGAGGAAGATATATGAAGGTCTATGTGTGATAGGGCATATCATACCACATGGTTTGGATGCACCGGTGAAGTTCGCACCGATCCTCGAGGTGAGAATGGGCATGCACGATACCAAAGAGGCTAGCAAAATATGAGGAGGTGAGATTGCGTATGTCCATGGTTTCACATTAGTCTTGAAGAACTCATATAATTATTGCAAAGTTTTATTAGTTTCATCACAAATCAAAGCAGTACCTGCATGCCTCGACGGAGAGGGTTGGGAGGAGTTAACCCTTGCGCGACTCCAACTTGAAACAACACTAGGATTTCAACGCGGAATAGAAATTCTCACACATCCCCGCCATATATTTTTAATATTCAGGGAAACAAGGAATTAACACCTCTTAATACCGCTACTTCTATGAATGAACAATGATGCGCTCACACCTTTTTCATATTACCACATCAATATCATTAACCCATAGTTTCTCTTTATGTGCTACCTGATGGTTTTGATTATCATTCAATGAATACCTATTATTTTTGGACTAGCTTTATGTCCCATGCAAATTAACGCTACTGTTTCTTAACTCTCAATCAACTATAAGTGAATAACTAGATTGTAAAATATATCTATAAAATCTAATACACCATCATGCTCAAAAAGATATAAGTGAAGTACTAGAGCAATTGTTTAGCTCAGAAGATATAAGTGAAACACAAAGAGTATTCTAACAAATCATGATAAATGTGTGTATCTATAAGGTTGGTGTGTCTTGCAAATGATAATTATGGCAAAAAAAACTAAAGCAAATGACGCTCCAAGCAAAACTCCTACCCCAAGCTTGGATGCTTGATTACTCCTAGAATATTACCTTAGGGTGCCTTGGGCATCCCCAACCTTAGGATCTTGCCACTCATTATTCTATTGTCCATTGCGACAACACCCAAAACTTGAGAAGTTCAATCACACAAAACTCATCAAAACTTCATGAGATCCGTTGGTATAAGCAACATATCAAATACTAAGGTACTATTGTAAAATAATTCATATTTAACTATTGAATAATTGGTATTGTATTCTAAATTTTACCTAGCTTATACCCTCCGATACAATCTATAGCATCATTAAAACAAGGAAACTATGCAAGCAAAAACATAATTTGTCAAAAATAGAACAATATGTAGTGATATGTAATGAACCTATACTTCTGCAATTCAAAATATTCTTAACAATTAGGAATTCCTGAGGAGTTTGTATAGAAATACTGTGTAATAAATTCAGCTGAAAAAGACGTTCAAGTAAAATCACAGAAAGTGTGCACTAGATAATGTGAGATAGTGGGTAGATCACTAGTCAAAATTTTGACCTCTACAAGCCCACTTTTACAGTTTTAGCATTAGAATCATCTCTCTCCAAGAAAATAGGAAACTCTCTAACTAAAGTTGACTCATCTCTAGTCCATTTATCATTAACATTTGGAGAAGTAAATAAAGATTGAACATGAGAAGTGCCAATCATTTTAAGATCTTCATCAGGATTTCTAATAGAATTGCAATAAGAATTACTATAACCACTAGAAGGATTACCGGGATGGGATAGCATTGAAATTACCCCTATATCAATTGTTTTTAAAATTATTTTGCAATATGAAATTCACATCAATGGCATTATAATTCTTCTAAATTAAATCAGACAAGGTGATGCCATTAGAAACCAAATTCATAAGAGCATCTACCTTTTCACCTTCTTACCAGTTGGAGCTCTTTCAGTATACCATTGAGAATAGTTTGCCAAGATCTTCAATCGAGGTTTGGTGGCCTCTCCTAATGTCACCTCCATGAAGGTATGAGCTCCGGCAGAATCTAGAATATTTCTGGATACAAAGTTTTGTCCCGCATAGAAATTTTGGATAATCATCCACAAGTTTAGACGAGGAGTAGGCCAATTTCTAATTGTTAATTTCATTCCACCCAAGCTTATTGAACATGTTCATGATATTTTTTCTGAAAATTCATTATTTGACATCTAATAGAGATGATCTTAGTAGGAGGATAATACTTTACAATAAAAGCATCTTTACACTTATCGCATGTTCCAATACTATTATGTGGTAAATGTGAAACCAAGCCTTAGTATTATCTTTTAGTGAAAAAGGAAATAATTTTAACTTCACAATATCGTTATCCATGTACTTTTATTTTGCATATCACAAAGTTGAACAATGTTATCAAGATGAGCAGTAGGATACTCACTAGGACTTCCCAAAAATTGTTATGTCATGACAAGATTCAACAATGCAGCATTAATATCAACAACCTCCACAATAGTGGTGGGTGGTGTAGGAGTACTAAGAAAATCATTATTACTAGCATTTTACAGGTCACACAAATTAGTAGTATGTTGAGACATGGTGACCGAGGAAGCAAAGTGACAGACAGGACAAGTAAACTAGAGAGCGAAAATGCAAACTAGTGACAATCAAAGGTAAATAATTTTTTATTTTTTGTTTTACTGAAGCAAGCTAAATATAACAACAAATAAAAATAGGAACAAATGAATGATGATTTGTGTGATGTTACTTAATAATTGGCGATGATATTCCCGGCAACGGTGCTAGAAATCCAAACTTATACTTGTGATGTGCGTTGGGTTTTTCGTGAAGAGGAACGGGTGATCGCAGCACAATGCATGTAACTATTTACCTAGATTAAAAAACGAAGGTTTATCAAACCAATAGGAATATCAAGCCTCAACCATGTTGAGCGGCTGCACACAAAAGAGCAAAGAACTTGCACCGAATGCGGGCAAGAGGGTTGTCAATCCCCTTGATCTCGTTACTTGCAAGAAAATAAAGTATGTAGCTGAGATTTGATAATTGCAAAGTAAATTAAAAGTAAATAAAGGTAGCAAGGAAATTGCAACACTTGTAAACTTATAAGTGAATAGACCCGGGGTCATAGTTTTCCCTAATGGCATCTCTCATGTAGTAGGCATATGGTGGGTAAATAAATTATTGTTGGGCAATTGACGGAAAAGCCCATAGTTATGTGATATTCATGACAACGATCATATATATATATATATAGGTAAATTACCTGGGGCACCTAGGTGCCCAGGCACCTTGTTTGGATTTAATTCGTTAGTGCATTTTGTACATATAAATAACCACTAATGCTTTCCAAATAATTCACTTTCCATTTTTGCTTGCATGCACTAGTACTCACGTCACTGATTGTAGATGGATTTTCAAAACAAATGCATGTCATTGATTGCCTCATAATTGACTTATTTCCTTAATAAACAATTATACTATAATCTTGTTAGAAATAATCTGAACACTCGTACTTAGATACGTATATACCCAATAATTTATTCTGGACATTAAATACCTACACACATAGTCTAATGTATTTTTAAGTGGATATACTCAAATACCCACAAACAAATAGTGCGTACCTTGATGTGAATTTTATTTGTAAAATACGGCTACTTATCTACCCGATTATATAAAATCTAACAACGTATATAACATGTTACGTAAAATATGCCTAAAATATCAGCCCGACTACATAAAATATACTCAATGAACTCCTAGTATACCCACAAATTTACACGATGCTCACATAAGTCTCCTACTATATACCAAATGCACATAAAAGTAAAACAATATACCCAATGTGTTAGTACACATATATATCCAACTACATGGAAAAAAGTAGAAAACTATTGTAGGTATCCTGTTAATGTATATAAAGTAAAATATGGTTACGTATATACTCGACTACATGAATTATGACATACATATGTATCTGAATACCCGGGGTAAAAATCACACATTTGAGGATATGTACAGAAATACGATGGGTATGCGCACACCAAAAAATATATCTTTTTTAAATACAAGTATATGTTTAACGACATACGGGATTATTTTTCCATGGAGACAAATGGTAATCATACATTTTATACCCAAGATGATGATATACCTACGTACCTAATTGTCTATATGACTTCCTATGTTATGTACAAAAGAAAAAGTGTACGTATAAGAACTAAAGTTGGGCACGTACCATAGAGCATGCATGGCCTTAATTAACCATTAATTGCTGATTTTCTCTATCTTTCAAGCAATAATTATTTCCTAATAAAGGCTAATGGATTGACCCATTATTGTTAATACTAGTTACAAATGCACGCATCTCAATGTAATCCAACGATTTCTAGACAAGGTGCCTGGGCACCTAGGTGCCCCAAACGGGCGTCCTATATATATATATATATGTATGTATGTATGTGACAAAGTTTCGTATGACCGGGTGTAGTTACCCCCACTTTTGTTTCGTATGTTTTAGGTAGTATCTATCATATCAGAGTATATGCACGCATAGTATGTAGTATATAACTAAGTTTAGGTAGTATATATACTACTTTTAAGGTAGTATGTACCATATTTTAAGTATACTCTTTTTTACGTACAAATATGTACGTATTTCATAATTCTAATAAAAACTATGAGCCCCGTTACATTTTTATAGATAACTCATTTTGGATTATTACTCTTTTTTACGAACAAATATGTACGTATTTCATAATTCTAATAAAAACTATGAGCTCCCTTACATTTTTTTAGATAACTCATTTTGGATTATCTTTAATATAGTATATAAACATACTAGAAATGATAGGGTACTACATATAGTACAAGAGGGTAGGATATGACACGTGGGTGTAACTACACCCGGTCGTAGGATGTATTTTCCCTATATATATAGACACAGACACACACATATAAGCATGACTTTCATAAGAAAATAGGCTGACTCCTGTGTGCACTTATTACTATTACTCCACCCATCGACAGGTATCCAGGATTGAAAGCACAATTACTCCCTAAGGTGGTTTTGATAATTAATCACAACATATGCATCATTGGACTAATGAGTTTATTAAATTATATTTCATATAAGTTCAAAAATTATTTGGCTATGGGATTGTGAGGCGATGCCCCTGTATGCAAGGAGGGAATAGGATTGGCTCAAGCTTCAAGCAAGAAGACTCTTCATTTTATACTTTGTGAAAAATCACTTTGAGTCCATAGGAAAGCCAATACTATTAAAAGGGGTAAGGTAATATGATAAATTGGTTTCTAAGGTGCTTAGAGTTAGCCACCAAAAATACTCAGCTATTCTCCCACAAAATCTCTCTGTCCAAAGCCAAACCAGCAAAATTGCTGCCACCAACAATTTCCACTCGGCCCTATCGATTTTACACTTGAGAGATCCTTTGCCAAACCCTACCATCTCGGTACCACCAACATTCCTATTTGTGCAACAAAAATTCGTTGACCAACTTTCTGTTGAGAAGATTTCAAGAATCTGAATTGCCGAGATTGAAATATGTCTCACCGATATTTGGAAACTGGTCTAGGTCATTGTATCGGTACCACCGAGATTCCAATAACGATCTCACCGAGAATTCAAAATTTGCCACATTTAGTGTAACTCGGTACCACCAAGATTCATTTCGGTGTCACCGAGTTGGGAAATAATGTTGTAACTGTTGGATTTTGGGGCACGCCATATATACCTCTACACCTACCTCTCATTCATAGAGGAAGCCCTCAGGACACACTTACACTTGCCATATCCATTTTTCTGAGAGAGCCACCTACTCATGTGTTGAGATCAAGAGATTCCATTTCAATGAGTTGAACCATGATTTATAGCCTCCACAAGTTGCTTTCCACAAGATCAATCTATCCCACCCCTACCAAATCTGAGAGAGAGTAGTTGAGTGTTGAGGAGACTATCTTTAGAAGCACAAGAGCATGGTGTTCATCGTTCTCTCACATCTATTACCTTTTCGAGGGTGGTGCCTCCTATATTGGTTAGGTGTCGCTTGGGAGCCTCCTACTTCGTGTTTTCGAGTTGAGACAAGACGTTTGTAAGGGAAAGGAGATCAGTTACTTTGTGAAGATCTACCGTGAGTGAGGCTATTGTATTGTTTGGACGGAAGCTGTGGTGGAATACACAAGGCCTCTTCTTTGTGGACCCCTTGTGGGTGGAGCCCTCTATGGACTCTCACATCCTTTACCCTCCATGGGTTGAAGTCTCCACTAAAATGGATGTATGATAGCGCCACATATAGGAACCATGTCAAAAATCGTCGTTTCAACCTTTCCGTTTGATCTCCCTACCTTACCCTTTACTCTACACTTGCATGTTTTAATTTCCGCTGCTATACTCTTACACGTGTATGTGTAGGGTGTACTTGACTAGTCATAATTGGTAAAACTGGCGCAGAATTAAAATTGGGAAAAGCCTCAGCTTTTATCATGTCAAGTAGTCTAATCACCCACCTCTAGACAGACTTTCGATCCTACAAGTGGTATTCGAGATTTGGTCTCCATTGCATTGGTTTCACAACCTAAGAGAGTATGTCGTCTAGTATGGGAAATTATCACCATAGAGGTCCATATTTCGATGGCACTAATTTCTCTAGTTGGAAGCATAAGATGAAAATGCGTATTCTTGGTCATAATCGTGCCGTTTGGGATGTTGTTCGTGTTTTTGTGCAAGGTGATTTCTTCGGAGAAGGGAAAGAAACAGATCATGATGCGGCAGCGGGTGAACTGAAAATGTGGCAATACAATTCTCAAGCCTGTGATATCCTGTTCAGTTGCTTGTGTCCCGAAGAATTCAACAAAATTAGTCGCTTTAAGAATTGAAAGGAAATTAGGGATATTTTGATTGATATGCACGAAGGTGCTGATTGTGTCACCGAATCTAAGTTGGATGTGCTTCAAAGTCAACTTGACAAGTTCAAGATGAAGGATGGTGAAGGAGTCGCTGAGATGTATTCTAGGCTATCTCTCATCACAAATGAGATTGTCGGCATAGGAAGTGAAGAGATGAACGACAAATTCATCATCAAGAAGATATACTTAGAGCCTTAGATGGAAGATACGATACCATGTGCACATTAATCCAAATGATGCCAAACTACAAGGATCTCAAGCCAACTGAAGTCATTGGAGGATTGTT
This sequence comes from Hordeum vulgare subsp. vulgare, assembly GCF_904849725.1. Classification (NCBI taxonomy): domain Eukaryota; kingdom Viridiplantae; phylum Streptophyta; class Magnoliopsida; order Poales; family Poaceae; genus Hordeum; species Hordeum vulgare. The sequence goes on along the minus strand of NC_058523.1, from coordinate 290,087,592 downwards.
GCTCATGACATGTCTAGCAAGGACAAAGATGAGTTGCACAACAACTCAAACGGTGCTTACAATGCTTCAAGTGATACTCCCTCTACTTCAAGTGACAACCTTGTTACCAATGAAGAGATAAGCCTCATGGAAAAATATTCAACATGTTCTACAAGAGTAGAGGCAAAGAAAGAAGCTCAAGCTCAAGACATGATGAAAAGAGTTCGATTAGTCATGACCGAAACTGCTACAACTACGGAAAGCCCAAACACTATTTTAATGAGTTCTCGGCTCTCCACAAACAAAGAGAAGAGTCACCAAGAAGATGAAGCTCAAAAGATGACTCACCTCGCAGAGAAAAAAGGAGTAGAAAAGATCATTATGAATGAAGACACTCTCGGAGAGAGAAAGAATCCGAGAAGAAGAACAAGTACACCAAGTGCAGTTCAAGAAGAAAACATCAAGCTCATGTTGGTGAATGAGTTTATAGCTTCGAGTGTGACAACCAATCCGAGAGAAGTTATCACTCCAACTCCGACTACAGTCAAGATGCAGGTGTTGCCGGTCTTTGACTCGTGTTGTCCAACTCCTATGACTTATTTGATTCACCAAATGAAGGGATTGGAAACTGCTTCATGGAAAAAATCCCCCGAGTACTTTTACTTTGATAGTGATGAGGATGACTTGTTAGGAGAGATCACTTGCTCTTCCATAAGACTAGTGATAAGATTGAAAATGAACTCAAAAATATTCATGGTAGTTGAGATAAATTCAATGATGATGATAAGAAAGAGATTGAACAACTAACTAAAGAATTAAACACTCTTAAGTTAGCTCATGAAACTACTCTGGAATATCATAGAGAGCTTGCAAGAACTCATGAGAAGCTACACTTCGAGAAGCTAAATTTAGAGCAAGAGCATGAGTTTCTGAAAGCAATCAATGATGCTATTCAAAAGAATAGTTCATCTTATCTAGCCAAATGATTACTATTGTCTACTTTTGTTCCAAAAGTTAAACCTAAGAACACTAGTAACAAAGGCAAGAAATTTTATTCATATAGTAACAACAATGCTAAAGCTAGATCAAATGATATTGTTGCTAATATCTCTCTTGATTCCATGAATGATTCTCTTACCCAAGTTACTCTTGTGAAAGAAAACAATTTATTGGAAGGGATTATAGATATAGGTGCCTTCAAGAGTCTTGCTGGAAGTAAGCAATTCGAAGAAATTGTGCACGAGCAAGGAGGACATCGGAGGATGCAAGGTGTTGGCTATTTCAACGTCAATGGAGGTGTTTGGGAAGAATATCCATATCCCATTCCCAAGTTTGTTCCTCAAGAGGATAACTATGATCCTACTCCTCCGAAGGGAACGAGCCCTCAAGATGTCCTTCTACCACTAGACCACAAGGGAAAGGGAAAGCTTCAAGAGGGGATGGACTCATTTGACCCCAAGTGAAGGTCGAGTGGGTTCCCAAGGACAATTCTAGTACTACCTCATCTAGTGCTACCACAACTCCAAGGATCCCCATCAAGGTGATGTGGGTCCCCAAGAGGAAGAACAAGAAAGTTCTTGAGGGGTGACTCCACCAATGAAATTCACTCTTAGTCATTTTGGCAAGAACTATATGCAATCAACTCCAACCATATGTTAGTTCAAGGAGTCACACATTCCCTCAAAGGTGAGTAAGGGACAAGGTAATTAATGCATCTTTGGACATCACCTCCCATGTATTTCACTCCATGTCCATAGATATCGTTGGATTTGTTCCTTTTGCTTTGGGACTAACCCATGTAGGTCAGAAGAGTAAGCAACAACAAGGATTGCTCCCAACTCAAGTTGATCTTCATCAACAATGAGCATGCACCACTACTACACCTACGTGAAGTCTTCTACGACAAAACCCAAGGTTAGTTTCTTCCTCTTAGGGGGGATATCACATATAGTGGGAGCTTTACACTAAGACTTGAGTATAAGCGTCTCCGAAACGATGTGAACACATTAAGTCATTATGTAAAAGTGGTAACCCCACTTGTGCTTAATCGATGAGTATGACCTATGATCAAGTATTCTTACTTGGCTCCTAAGTCAATATGCTCGTATATAGATGACTTCGTCATCACCAAAGTGCTTCATAGATGCTAGAATGATTGTGCATGTTCACCATGTATTATTTGACGTCTTATTGTGTGAGCATGTTGGTATGTATATTTTGCTCCTTCGAGGATATTCAATTGTTGTTATTTTTGTTTCTATTTCTTTTGTCCAATTTAATGTACAAGAATGCCTAAGTACCCTTCTCTAGCTATCTATGCTTTCTCGTCTCAAATTTTATTCATGCTACATCATTAATTTTGAGGAAGCACTTTAGGGACACTCTATGCGAGGAGCACTTGGAGATCCATCTTGACAAGGGTTGAATTCTAAAACCTCAAAAAGCGCATCTCGGTGTGACCAACCTAAAACTCTCGGTCCCACTGAAACCTAGGGTTGATTAGGTTTTATCATCTTGGTGCAGCAGCGTTTTGCTTTTCGGCCTCACCGAGTTTCTTTGTCAGCTTATAGTTGTGGAACTCGGTGGCACTGAAACTCTCATCTCGGTGCCACCGACAGTGAAGGGATATATTTGCTAGTGGAACATGATGGTTGACAAATTTCTTCAAATACCGAATAGCTGGACCCCTTTGCTGATGCGCCCTGGTCACCTGGACGTTTACTTCATTCTCCCATGCACCTTCGCCAGGAGTCCTCACCGCCGACGGATTCTTCATCGCCATAGCAAATCCACAACGAGTTAGGATACGTATTCGATTTCCTTTTGCGCTCCAGTTTGACTCTTTGCTAAATTAGGTCCTCCAATTATCTATCCACTATTGCTACAAGTTCTATCAAGCATAGAACTCCATTAGTCTAGGGAACACAAAAAATGTTTGGGTTAGGAGTTTGCGAGATTGAATCTCGATGTCACCGAGTTGCAAAAATCGGCCTTACCAATTTTTCTTTTAGGGTCAATAAGGATGTTCTTAGTAGAACCGAGTTATCCTATTCGGTGAAACCGAAAAAGGTGCTATGTTTTTGTTGAAGAGAACATGTGTCTCGGTGGCTCCGAAATTTCTAACTTGGTGGAACCGAAATCCTATTTTGCTGAAAGTTCAAACTAAAATTTTCATAGTTCAAATTTGATAGACTTCTGTAATTTTGTGATGCTTATCCTTTCCATATCTTCTATATCTTTTCACAGGGTATGCTTGTCTGCCAGTCTACCAGTCTACTTGTGTGCTTGGTCTTGCAAGATGTCAGGTTCAGAGGATAGTCAGAACAACTTCACTGAGCCCCATGCTGAAACTGACTCAGGGACTAGTCCTGAGAGGACCCCTTCTGATCCAGGTACTCATAGCTCCCATGGCATGCCCAAGGCAGCTAGTAGGTCTAGAAGGAAGCTCAATTCTGATGGCGAAGATGCTGATTTCATCCGTGAAGAATCTGCTCCCCAGAAGCAGAAGGAGAAGACCACGGTCAGGAAGACTGTGAGGAAGGAGTATGCTAAACCTTCTGACTCTAGAGATTTTGAAGCTAGGCTTGCAAAGAAGCCAGGTCACAATAGTTCCCACAAGGGGACTATCCATGTTATTGGAAGTCAAATCTCTATGTATGAAGATCCAGCAGAAACTGCTTATGCCGAGGAGGAAGAAATTCCAGTTGAGGTCCCTCCTCCTAAGAAGAAAAAGCTGGTGGCTGATGCTATGACAAAGAAACCTTCTGCTCCCAAGAAGTATTCAGCTCCTAAGAAACCTGTAGCTCCCAAGAGGACTACACAAGATATTCCTGTAGATGAGAAAAACAAAGGCTCTGCGTCAAGAGATTCTTCTATAGAGGAAGATGAGGATGCCCCTGTGCTTATGAAGCTGAGATCTCATCTACCAACCCATGATAAAATAATAGCATGGAATATTAAAAAGTTATAGATATGTTGGAGACATATCATGAGGAATTGAAAACTAGGGCGTAGGTCCCCCGGTTATCATCTTCATGGAAGGGGGTTGAAAAAGACATGGCATGCCTCCCATGAGTAAGTGCCCATTGTACTCCCTTCCCTTTTCTTCATTGGGCGAAGTCGGATTTATCATGGTTCCTGAAAACTGTGGTCTCTTGTTTTTGGTCATCTTCTCCAATGGTGCGCTTGGTAAAGCTGGCCACTCAAGCCGATCCGGCAGCCTCAGAGGTTGCCATTCCTCGCGTTAGCGCTGGGAGAATCATCCGGTCGTGGATATTTTGATTGATAGCATGCCACTCGCGTAGCGTGTGCGGCCTGGGTGATCCCAACTTACGTTCCTTGAACAACTGGCGATCACCCAGGGGTTAGGTTTGGAGCCAATATTAATGCCACCGAGAGTGTTCCCAACACATAGGATGACCCTATTAGAGGCCAGCCTTTAGATAATATCCCTTCCCAGGGATCCTTCGGCCTGGTCGTTGATGTCTACTACACAACTTGATTCTTGTAGACATTGTTGGGCCTCCAAGTGCAGAGTTTTTTGAGGACAGGAATTTTTTCCCTCAGGTGGATGACCTAAGGTTTATCAATTCATGAGAGGTGTAGGATGAATATGGTCTTTCTGAAACAACCCTGCAATCAAATACAACAAATATATTGTGTCGCCAACACACCCAATACAATTGTATATTATGTAGATGCACTAGTTTGGCGAAGAGATGGTGATACAAGTGTTGTACGAATATTAGATATAGGTTTTTGTAATCTCAAACAATGAAAGCCGCAAGGCAACAAGTGACAAAAGTAAGCACGAACGGTGTTGCAATGCTTAGAAACAAGGCCTAGGGTTCATACTTTCACGAGTGCAATCTCCAGGCAATGTTAGCATAACCGAACATATAACCATCCCTCGATGTCTGACTTAGAATCACTACAAAGTTCCCGTCTAGCGGAGAACAAAAGATGAAATTGTTGTTGGTAATAAAACCACCTTAAATTATCCGTTCCAATCAATCTATTCAGCCATCCCTGTAAGTGTCACAAACATCCCAATAGTTCGTACTAGAATACCACCTATGATACACATCAACCAACTCTAATGTCACCTAGATAATCCAATGTCATCACAAGTATCCGTGATTTGATTATTCGACATGCATCACACAATTTCAGATTCATAACATTCAATCCACAAAGAGCAGCCCAAAGTTTCTATCCGAGAAAGTAAGACGAAAACATGTACCAACCAATGTGCATAGATTACCACCAATGTCACCACGGGAATCCTTAACTTGGTACCAAAACATACATCAAGTGACTCAATAGAACGCACAATTTTCACCACAGTTATCTGCATACAAGAAATACATCAAGTGTTCTCAAATCCAAGGTATTCAATCCTACATAATGAAACCTCAAAGGGAAAGACTCAATCCATCACAAGATAGAGGGGGAAGACCACCATATGATCCAACTATATTAACAAAGCTCATCGTACATAAAGATCATGACACATCAAGAACATGAGAGGGAGAGAGAGAGATCAAACATATTAGCTACTAGGTCATGATACTTGTGATCTGTGTTGGGTTCTCAGTGAAGAGGAACGGATGATGCAGCACAATATAGGTAAGTATTTCCCTAAGTAGAGAACCAAGGTTTATCTAACCAACAGAAGTAATAACTAGCCCCCGTCTTTAGCAATAGCACAAAAGAAGGAAACTCTTGCACCCAACGCGGGCAACAGGGTAGTCAATCCCCTTGGACCCGTTATTTGCAAGCAAGTAAAGTATGTAGATGAAAGGTGAGAATTGCAAAGGAAATTAAAAGTAAATAAAGCTATCAAGGAAATTCTAACGTTTGTAAACTTTTAAGTGAATAGACCCCGGGGCCGTAGTTTTCCGTAATGGCATCTCTCATGTAGTAGGCATATTGTGGGTAAACAAATTACTATTAGGCAATTGATAGAAAAGCGCATAGTTATGTGATATGCACAACAATGATCATATATATAGAGAGAGCATGGATTTGCTATCAACACTAGCTCGGGTGGTTGCTATATGAACCCTTTGTTTGCATCGAGATCCGAACATTATTGTAGATAAGGTTCCTATTTCTTGAATTTTGGATGATGTCAGTTACCAAAGAGGAAGCCATGTGGGGGTCCTTTACAAAGCAGCGGATCAAAATAGCAACATATAACCTATGATGGTAGGAGTATTCAGAGAATGCACACATGCCCTTTCTAGCATTGTCCTTTACGCATGAACCGTTTTGGGTAAACATGTGATAAAAGTTTTACCTCAACCACCTCTCTCTCTCTCTCTCTCACACACACACACACACACACACACATACACACACACACACATGCACACGAGCTGGCGTATGTGACAAGTGAAGAGTGAAGTGTGGTACAATTCATCTATATGAGGAAATAACAATCAACCACCGAATATATAGGAAACGAAAAAGAGGAAAGAGAAGGGACCAGATCCTAACACATAACGTGCAACACTAATTGAAGTCGCTCCAGCGAAACTTTATATCTTCGCTTTTATATATGTATACACGCATGACGTCCATAAGCAAATAGGTCGACTCCTGCCTACACTTATTACTATTACTCCACCAATCGACTAGTATCCAATATGCATCTTGAGTATTAAGTAAAACAGAGTAATGCATGGAGAACAATGGAATGATGTAGACAAATAGAACTCAATCAGTATTAATTAACCCCATCGTTTTATCATTAGTGGCAACAATACAAAGACATATCTTGTCCCTTTCTATCACTGGTATATAAAAACTCGTCAGATTGAACCCACTATAATGGACCCTCTCAGTGAAGGAATGTCAATCTAGTTTTCCAAACTAAATCAAAAGAACAGAGAGATCTACGAAGTTATCATATTCATGCAAATACGGATCATAATTAGAATTCAGAGAAGACTCCTATCATTATAATGAGTAATCCGAACATAAACCCACAATTCATCGGATCCCAACAAATGCACCGCAGAATAGGATTACATCACATAGATCAAAGAGAAGATGCGATGATCATTGTATTGAAGATCAAGAGAGAGAGATAGCCATCTAGGTACTAACTACGGACTCGTAGGTCTGTAGGAAACTACTCACACATCACCATGGGAGTAGCAAGGTTGATGTAGTGGCCCTCTGTGATCGATCGCCCCTCCAGCAGTGCACGGGTAATGGGCTCCCGATGGTCTCACATGGGAAAAGATACTTACGACAGTGATGGAATGTTTCGGGTGGATCCTGTCACACCCTGTTTTCACTACCACTATCTCTCTAATGCAAAAATATGAGCTTGTTAAAACTTTTCCAAAACTAATGTTGTGAGTGCCATGATTTTCATTGTATGCTTGTGTGTTTGATCATGTGATTATAAAAAACCACATTTCATAATATTGAATTGTTTCCAAAACCTTTTCTTGTTTCACATGAAGGTAAAACGCTGCTTTGAGTTGCACTACATGCCCTTGATGACAAGGAGTGTTTTCACCCAAAGTTGCTGATTTTATTTTAGCTTTTTTTTGTGCTCCAAAACCACAAAATAATTATTTAATGAATTGGTTTCTTAATTTATTTGCATGTCCATTTCTGAGGCCAGAAATGGTATTCCAATATGGAAAAATACTTTTCTGCTTTAGAAAAATCTGATTAAATTGGGAGATGATCAGAAGGACATATATTTTTCATACATAAGATTTTTAATCCCTATTTATATTATTATTATTTGAGTAAAACCCTGAAAACCATTTCTGTCTATTTTGACATTTTGAAATGTTTCCAAAGGAAATATTCTCAATAAAATCCTAGAAAATTCCAGTGGTATACCTAAGCCATATTTGGTGTCCACATAAAGTTTCACCTTGATCCAAGGTGATTAAGGACCCCAACTAACTGTAAAACCCGTTCTGTCCAAATTGAAGTTAGAGCAACTCTACATCGGAAAGTTTGTCCAGTGATGTTGAAACTTTGCAGGAGTGCCTAATACCTCAAATGAGGGTTGCACACCAAAAATGGGGTTTGTGGGATTAAATTTACCCACACTCTCTTTGGAAGGGACAGATCTGGTCAAATAGTGAAGTTTTCAAGTTCACAAAGCTAAACTTGTCCAATGGAGCTCAAACTTGGTGAAACCCCATGTTTTAGCATCAAACCCAGACATGTTAAGTTGCAGCGCGAGTGCTGGGGTGCAACCACCCCAAACCACTATCGAGCACCTTCTAACAGATGGGTAAAAGCCCCTTTAACCATAGCTAAACCCAACCCCTTTGCTCCAAACTCTCATATTAGGTGGCGAGTATCAATGTCCAGCCCGAGTCAACTGGCCCCTCTCTGATTCAAAGTAGAAATGCCAAAAAAACCCAATCTAAGCTTCAACTCAAACCTGACACCACGTGTTTCTCTTGTCTCCCTTTACCAGCCGAAGCTCCCATGGGACTTCAACGGCTAGCCTCATCCTAGTTAGTGCCCATAACATGCTAGACATGTCCAAAGCACCTCAAAGCGCACCAGCATGCCGGGGCATGCGAAAACTGCGCTCGGGCGCGCTACAGGAAGCCACCGAGGTAGCTGCGACGCTCTCGGGTAGTTCCAGCCTCCCTCGAGGTGTCCAACCTCTTCCTCGACAACCCCTTTACATCAAGCGACCATCAGGGCCCCTCCTCTCCCGCGCTAGAGCTAGTGCGATGCGTGCCCGCGCACAGCAAAACCGGCCAGAGTTGCGCAGCCAATGATGCTTGACTCCCCTCTCTCTCCCTCTATTGGAGATGGTTGTGGCAGTCCAAAACCACGTCCTGAGACCGTGGTTTCAACCCCACGTCTTCTCTGCACCCCCATGCGCGCCACAGTGAGTCTCCGACGCTCCCGAGTCGGCTCACCGTCGCGGGCCTATATATAGCCCCCCTCGCTCTAGCACCCCTCACACAGCTTCGCCGCAACCACTAGCACCTCCCTAGCCACCCCAGCAAGCCAGCAGAGCCTAGGTGCTCGGGATCGACCGAGGCCCCTTTGCCTCGGAGCTCCGGTTTATCTCCGGCTACATGACGGCTCATGCGTCCCTCAAACCACCAAACCACTCCCCTTGACCTCAAGGAGCTTTCCCCCAACTTTCCAAAGCATATCCGTGCCCCCAGCTACCCTCTCGACCACCTCCCGAAACTCCTACGCCGCGGCCTCCTCGTTGCCGGTGAACCTGAGCCTCTCTATCGTTGATCCGACCACCAGCAAGTAGGCGACGACGAGCCGGACCGATTTCCGTCTTCGTTGGGGCTCGAGGACGTCGGCAGCCTCGCCGACATGCTCCTCCTCCTCTCTGGCCAGAGATAGGAGCGACCCCGACAAGTGTGCCCCACGTGTCGGTGGCCCAAATCCCTCGCCCTCGCTGCCCGCAGCCACTGACCGCAGGGCCCCGCACGTCAGGTTCAAACCTGACGGCGCGCGCGCCTAGGCAGGATTCTGGCTGGCCTTTGGCCGGCCCAGTTTCAGGCCAAGCCAGGCCAAGGGATGTAGCCCATTTTTCTTTTGTTTTAAAACTGGATTTTCAAAGATTTTTATAAAAATATTTAACCAGTGTAAAAATATTATTTTTCCACTAATACTCTCCTAAAAATATGTAGTATTTAATAGGACCATTGGTTGAATTTTTCAGCAAATATTCTGTTTTGCAATAATAAAAAGGACCAAATTGGAATAGTTTTGCTTATGTTTGGTTGATTTTAAAAATATTCCTTCATTGGGACAGGAGGCAAATATCTTTAAAAATAACAAGTTAGATTTATCAGAAATAACCAACATTTTTAAAATGACTTTGTGATCTGTTTTTGAGTCAGCTATTTCTTATTTATTCTTTTGTCGATGATAGAAAATCCGTGTGACGTGGGAATCGGAGCGGAAGACCTCGAAGACCCCGGATACTTAGCTGACCAAGGGAAGTAGCCCTTTGACCATGACTGAGCATATGTTATACTGCATGTTTGTATAGCAAGTATATCCATTGCATATGATCATAAGTGCCGGTAAATCATTGAAGTGATGTTACCGATGGCTCCTCCGGAGCACATGCATTAAGATTGATCCTACCACCTATGAGGATCATGCTAGTATCATGTTGACAAGTAAAACTAGAGTAACTATAGCATGAGCATGTTGTGAGTATAAATCAAAGATTTGAGAAAATCCCGTCGGGTGCCACTAATGCCCGAGGGTGATGATGAGTTAGGTGGCCACTTTTGGTGAAGTTGTGCACCAAGTATTTGTGTGAGTATGGTTTCGGAAATGGGATTAGATTTATGATGTGTCTATCGTCCCAACCTTACATGTACGACCACGTTACCCCTTATGGGATGGGCCTGTGTCGATTACTATCGTCTGTGCTAGCAAAGAGCCACATTTCTAGTGGCGGGAGTGATGCATGGTCACTCACGTGATGGGGTCGTGCCAGGTAGGGCGACTATATATGTCGTTTTTACGTGCTCCAAGCATACCGTTGGTCCCCACATGGTTGGTAATGTCCAGTGTCGGTGCTCGTAAGACATACAACATGTGGGATGTGTACCAATTAAGTGGACCTCTTTGGCTAGTATCGTCAGGGGAAAGGCATTGATCGGGTACTTACCTCGTATATGTTATATACCGCGAGTCGTGGATGACACGGAAGTGTCCTGAATCTCGTGGGTCCAGCGTACTATCTCTAGAGAGTGTAAAACTGTTCGAATAGCCATGTCCATAGTCAAGGACAGTTGGGTGGTGCTGCTTAAACTACTTCCAGTTGTTTCTGCATAAACCAAGTGTGTGTGTGAGTTGTGATAAAAAGGAGTTGTTATGAAAATAACGATATGACCAAGTTTGGTGACTTGGCATATAGGGTGAACCCGGATGGTTCAGCCCGTGGTAGATATATTGATATGTGTAACCTATTCTTCAAAAGTAGTTCTTAACTTAGGACGCATACCTGTGATCACGTTTATTTACCACCAAGAAGAATTCCACCAAAGATGCATTTTATTGTTATCCTTCACTTTCATTGTTCATATCATGGGCTGTTTGCGAGTACATTCAAAGTACTCATTGGCATGCCATTGGTTATATTATTGACCAGACATGGAAGGATCAGAGTTTAGAGATGAGTACGTCTTTGGAGACGCCCCTGCGAACTAGGACGCTTCCCAGTCAGAATGCATGTTGGTGTAGGCTTGATGGCATGGGCACCAACTTAGCCCTATGATTTCCGCTATTAGTTGTATATGTATGATTTGGCCTTAGACCCCAGCTTGTGAACCTAACCATTTGGTCATGTGATTTAATAATTCGGTACTTGGATGTAAAACTCTTATTATTCAGTATCTGTGTGTTTGGTGAGCATTGATCTCTGGGATCACTAAGCACATTCATTCGGCGATCTTGACTTGTAAGTTGGGGTCCCCACAGAGCTGGTATCATAGCCATCCTGACTACAGGAAGCCTTTGGTAGCATGGACGATAGCAAAGACAACTAGTGCACGTAGAGCATAACTAGAGATTCTACACCCACTAAAAACTTTCTAACCCTCTCCTCTACATCTTGTAGATGGCCCCCATACCTGAGACGCTTCTGGAGACGGGCTTTCCTCTACTTTTGAGTGATAGCCTCGATAAATGCCAAGTACGCCGCACGCCCATCTTCCTCTACCACGAGCACTGGGTCAACGCAGACACTAAGGAGTATCATGTGGACGTGATAGTGAAGGCTAATGACTCCCTGACTACATGGTTCTTTGAGGGACCACAGATAGAGGATCTGATGTTGGCAGTGGAGACAGCAGCACGAGAGGCACTCGTGCGACTTCGGGACATCCTTCCCGAGATGGCTGACAAGCCAGCTACTCGTCACCTACCCTTCATTAAGGATGGGATAGACGAGAGTTGGACACTCAACCCATCTTCTGAGGACGGGACGCCACTGAGGTTTCAGACATACTTCAGTCTCTCCTCCGACACTTTGACACACCTTTTGATCAAGGAGTCAACAAGGATTCAACAAGAATTGCAGTAAGGCAAGGATCTACTCCGCATGGAGAAGATGAAGAACCACAAGGTGAGGAAGGAAGGAGCACCCACGGGACATTCTGGCATCGCCTTCCGAGGAGGAGTACCACCGCTTCAGGCCACTCCTCTTCAGAGTCGCCGTCTGACCGCGGGAGAGTACACCGAACTCTTCGCTGCATCGCGAACCAAGAGACGCCTTGATGGACCGCTTCCTTCTCCTATTCCTTCAAAGCCAGAAAGTAATGATGAAGATGATGATGAAGAAGAAGACAAAGATCCCACAGAACCCGCGTACGAGACCGCGCAGTCTGCCGCTTAATATTATCTACGTAGGCAATTGGGAGTTACTCCCTGAGCGTAGGAGTTCATCTATCGGTTCAAGTGAACCATGAGTGTTGTGTAAGCATGTTGGATGCAAGTAGCATTCTGCCTTAGGCAGCTCGTGAGCGACTACATCGCTTGTTTTAATCTAATGCATTGAACTTTTTCTAAAACCTTTGGTTTAAACTTTTTATTACACTAGCACCACACCAGACCCCTCTTTACTAGAGCATCACCCCTTATGATTTCGGCTAGTTCGGCTAATTGACCTATCTACTCGCCTGACAGGATGGTGAATGCAACTCACAACAGCACCTTCGGCAACCCCGAATCTGCCTCTTCAGGTCAGGAGCAGGGAACCAGAGGGGAAGCTCAAGCTGCAGATCACCATGACCAGCAAGACGATGTTCCACCGCCACCGCCTCCCCCTGAAAGCTTGACTATGCCTCAGTTCCTTCAAGATCTTCGAGAGAAACGTCAATCCAACAATGCCGCTATTCAGCAGCTGGCTCAAGCCTTGGTGAACAACCTGCCGCAGAACAAAAATGGCAATGGTCGCTCTACTCTCTCTAAGTTCATGCGAACTACACCACCTATATTCACGGATACGGCTGAACCATTGGATGTCGATGACTGGATCCGTACTATCGAAGACCTCCTCGCGCTGCTAAATGCACTCATGATCGTGACAAAGTCCTCTATGCTTCTCACTATCTCGGAGGCACAACCAGGGCTTGGAGGGATGGATTTCAGATCATTCGAATAGGACAAGTCATCACTTGGGTTGTGTTCAAAGAAGGATTCCGCGCTGCTCACATTCCTCCCAGAATGACGACCATTAAGAAGCGGGAATTCCGAGCCTTAAGGCAAGGTAGTGGATCTGTCAAGAAATATTTGCAGAAGTTCAACCTCCTAACAAGGTATGCATCGGAAGATGTCAACACTGAGGCCGCCAAAGTGGAATGCTTTATGGAAGGACTGCAACAGTCACTCCAGTATCAGTTGGTTGTTTGTGAATGCTGAACCTTTAGCGATCTGGTTAATAAGGCCCTTATGTTGGAGGATAAGCGTCGTTCTATGGACGACACCCGTAAGCGCAAACTAATGGGTAGTGGAGGACCCAGTAACCCGAAGACACGCCCATGGCAGTCAGCTCCAGCAAGACCCAACTATCAACAGGAGCAGTGCAAGACTCCAACGTTTTGCCAGAACTACCAACCTCAGCAGCAAGCGAACACCAAGCCAACATTCAACCCACCGAACAACAGCCGAGTCAAGACAAAACTTCCAGCACAAGTTACCTGTTTTGGATGTGGGTAGACAGGGCACTATTCCTGACAGTGTCCCAAGAAGAAGCCCGACGCACCACGCCCCAATGCGCCAAATCAAGGCCAAGGAGCACCAGACGGGAATCAAGCTCCCCGCAATCAGCAGTATTACGGCAGGGGGAGGATTAATCATATCTCCGCATAAGAGGCACAGGAAGACCCGGACTCCATTTTGGGTACGTTCCTCGTCAACTCCACCCCAGCAATAATATTGTTTGATTGTGGTGCTTCGCATTCTTTTGTTACACAAAGATTTTCGGAAAGATGTGGTTTAAAGCCTACTCAGCTTCGCGGGAAAATGGCAATTCAAACCCCGGGAGCAGTGTTGAGGACCAACCTAGGATGTAGGAAGGTCGGGATCGTTATCAATGGGATAAGCTTCTCAGCGGATCTCATTGTACTTATGTCGCGAGGCCTAGAAGTAATTCTCGGCATGGATTGGTTGGCCAAGCATCAGAGGATCTTGGACTGTGCCAATAGGGCTATTACCTTGACTAGCGACCAAGGGGTCAAAGTCAAGTATTTATCTGAGCCAGTAATCACTCGAGTACCACGGGTTAACAGCTTGTGAGAGGTAGAACTCGATCGAGTGCCAATAGTCTGTGAGTACCCGGACGTCTTTCCTGATGAGCTACCAGGGATGCCTCCCGATCGAGACATCGAGTTCATCATTGAGCTCATGCCCGGATTAAGGCCTATCTATAAAAAGTATTACAGGATGGGATCCGAAGAGCTAGCTGAGCAGAAGAAGCAGCTAGATGAGCAACTCAGGAAAGGGTTCATTCGTCCGAGTGCCTCACCTTGGGGATCACCTGTTCTGTTCGTGTCTAAGAAGGATGGGACTATCAGACTCTGCGTCGATTACCGCTCTCTCAATGAGATCACAATCAAGAACAAGTATCCACTCCCCAAGATTCAAGACTTGCTTGATCAGTTAAATGGAGCTAAGGTATTTTCCAAGATCGATCTCTGACCTGAGGACATACTCAAGACTGCGTTCGTGACCCGGTACGGTCTATACGAATGCACTATCATGTCTTTTGGATTGACTAATGCCCCAGCTTACTTCATGTACCTCATGAACAAGGTCATCATGGAATACCTGGACAAGTTTGTCGTCGTATTTATTGATGACATACTAATCTTTTCCAAGTCTGAAGAAGAGCATGAGCAACACTTGAGGTTAGTAGTGGAGAAGCTTCGAGAGCACCAACTTTATGCCAAATTAAGAAAGTGCCAATTCTAGCTGAATGAAGTTGGATTCTTGGGTCATACCATGATGACAAGTGGACTGGCAGTTGATCCCTCCAAGATTAATACGGTGACCAACTGGGAATCGCCAATTGATGTGAAGGAAGTCATGAGCTTCCTCGGACTCGCGGGATATTACCGCAAGTTTGTGGAAGGATTCTCCCGCATCGCCCGAGCCATGACTTAGCTCTTGAAGAAGGGCAAGAAGTTAGAATGGACGCCAGAGTGGGAAGCAAGCTTCCAAGAGTTGAAGAAGAGATTAACTACCGCCCCGGTATTGGCCACTCCAGATATCAGCAAGGAGTTTGTGATATATTGTGATGCCTCCAAAACCGGGCTCGATGGGGTTCTAATTCATGACGGTAGAGTTGTGGCGTATCTGTCACGACAACTGCGCCCGCATGAGGAGAATTATGCCACCCATGATCTCGAGTTCGCAGCAGTAGTTCATGCCCTAAAGACATGGCGACATTACCTTCCGCGGAAACGATGTGAAATATACACCGACCACAAAAGTCTGAAGTATATCTTCACCCAAAGGGAATTGAATATGAGGCAACAAAGATGGTTGGAATTAATCAAGGATTACGACCTCACCATTCAATATCACCCCGGTAAGGCCAATGTAGTGGTTGATGCCTTAAGCAGAAAGACTAACACCTTGAACGTCATGCTCAAGGAAAGGCAACCCGCCTTATATGAACAAATGGAGAACTTCGGATTGGAGCTAGTGGAATGAGGATTGCTAGCTAACCTCAAAGTCAAACCAATGCTGGTTGATGATATCAAGGATGCCCATACGGGTCATAAGAGCATTGAAGGCATCAAGAAGAAGATTGAAGAAGGCAAGGCCCCAAAATTTTCGGTGGATGAACAAGGAGTAGTGTGGTTTGGGAAACGTTTATGTGTACCCAACAAGGCTGAAATCAAGGATTTGATCCTACAGGAAGCACATGATGCACCCAACTCTATTCACGCCGGTGGTACCAAGATGTATCAAGATCTCCGAGAAAGATTATGGTGGCATGGCATGAAGAGGGAAATAGCATCTTACGTTGCCAAGTGTGACGTGTGCGAGCTAGTCAAGGCTGAGCATGAGCAACCTGCTGGACTGCTACAATCACTTCAAGTTCTAGAATGGAAGTGGGACAAAATCGGCATGGATTTCTTCACTGGATTGCCCAGGTCAAGCAAAGGGCATAACTCCATATGGGTCATTGTCGACCACCTGACCAAGGTGGCCCATTTCATTCCAGTCAACACCACTTATGATGGAAAGCAATTGGCTAGTCTGTATATCCATCGTGTTGTGAGCCTTCACGGAGTTCCCAAGGAGATTGTTCTGACCAACGCACGTAGTTCACCTCAAGATTTTGGGAAAAGTTCCAAGAAGCCCTCGGAACCAAGCTCTCTTTCACCACCGCTTTCCACCCGCAAACGGGCGGACAAACGGAGAGAGTAAACCAGATACTCGAAGATATGCTCCACGCTTGCGTCTTGGCACATCGTGCCAAATGGGAAGACTGTATGTTGTTTGCTGAGTTCTCATACAACAACAGCTACCAGTCCAGTCTCTAGATGGCCCCATTTGAAGCATTATATTGACAGAAGTGCCGCACCTCGCTCAACTGGTCCGAAACTGGTGAAGGGTTGATTTTCGGGCCGGAAGTTTTGCACGCGACAGAAGAGAAGGTGCATCTTGTCCGAAATCTAAAAGAAGCCAAGTCGCGAAAAAAGAGCTATGCGGATTCTCGCCGCAGGGATGTGGAGTTCATTCCCGGAGACCAGGTGTACCTCCGTGTCACCCCTCTTAAGGGTACCAAGCGTTTCCATGTTAAAGGGAAACTTGCTCCAAGGTTCTTTGGACCTTTTAAGATCACGGCAAGGCGTGGAGAGGTTGCTTACTGATACGTCTCCATCATATCTACTTTTCCCAACTCTTTTGCCCTTGTTTTGGACTCTAATATGCATGATTTGAATGGAACTAACCTGGACTGACGCTGTTTTCACCAGAATTGCCTTGGTGTTATTTTTGTGCAGAAATCAAAGTTCTCAGAACGTCCTGAAAATTTACGGGGAACATTTTTGGAAAATATGAAAAACACCTGCGCAAAGATCCACGTGAGGGGGTGGCCAGTGGGCCACAAGCCCTACCTCCGCCACCCCCCTGGTGGCGGTGGGCAAGCTTGTGGAGCCCACACGGCTCTGCCGCCCCCAATCTGAGGTCTATAAGTTGACTTTCGTCCCAGAAAAAATAAAAAGAGAAGATTTCATCACGTTTGCGATGCGGAGGCGCCGCCGCAACCTGTTCTTCATCTCGAGGGCAGATCTGGAGTCCGTTTTGGGCTCCGGAGAGGGGAAATCATCACCATCGTCATCATCAACCTTCTCCCCTCTCCAATTCCATGAAGCTCTTCATCGTTCGTGAGTAATCTCTTCGTAGGCTCGCTAGGCGGTGATGAGTAGGATGAGATCTATCATGTAATCGAGTTAGCTTTGATGGGGATTGATCCCAAGTATCCACTATGTTCTGAGATTGATGTTGCTACTACTTTGTCAGGCTTAATGCTTGTCACTAGGGCCCGAGTGCCATGATTTCAGATCTGAAATTATTATGTTGTCACCAATATATGTGTGTTTTAGATCCGATCTGGCAAGTTGTAGTTACCTACTATGTGTTATGATCCGGCAACCCCGGAGTGACAATAACGGGAACCACTCCCGATGATGACCATAGTTTGAGGAGTTCATGTGTTCACCAAGTGCTAACGCGTTGGTCCGCTTCTTTATTAAAAGGAGAACCTTAATATCCCGTAGTTTCCTTTTGGACCCCGCTGCCACGGGAGGGATGGACAATAGATGCCATGCAAGTTCTTTTCCATAAGCACGTATGACGACACACGGAATGCATGCCTACATCATATTGACGAACGAGAGCTAGCCACATATCTCTCCGTGTTATAACTGTTGCATGATGAATATCATCCAAACAAATCACCGATCCATTGCCCACGAGTTTGTCCTACTGCTGTTATTACTTGTCTTGCTCTGCTGCTGTTACTTGTCTTGCTCTGCTGCTACTGTTGCTACTACTGTCGCTTGCTACTGTTGCTACTTGCTATTGCTGTCACTACTGCTGTTCCTTGCCACTTCTATTACTCGTTACACTGCTGCTACCTGCTACAATCTTGATCGTTGGTCGTTGATGGGAACCGACAATTTCCGTCAACGAGGCAACTTGGCGCCATTGATACAATCGTTAGAAATAGTCTGTCGTGTCAACAGATCATTTCTGACACCGTTGTTATCATACTACTTTGCTTGCAGATATTAATCTTTTAGGTGTGGTTGATTCTGACATATTCAGCTACTAATTCTCGAGAGTATTCTCTCACCTCCTGTTTGGCAAATCAGCAAATTTGGGTCGAATACTCTACCCTCGAAAACTGCTGCGAACCCACGTGCTGGTGGGCCATCAACAACATTCTTTTAGTTTCATTGCCGTGGAGTGCTAGCATCATTCTTGTAGTGTCGTTGCAGGGGAAGTTTTGTTGTCATCAGCATTCGTCTAGCTATTGCCAGAGAGTGCAGTCACTTACCAGCTGGAGCTACCCCCGGAACTTTCGGGTATGCAGAACATCTTCCATGTGTCACAACTTCGGAAGTGTCTTCAAGCGCCAAATCATCCCGATCTTTACAAGGACATTGACCATCACGCCATCGACCTTCAGCCAGACCTCACCTACCGCGAGAAGCCGAACCGCATTCTGGATGAAGCTGAGTGTTGCACCAGGAGCCACACCATCAAGTATTTTAAGGTTCAATGGAGCAACCACACCGAAGCAGAAGCAACATGGGAGCGTGAAGACTATCTCCGATCTGAGGTTCCGGACCTTTTTAGCACCTAGCTTAGGAATCTCGGGGACGAGATTCTTGTAAGGGGGATAGGTCTTGCACACCCTGTTTTCACTACCACTTCTCTCTGTAATGCAAAACTGAGCTTGTTAAAACTTTTTCAAAACTAATGTTGTGAGTGCCATGATTGTTATTATATGCTTGTGTGTTTCATCATGTGATTATGAAAAACCACATTTCACAATATTGAATTGTTTCCAAAACCTTTTCTTGTTTCTAATCAAGGTAAAACCCTGCTTTGAGTTGCACTACATGCCCTTGATGACAAGGAGTGTTTTCACCCAAAGTTGGTGATCTGATTTTAGCTTTATTTTAGTGCTCCAAAACCACAAAATAATTATTTTATGAATTGTTTTCTAAATTTATTTGCATTTCCATTACTTAAAATATGGAAAAATACTTTTCTTCTTTAGAAAAATCTGATTAAATTTGGAGATGATCAGAAGGACATATATTTTCCATACATAAGATTTTTGACCCCTATTTATATTATTATTATTTGAGTAAAACCCTGAAAACCATTTCTGTCTATTTTGACATTTTGAAATGTTTCCAAAGGAATTATTCTCAATAAAATCCTAGAAAATTCGAGTGGTATACCTAAGCCATATTTGGTGTCCACATAAAGTTTCACCTTGATCCAAGGAGATTAAGGACCCCAAATAACTGTAAAATCCGTTCTGTCCACATTGATGTTAGAGAAACTCTACATAACAAAGTTTGTCCAATGACGTTGAAACTTTGCAGGAGTGCCTAATACCTCAAATGAGGGTTCCACACCAAAAATGGGATTTGTGGGATTACATTTACACACACTATCTTTCGAAGGGACAGATCTGGTCAAATGGTGAAGTTTTCAAGTTTAGAAAGCTTAACTTGTCCAATGGAGCTCAAACTTGTTGAAACCCCATGTTTTAGCACCAAACCCAAACATGTTAAGTTGCAGCACCAGTGGTGTGGTGCAACCACCCCAAACCACTATCGAGCACCTTCTGACAGATGGGTAAAAGCCCCTTTAACCATAGCTTAACCCAACCCCTTTGCTCCAAACTCTCTGATTAGGTGGCCAGTATCAATGCCTAGCCCCAGTCAACTGACCCCTCTCTGGTTCAAAGTAGAAATGCCAAAAACCCCAAGCTAAGCTTCACCTCAAAGCTGACAACACCTGTTTCTCTTCTCTCCGTTGACCAACCGAAGCTCCCACGGGACTTCAACGGCTACCCACATCCCAACCAGTGCCCAGGACATGCTAGACATGTCCAAAGCACCTCAGAGCGCACCAGCATGTTGTGGCATGCCAAAACTGCGCTCTGGGCGTGCTACAAATAGCCGCTGAGGTGGGAGCCACGCTCTCGGCCAGTTCCAGCCTCACCCGAGGTGTCCATCGTCTTCCCCGACAACCCCTCTGCATCAAGAGACCATCAGGGCCCCTCATCTCCCAAGCGAAAGCTTGTGCGGCGCGTTCCCACGCGCACCAGAACCGGCCAGAGTTGCGCGGCCACTGATGCTCGACTCCCCTCTCTCTCCCTCTATTGCAGATGGTTCTGGCAGTCCAAAACCATGTCCTGAGACCGTGGTTTCGACCCCACCTCCTCTTTGCACCCCCATGCATGCCACGGTGAGTCACCGGCGCTCCCTAGTCGGCTCACCGTCGCGGGTCTATATATAGCCCTCCCCTTGCTCGAGCACCCCTCAGACAACTTCGCCGCAACCACTAGCACCTCCCTAGCCACCCAAGCAAGCCAGCAGAGCCCCGGTGCTCGAGATTGACCAAGGCCCCTCCGCTCGGAGCTCCGGTCGATCTCCGGCTACACGACGGCTCGTGCGTCCCTCGACTCACCAAACCACTCCCCTTGACCTCAGGGAGCTTTCCCCCAACTTTCCCAAGCATATCCGTGCCCCTAGCTACCCTCTCGACCACCTCCTGAAAATCCTCTGTCACGGCCTCCTCGTCAACGGTGAACCTGAGCCTCTCTCTCATTGTTCCGACCACCAGCACGTAGGCGACGATGAGCCGGACCCATTTCTGTCTTCGTTGGGGCCCGAGGACGTCGGCAGCCTAGCCGGCGTGCTCCTCCTCCTCTCTCGCGAGAGGTAGGAGACAACCACGACAGGTGTGCCCCACCTGTCGGTGGCCCAAACCCCTCTCCCTGGCTTTCCGCAACCACTGACTGCAGGGCCCCGCACGTCAGGTTCAAACCTAACGGCACGCGCGCCTCGGTAGGCTATTGGCTGGCCTTTGGGCCGGCCCAGTTCCAGGCCAAGCCAGGCGAGGGGCTGTAGCCCATTTTCTTTTGTTTTAAAACTGGATTTTCAAAGATTTTTATAAAAATATTTACCCAGTGTAAAAATATAATATTTCCACTCATATTCTCCTAAAAATATGTAGTATTTAATAGGACCATTGGTTGAATTTTGCAGCAACTATTCTGTTTTACAATAATAAAAAGGTCTAAATTGGAATAGTTTTGCTTCTGTTTGGTTGATTTTAGAAATATTCCTTCATTGGGACCGGAGGAAAATATTTTTAAAAATAACAACTTAGATTTATCAAAAATAACCAACATTTTTAAAATGACTATGTGATCTGTTTTTGAGTGAGTTATTTCTTATTTATTCTTTTGTCGATGATAGAAAATCCGAGTGACGAGGGAATCGGAGCGGAAGACCTTGAAGACCCCAGATATCTAGCTGACCAAGGCAAGCAACCCTTTGACGATGAGTTAGGTGGCCACTTTTGGTGAAGTGGTGCACCAGGTATTTGTGTGAGTATGGTTTCGAAAATGGGATTAGATTTATGATGTGTCGACCGTCCCAACATTAGATGTACGACCACGTTACCCCTTATGGGACAGGGCTGTGTTGATTACTCTGGTCGGTCCTAGCAAAGAGCCACATTACTAGTGGCGGGAGTGATGTGTGGTCACTCTCGTGATGGGGTCGTGCTAGGTAGGGCGACTATGTCGTTTTTACGTGTTCCACGCACACCATTGGTCCCCACATGGTTTGTACTATCCAGAGTGGTGCTTGTAAGGCGTACAACATGTGGGTTGCGTACCAATCGAGTGGACCTCTTTGGCTAGTATCGTCAGGGGAAAGGCATTGATCGGTACTTACCTCGGGTATGTTATATACCGCGAGTCGTGGATGACACGGAAGTTTCCCGGATCTGGTGGGTTCAGCGTACTACTTCTGCAGAGTGTAAAACTATTCGTATAGTCGTGTCCACGGTCAAGGACAGTTGGGTGGTGCTGCTTAAAATACGTCCAGTTGTTTCCGCATAAACCGAGTGTCTGTGAGTTGTCATAAAACGGAGTTATTATGAAAGTAACGATATGACCAAGTTTGGTGACTTGGCATATAGGGTGAACCTGCATGGTTCATCCCGTGGTAGATATATTGATATCTGTAACCTGTTCTTCAAAAGTAGTTCTTAACTTATGATGCATACCTGTGGTCATGTTTATTTACCACCAAGTAGAATTCGACCAAAGATGCATGTTATTGTTATCCTTCACTTTCATTGTTCATATCATGGGATGTATGCGAGTACATTCAAAGTACTCATTGGCTTGCCACTGGTTATATTATTGACCAGACATGGAAGAACTAGTGTTTGGAGATGAGTACGTCCTTGGAGACGCCCGTGCGAACTAGGACGCTTCCCAGTCAGAATGCCTGTCAGTGTAGGCTTGATGGCATGGGCACCCGCTTAGCCCTATGATTTCCGCTATTAATTGTATCAGTATGATTTGGCCTTAGGCCCTACCTTGTGAACGTGACCATTTGGTCATGTTATGTAAGAATTTGGTACTTGGATGTAAGACTGTTATTATTTAGTATTTGTGTGTTCGGTGAGCATTGATCTCTGGGATCGCTGAGCACGTCCATTCGGCGACCTCGACTCGTAAGTCGGGGTCCCCACAGATCCTTAGGGTTTTTGGGATATTTGTGAGTTTATAGGACGAAGAGGGACACCAGGAGGCGCAAGGGGTGCCCATCGCAGAGCAGGGTGCGACTCCCCTAGTCTCGCCCTGATGTGTGGTATCCCCCTCGTCTGGCCTCCGGCCTTCTTCCAAAGCTTCCATGTCTTCTTTTGGTCCAGAAAAATCAAAAAAAGTTTTGGGGCAATTGGACTTCGTTTGTTAGTATAAACCTGAAAAGCCAAAAACATGCAGAAAACAACAACTGGCACTAGGCACTGGGTTAATATATTAGAGCTAAAAATAATGTTAATTGGTATATAAACACAAAAAATTATCCTATGATGATAATATTATAGCATGGTACAAGAAAAAATTATAGATACGATGGAGACATATCTGCATTCCCTAACTGAATTCCTGCTCGTGCTCGAGTAGGTAAATGATAAAAACAGAAATGTTGACATGACATGCTACCCAACATGTAATCTATAGCAGGTTTGATCATTAAGAAATGATTAATTAATAAACATGAACATAGTAATATTCATAAACATAAGCAACATAATCATCTAGTTTCAAAATATACGATCCTTAAAGAATATCCCCCTATTCATTTTATCATAAAGTATAACATGGCACCGTACTCACCACATAAATACAAATGTTAAGCACCACAATATCAAGTGAGACAATTGGATCGTACTATTTATTGTGTTTCAACTTTCTATTAATCACTCAATATATGAGTGTGAAACCATGGATATAGCATAAAGGTGGAATAGAATATGGTGATACGTTTCAAAGAGGTGAAACTGGAGAAGAAGGTCTTGCATCAACAAGGCGTATCAGCAGGCTATGGAGGTGTCCATCAATAGATATCAATGCGAGGAGTAGGGATTGCCATGCAAGAGATGCACTAGAGCTATAAGTGTATGAAAGCTCAGCGGAAGCTATATGGGTGTTCATACAACTTGCTCATGAAGACCTCAAACATTTAAGGAAGCCCGTCATTGGAATATACAAGACAAGTTCTATAATGAAAAATTCTCACTAGCATATTAAAGTGAAAAACCTTAGAATCTCTATATGAAGAACATGGTGCCACTTTGAGGCACAAGCCTCGAAAAAGAGGTAGTAGCACTGTCCCTACTATCTTTTTTATTGTTTATTTATTTTTTCCCTTTTGTTTTATTTATTTATTTATTTTTCCTTCTTCTTTTATTTTTTTTCCTTTTCATTTTTAGTCCGGAGTCTCGTACTTGTGGGGAATCATTGTCTCCATCATCCTTTCCTCATTGAGACGGTGCCCTAATAATGATGATCATCACAATTTTATTAACTTACAACAAAACAAGATAATTGTAGTATGACTCGATTGAATGCATCTGGCAGTGTACCAGGATGTGCAATGATCTAGCGTAGCAAAATATATGAAAAAAAGGGACAAGCCATGGAAATATCATGCTAGCTATCTTGTGATAATGCAGAGAAATATGACAATAGAAGTACTAGTGATGTAATGTGACGGTGGAAGTTGCATGGCAATATATCTCAGAATAGGTATGGAAATGTTATGATAGGTAGATATGATGGCTGTTTTGCAGAAGATATAATGAGGTTTATGTGCACCAGAACGTATCATGTCATGCTTTGAGTATGAACCGACGAAAGTTGAACCGATCCTGGAGGTGAGAATGCGCAATGCACGGTATCAAAGAGGCTAGAAAATAAGTTGAGGTGAGAGTGCATATATCCATAGATTTACAGTAGTCATAAAGAACTAACATACTTATTGGAAGATTTTATTAGCTCCTTTGAAACAAAGCACTACTTGCATGGCCCTAGGGAGGAGGTTGGTAGGAGTTAACCATCATGCACCCCAACTTAAACAACACTAGGATTTCAACAAGGAATAAGTATGCTCACATATCATCATCATGCCATAATTATATCTGGAGGAAAAACAAGTTAACACCTCTAATTCATGATACTTTTGTTAACCAATGATCATTCACTCATGCTTTTCACATTACCACATTAATATCATTAGCCATGATTTCTTGTTTATGTGCTACATGTGGTTTTGATTATGCACTCAATGAATACCTATTATTTTTGGATTAGTCTTATAACCCATGAAAATTACCACGCTTTTTTATTAACTCTCAAAAAAATATAAGTGAAGAACAAGAGTGCAATTATTTATTTACAATATATACGCCGCCGTGCTATAAAAGATATAAGGGAACCACCACCGCAACTGCTAAGCTCAATAGATATAAGCGAAGGACATAGAGTGTTCAAATAAATCATGGTGAACACATATATGTCTCAAGTGCGTGTACTCAGTGAACAATGATTGTGGAAAAAAAAAAAAACAAACTAAATCAAACAACACTCCAAGCAAAACTGATATCATGTGATGAACAAAAATATTGCTCCAAGTGACATATCCATGGATTGAGACGAAAGAGGGGATGCCTTACGGGACATGCCCAAGCTTAGACACTTTAGTCTTCGTGGAATATTAACTTGTGGTGCCTTGGGAATCTGCAAGCTTAGGATCTTGCTTCTCCTTATTCCTTCATCCATCGTTATATCACCCAAAACATGAAAGCTTCAGCACATAAAACTGCACAGAAACTTCCTGAGATCCGTTAGTATAATAAACATATCAAATAATTTAGGTATTGCTATAAATTTATTCATATGTTATTATTGCATAAGGTATTCTATATTAACTTGTACATGACTTATATCCCCCGATACAATCCATGGCATTGTCAAAAAAAGCAAACCATACAAGCAAAAACACAATCTGTCTAAAACAGAACAGTCTCTAATGACATAGTTAAGTACCATACTTCTATAACTTCAAAACTTCTGAAAAATTAGGAAGACCTGATAAATTTGCGCCCAAATACTGTGTAAAACAATCATATCAAAAAGACATTCAAGTAAAATCATAGAAATTCTGCACTGGACGCTAAAGTTTTTGTTTTTGCACAGCATCAATTCTACTATAATTAGAATCATCCCAAAGGCTTTACTTGGCATAAACACTAAAGTAAATATAAAAACATATTAATTACAGAGGCAAAAATCATGTTATCACACACAAACATAACGTCAAAACAAAAGCAATAAGATAACTATAGGGTTGCCTCCCAACAAGCTCTATTTTTTATGCGCCTAGCTAGGCATAATGCATACTAGTGGGCGGAGGTGCGGCGGCACGCCGTGCCTGTGGGGAGCCGGCATGCCATTTCTGTTCTTTATTTTGTTGAGGAGTTGACCGTGAGTTTGTGTTTATCAAGCAGTTTCATGTAGGTCCAATAGATCCAACACATTTTGAGTATCATTAGAGAAGAGCCTGGTCATGGTAGTAGTATCAGTACGTACTCTACGTAGGGAACCTTATTGATGAGACTGTCATCCAAAAGTCTCATATTACTGGCCTCGATAACCAAATCGTTCAAAATCTAAATCATTGACTTTTATAACTGTATCAGTGGGATAGCAGTATACTTTTGATGGGTGCAAGCCCGGCAAGTAAAAACTGTTGGATATGTCATCAGAAAAATAATGAATTATACAACATGGGCTCAATATTGGTTCTACAACTGGATGTGATCGAAGAGAGAGATGAAGACCTTTTGTAGATATTGTGACTCTCTGGTCGCTTGGAACAGTCATCATATGGGATTGCAGAAAGTCAATGTAAAACATTAGTTAATAAACACAATTAGATCTTCTTGAAGCCAAAAAAAGCTAAAACAAATTGCTATACCACCCTTGACAAAAAAACTTTCACTTACACATCCTGCATGTGCGGACGCCGTACATGACATGGTGGAATAGTGTCCATTAGCTGAATTCTTAGCACGTAGTATATACAGTACGCATATATAAGATGCTTTTTTACAACAAACAACCTAGACACTGTCGGGCAAAATCCATGGTTCAGATCTTACCATATATCCTAAAAGTTGATGAGTCACTCTGATCGTAAGTAGCTTGAAATGAATCGAACCAACAGTCAGAACAAAAGCTTAGCAGTAAAACTTTCAAAATCTGCATCAAATAAGAAATTTAAGTCAGTTGGTAATTTCAGTATTTCCCAATAAAATTTGATTTAGTTTTTCTCATAATAGGTTCCATTTATAACACTGAAAAGTATATTCAGCATGAACATAAGCAAATTAGATACTGGAAGGCCGCTTGTGAAAATGAAATATGTCGAGTAGCAAATGAGAATTTTCAAATACTAATTTTATTACGAAGAAATGTAGAGATTAATCATTAGCAATAGTTTAAATCCAGGAGATACAAGTGTATATAAATCTTATGATATATCTCACAAATTGAGAGTGGGGCTGATGCTAAGTCGATCAGATAAAGTAGTCAAAAGTTGACAGTAGGGCTGATGTTAAATCGATCAGATAAAGTGACATCGTTGACATACCGAAAAAAGTTTGAGGACTGATAGTGCACTTCACTCCTGAATAGTGAAAGAGCTATCTTAGTTGATATACAATATAAGTATGGCATGTAACTAAAATCCCACTGGAAACTAAGCATACGTAAACATCCGTTGATAAATAAACTCATAAAGGAATTTCGTCTAGTCTTTAAAAAAATGAAAGATTCTACTTGAAAGTATGCATACATAAACATATTATGATAAATGACCTGATGAAACAACAATTTAATAAAAAGGTCGCTATCCCTCAGCTCCCGTATTTCGACACTGAAGACTTTTAGACTAACCGGATCATCAAAGCAGCACATTTAACAAAAGTTTTCAGTACACATACAAAGAACGAATTCCGTGAAGCACCCCCACTTAAGAAGTGTAGTCCTTCCAATAGCATGTCTGGTTCATTAAACAAAGACACAACTTTTCTTCCAAAAACTACTCATATGTAAGAGATTCACATGATGTTTTCAATTGATTTGAAACCTCAATACCTCATCAATGAAATCCTTTTTTAAGTCTAGCCACCTACTGGAGGATTGAAAATAAGTGTTTGCAATTGTAGAGCATACACATAGAATGGTGACGTTGTAATTATCCTGATATCTATTGGGTTAACATATCACTCGAATGTGAGCACCCTCCGTTCGCTGATGGGAGGATGTGATACTATTCCTTCCTGCTTGAAGTAGCTGAGAGCGCAGCCACACAACAAATTAGGAAGGAAGTGGAGGCCTCAAACTGAAGACATCATGGCATGGTACCGAGCTGAAGGAGTAGTGTTGCAGGCAAAGGGGATGTCCGAGAACTCCATGGCTGTGGCGCTCCAGGCACGGCTGGACTAGACACCTCGCTCTCCAGTCCAACACCTGCAGCTGCAACACGCAGACGTCGGGAAAGAGAGAGAGGAGGTGAACGCTCGGAGGCAGTTGTTGTGGCACATAAGAAGCAACTTGAAGCTGCTGCGATGATGCATAAGGGGCACTACTGATAAAAGGCATAAGGCACAGTACTGAGAAGAGGCAACGTGAGGCTGTAGTGGCAGCGCACAAAATACAACCATCTACACTGGTGACTTGCTTGAAGGCCTCGGAGTTATCCGCACACGACCCACCACTGGGTACACTTTTCTTATGGCGCATGACCGCAGACGCAGTTGATGGCACCGATGTAGGCCTGCCCATACTTGTCGATGACGGCACCGGCGAGGTGTATCGCTCCCGAAGGCTCGAAACATGAAGACCCAGAGATTGGCGCAGCCGTCTTCTGCGGATCCCGAGCTTGATCCCCACCATGGTCATGGGCAAGGGTTTTGACGGATTTGGCCGCGACCTACGCATGTCGAGTTGATATGGGAGCGGAACAAAAGAGTCATTGGCGCGAGGGATGGGGATCGGGGAGAGGAGGAGGAAGCCAGCGACCGATTGCACGGCTCTTCTGGTTTCAGCCTCGAGAAAAACGGGTGGGGCGGTGGAACTGAAGCGCGTGGGTACCACCACATCCAGAATTGTCTAACCATGTCGAGAGTTGTCTAAACTGGTCTTGCACTCTTGCTAAACCGAACCAAATAAAAAAATCAGAAAAAAGTCATATAAATAGGGAAAGAACTCGGACACGTGTCTATCAGTGGGAGCAATGCCCCAAAGCACTTGGAATGCACCACATCGCCTCTAGCTTAGCAGCTTTAATATAGTAGTCTATGATTCAAGTGTTGTTATCCACCTTATCAAGCTCCTAAATAATATAACCATGCTTCTTAGGGATAATAGGAGTCTTAAGAATAGGTTATCGTATGAAGTATATCAAATTTGGATGTAGACTAATCATTTAAGATCTTTGCTCTTTTTGATAGTAGGGGTACTAATGCTCTTGGGAACATATATGAACTTGGGACTTTTATTGCGAGAGGTACTCGCACTAGTTTTTGAGGGTGTGAAAGCAGAACCTACCTTATCAATAACTTCCTCCATTTCATCAATTCTGTTCAATCTTTTCTCTATACCTTCATCAATAGTTGTATTTGTCTCTTTTAAAGCTTTCAAAGGAATTCCTAATGGTGACCCAAATTGAGTAATATGATTATGAAATGTTTTATCTAACTCCTCTATTTGTTCATCGGTAACCATTTCATTTTCAATAACATCAAGCCTTGGCATAGCTTGTTCCAAGGTCAATATTTCATTAATGATAATAGGTATACTGAACTAAATTTCCCATGGCTTTGAAAGCATCCAAAGTGTGACTCACTAAGAAATTATCACCGGTAATCATATCAAGTAGAGATCTATACCAAGTAGTAATACCAACATAGAAATTACGTCCAAGATATTAGGGGATTGCTTGTGAATTGATTTACTTTGAGCATTCCGGATCCTAGACCATGCATCTTTCAAACTTTCTCCTCCCCTTTGCTCAAAATCGAGTACCTCATTATCGGGAGTAAATGGAACAAAAGAAGAACTAGTCATGCTAGCGAGTGATGTCTACACACGCTTCTATTCTTGTAGACTATGTTGGGTTTCCAAGCGCAGAGGTTTGTAGGACAGTAGAAATTTCCCTCAAGTGGATGACCTAAGGTTTATCGAACTCAGGGACGTAGAGGTTGAAGATGGTCTCTCTGAAGCAACCATGCAATTAAGATACAAGAAGTCTCTTGTGTCCCCAATACACCTAATACAATTGTCAGTTGTATAGGTGCACTAGTTCGGCGAAGAGATAGTAAAATATGGGTGATAGGTGTGGCAAAGCAAGGTAATATAAATCTGAAATAAAAATGGCAACAAGGTAGCAAGTGAAAAAAGTGAGCATAAACGGTGTAACCATGGTGAGAAACAGGGCCTAGGCTTCATACTTTCAATAGTGTCAACTCCCAACAACATTAACATAGTCTACTCACATGATATTTCCACTTAAACATGCAATGGAGACGTACAGGAGGTCATTCCTTTGTGATCAAGAGAGGACGAGAATTATGTAGGGCTGCAAAATCACACCTTAGAGTTTGTAGTTCTCTCTATGGATTTCCCAATGTCACCGCGGCCATCTAAAGAGAGTATGACAATCACCACAACGTATCTCAAGGATAGTCAAAGACAAGCACCAAGAGACTCTCAATCTTTAATCAATTCACAAAAGACGAAATCACTCATGAAAATATTATTCTAATCCATGTCCAATAGAGCGCTGTCAGGATGGTCTCGGGGATTATACTAAATAAGATCAAGTGAGTACATCAATCTAATACATCGAAGAAGGGGAATCATCATGGGATCATCCTAGATTAACATAGCCCATGATCACAATCATGATCACATCATGAGAGAGAGAATTAACCACATAGCTACTGTAGAAGACCTCAGCCCCGAGGAGGAACTACTCCTGCTTCATGGAGGGAGGAAGCAACATCGATGGAGATGAATCCGGGGGCACTTCCCCGTCCCGGCAGGGTACCAGCACAAGAATTCTGGTCCCTTGAAACTTGTTGGCGATGGCGGCGGAGATCGGAATTGCTTCTGGAGAAAATGGTTCCAAAATCTGGGTTTGCTCCATGGGGGTTAATTATAGGCCAAAGGAGGGCGTCAGAGGAGGTGGGGCCCACCCAGGCTGCTTGTGGGCGCGGCCAGGGGCCAGGCCGTGCTGGGAGGTCGCTTGGGCCGCCCCTGGCTCCTCTCTGGCCCATCTTCGGTGATCTGGAAGCTTCCGTCACGCTGATTTATATATATTTATCTTGGGATTTTTGGGGCTCTCGAAATTTGGGTAAAAGCCCGTGCAAAAAAGACATCAGCAGACAGAAACTGGCACTGGGTGCACTGAGTTAGTAGGTTAGTCCAAATATGTGTAAAAAGGTACGAAAGTGTAGCAAAACATATAACAATGTCACCCAAAAGATCATGGAACAAGCAGAAATTATAGATACGTTTGGGACGTATCAACATCCCCAAGCTTAATTCCTACTCGTCCTCGAGTAGGTAAATCATAACACAAATAATTTCGATGGTGACATGCTAACACACATATAAGAACCCCAAAGTAAAGCAAGTAAGATATGCAATTCAAGTAAAGACAATAACAAGCAAGAGTCTATATTTAGTATTGAAATTAGCAGAGTAAGAACATAAAGGTGCAAGAGCTCTTGCTGTTCGTGACTCGAACGTCTTCAAATGGTGTTTGCATGCAAGAAGTGGGAGATGGGTTGAGAGCATAAAAACATTTGTAGTTGAGAACTCAATCTACTAAACTTCACACTTGGTCTCCTTTGGAATCTTATTTTGACTCATCCCCAGACCACTAGTCAGGCACAAGTCAAAATGATCCTCTCCCTTTCGACTTTGATCACTCATGCAATGAATGAGTGCAAGCAATATATGTTGGCACTTAGGATGGAAAAGAGAATAATGATGCGGAAGGAAGACAAAAAGGTGTGAAAGGCTCACATCAATGAGGACAACCATAGGCGAGAGAAAGCCAAATGATAGATATATTGTGAGGAGTAGGGATTGCCATGCAACACATGCACATTTGAGCTAAGGTAAGCTCTCCAATGGAACTAGTGGGGGTGCATTCAACTTGCTTGCTCACGAAGACCTAGAGCTCATTTGAGGAGACTCATCATTGGAATATACAAGCCAAGTTCTATAGTGTAAGGGTCCCCACATAGTTATGCATGAATGATAATCTCTATGGGGTACAAATATAGCAATGGAGTACGAGTGTGGATCTTTCAAAAGGAATAGTAGTGTTGCCCCCTTATCTCTTTTTTATTTTTCTTTCTTTCTCTTTCTTTCTGTGGCATCTTTGGCTCTTTCTATTTATCTATGTTTTGTCCTCTTTGGGATCTTTTCATGTGTCATCTTTTGGGATCTTTTATTTTTTCCTCTTTGCGATCTTTTCCTCACTTGAGGGAAACACTCTATATTTTACAAGAATTAAAAGAAGATCTTCACAGTTTATAAGAAGTACTCAGCATAAAGATAAATGAAAACTATCATGATATATGCAAATGTATGCCTCTGCCAGTGTAGCAGGATATGCAATGATACCAGCGCGTCATGTAGCAATGATAAAGGCAAACCCCAACTAGCATGAGGCTCCTCGATCAAGCAAAAGCATGTATGACATGAAGATCAAGTCATGAGATGGTGGATGTTGCATGGCAATGTATCCCGGAAAGGCTATGGGAATGCTTTATAGGTAGGTATGGTGGTTGTTTTGAGGAAGGATATAATGAGGCTTATGATGGTAGAGCGTATCATGCCAAGGGTTTGGATGCACCGGCGAAGTTTGCACCAACTCTCAAGATGAGAAAGGGCAATGCACGGTACCAAAGAGGCTAGTAAAATATGGATGGTGGAACTGCCAACAATTGAATACTCGCATTAGTCCGAAGAACTCATGCACTTATTGTCGGTAACTCTTTATCTAGTCAGGAGATTCACAAAGAGACAAGTACCCTGAGGAGGAGCGTTTGGGGGTTTGGTTATCCTTGCGCATCCTCGACCCATGCTAACGTGAGGGTACTCTATATATTCCAACCCCTCCAGAGGTTAGCGATCCATCTAGTAGCTAGAGTTCTCAACTAATTTTTTTAGTTTTGAAAAACACAGGGCTTTCCCAAAATATGACACCTATCACTAATAGGCTCGTCGGTGCGACGACGAATCACCTCAGCTTTGGCACGTTGGTCAGACTCACCATGAAAAGTCCACACCGTACAATTAGGCGTAAAACCCCACTTCTCCAGGTGTTTACCCTTTTCAAACTATGTATGCTTTTTCTAGTTGTCGTAGTTGGGACAGGGGCCCCATGTTTTTTGCTAGCCATTTGCAAATGCGTCTCTCACAAACCCCCTGGTTTTTGGTAACCATTCAATGGTCATGTCTTTCTGACTAGGGTGACCAGTGTACATCCAAGCACGATCACTCATGTTGCCTAGCTACCTATGGACGCACAAGAAATAAATATATAACTCATCATCTATATTCATCCGCTAATCAAGTTTGTCAGTTTTATTACGTCCATGCAACCTACACGCTAATAGGTAAAGATAGGTCCTAATCCCACCCGAGTATGTGTAGATTGGGTTCGTTTTCCCATGTTCTGCTCCAAATGCGACGCAGAATTTCGGCAGAACCTCCCCGCTGTTCTCCTGATACACGTCTCGGCAATAAGCAGAGAGGATGTGTACCCGAAGAATAACAGGGAGGCACTGACGACATTCCGCATCGGATCTGGAGCAAAACATACGGGAAAACGAACCCAATCTACACATACTCAGGTTGTCCATGGATAACATTGGACAATTCGAAAGGATGGCGGTTATAAATATGCAAAGACATGCATATTTATAGATGTCGCCCGTTCGAACGGGATATGCATACTAGTCACGTATACTCATGATTGAAGAAACCTATAGCTAACAAGTTTCATCGGCACGAAGATCGGAATAGAGCGAATTAAGTGGGTAGGAGGAGAAGTCAGTTGTGCTCACCAACAAACGCAGGGGCGGAGCTCGTCCAATGCACGTGGAGTCCGTCGAACAACTGCACATCGAAATTCACACGATCAACACAAATATGATGTTTTTATAATTAACATAATTATGTGACCTAACTCATAATTTACAAAACTATGACCCCGTCGGCTTAGGGGAGTCGATGGTTGGTGCTGTCGGGTGTCGGTGGCGTCGATGGTCGGTGGTGTCGGGTATCGGTGGCGTCGGATGTCGAGGGTTAGTTGTGTCGGTAGTCGGGGGTCAGTGTCATCGGGGGTCGAGGGTCACTGGCGTCGGGGGTTGGGGTCTTTTCGGTCAACAAGAGGCCGAAGAGGTGTCGGGGCTCGGGGGTTGGGGGTCAGTGGCGTCGGGGGTCGGGGGTCGAGGTTGAGTGGCGTCGGGGGTCGGGGGTCGGGGGTCGAGGGTCAGTGGCGTCGGGAGTCAAGGATCAATGGCGTCGGGCGTCGGGTGTCGGGGGTCAGGGGTGTCTGGAGTCGAGGGTCAATGGCGTCGGGCATCGGGGGTCAGGGGTTAGTGGAGTCGGGGTCGGGAGTCGGGTGTCGAGGGTCGGGGGTCAGTGGTGTCGGGCGTCGGGGGTCGGGAGTCGGGTGTGAGTGGCATCGGAGATACGGGGTCGAGGGTCGGGGGTTGGTGGCCTTGGGCGCCGGGGGTCGGGGGCTGGGGGTCGTGGTCCTCTTCTTTCTTCTTCTCCTATCTCCTCTTTTTCTTCTTCTTCTTCTTCTTCTTGATCATCTTATTATTGTTATTCTTCGTCTTTTTTCTCCTTCTCCTCCTCCTGCTCCTCCTCTTCTTCTTCTTCTTCTTTCTTTTATCTTTCTCCTCCTCTCCTCTTTCTTCTTCTTCTTCTTCTTCTTCTTCTTCTTCTTCTTCTTCTTCTTCTTTTTTCTTCTAGTTTATTATTCTCTTATTTTCTTCTAAGTTCTTTTTCAGTCTATTTTTTTCTTTTCTATCTACTTTTTCTACCTAATAGACTAACTATCTAATTTAACCTAAAAACAGAAAAAACTAAACCTAGCACTAAACTACATATTCTTCTTCTACTTTTTCTACTTTTTCTTTGTTTTCTTTTTATTATTCGGACATTCTAGCAAAAAAGAAGAAGAAAAACACAGGGAAAAAAATAAGAAAAATAGCACTAACCAGAGGGGAGGGCGCCGGGGTCGCTGGCACAAGGGAGGTGTGGCTGGGGCGGTGACCCGGAGGGAGGTGGGAGGTGGGCGATGGCCGGGAGGGTGGTGGGAGGGGGGGGAGGGAGGTGGGATGGGGGCGGCAGCCAGAAGGGAGGTGGGAGGGGGGAACGGACGGGAGGGAGGTGGGAGGGGGCGGCGGTAGCCGGGAGGGAGGTGTGATGGGGGGCGGTCGGGAGGGAGCTGGGAGGGGGCGGCGGGGGCCGGGAGGGAGGTGGGAGGGGGGCGGCGGTCGGGAGGGAGGTTGGAGGGGGGCGGCGGCTGGGAGGGCGGCGGCACGGGTGGCTGGGGAGGGGAGCTACGACGGTCGCGGGTGGGCAGACGACGACGCGAGAGAGAGAGAGAGGGGGGGTTGGCGGGCAGGGAGTGGGTGCGGGGTGGGAGCCGTTAGGAGAGGCGCCCGAGCCGTTAGGGCCATGTCCCCTTTGTCGTCTGCATAGGGAGGGTGGCGGACGACAAAGGGGCGGGGTGGGTGGGGGTGGGGTTTCGCCCATTGGGGGGGGGGGGCTTTGCCATCTTCCCACCCTTTTCCGTCCGCATAGGGCTCCTTTGCCATCCGGATGAAACCTTTGCTATCAGCCCCCTCTTTGCCTTCAGCACTGTGACACCTTATGGCAAAGGGTACCTTTGTCATGCGTCAGCAGACGGCAAAGGCAAGGGAGACAGCAAAATTCTGAATTTCAGTAGTATACTATACTTAAATAGCAACCTCAATTACCTACTCATGCAAGACACACAACTCAGTGCAACAAGACAACTCTCTACACAAGATAAGCATGATAACTCCAGAGAGTTCCAAAAGCAAACTAAATAAACGGTCTTAAAAAGATAAAGCATGAAAACTAAGAGCTAAGCATGACAGCAGCTATGAAAAGATAAAGAACACACAAAAAGATAAGCATGAAAACCTATGTTGTGTTCTAGGGTGGAGTGGAGCGTGTTTCTCTCCCAAACAACGAAGGCTAGTTCCAACTTGTTATGAACAACAAGCAAAACTAAAACAAACTAAAAAGCAAAGAGCGGGACGCTCCAAGCATAGAACATAACATATGAAGTGATAAAAATATAGCATGGAGATGGACGAACTGATGATTATTGATGGAGAAGGGGATGCACGAGGGCATCCCCAAGCTTAGACGCTTTAGTCTTCTTGAATATTTCTTGGGGTGCATGGGGGCATCCCCAAGCTTGAGCACTTGAAACTCCTGGATCTACTTTCATCATCATCCATCGCATACTTGAAAACTCCCTTCATACGAAACTCATCATAAGCTGATTAGAGTGGTTAGTGCTGATGATAAAATAATTTATTATCTACTGGAAATAAGGATTTTCATGAAGAGCTACTGTTTCTCAAGATTGCCAATAGGTTTTTGCAAAGAAAAAGCAAGCTTAAGATTTGCAAAATGATGAAAACGCAAAACGTGGCAGAATTTGTGAAAAACAGACAAGCAGGTAGTAAATAATTGTAGCGACCCAACTCAAGACGAGTCAAGCCTCTGTGTATCTGTGCCATCCCTGGATCAGTATGCTGGCACACACAGTACATCAATGTATATATCAAAGTGCAATCACATGTAAATAGCGTAAAACTGATATATACCTTAAATATCTCAGCGGAAGCAGTCAAGGTAGTGGAGTCCCAATAAACACCAACGGCAAGTTGAGTGTAGACCGTAACCCTGAATCGTACCCTTACTCGTCGAAGAAAAATATCTGCAACATGAGACGTTGCAGCCGTGTAGGTCAGCATATTGAATATGCCGACAAGTCACATATGAGAGGGGGTAAAATATCATCTATACTATATGCATATATGGCAGGTGGGGTTGTAAGTTTTAGCGTAAAGCAAATTTTTTCTCCTACAACAAGAGTGGGCTAAAAGCAAAATGTTACTACGTTGTTGGTTGTTAATGAGTTGGTTCCGCCAACCAGTTCTCGTACCCGAGTTGTCAATAATTACCCTCATCAAATATATTTAATGGTGTTGAGAAATCCAGATAACTTCAGTTCCTTTGGCTCAAGTTGTCCATGACCGTGGACACGGCTAATCGATTAGGTTTGAGTACTCTGCAGAGTTTTGCACACGTTCCCCACAAGATTTGATCGCCTCCGTGTATGTCCTCGCACTTCAGGGTGTTTGAAGACCGGATGATCAAAACATGGTCTTTCAACGGGTCCCTCTGAATCCCAGTCGGTTCCCATCCAATCCTACCGTTCTTCTACATCTGCTAGCACCGCCTGTCTAGAGTCGCCGCGTTGTCCAACCAAGCCAGAGCCCATAATGACTTGTGGCTGTGTAGGTAACCCTTGGGTCTTGAAAATATCCGTCCGTCTCTTTGAGCCTGGGTGAAGCTTTCCGCAGGATGTCATGGTCTCTCCAGCATCCCGGATCATCCACTGGGTTCTCCAGGGAGCCGATCAACCGTCCTTCACCCAGAGTTGCATTGCGTCCGAGGTCTTGAAAATCTTGTCTTAACCGGTCTTGATTATTTAATCAACCTTGCATCACTCGTGTTATGCACTCAACCGAAATCCCGTCTACTCAAGCATAGCAATATGAAATTTATCATCCCGGGGCCAAGTATCGGGGTTGTTGTGTGCCTACCACATGATACTACAACCTTTACTAAAATTTCCAAGTACCTAAGCAGCAGGCAATTGGGCATAGGATGGTAGAACTACGATGCATAAAACATAGGTGATAGTATGATCAAAATGACTTGCCTGGCGATGTTGACCAAGAAGAATTTCTCGATAAATAACTTGATAGACTACTCGTCACTCTCCGATGAAATCTATATAACAAACATATCATTCACATAAGCACTCCTACTAGCAATCATTCTAGCAATCAAAACAAAAGAGAGAGCGAAAAAGAATCCGAAAGAAACTTAAAATAAAACTAGGGAGTCTTCTACTACATCAACACTAAATAGTTTTTGTCTAACAGAAAATAAAATACTTAAATAACAGGGAACTAAGATATAAATTTAACTAAGATAAAATA
Source organism: Hordeum vulgare subsp. vulgare (assembly GCF_904849725.1). Classification (NCBI taxonomy): domain Eukaryota; kingdom Viridiplantae; phylum Streptophyta; class Magnoliopsida; order Poales; family Poaceae; genus Hordeum; species Hordeum vulgare. Next base: position 290,049,624 of record NC_058523.1, on the reverse strand, counting down.
AAGTATTTTTTCACAAAACTATTTGAAAGTATTTCCAAACGGGATTTGAAACCGTGGAGAAACCAATTGCAAGTTATTAGAGAACTAGAATTGATTTCATGACAACATATAAAAATAAAAATCAAAACTTGTTGCAAACCTACTGTTATCTAACAGAAAACCAAATATAAACTTTCTCAAATATAAAAGAAACTAATTTAAAAACAAATATAGAAAAAGAAATAGCTATAATCCTAAAAGAACTAAAACAGAATCTGTTTTGGTAAAAAACCCAATTAAAAATATTTAAAAAAAATTGAAACTTAAACTACTGAAAGATATGATCAATACGAAACAGCAGCAAAAAGAATCAAATTAAAAGCTATTTTGAAACTCCCGTAATAAGCAAAACAAGCTTTAATTCAAATCTGATCTAACTCAATTTTTATAAATCCAAAAATAGACAAATTATAAATCTACAGAAGCTACATAACATTTGTGATCTAACGCAAAAAGAATCACCTAATTCGGAGTTATAGACTAATAGATATGAATTTTCTAAGATTGCAATTTTCTGAAAAAACTGCAATACGGGATTTCGTGAATCTCACCATGGGTGACAGAGAGGAAGAACTCTGGCGAGGTAGCTGCTCCGGCGAGGTGGGGAGGTCGCCGGCAGAGAGGGGGAACGGCGGAGGGGGTCCCGGAGGCGAGGAAGGGGGCGTCAGGTGCTCCTGGGCGTTCTTCTGTTCGGCTCCTTGCAGGAACAACAATGATGGGGCGTCGTGGCTACGGGCAGGGAGAGAACGAGCTGATGGGGAAAATGGAACAAGGAGAAGAGGGGCGTTCTTATAGGGGTGGTGGGAGGCTCGGGAAGGAAGTGTAGCCCGCGAATCGGGGGAGGGAAGCTTCCTAGGAAGCTTCTGCCATGACCACAGAAGGAAGCTCGTGAGGAGGAAGAACAAGGTGGGATTGGGCCAGATTGGTTTCCTAACGTGGCCCAAGTACATTCCTAAAATAACAGATCTCTTTCCCTTTTTATTAAAACAGGAATTAATACGATTAAAAGGAAATAGAATATCCTTGGAATATAGGGTATAATATATTAAAATTTTCAGAAAAATAAATTCAAAAAGATGGACATTTTTCCACAGCCAAAATAAATACTTCAAAAAAATGTATTTTCAGAAAATCCCCTAAATGCTTTATTTCTTTTTGCAAATAATTACTCAAATAAATCTTGGGTGTCATGGCTCAAATATTTCAAAGAATATCCCCGGGTTTGGAGGGTCATGTTTCTCCTCTCTTTTTCTCTTGTTTGACAAAGTATTGTTCCCGGCATTCCGTGAGTGAAGAAGAAAACAAAATGCAAAGGAAAAATCGAAAGGAAATTCAAGTGCCACCTTGGTTCAAATTCTTTGTAGTTGAAGAAATCATGCTATCTCCTCTCGCTGGTTTTGAAAAGATGAATTTGAACTCACAGGAAACGGGGAACAAGTTTTATTCCCTCTCATTCAAAAGTTTTTGAAAAGTTTCAAATTTCACTCAAGTTTCAATCACTCAAACAAACAAACAATCAATCTAATAATTTTATTAACATTCCAAAATTTGGGATGTTACAATAATTTTTTGGGGCATTTCTGCAACTTAAATCAAAAAACTCAGAACAAACGCCAGAAGTAAAATTATATGGAGCATACTGTAAAAAACATTCAGATCAAAACGATGATCTGGTGATTTTTGGCGAATTTTTCCGTCAAGCAGACTGAATCTGTTTTGGGACAGCATGTCACAACTTTTGAAATTTCTTGCAATCGGAGGCTAAAAGTTGGCACAAAGCTTGAAAATCAAGATACAATAGTGTTGCTACAGTAGTAACAAGCATCAAGACCACTAAAACTGAAAGTAATAACTCAAAGTAAAGATAGCAAGCATTGTCTCCCTAGAGCTCTTTCTTTATAGCCATAAAGATAGGCTTAAGATTTTAATGATGCTCTCATAGGAATAAGAGTTGTAGAACAAAAGAGAGCATCAAGAAGCTAATACCAAACACATTTAAGTCTAACATGCTTCCTATGCATAGGAATATTGCAATAGAATAATTCTTGGAAGGACAAAGCAATAAGTATAGAAAGGCAAAACAAGTGCATCTTCAAAACCTTCAACATAAAGAGAGGGAACTTGATATTATTGAAATATCTATAAGCATATGTTCCCTTCTCATAATAATTTTCAGTGGGATCATGAATAAATTCAACAATATAAGTATCACATAAAGCATTCTTACCATGATACACATGCAAAAAGGTACTCTTACTCTCCACATAAGCATAATCTTTGGGGAGCCCATGGTTAGGACATTTTAGCATTAAAGTTTTCAGTCTCCCCCAAGCTTCAGCTATGCTCTCTCCATGATGAGGATGAAAATTATAAACATAATTCCTATTCTCATGGAATTCATGAAGAGGATAAAGCTTGGAGTAAAAGGGAGGCATAAGATCTTGCCAATTTAGCAAATGGGAGCTATCAAGAAGCCTATACCAATCCAACGCCTTACCTTTTAATGATAGAGAGAATAGCTTTCTCATAATAAAATCCATCAATATACCTGCAAGCTTAAATAAGGATCATAGTTGTGAAAGATATAGCAAGTGTTTGCCTGGATGTCTATCTCCTACATATCGATTTGCCAAGAAACAATCAGTAATACCAATTGATATTTTCAAGGGCACAATTTCCGTAGGTGGGGAGGCTTCTCCACAACAATAGCGGTGGATGGGTTCCCCACAAGAAACAAACCAAGAGCAGAGTTGTCCATAAGCCTAACTAGTGAATATAAAAACAAGAAACACAAAGATTTGATTGCAAGAATTAAAGATATACGTTAAAGCACTCACTTCCCCAGCAACGACGCCAGAAATAGCTTGATGTCTACGCACGCTTCTATTCTTGTAGACAATGTTGGGCCTCCAAGCGCAAAGGTTTGTAGGACAGCAACAATTTCCCTCAAGTGGATGACCTAAGGTTTATCCAACTCAGGGAAGTAGAGGTTGAAGATGGTCTCTCTCAAGCAACCTTGCAATCAAGATACAAGAAGTCTCTTGTGTCCCCAACACACCTAATACAATTGTCAGTTGTATAGGTGCACTAGTTCGGCAAAGAGATGGTAAAATATGGGTGATAGGTGTGGCAAAGCAAGGTAATATAAATCTGAAATAAAAATGGCAGCAAGGTAGCAAGTGACAAAAGTGAGCATAAACGGTGTAACAATGGTGAGAAACAGGGCCTAGGCTTCATACTTTCACTAGTGGAAACTCCCAACAACATTAACATAGTCTAATCACATGATATTTCCACTAAAACATGCAATGGATACGTACTCGGAGGTCATTCCTTTGCGATCAAGAGAGGACGAGAATTATGTAGGGCTACAAAAGCACACCTCAGAGTTTGTAGTTCTCTCTATGGATTTCACAATGTCACTCCGGCCATCCAGAGAGAGTACGATAGTCACCACAATGTATCTCAAGGATAGTCAAAGACAAGCACCAAGAGACTCTCAATCTTCAATCAGTTCACAAAAGAGGAAATCAATCATGAAAATATTCTTCTAATTCATGTCCAATAGACAGTTGTCACCATAGTCTCCAGGATTATCCTAAATAAGATCAAGTGAGTACATCAATCCAATACATCGAAGAAGGGGAAACATCATGAGATCATCCTAGATTAACATAGCCCATGATCACAATCATGATCACATCATGAGAGAGAAAATTAACCACATAGCTACTGTAGAAGACCTCAGCCCCGAGGAGGAACTACTCCCACTTCATGGAGGGAGGAAGAAACATCAATGGTGATGAATCCGGGGGCACTTCCCCGTCCCGGCAGGCTGTCGGCACAGGAATTCTGGTCCCCCGAAACTTGTTGGCGATGGCGGCGGAGATCGGAATTGCTTTTGGAGAAAAGGGTTCCGGAATCAGGATTTCCTCCACGGGGGATAAATATACGCCAAAGGAGGGTGTCAGAGGAGGTGGGTCCCCCCCAGACGTCCTTTGGGCGCAGCGAGGGGCCAGGCTGCGCCGGGAGGTTGCCTGGGCAGCCCCTCGCTCCCGTGTGGCCCATCTTCGGTGATCTGGAAGCTTCCGTCATGCTAATATATATATATATTTTTGGGATTTTTGGGGCTTTGGAAATTTGGGTAAAAGCCCCCATAAAAAAGACATTGGCAGACAGAAACTGGCACTGGGCGCACTGATTTAGTAGGTTAGTCCAAATATGTGTAAAAAGGTATGGAAGTGTAGCAAAACATATAACAATGTCACCCAAAAGATCATGGAACAAGTAGAAATTATAGATACGTTTGGGACATATCAACGAGTAAACAAGTAAACTAGTGACAAACGAAGATAAATATTTTTGTATTCTTGATTTTATGAAGCAAGCTAAAATAACAACAAATAAAAATAAGGACAAGTGAATGATAATTTGTGCGAAGTTACTTGATAGTAGGTTGGTGATACTCCCCGACAATGGCGCCAGAAATTCTTCCTCATACTTTTGATCTGCGTTTGGTTTTCCATAAACAGGAACGGGTGATGCAACACAATATAGGTAAGTATTTCCCTTAGTAGATAACAAAGATTTATCAAACCAGTAGTAGTAAAAACCAACTCCCATCTGCAGCGACTGCACATAAAGAAGTCAAAACTTGCACCCAACACGGGCAGGAAGGTTGTCAATCCCCTTGAACTCGTTACTTGCAAGCAAGTGAAGTATGTAGATGAAAGTTGATAATTGAAATAGGAATTAAAAGTAAATAAAGGAAGCAAGGAAATTGTAATGTTTGTAAACCTACAAGTGAATAGACTCATGGGTCGTAGTTTTCCCTAATGACATTTCTCATGTAGTAGGCATACGGTGGGTAAACAAATTATTGTTGGTCAATTGATAAAAAACGCATAGTTCAGCGATACTCATGAGAATGATCATATATATATATATATATATATATATATATATGTATGTATAAGCAAATAGGTTGACTCCTTCCTGTACCTATTACAATTACTCCACCCATCGATCACTATCCTACATGCATCTAGAGTATTAAGGAAAATAGAATAATTCTTGGAGAACAATAACATGATGCAGACAAAGAGAACTCAATCAAGATGAATTAACCCAATCATTTTATCCTAAATGGCAACAATACAAAGATGCATCTTGTCCCTTTCTGTCACTTGGATATAGAACTTGTCAAATTGAACCCACTACAACACACCCCTCGCACTGAAGAAATAGCAAGATAGTTGGCCAAACTATTTCAATAGATCGAAGAGATTTACAAAGCTATCGTAATCATGCAATTATTAATAAGAAGATGAATGAAAATATACTCATATCTTCATCATGAATAATCTGAACATAAACCCATAATTCATCAGATCCCAACAAATGCACGGCACAATAGTATTACATCGGATAGATTAAAGCAAAGATATGATGATCATTGTATTGAAGATCAAAAGAGAGAGAGATATAGCCATCCAGGTACTAACTACGGACCCATAGGTCTGTGGTCAACTACTCACACATCACCATGGGAGCAATAAGGTTGAGGTACAGGTCCTATGTGATCGATCCCCCCTCCAACAGGGCACCGGAAAAGGGGTCTAGATGGCCTCACGTTAGAATAGAGACTTGCGGCGACAAAAAAGGTGTTTTAGGTGGATCCCTAGGGTTTTTGAGATATTTGTGAATTTATAGGACAAAGAGGGATGCCAGGGGGCGTGTGGGGACCCACCACACAATAGGGCACGGCCACCCCCAGGCTAGTATATGTGTTTGTAGGTAAAAACAGAATCTGTCTAAAACATAACAATATGTAGTGATCTGTAATGAACCTTACTTCTGTTAGTACAAATTTTATGAAAAATTAGGAAGTCCCGAAGAATTTGTACAACAATACTATGTAAAAAATTCAGCTTAATAAGACGTTCTAGTAAAATTAGAGAAATCTGGCACTAGTTAAATTGAGATAGTGCAAGTTAAATTCAGGTACTAGTTAAAACATAATCTGTGCAAACCAACTTTTTCAATTTTAATAGTAGAATCATCACTCTCCAAGAAAATATGACACTCAATAACTAATGTTGACTCATCTCGAGTCCCTTTCTCATTAGCATTCGTAGAAGTAAATAAAAGCATCTTTACACGTATCCCATGTTCCAATACTATTACGTGATAAATATGAAACCAAGCCTTAGCTTAATCTCTTAGTGAGAAAGAAAATAATTTTAATTTCAGAATATCATTATCCATGTCATTTTTATTTTGCATATCACAAATTTCAACCAAGGTATTGATGAGCAGCATGATCCTTATTAGGACTTCCCAAAAAATGTTCTGTCATGACAAGATTCAGCAATGCAACATTAATATCAAAAGCCTCCACACTAGTGGTAGGTGTTATAGGAGTACTAATAAAATCATTATTATTAGCATTTGAGAAGTCACACGAATTAGTAGTATCTTGAGACATGGTGACCGAGCAAGCGAAGTGACAACCAGAACAAGTAAACTAGATAGCGAAGATGCAAACTAGTGACAATCAAAGGTAAATATTTTTCTATTCTTGACTTTTTTGTAGCAAGCTAAATATAAAAACAAATAAAAATAATAACAAGTGAATGATAAGTTGTGTGCAGTTACATGATAGTTGGTGATGATATTCCCGACAACGGTGCCAGAAATCCAACCTGATACTTGTGATCTGCATTGGGTTTTTCGTGAAGAGGAATGGGTAATCACAACACAATGCGGGTAAGTATTCCCTCGATTAAAAGACCAAGGTTTATCTAAACAATAGGAATATCAATCCTCAACCGTCTACAGCGGCTGCACACAAAAGAGCAAACGATTTGCACCGAATGCGGGCAAGAGGGTTGTCAATCCCCTTGATCTCGTCATTTGCAAGAAAAGGAGGTGTGTAGATAATTCTAAATTTCAAAATAAAATAAAAGACAAATAATGACAGCGACGAAATTATAAGTTTTTTGAATATAGAAGTGAATAGACCTGGGGGCCATAGTGTTCTCTAGTGGCATCTCACATGAAAGCAACATATGGTGGGTAAACAAATTACTGTTGGGCAATTGATATAATAGTGGATACTTATGTTGTTTTCACGACAATCATCATGTGTGTATAGGAATCACGTCGATAAGAAAATAGGACGACTCCTACCTGTACTTACTATTATTACTCCACCCATTGACCAATATCCAACATGCATCTAGAGTATTAAGTAAGAGAGAGTAATGCTTGGAGAACAGTGACATGACGAAGACAAAGTAAACTCAATCAATATGAAAAAACCCATTGTTTATCCTTTGTGGAAGCAACACAAAGATGCAACTTGTCCCCTTCTGTTACTGCAATATAGAAAGTCGTCACATTGAACCCACTACGCACCCCTCTCACTGAAGAAATACCAAACTACTTGGCCAAATCAATTCAATATATCATAGAGAATTTTGAAACTATGATGATCATGCAAATAAGAATCATAAAACTCAGTGAAGACACAAATATTATTCATGAATAATCTGATCATAAATCCACAATTCGTGAGATCCCAACAAACACACCAAACAAAAACTACATCGGATAGATCAAAGCGAAGATGCGATGATGATTGTATTGAAGATCAAGAGAGAGAGAGAGATCCATCTAGATACTAAATACGGACCAATAGGGTGCCAGAATGGAACTCCAGATGTGGTCATTGTGGAAGAAAGCCTTGAGACAGCGTAAAAAAAATGTTTGGTGATAATATTTAGGGTTTCCGAAATATTTGTGAATGTATAGGCCAGAGAACGTAGCAAGAGATGCCATCTGGGAGGCACAAGCCATCAGGGCACAACCACCCCCTGGCCACGCCTTGTTGTCTTGTGCCCCCCTCGTGTGGCTTCGGGTCTCCTCCCGAAGTCCCAAGTCTCCTTTTGGTCTAGAAAAAAATACGAAAAAGTTTCATGGCAATTGGACCTCGTGTGGTACCGAAAACACAAAAAACAAAAAACAGGTATAAAATAGCAACTCGCCTTGGGAACTTGGTTAATAGGTTAGTGCTGAAAAATAATATAAATTGGTCAATTATGACCCAAAAAGTATTCTACGGTGATAATATAATAACATGTAACAATCAAAAAATATAGATATGTTGGAGACATATCAAGCCGCAGGGCCCCGTGCCCTTCTCGTGGGTGGCAACACTCACGTGTAGAAGGACAGAAGGTATAGTGCTAGCCACTGCGGACATATAGTTTTTCCCTTCTGGTGATTGGGAGGCAATGTCAGCTACTCCTCCAAAAGTGAGTTGCAAAAGCTTACCATTTCAGTGATTTAGGATCAGGACGGATCGACGCTATAGGACGAAGGTCATCGCCGAGCCCACGATCGTGTCATAAAGGCTACTTTACTAGGCGAAGACCACGTTTAGTCGGGATAGGACTGGATTCCTGTCTCCCTTTGAACTATCGTTCTATGGACACCCTTTCCTGTAGATATTTTGGGGGATGAGGACCAAGGCACTACAATAGGGGACACGCCACATTGATGTAAGGGGATCAAACCATTCTCTGCCCCAACCTCGGTGTACCACAACCTCAAGCTCCCCCTTTTCTAAGAAAGCAAATCACAAGCAGGAGTAGGGTTTTAGGCCATCGGCTGCCCGAACCTGGGTAGATCGTGTGTTCCCGTCGTCTCAGGTGAGGAGGAGTGACTTCATCGTCAGTCTTGCTATGTTTGTCATTTTTTTGCTGGTCGCAAGCCAAGCCCCCAATGTTTGAACCTTGTTCTGGGATAAGCTCGTGGACATAGATCCCAGACTCCAATACTTGGCACCCTAGGTAGGGGACCTTATCGTCTTCACGCCCTTGGCCTTGACACTAGCATCAACATGGACAAAGCCGCCCACAGAGCCCTTGGGTCGAGTCCCCGCAAGGGCCTGCGCCAGGACACCCCAACGCCCCCTCTTCACTACTCTGCCCGCTACGCAACTCATGGCTCAGGGGATGTCGCATCGTTATCTTGTTGAGTGCGTCCGCAGCGTCGGGCTTGGGTGCTCACCTAGCTTGCCATTATGAATTGCAACGGCCACGCACACCCTTGCTCCGTGCGAGCCTCAATGACACCCATCAGACGACCAAGACATGACACTTATCCTCCCCCTCTGTACAGCTACGCATGCAACACAAGCAGTGGTCGTGCGGACATGTCCAAGGGAATCTCTCCCAATACGAGCTCTCAGGATCCCTGTGAAGTAGCCTACATCCTCGGTGGAGCGCAGACACCTCTATCGGTGTACTAAAGAACTAGTCCCTTAGTACACTAACTTGTGCACACACAAGAGTGGCCTCCCCGCCCTGTAGCTCCCTACCCGAAGGCAAGACAATGCCAAAGCCTCAAGACCTAATCCTCGGCAAGCCTCCGTGCCGGGGTAGAAGACCCGACAGCCATCACCCCCGACAAGACACCTCCACCTTTCCGTCCCTGCACCTCATCGGGCTGACTGTCAACATGAGCAAGGTGTTGAGCGAGCAAGCAGTTAGGTGAGCCTTATCAGAGGCCTCTAGCAGGATCACGTGCGTGCAACAACTTTAATGACACCCATCCCACAGTGTGGCAAGATAATAAGAGGTAGTCGGGCGAATGATACACAAGTAGTGGCGATCCTTGTGAGGAAAGTTCACCAGCATGACACCTCATGGTGCATTTAATGTGCTTATCCTAAGTCATAAGGGTTAGGTATTTACAACTGTAGCTTGTGTTACTAGTTTTGGCACCTATAGAACCCAATGTTCAAGCCATGTAAAAGACATTTTAGCCGCCATGGTAACCCCTTGCACTATAAAAGTAGGTCCATGGTTACCTTTAGAAAGGTTGACGCCTTGTCCATTTGTGCGCTTAGCTGTACTGCTTGTGCATACTTGTCAGGATGTCACACTCCTGTACTTGGCCACATATAATCCACAAACACAAGACGTAGGGTTTTACTCTCCCAAGCGGACCGAACCTGTCTAAACCCCCGAGAACCTATGTGGTTGATGAGGCTCTTTTAGCACGCGTGACCCCACCTAAACTTGAAGGGACCTCACTGGTCCCATAGATCATCGTTCCCCAAACATATTGGGCATGCCAGGTAGGGGGGAGAGCCTTCTCGAACCTTCATCAACTTCTATGTGCCTTCATCAAAATATTCATCGACGCCCATGACTCCCAAGAAGGCCTAGGGGACGTCTGCGGTCATCTTTTCTTCGTCCAAGCTACCATCACAGGCAGCCACAAGCGACATTGACGGGGGAAACCATCATGCTCACCGTGCCGGTGAGCGTAGCCACAGCACCATGCGGAGTTTGGTGAGCCACGACACGGTCCCCGTCATCATGGTAGCACAAGACGCGCCTGTGGCGATAGGGGACAACGCCGAGGCTAGAGCAGCTGCAGCAGTAGCAGTGGCAACGGGTCATCCACCACGTTCCTCACAAGAGAACTATGATCAGCGCATGTGGAGCGACGACCCCAGGCAGTGTGGTGACAAAACCCCGACACGTCACTCCTAGGGTGCGCAGGGCCAAGCTCGTCATCAACTTCCGCTGGAGGGCGTGCATCACACAACATCACCGGAGAGCATTCCTCCTGGCACTGTTAGGAGTAGAAGCGCCACCTTTTCCTCGTGCCATTCCATGCCCAAGACCTGGAGGAAGCCCTGGTGCGGGCCCAACTACTGCTGAACGTTCCGCCTACATCAGAGAAGATAGAAGACTGGAGGGTGACCATACAGTGCATGCTGAACTTCATGAACCGCGACAAGACAGAGGTGGCAGGTCCCTTGTGTGGGCACCCCGACTCATAAGTCATGGTCACCGAATGCACGTGTACGGTGATCCCAGAGATCAATGCCCACTAACACATACATAAGCTGAAATACAAGAGTATTGCATACTTACATACCGTCTGATACCAATAAAGACCATTACGGTCTGTCTTACATAGATAGGGCCTTGAAGGCCGACACGGCAAACATAACTACCGGCGGAAATCTTGATCGAAGGCGTGAACCCATGGTATCTTCCTTAACCTACAGGCATTCTGAATAGGAAGCATCCTAGTTCTCATGTTCGTCACCGACGAACTCTTCTCCAAGTCCCTGCTCTTCCATGTCTGGCGAATTAAGTAACTAGTGGCAAGCCAATGAGTACTTTGAATGTACTACTAGCAGCCCATGATGTGGAGCCAGGCAAGAATAAAGCATGATATAACACTAATAGGTAATTTGTGGAAAGCAGATTTTTCTTGCTGCAATGACATGATCAACTTCTCGTGTGGGCATGCATCATGAGGTAAATGCTAAACATGTGAACAGGTTACATATATCAATATCATCTGAGGGCTGAACAACCCATGTTCATCCATTATGCCAAGTCGTTCGACTTAGCTCAGGTATCATATTTATGATATAACCACCTTCCTCACAAACGCACGCTGTTTGGTAAACATGGACATAGCCCAAGAGCAGTCATCCAACTGTCCTTGACCATGGAAGCGGCTATTAAAATAGGTTTACACACTCGAGAGATGTCACGCCCTTTTTTTGCTATCACCTGTCTGTGTTGTAAAATTGTGAGCTTGTTAAAACTTTTTCAAAACTAATGTTGTGAGTGACATGATTGACATTGTATGCTTGTATGCTTGATCATGTGAGGTTTTAAAACCCTAAATTCCTTTTTGGTATTTTAGTGATTTCCAAAAACCTTGATAACCAAAGCTAAACCACCTTGAGTTGCACTACATGTCCTTGATAGCAAGCAGTGCTACTACTCATATTTGGTAATCTGATTTTTACCTATTCTTATATTTCAAAACCACAAAAATAATTATTTTTGTGAGTATTTTCCTAATTAAATAACCTGTCCATTTCTAAGGTCAGAATTGGTATTCCAACATGGAAAAATACTTTTCTGCGTCGGAAAAATCTGATTAAATTTAGAGATGATCAGAAGGACATATATTTTCCATACATAAGATTTTAAACCCCATTTTATATTATGTTTATTGATTAAAACTATAAAAGCTATTTCTGTCTGTTTTGGCATTTTGAAATATTTCCAAAGGAAATATTCTCAATAAATTCCTAGAAAATTCCAGTGATGTCCCTAAGCCATGTATGCAGTCCACATAAACTTTCACCATGATCAAAGGTGGATAAGGACCCCAAATACCCCCAAAACCCTGTCTGTCCAAAATGAAGTTAGAGCAACTCTACATAGCAAAGTTTGTCCAATGAGGCTAAAACTTTCAGGAGTGCCTAATACCTCAAATGAGGGTTCTACACCAAAAATGGGATTTGTGGGAGTTAGTTTGCCCACACTCCCTTTGGAAGGAACAGATCTGGTCATATTAGAGTGATTTCAAGTTCATAAAGCTAAACTTGTCCATTGGAGCTCAAATTTGGTGGAACTCCATGGTTTATCACCAAAACCAAACCTGTTAAGTCTCAGCACGAGTGGTGGGGTGCAACCCCCTGTGACCACTGTCGAACACCTTCTGACAGATAGGAAAAAGCCACCTTAGCCACAGCTAAACCAAACTCCTTTGCTTCAAACTCCTGGCTTAAGCAGCCATCACCTGTATCTAACCCCAGTCAACTGGCCCCTCACTTGTTCAAAGTGGAAATGCCAAAAACCCCAATTTAGACTTCAGTACATGACTGACAACACCAGTATTTCTTGCCTCCTTTGACCAGTCGAAGCTCCCACTAAAACCAAACGGCTAGCCACACCCCCAGCAAGTTCCAGGACATGCTAGACACGTCCAAAGTACCTCAGAGTGCACCAGCATGTCGTGGCATGCCAAAACTGTGCTCTGGGCATGCTACAGGGAGTCACAGAGGTGGGGGTGATGCCCTTGGCCAGTTCCAGCCTCCCCGAAGATGTCCAACCTCCTCCCCGACAACCCCTCTGCGTCGGGCAAGCCTCAGGGCCCCTCCTCTCTCACGCTTGAGCTCGCGCGACGCATGCCCGCGCGCTCCAGATTCGGCCAAGCTTGCGCGGCCACGAATGCACGACTCTCCTCTCTCTCTCTCTGCACCAGACGGTTCGGGCAATCCAATACCACGTCCTGAGACCGTGGTTTCAACCCCAACGTCTCTCTGCACCGCCATGCGCGCCACGGTGAGTCACCGGCGCTCCCGAGTCTGCTCACCATCGCAGGCCTATAGATAGCCCTTCCCCTCACTCCAACACCCCTCGGATAGCTTCGCCGCAACCACTAGCACCTCCCTAGCCACCCAAGCGAACCAGCAGAGCCCCGGTGCTCGAGATCGACCGAGGCCCCTCCGCCTCGGAGCTCCTGTCGATCTCCGGCTACACGACGGCTCCTGCGCCCCTCGACCCCCTAATCTGACCCCCTTGACCCCAGGAAGCTTTCCCCTAACTCGCCCGAGCTTTTCCGTATCTCTAGCCACCCCCTTGACCACTTCCCGAAACCCCTCCGCCACGGCCTCCTCGTCGCCGGCGAACCCCTGCCTCCCCATCGTCGTTTTGACCACCAGCAGATAGGCGGCGGTCTGGCGAACCCATTCCCGTGCTCATTGGAGCTTGAGCACGTCGACAACCACGTCGGCGTCCTCCTCCTCCTCTCTGGCTGGAGGTAGGAGATGACCCCGATAGGTGTACCCACCTGTCGGTGGCCGAGCCTCATCCCCCACGCTGGCCTCGGCCACTGACCGCAGGGCCCCGCGTGTCAGGTTCAAACCTAACGCCGCACGCGGCTGGGCACGTCGTCGGCTGGCCATGGGCCAGCCCAGCTCTGGGCCGAGCCAGGACATGAGCTGGCCTGTGTTTCTCTTCTATTTTTAAACCTGGATTTCTAAGATTTTTATAAAAACATTTAACGAGTGTAAAAATATAATTCTTCCACTGTTATTCTTCTAAAAATGTGTAGTATTTAATGATATGCTTAGATGAATTTTCCCACCAACTAATCTATTTTACAATATTAAAAAGGGCTAAAATGGAATAGTTTTGCTTCTTCTTGCTTGTTTTTAAATATATTCCTTCAAGGAAAATTTAGGCAAGTATTTTTAAAATGATATCTTAGATTTATCAGAAATAGGGAGCATTTTTAAAATGACTTTGTGGACTGTTTCTGTGTGAGCTATTTCTTATTTATAGTTTTATCAACGATAGAAAACCTGTGTGACGAGGGAATCGGAGCGGAAGACCTCGAAGACCCGGATACTTAGATGACCAAGGCAAGCAACCCTTTGACCATGAATGAGCATATGTTAGTTTGCATGATAGAATAGCAAGTATCCCCGTTGCATATGATCATAAGTGCCGATAATCATTTGATATGATTTTACCGAAGGCTCCTTTGGAGTACTTTGCATTGAACTTGACTCTACCCCCTTGGGGTCACGCTAATACCATGTTGACCAAGTAAAGATAGTAGTAGTAGTTCTATCATAAGCATGATGTGGTCACAAAGTAAGAGATTATGAAAAGCCCATCGGGTGCCACTAATGCCCGAGGGTGATGATGGTTTAGGTTGTCACTTTTGGTGAAGTGATGCACCCGGTATTTGTGTGAGTAAGGTTTCGGAAATAGGATTATATTTAAGATGTGTCAACCGTCCCAACCTTACCAGTACGACCACGTTACCCCTTATGGGACGGGGCTATGTTAATTACTCTCGTCGGTGCTAGCAAAGAGCCACATTACTAGTGGCGGGAGTGATTGTAGTCACTCTCGTGATGGGGTCGTGCCAAGTAGGACGACTATGCCATTTTTATGAGTTCCAGTCACACCGTTGGTCCCTGCATGGTCGGTACTATCCAGACTTGGTGCTCGTAAGACGTACGACATGTGGGCTGGGTACCAATCGAGTGGACCTCTTTGTCTATTATCGTCAGGGGAAAGGCATTGATCGGGTACTTACCTCGGCTATGTGATATACTGCGAGTCGTGGATGACACGAAAGTTTCCCGGATCTCATGGGTGCAGCGTACTACCTCTGCAGAGTGTAAACTATTCGAATAGCCATGTCCACGGTCAGGGAAAGTAGGGTAATCCTGGTTAAACTACGTCCTGATATTTCCGCATAAACCAAGTGTGTGTGAGTGAGTGTGTGTGGTGTTGAGAAAGGTGTTGTTATTAAAGTAATAATATGACCAAGTTCGGTGACTTGGCATATATGGTGAACCCGGATAGTTCAGCCCTCCACTGATACATTGAGGATATGACCAAGTTCGATGACTTGGTGTATAGGGTGAATTCGGATGGTTCAGCCCTTAGCAGACACGTGATATCTGTAACCTGTTCTTCAAGATTAATTCTTTAAATTGATGCATAAACAATGATCATTCCACCCCGATGAGTTATACTAGAAATGCATGATATTGTTATCCTTCACTTTCATTGTTCATATCATGGGCTATTTGCGAGTACATTCAAAGTACTCATTGGCTTGCCACTTGTTTTGTTATTGACCAGACATGGAAGGATCGGAGTTTGGAGATGAGTACGTCTTCGGCGACACCCCTGCGAACTAGGACGCTTCCGAGTCAGAATGCATGTCGGTGTAGGCTTGATGGCATGGGCACCCGCTTAGCCCCTTTGTTTTTCCGCTATTAGTGTACTCGTGTGATTTGGCCTTAGGCCCTGTCTTGTGAACTTGACCCTTTGATCACGTAATGTAATAATAATCGGTACTCGGATGTAAGACTCTTTATTCAGTATCTGTCGTCAGTGAGCATTGATCTTTGGGATCACTGAGCACGGCGATTCTTGACTAGTAAGTCGGGGTCCCCACAGAGCTGGTATCAGAGCCATCCTGACTCTAGGAAGCCTTAGGTAGCATGGGCGATAGCCGGACAATTAGTGCACATAGATTGACCCAAGAACCGCACCCACTATATATTTCTAACCCTATCCTCTACACCTTGTAGATTGCTGCCGTACCTGAGATGCTTCTGGAAACGGGCTTCCCTCTGCTTTCGACTGATAGCCTCGAGAAGTGTCAAGTGCGTCGCATACCCGTCTTTCTCTACCACGAGCAATGGGTCAACGCCGACACCAAGGAGTATCACGTGGACGTGATAGTGAAGGCTAATGACTCCCCAACTAGCTGGTTCTTTGAAGGGCCACAAATGGAGGACCTCATGTTGGTCGTGGAGACTGCAGCACGAGAGGCACTCGTGCGACTTCGCGACATCCTTCGTGAGATGGCGAACGAACCCGCTACTCGTCACTTACCTTTTGTTAAGGATAAGATAGACGGAAGCTGGACACTCAACCCCTCATCGGAGGACGGGATGCCGTTAAGGTTTCAGACCTACTCTAGCCTCTCCTCAGACACCTTGACGCATCTTTTGGTCAAGGAGTCAACTAGGATTCGCCAAGAGCTGCACCAAGTTAAGGACCTACTTCGTATGGAGAAGATAAAGAACATCAAGGTGAAGAAAGAAGGAGCACTTGTAATATCACCTGGCTTTGCTTTCTGAGGAGGAATACCCCCCTTTAGGTTGTTCCTCTTCAGAGTCGATGTTTAGCCGCAGAAGAGTACACCGAAATGTTCACTACCTCACCAACCAAGAGATGTCGAGATGGTTTACTTCCTTCCCCTACCTAGTCGAGGAAGGGAAGCATTAATGAAGATGAAGACAGAGATGAAGACGAAGACGAAGACGAGGATCCCATAGAGCCGGCTTATGAGACCGCGCAGTCGATCGCGTAGCAGCGTAGGATGTACCGAACGTAGGAGTTCTTGTATCAGGATTTTATGACCCGGATGTTGTGTGAACCTATTGGATGCAAGTCG
Organism: Hordeum vulgare subsp. vulgare; assembly: GCF_904849725.1. Taxonomy (NCBI): domain Eukaryota; kingdom Viridiplantae; phylum Streptophyta; class Magnoliopsida; order Poales; family Poaceae; genus Hordeum; species Hordeum vulgare. Next base: position 290,032,758 of record NC_058523.1, on the reverse strand, counting down.
CATTCTGCCTTCAGCAGCTTGTGAGCGACTGCATCGCTTGCTTTAAATTAATGCAGTAGTTCTTTCAAAAACCTTTCTCATAAAACCTTGCACACTAGAACACACCAGACCTCCCTTTACTAGAATGTCATCCCTTTCGTATGCAACCGGTTCAGCAGAATTTGACCTGTCTACTCCCCTGACAGGATGGTGAATGCAACTCGCAACAGCACTTTCGGCAGCCCCGACTCTGCCTCTTCAGGACAGCAGCATGGAACCGGAGGGGAAGCTCAAGCTGGAGATCACCATGTACAGTAAATCGATGTACCTCCACCGCCGCCTCCCCCTGAAAGCTTGAAGATGGCTCAGTACCTTAAAGCTCTTCGGGAGGAGCGTCAAGCCAACAATGTCGCTATCCGACAGTTGGCACAAACTTTGGTGAACCACCCGCCGCAGAACGGGAATGGCAACGGTCGCTCAACTCTCTGTGAGTTTATGCGGACTATGTCACCCATATTCATGGAGACGACTGAGCCCTTGGATGCTGATGACTGGATCCGCACTCTCAAAGACCTTCTCGCGTTGGTTAAGTGCACTGACGACAACGAGAAAGTTCTCTATGCAACCCACTGTCTCGGAGTCACAGCCAGAGCCTGGTGGGATGGATTTCAGATCATGCGAGCCGGGCAAGTCATCACTTGGGCCATGTTCAAGGATGGATTCCACGCCGCGCATATTCCTCCGGGGATGATGACCATTAAGAAGCGGGAATTCCGAGCCTGAAGGCAAGGCAGTGGATCAGTCAAGGAGTATTTGCAGAAGTTCAACCTTTTATCAAGGTATGCACCTGAAGATGTCAGCACTGAGGCTGCCAAAGTGGAGCGCTTTATGGAAGGATTACAACAGTCACTCCAATATCAACTGGTTGTTTGTGAATGTCGGACATTCAGTGACCTGGTTAGTAAGGCTCTTATGTTGGAAGACAAGCGTCGTGCAATGGACGACACCCGTAAGTGTAAGCTGATAAGTAGTGGAGGACCGATCAACTCAAAACCACGACCATGGCAGTCAGCCCCAGCAAGACCCAACTATCAGCAACAGCAGTACAAGCATCCAACATTTCGCCAGAATTACCAACCTCAGCAAGTCAGCGTCAAGCTAGCAAGCACTCCGCCAAACAACTGTGGGGGCAAGACCAACCTTCCAGCGCAAGTTACCTGTTTCGGGTGTGCACAACCAGGGCACTATTCCAGCCAGTGCCCCAATAAGAAACCTGATGTTCCACGCCCCAATGCGCGAAATCCAGGCCAAGGAGCACCACGCAGGAACCAGGCTCCCCGCAATCAGTAGTATCACAGCAAGGGGCGGATTAATCATATTTCCGCGAAAGAGGCACAGGAAGACCCGGACTGCATTCTGGGTACGTTCCTCGTCAACTCTATCCCAGCAACCGTATTGTTTGATTGTGGTGCTTCGCATTCCTTTGTTACGCAAAATTTTGCGGAAAAGTGTGGTCTAGAACCTACCTTGCTTCGTGGACATATGGCAATTCAAACCCCAGGAGCAGTTTTGAGGACCAACCTAGGGTGTAGAAAGGTTGGGATAGTTATCAATGGGACGAGCTTCTCAGCGGATCTCATTGTGCTTAAGTCGCAAGGCCTAGAAGTAATCCTCGGTATGGACTGGTTGGCCAAGCATCAGAGTATCTTGGACTGTCCTAACAGAGCCATTACCATGACAAGTGACCAAGGGGTCAAAGTCAAGTATGTCTCTGAGCCAGTACCCACTCGAGTGCCACGAGTTAACAACGTATCAGAGGAAGGACTCGACCGAGTGCCAATAGTGTGTGAGTACCCGGATGTCTTTCCTGATGAGCTACCAGGGATGCCTCCTGACCGAGACATCAAGTTCATCATCGAACTCATGCCCGGATCAGGGCCTATCTATAAGAAGCCTTATAGGATGGGATCCGAAGAGCTAGCAGAGTTGAAGAAGCAACTGGATGAGCAACTCAGGAAAGGGTTTATTCGTCCAAGTCCGTCACCTTGGGGATCACCTGTTCTCTTCGTGTCCAAGAAGGATGGGACAATCCGACTATTCGTCGATTACCGATCACTCAATTAGGTCACGATCAAGAACAAGTATCCACTCCCCAAGATTGAAGAATTGTTTGACCAGATTAATGGAGCAAAGCTATTCTCCAAGATCGACCTTCGATCTGGATATTACCAACAAAAGATTCGACACGAAGACATTCCAAAGATGGCATTTGTGATCCGGTACGGTCTGTACGAATGCACTGTCATGTCCTTCTGATTGACGAATGCCCCGGCTTACTTCATGTACCTCATGAATAAGGTCTTCATGGAGTATTTGGACAATTTTGTCATTGTATTCATTGGCGACATATTAATCTTTTCCAAGTATGAAGAAGAGTATGAGCAACACTTGAGGTTAGTATTGGAGAAGCTTCGAGAGCACCAACTGTATGCCAAGTATGAACGAAGTTGGATTCCTAGGTCATACCATGACGGCAAGTGGGTTGGGAGTGGATGCCTCTAAGATTACCACGGTAACCAGCTGGGAATCGCCAATCGACGTGAAGGAAGTCAGGAGCTTTCTCGGACTTGCAGGATACTACCACAAGTCGTAGAAGGATTCTCCCACGTCGCGCGACCTATGACTCAACTCTTGAAGAAAGGCAAGAAGTTCGAATGGACGCCAGAATGTGAAGCAAGCTTCCAAGAGTTGAAGAAGAGGCTAACCACCGCCCCGGTATTGGCCACTCCAGATATCAGCAAGGAGTTCGTGATATACTGTGATGCCTCCAGGACCAGGCTAGGTGGGGTTCTAATGCAGGATGGCAGGGTCGTGGCATACTTGTCACGGCAACTACGCCCGCATGAGGAGAATTATGCCACCCATGATCTCGAGTTGGCAGCAGTAGTGCATGCCCTGAATACATGGCGACATTACCTTCTCGGGAAGCAAAGTATATTTTCACCCAAAGGGAATTGAATATGAGGCAACGAAGATGGTTGTAGTTAATCAAAGACTACGACCTCAGCATTCAATATCACCCTGGTAAGGCAAATGTAGTGACTGATGCCTTGAGTCAGAAGACCAGCACCTTAAACGTCATGCTTAAGGAAAGGCAGCCCGCCTTATACGAAGAATTGGAGACCTTCGGATTGGAACTGGTGGAACCAGGATTCCTAGATAACCTCGAAGTCAAGCCAACGCTGGAAGACGACATCAAGGAGGCCCAGAAGGGTCACAAGAGCATCGAAGGTACCAAGAAGAAGATTCCAGAAGGCAAGGCCCCAGGATTCTTGGAGGATGATCAAGGAGTGGTGTGGTTTGGGAAACGTTTATGCATACCCAACAAGGCTGAACTCAAGGGACTCATCCTACGGGAAGCTCATGATACATCCTACTCCATTCAACCCGGTGTTACCAAGATGTACCAAGATCTCCGAGAAAGATTCTGGTGGCACGGCATGAAGTGGGAAATCGTGTAGTATGTGGCCAAGTGCGTTGTGTGTCAGCAAGTTAAGGTTGAGTATCAGTGACCCGCAGGACTGCTACAACCTCTCCAGGTGCCGGAATGGAAGTGGGACAAGGTAGGGATGGATTTCATTACCAGCTTACCAAGGTCTAGCAAGGGCCATAAATCGATATGGGTTGTTGTCGACCATTTGACCAAAGTGGCCCATTTCATCCCTGTCAACACCACTTATGACGGGAACAAGTTGGCTAGTCTATATATCGAGCACATAGTAAGCCTTCATGGAGTTCCCAAGGAGATTGTATCTGATCGAGGCACGCAGTTCACCTCAAGGTTTTGGAGGAAACTTCAGGAAGCCCTCGGTAGCAAGCTCTCTTTCAGTACCACCTTCCACCCGCAGACTGGAGGACAGACGGAAAGGGTGAATCAGATACTCGAAAATATGCTCCGCGCATGCGTCCTAGCGCACGAAGCCAAATGGGAAGACTGTCCGCCGTTCGCTGAGTTTTCATGCAACAACAGCTACTAGTCTAGTCTCCAGATGGCCCCGTTCGAAGTGCTGTACGGACGAAAATGCCGCACCCCGCTCAACTGGTCAGAAACCGGAGATGGGCTGATTTTCGGACCAGAAGTTTTGCACCGGATAGAAGAGAAGGTGCAACTAGTCCAAGAAAATCTGAAGCATCCAAGTCGCGACAAAAGAGTTATGCAGACTCTCGCCGCAGGAATGTGGACTTCATTCCCGGAGATCTGGTGTACCTTCGAGTCACACCTCTTAAGGGAACCAAGCGTTTCCACGTTAAGGGGAAGCTCGCTCCAAGGTTCATTGGGCCATTCAAGATCACGTCAAGGCGTGGAGAGGTCGCTTATCAGCTGGAATTACCTCTAGAACTTTTAGGTGTGCAGAACGTTTTCCAAGTGTCACAGCTTTGGAAGTGTCTCCAGACGCCAAGTTGTTTCGATCCTTATAAGGACATTGATCACCACGCCATTCATCTTCAGTCTGATCTCACCTATCTTGAGAGGCCAATCCACATTCTGGATGAAGCAGAGTGATGCACTTGAAGACGCACCATCAAGTATTTCAAGGTTCAATGGAGCAACCACACCGAAGACGAAGCCAAATGGGAGCGTGAAGACTACCTCCGATTTGAGTTTCCACACCTTTTTAGCACCTAGCTTAGGAATCTCGGGGATGAGATTCTTTTAAGGGGGATAGGTCTGTCACACCCTGTTTTTGCTATCACCTGTCTGTGTTGTAAAATTCTGAGCTTGTTAAAACTTTTTCAAAACTAATGTTGTGAGTGCCATAATTGACATTGTATGCTTGTATGCTTGATCATGTGAGGTTTTAAAACCCTGAATTCCTTTTTGGTATTTTAGTGATTTCCAAAAACCTTGATAACCAAAGCTAAACCACCTTGAGTTGCACTACATGTCCTTGATAGCAAGCAGTGCTACTACTCATATTTGGTAATCTGATTTTTGCCTATTCTTATATTTCAAAACCACAAAAATAATTATTTTTGTGAGTATTTCCCTAATTAAATAATGTGTCCATTTCTAAGGTCAGAATTGGTATTCCAACATGGAAAAAATACTTTTCTGCTTTCGAAAAATCTGATTAAATTTAGAGATGATCAGAAAGACATATATTTTCCATACATTAGATTTTAAACCCCATTTTATATTTTGTTTATTGATTAAAACTATAAAAGCTATTTCTGTCTGTTTTGGCATTTTGAAATATTTCCAAAGGAAATTTTCTCAATAAATTCCGAGAAAATTCCAGTGATGTCCCTAAGTCATGTATGGAGTCCACATAAAGTTTCACCATAATCAAAGGTGGATAAGGACCCCAAATACCCCAAAAACCCTGTGTGTCCAGAATCAACTTAGAGCAACTCTACATAACAAAGTTTGTCCAATGAGGCTAAAACTTTGCACGAGTGCATAATACCTCAAATGACGGTTCTACACCAAAAATGGGATATGTGGGACTTAGTTTGCCCACACTCCCTTTGGAAGGAACAGATCTGGTCATATTAGAGTGATTTCAAGTTTACAAAGCTAAACTTGTCCATTGGAGCTCAAATTTGGTGCAACTCCATGGTTTATCACCAAAACCAAACCTGTTAAGTCTCAGCACGAGTGGTGGGGTGCAACCCCCTATGACCACTATCGAACACCTTCTGACAAATAGGAAAAAGCCACCTTAGCCACACCTAAACCAAACTCCTTTGCTTCAAAGTCTTAGATTAAACAGCCAGCACCTGTATCTAACCCCAGTCAACTGGCCCTCACTGGTTCAAAGTGGGAATGCCAAAAACCCCAATTTAGACCTCAGTTCATGACTGACATCACCAGTATTTCTTGCCTCCTTTGACCAGCCGAAGCTCCCACTAAAACCAAACGGCTAGCCACACCCCAGCAAGTGCCAAGACATGCTAGACATGTGGAAAGTTCCTCAGAGCGCACCAGCATGTCGTGGCATACCAAAACTGCGCTTTGGGCACGCTACACGGAGTCTCCAAGGTGGGGGCGATGCCCTCGACCAGTTCCAGCCTCCCCCGAGATGTCCAACCTCCTCCCCGACAGTCCCTCTACGTCGGGCAAGCCTCAGGGCCCCTCCTTTCTCGCGCTAGAGCTCGCACGACGCGTGCCCGCGCGCTCCAGATTCGGCGAAGCTTGCGCGGCCACGTATGCACGACTCTCCTCTCTCTCTCTCTCTCTGCAGCAGACGGTTCGGGCAATCCAATACCACGTCCTGAGACCGTGGTTTCAACCCCAACATCTCTCTGCACCCCATGTGCGCCACGGTGAGTCACCGGCGCTCCCGAGTCTGCTCACCGTCGCGGGCCTATAAATAGCCCTCCGCCTCGCTCCAGCACCCCTTAGATAGCTTCGCCGCAAGCACTAGCACCTCCCTAGCCACCCCAGCGAACGAGGAAAGCCCCGGTGCTCGAGATCGATCGAGGCCCCTCCGGCTCGGAGCTCCGGTCGATCTCCGGCTACACGACGGATCCTGCGCCCCTCGACCCCCCAATCTGACCCCTTGACCCCAGGAAGCTTTCGCCTAACTCGCCCGAGCTTTTCCGTGTCTCTAGCCACCCCCTCAACCACTTCACGAAAGCCCTCCGCCACGGCCTCCTCGTCGCCGGCGAACCCCTGCCTCCCCGTCATCGTTTCGAACACCAGTAGGTAGGCGATGGTCTAGCGAACCCATTCACGTGCTCATTGGAGCTTGAGCACGTCAGCAACCACGTCGGCGTCCTCCTCCTCCTCTCTGGATGGAGGTAGGAGACGACCCCGATAGGTGTACCCCACCTGTCGGTGGCCCAGCCTCCTCCCCCGCGCTGGCCTCGGCCACTGACCGCATGGCCCCGCGCGTCAGGTTCAAACCTCACGCCGCGCGCGCCTGGGCAGGCCGTCGGCTGGCCATGGGCCAGCCCAGCTCTGGGCTGAGCCAGGCCAGTAGCTGGCGTGTGTTTTTGTTTAATTTTTAAACCTGGATTTCTAAGATTTTTATAAAAACATTTAACCAGTGTAAAAATATAATTCTTCCACTGTTATTCTTCTAAAAATGTGTAGTATTTAATGATATGCTTAGGTGAATCTTCGCAGCAACTAATCTATTTTACAATATTAAAAAGGGCTAAAATGGAATAGTTTTGCTTCTGCTTGGTTGTTTAAAAAAATATTCCTTCAAGGAAAATTTAGGCAACTACTTTTGAAATGATATCTTACATTTATCAGAAATAGGGAGCATTTTTAAAATGACTTTGTGGACTGTTTCTGTGTGAGCTATTCCTTATTTATGGTTTTATCGACGATAGAAAACACGTGTGACGAGGGAATCGGAGCAGAAGACCTCGAAGACCCCGAAGACTTAGCTGACCAAGGCAAGCAACCCTTTGACCATGACTGAGCATATGTTACTTTGCATGATAGAATAGCAAGTATTCCCGTTGCATATGATCATAAGTGCCGGCAATCATTTGATATGATTTTACCAAAGGCTCCTCCGGAGTACTTTGCATTGAGCTTGACACTACCCCCTTAGGGTCATGCTAATACCATGTTGACAAGTAAAGATATTAGTAGTAGTTCTATCATAAGCATGATGTTGTCACAAAGTAAGAGTTTATGAAAACCCCGTCGGGTGCCACTAATGCCCGAGGGTGATGATGAGTTAGGTGGTCACTTTTGGTGAAGTGATGCACCCGGTATTTGTGTGAGTAAGGTATCGGAAATGGGATTAGATTTATGACGTGCCGACCGTCCCAACCTTACCAGTAGGACCACGTTACGCCTTATGGGACAGGGCTATGTTAATTACTCTGGTCGGTGCTAGCAAAGAGCCACATTACTAGTGGCGGGAGTGATTGTAGTCACTTTCGTGACGTGGTTATGTCGGGTAGGACGACTATGCCATTTTTATGAGTTCGAGTCACATCGTTGGTCCCCGCATGGTCGGTACTGTCCAGAGTTGGTGCTCGTAAGACGTACGACATGTGGGCTGGGTACCAATCGAGTGGACCTCTTTGTCTAGTATCGTCAGGGGAAAGGCATTGATCGGGTACTTACCTCGGGTATGTGATATACCGCGAGTTGTAGTTGACACGGAAGTTTCCCGGATCTCGTGGGTCCAGTGTACTACCTCTGCAGTGTGTAAACTATTCGAATAGTCGTGTCCACGGTCAAGGACAGTTGGGTAATCCTGCTTAAACTACATCGTGATATTTTCACATAAACCAAGTGTGTGTGGTGTTGGGAAAGGTGTTCTTATGAAAGTAATAATGTGACCAAGTTCGGTGACTTGGCATATTGGGTGAACCCGGATGGTTCAGCCCTCCACTGATACATTGAGGATATGACCAAGTTCGATGACTTGGCGTATAGGGTGAAATCGGATGGTTCAGCCCTTAGTAGACACGTGATATCTGTAACCTGTTCTTCAAGAGTAATTTTTTAAATTGATGCATAAACAATGATCATTCCACCCCGATGAGTTATACTAGAAATGCATGATATTGTTATCCTTCACTTTCATTGTTCATATCTTGGGCTGTTTTCGAGTACATTCAAAGTACTCATTGGCTTGCCACTGGTTATGTTATTGACCAGACATGGAAGGACCGGAGTTTGGAGATGAGTACTTCTTCAGCGACACCCCTGCGAACTAGGACGCTTCCCAGTCAGAATGCTTGTCGCTGTAGGCTTGATAGCATGGGCACCCGCTTAGCCCCTTTGCTTTTCCGCTATTAGTGTACTCGTGTGATTTGTCCTTAGGCCGTGTCTTGTGAACTTGATCCTTCGGTCACGTAATGTAATAATAATCGGTACTCGGATGTAAGACTCTTTATTCAGTATCTGTGTTCGGTGAGCATTGATCTCTGGGATCACTGAGCACGGCGATTCTCGACTAGTAAGTCGGGGTCCCCACAAGAGGTTGGACACTTTGCCCACAAGACTCGGTAAACTTCTGTGTCAAGACATGAGTCACAATATTTCTCACACCCGAGGTAAGTACCCGAAGATCACCTTTACCATGACGATACTAGCGAAGAGACCACTCGTTGGTGACAATCACTTGTGATGTACATCTCACATATCATCCATGATGGCACGGAACTATGTGCCCGGTGTCTGTGAAAACAGCCCATGGTCGCCCTTTCTTGGCATCACCCCATCTCGGGAGTGACCACATCATTCCCGCCACTAGTAATGTGGGCTCTCTACTAGCACCAACCATAGTAATCAAAAAAGCCCCATCCCATAAGGAGTATCGTGGTCATACATGTAAGATTGGAGTAACGGTCGCAACGTAAACCAATACGATTTCGAAAAACCACACACATTTACTAGCCTCGGTACACCACTTCTTTCCCAAGTGGCTACCTAGCTCACACCATCTCCCTCGGGCATTAGCGACACCCAATAGGGGTTTCGTAAAACCTTTGAAATAACTTTCCTTTATTGTCACCATGCATGTTCCCCATCCCATGCATAGTACTACTAGCGACCTAACTACATCCCACCCGCACAACCCTCATAGATAGGTAGGGTTATGCTCAAGTAGAAACATCCCACTCAGGCAGTTACCGACTCAACGTGATCTTATGCGTTGGAACAAAGTGCTAAATATGACATGCATGAAAATAGCTTCTTGGATATGGTCAAAGGGCTTCTTGCCTTGCTCAACAAAGTCTTCGGGGTCTTCAAAGTCTTCTGGTCCAAGTCCCTCGTGAACAACGCAATCTACCGTTGCAATAACAATGGCAAATAATAAGAACTCAACCAAAAGCAGAGGAAATAATCTACTCAGAAAATCCCAAACCATTTTTGTAAAATACTAGAGTGAGCATAGGTACTGTCAAAATTGTCGAGTTTTATTTTCGAAGTGTAAAAGTTTAAAAAATAATTTTAACAGATTGTTAAAATGCCCTAAACAAGGTTTTAAAATAAAATAGTGCATGCAACCTTCGGTAAAAATTACACAAGTGGCATCATAAAATACTATGAAATATTACAAGATTTTAGGTGGAGGAATAATTGGATTTGGGTAAATATTTACCCATGTGGGATTTTTGCAAAACAAAGCTAAAAAGAAAAAGAAAAAGGCCCACATCACCTGGGCCAGAGTTGGCCAGGAGCTGGGCTGGCCATAGGTTGATGGTTGGACCCCACCTGTCGGGTCCGTTGTCAAGGCTCACTAGCTGCGACAGGGACCACGACAAGGCAAGATGACGATGGGAATGGGCTCACGGGCGAGTCGCCGATCTGGTGGAGGTGGAATGCACCGCCGTAGCGCAGGGAGTCACCGATGATGAGATCTCACGGCGAAAGAGCTTCGGGAGGTGGTCATCGAGGCCGTTTCCGATAGAAAAAGGACGATGAAGAGTGGGAACATATCGGATGTGCACGGGAGAACCGAAGGTGGAAAAAGGAGGGCCGCAACGACTTTCTACCGTGAGATCGATGCCACGCTGAGGCGGCGGAGCTCGAGCTCAATATCAACCTCACGGGTCTTTGGAGGCGTACTAGGGACACTGGCGCGTGATTAGGAGGGGAGAGAGACCAGAGGGAAGAGGGGGTCTCGGTGGAGCCTTAAATAGGTGGCACAAGACCACCTTCGACCCATGCATCGGAGCTGGCTGCAACGGCCACTAAGGATGGATTGTGGGCCTTCCTAGGGGTCGTCAATGACTGTGAGGAAAGAGAGAAGAGATAGGGGAGCGTGCACGAGCGAGCACATGCATTGGCCAGCTTGGGTGGCGTTGGTCGTCGGCTGAGTGAGCCGTCACATGAGGAGAGAGGAGAGGGTCGGACGTCTAGGTTGCTGCGTATGCCAAGGCACCTCGATTATCACGAGGGGTGAGGCTCGAGGAGGTCAAGGGACGGGCGCTAGGCTGACCCGTGCTCGGACGTCACTGTAGCACACTCCATAGCGTGACTTTGGATGGCATGATGGCACTTTTGTCATGCTATGGCATGTCTTTTAGTTTCCGTCGGCTGCGGGGAGCTTAAACAAAGGGGGATGGGCATGTGATGCTATTGAAAAGCTAGGGGTGGAGGAGAACAAAGAGAGAGGGGAAATAAGTGCCTGTCCAGGGGCTTGCAGGTGTGTTTTCACCCCTGCATTCATGGAGTTGGGTGCCAGGAAACTTACTGGGGGATCTTGAGGTCCATATGGAGCTATGGTAAGAATTCAGGGTGACTGGGAAAATCTTTGGATGCTCTAGGAGAAGATTTGATAATTTGGCAGAAGGTGTTTGGTGAGATTTTGGGAAAGATTACTTTGCCGAAATGTTATGTTACTTAACAGGATGCTATTAGGGGTAAAATCAATAGGGATCACCAAGTGTGAGCTCATTTGAGCAAAATTGGCAATGTAAGCATGAGAATCCCTAGAAATGGACAGAATCGGATTCCTATGAACTAAAGTGATCAACTAAACTCCCAAAAATGCATAAGTTGGTGTAGCATCCACATTTGGGGGCTAGATCACTCTTGTAAAGTTTGAGACCAATTTCATTAGCTTGGCAATGTAAAGTTGATCAAATTTAATTCTGGACAAAGAGGCTTTTGGTGTACTTTTGTGGATCAAATCAACTTGGATTCAGATGAAACTTTGGAGGATCAAATCAACTTGGATTGATATGTAACTTTGGACGATCACCATATTTATCATGTGTGACTTGCTAGAATTTTCCTGGAGTTTATTTAGAATATTTCCCATGAAAACATTTGAAAATCTTGAAATAGGCACAAAGAATTTTGAGGGTTTTTGTCTAATGTTTTGAACATCACCTTGTGTATAAACCCTTATGTATGCTAACCATATGTCCACTAAGTTTCCCTAAATTTTCTCAAATATTTTTGAAGTGATAAAATATTTTTCCCTATGAAATACACATTGTGGATCCAGAAATATGTGTTTAAATAAAATAGGAAAATAAGTTTTGAAATAATTGTTTTATGGTTTTGGGAAACCTTTTTGATAATAGGTTCCAAATAAAAACTCTAGGGTAAGGCATCTCTTCTAAATTGGGCACTTGCGGTGCAAATATCAAATCAGGGGTTTTAGAAATCTTAAAATAAATAAATGCCTTTTGTTGAAATAATAATTTATAAAAGTAGGTTTATGGTCCTATTTACATGGCATGATCATCGGGAAAATGTTTGGGGTCTAGGAAATGGGTTATTTAGAGGAGAAAATCTTTAGTGATTTAAAACTCAATTAGTCACACAAGCAAGTAGCAACCAAATCAACCATCATAATTATCCAAAGAAAATAGTTGGCTCTAATTTTTGTAAAACCATCATGTGGCAAAATTGGTACAAACACAGGTTGTGATAGACCTACCCTCTTACAAAAATCTCGCCCCTAGGATTCCTAGGCTAGGTGCTAAAAAGAGAAGGAAACCCTAATCTGAGGTAGTCTTCACGCTCCAATATTGCTTCTCCTTCGGTGTGGTTGCTCCACTGAGATTTGAAGTATTTAATGGTACGGCTTCTGGTGCAACACTCGGCTTCATCCAAGATGCAGATTGGTCTCTCACAATAAGTGATGCTCGGTTGAAGATCGATGGCCTGATGATCGACTTCCTTGTAGAGCTCAGGGCAATTCGGAATTTGGAAGCACTTCCAGAGTTGCGAGACATGGAAGACCTTGTGCTCATCTGAGAGCTCTAAAGGTAGCTCCAGTTGGTAAGCAACTTATCCTTGCTTGTCAGTGATCTTGAAGGGGCCGATGTATCTTGGTGCAAGCTTTTCCTTGACGTGGAAGCGCTTTGTTCCCTTCAGAGGCGTAACATGAAGATAGACATACTCCCCAACACGGAAACTCGTGTCTCTACGACGGGAGTCGATGTAGCTCTTCTATCTTGACTTGGCGGCTTCTAGACATTCTGCGATGAGTTGAATTTTCTCTTCTACTTGATGGAGGACATCCGTTCTGAAGACTAGTGTCAGAATCAGGACTTCGCAGACCCAAGAAAATGTCGAAACACTTGGGTGCACTCGCCCTCCAACCGTGTTCAACCTCTCAACCTTACGGTGGCTATATGGAAGCACGAACTAGGAAGACGAATTGAAGCGCACTGCGATCACCCAGGTTTGGGCCACCTGACGGGGTAAAACCCTACTCCTGCTTGTGTTGGGATTGCTTGAGGTGGAAGACAAGTACAAAGGTGGGTTCTTGCCCTAGCTCGGGGGTGAGGTTCAATCCCATTCTACGGAGGCCGAGCCTCTCCTATATATGGGCCATGGTCCTGTTCCCCACAAAAACATTGACGGGAAGGGTTGCCACAATGGCCATTTTTGAAAGGGGACAGGACTGCAGTCCGCCCTGACAAAGGCGGTCTTCGCATGGAAAAGCTTCTCTTCATGACGCGCTAGTGGGCTCGGGGATGACCTCCGTCTTATGGAGCCTCCGACTTTTGTCTCTTTGCACCAAATGGGAAACCTTTGGGAGTTGCTTTGGGAGCATGCCAACCACCGTAACCTGTTTAGAATGGTAGGAGAAAACCTCCCCATAAGCAATCACTGGCACCGCACATGCGTCGCCTTCTAGCTTGATTCATCCATGTGAAGGAGACTAGTCGTGGGCCCCGACCAAGTCTCCCTCGACATGCCTACTCCACGGGGGTCTCAGGAGGAAACCTCGCAGCAGACACCCTCCCGAGGCCCTTAGCGATGGTCACCAAGCAGCCGCCTCACGAGGCATAGGTTCTCACGAGGGTTTTCCTTGTCGGGCTCAACGATGGGCCGAACCAGGGTCATCCTACCATGTAGCATCCGGGGTCGAAGGCAGATGGGCCTAGTTACCACCGGTCCCAAGGGCCCGACAGTAGCCCCTGAGCCCGTGTTGAGTACCATCCTTCCTAACGGGAGGGGCGAGCCAACGTGGGCCCCAACCACATGCGGGCTCGGCTTCACGCGTGGAACCCGACACAACGCGTCATCCCTTCTTCTCGCAACACCGAAGGAACCGCTCCAAGCGAGCTTCCAGGCCGCATATGCGCAGCGTCGGTCATTAATGATCCCTCTACTGGAGCTACCCATCCATGCCATTTGTCCCGCGCAAGATCTGAAATCACGATTGCTCCCTAAGGTGGTTTTGATAATTAATCGCAACATATGCATCATTGGACTAATGATCTTATCCTAGTATATTTCAGAAAAGAACAAAATATGCACTGACTAAAGGTTTATGTGGAGATGCCCCTTGATGCAAGAAAGGAATAAGATTGGCTCAAGCTTCAAGCAAGAAGAATCTTCAACTTTTATTTGTGATAAATCACTTTTGAGTCCATAGGAAAGCCAATACTATTAAAAGGGGTGAGGTATTAAATTGAATTGGTTGCTCAAGAACTCAGAGATAGCCACCAAAATACTCAGTAATTTTCCCACATAACACTTATGTTCAAAGCCACATATACAAAATCGGTGCCACCAAGTTTTGAGATTCGGTCCTATCAATTTTCAACCCACACAAAATCCTAGCCAAACCTGCCATTTTGGTACAACCTATTTTGCATCGGTGCTAGTGAGTTTAGGTGACCAACTTTTTGTTGCCTCGGTACAAAAAATCAGAGTTTCCAAGTTTGGGTATCGATGTCGCCGAGTTGGGCCATCTGACCGTTAGCCACCTTTTTGGTTCCGTCGAGTTGTGTGTATCGGTCTCCCTGAGACTCAAAATTTGCTGCCTTTTGAGCAAGTCGGTACCACCGAGTTTATGACTCCGGTGTCACCGAGTTGGTCACTTTAGGTGTAACGGTTGGATTTTAGGTGCTGCCTATATATACCCCTCCACCTACCTCTCATTCATAGAGGAAGCACTCAGAACACACACTTCATTGCCAGAACCATTTTTCTAAGAGAGAGCCACCTAATCATGTGTTGAGATTAAGATATTCCGATGCATCCATTTGAAACTTGATCTCTATACTCCCTAAGTTTCTTTCCACTAAATCGATCTCTCCTACCCATGCCTATTCTATGAGAGAGTGGTTGAGTGTTGAGGAGACTATCTTTCAAAGCACAAGAACAAGGAGTTCATCGTTCTACCACATCTTTTACCTTTTGGAGGGTGGTGCCTCCTAGATTGGTTAGGTGTCGCTTGGGAGCCTCCTACTTGATGTTGTGGAGTTGAACCAAGATGTTTGTAAAGGGCAAGGAGATCGCCTACTTCGTGAAGATCTGCCGTGATCGAGGCTAGTCCTTCGTGGATGGAAGGCATGGTGGAATAGACAAGGCCACTTGTTCATGGACACGTTGGGATCAGATCCCTCCGTGGACTCCCACCACTGTTACCCTCCGTGCGTTGAAGTGTCCACTAATATGGACGTACAATAGCACCACCTACCAGAACCATGCCAAAAATCATCGTGTCAACCTCTTGCGTTTGATCTCCCTACCTAACTCCCTTTACTTTACACTTGAATGTTTTACATGCCGCTACTATATTCTTATATGTGCATGTATAGGGTGTACTTGACTTTCCATAATTTCTATAACTTGCCCACAACTAAAATTGGGAAAAGGCTAAGTTTTTTGGTCAAGTAGTCTAATCACCCCCCTCTAGACATACTTTCGATCCTACAATTGGTATCAAAGCTTTGGTCTCCATTGCATTGGTTTCACAACCTAGGAAAGTATGGCGTCTAGTGAGGGCAGTTATCACTATGGAGGTCCATATTTTGATGGAACTAATTTTGCTAGTTTGAAGCATAAGATGAAAATGCATATTGTTGGTTATAATCCTTCTGTATGGGCTGTTATTCATGTTAGTGTGCAAGATGACTTCTTTAGAGAAGGGCGTGAACCGGATCGTGATGCGACATCGAAAGAACTAAAGATGTTGCAATTCAATCCACAAGCCCGCAACATCATCTCCAACTGCCCATGCCCCGAAGAATTCAACAAAATTATCCGCCCTGAGAATGCAAAAGAAATTTTGGATACTTTGGTTTATATGAGCGAAGGTACTGATTCTGTCAGAGAATCTAAGTTTGATGTGCTTCAAAGTCAACTGGACAAGTTCGTGATTAAGGGTGGTGAAGGAGTCGCAAATGAGATTGCCGGCTAAGGAAGCGAAGAGATGACCGACGAATTCATCATCAAGAAGATACTTAGAGCACTAGATGGAAAGTATGACAACGTGTGCAAATTGTTACAAATGATGACAAACTACAGAGATCTCAAGCCAACAAAAGTCATTGGTAGGATTGTTGGTCATGAGATGTCACTCAAGGAAAAAGACGAGCTGCACAATAAGTGAAGCGGTGCTTACAAAGCTTCAAATGATGCTACCGCTACTTCAAAGGACAACCTTGTTACCAATGAAGAGATAAGCCTCATGGTCAGAAAATTCCACAAGTTCTACAAGAGTAGAGGAAAATATAAAAGCTCAAGCTCAAGACAAGAAGAGAAGCGTTCGTCCAGCCGTGACAGAAACTACTACAACTGTGAGAAGCCCGGATACTACTCCAATGATTGCTCGGCTCCCTACAAACAAAGATAAAAGTCACCTCGAATACGAAGCTCAAGGGATGAGTCACCTCGCAGAGAGAGAAGGAGTAGAGAAGATCGTTACGAACCAAGACACTCGCAGAGAGTCAAGGAATCGGAGAAGAAGGACAAATACATGAAGAGTAGCTCTGGAAGAAGACATCAAGCTCACGTTCGTGCATGGGTTTCTGGCTTCGAGTCTGACAACCAATCCGAGAGAAGCTACCACTCTGAATCCAACTATAGTCAAGATGAAGGTGTTGTCGGCATTGCACTCGTTTCCTCCAACTCCTACGACCTATTTGACTCACCAAATGAGGGGTTCAGAAACCCTTTCATGGCTAAAGGTCCCAAGGTATCACACCCTGAATATCTTGATTTTGATAGTGATGAGGATGACTTGTTAGGAGAGGATGCCTTGCTTCTTGATGAGACTAGTGGTAATGCTGAAAATGAACTTGCTAATTTTCATGCTAGTCAAGAGAAATCGAATGATGATGATAAGAAAGATATTGAATGACTAACTAAGTAATTAAACACTCTTATGTTAGCTCATCAAACTAGTCTAGAAGATCATCGAGAGCTTGCAAGAACTCATGAGAAGCTACACTTCGCGAAGCTCAACTTGGAGCAAGAGCATGAGTTCCTAAAAGCAATCAATGATGATCTTCGAAAGATGTGTTCTTCATATCTAGACAAAACATTACTCTTGTCTAGTTTTCTTCCACAAGTTAAAACTAAAAACACTAGTAACAAAGGCAAGAAAGTTTCTTCATCTAGTAACAATAATTCTAAACTTAAATGTAATAATGTTGTTGCTAGTAGCTATCTTGATTCCATTAATGATTCTCTTAGCCAAGTTACACATGAGAAAGAAAATGATGTATTGAAAGGGATTATAAAGAGAGGTGTCTTCAAGAGTCTTTCTAGAAGTAAACAATTTGAAGGAATTAAGCAAGGAGTACATTGGAAGAAACAAGGTGTTGGCTAGTTTAACGTCAACGGAGATGTTTGTGAAGAAGGTCCATATCCCATTCCCAAGTTTCTTCCTCAAGAGGAGAAGTATGTTCCTACTCCTGCCAAGGGAACAAGCTCACAAGCTCACAAGATGGCCTTCTACCACAAGACCACAAGAGCAAGGGAAAGATTCAAGAGGACATTGACTCATTTGAAGAAGAGCCCAGAGCCAAGGTTGAGTGGATTCCCAAGGAGACTACCAGCACTACCTCATCTAATGCTACTGTCGGATTTCTGGCTCCGCAAAACCCTAAGGATTCGGACACAGGGGTGTTTACAACGATCTCTGCCGGCTCAACCTTACCTACCCCACTACTCGATGGAAATGACAAAGGACTCACTCGATGGTGAGGGGAACACAAAACATATCAATTTACCCAGGTTCGGGCCGTTGCGATGTGTAAAACCCTACTCTTGCTTTTGGTGGATTGCCTCTCATCGAGGTTGGTGGATGAACTAATACAGTGCTCTCGAGCCTCCGGAGGCCAAGTGGCTAGGTGTGTTGCCCTACGATTGGAATGAACTCTCCTCTCTCAGGTATCCTACTCTCTCTATTTATACTGGAGGCCCGCGTCCTGTTCCCTTATCGTTGGCGGGAAGGGATCCAACAACGACCAGGTTTGGTGGGGGACAAGGGAACATGCTTCCCCTATCAAAAGTGGTCTTCGCCTACAAAGTAGCTGCCAGTGCCGCAGAGTTGGGCACAGGGATGACGCTCGTCCTACCGGCGGTCGGCCGTGGTCTTGTTGCACCAGAAGGATGACTTTGGAAGATGCCTTTGGAACCCCTGTACACTCTTATCTCCTTTTCACTAAAGGGAAAACTGTCCCGTCCTGCCATCTACTGCTTGCCTGTCCTTCCATGGCGTCACCCTTGACTCCTCAGGCCCGGTCTTGCCTCGAAATATCCGCCGCTCCGTAGGGGTCCTGAGGAGGCCCCGTGCGGTTCTTTATGTCCCTCTTCCTCGCGAGGCTTGGCCCCTCGTGAGGGCCTTGTCCTGGGTGGTGCCGATCCAGTTGATCTTGTGTTGATGAAGTGGGCCAGCCCTGGGTCGTAGGTAGGCAGGTGTAGGTTGCCCCATTTCCGGAATACAGACAGTAGCCCCCGGGCCCAAGGCGCGCCTGGGTTCGCTTCTCGTTAAAGCCTTGAGGGCGGCCCGAAGCGTCCTGGGCCCTATTTTCCTGTGGGCCGGGCCTTTAAAACGGCAAGACCGTCCTCTTTGCATAGCATCTCCTGACGTGCGTCTGCCGACCGTCTCCACCCCCTATCCATTCCGCCGTCGGCTCTTCCTTTTGTCGATCCAGCAGCCGGTTCTTCCTCTGACCCACGCGCATGACGTCATCTTTGCCTTGTTCTCTCCATCATGCCTCGGAAAGTGGGTAAATTAGGAGGCTCGTGGGGCCCAACCGTCCCGGTGGCGCCTTGGACCGTGCTGGAACGGTCAATGGTGGTGAACCTCGAGGGGTTGAAGAAGGTTCGGCTGGTAGTTGTTGCCGACTCAAATGACTGGGGGGCCACCCTGATCTTGCCGGGCTCATGGCCTCGGAGGAAGATGGTGTCCCCCATGGTTCCTCTCCGTTTCCAGGCCATCCTTTCTGGTGTATTGACGCCATTCTCGGGCTTCCTCAACGCAGTGCTTTCGCACTACCAGATCCATGCGCTCGATCTTGATCCACATTCTTTGGTCCTCCTCCCTGCCTTCGCGTTCTTATGTGAGGCTTTTGTTGGCGTTACTCCTTCCGTAGCATTGCTCCGCCATTTCTTCTCCCTTGAGTTGATATCCGAGGAGCAGTGCTCAGGGTGCGCGTCCTTGAGAACTGTCGACGTAACAGCCCCCGGGGGCCTATACGCTGAGCTCCTCCCCGAAGCGTAAGGGTTCCGGCGGCAGTGGTGCAGGTTGAGGCTGCCGAGGCGGGAGATCTGTTCCAACCTCCGCCGACCCCCATGACACCGAAGCGGGGGTGGGAGCGCGAAGAGCTCAGCGACCCCCGGCTCGCGCCGATCTTGATCCGGCTGAAAAGTTGAGGCACGCGGGGGTGTCGATGGTGATGGTGGTTCGTGAGTTCATCTGTCGGTGGATTGATCCCCTTTAGCATCAATCCCACCCCAAGTGGGCCTAGACAGGGCCCAGCGACTCGATGAAGACCCAACTCGTCCGCTTTTCCCCTGAGCTAATTCGCCGGCTGACCGACGACAATCCTGACGAGGTCCCCCCGAACAGCCTGCCTCTGTACAGCTTCAAGGCCATGGGAGCTCTCGGAGTGGAGATGCCGCTCTTTGATGAATGGGGGCTCCTTCCTGAGGGGGAAAGGCATTTCCCGCAGGTCGCGCCCCCTGGGGTTCAGCCCTACGAAGACCCTGGTTGTGCGGTTACCCCCGTGACTATGGTGGGCGGTGCGCCGCCGCACGTCCTCCCGGCTCTGGCTCCGTGTCAAGCCGGGGTTGGTGGTGGCGATCGGTCGATGGAGGAAACCGCTGCCCCCATATCCGAGCCTTGCTCGGCGGCCGCCTAGCCCCCTGCTGGGGCGCCCCTGCTGGTCGGAAGAGGAGGTTGTCTAAGGGCGGCCGCCCCCCGACGCGATGGGCTCTGGCGAGGAAGAAGTGGATGGCCATTGACGAGTAAGCGCCCGTATTC
The DNA here is from genome assembly GCF_904849725.1 of Hordeum vulgare subsp. vulgare. NCBI lineage: Eukaryota > Viridiplantae > Streptophyta > Magnoliopsida > Poales > Poaceae > Hordeum > Hordeum vulgare. The sequence goes on along the minus strand of NC_058523.1, from coordinate 290,012,602 downwards.
GCCCTCGTCCTCCTTTATGCACCTGTCTTCTGAACCATTATTCTTCAGGTTCCCCTTCGGCGGCCGGGGAGGCGACGCCGCCTCCTCTGGAGGTCGCCGGGCGTCCCGCGGCCTCTTCTCTCGCACTCCGCGGGGCCCAGTATCCTGAGCCTCTTGCAGGTGAACCCCCCGTGGTCTTCTTCGTTGGAGGCCTCCGGTACTCCAGGGGGATGCCTCTCCCCTCGCATGTGGCCCCTCCTGGGCCATGAAGTGCCTTCCCCTTGGACCCCTCCAGCATTGCGATGAGGGGCCTCATGGGGTTCTCAATGTTGACGAAACGGCCGAACGGGAGCCCCCAGCCCCCGGACATGGACTAGGGCCGGGTGATCCCTTGTGCGCTTCTCCTGTTCGCTGTACGAGAGGTGAGGACCCCTGCTGGCCTCTAGAGCCTGTCGTGGGTTCGCCCGCCGCACCATGGGGCTTGCTTCGCACCGCTGCAGACGCGCTTCAACGTCTGGGGGTAGGGCTTGCCACTCACGAAGCCCGCCGGGAAGGTTAGCGCTTGTACCTTGCATCGGGGTGGCGCCAGCTTGAGGTCGCCGTGATCCTCGGCCGTATGCAGCGGGAGCGCGCTCGTGCAGAGCCGGATGCATCCCTTGTTGTGGTCATAGAAGCCCGCGAGCGCGCCCTCCCTGAGGCTCATGAGGCTAATTGTCGGCGCAAGGCCTCCGAAGACCGCCACAGGGAGCTTTGAGCCCTCATCGCCCATCTTGAAGAGCATGATCTGCCGAGGGCATCCCTGGGGGGCCCGCCGGCAGAGTCCTTCCTCGCTGGTCCTTAAGCATCCGCCGACACGCTGGTGCTTGTAGAGGTGGACCAGTGCCTGGAGCAGGAGCGTCCGGAGACGCGGGAGTGCTAGTTTTCGCTTGCCGAGGAATCCCTTGCCTCTCATGAAGAGAAGCTTCTAGAGGAGATAGACAAGGGGTGGCTGAGGCTCGACGTTCCCTTCTTCTCGATTACCATGCAAAGTTGAGGCTCCAAGAGTCCTGTTTCCTCAAGTGTCGTGGTTGCCTGCAAAACGAGGTCAGTGCCCTCTGGAGGAGGCTGGATCAGGAAGTGGAAAGCCGACAGGCCACGCGGGACGCATAGGCCACTGCCGAGGGTAAGCTGTCTAATATCTGCAAACAAGTGAAAGGCGCGACTTCCTTGGTTGGAGAGGCTTCCGAAGACGCAACCCGCACTTGCGGCCTTCAACTTGATCGCTCCAGGATTGTTGGTATTTACTCACGACATCAGCCATGGGTAGGCTAAACATGAGTGGTGGGAACCGAAAGGACACCGGCGGGCTCTGGGAATGGGGTTAGTACAAGCGCGGGACGCACGATGTACCCAAGTTCAGGGCTCTCCATAGAGATAACACCCCTAGTCCTGCCGAAATGGTTGATGCACCAAAGGGAGTACAGAGTGTTCCTTGAGATGTTCGACGGAGGAGGAAGGAGTTGCCGGATCGCCTCTACCTCTCCTGTATGGGTGTGTGTGTGTGCATTTGACTGACCCTCTGCATGGAGGGGGATCGGGGGTTTTTATAGGCAAACCCACCGATCTACAATAAGGATAAAAGTACAAAGGAGGGACCCTCCTGGCAGCCTCGCCGGCTGGCCAGGGGGTCCACAGTGGTCTTGTCTTGTAGCTGGAGGGCCCCCCGGCTGCAAGGTCCCATCTTGCCATGGGACACGTCGACTAGCCAATGAAGCTCTCGCGTAAGGCCGACACTGGAAACGTGTAGTACGTCCAGCGTCGCCTTGCAAGATTCGACATGGCTCGCTAGTACGGCCGTCTCCTGTGTTGCCACGCCGAGCTTGGTAATGGAGTAGATGCTGACGGGCCAGTACTATGCGGGGTTGACGGATCAGAGCTGGAGTAGGTCAGCGGCATGGCCGCTGAAACTATACCTGCCATGCGCTCTAGCCTTGTACTCGTGCTGACGTGTATTCACCTTTAATCATAGAGTCCAGTCATGGCCTACGATATGATGTGACTTGAGCTCCCTGGCCTGCTAGCTACCTCGCTAGCTTTCCTAGGAACGGCCATCTCGCCCCTAGCCGACAGGAGTTTCCCAGACGGCCTGAGGGAGGTAGCCGTTTCGCTCGTTGCCGACAGGCAATTCCAAGCCGACCAGGAGAAGCTGGCCATATCGCTCCTAGCGGACAGGGGCTTCCTAGCCGGCCAGGAGGATTTGGCCGTATGGAGATAATTTCGGTTCTCCTTTACTCTTGAATGCAAAGGAGTAGGCTCGATGATCCTACCCCGGGGTTATCCCCCCGTCAGTAGTCCCGGAAGTAGGGGAGGTCGTCCGCCTTAGAGCGGAAGGCCTCGCCGTCTTGAGTTCCTTGTCAATGCTCTTCTTAGATCTCTTGTAGCGAGAGGCGCCGGATAGAACCCGCCTGGCTTCCAAGAGATGCCTCGGCTTCTTCGCAAGTAGCGCTGCTGCGCCACGTGCCAGGCCTCGAGCCTGACGTAATGATGAATTGAACAGGTGACGCGACCGGAGCTGCGCCTTGGGTCCCACCATGACGCCCCCTCGGCCCCCGTGCTAGCGGATCCTCTGTGGATTATTCCATGACGGTAGGGCTCCGTGGGGCGTAAAGGGACCCGTAATAATCGGAGGATGTGGGCATCATGCGCACCGGATCCCCACCCCATGATCTATCGTGGAGGTTTAAATGTGGTGCGGGGGCGTCAAGGAGGCCATTCACCCACTTCTCGCCTCGCACCAAAGCCCCTTCCTTCCCTGAGACAAAGAAAGAAGAGCGCTGCTTTGCTTTCGCCGCCGGCCGCCACCAGGACCATCTTAGCCTCCATCGCCACCCACCATGTACAACAGTGCCCCAAAGAAGGGGCAGTTCCGAGGCGCTTGGGTGGGCAGCGACATCTGCGATGGCAACATCGACGCGCTCCGCGACCACCGCATGCTGCCTCCAGCAAACCTCGTGGCGGCATGGGTGCCCGGCGCCGAAGCGGACCTGACCCCTGAGAAGGGAGAGTTGGTAGTGTTCGAAGAACACTTCTACCGTGGCTTCGTCCTTCCAGCGAGTGATTTATTCGCCCTCTTTCTCATCTTCTTCGGCTTGCAGCCGCATCTCTTGGTGCCCAACGCCATCCTCCAGCTAGCCGCCTTTGTCGTCCTGTGCAAAGGATTCATGGGGATCGAAGCCCGCTTGGACATTTGGAGAAAGTTGTTCTTCTTCAAGAAGCAATCCGTGACGATGGACAAGGCCGAGGCGGCGAAGCTTACGGGCCCCAAGCCGACGACCACGTGCGGCGCCGTGCTGGTGCATCACCGGATGTCATCCGACTTCCCTCAGATGCCGCTGCAAGATTCTGTCAAGATGTGGCAGAAGGGGTTCTTCTACATGAAGAGCTTCGACCCCTCCCACGAGTACATCAATTTGCCCCCCTTCGCAATTTGCCCCCCTTCGCAATTGCTCCTCTGACACCGAAGTTGAACTGGAAAGCGACGCTTCCCAAGCCGGTCGGCGAGTTGGAGCAAATATGCGCTCACCTCGACAACTTGAAGATTCGGGGCCTCGTGGCCCGTGACCTGCTCGCCACCATGGTGTCCCGCCGGGTCCTGCCTCTACAGCGACACCCGCATCTGATTTGCCAGATGGGCGGCTGATGTCTACTACACAACCTTCTCCTTGTAGACGTTGTTGGGCCTCCAAGTGCAGAGGTTCGTAGGACAGTAGCAATTTTCCCTCAAGTGGGTGACCTAAGGTTTATCAATCCGTGGGAGCTGTATGATGAAGATGGTCTCTCTCAAGCAACCCTGCAACCAAATAACAAAGAGTCTCTTGTGTCCCCAACACACACAATACAATGGTAAATCGTATAGGTGCACTAGTTCTGCGAAGAGATGGTGATACAAGTGCAATATGGATGGTAGATATAGGTTTTTGTAATCTGAAATTACAAAAACAAGAAGGTAACTAGTAACAAAAGTGAGCACGAACGGTATTGCAATGCGTGGAAACAAGGCCTAGGGTTCATACTTTCACTAGTGAAGTGCTCTCAACAATGATAACATAATTGGATAATATAACTAGCCCTCAATATGCAACAAAGAGTCACTCCAAATTCACCAACAGCGGAGAACAAACGAAGAGATTATTGTCGGGTACGAAACCACCACAAAGTTATTCTTTCTGATTGATATATTCAAGAGTCCATAGTAAAATAACACGAAGCTATTCTTTCCGTTCGATCCATCATAGAGTTCGTACTAGAATAACACCTTAAGATACATATCAACCAACACCCTAATGTCACCTAGATACACCATTATCACCTCTAGTATCCGTGGGCATGATTATATGATATGCATCACACAATCTCAGAATCATCTATTCAACCAACACATAGAACTTCAAAGAGTGCCCCGAAGTTTCTACGAGAGAGTCAAAACGTGTGCCAACCCATATGCATAGGTTACCAATGTCACGAAACCGGCAAGTTGATCACCAAATCATACATCGAGTACTCACATGAATATCCAAACGTGTGCCAACCTATATGCATAGGTTCCCAATGTCACAAACCCGCAAGTTGATCACCACAGATAGACACGTGCAAGACATACATCAAGTGTTCTCAAAGAATTAATCCGATAAGGTAACTTCAAAGGGGAAACTCAATTAATTACAAGAAGGGAGAGGGGGAAGAACATCATAAGATCCAACTATAGTAGAAAAGCTCGCGGTACATCGAGGTCAAGACATCTCAAGAACACGAGAGAGAGAGAGATCAAACACATAGCTACTGGTACATACCCTCAGCCCCGAGGTGAACTACTCCCTCCTCAGCATGGAGATCGCCCGAATGATGAAGATGGCCACCAGAGATGGATTCCCCCTCCGATAGGGTGCCGGAACGGGCTCCAGATTGGTTTTTGGTGGCTACCAAGGCTTGCGGCGGCGAAACTCCCGATCTAGGTTTCTTTCTGGAGGTTTCTAGATTTATAGGACCAGATGGCGGTGGAGTTGCGTCAAGTGGGCCCCTGAGGAGCCCACAAGCTTGGTAGGTGCGGCCTGTGGGGTGGCCGCGCGTACAGGGCTTGTGGCTTCCTTGGGACCCCTCTCCGGTATCTTTTTCTTCCGGTATTTTAGATATTTTCCATAAAAAATCATCGCGAAAGAATTATTACTTTTGGACTCCGCGTGAAAAAGGGTCAAAAACACGGAAAGAACAGGAACTGGCACTTGGCACTGAATTATTAGGTTAGTCCCAAGGAAGATATAAAAGTCATATGAAACATCCAAAGTTTGACAAGATAACAACATGAAACCATAAAAAATTATAGATATGTTGGAGACGTATCAAGCATCCCCAAGCTTAACTCCTGCTCGTCCTCGAGTAGGGAAGTGATAAAGAATGAATTTTTGATGCTTTCATGCTACCTAGCATAGATGTCCTTTGTAACTCCTCTTATGTGACAGAATGTTCAGATCCATTAGATTCAAAACAATAGTTTTCTATTGATGTGGAGACAATAATACTTCAAGCAAACTAGCAAGGTAATCATGAACTTTCACAATAACAAGGCCAAAAGAAAGTTATCCCTACAAAATCATATAGTCTGGCTACGCTCTATCATACTTGCACAATGAATTTAAATCATGCACAACCTCGGTATTGGCCAAGTAATTGTTTTCACACCTTTACTTTCTCAAACTTTTTCAACTCTCACGCAATACATGAGCATGAGCCATGGTTATAGCACTATAGGTGGAATGGAGTGGTGGAGGTTGTGAGACAAAAAAGGAGAAGATGGTCACATTGACTAGGCATATCAATGAGCTATGGAGATGCTTATCAATAGATATCAATGTGAATGAGTAGAGATTGACATGCAAGATATGCAGTAGAGCTATGAGTATGTGAAAGCTCTTAAGGAAAACTAGTGGGTGTGCATCCAACTTGCTTGCTCACGAAGACCTAGGGCAATTTTGAGGAAGCCCATCATTTGAATATACAAGCCAAGTTATATAATGAAAATTTCCCATTGGCTATATGGTGGTGACAAAACGAGAGACTCTCAATCATGAAGATCATGGTGCTTAATATGAAGCACAAGTGTGGAAAGGACATACTAGCATTGTCCCTTCTCTCTTTTTCTCTCATTTTTTTGGTGGGCTCTTTGGCCTATTTTTTTTGGTGGGCATCTTTGGCCTCTTTTTTTCACATGGGACAATGCTCCTTCAATGATGATCATCACACTTACAACTCAAAACTTAGAGCAATGATGACTCTATATGAAATGCCTTCGGTAGTGTACCGTGACAATGATCTAGCATGGCATAGACATCAATGGAAACATGATGCTAGCTATCTTATGATCATGCAATGGCAATGTTGAAGTGGTGGCACATGTCATGGTGGTAGTTGCATGGCAATATATCTCGGAATGGCTTTGAAAATGCCATAGTAGGTAGGTATGGTGGCTGTTTTGAGGGAGGCTATATGGTAGGTTTATGCTCCGACGAAAGTTGCACGGTACTAAAGAAGATAGTGATGGTGGAAAGTGAAAGTGCATCTAAACCATGGACTCAACATTAGTCAATAAGAACTCATATACTTGTTGCAAAAGTTTTATTAGTAATCGAAACAAAGCATTCAACGCATACTCCTAGGGGGAAGGGTTGGTAGGTATAAACCATCGCGTGATCCCGACCGCTACACAAAGGATGACAATCAATAAACTAATCATGCTCAAACTTCATCACATAGCGGTTCAGCATACGTGCATTCTACGGGAATCACTAACTTCAACACAAGTATGTCTAGATTCACAACACCATACTAACATAACTTAAATATTACCACAACCGCATCTCAAAACTAATTGAGAGGAATCAAGCTTCTCTTTCTACTCAAAGCACATGAAGATGGGAGTTTTCGTAACCCTTTGGATAACTACCACTTTTGGGACTACTTTCATAGCATAAGCCAACTACCAAGACACGCACCACTGTGCTCTAGAAGATATAAGTGAAGCACATAGAGCAAAATCAACTAGCTCTAAAGATACATAAGTAAAACACATGTGAGCTGAATTGCCTAACTCAAAGGATATATGTGAAGCTCGACAAAGTCACGGTGAGTGCATCTCCCTCTGTCTAGGTGTGCAGCAAGGAAGATTGTGAGACAACAAAAATAAAAGACTCCTACGATACAAGACGCTCCAAGAAAAACACATATCATGTGGTGAATAAAAATATAGCTCCAAGTAACATTACCGATGGATTGAAGATGAAAGAGGGGATGCCTTCCCGGGGCATCCCCAAGCTTAGGCTTTTTCGACATCCTTGAATCAACTTGGGGTGCCTTGGGCTGACCCAAGCTTAAGCTCTTGCCACTCTTTATCTCTTTGTCCATAAGAACTTCACCCAGAACTTGAAAACTTCACAACACAAAACTTAAACAAAAACCCGTGATATCATTAGTATAAGAAAGCAAATCACCTTTTCCTTAGTTACGGTAGAAAACTTAAATTCTACTTATGTTGGTGTGGGGTTGTTGTATTTTCACTTCTCCATCGCTAGTACCCTCCGATACTATCCATAGTTTCATCAAAATCAGCAACCAACTCAACAAAAACAGAATCTGTTAACAGCAGACCAGTCTGGAGAAATCTGTATACTTCGTATACTTCTAGTACTTCAGAAAATCTGAAACATTACGACAGTCTGAAGAAATTGCATATAAATCAGCAGAAAAAAGAATCAACTGAAAACATCTTACAGAATAAAAATAAAAATTCTTTTCGTGAGCAGAAATTTTCTGTCATTTTCTAGCATGATCAAACAATCATCACCAAGACTAATCATAACGGTTTTGCTTGGCACAAACACAAAAATAAACACAAAAGACACAATCATAACATAATTATGATGGTGTGGAGAAAACAAAACAGGAAGAAAAAAGCAAAGTAAAATTTATTCATTGGGTTGCCTCCCAACAAGCGCTATCGTTTAACGCCCTTAGCTAGGCATTGATTTCAATGATGCTCACATAAAAGGTAAGGATTGAAACACAACGGGAGCATCATAGAGCAAATGTCTAGCACATTTAAGTCTAACCCACTTCCTATGCATAGGGATTTTTTGATCAAACAATTTATTGGAGCAAGAATGAACTAGCATAGGAAGGCAAAACAAGCATAGCTTCAAAAATTTCAACATATGGAGAGGAAGCTTAATACTATTGCAATAAGTAGAAGCATATGATCCTCTCTCCACATAAGGAAATCTATTCTCAAGAATAGTAGTGGGAGTATTGTAAAGGACTTGAATGCTACAAATAGTTTCCACATTGAAAAAGCAAGGTTTAGCAAAGGGGTACTCAAGAGTATGACAAGTTTTAGCATAAGTATCCTCACAATAATCATCATATATAGGAGGCATGCAATAGACATAGTAAATTTGATCACTCAAAGTGGGGGGACTAAAAGGATCATCTTCACATAACGAAGCATCCCCAAGCTTGGGACACATTTTAATTGTAGCAAATATATTCTCAAACATGGCATCCCCAAGCTTGTGCTTTTGCAAAACATAGACATAATCACTCTCATTATTAATAGCATGAATAGCACCAAGAATATAGCAATTATTATCATCCTCCACATTTATACCATTTGGGAGAGATACCTATTTACCTTTACTTTTTCTTCTTTTCTTCTTCTTCACCCCATGTGAAGATTTACTTAATTCTTCCAAGCTTCCTATTGGAGAGGCTGGTTGAATGGAGAGCTCCTCCTCGTTACCTAATTCATCATAAGAAATAATAGGAGGGTATTGGGAAACCTCTTCCCCTTCGTTAGTATTATCTTTATCTTCCATCTGTTTTCTTGCCTTTAAGTAATTGGCAATATAAGGATTCTCAATGCAATTCACCGCACAATATAAATAAATTTGTTCTAGATCATAATCAAGCATTTTCATGACAGCCCAATCTGGAAGGTAATTACTTATACGTTTCATTTCTTAATATCTCGGAAGCAAACTAAGTTCATTGTGAAACGCAAGGGAAATCAAGTCATCACAATTTTTGGACACGATTTTATCATGCAACAATTTGCATTGCAGATTTAAATGACCATGTTCATTGCAAAGTTCACAAGGATGGCTATCAATATTAAATATTTCAGCACAATCATCTAGCCTCACATGCCACGACTTAGTTTCTAAATACTTATGCGTCTTGCAAAATCTATCTTCTCTTTTTGGTATATATTTGCAAACTCTATGTATACCACATAAATCAACATGCTTATAGGAGACATTTTCATCCTGCATAGTGAAATCGCAATTAGCATCATGGATATTCAAAGTATTCATGCTAAGTACATTGCAATCATGCTCATCTTTCACATATTCTATGCCAAGCATTCTATGTAATTCTTCTTTCAGCACTTGAGCACAATTTTCCTTCCCATCATGCTCACGAAAGACATTGAAAAGATGGAGCATATGAGGCATCCTCAAGTCCATATTTTTTTAATTTTCAGCGAAAGAACAAGAAAAAAAAAGATTCGATTGCAAGATCTAAAGATATACCTTCAAGCGCTAACCTCCCCGGCAACGGCGCCAGAAAAGAGCATGATGTCTGCTATGCAACCTTCTCCTTGTGGACGTTGTTGGGCCTCCAAGTGCAGAGGTTTGTAGGACAGTAGCAATTTTCCCTCAAGTGAGTGCCCTAAGGTTTATCAATCCGTGGGAGGCGTAGGATGAAGATGGTCTCTCTCAAGCAACCCTGCAACCAAATAACAAAGAGTCTCTTGTGTCCTCAACACACCCAATACAATGGTAAATTGTATAGGTGCACTAGTTATGCGAAGAGATGGTGATACAAGTGCAATATGGATGGTAGATATAGGTTTTTGTAAGCTGAAATTACAAAAACAGCAAGGTAACTAGTAACAAAAGTGAGCACGAACGGTATTGCAATGCGTGGAAACAAGGCCTAGGGTTCATACTTTCACTAGTGAAGTTCTCTCAACAATGATAACATAATTGGATCATATAAATAGCCCTCAAGATGCAACAAAGAGTCATTCCAAAGTCACCAATAGCGGAGAACAAACAAAGAGATTATTTTTGGGTACGAAACCACCACAAAGTTATTATTTCTGATCGATCTATTCAAGAGTCCGTAGTAAAATAACACGAAGCTATTCTTTCCGTTCGATCCATCATAGAGTTCGTACTAGAATAACACCTTAAGATACATATCAACCAAGACCCTAATGTCACCTAGATACTCCATTGTCACCTCAAGTATCCGTGGGCATGATTATACAATATGCACCACACAATCTCAGAATCATCTATTCAACCAACACATAGAACTTCAAAGAGTGCCCCGAAGTTTCTACCGGAGAGTCAAAACATGTGCCAACCCATATGCATAAGTTCCTAGTGTCACGAAACCCGCAAGTTGATCACCAAAACATACATCGAGTACTCACATTAATATCCAAACGTGTGCCAACCCATATGCATAGGTTCCCAATGTCACAAACCCGCAAGTTGATCACCAGAGATAGACACGTGCAAGACCTACATCAACTGTTCTCAAAGACTCAATCCGATAAGGTAACTTCAAAGGGGAAACTCAATTCATTACAAGAAGGGAGAGGGGGAAGAACATGATAAGATCCAACTATAGTAGCAAATCCCGCGGTACATCGAGATCAAGACATCTCAAGAACACGAGAGAGAGAGAGATCAAACACATAGCTACTGGTACATACCCTCAGCCCCGAGGGTGAACTACTCCCTCCTCGTCATGGAGATCGCCGAGATGATGAAGATGGCCACCGGAGATGGATTCCCCCTACGACAGGGTGCCGGAACGGGCTCCAGATTGGTTTTTGGTGGCTACAGAGGCTTGCGGCGGCGGAACCCCCGATCTAGGTTTCTTTCTGGAGGATTCTGGATTATAGGACCAGATGGCGGTGGAGTTGCATCAAGTGGGTCCCTGAGGAGCCCACAAGTTTGGTAGGTGCGGCCTGGGGGGGTGGCCGCGCCTACAGGGCTTGTGGCTTCCTCAGGACCCCTCTCCGGTATCTTTTTCTTCCGGTATTTTTGATATTTTCCATAAAAAATCATCGCGAAAGAATTATTCCTTTTGGACTCCGCGTGGAAAAGGGTCAAAAACACGAAAGAACAGGAAGTGGCACTTGGCACTGAATTACCAAATGTGCTTCCCTAAATCCTCTCTTCTTATTTGGACGTGTTGTTCCCTTTCTGAGCCGGATGCCGACTCCGCCCTCTAGATGTTCAAGCGCGTGCAACAGCTTCAGCCACCGGCTGACGACCTGGAGGCGTCGGACCCATCGGAGATAGAGGTCGAAGGGGTGATGGAGCCGAGGGTCTTTGCCTCCGCAGATATCGCTCCGAGCCGCCTGGTGAGAACCTTAAGCCCTCTCTTCTTGAATGGACGGATGATGATGAGACGCCGCCTCCTCTGCACGGTACAACCTTCGGGGAGGTTCAAGAGGAGCTGGAAGAGGTCTCCAGCCCTCCCCTGACGCGAGCTCGCCGAAATGCTGGCAAGACCGTGGCAGATGGTGAGGCGGCCCGACAGAAGGGCAAGGGTTCGCCGCTGCCAAGCCGGCTCCCAAGCCCGTCGCAACAGGACCTCCAGCCAGAGGTCGAGGCGGCGGTGCTAAGAAGCTACGAGCCACCACCGGCGGGAGGCGAGTGCCCGTCGTTTCTAGGTAAGAGATCATCAATATCATTTTTTCGATTCTTGTGTGAACATCGATTCCTTATTGGCTTGCATTTGGTAGGGATGCCAAAGAGGTGGAGGAGGAAACAGCCTCCGCCGCCGAGCGAGCCGCCTGCGAAGCTGCCGATGCTGCCAAGAAGGTGCTGGATGAGGAGTCCACCCTCCACTAGGAGAAAGAGGCTCAAAAGGTGGCCAAAGGCCAGCCTCAACCCAGCCGGGCCGAGAAGCCCTCCAAGGTGAAGAGATCGAAGGCAATGCACAACCCCACCTCGCGGCCGTGTGTGGAGAATCCGGCTAGCGAGCCGGCCCCAAACCGCACCAAGGGAGGCGGGACAGCCAAGTCCGCCGAGCAGGCACCCTCCACGCTGGTGGACCTCGATGTGATCCTACGCTCCTTAATACGTCTCCAACGTATCTATAATTTTTGATGGTTTCATGCTTTTATCTTGTCAAACTTTGGATGTTTTGCATGCCTTTTATATTTTTTTGGGACTAACTTATTAACTCAGTGCCAAGTGCCAGTTCTTGTTTTTCCCATGTTTTTGACCCCTTTCAGAGAAGATTTTGAAACGGAGTCCAAACGGAAGAAAATCCCCGAAAATATATTTTCCGTAACGGAAGAAGATCGAGAAGCTTGAGAGCCAAGGCAGGGGAGCCTCAGGGGCCCCACAAGCCCCCACCCTGCGGCCAGGGGGGAGGCCATGGCCCACAGGCTTGTGGGCCCCCTGAGCGCCCTCTGCCGTAGGGGTTGCGCCTATATATTCCCTAAAATCCCAAAAAAATCAGGAGATCATCGAAATCACTTTTCCGCCGCCGCAAGCTTCTGTCTCCGCAAGATCCCATCTGGGGCATGTTCTGGTTCCCTGTTGGAGGGGGATTCGGACACGGAGGTCTTCTTCATCAACACCATGACCTCTCCGATGATGCGTGAGTAGTTCACCATAGACCTACGGGTCCATAGTTAGTATCTAGATGGCTTCTTCTCTCTCTTGGATCTTCAATACAAAGTTCTCCATGATCTTCATGGAGATCTATCCGATGTAATCTTCTTTTGTGGTGTGTTTGTCGAGATCCGATGAATTGTGGATTTATGATCAGATTATCTATGAATCTTATTTGAGTTTCTTTTGATATCTCTTATGCATGATTTCATATCCTTGTAATTCTCTTTGAGTTGTAGGTTTTGTTTGGCCAACTAGATCTATGATTGTTGCAATGGTTGAAGTACTTGGTTTTGGGTTCATACCGTGCGGTGACCTCACCCAGTGACAGAAGGGTTAGCGAGGCACGCATCCTGTTGTTGCCATCAAGGGTAAAAACATGGGGTTTTCATCATTGGTTTGAGATTATCCTCTCTACATCATGTCATCTTGCTTAAGGCGTTACTCTGTTCGTCATGAACTCCATACACTAGATGCATGCTGGATAGCGGTCGATGTGTGGAGTAATAGTAGTAGATGCAGAAAATATCAGTCTACTTGTCTCGGACGTGATGCCTATATGTATGATCATTGCCTTAGATATCGTCATGACTTTGCGCGGTTCTATCAATTGCTCGACAGTAATTTATTTACCCACCGTGGTATTTTCTATTTTGAGAGAAGCCTCTAGTGAACACTATGGCCCCCGGGTCTACTCCGCACCATATTTTCAGCCTTACACTTTCTACTTTGTTGCACTTTCCGCCTTCAGATCTCACTTTGCAAGCAATCTTGAAGGGATTGACAACCCCTTTGAAGCGTTGGGTGCAAGCTTGTTTGTGTTTGCGCAGGTACTCTGGACTTGACGAGACCCTCCTTCTGGATCGATACCTTGGTTCTCAAACTGAGGGAAATACTTACTGCTCTTAGGTTGCATCACTCTTTCCCCTTCAAGGGAAAAACCAACGCAAGCCCAGTCTTCGTCAATGTGTCAATTTCTGGCACTTTTGTTTGAGAACTAGCAGAAGGATTTCTGGCACCGTTGCCGGGGAGGAAGATCAAGTCAAGAACTCATCCAAGAAGGTGTCGCAAACTCATCTCTTGCATTTACTTTGTTTGCCAGTTGCCTCTCATTTTCCTCTCCCCCACTTCACCAATTTGCCTTTTTCGATTGCCTTTTTTGTTCGCCTTTTCTTTCGGCCTTTTCTCTCGCTTACTTTCTGTTCGTCTGTGTGGGATAGTCTATGCTGATGGCTAGATCCAACACTTCGAATGATACTCCCGAGAGTGAAGTCCTCAATTTCAAACAAAATGAGGAAGAAAACTTAAAGGACGCTTGGTGTAGGATTTGCAATGCTCAGAGTAGATCCACTCATAAGCAATCCACTACCGTCCTGCTTCCCAGTTTTTATGTGGGTGTTTCTCCTTGGAATAGGTATATTCTTGACACCGTCGTAGGTTGAAACTTCTTGGGTAGCTATACCGTTGATTCTTACGGAGCTGTAATAAATTTGGTAGGCCCACCCCCACTCATGGTTAATGGAACTACCTTAACTCTGGAACATGTGATGCGTAGGCTGGACGTCATTGAAAATAAAGTTACTACGACCGAACTCATTGAGAATTTGGATAAAAAGATCCACAATCAAATCACTCAATACAGATCCAAGGTGGGAATGGTTTTGAAAAATTTAAAGGAGAAGGAACCCAAAGTTAACAAAAAAACTAGGTCATGATTCCGCTAGGATTGACAAGCTAGAGGATGTTATAACCAACTTTGGTTCCGCTTTTGCCGCTGTGCAGAATACTCCAAACTTTGCCCACAATAAGGTCACCAAGTCTGTTTTTGTTCCCAAAAATAGTGGTGAATCATCTAGCAAGAAAGATGAAAACCTTAAGATGATAAGCGATCACGCCACTTATGGTTTGAGCACCAAAGACGACGATACGTGATTCTATCGCTTTTATGCTTAGCTAAGGGCGTTAAACAATAGCGGTTGTTGGGAGGCAACCCAATGAATTTATCCTTTTCTTTCTGTTTTGTTGCATCCACACCATCACAATTCTGTTGTGATTGTGTTTTTTGTGTTTCTTTTTTGTGTTTGAGCCAAGCAAAACCTTTATGACTAGTCTTGGTAATGCTTGTTTGATCCTGCTGGAAAAAGACAAAAACTTTTAGCTCACGAGATGATTTTTCATTTTTATTCAGAAAGAGATTTTGAGTTGATTCTTTTTGCTGATGGTTTATATGCTTTTTTCCCAGGCCGTGGTAATGTTTCAGATTTTTTGAGGTACCAGAAGTATAAATATTGCTACAGACTGGTCTGTTTTTGACAGATTCTGTTTTTGTTGAGTTGGTTGCTTGTTTTGATGAAATTATGGTTAGAATCGGGGGGTACTAGCCATGGAAAAGTGACAATACAGTAGCCCAACACCAATATAGATGGAATTCAAGTTTGCTACAGTACCAAAAGAAGTGGTAGTTTGTTTTCTTGTACTAATGGTATCACGAGTTTCTGTTTAAGTTTTGTGTTGTGAAGTTTTCAAGTTTTGGGTGATGTTCTCATGGACGATGAGATAAGGAGCGGAAAGAGCTCAAGATTGGGGATGCCCAAGATATACCAAGACAAATTCAAGGACACCAAAAAGCCTAAGCTTGGGGATGCCCCGGGAAGGCATCCCCTCTTTCGTCTTCAATCCATGGGTAACATTACTTGGAGCTATATTTTTATTCACGACACGATATGTGTTTTGCTTGGAGCATCTTGTATCGTAGGAGTCTTTTCTTTTTGTTGAGCCACAATCATCCTTGCGGCACATCCTTTTGAGAGAGAGAGACATGCACTCATCATGATTTTGGTAGAATGCTCATAGTGCTTCACTTATATCTTTTGAGCTAGATAATTTTGCTCTAGTGTTTCACTTATATCTTTTAGAGCACGGCGGTGCGTGATTTGGTAGTTGGTTTATGCTATGAAAGTAGTCCCAAAGGTTATAGGTACCCAAAGAGGATGCAAAAACCTCCGTCTTCATGTGCATTGAGTAGAAAGAGAAGTTTTGGTTCCTCTCAATTTGTTTTGAGACGTGGATTTGGTAATATTAAGAGCTATGTTAGTAGGGTGTTGTGAATCTAGAAATACTTGCGTTGAAGTTAGTGATTCCCGTAGCATGCACGTATGGTGAACCGCTATGTTAGGAAGTCGGAGCATAATTGATCTATTGATTGTCATCCTTTGTGTTGAGGTCGGGATCGCGTGATGGTTAACACCTACCAACCCTTCCCCTCGGAGTAAACATTTAGCACTTTGTTTTGGTGACTAATAAAATCTTTCGCAACAAGTATATGAGTATGTGACTCCATGGTATAGATGCACTTTCACCTTCCACCATTGCTAGCCTCTCTACTGCCGCGCAATTCTCGCGCGGTGCACAAATCCACCATATGCCTCCCTGAAAACAGCCACCATACCTACCTACTATGGGATTTTCATAGCCATTCCGAGATATATGGCCATGGAACTCCCACCGTTCCATCTCATGACTTGTGCCGTCACTCTCATATTGCCATTGCATGATCGTAAGATAGCTAGCGAGATGTTTTCAACGTCATACGCCATGCTAGATCGTTGCACATCCCGGTACACTGTCGAAAGCATTTCCTATGGAGTCATCATCGTTCTAAGCTTTGAGCTGTGAGTAAATAAAAGTGTGATGATCATCATTATGAGAGCATTTTCCCTGTGAGGAAATAAAAAAAAGAGGCCAAATAGCCCAAAAATATAAAAAAAGACAAAAAGAAAAAAAAGAAAAAAAAGAGGCCTAAGAGCCCAAATGAAAAAAAGAAAACAGAGAAATAGAGAGAAGGGACAATGCTACTATCTTTTTCCACACTTGTGCTTCATAATAGCACAATGTTCTTCATGATTGAGAGCTTATTGTTTTGTCACTACCATATGCTAGTGGGAATCTTCATTATAAAACTTGGCTTGTATATTCCAATGATGGGCTTCCTTAAAATTGCCCTAGGTCTTCGTGAGCAAGCAAGTTGGATGCACACCCACTAGTTTTCGTTTTGAGCGTTCACATACTTATAGCTCTATTGCATCTCTTGTATGGCAACCCCTACTCATTCACATTGATATCTGTTAATGGGCATTTCCATAGCCCTTTGATATGCCGAGTCAATGTGACCATCTCCTCCTTTTTGTATCACAACCACCACCACACTCCATTCCACTTATAGTGCTATATCCATGGCTCATGCTCATGTATTGCGTGATAGTTATAAAAAGTTTGAGAAAGTAAGTGTGAGAACACAATTACATGGCCAATACCGGGGTTGTGCATGATTTACATTAGTTGTGTGAGGATGATGGAGCATAGCCAGACTATATGATTTTGTAGGGATAACTTTCATTGGCCTTGATATTTTGAAAGTTCATGATTACCTTGCTAGTTTGCTCGAAGTATTATTGTTTCCATGTCAATAGCAAACTATTGTTTTGAATCTTACGGATCTGAACATTCATGTCACATGACAGAAGTTGCAAAGGACAACTATGTTAGGTAGCATTCCACATCAAAAATTCATTCTTTTTCACTTCCCTACTCGAGGACGAGTAGGAGTTAAGCTTGGGGATGCTTGATACGTCTCCAACGTATCTATAATTTTTGATGGTTTCATGCTTTTATCTTGTCAAACTTTGGATGTTTTGCATGCCTTTTATATATTTGTTGGGACTAACTTATTAACTTAGTGCCAAGTGCCAGTTCCTGTTTTTTCCATGTTTTTGACCCCTTTCAGAGGAGATTTTGAAACGGAGTCCAAACGGAAGAAAATCCCCGAAAAGATTTTTTCCGTAACGGAAGAAGATCGGGAAGCTTGAGAGCCAAGGCAGGGGAGCCTCAGGGGCCCCACAAACCCCCACCCCGCGGCCAGGGGGAGGCCTTGACCCACAGGCTTGTGGGCCCCCTGGGCGCCCTCTGCCCTAGGAGTTGCGCCTATATATTCCCTGAAAATCCCAAAAAAAATCAGGAGATCATCGAAATCACTTTTCCGCCGCCGCAAGCTTCTGTCTCCGCAAGATCCCATCTGGGGCATGTTCTGGTGCCCTGCTGGAGGGGGATTCGGACACGGAGGGCTTCTTCATCAATACCATGACCTCTCCGATGATGCATGACTAGTTCACCATGGACCAATGGGTCTATAGTTAGTATCTAGATGTCTTCTTCTCTCTCTTGGATCTTCAATACAAAGTTCTCCATGATCTTCATGGAGATCTATCCGATGTAATCTCCTTTTGCGGTGTGGATTTATGATCAGATTATTTATGAATCTTATTTGAGTTTCTTCTGATCTCTCTTATGCATGATTTCATATCCTTGTAATTCTCTTCGAGTTGTGTGTTTGTTTGGCCAACTAGATCTATGATTCTTGCAATGGGAGATGTTCTTGGTTTTGGGTTCATACCGTGCGGTGACCTCACCCAGTGACAGAAGGGGTAGCGAGGCACGCATCGTGTTGTTGCCATCAAGGGTAAAAAGATGGGGTTTTCATCATTGGTTTGAGAATATCCCTCTACATCATGTTATCTTTCTTAAGGCGTTACTCTGTTCATCATGAACTCAGTACACTAGATGCATGCTGGATAGCGGTTGATGTGTGGAGTAATAGTAGTAGATGCGGAAAGTATCGGTCTACTTGTCTCGGACGTGATGCCTATATGTATGATCATTGCCTTAGATATCGTCATGACTTTGCGCGGTTCTATCAATTGCTCGACAGTAATTTGTTTACCCACCGTGATATTTTCTATTTTGAGATAAGCCTCTAGTGAACACTATGGCCCCTGGGTCCACTCCACACCATATTTTCAGCCTTACACTTTTTTACTTTGTTGCACTTTCCGCCTTCAGATCTCACTTTGCAAGCAATCTTGAAGGGATTGACAACCCCTTTGAAGCGTTGGGTGCAAGCTTGTTTGTGTCTGCGCAGGTACTCTGGACTTGACGAGACCCTCCTTCTGGATCGATACCTTGGTTCTCAAACTAAGGGAAATAATTACTACTCCTATGCTGCATCACCCTTTCCTCTTCACGGGAAAAACCAACGCAAGCCCAGTCTCCGTCAACGTGTCAATTTCTGGCGCTGTTGTTTGAGAAGTAGCGCGCCTAAAGATGACGTAGACGACGCGCCGGAGATCTAAATGGAGGCGCCAAAGACTACGGTGGAGGCACCGGAGATGATGATGAAGGCGCCAGAGACGTAAAATCCATCTACAGCTGTGGAGACGGCGCCGGCCGGAACGTCGAGGGAGTCGGCCGCTGGCCCACCACCCGGAGACGACACCATTATCATGGTTAATTGCGGACCGAACGCGCCACGAGCCGGCCCCATTTTTGGGAGGCGGCCAATGAAGACCTGGCGCGCGGCCAAGGCCAAACGCGCATTGCTGCCCCCAAGCGCCGAACTCAGCGATATCCCGGCGCTGGTGGCAGAATTCTCTCGCAGCCGTGAGAAGGTATCGCATGCGGCCCTGATGACCAAATGCGACCTGGATCGCCTTGAAGACCGAGCCTCCGTAAGTCCTCAGGCCTTTGCTTTTCATTTGCTTTGATTTGGTTTTTCTTCCTTGTTCTTGCACCAGTCGGGGCGCACCAGCACACCCACTGGGTGTAGCCCCCGAGAATCGGGCCGACCAAGAATTGGCCGGCCCGAATCTCATTGTATTCCGCTCGTAGTTTCTTTTTTAGTGGGGGCGCGCTAGCGCACCCACTGGATGTAGCCCTCGAGATTTGGGCTGACTGAGAGTTAGCCAGGCCGAATCTTATTCTTTGCTTTGTTTGCATTGCTCGTAGGAACTCCACGACGCCCAAGTGCAAGCGTATAACGCACTGCTGGCCTAGATCTAGGTAGCCGAAGGCCGAACCGGCGACCTTCAGAGCCAGTTCGACGCGGCCGTCTCGGAGCGAGACACCCTGCGCGAGGTGGACAAGCAGCTCCACCTGCAGCTGGATCTTTTCCAGACAGAGAAGAAGAACCGCGAGGCGGCCCACCAGGCGGAGCTGGAGAAACTGCGCGCCACCCTTCAAGAAAATGACTTCTCCCACACTGCCGACATGGAGCGTCTGAAGACGGTCCATCTTGAAGAGACGGAGCGTCAGGACGCCGCCCTGAAGGAGAAGGAGGCCGCCTTGATCCAAGTGCGGGCGCAGCTCGTGAAGGAGACCGAGGCCGCCCAGGCCCTCCGAGGCGAGCTCGCCGGAGTGGCTCAGGAGACATGGCACAGTATCGCGAGGCCCTGGAGGAGGCCCGTGAGACCGGTATCCACTTCGACCGTATGTCTCCTTTGTCTTGATTTGATCTTACTTTTTGCTGGCGTTCCCCTCCATCTCCTTCATACCACCCCCATTCCCCAGGGTTCCTCCTTGGGACACAGGAGGCAGCAGAAGCGGCTGTGGAGACCAGCCACGAAGAGCGTCGAGCCGCTGGCGAAGAAGTAGATGCCAACGTCGGCCGGTCCGTGGAGGAGATTGCCACTGGCGCCAAGGCCCGCTTGCATGAACTGGCATGTTCCCTGGAGCGGCTCCAGAACGTGGGACTAGAGATGGTGAAGGTGTTGTGGCCTCATGCAGTGGAGCCGGCATCCATGAGTCGGCTGTCCCGCTCGCTTGAGGCCGGCAGCTCCCGCGTCAACGCCTGGCACGCATCAGTTGCGCGCACTGGTGCATACATGGCACTCCGCCTGGCCAAGTCCTCCTACCGAAACCTGGACTTGGGCAAGCTCGCAGCACAGCGCGCCGGCTCGGAGGGGGAGCTGGTGGCTCTAGAGGACCAGCTACAGGTGAGAGCCAGAAGCATCGCCTCCTTTGCAGGTTGGGACGAATTCGGCTTGGAGCATGACGCCGACGGCAACGTGGTCCCTGAGGACATGTTCCATCTACAGCCTTATGACGCCGAAGGCAGTTCTGTCGAGGCGGGCTTGGAGGAGGAAGCCGCCAACTCCAGCAGCGAGGCATACGCGGACTCGATCGTGAAGGACGGTGCCGGATGTGGTCGAGGTGGAGAAGGCGCATCCACCTCAGGCGTAGCCGGCAATGGTGAAGCCACCACTTCAGGAGCTGCTACGGGGGCCACAGACGGAGCCGTCGCCCACTAGCTTGCCCTTTTTGTTTTTTCTCTGCATTTTGTTGTCAGTCCAATAGTTCCACCCACTGGGGTGTTTTATTGTAATGAACTTTGGCCGTGGGCCTCCGAATTTTTGAATGTGATGTATGCTATCGTACTCTGCATTGTATTCGTAAGGACTGTACTTGTTGACTCGCATTTTTATCTTTTGATTCCCTTTTGACTCCTTTTCATCCAGCTCCATTGTTCTCTCTAGCATTCGCCCCGCCAACCCGACAGCCGGGAGCCGTTCTGTGACTGGGACGGGGCTTCTGTCTTTAAAACATTAGGCCTAGATTTTTTGAAGCCATCGAGACTCTTAGACTCAAAAGCGAGCCAGCAAAGGACGGCTAGAAAGAAATATCGAAAGCGATAAAACCGACCCGAGACGGCCACCTTCTTTGTAGTTGAGCTTTTCATGTAGCCTGTCTTCCTTGCCACCATCTCGTTAGCCGGACAGCCGGGAGCCGGTCTGTAGCTTGTGCGAGACAACAAAGGCTCGACCTGGCATACACTATACGCTCACCTACAACTAAGGGAACCGTTTGAGTCGGCTAGAGAGCCCCCAAGCCCATAGAGCTGGACCAGGGGACTCAAAAACGAGTGAATAACTCTTGTCATGAATCGGAAAGAGGTGTGCCTCAAGCACCGGCTTGAGACACCCATTGCATTCATTAGAAGTCCCGAAAAGGGAAGAAGATACATACGGACATGCTTTTTTCTTTCTCTTGCATTCTAGCAATAGAATGAGTGAAGTAATGCCACGTTCCATGGACGCTTCGTTTCCTGGCCGGAGTCATCTCTCTTGTGCTTCCTTGGCTTTTGGGCATCAATTAGGTAGTATGCATTGTTATGCATCGCCCTGCTGACGATGAAAGGCCCCTCCCATGGCGAAGAGAGCTTGTGCTGGCTGGCTGTTCGCTGGATTCTTTTGATCACCAAGTGTCGGTGCACTAAAGACTGGGGTCTCTAGTGTCACATACTTGTGCATGGGTGCGAAGAGCCCCTGACGGTAGGGCGCGACAGAATCCAGACAAGACGCACCCCCAAGGTATCCAAGGCCCCGGTAAGCCTGCCTTGCTGGTAAGACACCCGAGGCCACGTCCGTTTAATGGACGTGATGACCACACCAAGCACAAGACCCCGGCAAGCCTCCCTTCCCGGGAAGACAGCCGAAGCCCCCGGCAAGTTTCCTTGCCAGGACGAAGCACCAAGGCCCCGACAAACACCCTTGCCGAGATGACGTGGCAAGACACTAGAGCGCGACTGCCCTTTCCATAGTGCCACCGCCCCCCGAGTTCCTGCGCATTCCGCATGCGCCAGTGGGGAGTCCAGGTGTCAAAACACCTGGACACATGTCTTCACGAGCACTTAGCTGACATGGACAAGACGTGCATTTAATGCACATGACGGCAGTAGATGGATATGCGACGCTCTAGGTTCACTGTAACATCTCGTCAACCTACCATCGAGAATTGTAGGTGATCCCTTTGCCTATAAAAGGAGGCCCTTAGCTCATTCACAAGAGGTCATACTCCTTGGAGATTGGCCAAGAAGAAGGTTATCATCGCCATAAACAAATAACAAAAGAACTCTTAATACGATCAGACGAGGAGGACGTAGTGTTTTAAGCGTAAGCGGCCCGAACCTGGGTAAAAAGGCTTGCCGGGTGTTGATTGTTAGGTCTTCTCTTGACGTTGTTTTTGCCCACCCTACGATCACAAGGGTATCACGTTGATCCCCATATGTGTTGACATAGCATCGCCGACATCTTTGACGCGCCTGGTAGGGAGCGTGAATCGAAGCAGGCTCAACGCCGGCTCCATCGAGGTTTGGGCGCTATGTTGCGTTCCTACGGAAATGGAGTACCGCGACGGGCGCCTTGTTGTGCTACGGCTTCCCAAGGCCTGAGTGAGCGCGTTGCAACATGCGCGAGCGGGGCAGGGAGGCAGAGGCTCCAAGTGCGACATCGTCAGGCTGATGCATCGCGGGGGCCAACGCGTAGCTGCCGAGGGCGTGCCTGGGTGCTTCACGGAGGCCCCGGCGCAAACTCTGGCGGACGCACCTCCGAAGAGCGATGCATAGTCGTTGAGGATGCGCCACACAGTCTTGAAGCCCCGGCGCGCGCTCCAGGGCAGATGTTACGCCCCTGAAGGCGTCGCATCGTCGCCCGAAGACGCGCTTGGGGGCTCCGCAAGCACAACCTAGCAAGAGAAATGAAAAGGGGTTACACCCTGGCTGGCTCTTTCTCCAAGCGACGGTCACGGACCGTCGGCAAGAAGTCCTTGCCGGAGACTCAGATATGAAGTAGATAGATCCTTTGCTTTTTCCATTCCAAAGTTTGCAATCTTTGTGTGAGGAGTTTGCGCGTAGTGGAACCTTCTCAATGTTAGTTGCACCTTGTCTTTGTTTCGAACTCGTTCAAACGACTGAATGGCCACATAGCGCCTTCAAACAGTTCCGAACCTGATCAACAGCGCAAGCGGCTATGTAGCACCCAATTTTGTCTGAAGCTGCATTTACCGGTTTCCAAGGTTGCACCGAACGCAGCAAGGAGCCTTGCTGGTAGTCGCCGGCACGCTCCGAGATATGCAAGAACAAATCGTACAAAGAACGGAATTGAAAAAAGGGAAAACAGTCTTTTTCATTCATTTGAATAAATACATTCAGCTTCACTTACAAAGCGTGGTGGTCCTAACCTAAAGACTTTGTCTTTTGTCAAGGGCCGACCCGCACGGAGGAGTGAAGTTGAAGAAGAAAAAAAGGCAGGCCACCCCCCGGCGCAACCCAGGCTGGTCCCTCGTGGACCAACATTGCATAGTCGAGAATTGAGCTGGGGGACAGGGCCGCAAGAGGAGGTGAAGGGCCAGGTGCAATGATCGCGCCGCCCCAAAGAAAAGGCGTCGATGCAGGCCCCGATCGGGATGGGGAGAGGCGTGAACAGGCGTCGGCAGCCAGGCCACCGATCAGACGGAGCTCGGGGGATCGTACTCCGACTTGACTTCACGGGCTCCCGACCTGCGAAGAGCGCACCCGCCACCTCCGTCCCACTCGCCACCACCGCTCGAAGCGGAGCTCCGAGTGCCGCTCGAGCGACCTTCGGAGCAGTCGAGAATAACACGTGGGCCCCCTAAAGCAACATGGAGGGCCGCCACAGGAGAAAGCCCCGAGGAAGGCGGAGGCGTTGGAGTAGCGCTCCTCCTCCCCCGGCCTCGACCTCCGCGGCGACCTCAGCCCCTCGCCCTTCCTCCACCACGGGCGTTCGGGCCGCCTTCCTTAGCGGCACCCTGAGAAGCTGTGGCATGATCCGAACGGGATCTCCTCGCCGCCCTCACGGCCGGCGGTGGCCGACCCCGTCCCCTACCCATGGTTAGGGGCAAGCGCCACCAACAATAAGAAGAAGATTCCGAAAGCCAGGATCGGGGAGTTGGTTGATTCAGAGGGAGTTGAGTGAGCAAAACCCCTCGCAAACCCTCCCAATTTATAGGACTGGGTGCGGGGGCTAGCCTCCCTTACTCTAGAAGCCACCACCCTCTATGACCAATCGCTCGAGCTCACGGGCGAACAAAGAACCGCCCTAATGTGCTAATGCATGCACGGGCGGGCCCAACCACTACTGCACCTTTCAAGGCATCGACTGCCACCTGTCCATCAATGACTGTGCATGCTAGGCCCATGGCAGAGGCGTTTCAGGAGGCGGAGAGGCCACCGTGTGCACGACTTCCCACTTCGCGCATCTGATGTGCGGCGTGCAGAAAGGTAAGCGCCTGCAGATCCAGCCACGACGGCCCGTACACCTCTTTGGGCCTGACCCAACAACGCTCCGCGCGCGTGTGTGGCCCAGGCCCAGGGACTCCTATAGGTGCACAAAAGATTGGGGTCTCTAGTTCCCCAGACTTGTGCACGGGCGCTTAGAGCCCCTGACGGTAGGGCATGGCAGAGTCCAGACAAGACGCACTCTAAAGGTATCCAAGGCCCCTGCAAACCTGCCTAGTGAGGAAGACACCGAAGGCCACGTCCGTTTAATGGACGTGATGACCGCACCTAGCACAAGACCCCGGCGAGCCTCCCTCGTCGGGATGATAGCCGAAGTCCCGGCAAGCTTCCTTGCCAGGACGAAGCACCAAGGCCCCGGCAAGCACACTTGCCGGGATGACGTGGCAAGACACTTGAGGGCGACCGCCCTTGCCACAGTGCCACCGCCCCCCGAGTTCCAGCGCATTCCGCATGCGCCAGCGGGGCGTCCAGGTGTCGAAACACCTGGACACATGTCTTCACCAGCACTTAGCTGACATGGACAAAACGTAAATTTAATGCACCTCACAGCGTTAGATGGATAAGAGCTGCTCTAGGTTCACTTTAACATCTCGTGAACCTACCATCGAGGACTGTAGGTGGCCCTTAGCTCATTCACAAGAGGTTAGACTCCTTGGGGATTGGCCAAGAAGACGATTATCATCGCTGTAAACGAACAACAAAAAAACGCTTAATATGATCACACGAGCAGGACGTAGGGTTTTACGCGTAAGCGGCCCGAACCTGGGTAAAAAGGCTTGCCGGGTGTTGGTCGTTAGGTCTGCTCTTGACGTTGGTTTCCCCACCATACGATCACAAGAGTATCACGTTGATCCCCATAGGTGTCGACCTAGCATCGCCGACACCAGAGGGACTTGACCTTCTTGTTGTGGTAGTACCTCAGCTTCTGTTGATATATAGCCGTCCGGCTCAAAGCCAGCTCCCGTGCCTCTTCGAGAAGATCGACGCCGTCTTCTCTTGCTCCTTCGCTTCTCTCTCTATGTACAGGGCGACCCGAGGAGTGTCGAACTCAACATCCATGGGGATGATTGCCTCGGACCCGTATACCAGAAAGAATGGTGTGAAGCCGGTTGACTGGTTCGTTGTGCTGTGGAGGCTCCATAGCACAACCGATAGCTCTTCGATCCAGCATCGGGGTGACCTGACTAGTGGTGCCACCAGTCTTGGCTTGATGCCATCCAGGATCGGGCCATTTGCCCTTTCCACCTGGCCATTGGATTGTGGGTGCACCACCGACGCCAAGTCGAGCCTGATGCCCTCATTAGAGAAGAAGACCTCCAAACCACCCTTGGCGAAATTGGTCCCGTTGTTGGTGATGATGTTGTGGGGGACGCCGTAGCGGAAAACAATGTCCTTGACGAACTTGGTGGCCGTGGGACCATCAAGTTTCTTGATGGGCCTGGCCTCAATCCACTTGGTAAATTTATCAACAGCGACGAGGAGATGCGTCATGCCGCCTCGAGAAGTCTTGAATGGCCCCACCATATCCAACCCCCAGACGCCAAACGGCCATGACAAGGGGATGGTTTTGATGGCTGAAGTCGGCATGTGGCTCTGCGTGCTGAAGCGTTGGCAACCTTTGCAATTGTTGACCCTATCCACAGCCTCCTCAAGGGTCGTGGGCCAGTAAAATCCATGGCGGAATGCCTTGGCCACCTTGCGTATAGAGGCGGCATGATGCCCACACTCACCCTGATGTATGTCTCTTAGGATTTCCTGCCCCTTTTCTAACTCGACGCAGCGTTGGAACACGCGAGTCACGCTACGCCATACCAGCTTGTCACACCCCAAAGTTTTAACAATATTTTTCTGAAATAAAATAATGCCTAGCATAATTGTTTTTGAGAAAATGAATTGCTTCATGACTCTTTTCAAAGCCCCTTTTCTAACTTTCATTTCAAGTGGCTTTTGAATGATATTTTTATGCTTGAGCCCTTACTTGAGACCATTTGAATTATTTTTTTGCTTAGATGGGAATATTATTTTGGCTGTGTCTATTTAATATCTGAATTGCTATATTTTTAATTAATCTTTGAAACACTCCTTTTTCCTTTATAAAGGTATTTTCCCTAGGTAGATATTTTTGATAATTTATGTTGGACCCTGAGTACTTGCATAAAAACATTTCTTTTCTTCTGTTAAATTCTTGGGATATCTTATTTGAATATTTTTACCAAGTTTTCCTTCATTCAAAATAGGATTATATTTTCTTTATAGGGCTTTTTTGCACTGCAACCTTGTGATCACTTCTTCTAAAAATTTTATAAAAATTTGGAGATGATCTTGGATGTCCCTGGATTACATTTATGCAAAAAGCTACTCAAGTGTTTTGAATATTTTGGGCATATTAACTGCTTTTCTAATCTGGTCCAGATTTGAGTTTGAACTACAACCCCTAGAAATAATCTTCGAGAAATTCCATAAAAATTAGGGGATGTCAAGTATAGCATGATATTCACTTTTATCCAAAAACCCCACTGTGTGCTTTGTCAAATTTTCGCAAAACCACCATCTTTCTATTCTGGTCCAGATTGATGCTTTTTACTACAACCATAGTTTTTCTTGCTCCAATTGCTTTGATATTTTGCATGCTTGTATGGCACCGTACCAAAATCTTAATCCCAGGAGTTGAGACCCATTGGATGAGAGTAAATGCATGTGATAATAGCTCCAAGTTTTTGTCTAGAATTGTGTTTTTCAAAAGTTTGCATTAGCTAGTTTTTGTTATTGCCAAACTGAACCTACCACCATTGCTAGCAACTAGAGGGAGTAGGATCTGGAGATTTCGGTTGGGATAAAATCTCTTTAGGAGCCTATGGCATTTCATCAAAGACATTTGATGCATGTACAGATTTGGCATGAGTTTAAGTTTACATTGTGGAGTTGATGATCCAACTCAACCAGGATGTCTAGGAGGATGGCTTTGATCCATAGCATGGTCCTGTGTAGTTTCATAGGCCCTTGAGCTCTGGTGTGTGCACTGGCATAGTGCCGAGCACCCTGCGTGCATGCTCTGGGTGCACGAGAGTGCACGTTTTGCACGCGTGTGTCCGAGCCGCCGTGTCCCCGTGCCCTCGCCCTTTTAGTGTGTTGCAGAGCCGCGTCAACGTCCTCCCCGACCATTGGTCATCGCCTTGTGCAGGAGCAGTGCGGCGACAGCACGAAGGCCGTGGCTTCTTCAATGCCACTGCAGTGGACCGCGCCGCCCAAGCTCCCTCCTATCACCAGCTAGTCGCGGTCCCTCCCCTCCCTCGCTTCCCCCTGCTGCTGCTCGCTGCCCCTTCTTTTTTGAAGGCCGCCGCTGAACCGAATCAAGCTAGATTATCAAGGACCCCCCCCCCCGAGGCCTCCAAGATCCTCAGCACCCTCCCAGGACCAGCAGCCCCCCTCCCCATCGCCCAATTTGGCCCGAGCTGCCTTCTGTATTTGCCTCTGACAGCAGCGCCACCGTCGACCCCCTGCCCACTTCCGGCAGCACAATGTCACATCCCTAGCTACCCCTTTGATGATTAGCAAGATTGTTCTCATATTTTCATTCTTGCATTAAAAATGGAAATGGAAATCAAAGAGGAAATCCCTAGCAACACTATATTCAAAACAATTCAAAGTGGTGTCAAATCAATGAACCCAAAATGTCCTTTATAAAAGTCCATCATTTTCGATAAATATTGGAAACCACAATTCAGGGGTGGATTTCTTTTAAAAAATACTTTTAGCATTTTAGTTTAAACACAAAAGCCACTGAAATCAACTATATATTTGATTTCAAATATTATAGAGTTTCATAAAATGTTGAATCTTTTATGTGGGTTAGGAAATATTCCAAATAACAACCCTTCATTATTTATACTATTTTAGAAATAGTTTGGAGCCAAATAAAACAAATGTCAAAAGGAATAAAACACAAACAGAAAAGAAAGTAAATAAGAAAAATCCTATCTAACGCTTACCTGGCCCAAGCTCATCCCCTCGCTGTCGTCTTCCTCTTGCCAGTCAGCAGCAGGAGGTGACCGCCGCCTCCTCTGGTGAGTCCACGCACCTCTGTGCCTTCCTGGACCCTCCCGTCACGCTGGCATGGAGGGATAAGCCTCCCGCACCCGTTCCCATCCTCTCCCCCTCCTCACTCGCCCCCCTGCGCCTCTCTCTCTCGTCCGCCATTTGAGCAAGCTCGAGCTTGAGCTCTCCGTCATCTCTGGCCTCCCCAAGCATCTCTGAGCATGCCCTTCGCTCGCCTCATCGAGCTTGTCGTCCCTGCCAAAGGAGAAGAGCCCCCGAGCCCTGCATCGCCAGATAGTCGTCGTCTTATTCCTTGGGTCTCCGTTGATCGCCGCCGTCGTTCTCCCTCTCCAGACCGTCCCCGAGCACGCTCTCGACGCCTCTGCAATCCCCATGAGCCCAGGTTGCTTTCCCCTTGTTTTCCCCCTCGTTCCCTTGCTCTAGGCCTCGATTCCACTTGAGCCCGATGAGATCCGACGCAGGACCTTGTTGCCGGTGACGCTCCGGTGATCGGCTGGTCGATCTGAGGCTACCATCAGCTCCAGCTCGACATGTAGATGCTATAGGAGCCAAGCCCCATCCCTTTTGACCACTGGATCGATGACCTCGACATCATCCGAGCTCTGGCAGCCGCCAAGCTCATCGCCGGCATTAGCTGCGGCCTTTTCAGCCCCTCAAACTTGGAAAAATGGATGCGCCATCGAGTGGCCGTTCCCCTGGTGCCCTCCACCGTCCTTTTGGTCGCCAAAGGAGCAATCTCGAAGCCCTCTGCCGTCTCTGGAGCCACCGGAGGCTCGCCGCCGGTGGGTTTGACCCCATCGCCGGTGGGTTTGACCCCCTTGGGTCTATGACAGGTGGGGCCAGCCCCCTGGCTAGTTAAGTTTAAACTAATAAAAATAATTAGCTAATTAAAACCCTATACAGACACTGATATGTGGGCCAGCCCCTGTTAAATGACTAATTAAATTAAAGTTCAACTAAAATCTGGTCACTGACCAGTGGGTCGCACTAGTCAGGTTTGACTTTCAGTGGCCAGTTGGACCTGCTGATGTCATACTGATGCAGTAACTATAATTCTGATTTAATATAATTACAAAAAATGCTAAAACATTGGAAATCCATAGAAAATTAAATATAACTTCAAATTTGACGAATAATATATGCAAATTGATCAGAAAAATCCAATGAACACAATGGTGCTATTTTCATGCATGACAAACAAAGTTATGAAACAACATCAGGTCAAATCAATTAAACGAATATGATAAATATATTATTTCAACTAATATTTGAATTTGAATTCAAATCAGCATCATCCTAAAAGTTTCATAACCACATTAGCTCATGCTACATTCCATTTCATGCCATGATCATGCATCATGTTGCTGTATATGATTGTTATTGATTGATTGTTATGATTTCGGTAGGCTCTGCCCTTCCGGATACGTCCGAATATCCGACTGACAGATTTAATCCCTCTTCTGAGCAACAAGGCAAGCACCCTTTTGATCATTCCGATATAATCCCATGTTCTTGCTCCTGCTCCCACTTATTGCATTAGGACAAAATATTTCAAATGCTTTACTTTGGTAGCTGAACCTTTTACTTTGCATGACCTGTCATTGTCACAGTAAATAGCCAAACCTTGCAACCTAGCATACCTAGTAGATGCTTGAGCTATGATGTGCTATTTCGTCCTATGCTTTCTATGCCTAGAGTAGTGTCAGTTCTATTTCATCTGGGTGATGAACAGGAATGGATGAATGTGTTCTAGTGACAAAGAATAAGTGTGGAACCTGATTTGGTAAAGGTACCGATGGAAGGCTATGTATGTAATCCAAGACTAGATACTACCACACGTTGGGATACTTAATTGATCCTCTCGGCTTATTAATCGCATAGTACTCAGTCCAGGAGCTGCAAGTAGTTTCTGGTGTTTATAGTCATGTTGGAGGTCGTGCATAGTGTTGACCTTAGAGGTGGGCTATGATGCAGTAGGCAGTGGCACGGTGTACCAAGTGGCACCCAGATGGTGGGCTTGGGAACCCTGCACACATCGTTTGGGGCCGTGGCGGAAACCTCGGCCGGACTTCCGTGCGGGTTCACTCTCAAATAGGCGATAAAACTAGACTAGGTATTAGTGTGGTTAATGGTCGTGGCCGACTCCCTCGCTGGGCTTCCGCTTGATGGTTACCGAGGTGCATGACGTGCACATGGCGATAAGTGGAGAGAGCGTGTGTGAAGAAGTATACCCCTATAGGGTTATGATCTATTCGAATAGCCGCCTCCGCGGATATGGACAACTTGGAGACATATGTTGTTCATAGATAACTTTAATGGCTACTCATAAAAGTATCAAGGTAAGCGTGAGTATCATGTATGGCATTTCCATAGGGAGACGGAAAGGAGTCCATGATAGTGTATTGTTGTGGTGGTACTGGACTCGTGTACGACTTATCGAAGTTGTTAAAACTATTTAAAAATTGTAGTTTAGCCTAGCCAAGAGTCAAAGCTGGCTTGCTGCATGAAACACCACAACCCCCTTTATTGATACGAGCATGATTAGATAGATCTGTTCTAAAGTCTTGCTGAGTACTCTTCTACTCATGTTCGATTAATAATTCTTGCAGAGGATACCCAAGAGCCAACAGGTGGGTTCTTTCTAGACATCGATGATGACGAGTAGCTAGTGTCCCAGCTACGACCTGGCCCCTTTTCGAAGGGGTTTGTAGATAGTCAGGCTTTATGCCTTTTCCCTTTCATCTGTCTGTACTCAGAGAGCTTTTATGCTTCCGCTTGGTTTGTATAACTCTGCTTGTATAACTTGAGTGTCGGGTCATGTGACCCCTGCCTGTATGAACATATTATGCAAGACTCTTCCAAGTCTTCTAAATAAATGTTGTGTTCTTGTATGGTTATGTTATGATGCCATTGTTGTATCTATGCATATCGAGTATGTCATGCGTACGTGTGATGCACTATGATATGTATGGTGTTTGACACCTTGTCGTATGCCCTTAGTAGCTCTCTATGCAGAGAAATGCCCCTTTGTGATTCCACCGAGCCTTGGTAGTTCGCTACTCCACCGGACACATTGGTTGACCTGCATGTATCCTTCTTAGCTGTTGTGTCTATCCCTACGGGGAAATGTCACGCAGTGTAATCGAGTCCTTGTAGCTTTCTACGACTCATCAACACTTGCTTTGCTGGGTTATGTATGCCTGTCTCTGTACAATCGAGCCACTTGAGTTTATGACTAGATATGTCAACCCGGGTTCTTTGACATTGGAATGCTAGCGACACTAATCCATACGTGAGTCAAAAGGCGCAAACGGTCCGTCTAAGGTAAGGTGGGAGCCATGGGGTCAACCGTGGATGAGACCGCAAAGGGATGCATTGTCTTACACGATGGATTCATATGGCTTAGGATCGGGGTCCTGATACGTCTCCAACGTATCTATAATTTTTGATGGTTTCATGCTATTATCTTGTCAAACTTTGGATGTTTTGCATGCCTTTTATATATTTTTTGGTACTAACTTATTAACTCAGTGCCAAGCGCCAGTTTGTGTTTTTTCCATGTTTTTGACCCCTTTTAGAGGAGGATTTTGAACGGATTCCAAATGGAATGAAACTGCCAAAAAGATTTTTTCCGAAATAGAAAAAGATCGGGAAGCCGGAGAATCAGGGCAAGGGGACTGCAGGGACCCCACAAGCCCCCTAGCCGCGGCCAGGGGGGTCGCGCCTCCCTGGCTTGTGGGCTCCCTGTGCCACCTCTGCCCTAAGTTTTGCTCCTATATATTCCCTAAAATCCCAGAAAAAATGAGGAGATCATTGAAAGTACTTTTTCGGCGCCGCAAGCTTCTGTCTCCGCAAGATCCCATCTGGGGCACGTTCTGGTGCCTTGACGGAGGGGGGATTCGGATACGGAGGGCTTCTTCATCAACACCATGACCTCTCCGATGATGCATGAGTAGTTCACCATAGACCTACGGGTCCATAGCTAGTAACTAGATGGCTTCTTCTCTCTCTTGGATCTTCAATACAAAGTTCTTCATGGAGATCTATCCGATGTAATCTTCTTTTGCGGTGTGTTTGTCGAGATCCGATGAATTGTGGATTTATGATAAGATTATCTATGAATCTTATTTGAGTTTCTTCTGATATCTCTTATGCATGATTTCATATCCTTGTAATTCTCTTCGAGTTGTGGGTTTTGTTTGGCCAACTAGATCTATGATTCTTGCAATGGGAGAAGTGCTTGGTTTTTGGATCATACTGTGTGGTGACCTCACCCAGTGACAGACGGGGTAGCGAGGCATGCATCGTGTTGTTGCCATCAAGGGTAAAAAGATGGGGTTTTCATCATTGGTTTGATATTATCCCTCTACATCATGTCATCTTGCTTAAGGCATTACTCTGTTCGTCATGAACTCAAAACACTAGATGCATGCTGGATAGCGGTCGATGTGTGGAGTAATAGTAGTAGATGCGGAAAGTATCGGTCTACTTGTCTCGGACGTGATGCCTATATGTATGATCATTGCCTTAGATATCGTCATGACTTTTCGCGGTTCTATCAATTGCTCGACAGTAATTTGTTCACCCATCGTAATAATTGCTATTTTGTGAGAAGCCTCTAGTGAACACTATGGCCCCCGGGTCTACTCCACACCATATTTTCAGCCTTACTCTTTTTTCTTCGTTGCAATTCCGCCTTCATATCTCACTTTGCAATCAATCTTGAAGGGATTGACAACCCCTTTAAAGCGTTGGGTGCAAGCTCTTTTGTGTTTGCGCAGGTACTCTGGACTTGACGAGATTCTCCTACTGGATTGTTACCTTGGTTCTCAAACTGAGGGAAATACTTACTGCTCCTGTGCTGCATCACCCTTTCCTCTTCAAGGGAAAAACCAACGCAAGCTCAAGAAACGACAGAAGGATCTCTGGCACCATTGCTAGGGAAGAACTTTTGTTGCCATAGCAGAAGGATTTCTAGCGCCGTTTCTAGGGAGGATCAAGTCAAGAACTCATCCAAGTAAGTGTCACAAACTCATCTCTTGCATTTGCTTTTTTGCCACTCGTTTTCCTCTCCCCCACTTCTGAAAAACAAAAATTACAAAAAAATATTTGCCTTTTTTTGTTTGCCTTTTTCGTTCGCCCTTTTCTCTCGCTTTCTTTCTGTTCGCTTGTGTCCCATGTGCCTTCAATATACTTGCATCTTCTCTTGCTTAAAATCTAGTGATATGGATCCTCATCCACTTGCTAATCTCTTTAAGAGATCCAATTATGTTGATCCAATTGCTAGTGAGTTGAGTGCACTTGACTATCTTTATGGAGTTTTGCTTGAGATGCGTGAATCTGAAAATTGTGAGGAAGAAATTTATGAAGTAATTCACGAGGGCTCCTTGAATGAAAAGCATGATTGCAATGATTTCATTATAAATTCTATTTTTGACAATCAAGCTAAAAATATGCAAAACCCTAAGCTTGGGATGCTAGTTTTGCTATGTCCACTACTTGTTGCAATGATCGTGATTGGGGTGAAAAAATTTCTTATGATCTTGAAATTTTGTTTAAGCCTCATGATGATCATGATATGTGCAATAATATTGAAAGTGGGATTGGAGAAGTCATGACTTTAATTGATGATAATCCCACTATTTTTGAAGAGCGTCAACTTTGCATGCATGTGGATCATGAAAAGAATATCCTTTGTGATTGCTATTTTGTTGAATTTGATTATGATCCCACATGTAATTGCTATGAGAGAGGAAAATGTTGTGGTAGAAACTTTCATGTTAC
This sequence comes from Hordeum vulgare subsp. vulgare, assembly GCF_904849725.1. NCBI lineage: Eukaryota > Viridiplantae > Streptophyta > Magnoliopsida > Poales > Poaceae > Hordeum > Hordeum vulgare. Next base: position 289,978,126 of record NC_058523.1, on the reverse strand, counting down.
CAAATTACCTCTCGTTATGTGGAGATTGCTATTGTCTCTTTCTTCTTCCTTGAATATGGCAATTATTGGTTGTCTTGACAATCCGTTTTCCTATAAAATGCCTATGCATAGGAAGTATGTTAGACTTAGATGTCATTTTCACATGCTTTATGATGCTCTCGTTGTACTTCAATTCTTGTATTTTGTGTGAGCATCATTGATATATCAATGCCTAGCTAAGGGCGTTAAACAATAGCGCTTGTTGGGAGGCAACCCCATGGATTTATTTCTTTTTCTTTCTGTTTTGTTGCGTCCACACCATCATAATTCTGTTATCATTGTGTTTTTTGTGTTTTTTTTTGTGTTTGAGCCAAGCAAAACCTTTATGACTAGTCTTGGTGATGGTTGTTTGATCCTGCTAGAAAAAGAGAGAAACTTTTTGCTCACGAGATGATTTGAGTAGATTCTTTTTGCTGCTGGTTGATATGCCTTTTGCCCAGGCAGTCGTAATTTTTCAGAATTTTGGAGGTAAGTATACATATTGCTACGGACTGGTCTGTTTTTGACAGATTCTATTTTTGTTGAGTTGGTTGCTTGTTTGGATGAAACTATGGATAGTATCGGGGGGGGGGGGGGGTACTAGCCATGGGAAAGTGAGAATACAGTAGCCCAACACCAATACAAATAGAAATCAAGATTGCTATAGTACCTAAAGAGGTGGTAGTTTGTTTTCTTGTGCTAATGTTATCACGAGTTTCTGTTTAAGTTTTGTGTTGGGAAGTTTTCAAGTTTTGGGTGATGTTCTCATGGACAAAGAGATAAGGAGTGGAAAGAGCTCAAGCTTGGGTATTCCCAAGGCATCCCAAGCCAAATTCAAGGACACCAAAAATCCTAAGCTTGGGGACGCCCAGGGAAGGCATCCCCTCTTTCGTCTTCAATCCATTGGTAACATTACTCGGAGCTATAGTTTTATTCACCACATGATATGTGATTTGCTTGGAGCGTCTTGTATTATAGGAGTCTTTTCTTTTTGTTGTGTCACAATCATCCTTACTACACATCTTTTTGAGAGAGAGAGACATGCACTCATCGTGATTTTGCTAGAATGCTCATAGTGCTTCACTTATATCTTTTGAGCTAGATAATTTTTCTCTATGTGCTTCACTTATATCTTTTAGAGCACGGCGGTGCGTGACTTGGTAGTTGGCTTATGCTATGAAAGTAGTCCCAAAGGTTATAGGTACCCAAAGAGGATACAAAAACGTCCATCTTCATGTGCATTGAGTAGAAAGAGAAGTCTTGATTCCTCTCAATTAGTTCTGAGAGGTGGATTTGGTAATATTAAGAGTTATGTTAGTAGGGTGTTGTGAATCTAGAAATACTTGTGTTGAAGTTAGTGATTCCCGTAGTATGCACGTATGGTGAACCTCTTTGTTAGGAAGTCGGAGCATAATTGATCTATTGATTGTCATCCTTTGTGTTGATGTCGGGATCGGTCGATGGTTAACACCTACCAACCCTTCCCCTAGGAGTATGTGTTTAGCACTTTTTTTTGATTACTAATAAAAACTTTCGCAACAATTATGTGAGTTCTTCATGACTAATGTGAGTCCATGGTATAGATGCACTTTCACCTTCCACCTTTGCTAGCCTCTCTAGTGCCGCGCAACTTTCGCCGGTACACAAACCCACCATATGCCTTCCTCAAAACAGCCACCATACTTACCTACTATGGCATTTGCATAGCCATTCCGAGATATATTGCCATGCAACTCCCACCGTTCCGTCTCATGACTTGTGCCGTCACTCTCATATTGCCATTGCATGATCGTAAGATAGCTAGCGAGATGTTTCAACGTCATACGCCAAGCTAGATCATTGCACATCCCGGTACACTACCGGAGGCATTTCCTATAGAGTCATCATCATCTTGAGCTGTGAGTAAATAGAAGTGTGATGATCATCATTATTAGAGCATTGTCCCGTGTGAGGAAAAAAAGAGAGGCCAGAGAGCCCAAATAATAAAGAAGACAAAAAAGAGGCCTAGGAGCCCAAATAAAAAAAGAGAATTCATGTCACGTGACAGTAATTGCAAAGGAAAATTATGCTACGTAGCATTCCACATCAAAAATTCAGTCTTTCTCACTTCCCTACTCGAGGATGAGCAGGAGTTAAGCTTGGGGATGCTTGATACGTCTCCAACGTATCTATAATTTTTGATGGTTTCATACTATTATCTTGTCAAACTTTGGATGTTTTGCATGCCTTTTATATATTTTTTGGGACTAACTTATTAACTCAGTGCGAAGCGCCAGTTCCAGTTTTTTCCATGTTTTTGACATCTTTCAGAGGAGGATTTTGAACGGAGTCCAAACAGAATGAAACTGCCAAAAAAGATTTTTACCGAAACAGAAAAAGATCGGGAAGCCGGAGAATTATGGCAGGGGTCCTGCAGGGACCCCACAAGCCCCTAGCCGTGGCCAGGGGGGCCCACGCCTCCCTGTCTTGTGCGCTCCCTCGGCCACCTCTGCCCTAGGTTTTGCGCCTATATATTCCCTAAAATCCCATAAATAATCAGGAGATCATCGAAAGTACTTTTCCGCCGTCGCAAGCTTCTGTCTCTGCAAGATCCCATCTGGGGCACGTTCTGGTGCCTTGCCAGAGGGGGTATTAGTTTTACCTTTTACGAGATATCTTGTGCATCGGGATTCTGGTGATGCTTTGGGTAATCTCAGAGTTGAGGTTTTCCACTAAGGAGTCCAACAAGATTGCGATCTTCGTGATCGATGATTTCTATGCGGCTTGTGGTAATTTGTGATGGACTAGTTGGAGGACCCCTGGAGGGTTAAATCTTTCGGAAAGCTGTTCCCGCAGTTATGTGGCAACGTGGAAAATTTGTTTAACACTGGTTCTAGATAACTAGAAGTTAACTAAATTAAAATATGCCAACTGAGTGCGTAACCGTGACTGTCTCTTTCATGAGTTCCTTCTCCGATCGAGGACACGGTGGGGTTATGTTTGACGTAAGTAGGTGTTCAGGATGATTCATTTGATCATCAGTAGTTCATGTTCGTTATGCGTAGATCATCCCCCACTTTATTCTTGCACTCGTAAGTTAGCTACCAAATAAATGCATAGTCGCTTGCTGCAGCCTCACCACTTAACCATACCTCACCCATTAAGCTTTGCTAGTCTTGATACCTTTGGAAATGAGATTGTTAAGTCCCCTGTGGCTCACAAATTACTACAACACCAGTTGCAGGTACAGGTAAAGGATCATTTGACGTGAGCGCGTTGATTGATCATTTGGAGTTGCTTCTTCTTCTTCTTCTTCTTCATCGATCTAGGATGGGTTCCAGGCCGGTAGCCTGGGATAGGAAGGATGGACGTCGTTTTCTGTTCTCATTTTTTTTCGTCCGTTGTCGGACTCTACTCTTCTTCATGATATTTATATATTGTACTGATGTGACTTTGATGTAGCATGTGGCGATTGTAAGCCAATTCTGTATACTCTTGTCTTCGGTACATGTAGTTGTAACGGTATCCATTCTTGCGAAACGACGAGATGCGCTTCTATCCGTGACGAGGCCCTCATGCCAAATTAAGGATAGGGTCGCATCTCGGGCGTTACAAGTTGGTATCAGAGCAGTAGCAACCTAGGAGCCCCCTTGATTGATCGAACTTGGCCGAGTCGAGTCTAGTGAAAAATTGCTTTGAGTCTAGTTATATATCGGAGAGTAGGATTCTTTTTTCTCCTCTTCTATGCTCTGGTGAGCAATCTCGACGTAAGATTCTAATTTTACTCCTCTTCTCACTCAAATTTTTTAGGATCACGCGGACATTCTTGGAATCTATATGATGTCGATGTGACAGATTTCTGTCTTGGTGCCTCCTGTCTGACTTGATTTCTTCCAGGGAGTTGAGCTCCACGGGATTCTTGAGCACATCGCTATCATTCAGATTTTTTAGTATCTCAAGACGAAGGATGTTCGAAAGTGCTTCAATACTAGTAGTGGCGAGAGGAGTAGCTTCCCCAGTACTGGTGCAGAGAGTTACAGATGTATCGCCATACTTTGTATCGTTGTGATTACGAGTGTCTAAGATAGATGAGGTTCCAAGATTCTGGTTATGTGTTGAAGGATGTGATACACTGGACGGGTTATTATAGGAGTTGGGTGATATATTACTCCTTGTATCCGTGGACCAGATTGCATGACCAGAAATTTCGGGAGTTCTTAGGTGGGAATTCAAGTAGTTACTTATATGACAATCTTCCAACAAATGCATGATGTTAGGTTGGGGTTCGACATTTAGTGGATTCGTTTGTTCACGGTCTACTTACAGCGGTTCTCGTTGTGCCTTAAAGAGTCCTTGTAGCTTGCTATGACTCGGGGACGCTTCGTATTTCACGTGCACTGCCTTGTACATGATGGCTACTATAAGTATCGAGCCCGTGCGATCCTGTCCATGAAAATATCGGATGAAATCTCTCTCATGAGTTTGTTCTTGCTTGTTTTATAAGCCGTATCCTTGTTTTGTTGGTATATGGTAATTCGAGTTGCTTCGATGTCAAGTGGTGAATTCGTATCCTTCCAAGAGGTGTTCTTATATTTTTATGTGAGCGCTAATTCTTTTGCTCAATCAAGTTGTCTCATCAATTCTTGTCAACGGAATCGTCATATCAATTCTTTTCCAACCGGTGTGCTTCTCTTCAAGTTATTCTATCCTCTCCAATTTTTGCAAGATCAATCTATCATTTCTTTCCGGAGTTCATCTCATTTGTCCCAAGTTCTTTTTGTTTTTTTTCCACCCTGCCACCCTTTTCTCATGTGATTCAATTTTCATCCAAGAGTTTTCTTTTCATTGTGCTTCCATTATCTTTTCTTTTCTCTCGTATCTGGTGATTCACTGTGAAGATTCTCACGAGCTTCGTGTTCTTGTTTATTCAATATTGTTGTCTTTTTCGGTGAAGTCAATTCAATTTAGCTATCTGTGTTCCTCATATCCTTTCATCCTTTAAATTCTTTCCCGTGTTGAAAATTCTTATCAAGTCTTCTTGTTGTCATTTCTCTCTATTCTATCCGGAGCGTTGAAGTTATCTCAGCCTTTCTTGGTTTCAATTCTTTTATTTATTTCGAGGGCCTCACCACATCAAGTTTTCATTTGTATCGGTGCAATATCTCGCTTTCTAAGCAATCTTTTCAACGGTGGTTTCATTGAGTGGGCCCATAACCCCCAGGTTTTCCCAGGATCTTGTCTGGCTCTTGTAATCTTTCCGAAGATCTTTAATTCCTTTCAGTGCGATGTAAGAATGATTTCCATCAATCGTATCCCTTGTCCAAGATCAATTTGAATTAATTCTCATATTTGGCTCAACCTTTCATTCTTCTTTATTCCGGAGTGTCTCAGTATCCTTGGTGTGGTTTCTCGTCATCATTTTCAGCTTGGAAGACCGAAGGAGTGTTTCTCTCAAATCTTGATCCATTCTCTTCAAGAGTCATCATTTCAGCTTTGTGGCATCATCTTGGATTGTTGTCAATCATGAGTATTCCTTCCATATTTATTCGGTGCATTTTGAATTGTTTTCATTCTCGATCCTCCGAAGGCCATCATTTCAAAAGACTTCTTCGTTCTAAGCTTTCAACTTTCGTTCTCAAAATCTTCTCAATTGTTGCCTATTTGTTCATCTCTCGGTTATTCCGGCGCCTTGTTCAAGTTTTCTCTCAGGTGGCTCATGATCTATTCATTCTCATGTATCTTCATTAACTCTTGGTATTTCCATTCAATTGTGAATTCTTGCCAGTGCTTCCTTCAATTCTGCTTCATGTGGTGCATATATATCTCTCTGTTCAAGTTTCTTTCAAGAAGAATAAGTCGTACACTAAATCCATTGCTTGTCATCAATTAAACTTGATGAAGGATATGCTTAACAAAATTCTTATTCTTGTTCGTAGTATTTTGAATTCTTCTTCCGGAGTGGCTCATGGTATGAATTCTTTGTCTCAATGTGTTCTTCAAGATTCTTGTGATAGTAGTTGTCATTCTCTTATTCATTCTTTGATCCCAATGATCTAGTTTTATTCTCTTGTTCCGGAGGCATTGTGATGTTGCTCTTTTGGGTCAATCATGTTGTTCTATCAAGATCATGGTGTTCCCTTGTTCTATTTAGTTGTTTGTTGTGCATTTTGTCTAGTTCTCCTATCTTATCGATTTTTTTGTCCTCAGTTTCCTACCGAAGTGCTGCCGAAATTTTCTGTGAATTCTTCCTTGTTTCTGATATCATTCCTCATCTCTTTGCAGCCTTCAAGGATTGTTTGTCTCACTCGTATGTCAAAGAAGGGACTAAGTTTTACCTCTTGCTTTCTCATCCTCCCCCCCATTTCATTCTTGGATCTCGGGTCGAGATCCTCTTGTAGTGTAGGAGAGTTGTGACAACCCGAGACCGACGCCCTAGAAGATTCCCCTTTATTTCGTTTCCGTCGTGTGATTATTTTTAATTGTCGCATCACCATCACATCATTCGCATCATCTGCATTGCATCGACATCTCTGTTGCCGCGAGTTTTAAAATTTGCATCCGTTATTAGTTGTCGGTTCTCTCCGTGTTTGTCGTTGCCCGTTCTGAGCCCGATCACACTCGCACGCGCCCGCGGCATCGTTCAAATCTTGTTTTCAAAAGTTTGTATAAAACTTTGTCTGATCGGGTTGAAACAGGGCGTGCGGTCTTATTGAGATATAGGTAGGTCGGCTGTCAAATTTTGTCGCAATCGGAGTTCGTCTGGTACCCGAACGGTCATCCGTAGCGGCATCGACTTCGGTCTTTCATCGTACGTTTTATCGGTGTTTTAAGTTACGTTGCCGGGTGCCCGTTTCCCTCTCGTCATAGCCCAGCTACACAGCTCATTAAACCCATCTAGCCACTTCCTCCGTTCGTGGTCGTCGGATCGCGATCGGACGGACGAGGTCCACCCCACCATACCCAACCCTATATAAGCTCCACCCCATGGAGAGACCTCTCTCACTCTACTAGGGTTTCCCCCTAGCCATTTTTGCAGCCACACCCCTCAAGAAAATCCCACCTCCAGGCCCAACCCTCCAAATCCCACAGCCTAGCCTCCCCAGCCTTTTTCAGCCATCAGATCTGAGATCTGGGGCTCAGATTGCCCTAATTCCCCACCTAACGGACATGTCCGCGGCCAACCCGGACATGTCCGCGGCCAACCCGGACATGTTCGGGCGACCACCATGCAAACAGAGCCCCGCTCACCAGGTCCAGCAGCCCAAGCTCCTCCCCACCGCCGTATCGCGCCGCCATGGAGTTGTCCCCCGCCGCCATGCGCCTCCACGCCGTATCACGGAGCTGCCGGATCTCATGCCGCGGGAGCCCTACTACCGCCTCACCCGCCGCCGCCATGGAGTTCTGTCTCCCGAGCAGTGCCTTCCTGCCTCCCCTCGCCATAGGTCCACCGCACCCCTGCCGACCGGATCCGGTCGGGGGGGGGGGGGGAGCATCTCGAGCGGCCCCGCCCCTCGCCCGCTCGCCGGAGCCCCAGGCCGCCGCCGACCACGCCGCTGTGGCCTACTAGCCTCGCTCCAGCGGGAGGAGAATGACGAGGCTAACCCCAGCAACCGGCATGCTCCCCCGCGCACAAGGCCCACGCCAAGCCTCCTCTCCAGATCCGGCCTGATGGCCCATGGTGAGCCCTCCTGCCAGCCGGTCTAAATCGCGCATGTGCGATGTGTAGTTAAGTTGCGCCCATATCTATGTTAGGCCTGATAGGCTAGTTGCGGCCGAATAGATTTTAGGAATTTTCCTGTGAATTATTTTTTTTAAGGAATATTGGATATTAGAACGTCCGTATCTTTTTATCCGTGTGTTGGATCGCGATGTATTATGTATGTAACTAGTGTAGTTTTCCGCGTAGATTAATATTTTGTAACTTGCATGCATGTTTGAATTAGTTTGTCCCACCGAATGCCTAGTTTTGCATGATATCCTAATAGGAGTTTATCCCGTGTTTATTTTCGTGCGTGTCCGGATTGCTCAAACTCCGTAGATGAAATGCTCATGTTTTTAGGGACCTTTTGCCATGTATTTTATAGTAGTTATTGGTATTTTTGCATGTAGGATTTCGTGGCTAGTTTGTATACCGCGTTTAGGACATAATCTCGCATATACGTGTGGCGATATTTTTGTGTTGCAACCCCGCATGTTATATATGTTTTCACGGTAGAAAAATCCATAGAATTTAATTGTGCATTTAGTTTTAGATTTTGAGCATGTTAGTTCGCGTGATATTATTCCATGTTGCCCTTTTGTTTATTTTGTGGGATTTAATCCGTGCTTGATATGAAGGAGTTGTCAACTAGAGATTTGCCCTTGGACGTGTAGGCTAGCCCCTGGTAACTTTGGTCGCAATAGAAATCCATGTTTAGGTGTGGTTTGCTTGTTCTCAACTTGCTAGGAAATAGTGCTGATTTGGAGATGCTGAAATGTTTCTAAGTCTGAAATCTGTTATTTTTTGTTGATGCCTTTGCATGAGTTTATCTGGTGTTCTGTAGCTCTTTTGAGGTTGGTGCAATGGAGTTAGTTGTAGACTTTAGGATTCTCTAGCATGCTGTCAATTTTCATGCCATTTGGAGTCCTGTAGCTTATGGTCTTGGTTCTGTAAATATGCCTTCAAATCGAAAACTGCACTTTCATAAACTATGGCTTTCACTAAGTCTGAAACTGTGTGTGGGATGCCATTTTGTGAGTTCTTTTCCTAGTGATCCATGCTTCCATGCTAGGTGTTATTAGTTGTATGTGGTAGTGAATCTTGCCCTCTATTGCTTCATGCCTTGGTTGTGCATTTTGGGTTTGTCTAGCTAGTTGTTCGAGGGTGTAGAAAATGCTATGTGGCTGATTTTGGCAGATTTTAGTGATTTCTTGTTTAGTTCGTAGTTGTTGAACCGTTGCTCCGTTTTGATCGTGTCCTACATGAAACTTGCTTAGAACCTCGTGTAGTTTAATATTATCTTGCTGGTTGTGTGTTTTGGAATGCTTGTGACTGTCGTTGCACACATTTTGCATTCATGCCATCATATCTTGCGGTGTTCGTATCTTTTGAACCATAGCTCTGTTGGAGATGTTCTCTATGTGTAAATTGCTTGTAACGACACGTAGAATCACGTGAACCTATTTATTTTGATGTTTAACAAACATTTATTAGTGTTAGTTCAGATCTGGACAGAATTATAAATTAACGCATGGGGTCGTCTCAGAGATGCTATATGTCGTTTCCGACCTCATTTAAAGTGCCTAGACAGGTAGTTTAATTATGCTTCACCTATTGGCATGTTTAACCACATTTAATATTGCCTTGTACCTAATCGAGAGTGAACTAAATAATCCGTATGTGGAGTTTCGTCAATGTGCAACTCGTTGCATATTGAACCTCACTTAATGTGTAGTAGTTGATTGTTGTGAATTGACATGCTATGTCTTCCATAAATCCAAACGTTCATGCATCATATGTGTTGTGCATTGTGTGGTGAATATCGTGTGTTGAAGCTTGTTTTCGGTTTCCTTCGTTTCGACAGAGTTCCACAAGCATGTCGAAATGTGAGGACCCGTTCGACTACGTCGGTTCGTCTGCTTCACGGAGTCGTTCTTCTTCCAAGCGGGATCTTAGGCAAGATGACCATTTCCCCAGATACCATTACTATCATTGCCATGCTAGTATTATCGTGTCTGTCGCTATGTCTCGTTGCCTATCACATGTTAAATATCAGCCTCTCAACATTGCCATGAAAACCTTTAACCTCTTCACAACCTAGCAAACCACTGATTGGCTATGTTACTGCTTGCTTAACCATGTGTTAGCGTTGCTAGTTGCAGGTGCAGTTGCTTCCATGTGATAACATGGGTTCTTTGTTATATCACCATATTAATGCTATTTAATTTAATGCACCTATAGACTTGGTTAAAGGTGGAAGGCTCGGCCTTTCTATCCTGGTGTTTTGTTCCACCTTTGCCCCCTTAGTTTCGGCTACCGGTGTTATGTTCCATAATTGAGCACTCCTAACACGATCGGGGTTGTTATGGGGACCCCCTTGATAATTCGTCATAGATTAAAGCTGGACTGGAAAGTCCCATCTTTGGTACCACATTTTCCTAATAACCTAATAATAATGCATAGGAACCCGTCGGCACTCGCGGAGTAATTTAATCAACCCCCGGGCAAGTGCTCCTCATGAGTGTTGGTCCCACCTGAGCGATGTCCGGCGCCCCCTGGTCACCCAGGGTTTAGCAATCCTGACGTCTAGCTCATCCGTCGTGTCCTGAGAACGAGATATGTGGCTCCTATCGGGATCGTCGACACGTCTGGCGGCCGTGCTGGATTAGTTTTACCTTTTACAAGATATCTTGTGCTTCGGGATTCCGGTGATGCTTTGGGTAATCTCGGAGTTGAGGTTTTCCACTAAGGAGTCCGACGAGATTGCGAGCTTCGTGATCAAGGATTTTTATGCGGCTTGTGGTAATTTGTGATGGACTAGTTGGAGCACCCCTGCAGGGTTAAATCTTTCGGAAAGCCGTGCCCGCGGTTATGTGGCAACGTGGAAACTTTGTTTAACACTGGTTCTAGATAACTTGAAGTTAACTTAATTAAAATATGCCAACTGAGTATGTAACCATGACTGTCTCTTTCGTGAGTTCCTTCTCCGATCGAGGACACGGTGGGGTTATGTTTGACGTAAGTAGGTGTTCAGGATCATTCATTTGATCATCAGTAGTTCACGTTCGTTATTCGTAGACCATCTCCCTCTTTATTCTTGTACTCGTAAGTTAGCCACCAAATAAATGCTTAGTTTCTTGCTGCAGCCTCACCATTTAACCATAACTCACCCATTAAGCTTTCCTAGTCTTGATACCTTTGGAAATGAGATTGGTGAGTCCACTGTGGCTCACAGATTACTACAACACCAGTTGCAGGTACAGGTAAAGGATCATTTGACGTGAGCGCGTTGATTGATCATTCAGAGTTGCTTCTTCTTCTTCTTCATCATCATCGATCTAGGATGGGTTCCAGGCCGGCAGCCTGGTATAGCAAGGATGGACATCGTTTTCGTTTCTCGTTTGTTTTCGTTCGTAGTCGGACCCTGCTCTTCTTCATGATATTTATGTATTGTACTGATGTGACTGTGATGTAGCATGTGACGAGTGTAAGCCAATTCCTATATCCATTCTTGCGAAACAACGAGATGCGCTTCTATCCCTGACGAGGCCCTCGTGCCAAATTAAGGATAGGGTCGCATCTTGGGCGTTACAGCAAACCTCCTAATTTATAGGGCTAGGCGTGGGGGCTAGCTCTCCTCACTCCAAAAACGGCCGCCCCTCTCGCCCAATCACTCCTGATAACAGGCGAACAGGGAACTGCCCTGCTGCATCAATGCATGCGGGGCTGGGCCCAGCCACGACTGCGACCTTTAAGGCCACGAACGCCACTTTCCTGATCATTACCGCGCATGCCTCAGATGTGGCAATAATGCTTCGGGAGGTGGGGATGCCACCGTGCGCACACCTCTCCACCTCGCGTGCTCGATGCGCGACATGGGGAAGGAGCACTGGCAACGGCTCCAAGCTACCAAGCAGAAACCCGTGCACCACTTCCAGCGTGGCCCAACGACGCCTCGCTTTGGTGTGTGGCCCAGGCCCGGGGGCTCCTGTCGGTGCACTAGAGACTGGGGTCTCTTGTGCTCCAGACTTGTACACGGGCACCAGTAACACGCTTGGAGTCGACAAACCAAGACAACCGACAGGAAGATAAACCCCATACTTGCCAAGACAACAGCCCACCAAAGCTCCCGGCGAGCCCTCCTCGCCGGGAAGACTCACAAGGGCCCGGCAAGCCCTCCTTGCTAGGAAGACTTGCAAGGCCCCGGCAAGCCCTCCTTGCTAGGAATACTTGCAAGGCACCGGTAAGCCCTCCTTGTCGGGAAGATGTCTAAGACCCCGACATGCATCCTTGCGAAGAAGATGGGCGAGGCTGTACGGAAGGACGCCAGGCCGGCACGCTATCTTCGCCCGCCATGTGTCCCTCCTGCCATAGTGCCACCGACCGCCACCGCTCCAGCGCATGACTCATGCACCAGCACAAAACCTAGGTGTCAACACACCTGGGTACATGTCGATGCCTTCTTGATGTGGGTCAGGGGCCCTGCCAAGGCATTTTCTGCCCTCGATACCACAATAGAAAGATAAGAGGTCAACCATGTTCACTATGCAGCCCTTGAGCACACTGTTGGTGACCCCTTTGCCTATAAAAGGAGGCCCAAGGCTCATTTCTAGGGGTTGGACCTTTCGGGTTTTTAGACTCTCTAATCCCTCGGTAAAGTACTATGGCAAAGAACCCTACAGTAAGCACCGAATACAAACAAAGTAGGAGTAGGGTTTTACGCGCCGAGTGGCCCGAACCTGGGTAAACAACCTTGTCGGTTCTGATTGCTAGTTCCGCTCTTGGCGCCACCTGTCTCTCTCTGACGAATGATCAAGGGACCCTTAGAGCTTCACATAGGTTTCGTTTTCCCAACACACAGATTTAAGTGGTCGTGCCCCGGCGCTATGCGTGTTCCCGCGTGGGATACATACTCTGAGTAGTACGCCTCCTGTGTGGCCTCCTTGCTCGCTAGGCCGAGTCAAAGGGACGACCCACTTCCTCTCAAGCGCTAGTGGGCGCAGGTTAGCTCCTGTGAGAAAAGATCTTTTCATTCTTTATCTTTTATAAGAAACTTCAAAAGTCCATATACAATTCCTATGGATTCCAAATCTGTTGGGTCAAATTTCTACAATTTCCTAAATTCAAGATCTATCTCGATATGAGAATTGCACATTTTTCCAAAAGACTTCTCTATGAGGTTAATATTCAAATGCCCATTTGAATATTTTAAACACCACCTTACAAAAATCCTAGAGGATTCAAATCAGCTCCAAATGGAGTGATTCCAATTTCCAGAGAAATATTAAATCATTCTCTAATTTCCTAGCATCAATGAACATTTTTATCTGCAATATCTATGTTGCATCAAATAAATAACCCATTTTGATGTTTATTCCATATTATAAAATCCATAGGAAATTCATACCAACTCCAAATCCGGTGTAACCACTTCCTAAATGTTTCTAAAATCAGGCTGTGTTAAATGAGTGCCTCCACTCGTTTTTAGAAGAATATTTTCTATAGGCTTCTTAAAGGATCACCTATTCCTCCTTTCGTCCATTCAAAAATCCCTGATGGTCCAAATCTCCTAGATCAAGCTTCATGTATTTTTCTTATGACCAGAGAGGTCCAAGAAAAATAAGAATCCTATTTATATAGCACTTTTGTTTCTGCTTGATGTGTGTCTTACTGTGATTGTTTCTGAGATAGTTGACGGAGTACACAGAGTTGGACCGGAAGACCTCGAAGACCCCGAGGACTTATGTGAGCAAAGGCAATTAGCCCTTTGACAATGTTTGAGAAAATGTTTTATGCATGACATGTTGATTATTTTATTCCGATGCATATTGTCAAGATTAATTGGTACACCCCGACATGGTGTTACCGATGGATCCTCCGAAGCACTTGAATTTGAGCAAGACCTTACCATCTATGAAGGTCACGCTGATAAAATGGTGACAAGTAGATAGTAGTGCTACACATAGGATGACCATATGCATGAGGATGGTAAAGCAAAGATGAAATCAAAGGTTATTCGAAAACCCCGTCGGTTGCCACTAATGTGCGAGGGTGATGGTGTTGAGCTGTGTATACGCTTGAGAAAGAAGTGGTGTACCGGATATGTGTTGTGTGAGTGGTGATGTGTCGACCATCCCAACCTTAAATGTGCGATTACGATACCCCTTTATGGGACAGGTGTTTGTTGATTACTTTGGTCGGTGCTAGCAAAGATTCTGGCTTACTAGTGGCGGGGGTGATGTGGTCACTGACGGGGTCGTACCAGGTAGGTCGACTATGTCGTTTTTACATGTTCCGGGCACAGCGTTGGTCCCCGCATGGATGATACGGTCTAGAGTTGGTGTTCGTAGGACGTACATCATGTGAGCTGGGTACCAATCGAGTGAACTCTTTGTCTAGTGTCGTCAGGGGAAAGGCAATGACCGGGTACTTACCTCGGGTATGTTATATACAACGAGTCATGGATGACGTGGAAGTTTCCCGGATCTCATGGGTACATCCTCTGCAGAGTGTCAAACTATTCGAATAGTCATGTCCACGGTCAAGGACACTTGGGTAATCTTGCTTAAACTACGTCCAATCTTTCCGCACAAACCAAGTGTGTGTGTGGTTGAGAACGATGATATTGTCATGTCCGGTGACTTGGCGTATAGGGTGAACCTGAGGTGTCCAACCCTCAGCAGATATGTGGATATATGTAACCTATTCTTATGATTAACATCTACCTTATGATGCATGATTATACCTACACTTGGGCCATGTTACTGCAATTAAAGAAAAACCCGCTTTCTGCAAAGGTTGCATTCTTATGCTAGTTCATGTTCCTTTATTACCTTGTTCCAGGTGATGGGATGTTTGCGAGCACATTCAAAGTACTCACTAGCTTGCCACTAGTTATTTCATTGACCAGGTAAGAGAGAGGAGGAGATGGTGAAGAGTATCTTGGTAAAATTCCTGTGAGCCAGGATGCTTCCTAGTTAGAACGCCTATAGGTTAAGGCTGATGGCATGGGTTCACGCTTTCGACCAGTAATTCCACTACTTGTCAAGCTTGGTGTGTTGGCCTTCAAGGCCCTATATATGTAAGACTTGATGGCAATGGTCATTATTTGTATTAAACGATATGTATGGATGTAAGATTCTTGTTAGTCAGTTTATGTTTGTTTAGTGAGCATTGATCTCTGGATCACTAAGCACGTTCATTCGGTGATCAAGACTCGTAAGTTGGGGTCCCCACAGAGCTGGTATCAGAGCCATCCTGATTGTAGAAATCCCTTAGTTAGCATTGACATTAGTTAGGACAAACTAGTGTCCAGAACCTTCGAAAGTACTTGCAAAAACCTCTATGTTTCTCATCTCTCCTAAATCTTCAAAGAAAGCGAAGATTTTACCTAAGCACTTCCACCCTTATTCTCTCGACTTCCCTCATCTGCTTTTTGAAAACCTACAAAATGGTCACTAGCACCCTTATGTCCTTTGATCACCGGGTTAATTAAAATCCTCGTGGGTAACTTGGAAGGAAGCGACTTATCCGAGCAATCACCCATGTACTTGGAAGACAAGGATGGAACGCTATGACCAGACAACACCAATAGAAGTACCTCCATGAGGGACAAGGACATCGAGACCGAGAAGATGGTGACACCCACGACACTATTCCGGAGTGATGCAACCTTCACCTATGACGATCAGGACATAATATGTGCAAGACCATGAACTGCATCGCTAATAGAGAGACCCTGTCAATATCAAGGTTGTGTCGATCACTACCGGTGGATGAGAACCTCGCCATTTGGTCCGCCTCACCTTAGTGTGCAGGAAAACGGTTCTCTTCATCCCCCGCTCTAGGTGTTGATATCGTGATCAGTGTGACTAACATGTCGGAACTCTTTCATGCCTTTCTGATGTCATTGCATAATGGTTGTCCACCTGGAACTCTGAATGCCTTGGAAGACAACAAGACAATGACAAGGTCACAAATGCAACATAAGACCCTGCCGATAACGACCATGAGGAACCCCCTTCGCTGGACCCCACGAGATGAGATGCCATCAAGGACTCCTTTCAGCTCAACCGAATTAGTTTGGCAGACAACAAGGGACACAGTGACACCATGAGAAGACCCAGAAGACTGTGCGGACCCTCTCGAGACACGAAGCAAGCACGACCGTTGAGGCCAAGAACCCCTAGGGTAGAATGGAACCATGTTGTGTGTTGCTTGTTTTCATTGTTTGTGCCTTGATATAAGTCGCGCTTTTGCCTCAAACATTGAGTTCACAAATATTTCAATGTCTTATCTTGATGTTGAGTTGGCCTTTCGGCACTTGTTTGATTGCACTTGCAGCATAGCACCCCCTTAGGCACTCCCCTCTATGTTACTTCCCCTCCCACACCTTTCTCGACAACTGCGGACCAGTAAGACAAGATGCACCAAAGATACACTTTGACGAACTAACACTGAAGACACTAACTTTGACGTGCTCCACCGGATGTGACGTGTATAAGTGATGCATTCCCTCAAGATTGGAAAACCCTCACTAGACCAACCTAACCTTCACAAGCTTCCTAATACATGGATTTTCCAGAGCACCAGTTGAGCACCAGTAACCCCTGCTTAGCACTGGGTTCTTTATTGAACAAGTGATTATAGTGAACAAGTATCCTTCATTCTTAAAGCTGTCACCAAAACCTTGTGCCATAGGAAGGATCGTTCTGGATAAATGATTTGTGGGCTATGAGGTGTTGTGATGATAATAGCTGACTCGGGCATATAGCTAGACTGTCTTGGTGGACCGTAAGGCCCTTATAAACATAGGTGAACTAGGTGGAACAAGTTGATATAGTAGCATAACCTACATGGTCCTGGAGTAAGTTTGGATTTAGTAGGACAATTATGATTTTGAGATACAAATTCTTCGTGGTATAATTGTCGGATTTCGGGCTGAGCAAAACATAAAAGATTTGAACTCTGGGGCGTGTACGAAGATATCTCGCGGGCTCGCGTCACCTAACTCGCTACTCATTGAGGATGATAGAGAAATCACACGATGATGAGGAAGACACAGAACACGGCAGTTTAGCCAGGTTCGGGCCACTGAGAAGCGTAATACCCTACTCCTGCTTTGGTGGATCGCCTCTCGTGGAGGTTGGTGGATGAGACGGTACAGTGTCCGAGAGCCTCCAGAGGTTGGTGGGCTTTGTGTGGTGCCGGTGGGCGAAATGAATGGATCCACTCCCCTATGAAGTAACCTACTATCTCTATATACAGTGGCGGCCCCGGTCCTCTTCCCTTATCGTTTTGGCGGGCAGGGATCCCACATCGACCAATTTTGAAGGGGGCAGGGGAACGTGCTTCCCCTGTCCAAAAGTAGTCTTCGTCTGCAAAGTGCCTGCCAGCGCTGCAGGGACTGGTCCACGGATGACGTTTGTCCTGCTGGAGGGCGGCGATGGCCTTGTTTCAACAGAAAGGAAACCTTTGGAAGATACCTTGGGAACCCCAGTTCATCCTTGCCCCCTTTGCATTAAGGGGAAACTGCTCCGTCCTGTTGTCTGCTACTCGCCTATCCTTCCTCTCCGTCATCCTTGACTTTTGAGGCCGGGTCTCGCCTCGGAATATCCACCGCTCCGGAGGGATCCTGATGAGGCCCCCTATGGGTCTTCATGTTGTTCCTCCTCACGATGCTTGGCCCCTCATGAGGTCCTTGCATTGAGTGGTGCCGCACCTCATTGTTCTTGCTTGAGAAGTGGGCCAGCACTGGGCCGCAGGCAGGAAGGTCTGGGTACCCCCATTCCCAGAACACCGACAGTAGCCCCCGGGCCCAAGGCATGCCTGGGCTGGCTCCTCGGCAATGCCTAGAAGGCGGCCTAAAGTGTAGTTGGTGCAAAATGCCTGCAGGCGAGGCCTTTTAAACGACGGACCCGTCTTCTCCGTGCAGAACTTCCCGACCCACGTGTCCAAGCCGCCTCCACCTTTTGTCGATTTTTCCACCGGTTCTTCCTCCTGTTCGGTCCCGGTTCCCCTCTCTAAGTCTCGCGCCGTGTCATTTTTTCCCTTCCTCCTCCTCGCCATTCCTCCGAATGGGGGAAAAAGGGGGTCCGCGGGATCCGATCAATCCAACTGTGCCTCAACCCGCGCTGGGCCAGCCGACGGTAGTGAACTCCGAGGGGTTGGAGAAGGTTCGCCTGGTAGTCACTGTCAGCTTCAATGAGTGGGGAGCTACCACAATCTGGCCAGGCTCATGGCCTCGAGGCGAGATGACGGCCCCGACGATTCCTCTTCACATCCATGCTCTTCTCGCTAGGGTACTTCTACCATTCTCGAGCTTCCTCATTGCAGTGCTCTCGCATTTCCAGATCCACGCGCTCCACCTTGACCCCAAATATTTTGTTCTCCTCTTGGCCTTCGTCTTTCTGTGTGAGGCTTTTGTTGGCGTTACCCCTTCCGTGGAATTGCTTCGCCACTTCTTTTCTCTCGAACTGGTTTCTAAGCAGCAATGCTCCGGGTGCGTGTCGTTGAAGGCAGCCGACACATTAGCCCCAGGGGCTCTAGATGTCGTGCTCCTGCCCGAGGCAAAAGGGTTCCAGCAGCAGTGGATAGTGGTCGAAGCAGCCGAGGCGGGAGCCCTGTTCCGACCTCCGTCGACCACCAAAACACCGAATTAGGGGTGGACGTGTTGGGATCTCAGCGACTCTCGATTTGCGCTGGTCCTGACTCGGCTGGAGGAGCTGAAGCAGGCGGGGGTGATGATCGCGATGGTGGTGGGGAGTTCATCTATCAGCAGATTGCTCCCCTCCAGCACCACTCCTGCTCAATATGGACCATCAGGAGGCCTCGGGACCCAATGAGCATCCAGGTTTTGGTGCATCCTACTGACGTCTTGCGTGAGCTGCTCCACCGGCTGATGGGCGGCGATCCCGACAAACTTCCCCTGAACTGTCGTCCTTTGTACAAGTTTAAGATCCCGAGGGGCCCAACCTTTGGGGGGTTGAAGCCTTCATGAGCTTCAGTCACGCTACCCCTTCCACGGCCAGGGCGAGTGGTGTTTTGCCACCTGCCTCCCCAGCTCTTGCTCCGGGTCGAGCCGGGGCCTGCCGTGGTGATGGGCTGATGGCGGAAGGAGTCGTTCCCATCTCCAAGCTTTGGTCGCGAGATGCTGGGCCTCCACGCCAGGTCCCCCACGTCGGCCGAAAGAGGTCGCCCTAGGACGGCCGTCCGTCGACGCGATGGGCCCCGGTGAAGAGGAAATGGATCGTCATGGACGAGTAAGCCCTCGAGCCCTTTTTTCATCTATCTTCCAGCACCTCCCTCCTGAGCCTTTGTTCTGCAGGCTCCCTACTGGCGACAGGAGAGGTGAGTCAGCGCTGCCTGCCCCTATGTCCGTCGAGCGTCCCGTGGTTTCTTCTTTCTTACTCCACGGAGTCTTTCCTCCCAAGCCCCCGACGCATGAGCCTGTCACGGTCTTGTTCGCCCCTGGCCTGAGGCTCCCAGGGAAGGGGTCGTTCCCCTCACCTGCGACCCCTCCTAGAGCCATGTTGGGCCCCCCTTCCTGCCCCCTCCTACCTGGTGATGTGGGGCCTCAGGGGTCGCTTCCCTCCAACATAGCGCCTGCACAGGAGCCCCCAGCCCCCAAGCATAGGACCGGGCTGCAGGGACCCTCGTGCCCTTCTCCGTACACCTTGAGGAAGGCGAGATCTCTCGCTGGCCACTGGAACCTATTGAAGGTTCGCATGCCACGCTGTGGGGCTTGCTCCGCACCACGACGGACGTGCTTCAACGTCTGGCGGTGGGGCTTGCCAGCAATGAAGCCCGCCTCGAAGGTGAGCGCCGTCACCTTGCGTCAGGGTGGCGCCAGCTTGAAGTTGCCATGAACCTTGGCCGTCTGCAGCCTGAGCATGCCCGCGCTGAGGCAGAGGGGTCCCTTGCCACGGCGGCAGAATCGTTGTTTTAACCTGGATAGTTCAGGGTCCAACTGGATTGACATATGGAGAGTACACGGGGTTCGGAGTAGCATAATGCAGACATGCAGGTTTGACCAAGAAGGCGGCTTAATGGCACATGGAGTATCTTCGCTTTCTGTAAGCCGACACTCACGACCAATCGATGTTTTAACCCGGATAAGTTCAGGGTCCATATGGATTGACTTATCATCAAATGGAGTACACGGGGTTCGAAGTAGCATCACGCACACAGGCAGGTTTATCCATGAATTTTTGCCACTAAGTTGGGCACTAAAGGGGAAACTGCACCGTCCTACTGTCTCCTGCTCGCCTGTCCATCCTCCGCATCATCCTTGACTTATGAGGCCGGGTCTCGCCTCGGAATATCCGCCGCTCCGGAGAGATCCTGATGAGGCCCCCTGCGGGTCTTGATGTTGTTCCTCCTCGCGAGGCTTGGTCCCTCGAGAGGATATTACCTTCAGTGGTGCCGCGCTTGCTTGTGCTTGCTTGATGAAGTGGGCCAGCCCTAGACCGCAGGCAGGCAGGTCTGGGTACCCCATTCCCAGAAGCCGACAATAATAAACTGACCTTGTCAGGTAGTAGACATGGTTTGATGATGTTACCATAATGACTTGGAGTAGTGAGTAAGAGTTCTTATTGGACATGAGTTTGGATTTAAATAGGTAATCTCAATAGAGTATCAATGATGAGAAACACCACATGGATCGGAATAAATTGGTTTTAGCCCGGCGATATCGATCATGATACCATGTTCCTCGATGGATAACAACTACAAGTAATTGGGGTTGTAGAATTAACTTAGGAACCTGTATAAGCCGGCGTCGGAGATTAGTTAGCCATGAAGAACCCCATGGAGACAAGTACAAGTAATAAATTGAAAGTTGGTGGATACATTATGACATAATCCTTGCAGTAATATGTGAATTATGAGGACTCTAGGTGATCAGGAAGAACCCCATCGATATTCGATTTCTAGTAGCGATGAGTCTAGTGATGATCGATATGATTGATGGACACCTTGATTGTGTTCGTAGGAAGGAAACAAGACCCTCAAGTGGTATGCTATGTGTTCCCTTAATGTAGGAATGCAGTGCCCTGCCCATTGGATGATCTAGCTGATCACTTGGATTTGTGGTGTCTTAATTTAAGCTTAGAATCTTGTACGCTCTACCTAGGATTTTTACATAGGGATGCATGTGTAACTTAGTTATAGTATTCCTATGATATTGGGTTAAGATCTTCCCTGAAACCCCGGAGTTGACTAGCATGAGTTATACGGAGATAGCTTATGTGAGATGGTGTTTTCAATATTATAGGGTGATATTGTCCGAAGATATAGAGGTTAGGCTATTGGCATCTAAGGAATGTGCTTAAGGATAAGAGGTTAGGCCCGGCACCACTCAAGGCAAGGCCCTCGTGAGGGGCCAACCTTGCAAGGAGGAACAACATCAAGACTCGAAGGGGGCCTCCTGATGACCCCTTCGGAATGGCGGATATTCCGAGGTGAGACCCGGCCTCAGGAGTCGAGGATGACACGAGGAAAGGACAGGCGCGCAGCAGACAGCAGGACGGTACAGTTCCCCCTTTAGTGCAAAGGGGGCAAGGACGCACGCAGGTCTCCAAGGCATCTCCCCAAGGTTTCCATTCTGGTGCAACAAGACCAACATTGCCCGCCAATAGGACGAACGTCATCCCTGGACCCGTCCCTGCTGCGTTGACAACCACTTTGCCTACAAAGACTACTTTTGGACAGGGGAAGCTGTTCCCCTATCCCCCTTAAAAATTGGCCTTTGTGGGATCCCTTCCCACCGAAACGACAAAGGAAGAGGACCGGGGCCGCCACTATATATCGGGAGTAGGTTACTTCATATAGGAGGGGGGATTCATTCACCCATTTTTGCCACACAAAGGCCACCAAGCCTGTAGAGGCTCTCGAGCGTTGTACTAGTTCATTTACCAACCTCCACAAGAGGGAATACACCAAAGCAGGAGTTGAGTATTACGCTTGTCATTGTCCCGTACCTGGGTAACCTGTCGTGTTTTGTGTCTTCTTCACCATCGAGTGAGTTCTCTGTCATCCCTAGCGAGTAGCGAGTCAGGCGAACCAAAGCTTCCAAGTGGCCTCCGCACGCGCCCCTGATTTCAAATCTTTAGGGTTTTGCGGAGCCTGAAATCCGACATTTGGCGCGCCAGGTAGGGGAGCGTGTCAGAGTCTCCATGCCAACATCAGGAGCCATACCTCGACTTGGTGACTCCATGGCAAGCGCGACCACCGACAGCCGCCGGACCCCAGCAGTGGACGGCGTCCGGGCAAGCAGGGCTGCCCCTCCAGTCGCCTGCATTCTCGGTGAATCGTAGGCGCCACCTTCCGGCCATCATGTCAAGCGTTTCCTACAACATGAGGGGGCGGTTCACCCAAGGCCCGAGCCCGAGGAACACCCGTATGGTCGGAGGTCAACATCACCTTTGGCCCCGACAATCACCCCAAGGCCATGATGGCCACCAGGACACTTTCTATGTTGTGCACGCCGACCATATGCAGCGTGTCCGTCGCCAAGACCCTCATCAACGACGGAGTGGGCGTCAATGTCTTCTCCCTAGAGGCCTTCGATGTGATGCAGTTGACCCAAGAGTGTCTTGCGCCTTCAAAGCCCTTCTCCGGGGTGGTGGCAAGATCTGTCACCCCTGTGGGACGGATTCGCCTCCCCGTCACTTTTGGCACCCGCTCCAACTTCCTTACTGAGTAGATCGACTTCGATGTCGCCCACATCCACCTTCCGTACAACGCAATACTCGGCTACGCCGCCCTCGCACTGTTCATGGCGGCAATGCACCCAGGCTACAACGTCGTCAAGATGCCCGGGAGAGGCGGCATGCTCCCCGTCGTGGGGGACGTCAAGGACGCATCTCGGGTACTCGAGCTCTCCCACAAGGCCGCGGCCGTGGCACGTACCAACCTCAGGGGCACGACACAGACCACGGAGGACCCTGGGGACGTCCCCGACATTGCGCCCGTGAAGAAGAATCAGTTGTTCTCCCAGGACCGAGCAGAAACAAAGCAAGTACCGGTGGTTGAAGGAAGCTGGGCTCCCACCTTCACCATCGGTGCAAACCTCCCCCAGGACCAAGATAATGCATTGGTGGGTTTCCTCAGGTCAAACAAGGACGCGTTCGCCTGGAGTGCCTCCGACCTGGTGGGGGTCCCAAGGGATGTCATTGAGCACCACCTCATGGTGTGCCCGAACGCACGACGTTGAAGCAGAAGGCAAGGAGGCAAGCCCCGGAGAAGCAGGCGTTCAACACTGAGGAGGTGCGCAAACTGAAGGAGGCAGGGGTCATTCGAGTGGTGGGCTACCAGGAATGGGTGGCCAACCCGGTGGTCATCCCGAAGAAGTGCGGTAAGGAGCGCATGTGCGTCGACTTCGTGAGCCTCAACAAGGCTTGCCCTCAGGACCCGTTCCTGCTACCACACATCGACCAGATCGAGGATTCCACCACAGAGTGCAATCTCCTATGCTTCCTGGATGCATTCTCAGGTTACCACCAGACCAAGATGGTTGTGGAGGACGTCGAGAAGACAACCTTCCTCTCTCCGTGTGGGTTATTCTGCTACAAGTGCATGCCCGTCGGGCTGCAGAACACCGAGGCAAACTTCCAGTGGTTGATGCATATCGCTCTGGTACTGCAACTCAGGAGAAACGCAAAGGCCTAAATCGATGACATCGTGGTCAAGTCAAGGCAGGCAAAAACCCTGGTGGAGTACCTGGAGGAGACCTTCGCCAGCCTAAGAGAGGTGAACCTAAAGCTCAACCCTGAGAAGTGCGTCGTCAGCGTCCCATCAGGTAAACTGCTCGGTTTTGTGGTGTCACACGGGAGGATCGAGACAAACCCGGTGAAGGTCAATGCCATAAACAAGATGAGAGCACCCACAACCCGCAAGGAGATGCAGAAGTTAGCAGGGTGTGTTATCTCCTAGGGTCGTTCCATCTCCAAGCTCGGCGAGCGGGCCCTGCCTTTCTTCTTGATCATGAAAAGAAAGGGGGCCTTCGAATGGACCACGGAGGCGGACGCAAAATTCGATGAACTCAAGCGATACCTCACGAGCCCGGCGGTCATGGTGGCGCCTCGCCCATGGGAGCCTCTGCTTCTGTACCTTGCTGCCACCCCCACTCCGGCAGCGCCGGGTTAGGGGCAGTAAGGGAGGAGCAAACCAGCAAGGGCACCACTTCGGGGAACCCCGGAGGGGCCCCATCCACGGAACCTGGGTGCTCGCACGACTCACGAGCTCCGATTCCCTCACAGACAAAGGTGCCTGAGGCTCGGACCGTAGGGTCGGGCCATGAGATGCTCAACACTCATGAGGCCCGGGCCCCTCCTCCAGATAGAGAGACTCCCCAACCTCCTGAGCTCACCGAGGAGAATGACGCCCGGTGGGGGGGGGGCGCATCCTCGTCAAGCACCCGGTGTACTTCGTCAGCACGGTGTTGCGGGAAGGGGTTCGCGCTATCCTATGCAGCAGAAACTCCTTCTAGCACTCCTCGTTGCTTCGCGCAAGTTGCGCCACTACTTTCAGGGGCACCCAATCAAGGTCGTCTCCACCTACCCCTTAGAGAAGATCTTGCATAACCCAAACGCGGCGGGAAGGGTTGCCTAATGGAACATCGAGCTTCAGGCCTTGCCCTTGGCTGACTTCATGGTGGAGTGGACGGACTGGGGACTGGAAGGGAGCCAATCCCTTGCCCCCAGTGTGGAGGCACCCGAGGGATGGACCATGCACTTCGATGGGTTGGAGTCGTGCTCACTTCCCCGATGGGAGACAGGCTCCGCTACGCCGTGCAGCCCTGCTTCCAGCGTGGGAAGAAAGTCTCCAATAACATAGCGGAGTACGAGGGCCTCATCGCCGTCCTCAAAGCGGCGGCAGCCTTGGGGGTCCGGCGCCTCGCCGTGATGGGCGGCTCCCAGCTTATCGTAAACTTCTCCAACAAAGATACACGCCCAAGGACGAGCACATGGAATCATATCCTGCAAGAGGTACATATGATTGAGAAACGTTTTCAGGGCCTCAAGCTGCAACACGTCCCGTGTTGCGAGAACAAGGAGGCAAACAACATCACCAAAAGAGCTTTGCGTCGTGAGTCTCAAGAGCCAGGCGTCTTCGAGGAGCGACTCTTCAAGCCTTCCGCGAGGCCGTAACCCAAGGGCCTGGCGCCACATGGAGAGGAGCTCCCCCAGCACCGCCCTCGGGGGCTCCGAATTGCGGCCAGGCCTCGGGGGCTCGACTGCTCCTGGCCCTGGAGGTGCGGGCCGATGATTGGATGCAGGAACTCGGGGCGTACCGGCTCCACGGCACATTGCCGGAGAGGGAGGAAGACGTGATGCGCGTAGCATGACAAGCCTCAACCTAGTGCTTACGGGACGGCGACTTGTACTGCAGGCGCCCGAACGACATTGCGCTGTGGTGCATTTCCACGGAGAACGGGCGCGAACTAGCCGACATCCAATCACTCCTCTTCATGCACGCTGGGAGGTAAGGCATCCAGGTCAGGTTTCTACTAGCCTACAACATTGGACGACGCCACCTAGTTGGTCCAGTCTTGCGAGGCCTGCCAATTTCACACCAAGAAGATCCACCAGCCTACGCAGGGCATCGAGGCCATTCCGCTTTCCCGGCCCTTCGTGGTCTGGGGGATTGACATACTGGGGCCCCTCCGTGGGCAGTGGGCGGCTTCCGGTACCTCTATGTCGCCATCAACAAATTCACCAAGTGGGCGGAGGTGCAGCCCGTGCGCACCATCCCTTCCGGGTCGGCTGTCAAATTCATCAAGGGCCTCGTGATCCGCTTTGTCGTCCCCAACGGCATCATCATTGATAACGATCTGCAGTTCACCAGTCAACTCTTCAAGATTTATTGTACTAACCTAGGAACGCAGGCATGCTACACATGGTGGCCCACCCACGGAGCAATGAGCAGGCGGAGCGCGCCAACGCAGAGTTCCTGTGAGGCCTCAAGGTGAGGAGCTTCAAGAAGAAGCTCGAAGCTTGCGGTCGGGCTGTCGGTGTTGTGGTCCATCCGCACCACCGTGACTAAGCGCACCGGCGAACCCCGGTCTTCCTCGTCTACGGAGCCGAGGCTTTCTTCCCCACGAGATCAAGCACTGGTCCCTGCTGTCGGATTTCGGGTTCCGCAAAACAATAAGGATTCGAACTCAAGGGTGCACGCGGAGACCACTTAGCAGCTTCGCTTCACCTGACTTGCTACTCGATGAACAAGGCAAAGAACTCACTCGAAGGTGAGGAAGACAAACGACACGATAGTTTACCGAGGTTCGGGCCGCTGGGAAGCGTAATACCCTATTCCTGCTTTACTAGTAGAGTGCTTGGGAGCCTCCGAAGGCTGGATGGCTTTGCGTGGTGCTGGTGGGAGGATGAAAATGGTCCCCCCTCTATGAAACAACCTATACTCTATTTATAGTGGCGGACCCGGTCCTCTCCCCTCATAGTTTCGGCGGGAAGGGATCCCACAATGGCCAATTTCAAAGGGGGACAAATGAACATGCTCCCCTGCCTAAAGGTGGTCTTCGCCTGTAAAGTAGTTGCCCGTGCTGCAGGGACGGGCCCGGGGATGACGTCTACCCTACTTGCGGGCGGTGACCGCTTTTTTGCACCAGAAAGGAAACCTTTGGAAGATGCCTTGGGGACCCTGGTGCGTCCTTCCCCCCTCTGCACTAAAGGGGAAACTGCATCGCCCTGCTCTCTGGTGCTCTCCTGTCCTTCCCATACGTCATCCTTGACACTTGAGGTCGAGCCTTGCCTCGAATATCCGCCGCTCCAGAGGGGTCCTGAGGAGGCCCCTACGGGTCTTGATGTCGTTCTTCCTCGCGAAGCTTGGCCCCTCGTGAGGCCTTGCCTTGAGTGACGCCGAGCCTGCATATGTTGGGCTATTGAAGTGCGCCAGCCCTGGGCCACAGGCACGCAGTTCTGGGTACCCCCATTCTCAGAACGCCGACAGTAGCCCCCGGGCCCAAGGCGTGCCCGGGCTGGCTTCCTTGCGAACCCTTAGGGGTAGCCTGAAGCGTCGCGGGCCCTAAATTTCTGCGGATCAAGCTTCTCATGCACCGCGCAGCCAAGTGGCAACACCCCCAGTTCCGGAGGCGCCCGGAGACGTGCCTGGTCAAACTGATGCGACGCGTGGATGCTGGGCCAGCCATCATTGCTCCTTGGAGTCGACGCGTGCGCACACTCCACGCGGGTGCGCCCCCTCACGAACTGTGTGGGCCCGAGAACCCGAGGCGGCGTCAGCCCGCTCTCGGCGGCCTATTTAACCTGGCGAGGGCGATAAGGCTCACATTGCCTCTGTCTTCTTCATCTTCTACCTTGATACCTCCATTCCCTCAGCATGGCGCCGGCGAGGAGAAACTCTACCGCCGAGAAGGGGAAGGCTTCCGGTGAAGGTCTTGCTGCCCCACCTACCAAGAGGGGCCGAGGGTGCCACTGGAAGTACGCAATGACGCTGACAGTGGCCTCCGGCGGGGGTGACCCTGGTTTCGCCCGCCCAGGAATGACCATCGGTGGTGATGGTAGAGCGTCGATTGGCGCGGGAGTCCGCAGCGGCCGAGGTGGGACGACGACTGCTACTGCAACAAAAGACCTTCCAACGGCGCCACAAACAAGCGAGCTGACGGGAGACTATTCTTGTCTTGATACTCCTCAGCAACGGCACCAGGAATCCTTCTGCTACGGCTATGCCTTTAGGGACTTCCTTGGCAAATATGCAAAGGATTCCCCCGTGGCCTTGGAGCCTTGCGTTGGTGTTCCCTCGAAGCGGAAAGGGTGATGTAGCACAACGGTGGTAAGTATTTCCCTCAGTTTTGAGAACCAATGTATCGATCTAGTGAAGGAATATCACAAGTACCTCCACAAACTCGAAGAGCTTGCACCCAACGCTATGAAGGGGTAGTCAATCCCTTATAGATTGTTTCCCAAGTGAGAACTGAAAGCAACAAATAAACAAAGCAAAGAAAAAGCAAAAGTGGAAACGATAGGTGTGAATAGACCTAGGGGCCGTAGTATTCACTAGTGGCTTCTCTCATGAAAGCAAGTAGACAGTGGGTGAACGAATTACTGTCGAGCAATTGATAGAACCGCGCAAAGTCGTGACGTTATCTACGGCAATGATTATATCTATAGGCATCACATCCAAAACAAGTAGACCGATACTTTCTGCATCTACTACTATTACTCCACGCGTCGACCGCTATCCAGCATGCATCTAGTGTATTGAGTTCATGAGAACACAGTAACGCCTTAAGCAAGATGACATAATGTAGATGGACAATCTCATATCTACGATAAAATCCCATCTTGTTACCCTTGATGGCAACAACACGATGCGTGCCTTGCTGCCCCTTCTGTCACTGGGAAAGGTCACCACATGGTATGAACCCAAAACCAAGCACTTCTCCCATTGCAAGAACTATAGATCTAGTTGGCCAAACAAAACCCAAGACTCGGAGAGACTTACAAGGATATCAAATCATGCATATAAGAAATCAACAAAGACTCAAATATATATCATAGATAATCTGATCACAAATCCAGAATTCATTGGATCTTGACAAACACACCGCCAAAGAGGATTACATCGGATTGATCTCCATGAAGATCATCGAGAACTTTGTATTGAAGATCCAAAAGAGAGGAGAAGCCATCTAGATACTAACTACGGACCTGTAGGTCTGAAGTGAACTACTCACGAGTCATTGGAGGGGCGATGATGTTGATGAAGAAACCCTCCAACTCCAAAGTCCCCTCCGGCAGGGCACCGGGAAGGGTCTCCAGATGAGATCTCGCAGAAACGGAAGATTGCGGCGGCGGAAAAGTGTTTTCGTGGATGCCCAGATTTTTTCTGGATTTTTAGGGAATTTATAGGCCAAAGACCTAGGCTAGGGGAGCACCAGGGGGGCACAAGCTTGGTTGCCGCGGCCTCCCCCTGGCCGCGGCAACAGGGCCTGTGGGCTCCCTGTGGGCCCACTTGCTTGGCCCTCAAGCCTCCCGATCTTCTTCCGTTCTGGAAAAAATTATTTCAGGGATTTTATTCCGTTTGGACTCCGTTCCAAAATCAGATCTGAAAAGAGTCAAAAACACAGAAAAAACAGGAACTGGCGCTTGGCACTGAATTAATAAGTTAGTCCCAAAAAAGATATAAAAGGTAAAAAAAACATCCAAAGTTGACTAGATAACAGCGTGGAACCATCAAAAATTATAGATACGTTGGAGACGTATCAAGCATCCCCAAGCTTAACTCATGCTCGTCCTTGAGTAGGGAAGTGATAAAGAATGAATTTTTGATGCTTTCATGCTATCTAACATAGATGTTCTTTATAACTCCTCTTATGTGACGTGAATGTTCCGATCCATTAGATTCAAAACAACAGTTTGCTATTGACGTGGAAACAATAATAATTCAAGAAAACTAGCAAGGTAATCATGGACTTTAAAAATCACGAGGCCAAAAGAAAGTTATCCCTACAAAATCATATAGTCTGGCTATGCTCTATCATCATTGCACAACGAATTTAAATCACGCACAACCCCGGTATTGGCCAAGTAATTGTTTTCACACCTTTACTTTCTCAAACTTTTTCAACTCTCACGCAATACATGAGCGCGAGCCATGGTTTTAGCACTATAAGTGGTGTGGAGTATGGTGGAGGTTGCAATACAAACAAGGAGAAGATGGTCACATTAACTAGGCATATCAATGAGCTGTGGAGATGCTCATCAATAGATATCAATGTGAATGAGTAGGGATTGGCATACAAATGATGCACTAGAGCTAAGAGTATGTGAAAGCTATTAAAGAAAACTAGTGGGTGTGCATCCAACTTGCTTGCTCACGAAGACCTAAGGCAAATTTGAGAAAGCCTATCATTGGAATATACAAGCCAAGTTATATAATGAGAATTTCCTACTATCTATATGGTGGTGACAAAATGGGAGACTCTCAATCATGAAGATCATGGTGCTTAATATGCACAAGTGTGGAAAGGTGGTAGCATTGTCCCTTCTCTCTTTTTCTCTCATTTTTTTTGGTGGGATCTTTGGCCTCTCTTTTTTTTTGGTGGGCATCTTTGGCCTCTTTTATTTCCTCACATGGGACAATGCTCCATCAATGATGATCATCACACTTACAACTCAAAACTTAGAGCAATGATGACTCTATATGGAACGCCTTCGGTAGTGTACCGTGACAATGATATAGCATGGTATGAACATTAATGGAAACATCATGCTAGCTATCTTACGATCATGCAATGGCAATGTAGATGTGGTGGCACATGTCATGGTGGTAGTTGCATGGCAATATATCTCGGAATGACTTTGAAAAAGCCATAGTAGATAGGTATGGTGGCTGCTTTGAGGGAGGCTAATGGTGGGTTTTGTGCACCAGCGAAAGTTGCACGGCACTAAAGAAGATAGTGATGGTGGAAGGTGAAAGTGCATCTAAACCATGGACTCAACATTAGTCATGAAGAACTCATATACTTGTTGCGAAAGTTTTATTAGTAATCGAAACAAAGCATTCAACGCATACTCCTAGGGGAAGGGTTGGTAGGTATAAACCATCGCGCGATCCCGACCGCCACACAAAGGATGAGAATCAATAGACCAATCATGCTCAGACTTCATCACATAGCGGTTCACCATACGTGCATGCTACAGGAATCACTAACTTCGACACAAGTATTTCTTGATCCACAACACCTTACTAATATAACTTCAATATTACCACAACCACAACTCAAAACTAGTTGAGATGAATCAAACTTCTCTAACTATTCAATGCACATGAAGGTGGAAGTTTTCATATCCCTCTGGATAACTACCCCTTTTGAGACTACTATCATAGAATATATCAACAACCAAGCCACGCACCGCCGTGCTCTAAAAGATATAAGTGAAGCACATACAGGAAAAGCAACTAGCTCAAAAGATATAAGTGAAGCACATGTGAGCTGAATTGTCTACCAGAGGATATAAGTGAAGCTCGAAAAAATCACGGTGAGTGCATGTATCTCTCTCTGTTGTGCAGCAAGGATGATTGTGACACAAAAAAAATCGAAGACTCCAACGAGACAAGACACTCCAAGCAAAACACATAACATGTGGTGAATAAAAAATATAGCCCCAAGTAACGTTACCGATGGATTGAAGACGAAAGAGGGGATGCCTTCCCGGGGCATCCCGAAGCTTAGGCTTTTACGGCATCCTTGAATCAACTAGGGGTGCTTTGGGCATCCCCAAGCTTGAGCTCTTGCCACTCTTTATCTTTTTGTCCATAAGAACTTCACCCAAAACTTGAAAACTTCACAACACGAAACTTAAACAGAAACTCGTGATGACATTAGTATAAGAAAGGAGACCACCACTTCCTTAGGTACTATAGAAAACTTAAATTCTACTTATGTTGATGTTGGGTTACTGTATTTTCAATCTTCCATGGCTAATACCCCCCGATACTATCCATAGTTTCATCAAAATAAGCAACCAACTCAACAAAAACAGAATTTGCTAACAGGAGACCAGTCTATAGGAATCTGTATACTTTGTATACTTCTGTTACTTCAACAATTCTGAACAATTACGACAGTCTGAAGAATTTGCGTAGCAATCAGCAACAAAAAGAATCAACTCAAAATGTCTTACATAAAAAAAATAGAATTCTTTTCGTGAGCAGAAAGTTTGTGTCTTTTCCAGCATGACCAAACGATCATCCCCAAGACTAAACATAACGGTTTGACTTGGCGCAAATGCAAAAGAAACAAAAAAACAATGATAACAGAATTATGAAAGTGCGGAAAACATAAAACTTAAAGAAAAAGGATAGATTTTTGTTGGGTTGCCTCCCAACAAGCGCTATTGTTTAACGCCCTTAGCTAGGAATGCAAGTGAAAATCACATCTAAGTCTAACATACTTCCTATGCATAGGCATTTCATAGGAAAACAGATTGTCAAGACAACCAATAGTTGCCATATGCAAGGAAGAAGAAAGGGAAAATAGCAATCTCCACATAACGAGAGGTAATTTGGTAACATCAAAGTTTCTACCACAATATTTTCCCCTCTTATAGCAATTACATGTGGGATCATAATCAAATTCAATAAAATAGCTATCACAAAGGATATTCTTTTCATGATCCACATGCATGCAAAGTTGACGTTCTTCAAAAATAGTGGGATTATCATTAACTAAAGTAATGACTTCTCGAAACCCACTTTCAATAATATTGCAAATATCATAGTCATCTTGAGGCTTGAACAAATTTTCAAGATCACAAGAAAGATCATCACCCGAATCATGATTATTGCAACAAGTAGTGGACAAATCAAAACTAGCATCCCCAAGCTTAGGATTTTGCATATTTTTAGCATGATTGTGACTAATAGAATTTATAGTGAAACCATTGAATCATGCTTTTCATTCAAGGAGCCCTCGTGAATCACTTCATGAATTTCTTCATCACGATTTTCAGATTCACGCATCCCGAGAAAAACTGCATAAAGATAGTCAAGTGCATTCAGTTCACTAGCATTTGGTTCCACATAAGTGGATCTCTTAAAGAGATTAGCAAGTGGATGAGGATCCATATCACTAGATTTTTAGCAAGCGAAGATGCAAGCATATCGAAGGCACATAGCACACAAGCAACGGAAAGGCAAACGAGAGAAAAGGGCGAACGAAAAAGGTAGAGGAAAATGGCAAAAAGGCAAATGAAAATGGGAAAGGAGAAAGGCAAATGAAAACGTCAAATGTGAAGTGGGGGAGAGGAAAACGAGAGGCAACTGGCAAAAAAAAGTAAATGCAAGAGACGAGTTTGTGAGACCTACTTGGATAGATCTCTCCATCCCCGGCAACGGCGCCAGAAATACTTCTGCTACTGCAACAAAAGACCTTCCAATGGCTCCAGAAACAAGTGTGTTGATGGGAGACTATTCTTGTCCTGGTACTCCTCAGCAACGGCACGAGGAATCCTTCTACTACGGCTACACCTTTAGGGACTTCCTTGGCAAATATGCAAAGGATTCCCCCATGGCCTTGGAGCCTTGCGTTGGTGTTCCCTCGAAGCAGAAAGGGTGGTGTAGCACAGCGGTGGTAAGTATTTCCCTCAGTTTTGAGAACCAATGTATCGATCCAGTGAAGGAATGTCACAAGTACCTACACAAACACAAAGACCATGCACCCAACGCTATGAAGGGGTTGTCAATCCCTCATAGATTCTTTGCCAAGTGAGAACTGAAAGCAACAAAGAAACAAAGCAAAGTAAAAAAGCGAAAGTGGAAACGATAGGTGTGAATAGTCTCGGGGGCCGCAGTATTCACTAGTGGCTTCTCTCATGAAAGCAAGTAGACGGTGGGTGAACTAATTACTGTCGAGCAATTGATAGAACCGCGCAAAGTCGTGACTTTATCTACGACAATGATTATATCTATAGGCATCACGTCCAAAACAAGTAGACCGATACTTTCTGCATCTACTACTATTACTCCACACGTCGACCGCTATCCAGCATGCATCTAGTGTATTAAGTTCATGAGAACAGAGTAACGCCTTAAGCAAGATGACATGATGTAGATGGACTATCTCATATCTACGATAAAATCCCATCTTGTTACCCTTGATGGCAACAACATGATGCGTGCTTTGCTGCTCCTTCTGTCACTGGGAAAGGTCACCACACGGTATGAACCCAAAACCAAGCACTTCTCCCATTGCGAGAATCATAGATCTAGTTGGCCAAACAAAACCCAAGACTCGGAGAGACTTAGAAGTATACCAAATCATGCATGTAAGAAATCAGCAAAGACTCAAATATATATCATAGATAATCTGATCACAAATCCACAATTCATCGGATCTCGACAAACACACTGCCAAAGAGGATTACATCGGATAGATCTCCATGAAGATCATGGAGAACTTTGTATTGAAGATCTAAGAGAGAGAATAAGCCATCTAGCTACTAACTACGGACCCGTAGGTCTGAAGTGAACTACTCACGTGTCATTGGAGGGGCGATGATGTTGATGAAGAAGCCCTCCAACTCCAAAGTCCCCTCCGGCAGGGCACCGGGAAGGGTCTCCAGATGAGATCTCGCGGAAACGGAAGCTTGCGGCGGCGGAAAAGTGTTTTCGTGGATGCCTTGATTTTTTCTGGATTTTTAGGGAATTTATAGGCCAAAGACCTAGGGAAGGGGAGCGCCAGGGGGGACACAAGCTTGGTTGCCACGGCCTCCCCACCTAGCGATGGAAACAGGGCATGTGGGCTCCCTGTGGGCCCACTTGCCTGGCCCTCAAGCCTCCCGATCTTCTTCTGTTCTGGAAAAAAATATTTCGGGAATTTTATTCCGTTTGGACTTCGTTCCATAATCAGATCTGAAAAGAGTCAAAAACATAGAAAAAACAGGAACTCGCGCTTGGCACTGAATTAATAAGTTAGTCCCAAAAAAGATATAAAAGGTAAACAAAACATCCAAAGTTGACAAGATAACATCGTGAAACCATCAAAAATTATAGATACGTTGGAGACGTATCAACGACAATGGCCATCCGGCCACCACGCCCGCGGCTTCACTCGGTTGACTCTGCGATGAAGTTCATGACATGCACGGAGAGGATGGAAACTTCTTGGTTCCAGCTTCCGAACTTCTTCGTGAAGGTACTGCCGTCCGGCGGGCCCCCGGGCCACTAGTTGCAGGCTGACGGCTGCTGCGACGGGGCGTCCGGGGTGTTCGCCCGCGCTCAGGGCCTCAAGGGGAGGCGCTACCTCCACTTCAAGTAAGACGGGGAGGCGACGCTTTTCGTCAAGATCTTCGAGGTCGACGGCGAGTGTCTGGGTTGCGCCCCCAAGGACGCCGGTCGCGGCAATCCCATAAGTGACCCCGTCTCCGGCTGTGGGCGTCGCGCCTCCAGCTACAGCAACACCCCGTCCGGAAGGAGCCCGAGCGAGAGCAGCAACAGTAGCTACGACGAGCCGCCCAACCGCCGTGCCCGAGCCTTGGGCAGAAGCCCCCAAGCACGGCGCCGCCCGCTTGCTCCTACGGCGCCTGTGAAGGAGTAGGAGGACACGGACTGAGCATCGACGTACGGGTGTAGGGCACCTGCGGCGACAGCCCTCCTCCAGGATCTCCACCACTAGATGTCTTCTCCTTGCTTTTCATCTTGCGTTCAAGAAAACAAGCGTAGGCCCTTCGCGCATGTAATGGACTTGGGCGGCCGCCCCTTTTATTAGTCTTGTTTCTTCTTGGCTTGTTCAGATTCTTAGCTTGTTATGCTTGAAGTGGACCTCTCTGTTGTGACGCATGACTATGGCGCTCGAGGGGCTTGTTGGTTTCTCCTCGTCATGGGTGAAGTGGGTCGAGGCTCTATGTCAACAGGCCCCAGTCCCGCACAATTCCCTGCCGCCTTGGGGTGCGACCCGTTACCAAGGTCGTTCCTCAGAGGGCAAGGCCCTGGCACCAAGGTGCCAAGTGGCTTTGTGACCGGTAAGGCTCCTGAGGTGCGATGCTCAGGAGCCCCTTAGACATTCATGCGGCTCTACGTTGACACGTCCCAGTCCCGCAGATTTCCCTGTCTGGAGGCACGACCCATCAAGGTCGCCTGTCACGGGACAAGGCCCTAGCACCCGGGTAAGGCTCCTGAGGAGCAATGCCTAGGAGCCCCCTTAGATGCCTAAGAGGCCTTCGTGGATTCTTCTTTCTAGAGATCCTTAGTCTGCATTCAGGAAGCTCTGCATCAGCAGGTCCCAGTCCCGCACATTTCCCTGCCGTCGGGAGGCGCGACCCGTTACCAAGGTCGTTCCTCACGGGGCAAGGCCCTGGCACCGGGCTGCGAAGTGGATTTCTGACGGGTAAGCCTCCTCAGGCGTGATGCTCAGGAGCTCCCTTAGGCGCTCAAGTTGTCCCAAGAGAAACAACTATTATAAAAAAAGACCAAATTAGTTCCCTCTCCAGGATGGTGCGCCGAGCCGTGAATGGGACTCTTTAGCGAGTATCAGATGGCATGAGTGTGCTGACTCGTCCATGAGTACCATGCGAGGGTCCGGGCGCCATGGACTTGGCAAGGTGCCGGCATCGTGCACCCCAGCCCCCGCTTGCGGAGTACGAGCTGGTGGGGATAGGTGAATGCTCCAGCGACAAGAAGATAGCGTGCTACAAAGAGTGGCAAAGAAAACAATTTTTTGCAAAGGCTTTATTTGGAAAAGCCCCTAGTTTTGATTTCATAAATATAAGCAATCGAAGCAATAAAAAGCAAATACAAGCCACGTCCGGCACCTAATCTATTCACCGCCTCCAACTCCCCCCCCCCCCGCGCTGAACATAGGGCTTCCACTAGGCGTGGGGTGGACCCCTTCCGCGTCCTCGGAGGGGCCTGGGCGTATACAATCCCGGCTCGTTATTACGTCAGAGTGTATCGGTCGGGGTGTATCTAAGAGGTCGCGAGGATAGTTTGGCCTCGCGAGTGTCCCAACCCCCGAGGCATTAGGTTTCTGATTTCCGAAGTCATTGGTGGACTGTGTTGATTTCCTTTGACTTCTCCGCTAGGTGTGGTGTGGACCCCTTATTACGTGAGAGTATCACGGTATGAAGTAGGTTACGGAAGAATTGAAGGAAGATGCAGGGTCGATGCAGAGGCGATGCATGGGCGGCACAGAGGTGGTGCAAAGTCGTTACAGGTAGAACTTGTGGAGGTGTTGGATGTTCCAGCCGTTGTGGATGGGAACTCCGTCTTGAGTCTCCAGACGCACGAAGCCTGGCCTGGAGACGTGGACAACCTTGAATGGCCCTCCCACATGGGTGAGAGCTTATGCAACCCCTCCATGGATTAGACCCGCCTTAGGACGAGATCACCGACATCGAGGGTACTGGAGCGGATGTCGCGGCACTCGTAGCACCGTAAGGCCTACTGGTACCTCGCGGCTCAGAGGGAGGTCCTGTAGCGCGCCTCCTCTCTGAGCATAAGGTTCATCCCCCACGCAGCCACCTGACGCTCGTCACTGAATGCCATGACCCGCTGCTTGATTTCGTGGGTAAGGACCGCCTCGACTCCATAGACAAGGAAGAACGGGGTTTCAACGGTGGGTTTAGTCGCAGTGGTGCGGATGGACCATAGCAAGGACGGGAGCTCGTCAACCCAACCCCGGTCGCAAGCCTCGCGCTTCTTCTTGAATCTCCTCACTTTGAGACCCCGCAGGACCTCCGCGTTGGCGCGCTCCACCTCGCCATTGCTCCGCGGATGGGCCACCGATGCATAGCATATCTACTTACCAATGTTAGCATAGTATATCTTGAAGAGCTGACTGGTGAACTGCGAACCGTTATTGGTGGTGATGCGGTTGGGGACGCCGAAGCGGCTCACGAGGCCCTTGATGAACTTGACGGCTGACCCGGCTGGGATGGTGCGCATGGGCTCCACTTCCGCCAACTTGGTGAATTTGTCGATGGCGGTGTAGAGGTAGCGGAAGCCCCCCACCGCCCGCGGGAAGGGCCCCACTATGTCCATCCCCGAGACCTCAAATGGCCAGGAGAGCTCGATGGTCTAGAGGCCTTGTGCAGGCTGGTAGATCTGCTTGGCATGGAACTGGCAGGCCTCGCAAGACCGGACCAGCTTGGTGGCGTCATCTAACAATGTAGGCTAGTAGAAACCTCACCTAAACGACTTACCTG
This sequence comes from Hordeum vulgare subsp. vulgare, assembly GCF_904849725.1. Taxonomy (NCBI): domain Eukaryota; kingdom Viridiplantae; phylum Streptophyta; class Magnoliopsida; order Poales; family Poaceae; genus Hordeum; species Hordeum vulgare. Next base: position 289,940,749 of record NC_058523.1, on the reverse strand, counting down.
CGAGTGTGCTGAAGAGGAGTGATGCCCATAGTCCCCTCCGTGGATGTCGGCCAGTAGCTCGCACCCCTGCTCCCTGGACATGCACCATAGCGTGATGTTGTTCGGGGGCCTGTCGTACAGAGCGCCGTCCCATAGGCAATAGGTCGAGGCTTGTCGTGCCATGCGCTTCGCGTCTTCCTCCTACTCCGGTTATGTGCCGTGGAGTAGGCACGCACCAAGTTCCCGCATCCAATCGTCGGCCTGTGCCTCCAAGGCCAGGAGCTGTCGAGCCCCCGAGGCCTGGCCGCAGTTCGTAGCCCCTGAGGACGGTGCTAGGGGGAGTTCCTCTCCGTGTGGCGCCGAGTCCTCAGGTGACTGTGTCGCGGAAGGCTTGAAGAGTGGCTTCTCAAACACACGTGGCTCTTGAGCGTCGCGATGCGAAGCTCTTTTAGCGATGTCGTCCGCCTCTTAGTTTTCTCCTCGCGGGAAGTGCTGCAGCTCCAGGCCCTGAAAATGTTTCTCAATCTTACGTACCACCTGCAGATGTGCCTCCATGTGTTCATCCTTCGGCGTGTACTCTTTGTTGGAGAAGTTGACGAGAAGGTGAGAGTCGCCCATCATGGTGAGGCACCGGACCCCCAAGGCCGCCGCCGCCTTGAGGCCGGAGATGAGGCCCTCGTACTCCGCTATGTTGTTGGAGACCTTCTCCCCATGCTGGAAGCAGAGTTGTACGGAGTAGCGAAGCTTGTCTCCCATCGGGGAAGTGAGCACGACACCAGCCCCTACTCCTTTTCGTGTTAAGGCTCCGTCGAAGTGCATGGTCCATCCCTCGGGTGCATCCACACTGGGGGCAAGGGACTAGCTTCCTTCGAGCCCCCGGTCCGGTACGTCCGTCCACTCTACCACGAAGTCAGCCAGGGATGCTCCCTTGATGACCCTGTTCATGCTGAATTCGATGTTGAAGGCGTGAAGCTCGATGTTCCATTCGGCGACCCTTCGCGCTGCGTTTGGGTTGTGCAGGATCTTCTCTAAGGGGTAGGCGGAGACGACCTTGATCGGGTGTCCCTGAAAGTAGTGATGCAACTTGCGCAAGCGACGAGGAGCGCTAGCAGGAGCTTCTGGTGCATGGGGTAGGGCGAGCGCGTGTATCGCAGTACCGTGCTGACGGAGTACAATGGGTGCTCGACGAGGGTGCGCCTGCCCGGGGCGTTATGCTCCTCGGTGACTTCACGAGGTTGGGGTGCTTCATCGTCCAAAGGAGGAACATGGGCCTCAGGAGGGTTGGGCTCCTCATGACACGATCCTGCAGTTTGGGCCTCATGTCCCTCTCCTTGTGGGGGAATTAGAGCTCGTGAGTCGTGCAAATCCCCAGGCGTTGCGGGTGGGGGCCCGACAGGGATCCCCAAAGTAGCGCCCTTGCTGGTTCGCTACTCCCTTACTTCGACCAATGCAGCGCTGGCAGAGTGGGGGTGGCAGCGAGGTATAGAAGCAGAGGTTCCCGAGGGCGAGGCGCCACCATGACCGGCGGGCTCGTGAGGTAACGCTTGAGCTCATCGAAGGCGGCGTCGGACTTCGGGGTCCACTCGAAGGGGCCCTTTCTTTTCATGATCTTGAAGAAGGGCAGGGCCCGATCGCCAAGCTTGGAGATGAAACGACCCAAGGAGGTAACACACCTCGCCAACTTCTGCATCTCCTTGAGGGTTGTGGGCGCGCTCATCTTGTTTATGGCATTGACCTTCATTGGGTTTGCCTCGATCTCCCGGTGTGATACCAGGAAACCAAACAGCTTACCCGATGCGACCCCAAAGAAACACTTCTCGGGGTTGAGCTTCAGGTGCAACTCGAAGCCTGGCGAAGGTCTCGTCCAAGTCCTCCACCAGGGTTTTTTCCTCTCTTGAATTGACCATGGTATCATCGACGTAGGCCTCTGCGTTCCTCCAGAGCTGCGGTCCCAGGGCGATATGCATCAACCACTGGATGGTTGCCCCGGCGTTCCGCAGCCCAAAAGACATGCACTCGTAGCAGGATACCCCACACCGAGAAAAGAAAGTTGTCTTCTCGACGTCCTCCACCGCCATCTTGATGTGGTGGTAACCCGAGAATGCATCCAGAAAGCACAAGAGATGGCACTCCATAGTGAAGTCCATGATCTGGTCGATGCGTGGTAGCGGGAACGGGTCCTGAGGGCAGGCCTTATTGAGGTTCGCAAAGTCGATGCATACGTGCTCCTTCCTGCACTTCTTCGGGACAACCAGCGGCTTGGACAACCATTCTGGGTAGCGCACCTCTCGAATGACCCCTGTCTCCTTCATCTTGCGCACTTCATGAGCGATGAATGCCTGCTTTTTCGGGGGTTGCCTCCTTGCCTTCTAGTTCACCAGATGTGCGTTTGGGTACACCATCAGATGGTGCTCGATTACGTCCCTCGGGACCCCACGATGGTGAGCACACCGTCGCTTCCCGGGCGGGTTTCACCGGTCCTGGGAGAACAACCGCTTCTTCTTCACGGGCGCAATGTCGTGGATGTTCCCTAGGTCCTCCGAGGCCTTGTGGGAGAGCTTGAGCACCCGTGAGGCATCCTTGATGTCCCCCACGATGGTGAGCACACCGCCGCTTCCCGGGCATCTTGACGACGTTGTAGCCCGAGTGCGTCTCCTCCATGAACTCCGCGAGGGCGGGGTATCCGAGTATTGTGTTGTACGGTAGGTGGATGTGGGCGATGTCGAAGTGGATCTGCTCGGTACAGAAGTTGGAGCGGGTGCCGAACGAGACAGGGAGGCGAATCCGCCCCACGGGGGTGACGGATCCTGCCACCAACCCAGTGAAGGGCTTTGAAGGTGCAAGCCGCTCTCGGGTTAACCGCAATGTGTCGAATGCCTCCACTGAGATGACGTTGAGGCCCGCGCCTCCGTTGATCAGGGTTTTGGAGACGGCCGCGCCGGATATGGTCGGCGTGCAGATCATGGGAAGCGTCCGGGCGGCCGTCGTGGCCTTGGGGAGATCGTCGGGGCCGAAGGTAATGTTGACCTCTGGCCACACGCGGTGTTCCGGGGGCTCGGGCCTTCGGTAAGCTGCCCTCCGTGCTGCAGGAAACGCTTGACGTGACAACCGGAAGGTGACGCTAGTGATCCACGGAGAATGCAGGCAACCGCAGGGGTGGCCCTGCTCGCTCGAACGCCGTCCACCGCCATGGTCCAGCGGCCGCTGATGCTTGCACTTGCCATGGAGTCACCGAGTCGAGATTTGGCTCTTGCTGTCGGCATGGAGGTTCCGACACACGCCCCCTACCTGGCATGCCAAATGTCAAATTTCGGGCTCCGCAAAACCCTGAGGATTCGAACTTAGGGGAGCGCGCGGAGACCACTTAGCAGATTCGGTTCACCTGACTCGCTACTCGATGAACAACGCAAATAACTCACTCGAAGGTGAGGAAGACAAAGGGCATGACAGTTTACCCAGGTTCGGTCCGCTGGGAAGCGTAATACCCTACTCCTCCTTTGATGGATTGCCTCACGGGGAGGTTAGTGGATGAACTAGTACAATGCTTGGGAGCGTCCGAAGGCTGGATGGCTTTGCGTGCTGCCGGTGGGAGGATGAAAATGGTTCTCCCCCTCTACGAAGCAACCTATACTCTATTTATAGTGGCGGCCCCGGTCCTCTCCCCTTATAGTTTCGGCGGGAAGGGATCCCACAACGGCCAATTTCGAAGGGGGACAAAGGAAGATGCTCCCCTACCCAAAGGTGGTCTCTGACTTCAAAGTAGCTGCCCGCGCTGCAGGTACGGGCCCGGGGGTGACATCTGCCCTACTCGCGGGTGGCGACCGCTTTGTTGCATAAGAAATGAAACCTTTGGAAGATGCCTTGGGGACCTTGGTGCGTCCTTGCCCCCCTTTGCACTAAAGTGGAAACTGCATCACCCTGTTGTCTGCTGCTCGCGTGTCCTTCCCATACGTGGTCCTTGACTCCTGAGGCCGAGCCTTGCTTCGGAATATCCGCCGCTCCGGAGGGGTCCTGAGGAGGCACCCTGTGGGTATTGATAATGTTCCTCCTCGCGAGGGCCTTGCCTTGAGTGACGCCGAGCCTGTGGATGTTGGGTTGATGAAGTGGGCCAGCCCTGGGCCCCAGGCAGGCAGGTCTGGGTACCCCCATTCCCAGAAAGCCGATACCTGCGGGTCAAGGAGTTTGATGAGGAGTGTCAAGAAGCTGTGCGGGGGACGAACCTCGTGCTTGGAAAGGAGGCGCGCCGCCGGGCCTCACTCCGAGCCGCAAGGTACTGGCAGGCCTTACGACACTAGCACTGCCACAACATTTGCTCCCGGACCCTTGAAGTCGATGACCTCGTCCTGAGGTGGGTTCAATCCAGGGACGGTTTGCATACTCTCTCGCCCATGTGGGAGGGCCCGTTCAAGGTCTTCCATGTCTCCAGGCCTGGCGCCGGGCGCCTGCAGACTCAAGACGGAGTGCCCATACAGAACCCATGGAACATCCAACATCTCTGGAAGTTCAACCCATAACGCCTCTACACCACCTCTGCATCGTCGTTAATTTCTTCTAGAACCTACTTCATCCCGTGACACTCTCACGTAACAACGAGTTGCGGCTTTATACGCCCGAGGTCCCCCGAGGACACGGAGGGTCCCTTCCCACGCCTAGTGGAATACCTACACTCCGTGCTGGGGGGAATATCGTGACACTCTGCCTCACCCCCGAAGAAGAAGAAGTCAGTAGGGTTTACCAATGACCCAAAAGGAATCAAGCGCCTATGCCTCGGGGGTAGGGACACTTGCGAGGCCAAAGCGTCCTTGCGACCTCCCAAATACACCCCCTGTTACACTCTCACATAATAACGAGCTGCAACTATATATGCTCGGGGCCCCGTGAGGACGCGCAAGGGTCCCTCCTACGCATAGTGGAACCCCTATGCTCCATGCTTGGGAGACGGAGGCGAATAATAGATTAGGCTCCGGACGTGGCTTTTATTTCCTTTTCCAAATGAAGTGTTTATGAAAACTTGTTTTCTTGACTGTTCTTCGTAGCGCACTCTCTTCCTTTGAGTCGAGCATTCTCCTGCACACCCCAGCTCGGACCCCGCGAGCGGGGGCTGGGGGCACGGTGACGACACCTCGCCAAGAACTTGGCGCCTGGACCCTTGCGTGGCACTCACGGACGAGATGGCAGACTCATGCCATCTGATACTCGCTCAAGAGTCCCATTTACTGCTCAGCGCGTCATCCTCAAGAGGGAACAAAAATTGGTCTTCTCTTACAACAGCTGTTTATCTTGGGACAGCTTGAGCGTCTAAGGGGGCTCCTGAGCATCGCGCCTCAGGAGCCTCACCGGTCACAACGCCACCTGGCCACCCTGGTGTCATCCACGCAGATTCGTCGGCGTCGGGGGTGTTAGGGCCTTGCCCCGTGAGGAACGACCTTGGTAACGGGTCGCACCTCACGACGGCAGGGAGATGTGGGGGACCGGGACCTGCCGGCGTAGAGCTTCCTAGATGCAGACTAGCGATCTCCAGAAACCAGACCCTTCAAAAGGAGAAAGCATAATCCCGAGGGACTCTTGAACGTCTAAGGGGGCTTCTGAGCATCGCCCTGGTGCCCTGCAGGCACATTCGGTCGGTATCAGGGGAGTCAGGGCCTTGCCCCATGAGGAACGACCTTCGTAACGGGTCGCGCCTCACGATGGCAGGGAAATGTGCAGGACTGGGACCTATTGACGTAGAGCTGCTTGAGTGTCTAAGGGGGCTCCTATGCATCACGCCTTAGGAGCCTTACCAGTCGCAAAGCCACTTGGCCACCCTGGTGCCGTCCAGGCACATTCTGTCGGTATCAGGGTTGTCAGGGCCCTGCCCTATGAGGAACGGCCTTGGTAACGGGTCTGGGGCATGCTGACATAGATCATCGACCAACTTCACCCGCGACGAGGAGAAGCCAACCGACCAACAAGCCCCTCAAATGCCATCACCACGCCTCTCAACCAAAGAGGTTCACTACAAGCACACCGAGCTAAGTATCCAAACCGACCAAACGCAACAGTACTAACAAAAGGGGCGGTCGCCCAAATCCATTACATGCCCGAAGGGCCCTTCCTTGTTTTCATGGACACAGACTCAGAACTAAGGAGGAGACATCTAGTGACGGAGGTCCCAAGGTGGCTGCCGCCGCAGGCGTCCGACACCTGCGTGCCGGCAGATAGTCCGTGCCCTCCTCCTCCTTGAGGGTTGCCAAAGGAGTAGACGAGCGTCACAGTGCTTGGGGGCCTCCGCCATGGTCCCGGCGTGGCGGCTCATGATAGCTGTCATCGCTCTGGCTCCCTCCAGAGGGGGTGTCGCTACTGTCACAGGGGAGGCACCCACAGCCGGAGGCGAGGCGCACATAGCCGGAGGCGGGCTCATCTACAAGATCACCATGGCCGGCGTCCTCCGGGCAGCAACCTATACGCTCGCCCTCGTCCCCAAAGATCTTGACGAAGAGCGTCGCCTCCCCATCATACTTGAAGTTGAGGTAGCGCCTCCCCTCAGGCCACAAGCGCGGGCGAACGTCTGCAACCTGCGGTTCAGGTACACGTAGCTGGGGGGTGACCTCGACCTCCACCCAGGACACCCCACCACAATAGTCGTCGGCCTACAACCAGAGGCCTGGGAGACAGCTAATTTGCAGCACCGTCGCGAAGAAGTTTGGTATCTGGAACCATGCGATTTACGGCCTATCCACCCACATCACGAACACCATCGCCGTGTCAGCTGAATGAAGCCGCGTGCGTGTCAGCCGGGTGGACACCGCCGACCTCCCACCTCGGCCACTGCGGACACTCGCGCCAATCGATGCCCCACCAGCGCCGCTGATGGTGATTCCAGGGAGGGCGGAACAAGGGCCGCGACCGCTGGAGACCGTTGTCGACACCGCCGCGTACTTCTAAGGGCGACCACGGCCCCTCTTGGGTGGCAGGGCGGCGAAACCTTCCTCGGAATCCTTCCCCTTCTCGGCAGCAGAATACTTCCTCACCGGCACCATGCCGAGGGGGTTGAGGGCTCGAGGTGGAAGATGAAGAAGACGCAGGCAATGTGGACCTTATCGCCCTCACTAGGTCAAATACATGGTCGAGGGCAGACGCGGGCAATGTGGACCTTATCGCCCACGCAGACTGATGTCCCTCCACTTTACTGGGACCACGCGGTTCATGAGGAAGCGCGCCCGCGTGGCGTGCGTAGAGGTGATGTCCCCAAGGAGCGATGATGGCTGGCACAGCGCCCGGGCGTCGCGTCAGTTTGACCAGGCGCGTCTCCGAACACCTCGGGAATTGGGAGTGGTGCCACTTGGTTGCGTGGCGCATGTGAAGCCTTGTTCGCAGATTTTTAGGGTCTCTGACGCTTCAGACCACCCTCAAGGCTTCGGCAAGAAGCCAGCCCTGGCGCGCCTTGGGCCCGGGGGCTATTGTTGGCATTCTGGTAATGGGGGTACCCAGACCTGCCTGCCTGCGGTCAAGGGTGGCCCACTTCATCGACCAAAAACCAACAGGCCCGACGCCACTCAAGGGAAGGCCCTCGCAAGGGGCCAAGCCTCGCGAGGAGGAAGAGCATCAAGACCCACAGGGGGCCTCCTCAGGACCCCTCCGGTGCGGCGGATATTCTGAGGCGAGACCCGGCCTCAGGAGTCGAGGATGAAGCGGGGGAAGGAAAGGCGAGCAGCAGATGGCAGGATGGTGCAATTCCCCCTTTAGTGCAAAGGGGGCGAGGACACACACAGGTCTCCAAGGCTGTTCGAATTATGCCGTAGAGGCAATAATAAATATGGTTATTATTATAATTCCAGTATCAAGATAATAGTTTATTATCCATGCTATAATTGTATTGAATGAAGACTCATTTACATGTGTGGATACATAGACAAAACACCGTCCCTAGCATGCCTCTAGTTGGCTAGCCAGTTGATCAATGATAGTCAGTGTCTTCTGATTATGAACAAGGTGTTGTTGCTTGATAACTGGATCACGTCATTGGGAGAATCACGTGATGGACTAGACCCAAACTAATAGACGTAGCATGTTGATCGTGTCATTTTGTTGCTACTGTTTTCTGCGTGTCAAGTATTTATTCCTATGACCATGAGATCATATAACTCACTAACACCGGAGGAATGCTTTGTGTGTATCAAACGTCGCAACGTAACTGGGTGACTATAAAGATGCTCTACAGGTATCGCCGAAGGTGTTAGTTGAGTTAGTATGGATCAAGACTGGGATTTGTCACTCCGTGTGACGGAGAGGTATCTCGGGGCCCACTCGGTAATACAACATCACACACAAGCCTTGCAAGCAATGTAACTTAGTGTAAGTTGCGGGATCTTGTATTACGGAACGAGTAAAGAGACTTGCCGGTAAACGAGATTGAAATAGATATGCGGATACTGACGATCGAATCTCGGGCAAGTAACATACCGAAGGACAAAGGGAATGACTTATGGGATTATACGAATCCTTGGCACTAAGGTTCAAACGATAAGATCTTCGTAGCATATGTAGGATCCAATATGGGCATCCAGGTCCCGCTATTGGATATTGACCGAGGAGTCTCTCTGGTCATGTCTACATAGTTCTCGAACCCGCAGGGTCTGCACACTTAAGGTTCGACGTTGTTCTATGCGTATATGAGTTATATGGTTGGTTACCGAATGTTGTTCGGAGTCCCGGATGAGATCGCGGACGTCACGAGGGTTTCCGGAATGGTCCGGAAACGAAGATTGATATATAGGATGACCTCATTTGATTACCGGAAGGTTTTCGGAGTTACCGGGAATGTACCGGGAATGACGAATGGGTTCCGGGAGTTCACCGGGGGGGCAACCCACCCCGGGGAATCCCATAGGCCTTGGGGGAGACACACCAGCCCTTAGTGGGCTGGTGGGACAGCCCACAAGTGCCCTATGCGCCAAGGAGAAGAAAATCAAGAGAGGAAGAAAAAAAAAGGAGGAGGTGGGAAGGAAGGGGGACTCCCTCCCACCAAACCTAGTCCAACTCGGTTTGGGGGGGAGAGTCCTCCCCCTTGGACTCGGCGGACCCCCTTGGGGCTCCTTGAGCCCCAAGGCAAGGCCCCCTCCCTCCCACCTATATATACGGAGGTTTTAGGGCTGATCTGAGACGACTTTTCCACGGCAGCCCGACCACATACCTCCACCGTTTTTCCTCTAGATCGCGTTTCTGCGGAGCTCGGGCGGAGCCCTGCTGAGACAAGGTCATCACCAACCTCCGGAGCGCCGTCACGCTGCCGGAGAACTCTTCTACCCCTCCGTCTCTCTTGCTGGATCAAGAAGGCCGAGACCATCGTCGAGCTGTACGTGTGCTGAACGCGGAGGTGCCGTCCGCTCGGTACTAGATCGTGGGACTGATCGCGGGATTGTTCGCGGGGCGGATCGAGGGACGTGAGGACGTTCCACTACATCAACCGCGTTCTCTAACGCTTCTGCTGTACGATCTACAAGGGTACGTAGATCACTCATCCCCTCTCGTAGATGGACATCACCATGATAGGTCTTCGTGCGCGTAGGAAAATTTTTGTTTCCCATGCGACGTTCCCCAACAGTGGCATCATGAGCTAGGTTCATGCGTAGATGTCTTCTCGAGTAGAACAGAAAAGTTTTGTGGGCGGTGATGTGCATTTTGCTGCCCTCCTTAGTCTTTTCTTGATTCCGCGGTATTGTTGGATTGAAGCGGCTTGGACCGACATTACTCGTACGCTTACGAGAGACTGGTTTCATCGTTACGAGTAACCCCCTTTGCTCAAAGATGACTGGCAAGTGTCGGTTTCTCCAAATTTAGTTGAATCGGATTTGACCGAGGAGGTCCTTGGATGAGGTTAAATAGCAACTCATATATCTCCGTTGTGGTGTTTACGTAAGTAAGATGCGATCCTACTAGATACCCTTGGTCACCACGTAAAACATGCAACAACAAAATTAGAGGACGTCTAACTTGTTTTTGCAGGGTATGATTGTGATGTGATATGGCCAACGATGTGATGTGATATATTGGATGTATGAGATGATCATGTTGTAATAGAAATATCGACTTGCACGTCGATGGTACGGCAACCGGCAGGAGCCATAGGGTTGTCTTTATACTAACGTTTGTGCTTGCAGATGCGTTTACTATTTTGCTAGGATGTAGCTTTAGTAGTAATAGCAAAAGTAGCACGACAACCCCGATGGCAACACGTTGATGGATGATCATGGTGTGGCGCCGGTGACAAGAAGATCGTGCCGGTGCTTTGGTGATGGAGATCAAGAAGCACGTGATGATGGCCATATCATGTCACTTATGAATTGCATGTGATGTTAATCCTTTTATGCACCTTATTTTGCTTAGAACGATGGTAGCATTATGAGGTGATCTCTCACTAAAATTTCAAGACAAAATTGTGTTCTCCCCGACTATGCCCCGTTGCTACAGTTCGTCGTTTCGAGACACCACGTGATGATCGGGTGTGATAGACTCAACGTTCACATACCACGGGTGCAAAACAGTTGCGCACGCGGAACACTCGGCTTAAGCTTGACGAGCCTAGCATGTACAGACATGGCCTCGGAACACATGAGACCGAAAGGTCGATCGTGAGTCATATAGTTGATATGATTTGCATAGGGATGCTTAGCACTGAAACTATACCCAACTCACGTGATGATCGGACTTGGGATAGTGTAAGTGGATCATGAACCACTCAAATGACTAGAGAGATGTACTTTTTGAGTGGGAGTTTAGCATATAATTTGATTAAGTTGAACTCTAATTATCTTGAACATAGTCTAAGTCCACTTTGAATATATTTGTGTTGTAGATCATGGCTCACGCGACTGTCATCCTGAATTTTAATACGTTCCTAGAGAAAGCTAAGTTGAAAGATGATGGAAGCAACTTTGTAGACTGGGCTCGTAATCTTAAGCTAATCTTACAAGCTGGGAAGAAGGATTATGTCCTTAATGCTGCGCTAGGAGATGAACCACCCGCTACGGCTGATCAGGATGTTAAGAACGCTTGGTTAGCACGTAAGGAGGACTACTCAATAGTTCAATGTGCAGTCTTGTATGGCTTAGAACCGGGACTTCAACGTCGCTTTGAGCATCATGGAGCATTTGAGATGTTCCAGGAGGTGGAGTTTATCTTTCAGAAGAACGCCCGGATCGAGAGGTATGAGACCTCCGATAAATTATATGCTTGCAAGATGGAGGAAAACTCGTCTGTCAGTGAACATGTGCTCAAAATGTCTGGGTACTCAAACCGTCTAGCTAAACTGGGGATTGAACTCCCGCAAGAAGCTATCACTGACAGAATCCTTCAATCACTGCCGCCAAGCTACAAAGGCTTTGTGTTGAACTACAACATGCAAGGGATGAACAAGTCTCCCGGCGAGTTGTTTGAGATGTTGAAAGTCGCAGAGTCTGAACTCCGTAAAGAGCATCAAGTGTTGATGGTGAATAAGACCACTAGTTTCAAGAGAAACGGCAAAGGCAAGAAGGGCAATTCGAAGAAGAGTGGCAAGCCTATTGCCAATCCGCCGAAGAAACCCAAAGCTGGACCTAAGCCTGAAACGGAGTGTTTCTATTGCAAGGGTATGGGTCACTGGAAGCGCAATTGCCCCAAGTATCTGGCAGATAAGAAGGCGGGCAAAGAAAAATCAGGTATATTTGATATACATGTTATTGATGTGTACTTAACCGGCTCTCGTAGTAGTGCCTGGGTATTCGATACCGGTTCTGTTGCTCACATTTGCAACTCGAAGCAGGAACTGCGGAATAGACGAAGGCTGGCAAAAGACAAAGTGACGATGCGCGTAGGAAATGGTTCCAAGGTTGATGCAATCGCCGTCGGCACAGTGTCACTTCAGCTACCATCGGGATTAGTGATGAACTTAAATCATTGTTATTTTGTGCCTGCGTTGAGCATGAACATTATATCTGGATCTTGTTTATTGCGAGACGGTTACTCTTTTAAGTCTGAGAATAATGGTTGTTCTATTTCTATGAGTAACATCTTTTATGGTCATGCACCGAATGAGAGAGGATTGTTCATATTGAATCTTGATAGCGATACGCATATACATAACATTGAGACCAAAAGAGTTAGAGTAAACAATGATAGCGCCATATTTTTGTGGCACTGCCGCTTGGGTCATATTGGTGTAAAGCGCATGAAGAAACTCCATGCTGATGGACTTTTGGAGTCACTTGACTTTGATTCACTTGACACGTGCGAACCATGCCTCATGGGCAAGATGACTAAGACTCCGTTCTCCGGAACAATGGAGCGTGCAAGTGACTTATTGGAAATCATACATACCGATGTGTGTGGTCCAATGAGCGTGGAGGCACGCGGTGGATATCGTTATTTTCTCACCTTCACTGACGATTTAAGTAGATATGGTTATGTCTACTTGATGAAGCACAAGTCTGAAACATTTGAAAAGTTCAAGCAATTTCAGAGTGAAGTGGAAAATCATCGTAACAAGAAGATCAAGTTCCTACGTTCTAATCGTGGGGATGAATATCTGAGTTTCGAGTTTGGTGTTCACTTAAGACAATGTGGAATTGTTTCACAGTTAACACCGCCTTGAACACCACAGCGTAATGGTGTGTCCGAACGTCGTAATCGTACTTTGTTAGAGATGGTGCGATCTATGATGTCTCTTACTGATTTGCCGTTATCATTTTGGGGTTATGCATTAGAAACAGCTGCATTCACTTTAAATAGGGCACCATCAAAATCCGTTGAGACGACACCATACGAACTGTGGTATGGCAAAAGGCCAAAGTTGTCGTTTCTTAAAGTTTGGGAATGTGATGCTTATGTCAAAAAGCTTCAGCCTGAAAAGCTGGAACCCAAAGCGGAAAAGTGCGTCTTCATAGGTTACCCAAAAGAGACAGTTGGGTACACCTTCTATCTCAAATCCGAGGGCAAAGTGTTTGTTGCTAAGAACGGAGCTTTTCTCGAGAAGGAGTTTCTCTCGAGAGAATTGAGTGGGAGGAAGATAGAACTTGACGAGGTTGTCGAACCTCTCATCCCTCTGGATGGTGGCGCAGGGCAAGGGGAAACCTCTGTCATTGCGACGCCGGTTGAGGAGGAAGTTAATGATGATGATCATGAAACTCCAGTTCAAGTTTCTGTTGAACCACGCAGGTCGACGAGATCACGCGCTGCTCCAGAGTGGTACGGTAATCCCGTCTTATCAATCATGTTGTTGGAAAACAATGAACCTGCAAATTATGAAGAAGCAATGGTGGGCCCAGATTCCAACAAATGGCTAGAAGCCATGAAATCCGAGATAGGATCCATGTATGAGAACAAAGTGTGGACTTTGGAGATACTACCTGAGGGCCGCAAGGCTATTCAGAACAAATGGATCTTTAAGAAGAAGACGGACGCTGACGGTAGTGTGACCGTTTATAAAGCTCGACTTGTGGCAAAGGGTTTTTCACAAGTTCCAGGAATTGACTACGATGAGACTTTCTCACCCGTAGCAATGCTTAAATCCGTCAGAATCATGTTGGCAATAGCTGCATTTTTCGATTATGAAATCTGGCAGATGGATGTCAAAACGGCGTTCCTTAACGGTTTCCTTAAGGAAGAGTTGTATATGATGCAACCCGAAGGTTTTGTTGATCCTAAGAATGCTAACAAGGTGTGCAAGCTCCAGCGATCCATTTATGGACTGGTGCAAGCATCTCGGAGTTGGAACAAACGCTTTGATGAGGTGATCAAGGCATTTGGGTTTATACAAGTGGTTGGAGAATCTTGTATTTACAAGAAAGTGAGTGGGAGCTCTGTGGCGTTTCTAATATTATATGTGGATGACATATTACTGATTGGAAACAACGTAGAGCTTCTGGAGAGCATAAAAGGTTACTTGAATAAAAGTTTCTCTATGAAGGACCTAGGAGAAGCTGCTTACATTCTAGGCATTAAGATATATAGGGATAGATCAAAACGCCTGATAGGACTTTCACAAAGCACATACCTTGATAAAGTTTTGAAGAGGTTCAAAATGGAACAGTCCAAGAAAGGGTTCTTGCCAGTTTTACAAGGTACGAGATTGAGTAAGACTCAGTGCCCAGCAACTGATGAAGATAGAGAGCATATGCACTCCGTCCCCTATGCTTCAGCCATAGGTTCTATCATGTATGCGATGTTGTGCACTAGACCGGATGTTAGCCTGGCCATAAGTATAGCAGGTAGGTTCCAAAGTAATCCAGGAGTGGATCACTGGACAGCGGTCAAGAATATCCTGAAGTACCTGAAAAGGACTAAGGAGATGTTTCTCGTATATGGAGGTGACGAAGAGGTCGCCGTAAAAGGTTACGTCGATGCAAGCTTTGACACAGATCCGGACGACTCTAAGTCACAAACCGGATACGTATTTATTCTTAATGGGAGTGCAGTAAGCTGGTGCAGTTCCAAGCAAAGCGTCGTAGCAGATTCTACATGTGAAGCGGAGTACATGGCTGCCTCGGAGGCGGCTAAGGAGGGTGTCTGGATGAAGCAGTTCATGACGGATCTTGGAGTGGTGCCAAGTGCACTGGATCCAATAACCTTGTTCTGTGACAACACGGGTGCCATTGCCTTAGCAAAGGAACCACAGTTTCACAAGAAGACCAGACACATCAAACGACGCTTCAACCTCATCCGCGACTACGTCGAGGAAGAGGACGTAAATATATGCAAAGTGCACATGGATCTGAATGTAGCAGACCCGCTGACTAAACCTCTTCCACGGCCAAAACATGATCGACACCAGAACTGTATGGGTGTTAGATTTATTACAATGTAATTCACATGGTGATGTGAGGGCTGGATTATTGACTCTAGTGCAAGTGGGAGACTGTTGGAATTATGCCCTAGAGGCAATAATAAATATGGTTATTATTATAATTCCTGTATCAAGATAATAATTTATAATCCATGCTATAATTGTATTGAATGAAGACTCATTTACATGTGTGGATACATAGACAAAACACCGTCCCTAGCATGCCTCTAGTTGGCTAGCCAGTTGATCAATGATAGTCAGTGTCTTCTGATTATGAACAAGGTGTTGTTTCTTGATAACTGGATCACGTCATTGGGAGAATCACGTGATGGACTAGACTCAAACTAATAGACGTAGCATGTTGATCGTGTCATTTTGTTGCTACTGTTTTCTGCGTGTCAAGTATTTATTCCTATGACCATGAGATCATATAACTCACTGACACCGGAGGAATGCTTTGTGTGTATCAAACGTCGCAACGTAACTGGGTGACTATAAAGATGCTCTACAGGTATCTCCGAAGGTGTTAGTTGAGTTAGTATGGATCAAGACTGGGATTTGTCACTCCGTGTGACGGAGAGGTATCTCGAGGCCCACTCGGTAATACAACATCACACACAAGCCTTGCAAGCAATGTAACTTAGTGTAAGTTGCGGGATCTTGTATTACGGAACGAGTAAAGAGACTTGCCGGTAAACGAGATTGAAATAGGTATGCGGATACTGACGATCGAATCTCGGGCAAGTAGCATACCGAAGGACAAAGGGAATGACATACGGGATTATACGAATCCTTGGCACTGAGGTTCAAACGATAAGATCTTCGTAGAATATGTAGGATCCAATATGGGCATCCAGGTCCCGCTATTGGATATTGACCGAGGAGTCTCTCGGGTCATGTCTACATAGTTCTCGAACCCGCAGGGTCTGCACACTTAAGGTTCGACGTTGTTTTATGCGTATATGAGTTATATGGTTGGTTACCGAATGTTGTTCGGAGTCCCGGATGAGATCACGGACGTCACGAGGGTTTCCGGAATGGTCCGGAAAAGAAGATTGATATATAGGATGACCTCATTTGATTACCGGAAGGTTTTCGGAGTTACCGGGAATGTACCGGGAATGACGAATGGGTTCCGGGAGTTCACCGGGGGGGCAACCCACCCCGGGGAAGCCCATAGGCCTTGGGGGAGACACACCAGCACTTAGTGGGCTGGTGGGACAGCCCACAAGTGCCCTATGCGCCAAGGAGAAGAAAATCAAGAGAGAAAGAAAAAAAAAGGAGGAGGTGGGAAGGAAGGGGGACTCCCTCCCACCAAACCTAGTCCAACTCGGTTTGGGGGGGGGAGAGTCCTCCCCCTTGGACTCGGCCGACCCCCTTGGGTCTCCTTGAGCCCCAAGGCAAGGCCCCCTCCCTCCCACCTATATATACGGAGGTTTTAGGGCTGATTTGAGACGATTTTCCACGGCAGCCCGACCACATACCTCCACCGTTTTTCCTCTAGATCGCGTTTCTGCGGAGCTCGGGCGGAGCCCTGCTGAGACAAGGTCATCACCAACCTCCGGAGCGCCGTCACGCTGCCGGAGAACTCTTCTACCTCTCTGTCTCTCTTGCTGGATCAGGAAGGCCGAGACCATCGTCGAGCTGTACGTGTGCTGAACGCGGAGGTGCCGTCCGCTCGGTACTAGATCGTGGGACTGATCGCGGGATTGTTCGCGGAGCGGATCGTGGGACATGAGGACGTTCCACTACATCAACCGCGTTCTCTAATGCTTCTGCTGTACGATCTACAAGGGTACGTAGATCACTCATCCCCTCTCATAGATGGACATCACCATGATAGGTCTTCGTGCTAGTAGGAAAATTTTTGTTTCCCATGCGACGTTCCCCAACAAAGGCATCTCCCGAAGGTTTCCATTCTGGTGCAACAAGGCCACCACCGCCCGCCAGCAGAACAGACGTCATCCCTGGACCCGTCACTCCTGCATTGAGAAACAGTTTGCAGGCGAAGACTACTTTTGGACAGGGGAAGCATGTTCCCCTATCTGCCTTGAAAATTGGCTGTTGTGGGATCCCTTCCCACCGAAACGATAAAGGACGAGGGGGACGCTACTATATAGCGAGAGTAGGTTACTTCATAGAGGAGGGGAGATTCCTTTGCCCATTTTCACCACAGAAAGGCCACCAAACCTCCGGAGGCTCTCGAGTGTTGTACTAGTTTATCCACCAACCTCCACAAGAGGCAATCTACCAAAGCCGGAGTTGTGCATTACGCTTCTCAACGGCCCGAACCTGGGTAAACTTCTGTGTTCTTTGTCTGCCTCCCCATCAAGTGAGTTCTCTATCATCCCTAGCGAGTAGCGAGTGAGGCGAACCAAATCTCCTTAGTGGCGTCCGCACGCGCCCCCGAGTTCAAACCTAGACCAAACCTAGACCCTTTCACCACAAACCTTCGAAGATCCACTTCAACGCCCTCGAGGATGAAAACCACCTGTGACCATAGCTCCCCTGCCTTTAGGGAGTCAAGGATTTCCCAATCAACACGGAGCTACGCAAAGACCTTGACCCTTATGTTCTAACACGAGTCATCTAGACGTCACTAACCGACATGAGCAGCCCCAGGACCAGCACCGGCACACGCTACATTTCCAAGTATTCCGACCTCGGAGTGCACGCGCATGCCAGAACCGTGCAGGAACTTATTTCCAGAACCTGCTCACTCTCATGCAAGTATGTGCGGAGCATTCGAAGTTGTATCATCAAGCCCCTCAAGACCCACAACAGCAACATGGGGACGTGAAGACTGCCTCCAACTTAAAATTGAGTGTCTCTCCAACGCCTAGCCTAGAAATCTCGAGGACGAGGTTTCCTTAAGGGGGTAAGGTCTGTAACACACTGTGTTTTAACTCTCCTCACTAATTAACTTTTCTCAAAAATTAGGACCAATTAAATTTTTTATGACTGATTGTGATGCTTGATATGACTGTTGCCTGCTTGCTTGTTTGCTTATGTTTAATCCCAATGTTCCTCCTACTCTCCAGACTCACTCCCTAGACACAAAACCTTGCCTAATTATCATGCCATGTTTATAGGACCAGAAACTATTTTACCAAATATTATTTTCACCAAAAAGCATTTCCTTGATTTAAGCTTTAGAAAACCCATGAGTTGGTATTTGTATTACAAGTCCTCAAATTAGGGAAGTTATTTTGCACCAAATGTTTTATTTAAAAGCCATTATCAAAATTACTTCCCAAAACCACAATATTATTATTTTAAAAGTTATTTTATTATTTTATTTAAATACCTTTCTCTGAGGGTATAAATGGCCCTTTATGAAGGAAAGTTATGTTTATTGCTTTCAAAATATTTGAGAAAATTGAGGACACTCTGTGGATATATATATTTCATATATAAGAGTTTCTACACGTGGTCATGTTCAAAATATTAGGCAAAACCCTTCAAAACCCTTCCTGCCAATTTCAAGCTTTTGGAATATTTCTATAAGAAATATTTTCAATAAATTCCTATAAATTCTAGCATGTCACATATGATATATGTGATGATCTTGACAAGTTTCATCTCAATCGAAGTTGATTTGATTCAATTAATTATTATAAAACACTATCTATCTAAATCCAAATTTGAGCAACTCTACATTGCTAAGTGTCTCCTATTGTGCTTAAATTTTGTGGACATGTTCTGATACTCCAATAATGCATCCACACCAAGTGGTGCATCAAGGAGAGTAGAAGAACTTGCCCCAAGCCCCTCAAAACATTCTGTGACGATTTCTAACTTTGGGAAACTTTACATTACAAAGTTTCTCCAATTGATCCCAAACTTTTTGGGCATGCTTTAATGCTCAAATAATGCCCCCACACCATGTTGTGGATTTGTGGGAATTGATTTGCATAGTTTCATAAGTAGAAAGGCATTTCTACCCATTTCATGGATTTTTCAAGTCTACACTGGAAACTTTCTCCACCAAATCCCAAATTTGGTGTCGAAGCTTATTTGCATCTATTATGTGATCCTGTTAGTTTCATAGCAAATGGAGTCCATTTGCTAGCCCTAACATCCATCAAACACCTTCTGTCCATTTACAAAAGTTGCTGCTTTGGCCCCTTCCACTATTTCTCTTGAGCTTAAATTCTTACCATAGCTCTCTCTAGTCCCCTTTTACCTCCAGTAACCTTGGCATGGCAATTTGGTCAATTATTGGATGGTGACTCCATATATCTACCTCTCATTTTTACCTTGGCAGCACTGTTTTACCCCTCTTGCTATACTTCTGCTTAAGATACAGCCCCCACCTGTTTCCAGAGATCCCTTGGCATGCTAATGCATCATTTCAAACCAAGATATGCATGCTCATGTAGGAAAAATGAGCAGCACATCTCAAACTTGATTTTTGGCTGAAATGTAGCTTTGAACTACAACTTCTAGCTAGGCACCTCCACTTGATCTAAAACTTTGAAGTAGTGTGGTCTTTCCATACCAAATACTACCACACGTGTTTTGATTTCCAGATTCCCCTAGTAAGCACCCTCATTGCTAGCCCTAAGATTGCTGCTGCAAACTAAGCTGTAGTCAAAATCAATTCAAATGAGCTCCATATGCAACCAAACTCCTGAGTCACCTTCCTGCATGTGTGCCTTGCATGTAGGACATGTTTGACTGGTCGTAAGGCCACTGTTGGCATAAGTGCGTGTGGTGACCACACCATTGGCATGCAGAAGCGGTGCTCTGCACCTTGGCCTCTTGCTACACCTCGGGTCTAGTGAGGGCAGCATGTCCAAGAGTGCCACACAGCCTCCCTTGACCGTCAACGTTGCTCCCTGACTCCAGAGTGCAGCCAAGGGCGCCAGGAACGCACATGACCACCGTGTCCACAGCATTCCAGCACATCCGAGTACCTCCTCGTCACCCCCTCTCCTTTTGGCTCCCCCCAAGTGCCCTGAACCTGCAGACCAACATCCCCTCCCTCCTAGCAACCTCCTGGACCTCCCCAAGCTCTCTCTTGTGCTCTCTTTTCTCCCAATGCCTGCAAGGTACTGCCCAGCCTCCGCTCGGGCTAGTGCACCCCAGGGCTCCCCCTCAACCTCGACCTCCGCAGGGTCCTCCCCTTGCCACCGCAGATCCCTCCCGACACCGATGTGCTCCCCGGGGTGCCGATTAGCTCGAGTCTAGTGGTGGCCGCCGACCCCTCTGCATCAACTTCGGCCAAAGACACTCCATACTCCCCCGTGCTCGTGAGGCATCAACTTCGGCCAAAGACCCTTGACACCCTCAGGAGCGCCGGGGGCGGCCTGATCCATCCAGTGTGGAGCACTGGCCCGGACTGCTCCAACCCCCTGCCTGCTCTGTTGCTTTGGAGGTAGGGGAAGGATCTGCCAGGTGGGACCGGCCTCTAAGTGGTTGTGGCCCGAGCCCCACCGGTTTAGCTGGCCGCGCCCCGGTGGTATGCGTGTTCCCGTGTGGGAGACATACTCTGGGTAGTACGCCTCATGTGTGGCCTCTTTGCTGGCCAGGCCAAGCCAATGGGCCAGCCCACTTCCTCCCCAGCGCCAGTGGGTGCAGGTTAGCTCGTGTGAAAAACCTCTTTTCATTCTTTTTCTTTTGCTAGAAACTTGAAAAGTCCATTCACAATTCCTATGGAGTCCAAATATGATGGTTCAAATTTCTACACGTTCCTAAATTCAAGATCTATCCACATATGTGCATTGTACATTTTCCAAAAGACTTATCTATGGGGTTAATATTCAAATGCCCATTTGAATATTTTAAACACCACCTTACAAAAATCCTAGCGGATTCAAATCAGCTCCAAATGGAGTGATTCCAATTTCGAGAAACATATTAAATCATTCTCTAATTTCCTAGTCTTGGCGAACATTTTTATCTACAATATTTATGTTCCATCAAATAAATAGCCCCTTTTGCTATTTATTCCATATTAGAAAATCCATAGGAAATTCATACCAACTCCAAATCTAGTGAAACCATTTCCTAAATGTTTCTAAAATCATGGTCTGTTAAATGAGTGCTTCCACTCATTTTTAGCAGAAATTTTTCTGTAGGCTTCTTAAAGGATCACCTATTCCTCCTTTCCTCCATTCAAAAATCCCTGATGGTCCAAATGTACTAGAGAAAGCTTCAGGTATTTTTCTTATGATCAGAGAGGTCCTATAAAAAAACTCCTATTTATATAGCAATTTTGTTTCTTCTTGCAGTGTGGCTTACTGTGATTGTTTCCAATGATTGTTGACAGATTACACTAAGTACTCAGAGTTGGACTCGAAGACGTCAAAGACTCCGAGGACTTATGTGAGCAAAGAAAAGCAGCCCTTTGAGCATGTTTGAGAAAATGTTTTATGAATGACAAGTCGATCATTTTACTCCGATGCATATTCTCAAGATTAATCGGTACACCCTTGAAAGTGCGTTATATCTACTAGAGGGGGGTGAATAGGAGATTTTTAGAATTTCATCACTGAGGAAATTCCTTTTGAGGAAATTCCTCACTGATGACTAACTTACAGCAGAAACAGTAAAGGAACGGATGTTCAAAGTTTCACAACAGCAGTTTTTCAGAGTGAAGAATGTGAAAACAGATTGCACTTTGAGTAGGCACGCAGAATGCAGATGAGGATTAACTAGCGTGAGGAATTTGGGGTTGAGGAAATTCAGAGAAAGTGTTCAACAAATTCTTCAAACAGTCGCAGTGAAATTCATCAACACATAATAGGAGGAAACTAAGGAGTTGAGGAATTAGAACCCGTTTCTCAGTGAAGACAGTCGTTGATGACCCAGTTCCAACTACTGTGACAGTCGTACATCTGGTTTGAAGTGGCTTGGTAGTGAAACCAAAGGACACACAGTCCCGGGACACACAGTCCCTACCGTATTCTCCTTGAGCTAAGGACACACAGTCCTCGCCCAACACTCGTGGTCAGTCTTTAGGGCAGAGTTCCAAACCCTCACAAACTTGGTCACTCGGCAATCCACAATTGACTGCTGGAAAGCTCTAGACCATGACGCCTAACCGTCTGGAGGATGCACAATCCTCAAAGGTAAAAGGCTTCAGTCCCACACAGGAACAACTTCTTCAGTGATGCTCAATCACTAGGTTTGGTTTGTGGTTTCGGCATATGGTGTATTTCCTCACTGATGAATTACTCTCGAAGGTTCTAAGGAATTGGGTTGCTGTTATGACAAGTGCAGTTTATAAGGGAGCAGCCAACCAGCTAGTTGTTGTGGGGGGTGGCTATTTATAGCTTGGGAGCAGCCCAACATGATTTGACACTAATGCCCTTAAGTAATATGACCGTTGGAGTGGATAAGACCAGTGACTTGGCATGGCTATCGAAACGGTCGGAACCCTCAACTGTGAGAGTCCTCATGTCACTCGTATTCCTCATTTGAGGCTTTTGGTAAGATTAGGCTTGGGTTGAGCATCATGAGGAAATTCATTCCATAGTGTAACTTCGACCCCCTTTAACAGTACGGTGTTCCTATTACTCGAATGCGAAGAAAGTAAAACAGAAAGTGTAAATCTTCATGCTTCAATTCTTCAGAGTGATTTTCTTCAAGAACCACCGGACTTCTCAATATCAGTATTCTCATGAGGAATATCTATTTCATCGCAGATTCCTCGCGATTCATTTCTTCAGCTTCAGACCAATCTCTTCAACTGAAGACATATATTTTTAGGGGTCGATATTCTTCAAATATCTCAAACTCCTCAATGACTTATAGATCCTGTGTACACTCACAAACACATTAGATACTTAACCTATAAGTCTTCAAACCACAAAAATCACTAAGGGGCACTAGATGCACTTACAATCTCCCCCTTTTTGGTGGTTGATGACAATTAGGTTAAGTCTTCAACATGGATCAAAAATATGAAGTGTAAATACTCATTTGAGGAATTTGAAATCAAGATTCAGAGAGACTCCCCCTGAAGATGTGCATATCTTGAGGATTTTGCTTTTTACAGCAAATGCACATTGATGATTTATATCATGGAGATCTCCCCGTGAGTCTTGTAAATCATGCATACATGTAACATATCATATGAAGAATATGAAGATGCATGATGACAAATGGTATCTGACGAATTCCAGCATGCGTGCATTAAAACTTGAGGAATAAGCATGCGAAGAAAAACGTTCAAAAGCGTCAGAGTACCATCGGGCTTAAGTCACAACTCATTACATAAAAACTTCAGAAGAGCCAAGAGTTTGTAACTTAAATATAGTTCATAAGCCCCAAAAATATCCCGCTTGAAGACCAACTCTCAAGTTTCTCCCCCTTTGTCATCAAGTGACAAAAAGGGACAAACTTAGGACTAACGCTCGTGAAGACTTCACTTCTTGGCGGTTGAGGAAGAGCCGTGATGCTTCTTGGGAGTAGTCTTCTTCCTTGGACCGGTAGCAGTGTCGAGCTGTTCTTCATCAGTTTCAGCAGTGCGTAATGAAGAAAATGAGCTGTCTTCAAGGTCTGGCACTGGAATAGGCCTGAACTTATTCTTGGGAGGCCATGACCATTCAAAGTCTCGCTCAAAGTCCATTTCTTCAAGCTCAGTCTGAGTCTTCAGATGTGCAAGTGTAGCCGAGGTGCGATCGAAAAACTCATGCAGATAGTGATGGTTGAGCTTCACAGAGTTCTGTGTTTCAGTGAGGGTTTTCACAATGGCACCAAACTGGCGTTTGACCCATTTGTGGTTGCGATCCACCTTCTGGTGAAGACTGAGGCGGAGCTCTCTGGTATTCATCACGCGAGGAGGAACGGGGCTTGTCGGACGAGTCTCATTATCATCCCATGAAGAATAAGCTTCTAGCTCTCTTAACTGGCCATCAAGGGGCCTACTGCCTTCGTCAATCACATATTTGCCTTTTCCTTCAATGGATTCGAAAGTCTTCTTGTTGACCCGGATAGGAGGCATATAACCCATATGGTTTTGGAAATCAGCGTGGAAGTTGATGCCTGTCCTTGTCTTGATGAATCTCATGATCCATGGAGCATATATCTGATCAAAAGGATAGATAGCATTGTCGGCCAAATTCCTCAAGAAGAAATCATGGATGTTGATAGGAATACCATGAATGATGTTGAATAGGATTCTGTAGACTTCTCGGAGATTGGCTCTTTATTGTATCTTCTCGGAGACTGTTGAATAGGATAGATAGCTCTTTATTGTATCTTTATTGTAGACTTCTCGGAATACCATGAAGACTTCTATGATTGGCTCTTTATTGTATCTACAACATCTTCTTCATCATCATGACCTTTGATCGGCGCGAGCACACTGCAGAGGATTCTGTAGACAGACCTGGGTGTGTACTTGAGCTCGTGGACGAGGAAGGTTGTTCTCGGAGATTTTCCTTCAGCCAAAGGTTTCATGAGGACTTCCATCATTCCATCTGGCAGCTCACGCTCGCCATAAAGCTTCACAGCCTCATCTAAGGGAATTGGTACGGGCAGTTCTCCGAGGAGTTCAGTAGCAGGAGCCTTGTAGTGAGTGTTTTGTGACATCCAGTCAAACACCCAAGTGTTAATGTCTTCAGGGTTGCCAGATGTGTGAAGAGTGGCATAGAACTTAAGAATTAACTCGCTGTTCCAGTCAGATATGTCGGAGCACATTGGGAGTAAACCTGCATCATGGAGTACACTGAGGACTGGCTCCAGGCATGGTATTGCTTCAAGTTCAATATGAGGAATATGGCTGTGCTGGAATATCTTGTTTCGTCCACATAACACAGAGGCATAGTAATTCATCTGAGTCCTAGTCCAAAACTTCAGATGCCTCATTTGAGGCTTGTCATAGGGGTTCTCTCCAATGAAGTACATGCGTTCTTCAAAGAAATTTTCCTTTTGAAACTTTGGACGCTTGGAGAATGGCTGACGCTGAACTGGCTGAAGATTTTGCTGAGGAATAGGAGGGGTGACAACAATGGCAGTCTCTGGGTTGAGCACGACGAATGCATTGTCTTGGTCAGGTGCATTCTCCTCAGCATTTTCCTCAAGGTGAGGAATTTCAACAGTTGGTACTTCAGGCTGAGGAGATGGTGCTTGTTGGGCGTCTGGCTGAGGATCTTGCTCTGGCTGTGCTTTAGGCTGAGGAATTCTTCTTCTTGCTCAGTTGGAGGAGTTAGATCAGCTTGTTCCTCATCGTGAGGATTCTGCTCAGAGTGATGAATTTCATCAGCTTGAGGATTTTCAGTTTGTTTTTCCTCAGCTGGCTTGGTGGCAGAGGCAGTTTCATCAGCTGGTGCAGCTGATGCTTGAACATTGTCTTTTTGAGGAATGAAAGGTTGAGGACTATCGTCTATCTGAATTTCCTCGTCGGTGTGTTCCTCAGAGGCGACATCTTTCATTTCCTCATCTTCCTTTTTCGCTGGATCATCGATGATGACCATTTCATAGGAAGGAGCGACATTCAGGGTCACAGGGTCCAGAGGTGCAGCTTCTTCAAGTGCTTTGAGGCGCTTTGCCTCTGTTTCTTCTTCTGCTGAGGAGACCTTTCTCTTTTTGGCTTCCTTTTCAGCAGCCCAGGTTTTCTTCACGTCTTATGCGGACGGAGTCATCTTCTTCACATTTGAAGGTTTTGGTGAAGGGGTTCTCTCTACAGATTCTTCAGCTGGTATTGAGGAACCAGCTGGAACAGAGTCATCAGCCTGCTTTGATGAAGCAGCTGGATTAGGGGCAGTCTCATCAGCTAGAGTTTCCATGATGATTTCTTCAATAGCCGGTTCATCAACACGGCGCTCTCGGTGTACTTCCTCAGCTCGAGGAGTTTCCTCATCATGAGGAGATTCATCTGTTGCCTCCTCAATCAAGGGCTGAGGAGTTGGTACTTGGGGTGCGACCTTCTTATTGTAGTCATCAATAGAACTAGTGGCCAGCTTGATGAAATTGCTCATGAGGCTTTTACGATCTGACAGCTTGCAGTACTTGTCAGTCAATTTCTTCAGCTCTGCCTGTGTTGACACCAGTGCATCAGGAGTCAATTTGAGGAGATTCTGCTTGAGGAATTTCTCCTTTTTAATCTTTGCAACTTTGGCCTGCCTGGCCTGCTGTTCTTTCCAATTGGCTGATGCCAGGCGGAAGCTTCAAATCATCAACTAGAGTGTTTGGGTCCTCATACCAGATGTTGATGTAGTCAAGGAGGACCTTGGAGTCCATTGCCAGAGGAATGGCACTGCCTGATGCTTGAGCTACTCTTTCCTGCTTGTTTCTAATGATGGCTTGCAGAGTTTCATCATCAAATTCATCACTTCTCTCTGATGTAGATGGGACGGTGATGATTTTACTGGGGCTGGGCAGAGTTGCACGTTGAGCAGTTACCAAAGTCTTCACAAGAGGTGTTGAAGACTTTGTCTCCGAGCTGGTTGGAGCTGGGAGTGAGGAGCTGGAGCTGGCGGTCATAGGCTTCATGACTTGCTTCTATACTGGTTTCTCTTGAGGCTTTGGAGGTGGAGCTGAGGATTTTGGAGCTGAGGAAATTGGTACTGAGGGCTTTGGCACTGATGGTTTTGGTGTTGAAGGTTTTAGTGCTGAAGGTTTTGGTGCTGAAGGTTTTTGTGCTGAATGTTTTGTGACTGAAGCCTGAGCAGACTTCTCTTGAGGCTTTGGAGCCCTTGGCTTTGATGGCACATACTGCATTTGAGGAAATTCTGAGCCAGAGGTTTCTGCGGCAGAGGAAGTACGAGCAGCTGAGGCAGCAGCTGAGGATTCATTGAATTTCCTCACTGCAGCTTCTTCCTGCTTTTTTAGCATAGCGAGATGCTTTTCCTTCTCATCTGGATAGTCATCAATAGTCATCAGGCTTGAGCGATGTGCTACTTGATGATCCTCAAGTTGGGCCTTTCTGCCAGGGGGCTTCAGAGCGAATTTCTTTGCATATTTGGGAGTCACAAACCTGTATTCCTTCCATTCCTTCGCCCATTAGCGTTCTATCTTCTGCAGTCGTATCTTTCTCTTGGCCATTGTCTCATTTTCATCAAGCGTGCAATAGTCCAAGTAAATATCCTCAGGGATATCCACAGCTGTGTTTTCCTCCAGTTTCTTTCCTCCCTTCTGTTTTCTGTCTTCCTCCATTTTCTTCAATTGAGGATTTGGCTGATGAGATTGAACTCTTGAGGATTCTGATGAGACTTGAAGATTTTCTTCCAGAAACGCTGCGAATGAGTTAATGTGATGAGAACCGAGAGATTCATCAGCTGACATGTGTATACCTGTGAACAGAGTATAGTTGCGAGGAATTGGTAGAGGTCATGTGCGTTCTCAGATTTGAAGAAAATGAAAAAGTTTGACAGTCTCAGGAATATAACCAGTGGTTGAGGAATTTGCCTAAGCTTACTGTTCTTGGGTTCTAGAGTTGTACAGATCCGAAAATTCGCACAATTGAGGAATCTCGTGAAAATCTTAGATGCTTAGCATAGTTCATCAATGATGTGGTGATAGGCAGTGTTTGAGGAATCAAGTGCTTATCGTTTCTTGAGGAAAAACAGATTTCACATAGAAGATGTAAAATTTTAGATCTAACTTGCTGTAAAAATGGGATTTATTTACCCTAGAAGGTGCGCACGAAGAACACAGAAAGGTGTGTGTGGAGAAGCTCTTCGGTCGCGTGTCCAATGCACCCTAACCCGGCGCCAGAGGACGTCTACGGCGGCGGCGGACGAAGATGGTCCGACTCCGGCGTGGTTCCGTCGACGGAGAAGTCGAGACAGTGAAGTTCTTCCTCACCGACGACGAGACTACCAGCGATGGCGCTAGTGTTCGGTGGTGTATGCTGTGGCAGGAGAGCGATGGAGCGAAGAAGAGTATGCCGAGGGGGATAAGGACATATTTATAGCCAAAAGTTACTGTTGGCGCGAGAATTTCAGACCAAACAGCCCCTGCCTCTACGTCTCCGCATGACACGTGTAGCTCCCGAACGATGCGGTGGAGATAGTGGAGATCGTGGTTATCTGATCGTGGCAAGTGGGGTTCAGTTACTGTGTATTAAAGAAACAATTTTTGAAGATTTGAGGATTTTCGTTACAAAATCATCAGCTGACAAGGACGCAGTGAGGATTTTGAACAAAGTTTCAAGTAGAACGCATATGAAGAATTGAATAGACTGGATGAGTATAGCATAGAGGGAAAGTAGGGTCCAATCACATTCACTTAGCAGAAATATCAACTTGAAGAAATAGCAATAAGTGAATGTTGTTGAGGACTTGAAATCACAGTCTATCTAGTCAAAATGAAAGTCATCAAGTGTTTTTGAAGATTTGTGATAAATCATCACAATGAAGAACAACTGTTTTGAAGAAAAACACATTTTGAGGGAATAGAACATTTGAAGAAAATCAACTTGAGGAATTTCACATTGGGCGGTGGCGTGACCCACCATATAAGAATTGTTGATTACAGACGCCACGCACAATTGTCGTAGGGCCCTGAGAATCAATTTTTTTTGTTAATTTCTTCACATTCAGAGTGACATTCTTCATTAGTTGAAGAAAATCGATTCATCATGTGTTGCACATCTAAGTCATCAACTTTGCATAAGTGTTAGGATGTGTGCATGTTTTTACAAAACATTTGAAGATTCTAAGATATTTAGCTCACACCGCAACTTGCAAAACCTTTTCTCATCCAAGGGCTTAGTGAAGATATCTGCCAGTTGATCATCAGTCTTCACATAGTCGATGAGGATATTGCCCTTGAGGTCATGGTCCCGAAGAAAATGATGACGAATCTGGACGTGCTTGGTCTTCGAGTGTTGTACTGGGTTGTATGCAATCTTGATAGCACTCTCATTGTCACAGTAGAGAGGCACATTCTTCATGTTGATGCCGTAGTCCTTGAGGGTTTGCTTCATCCATAGCAATTGCGCACAGCAAGAACCAGCAGCAATGTACTCAGCTTCGGCAGTGGAGAGTGATACGCAGTTCTGTTTCTTTGAGGACCAGCAAACTAGTGATCTTCCGAGGAAGTGGCATGTGCCAGAAGTTGACTTGCGATCCCCACGGTCACCAGCATAGTCTGAATCAGAATACCCTACGAGATGAAGATTGGAGCCCTTCGGATACCATAATCCTAGTGTTGGTGTGTGAGCTAAGTATCGAAGAATATGTTTCACAGCCTTATGGTGTGATTCCTTCGGTTTTGCTTGAAAACGTGCACACATGCAAACACTAAGCATTATATCTGGCCTAGATGCACATAGATACAATAAAGAGCCAATCATAGAACGATATACCTGCTGATCAAAGTCTTTACCATTTTCATCAATGCCGAGGTGGCTGTTGGTAGGCATTGGAGTCTTGGCACATTTGCATTCATGCATGTCGAATGTCCTCACAACATCCTTGAGGTATTTCTCCTGTGATATGAAGATTCCATTGCTTTGTTGACGAATTTGAAGACCTAAGAAGAATTTCAGCTCCCCCATCATGGACATCTGATATTCTTCACTCATCATGTAGGCAAATTCATCACTGTATCGTTTGTCAGTATAGCCAAATATGATATCATCGACATATATTTGACATACAAATAGCTCATTATCATAGGATTTTGTGAAAAGAGTTGGATCGAGTGAACCAGGTTTGAAGCCTTTCTTCATGAGGAATTCCTTCAATGTATCGTACCATGCCTGAGGGGCTTGCTTGAGACCATAAAGAGCCTTTTTGAGTCTGAAGACTTTGTCTGGATTCTTTGGATCCTCAAAACCTGGGGGCTGAGCAACATATACTTCTTCCACAAGCTTACCATTGAGGAATGCACTTTTCACAACCATTTGATATAAGATGATGTTATGATGATTAGCATAAGCAACTAGTATTCGAATAGCTTCAAGTCTAGCAACAGGTGCAAAAGTTTCATCGAAATCTATTCCTTCAACCTGGGTGTAGCCTTGGGCTACAAGTCGTGCCTTGTTCCTCACCACTTGACCGTCCTCATCTTGCTTGTTTCGGAAAATCCACTTGGTGCCGATGATGTTGTGCTTGCGAGGATCTGGTCATTTGACGAGCTCCCATACGTCATTCATCTTGAATTGAAGAAGTTCGTCTTGCATAGCTTGGATCCACTCCGGTTCCAGAAAAGCCTCAGCAACTTTTGAGGGTTCTGTGATGGATACAAAGGAAAAATGCCCACAAAAGTTAACTAAGTGTGAAGCTTTTGGGCGAGTGAGAGGACCTGGTGCTTTGATGTTGTTGAGGATTTTGTCAAGTTCTACTTCGTTTGCAATCCTTGGATGAGCTGGTTGAGGATTTTGCCTGGGTTGAGGAAGTGGTGCTGGTGCAATTTCCTCAGGAGCATCTTCTTGATTTTTATCAGTGATGGGGATCGTTTCTTCACCAATTTCCTCAGTGGGGACAATGTATTCAGTAGGCTTGAGCTTTATTGCTTCCTCAGGAGACAGCTTATCTGGATCAGAAGGCAATTGCTCTCTTTGTGAGCCATTAGTTTCATCGAACCGCACATCTACAGTCTCAACAACTTTGTTGTGATAGTTGTTGAAGACTCTATAAGTGTGCGAGTTCTTTCCATAACCGAGCATAAAACCTTCATGTGCCTTAGGTGCAAATTTTAAGATATGGTGAGGATCTCTAATCAAGCATTTTGCACCGAAGACTTTGAAATAACTTACATTGGGTTTCTTGTCAGTGAGGAGTTCATATGAGGTTTTCTTGAGGAATTTGTGAAGATATACCCTGTTGATGATATGGCATGCAGTGTTGATTGCTTCAGGCCAAAAGTGACGAGGAGTCTGATATTCTTCAAGCATAGTTCTTGCCATTTCAACCAGAGTCCTATTCTTCCTTTCGACGACACCATTCTGCTGAGGAGTATAAGGAGCAGATAATTCATGAGTAATACCAAGTTCATCAAGATAATCATCAAGACCAGTGTTTTTGAACTCAGTTCCATTATCACTCCTGATATGTTTAATCTTGATGCCAAAGTTCGTCGAGGCCCTTAAAGAAAATCGTTTGAAGATTTCCTGCACTTCAGTTTTATACACTATGATATGCACCCAAGTATATCTGGAATAATCATCAACTCTGACGAAGCCATATAATGATGCTGCATTGGTTAGTGTGGCATAGTGAGTAGGTCCAAATAAATCCATATGAAGCAATTCGAATGGACGTGTAGTGCTCATGATAGTCTTAGAGGGATGCTTGGATCTGGTCATTTTCCCAGATTCACAAGCACCGCAGAGATGATCCTTGAGGAATTTGACCGATTCGATGCCGATGACATGCTTCTTCTTCGCGAGCGTGTGAAAATTCCTCATGCCTGCATGACCTAGTCTTCGGTGCCACAACCATCCTTCTGAGGTTTTTGCTAGTAAGCAAGTGGCTGGTTGAGGACCTGTAGAGAAATCAACAATGTACAAATCCCCTCTGCTTACACCTTCGAAGACTTTGGATCTGTCAGATTCCATGATGACTACACATCTATATCTACCAAAGATAACAAACATATCAAGATCACAAAGCATCGAGACTGACATAAGGTGAAAACCAAGGGATTCAACAAGCATCACTTTGTCCATATGCCTATCCTTGGAAATAGCCACTTTGCCAAGTCCCAATACCTTGCTTTTACCTTTGTCAGCATATGTGATTTGCTTCAGAGGTGATGGAGTTAGTGGCATATTCATCAGTAAGCTTTTATCACCAGTCATGTGATGTGTGCAGCCACTATCAAGAACCCACTCAGTAATATTGGGCTTGTCATCCTGCAGATGAATTGGTACAGCTTACCATCTCATATGCTTCAGATTTGAAGAATATGATACTAATTTCATCACATCAGTAATTTCATCATAATAGAAATGTAAGGACGTGTGAAGTATTTCTATTTCATCAATCATTAGCTTGCGTCCTATCAAGCATTTCCTCAGGTCTCCAGCAAATTCTTCATATGATGATTTTCGTCTGGAGACCTGACCTGCAGAAGTGATTAGTTCGATTTCTTCACCACCCACATCTGAAGGGGTGGCAAAGCATTCATCATCCTGCGAGCACCATATGAGAAAGGTGGCATTGAAGCCAATGCACTTCTCTTAACAGTAGGGGGGTTAAAGTACTCATATGAATATGCAGAGAACTGGTTGGAGGATTTATGAACATAATGATTTGAGGAGTAACGCTCATATTCATATTCCTTGTAGTTTCCCTGCACGTTAGTCGCATTACAAGGGTACGAGCATAATTTTGACCAGTTGAGGATTTTGATCCTACTGAAGACTTTGGTCCTCCTGAGGAATTTGATCTGGGGTTCAGATTCTTCGGTGGTGGTGTCATGAGGACATTCACGTGAAGATTTTCAAGACAGCTTTTGGGAACCCAGATTTTCCTCAAGGGAGGGCCATTCCTGCAGTTAGTTCCAACCTATCGAGCAAATACTTCACCAGATTGATTTTTGAGAAGTTTATAGTTGGAGTCAAATGACTCATCTGAGGAATAGGATAATTCACATGAAAAACCAGTTAGATTAGATGGATCAAAAGGAGGCCCAGTAGCAGCAACCCATGAGGTTTTGGGATACTTCTCAGGTTTCCAATAGGATCCATCAGCACTTAATTTCCTCTCAAAGGCAATTCCTTCTTTCCTCGGGTTCCTGTTCAAGATCTACTTTTTGAGCACATCACAAAGGGTCTGATGTCCTTTGAGACTTTTGTATATGATTGTCACGTACAATTCCTTCAACCCTGCATTTTCATCAGTAACATTTGTGTTTTCCTCAAGTGAGGAAATAGACACAACACGTGTAGTTGAAGAATTTCTAGCAATGGTAGCATTTCATGATTCTGGTGAAGAATTAGCAGTTTCGCGTTCAATGCATTTAAGACATGGAGGAATAAATTCAACTTGACCAGCGTTGATCTGTTTAGCTAGTAATGAATCATTTTCCATACGAAGATCATCATGAGACATCCTCAGTTTCTCAAGATCAAGATTCCTTTGAAGAAATTCATAGGAAAGCTTCTCATGACCAGTGAGGAGTGTATCATAACGATCCTGAAGATTATCAAATCTAGACTGAAGACTTTTCACATCATCAGTGAGGATTTGGGTAAGGTTCATTTCATCGTTCAACAGATCATCACTTTTATCTAGCAGTTTCTGAAGCTTTTCCAGAGCAGTTTGGTGTTTAGTGGCAATGATAGCAAGTTTACTGTAACTCGGTTTCTTATAATCATTAGGTTCACAATCACTTGAATCAGAGGAGGAGGCATTATTTGGTACCTGCGAAACTTTTGCCATGAAGCAATAGGTTAGAGTGAAGTCACCAGCATAGTCATCAATATGGATGGTGCAATCATTTTCTTCAAGATTGAAGATTGACTTGCTGACGAAAGTGGTTGTCAGTGCAAGACTAGCCTGTCTGGATTCCAAGTCTTCATCAGAACCCTCTTCTTCATCACATTCCTCTGATTCAGCCTCGGAGTCCATTTCCTTGCCAATAAGTGCCCGACCCTTTCTGAAACTGGTCTTCTTGTGTGATGAGGGCTTTGAAGATGAGGATTTTGAAGATTTCTTCTTCTTCTTCGAGTCATCAGAACTGTCATCCTTGTATTTCTTCTTCTTTGATTCCTTTCCCCAACGGGGACAATCAGCAATGTAATGACCTGATTCCTTGCACTTGTGACAGGTTCGTTTCTTATAGTCCTCAGATGAAGATTCTGATTTCCTCATGTCTCTTCTTGAAGATTTATCTAACTGGCCACGTCGTGTAAATCTCTGGAATTTCCTCACGAGCATTGCAAGCTCCTGTCCAAATTCTTCAGGGTCACAAATGTTGTCATCTCTGTCTTCTTCTTTAGCTGACGAAATTTCTCTAGCCTTCAGTGCACGTGGTCTGGAATAGCTTGGTCCATATAGATATCTCTTTTCTTCTAGCTGGAATTCATGAGTATTTAGCCTTTCAAGTATATCAGCTGGATCAAGCATCTTGTAGTCTGGTCTTTCTTGAATCATCAGAACTAAATTATCAAATGAAGAATTCAACGATCTTAGGAGTTTCTTCACAACTTCGTTATCGGTGATGTCTCGAGCTCCCAGTGCTTGCAGTTCATTTGATATGTCAGTGAGGCGATCAAAGGTGTCTTGGCCGCTTTCATTGTCATGTCTCTTGAAGCGATTGAAGAGATTGCGAAGAATATCAACACGAGAGTCACGCTGGGTTGATACTCCTTCATTTACCTTGCACAGTCTCTCCCAGATCAGTGTTGCAGAGCCCAAAGCACTTACTCTTCCAAACTGGCATGGGCTCAGATCGCCACAGATGATGTTCTTCGCTTGAGAATCGAGTTGCTTGAATTTCTTCACATCAGCCGCAATGACACTAGCACAGATGATGGGGACGTCATGTTCCACAATATACCAGAGATCATTATCAATAGCTTGTAGATGCATTTGCATTTTGTTCTTCCAGAAGGGAAAGTTCTTTCCTTCGTAGGTAGGACATGCTGCAGTCACCTTAAACATGCCTGCAGTCGACATAACTAAAACTCCAGGTGGTTAAACCAAAATCACACAGAACAAGGGAGTACCTTGCTCTGATACCAATTGAAAGTGCGTTATATCGACTAGAGGGGGGTGAATAGGAGATTTTTAGAATTTCATCACTGAGGAAATTCCTTTTAAGTAAATTCCTCGCTGATGACTAACTTACAGCGGAAACAGTAAAGGATCAGATGTGCAAAGTTTCACAACAACAGTTTTTCAGAGTGAAGAATGTGAAAACAGATTGCACTGTGAGCAGGCACGCAGAATGCAGATGAGGATTAACTAACGTGAGGAATTTGGGGTTGAGGAAATTCAGAGAAAGTCTTCAACAAATTCTTCAAACAGTCACAGTGAAAGTCATCAACACATAATACGAGGAAAGTAAGGTGTTGAGGAATTAGAACCCGTTTCTCAGTGAAGACAGTCGTTGATGACCCAGTTCCAACTGTTGTGACAGTCGTATATCTGGTTTGGAGTGGCTTGGTATTGAAACCAAAGGACACACAGTCCCGGGACACACAGTCCCTACCGTATTCTCCTTGAGCTAAGGACACACAGTCCTCGCCCGACACTCGTGGTAAGTCTTCAGGGCAGACTTCCAAACCCTCACAAACTTGGTCACCCGGCGATCCACAATTGACTGCTAGAACGCTCTAGACCATGACGCCTAACCGTCTGGAGGATGCACAGTCCTCGAAGGTAAAAGGCTTCAGTCCCACACAGGAACAACTTCTTCAGTGATGCTCAATCACTAGGTTTGGTTTTTGGTTTCAGTGTATGGTGTATTTCCTCACTGATGAATTACTCTCGAAGGCTCTGAGGAATTGGGTTGCTCTTATGACAAGTGTTAGTTTCTAACGGAGCAGCCAACCATCTAGTGGTTGTGGGTGGTGGCTATTTATAGCCTGGGAGCATCCCGACATGATTTGACACTAATGACCTTAAGTAATATGACCGTTGGAGTGGATAAGACCAGTGACTTGGCGTGGCTATCGAAACGGTGGGAACCCTCAACTGTGAGAGTCCTCATGTCACTCGTATTCCTCATTTGAGGCTTTTGGTAGGATTAGGCTTGGGTTGAGCATCATGAGGAAATTCATTCCATAGTGTAACTTCGACCCCCTTTAACAGTACGGTGTTCCTATTACTCGAATGCGAAGAAAGTAAAACAGAAAGTGTAAATCTTCATGCTTCAATTCTTCAGAGTGATTTTCTTCAGGAACCACCGGACTTCTCAATATCAGCATCTTCATGAGGAATATCTATTTCATCGCAGATTCCTCATGATTCATTTCTTCAGCTTCAGACCAATCTCTTCAACTAAAGACATATATTTTTAGGGGTCGATATTCTTCAAATATCTCAAACTCCTCAATGACTTATAGATCCTGTGTACACTCAAAAACACATTAGATACTTAACCTATAAGTCTTCAAACCACCAAAATCACTAAGGGGCACTAGATGCACTTACAACCCTGGCATGGTGTTACCGTTGGCTCCTAAGGAGCACTTGCATTTGAGCATGACCTTACTATCTACGAAGGTCACACTGATAAAATATTGACAAGTAGATAGTAGTGCTACGAATAGGATGAGCATATGCATGAGGATGGTAACACAAAGATGAAATCAAAGGTTTTTTGAAAACCCCGTCAGGTGCCACTAACACCCGAGGGTGATGGTGTTGAGCTGGATGGCCGCTTGAGAAAGAAGTGGTGTACCAGATATGTTTTGTGTGAGTTGTTTCGGAAATGGGATTAGATTTATGATGTGTGGACCATCCCAACCTTACATGTGCGACCATGATACCCCTTTATGGGACGGGGCTTTGTTGATTACTTTGGTCGGTGCTAGCAAAGAGCATGCATTAGTAGTGGCGGGACTGATGTGGTCACTCTCGTGACGGGGTCGTACCAGGTAGGTCGAATAAGTCATTTTTTACGTGTTTCGGGCACACCGTTTCTCCCCACACAGATGATACGGCCTAGAGTTGGTGCTTGTAAGACTTACATCATGTGGGATGTGTACCAATCGAGTGGACTCTTCGTCTAGTGTCGTCAGGGGAAAGGCAATGATCGGGTACTTACCTCGGGTATGTTATATACTGCGAGTCATGGCTGACACAAAAGTTTCCTGGATCTCGTGGGTACAGCGTACAACCTCTGCAGAGCGTCACTCTATTTGAATAGTCGTGTCCATGGTCAAGGACAGTTGGGTAATCCTGCTTAAACTACGTCGAGTCGTTTCTGCATAAACCAAGTGTGGGTGGGTGTGGTTGAGAAAGATGATATTGTCATGTCCGGTGACTTGGCATGTAGGGTGAACTTGAGGTGTTCAGCCCTCAGTAGATATGTTGATATTTGCAACCTGTTCTTATGATTACCATCTACCTTATGATGCATGATTATGCCTACACTTGACTATGTTACTGCAATTAAAGAAAAACCTGCTTTCCGCAAAGGTTGCATTCTTATGCTAGTTCATGTTCGTATATTACCTTGTTCCACATCATGGGCTGTTTGTGAGTACATTTAAAGTACTCATTGGCTTGCCACTGGTTATTTCATTGACCAGGTAAGAGAGAGCAGGAGATGGTGAAGAGTACATTGGTGACGTTCCTGTGAGCTAGAACGCTTCCCAGTCAGAATGCATGTAGGTTAAGGCTGATGGCATGGGTTCACGCTTTCGACCTGTAATTCCGCTACTGGTCAAGCTTGTTGTGTTGGCCTTGAAGTCCCTATATATGTAAGACTTGACCGCAATGGTCATTATTTGTATTAAACGGTATGTATGGATGTAAGACTCTTGTTATTCAGTTTCTGTGTGTTTAGTGAGCATTGATCTCTAGGATCATTGAGCACATTCATTTGGTGATCACGACTCATAAGTCTGGGTCCCCACACCTCGTCAATCCCGCCATTAGTAATGCGGGCTCTCTACTAGCACCAACAATAATAATCAACAAAGCCCTATCCCATAAGGGTTATCCTGTTCGTACATTTAAGGTTGGAGTAACGGTCGCAACTTAAACCAATCTGATTTCAAAAAACCACACACACTCACTAGCCTCGGTACACCACTTCTTTCTCAAGAGGCTACCTAGCTCACAATATCTCCCTCGGCCATTAGTGGCACCCGACAGGGTTTTCGTAAAACCTATGAAATCACTTTCCTTTATCGTCACCGTCCATGTTCCCCATCCCATGTGTAGCACTACTAGTGACCTAACTACATCCCACCCGCACAACCCTCATAGGAAGGTAGGGTTATGCTCAAGTGCAAGTGTCAAAGAGGAGTTATCGAAAACATCCCACCGACGTAGTCACCGATTCAACATGAGCTTATGCATTGGAACGAAGTGCTAAATATGATATGCATGAAAATTGCTTCTTACACATGGTCAAAGGGTTATTTTCCTTGCTCAACAAAGTCTCCTGGGACTTCAAAGTCTTCCGGTCCAAGTCCCTCATCAACAACACACTCTATCACTGCAGTAACAACCGGAAAAAAATAAGAACTCGACCAAAAACAGCGAAAATAATCTACCCGGAAAAATGTCAAACCATTTTTGTAAAATACTAGGGTGAGCATAGGTAATGTAAAAATTGTTGGATTTTATTATTGAAGTTTAAAAAATTGAAGTGTCATTTTAATAGAGTGTTAAATTGCCCTAAATAAGGTTTTAGAATAAACAGTGCATGCAACTTTCTATAAAAATTACACAAGTGTCATCATAAAAAACAAAATATTAAAAGATTTTAGGTGGAGGAATATTTGGATTTGGATAAACATATATCCCTGTGGGATTTTTGCAAAACAGAGCTAAAACGAAAAGAAAAAAAGGGCCCCAGAGTCAGCCAATAGCTGGGCCGGCCCGAAGGCCAACCAGCCCAGGCGAGCCAGGTAGCCGCGCCGTGCCAGATTCAAACCTTACGGGCGGGGCCCTGGGGCCAGCGAGAGAGAGACAAGGGAGAGGCGCGAGGGGCTGACAGTTGGACCCCACCTATCAGGTGGATCGTCAACCCCTCGTGAGAGGGCGACGAGGCTCACCAGCGGCGACAGGGACCATAGAGAGGCAAGCTGACGATCCGAA
This sequence comes from Hordeum vulgare subsp. vulgare, assembly GCF_904849725.1. Classification (NCBI taxonomy): domain Eukaryota; kingdom Viridiplantae; phylum Streptophyta; class Magnoliopsida; order Poales; family Poaceae; genus Hordeum; species Hordeum vulgare. The sequence continues at coordinate 289,902,346 of NC_058523.1, read as the reverse complement.
TGGAATCAGGGGCGAGTCGTCGATCTCGTGGAGGTGGAGTTTCTGGCCACTAGATCTCATGGCGGAGGAACATGGGAGGTGGTCGACAGGACGTTTCATGCAGCAAAAATGACGGGGAGGAGGGGGAAATGCATCAGATGTGCAAGGAAGAGCCTAAGGAGGAAAAAGGAGGACTGGAGTGGTTTCCTACTCTAAGATCGGCGACAGGCCGAGGCGGTAGAGCTCCGGCTCGATCTCGAGCTCAGGGGGATTTGGAGGCAAACTGGATGCACTGGCGCGCGATTAGGAGGAGGGGAGAAAGACAAGAGGGGATAGGGGGTCTCGGGGGAGCTTTAATTATGTGTGGCACGAAACGACCATGGACCCGTGCGCGAGAGCTGGCTCCAACGACCACTAGCGGAAGGGGAGGAGTGATGCATGGCTTGGGGGCCTTGCTAGGGGTCATCCATGACCGTGAGGAAAGAGAGAGGAGAGAGGGGAGCATGCGTGAGTGAGCACATGCATTGGCAAGCTTGGGAGGCGTCAGTTGCGGGATAGGTGAGCCGTTGCAGGAGGAGAGAGGAGAGGGCCGACAATGTGGCTTGTTGCGTATGTTAAGGCACCTTAACTGGAGCGAGGGGAAAGCCTCGAGGTGGCCTGGGGACGGGTGCAGAGCTGACCCATGCTCGGCCGTAGCTGTAGCATTCTCCAAAGCGCAACTTTGGCTGGCATGATGGTGCTTTTGTCGGGCTCTGGTGTCCTGCAGTATCCACCAGTTGCGGGGAGATTAAACAAAGGGGGGAGGTGCATATGATGCTGTGGAAAAGCGAGGGGTGAAGGAGAACAAAGAGAGCGGAAATGAGTGTCTGTCCAAGGGCTTGCAGGTGGGTTTTCACCCCTGCATTCATGGTGTCGGGTGCTAGGAAACTTATTGGGCGAGCTTGGGCTCCCTATGGAGCTATGGTAAAATTGGGGGTGAAGGGGAACAACTTTGGATGCACTAGGAGCAGATTTGATAATGTGGCGGAAATAGTTGGTGAGATTTTGGGCAAGATTACTTTGCCCAAATTCTATGAAACTTAATAGGGAGCTATTTGGGGTAAAATCAATAGGTATCACCAAGTTTGAGGTCATTTGAGCAAAGTTTGCAATGTAAACATGAAAATCCCTAGAAATGGACAGAATGGGACTCCTATGAACTAAAGTGATCAAATCAACTCCCAAAAATGCACAACTTGGTGCAGCAACCTTATTTGGGGGCTAAATCACTCTTGTAAAGTCTGGGACCAATTGGATAAACTTGGCAATGTAAAGTTGCTTAAATTTAATTCTCGACATAGAGGGCTTTGGGGCACTTTGATGAATCAAAGGAACTTGTATTGAGATGAAACTTTGCAGGATCGCCACATTTATCATGTGTGACTTGCTAAAAGCTTCCTAGAATTTCTTGATAATATTTTCTATGGAAACATTTCAAAAGCTTGAAACAGGCAGAAAGGGTTTTGAGGGGTTTTGTCCAATATTTTGAACAAGACCATGTGTTGAAACTCTTACATATGGAAAATATATGTCCACTGAGTTTCCCTAAATTTTCTCGAATATTATTGAAGTGATAAAATAATGGTTCCCTTTGAAATACCGTTTCTGGCGCCAAAAATATGTGTTTAAATAAAATAGTAAAATAATTATTTTATGGTTTTGGGAAACATTTTTGATAATAGGTTATAAATAAAACATTTGGGGTAAGGCATCTCTCTTAAATTGGGAACTTGGAGTGCAAATCTCAAATCATGGGTTTTGGAAAGCTTAAAATAAACAAATGCCTTTTGTTGAAGTAATAATTTAAAAAAATAGTTTTCTGGTCCTATTCACATGGCATGGTCATTGGGCAAAGATTTGGGGTCAAGGAGCTAGGTTATTTAGAGGAGAATATCTATAGTGATTCAAAACTCAATCATTCTCACAAGAAAGTAGCAACTAAATCAACCATCACAATTATGCAAAAAGTTTTATTTGGCTCTAATTTTTGTAGAACCATCATGTGGTAAAAGTGGTACAAACATAGGGTTTGACACCTTGTGAGTGTGCCATGCGGCTCCAATAGGGCCAGCTGTCTGGCGCGAGGCAGGCTTGGCACCCATGATGCATTCGCCCTCGCAGGAGCAACAACCGTCCCACAGGCATGACGCGTGGGACGAGGTGTCCTATGCATCATTGTACCCACGACAGGAGCGAGATCAACAACAAATCTTTAAATACAATTGCACAGAGGATGCATGCACTACCATCAAGAGGCGACGGGAGACACATCACCTATCAAACGAACATGCAAATCCAGTTCTCGACGAGCCTGCGCCTGGAGTGCCCGAGAACTTACCTTACGAGGTAGGTTGCCCACATTCACCCATGAGTTGCGACAAGTCCGCTCACCCTCCAGCCGCCCGTTCAAGCCTGAGCTGCCGGACAAATACGACAACACGATTAGTCCATTAGAGTTCTTTGGCATCTACATGATCATCGTAGAGTGTGTTTGCCAACTACTTCCCATTTGCACTCAAGCCCAATGTGAGGAGTTGGCAGATGAACTTGTCGGAGGTATCCATTTCCTATTTGGCGGACTTGTGCAACCAGTTCATTGGCGCGTACCACGAGGGTCACAAGCTCCAGGATAGCCCAGCGACCTGCATGTACTTACCCACAGAGATGGAAAAATCCTTCACAAGTATATCCAGAGAGTCAGCCGTGTAGAGCACACCATCCCTGGCATCCATCCCGCTGTGGTGATTGCTGTGTTCCATACGAACTTGTGCAACCTGCGGATGCGCGAAGAGATGAGCATCAACGATGTGTAGGATGTCGTAGATCTCTTTGCCCTAACTGACAAGTCTACAGGTGCTCACAAAGGAAGAAGGCTCCCTGGGGAGGACGTTGGAGTGGAATTTGACTCCGACGATGAAGACACGCCCACCTACAAGGGAAGGGCTAGAAACACGATCAGAAGTGCAAAGGCAAGGCAGTTATGACCGTAGAAGGATCCACAAGTCTAATGCCGGCAAGAAGGTTAAGTCCAAGGGGTTAGGAAAGGAATCTGTTGCATGGTTCGGAGGTAATGAACTTGCAATAGGGGAGAAGGCCGGCAGGCCCTACTCAAGATTCACCTCACCAAGGGCCACGACATCACCGAGTGCCGCCAAGTAGATCAACTTGCCGAGAAGCAGAAGCAAGAGTACGAAAGGCGTGACAAGGAGAAGGGTAAGGGCGTTTCAGGTGGTTCCTACAAGAAGAACCGCGATAGTCATGTCGGTTGCCACGACAAGGCCAATCAGCAAAAGGATAAGCCTGCTACAGGTCGAGACCAGAAATCTGATGACGGGGATGGTGATGAGGACGAGGATGAAGAAGGATCAGAAGGCTAGGAGTTCTAGAGGGCCGTAGACGCCATGTGCGTGGATCGAGGAGCATCTTTTCACTCCCCTCACTTGGAACTGAAGCAGTGGGTCCATGAAGTTAACACAGTAGAACTAGGGGTAGAGGCAAGAAAACCTCTCAAGTGTTCCAACACTCCCGTCAACTTCTATGTTGAGGATCACCATGACTGCATCATTGTTGTCGGGTGGTTGCCATTGTTGGTATCACAAACAATTCCGAACCTCAAGGTCGGGAAGATGTTAGTCGATAGCTGGGCTAGCTTGAGCTTGATCTCACCCAATGTGATGAAGCGGCTATAGATCCCCAACACGGATCTCAAGTCGACATGGTCCTTCGAGGGTGTCAACCCAGGAAGATCTCATCCCAAGGGAAAGATTTATCTACCATTGACGTTCTACAGCGAGCTCAACTTCAGGACAAAATGAATTATTTATGATGTTTCAAAGATGTCGCTACCAGCTAATGGAATCCTAGACCTGCCAGCACTGGCAAAAGTCATGGCTACATCACATCACGCCTACAATACACTGAAGATGCCAAGGCCATTGAGGGTCATGACCATCCACGCCGACAAGAAAGATGCAGTTCTCTATGTTGACAAGCTCTTATGGGAGGCAGTAGCCGCATATGCCGATAAGGCACTTGCTCCTGCCGAAAAAGCTCCTGAAGAAGAACAAGAAATCCGACAAGATATTTGGCGAGAGATTCGGGAAGTGCATCCCAAAGTGTTGCACGCCCGTCGATGACTTACAAAAGACCTGTTCCACTAGGAGCAAGAAAAATAAAGTGACCACTCGTGAGATGAAGCAAGTGAATGTGCGGGATGACGATGAGGGAGACACTTTCACCGTAAGTGCCACCGTCGACAGAAAATAGGAAAGCACGCTAGTCGCCTTCCTGTTGGCCGATATCGATGTGCTTGCCTCGGAGCCATCTGGCATCCCCAGTGTTCCTAGGAAGGTGATCGGGCACCACCTTTCCATTTGTCCCCACGCATGTACTGTCAAGCAGAAGGTATGTAAGCAAGATCTAGAGCGGCATGATTTCATTCCTGGGGAAATCAAGAAGGTGGAGGCAACATGTCTAATCAAAGGTGTGCTCCACCCCACGTGGCTAGCGAATTCAGTGGTGGTATTGAAGGCTAACGAAAAATGGAGTCTTTGCATTCACTTCACAGATGTGAACAAGGCTTGTCGAAAGGACTCATTTCCCTTGTTGTGCATCGACCAGATAGTGTATTCAACTGCTGGCTGTGACATGTTGTCGTTCCTTAAAGCCTACTCGGGCTATCCTAGATCTTCATGGCCGAGGAAGCCAAAGAAAATCAGCATTCATTACCCCATGTGGCACATACTGCTTCAAGCGTATGCCTCTCGGGTTGAAGAGTGTTGGTTTAACATATGCAAGGGCCGTCCAGATTGGTTTTGGGCCACAACTTCACATGAATGTGGAGGCATACATGGACGATATAGTCATCAAAACCAAGGACAATGCCACCCTCATTAAAGATTTAGAAGAAACCTTCACGAACGTGTACAAGATAAACTTGAAGCTCAATCCTCAGAAGTGGGTGTTTGGAGTCACGTCCAGCAAGCTCCTCGAGTTCTTTGTGTCATAGTGTGGCATAGAAGCCAACCCCACCAAGATCGAGGCAATTGAACAGATGGAGACACTGAACCGCGCCAAGGACGTACACTGCTCGGAGGGTTGCATCGCCGCCCTTAGCAATTTCATTTCCAAGTCTACTAGTCGCACCAAGACTGCAATAGCCAAAGGCAAGCCCATGAGATGAACCCCGAAAGCGGAGGTTACAATAAAATATTTGAAGAAATATATGTCCTCCACTCCAATACTAGTCGCGCCAAGACTGCAATAGCCATTGATTCTATACTTGGTGGCAACTAATCAATTGGTCAACGCTGCGCTGCTGGCAGAAAGAGAAGCTGAGGGAGAAGAGGAGGAAACCCTTGAACCGGCCACTCTAAAGCCATATTCAACTCAGGCAAGCCAAGAAGCCGGCAATATACACACAACGACAGAAGCAGAACATCGGGTTGTGTAGAAGAAGAAGATGGTGCAGCGACCAGTTTACTTTGTTAACTCCCTTCTGTAGGGGGCTACGTCAAGGTACTATGGTCTTCAAAATATGCTCTTTGACCTCCTCATGGCCTTCCGGTAGCTGCACCATTACTTCCAAGCACACTATATCACCATCGTCAATTGCTTTCCATTGCAATGCATCGTGAGAAATCCAGAAGCAACTAGCAGTTTTGTTGAGTGGGCATTGGAGCTGGCTAGATTTGACATCAGCTTTGAAAGCATGGCAATCAAATAGATAGGGCCTTAGTAGAATTCATCTCTGAATAAACTTTAATACATGACCGAGAAATTCCAGAGACAATCGTGTCCGGTAGGGAAGCACCTCGGGAATGGATCATGTACTTCGATGGTGCTTTTTCGTTGCAAGGCAACGGTGCCCGAGTGCTACTTGTCGCACCTACCGGAGAGCACCTCAAGTATGTTGTTGACACATCAATTATCAATCATGAATTCTTATTGATAATTATGTTATTCTTGTCCATTATTTACCATTATGAAAATGAATAAAAAGGTTGAAAAACCACTAGACTACATATGACCTGAAATTTCAAGGAGAATATTTATGGAATATTTAAGAACTATTGGGCCAAAAGTATACAAGAGGGGCCACGAGTGGACCACAAGCCAACAGGGCGCCACCACCCCCTAGGGCGCGCCCAGCTACCTCGTGCTGTCCCAGGAGGTCTCCCGACCCCCCCTCTTCTCCTATATGGTGTGTTTGGACCTAGAAAAAATCACAAGGATACTTTCGGGATGAAGAACCACCGTCTTGAGGCGGAAACCTGGGTAGATGCCCTTTTGATCTTCGACAAATAGATTTTGCTGGGGAACTCATCTTTGGGAGGCAGAAGCCGAAGCCATCATCATCACCAACGCTTCCTCCTTTGTTAGGGAGCAATCTTCATCAATATCTTCACCAGCACCATCTCATCTCCAACCCTAGTTCATCTCTTATATTCACACGTTTCATGCTCTGGTTAGATTTATCTGAATTCTTCTTTCGTAGTTGTGGATGCTTGCTAGAGGTGGTAGTCATAAGTGAGTTTCTTGTTTAAGTAAGAACTACATCTTAGAACCGGTAAACCCATATATCAAATTATCAAAGTAACAAACGCGAATCAATTCAACATGATGACCATGACTAGATAGTAATTACCATCTGTCCTCGAGAGAGTTTGGCTCATATAAAAATACTTCATGGCCAGTCCTTTGCTATAAAATGGGTTGTGCAATCTTTCTGCATACTTTTTACTATTTTTACTTGTCACTTGTTATGAATTATCTTGCTACAAAAATATCTATCACTGTTATTCATAGCACTTGCAAATAATACCTTGCTGAAAACGACTTATGATTTCCTTCTGCTCCTCGTTCGGTTCGACACTCTTACTTACCAAAAGTATTATTCTTCATCCCCTATACTTCTGGGTCATCAAGACTCTTTTCTGGCACCATTGCCGGGGACTAAAGAGCCTTTGGTAAGTGGAAATTAGTTAGGAAACATTTTTGGTACGTTTTGAAATTTACTATTGCTTGTTACTATGGACGGTCACCCTTTGATTGGCTCGTTTGGGGCATCTTCGCCTTGAAAGGAAGTTTAAAAAGTTAGTCCTCCACCTATTCAACCTACTGAAATGTTTATTATGAGATTCCTTTGGGTATGCTCGAGAAAGCTAATCCTCATGATGTTATGACTCATCCTGATAATCAATTGATATATGTGTGTGAGGTTTGTGGATTATTTAAGCTTGTAGGTTTGCCTAGAGACAAAGTTAAGAAGAACGTTTTCCCTTTATATTTGGTGGGAAAAGTATTATTGTGGTATATGCTATTGGATGATATTGGATCATGGGACTGAAATCACATGAAGCTGAAATTTCATCAAAAAATTTATCCAATGCATCTAGTTCATCATGATAAAAATTTCATTTATATTTGTTGGCCTCATGAAGAAGAAAATATTTCTCAAGATTGGGGGGTTTAAATCTATGATGCACAACTGCCCGAATCATGAGCTCTTGAGATAAATGATTATACAAAAAATTTATGCTCGTCTTTCTCATGATGATCAAGTACAACACGATTCTTGTTGCACTCGATCTTATATGAAGACGACTTTCGAATTCAAATGGGACCTTCTCGAAGGAATTAAATGCAACTATGAATACTGGGTATTCGACAAAGGTAAATAGACATGTATGAAGCTTAAGTTTATTATGTTAAATCTTTTGGTGAAAGAGATAGTTTTCATAAGTTTAGTAGTAAATACGGGAATGATTCTTAGATAGTAGCTACTTGCAGCCAATCATTTGCTACTCATCTCGATCTCCCTAAGGAGAAGTGGTTTAAATGTCATAAACCTATTAAAAAATTATGAGAGGGACCAATTAAATTTAAGGATGAAGCAATTGTTTACCATGTTTGTCGAGTTGTACCTTCTTCTTATATGAAGAAACCGCCTTTTCCTGTTACGATTAGGGAACATGCTAAAGGTACCACTGTGGTTAATAAAAGATATGTTAGAAAACCCGAACTTCTAAACAAATAAAGGTGGAGCCTAATATTATTGTAGTCAAACATCTCTTAGTTGATAATGTTGATGGGCATGTTATTTACTTATGTAGTGAAGCTGCTAGGATTGAAAAGCCTGTTCGAAACAAGCACGACAAGCTAGATAAAAACTTAACTGTTGTTGGCGTGCCAGTTGTTTCTGTTAATATTGGAGAACATTGCTATAATGGTTTATGTGACATGGGTGCTAGTGTTAGTGATATACCTTTTTCCTTATACAAAGAAATTATGAATGCTATATCACCCTATGAGATTGAAGATTTTGATGTCACTATTAAACTTGCAAACCGAGATACTATCTCGCTACTTAGGATTGTTAGAGATGTTGAAGTCTTGTGTTGAAAAGTCAAATACCCAAATGAATACTTTTTACTTGGCTCTGAACAAGATAACTTTTGTCCCATTAGATTTGGCAGGCCTTTCTTGAGCACTGTTGATGCTGAAATCAATTGTGTCATAGAGAGAATCAATTTTATTTGGGAGAACTAGGAGAAGTGACACTTTATGGTGACTGAAGGTATAATACTCGGGCATAAAGTATCTGAACAAGGCATTGAGATGGACAAAGCTAAAGTTGATGCAATAGACAAAATGCCATGTCCAAAAGATATCAAAGGTATAAAGAAGTTTCCTCGGTCATGCTAGTTTTTATAGGCATTTCATTAAAGATTTCACAAAGATTTGTAGGCCACTAACTCATCTTCTTTAAAAAGATAGTACTTTTATTTTTGATGATGATTGTGTATAACCTTCGAAATATTTGAAAAAGCATTGATTTCTGCACCTATTGTCCAACCACCTGATTGGAATCTCCTATTTGAAATTATGTGTGATGCTAGTCATTATGCCGTTGGTGCTGTCCTAGGGCAAAGAGTAGATACAAAATTGGATGTTATTCATTATGCTAGTAAGACCGTAGATAATTCTCAAATAAATTATGCAACCACTAAGAACGAACTTCTAGCATTTGTGTTTGCGTGCGATAAATTTAGGCCTTACATTGCTGATTCCAAATTTACTATTCACACAAATCATGTTGCTATTAAATACCTCATGGAAAGAAAGATGCTAAACCTAGATTTATTAGGTGGGTGCTTTTACTTCGAGAGTTTGATTTGCATATTGTTGATAGGAAGGGAGCTAAAAACCATGTAGCAGATACATTGTCTAGAATGCAAAATGTTCTTGATGAGCCACTTTCTATTGATGATAGTTCTCCTCATGAGAACTTGCACCTATAAATACTTCGCATAGTACTCCTTGGTATGCACATATCTTAACTATACTGTCACTAAATATATACCACAAAATTTCACCTATCAACAAACGAAAATATCTTTTATGATTTGCGACATTAATATTGGGATGGCCCAGATCTTTATAAAGAATGAATGGATGGTTTTATTAGAAACTGTGTGTCATAGCATGAAGAGGGACAGATCCTACGAAAGTGACACTCCTAAATTTACGGAGGAGACCATGCTGGTGACAGAACTACACACAAGGTATTACAATCGGGTTTTTATAGGCCCACTCTTTTTAAAGATGCTCGTAAGTATGTCCTTTCCTGTGATGAATGTGAAAGAATTGGTAACATTGGTAGACATCAGGAAATGCCTATCAATTAGTCACTTGCTATTAAACCATTTGATGTTTGGGGATTTGATTATATGGGACAATTTTCTTCCTGTAATGGGTATACTCATATTTTAGTTGCTCTTGATTACGTTACTAAGTGGGTAGAAGCTATTACATCTAGTAGTGATTATCATAACACCTCTATTAAAATGCTTGAAGATATTATCTTTTCAAGGTTTAGAGTCCCTAGATATTTAATGAGTGATGGAGGTTAACATTTTATTCATGGTGCTTTCTGTAAACTGCTAGCTAAATATGATGTTAACCATAGGATTGCATCACATTTTCATACTTAATGTAGTGCCCAAGTTTAATTGAGCAATATAGAAATAAAATTGATTCTGCAAAAAGTCTATTACTAGATCTAGAAAGAACAAGTCTAAGAAACTGGATGATGCTCTATGGACTTATAGAACTGTTTATAAAAATACATGGGAATGTCCCCCTATATAATGGCCTATGGAAAAAATTGTCATTTACCTCTTGAGTTAGAACATAAAGCTTGAAATTAAAGAACTCAACTATGATTTTAAACTTGCTGGTGAAAAGATGATATTTGATATTAGTTCATTAGACGAATAGAGAACACAAGCTTATGAAAATCCCAAGTTGTTTAAAGAAAAAGTAAAAAGATGGAATGAAAAGAGAATCCAAACATGGGAACTCAACATAGGACACCTAATCCTTTTGTACAATTCTAATTTCAGAGTTTTTTGCAGGTAGGCTTGTCTCCACGTGGCAAGGCCCTTATGTTATTGAGGTGGTCTATCGCTCTGGTGCTATAAAGATTAAGAACTTTGAAGGAAAAACCCGAGAGTGGTAAATGGGCAAATAATTAAACACTACATCTCATGTATGCTACTTAATGTTGAAAGTAATATTATCCTAGTTATGACTCGAGAGGAACACATAAGAGAGACCTTCTGGACCACCCCAGGACATTGAAAAAAGGCACATATGTGGTATTGTAAGTAAACTAACTTCGACAATTCCAAAAATATAATTTCTATTGGTTTTTGTATTTTAGAAAAAATCCAAAACTAAAAAGGAGTCAGGGGACCCACGAGGACCACGAGCCAACAGGGCACGTCCACCCCACTGGGCGCGCCCTGTTACCTCATGGGAACCTCGTGTGCCTCCTCGACTACGTTTTCTTCCTGGACACATATTCTAACTCATAAAAAATCATTATATATACTCCCATATGTTTTGACCACAACATCAAGAATTTATCTTCTATTCTTGTTTCAGGCTGTTTTTCTGACATATCAGGATCGTCATGGGTGCACCAACCCTTCAAAGAAACATTACATATTTCGACGTTCACCGGGCATGCGTCCATACGACAAGGTGTACTTCGAGCTATCCTCGGGAGAGGAGGGTACACCAGAGGTCACCAAATACGTAATAAGGAAGAGCAAGGAGGAGGTCGAAGGATCCAATGGTGACTATGCCAATGATCCCTATGGTGCTTCTAACAAAGGAGAATCACCATTAATTCTTTGTGATGATGTTTCTTTACAAGAAATTGATGCCTTGAATGCCATGGAATCTGCCTCTTCGCAAATCATAGTGCTTACTACTGAAGTAATGTTGTTGGAAAACCAAAATCATGCTCTTCGGAGAATAATCAGTCGTCTGGAATACCTTTTGGAGAACAAGCCTACTACCACAACACCACCATCAACCAAGGAGGGCACTTGAGTACATGGGTATGGTCACCATCCTTATCTTGTTACAAGCTTTGGGGAGGTTCCCGGGTATCATATCACCATCACCTTTATCATTACCATCAATCTTAGTTTGATCTGCTTTGCTTAGAATTTTTGCTGTGAGATATATCTATCCTTTTAACCGTGTGTGAGAGTTATACAATAAAGATTAGTTGAGTTTATGTGCTTTACTCTCATGCATCTATCACCGTAGCATTGAAATACAATAAGTAAAAGCTCATATGCTAATCCCATGGGGAGTAATGACTTCACATAGAGAAGGTACAAGTGATACAAGTTGTTGGGAATAAGCAAGCATAACATTAGTCATTGATAAAATATATACAAAATAATAATAGAGGAGAGTTATTTACATACAAATAGACTATCTTGGACATCTTTTATGATTGTGAGTCCCCATCAAATGTTATATAATGATCAAGTGTTGATGTTGGACATGGAAGATACGTAATGATCATGATAGTTTACATTCACTAGAAGTTATATGGTCTTGGATCCCTTAACATGTCGTGCTTTCTTTATATGTCTTGCTAGCAAAAAAATTCCGCACCAACTATATATACTACTTGTGCATCCATAACCCTGAAATCCAATTTTTTTCCACGAGAGTCCACCATACCTACCTATGGATTGAGTAAGATCCTTCAAGTAAGTTGTCATCGGTGTCTCAAGCAATAAAAAATGCTCTTAAATATATATGATCTTTTATTGCAAGGGAAAAAAATGATCTTGTGAAGGCAAAGAAATAAAAGAGACTGAGTGCATAATAAAGTTAGCTATCATAAGGGGCAATATAAAGTGATGTTCCTTTGCATAAAGAGTTTGCACATCCAAAAACCATAAAGCGCATGACAACCGGTGCTTCCCTCTGCAAAGGGCCTATCTTTCATTTTCACGAGTGCATTTCTGCGCAAGAGTCACTAAAGTTTATCCTCTTCCCATCGTATTAACTCTCTAGTTGGCAAGCATCTTCTGTTGAGCATAGATCCGGAGACATATATCCAGTTGAACGTAGGTGATCATGAAACCTTATTATTGACATTGTCCTCGAGGTAAATAAGTTGGGAGAAAAAACTATCAAGCCCATATCTTCCTATGTGTCCAACGGAAACACTAGCTCCAAAAATATGCAATGAGTGCCACCGATCAAAGAAGACTAAATGATAGTTGAGTTTGTGAACTTGATAAAAAGAAAAGCTCTAACATAGGCTCTTCTCTATAATATGATGAATTATGATTGCCACAATAACTAAGAACATAGCTTTATGATTGTCAATAGTGATTATGCCTTATACTTCAAATATTGTGGATGGATTGTTACTTGCTTATGAGAAGCTATATGGTGAAAACATTGCTGCTATGTCAGTATTTATGATGCCCTCATGCCGGTATTCAATTTTTATTGACACCTCTCTCTCCAATCATGTGGTCATTATTATCGAGTTCGACTTTCGCTTGAGGACAAGTGAGGTCTAAGCTTGGGGGAGTTGATACGTCCATTAAGCATCATGAATTCTTATTAATATTTATGTTATTCATGTCCATTATTCCTGATTATGATACAATTCTAATGCCTTCTCTCTCTGAATTTCGAAGGTACATAACAAAGAGGGAAACTGATCGAAACTGGAATTATGGACTTCAGAATCATGAAACCGGTGAAAAATCATTGGATTCCAAATGACGTGAAATTTCACGGAGAATGTTGATGGAATATTTAAGAATTATTGGGTAAGAATATACCAGAGGGGGCACCTGTTGTAACGACTAAGATGCGACACTTTCCTTATTTTGGGAGGCCTCAAAATGGGAAAGAGTCGCATCTAAACGTTTTGCAAGCAGGATAAACATTGCAATACATAATAGATGGAAGAGCAATAAGATTTGGCTTACACTCCCCACAAGCTAAATTACAGATCCACACAGTCATTCATATTTCAGATAGAAAACAGGCTCGGACTACGGACAAGATAAACAACAAATGCTAATAATATACCTCCTTAATAGGCCCACGATCGTGACCAAGTGCCTCTAGTCCTCGGGGTACGTCACGTACAGCCGGCGAGTGTCCTCATTAAACTCCCACTTCAACTTGGTATCGTCGGAAGCATCTGCGTCTTGGGTACCTGTACTTGTTGATGGTTGTAGTAATCTGTGAGCCACAAGGACTCAGCAATCACATGACCCTGGCAGCGAATCTAGCCAAGTCATTAGGTGAGGTTGGGGTATGTGTTTGAGTTTGCAGCAACCTAAGCATTTATGGTGGATAACTTATGTTGAACAAGAACTAAGGATATGGTGGTCTATGCATGACGGTCATGAACTAAGAATAATCACTAAGTAAACCTGAACACCTACTTACGTCATTCATAACTCCACCGTGTTGTCCATCAGAGAAGGAGCTCTGAAGGAAACAGTTACGGTTACGCACAAAGTTGGCAGGTTTTTTAATCAAGTTACTTTAAGTTATCTAGAACCGGATATTAACAAAATATCCATGATTGCCACATAACCACAGGCACTACTTTCCGAAAGATTTAACCCTACAGGGGTGCTCCAACAAATCCATCATAAATTACCACAAGCCGCATAGAAATCTTCGATCACGAAAGTCGCGAGCTCGTCAGATTCCATAGTGGAAACCTCAATTCTGAGAAGACCCAAAGTCTCACCGAAATTCCAATGCACAAGATATCGTTAAGGTAAGACAAGTCCAACAAGACCCGCCGACGTGTCGACGAACCCGATAGGAGCCGCATATCTCGTTCTCAAGACACGACGAATGAGCACTACATACAGTGGTCGGATAGAAATCCCTCGAGTTGCCCCGGGTGGCCCCGCAAGTGGCTCCGGTATGGACAAACACCGAGGTTAGCGATTCCCTATGCGTTTTATTATTAAGTTGTTAGCAAATTTAACACCAAAGTTGGGTCTTCCCAAACAAGACTTAACGCTAAACGATTTACCAAGGGGGTTCCAATAACAACCTTTAACATGTTAGGAGCGCTCAGTTATGGAAGAAAACACCGGTAGCCGAAACTAAGGCGGCAAAAGCGGAACAAATCACCCGACAAACTGCTAGGACTTCCACCCTTCACCAAGTATATAGGTGCATTAATTAAATAGCATTTAAAGTAAGATGATAATCAAATTGCACATGTTATCACATGGACCAGCTTGCACCTCCAACTAGCAAAGCTAATGAAATGGTTGAGCAAGCCTAACTTAGCCAAACAATATTTTTTAGGAGGAGAAGTGTTAGAGCTTTCATGGCAATGTTTGATGGCCTATATATCAGGTGGTAGGAAGCGGAGAATAACGATGGAAACGAATCAACTATGCATAACAAAGCTAGAAACGGTGTCAAGGTCACGATGAGCTTGCTTGTGAAATCTTCAGAGTGGGACTCCTCCTGATCTTCCTGAATGAACTAACGAGACTCCTCGAACTCATTTCCCACACCCGATGCTACACAAAGAAATAAACAGCAAATAAACACCAGCAAATGATAATGCAAGATACAATATGATGCATGTATGGCACACATTTCAAAGCACGCAGAGAAATAATCCTACTCAAATGACAAAGTGCCACCTCATCACAAAATGGCACATTTGCATAACTTCTCAAAACTAAAATCGAGTTCCACCATTTGATTCCTTGGATTTTTCTACCCCAAATCCATATATCATACTCCTATACTTGCATGCATAAAAACACCACAAAACTGAAAAGGAAACCTACCCAGAATCACTCTATGTCAAAATGAGAGGTTGATTTTTACATATGGCAGATTTGGCATATTCCTCTTCTGGAATATTCCAGATATGGAAAATACACCACAAAAAATAAAATTAAACAACGCACACAATTATCAGGGGGGCATTGTTCATACTCACTAGGGCCCCTAGTGCATGAGAGGTGGGTTATGTGGCCCACATATTAGTGGCACCTACACACACCAGAATAAACAAAAATATAAAAGGGGTCTGGTGGGGGTCGAACCGACCACCTCTCTCTCTCACACACACGCACACACTCTACCACTAGGCTAAGTCAATGTAGTTCTCTAAACAGGGGAAGAATCCCATCCATTCTATATATTCTGCCAAATGCAACAAAGGGGAAAAACCTCAAAATATAAAAGGGGGCGCCACGGCTCAAACCCTTGATCAACTGCACAGGACTTCGCTGTGTTGCCATTGCGGTAGCGAAGGGATTCTGCTGGAGCAGAAGCATAAATTTACATATAATACCTCTCCTAATAATTATAGATATTCTAAAATATGTGGAATAAAAGGGGCGCTAGGGAATCGAACTCAAGGCCACAAAGTCTCTGGCTACGCAACGAACCAGCTGGGCTATTGGGGGATCTGCTCAAGGAGGTACTACTGGAAAACAGTAATTTGCCATCAGCCAGGGCTTTGCCTTCTGCTAGCTGATGGCAATGACCCTCTTTGCCGTCAGCTGACCTAAAGCGGACGGTAAAGGCCTCACTGATGGTAAAAAGAATATTTGCCATCGGCCAGGGCTTTGCCGTCCGTCAAATAGACGGCAAAGATAGTGAAGGCAGACGGCAAACCTATCCCACCCCACCTCTCCTCTCTCCCCACCCCACCCCGCCCCACCCCACCCCTTTGCCGTCAGCCTAACTAACTTTGTCATCTGCGACAGACGGCAAAGGGGATGGACCCCTAACGTTAACAGTCGTCGTGCCCACCCGCTCCCCCACTCTCTCTCCCCTCTCTCTCCACCCCAACCTCCACCCCCAGCGCCGCTGACGCCACCCCACCCCAGCGCCGCCGCCCCACCCCAGCACCGCCGCCCCACCCCACCCCAGCGCCACCGTCGCCACGCCACCCCACGCCCTCCTCGCGCCCCTCTCCCTGCGGCCCTCCTCCCCGCGCCTCTCCTCCTTGCGCCCCTCCCCCTGCGCCCCTCCTCCCCATGCCCTCCTCGGGCCCCTCCCCCCTGCGGCCCTCCTCCCCGTGCCTCTCCTCCCTCCGCCATCGGATCGAGGTCAGTTTTTTTAGCTTTGTTTGTAATAGTTTTGTTTAATTAGTTATAGGTCTTATGTTTGTTTTGACTTAGGTTTAGTTTTAGTTTAGGTTTAGTTTTAGTTTAGTTTACGTTTATGTTTAGTCTTAGGTTAGTTTCCTGTTTAGTAGAAGAAATTAAGAAAAAGTAGAATAAGAATAATAAGTAGAAGAAGAAAAAAGGAGAAGAAGAAGAAGAGCTAGAGGAGGAGGAGGAGAAGAAAAAGAAAAGAAGAAGAAGGAGAAGAACAATAACAGGAAAAAAGAAAAAAGAAAATAAGAATAAGCAGAAGGAGAAGAAGAAGGAGAAGAAAAATACGAGAGGAAGAGAAGAATAAGAGGGAAAAAGAAAAAAGAAAATAAGAAGAAGAAGAAGAAGAAGAAGAAGAAGAAAAATAGGAGAGGAAGAGAAGAATAAGAAAAGAACCTTGGTTAGCTCATGAATATTATATACTTAGCTTGTTTTCCTCTAAAATGGGATAATTAACCCATTTAGCTCAAAAAGACATAATTAGGTAATTTAGCTTCAACAAGAGGAGAAGAGGAGAAGAAATAGGCAAAATGAAAAGAAAGAAGAAGAAGAAGAAGAAGAAGAGAAGAAGGAGAAGGAGGAGGAGGAGGAGGAGAAGGCCAAGGACCTTCTAGTCTTTCTCCTCCTCCTCCTTCTCCTCCTTCTCCTCCTTCTTCTTGATTCCTTCTTCTTCTCCTCCTCCTCCTCTTTCTTCTCCTATTTCATATTATCCTTGCTTTAATTTCTCCAACAATGACATAATTAGCCCATTTAGCTCCAAAATGCCATAATAAGCTCAAAATGGCATAAGAACCTTGGTTAGCTCATGAATATTATATTCTTAGCTTGTTTTCCTCTAAAATGGGATAATTAGCCCATATAGCTCCAAAAAGACATAATTAAATAATTTAGCTCCAACAAGAGGAGAAGAGGAGAATAAATAGGAAAAATGAAAAGAAAGAAAGAAGAAGAAGAAGAAGAGAAGAAGAGAAGAAAAATACCTTTTCCTCCTTCTCCTTCTTCTCCTCCTCCTCCTTCTCCTCCTTCTCCTCCTTATTTTTGATTTCTTCTTCTCCTCCTCCTCCTCCTCTTCTCCTCTTTCATATTATCCTTGCTTTAATTTCCCCAACGATGACATAATTAGCCCATTTAGCTCCAAAATGCCATAATAACCTCAAAATGGCATAAGAGCCTTGGTTAGCTCATGAATATTATATACTTAGCTTGTTTTCCTCTAAAATGACATAATTGGAATATTTGTGTTGATCGGGTGGATTCACATGTGATAGTTGTCTCATCGCTGTGAGGTCTGCTGTGCGAAGACCTTCCCGTGCGTTGTACGAGGTATGCCCCTGGATTCGTGGGTCAGTACAAATTTCATCTCCTCCCTGCCCCGTCATTTACTGTGGCTCGGTTTCTTGATGAAACTTTCTAGATTTAGGTAATTCAATTTATTTATCAGTATGCGTGACCAGTATGCGTCTCCTGTTCGAAAGGGCGACATCTATAAATATGCATGTATTTGCATATTTATAACCGCCATCCTTTCGAATTGTCCAACATTATCCATGGACAGCCCGAGTATGTGTAGATTGGGTTCGTTTTCCCGTATGCTGTGCTCTGGATCCGATGCGGAATTTCATCAGTGCCTCCCCTGTTGTTCTCCGGATGCACATCCTCTCTGTTTATTGCGAAGACGTGTATCAGGAGAACAGCGGGGAGGTGCTGCTGAAATTTTGCGTTGGATCCGGAGCAGAGCATGGGAAAACGAACCCAATCTACACATACTCGGGTGGGATTAGGACCTATCTTTACCTATTAGCGTGTAGGTTGCCTGGACGTAATAAAAATGGCGAACCTGATTAACCGGTGAATATAAATGCTAAATTATATATAAATATATTTCTTCTGTCTTTAGTAGCTACACAAGATGAGTGATCGTGCGTGGATGTATACCGGTCACCCTAGTTAGAAAGAGATGACGAAAGAATGGTTTTTAAAAACAAAGGAATTTGTGAAAGCCGCATTCGCAAATGGCCAGGAAAGAAACTATTGCCCCTGTCCTGGATGCGACAACTATAAAAAGACGACAGAGGCTGTAATGATTAAACACCTGCAGAGGAGGGGTTTTAAGCCTAATTATACGGTGTGGACATTTCATGGTGAGTCTATGCAACGCACAAGAGCTGAGGTGGTCCGTCGTCGCACGGACGAGCATGGTACTGGGATCGAAGACATGGTGCAAGACTTTGATGATGCTCGGGATTCGGAAGATGAGATGGAGGAATCTGCAAAGGCCTTTTATGAAATGTTGGAGTCTTCAAAACGTCCTCTCCATGAGCACAATGAGCTCTGTTAGCTGGATGCAATTGCACAAGTAATGGCTCTGAAGGCTCACTTCAACTTGGGAAGAGAATGCTACGACGCGATGATGACACTATTTGGACGTTTGCTACCCAAAGGCCATGTCATGCCTGCAAACCTGTACCAGTCGTACAAAATACTTCGTGTACTTAAGATGCCCTATGAGAAGATGGATGCATGTGAGAAAGGATTTGTCTTATTTAGGAAGGAGTATGCACACTTGGACTATTGTCCCAATTGCGAGTCTTGCAGGTATCTTGTGGTAGACAACGGTATGGGTGAGAAGAGGCAGACCAAAATCGCAGTTAGTGTTCTTCGGTATATGCCAATCGTACCAAGACTTCAACGTCTTTTCATGGTCGAAGAGACAGCCAGACAGATGACATGGCACAAATTGGGCAAAAGAACCGAACTAGATGCGGATGGGAATAAGATGATGGTACACACATCGGATGGGGAAGCGTGGAAACATTTCGATGGATTGCATCAGGGTAAAGCGGCAGATCCAAGGAATCCTCGAGTCTGCGCCGCCACGAATGGTTTTAATCCCTTCGGCATGACGGCAACCCAATACAGTTGTTGGCCTGTATTTGTCATTCCATTGAATCTCCCCCCCCGGGCAGATTATGCAAAGAAAGAACATATTTCTGACGTTGAGAATTCCAGGGCCCAATTATCCGGGGAAGAATATGAATGTGTACCTGCAACCGCTTAAGGATGAATTGGAAGAAGCTTGGGAAAATGGGGTCAAGACATACGATGCCGCTAGAAAAGAAAACTTCAAAATGCATGTGTGGTACATGTACTCTATGCATGACTTGCCAGCGTATGCGCTATTCTCTGGATGGTGTGTGCATGGAAGGTTCCCGTGCCCCCAATGCAAGGCAGCTCTTCAGTTTCATTGGTTGAAGGAGGGTCGGAAGTATTCTTGCTTTGACTTGCATAGACAGTTCCTGGATCCTGACCATCAGTTCAGAAAAGACAAGAAGAACTTTACCAAAGGTAAAGTTGTCAAAAACTTGGCACCACATGCGTTCACAGGCCAACAGATCCTGGATCAGTTAAACGCCCTCGAGCCTGATCCAGAGCGTCTAGGGTATTTCAAGGGGTATAATTCAAAACATGCCTGGACTCACAAGCCATGCTTCTGGGATCTGCCTTACTTCAAAGACCTCCTTCTTCTACACAATATCGACATGATGCACACTGAAAAGAATATCGGAGAGGCTATTTTTGTTACATTGTTCGACATAGATGGGAAGACAAAGGATAATATTAAAGCTAGAGTTAATCAAGAGACACTATGTCAGAGACCATTACAAAACATGCGAGAAGGCAAAGGAAAGCAGAAGTGGTCGAAGCCAAAGGCCTGGTTCAATCTTGGAAGGCCAGCTATGAGGCAAATTATCTTGTGGGTCAAAATGCACTTGATGTTCCCCGATGGGTATGCAGGGAATCTAAAGAGGGGAGCGAGTCTTGAAAAATTAAAAATCTTTGGTCTCAAGAGTCATGATTGGCACATATTGCTAGAGCGGGTAATGCCGGTGATGTTACGTGGCTTTATTCCTGAGGATGAATGGCTAGTACTGGCGGAGCTGAGCTATTTCTTCCGTGTTCTTTGTGCGAAAGAATTGTCGCCTGGCGTGGTAGAAGACCTGGAGGAGTTTGCACCGGAGTTGTTGTGCAAGTTAGAGAAGATCTTTCCACCGGGCTTCTTTAATCCAATGCAGCATTTGATTTTACATCTACCAACCGAGGCAAGATTGGGTGGGCCCGTGCAAGATCGTTGGTGCTTTGCAACTGAGAGGATGCAGAAGACCCTTCGAGCTAAATGTAAAAATAAGCGTAGAGTTGAAGCATCGATGGCTGAGGCATTCATTACTGAGGAGGTGGCAAACTTTGTGACAGCACACTACGAAGCCAAAAATCATCATTTGCATAATCCGAAGCCTCGGCACAATGATGCAGACCCTAAAAAAGGTGGGTCCAACCTCATCCTATTCCAAGGGAAGCTCGCACCAGCCAGTGCTTCGAAACCAATAACGTTGGATGTCGAAGAATGGCAGAACATTTCGTTGTATATCTTCAACAACCTAACAGAAGTGCTGCCGTACATCGAGTGATTTCTCGGCACATTTTCCCGTAAATTCTAATTCATTTGAACTGCTCTTATTCCCGGATATTTCAAACAGCCGTTACGTCGTCAAATTCTCGGATGGAGCGGTTATCAAAAATGATTCCGTCGAAGAGTATGAGCTTCTATCAAAGACAGGAGGCGGCTATCCCGGTTTCATCTCTTGGTTCAAACAAACGGAATTATCAATAATGGACCATTTCATTCTTGGTCTAACTTGCGGCTAATGCAACAACCGTTTCGTATTGAACTTGTAGGCTAATTCAGAGTCTATGGACGCCGAATTGAGACAAGTCGCTAATGGTTTTGACTATAAGGTCCGTTCATTTGAGAAATACAACATCAACGGGTATCTCTTTCGTACCTTTGGCAAAGAGCTATCTATGCCCGACCGGAAATCTACAAATTGTGGTGTCTCTGCTATCGGCGAAGGTGTTATCGAGTATTATGGAAGAGTTGAAGCAATTTATGTACTTCAATTCTATGGTGAAAACCCACCGAACGTCGTAGTCTTCAAATGTTATTGGTTCCTGCCAAAGGAGACTAGAAGGACTCATGAACATATAGGACTAGTCGAAATCAATCCAAACACCCATTTAGATGTTCCCGATGTCTATATTACGGCTCAACAGGCGACCCATGTTTTCTACCTACCGTGGGCATGCCAAACGGATAAGAATCTGGAAGGTTGGTATGTTGTTTATGAAGTGCCGCCACATGTCAGACCACCTCTCCCAAATGAACAGGATTATGAACCTCACATTAACCCAGACACATATGATGGAGAATTCTTCCAAGAAACACGTCTTTCCAAGAAACGTTTCAAGAACCGCCGTGCTTCATCCAAGAACATGGAAGTAGACAGCGACAATGAATCCGACTCCAGCCCTGAGCCCGAACCAGAAGACCTGGAACTCGTAGAGGTTACTGATGCAGATGACCTGTCTATGCTTCAACGATTAAAGGAAGGCATTTCACAACTTCACGCCGTTGAACCCGATGAGCACGTCATTCATGAAGACATGCGTGATAGTGATGATGATGATGCATTTATTGATGATGATTATTAGTTTATAAGATTCACAACTCAAATTATATATATTTTAATCTTTATTATTCATGTACATATTATTATTCATGTCAGTCATTCAATTTTTTTATTATGTACTAATTTATTTTAATCTTTATCATGGCAGGTGTTGAAAGATGGTGGGCGCCGGTCCAGATCGCTCGACGGGTTCTTCCCAGGCGCCCCGTACGAGGGGTGGTACTTCCATTCCACCCCTATCTCTCCGTAGAGCCTTGGCAGACAGTCTTTCGACACCAGCCATGGGTTCTTCTTCGTCGGTGGCATTGCCCGCTGGGAGAGCTGCTGGTCGGGTAGGGAAGAAGGGGAAGGGTACAGGGAGAGGTGGTGGCCGCGGAAGATCCATGAGGACTGTTGAGCCGTCCTCGCCACCACCACCAGCTCATTCACCCGAGCATAGGACTAGTATGGTCGACCCGTTTGCGGAGGAGGCTACGGGGACTCCGGTCCAGGAGCCTGGTGTTCACGGGCATTCGTCCCATGAGACTCTGGTCCAGGAGCAGCCTCGGGTCGAGGTGCACTCGGCCCAGGAGCAGCCGGAGGAGACTACGGTTCCGGAGGCTTCACCCGACGTGGAGAGGTCCGGGTGGGAGCCTTGGCCGGATCGTACCGAGTTGCCGGATTGGACCGAGGGTCCGGGTGACTCAGGGGGCGGGGATGGCGGGGATGAGCTTACGGATAGCGAGGGCGATGTGCAGGTGGACGGGTCCCCGGCTACCGTCTACAAGCGTGGTAGTACACGTCTCCCGGTCGCCCCGGCTACCCGCGAGCAGAGGCCGCTGATTAAACCTGAAGGAGATAGGTAAGTATATTTACCCTTTTTTTAGCTTTTGCCTTCAAGTTTGTTCAAATATCTAATGCGCTGACCTTATCATACTGCAGGGGATGGGTACACCCTCTTGGAGTCCGTAGGCCGAACTCCGTCCTTGGTGTGCTTTGCCGGACAAATTTCCCGGGGTTTGTCACGTTGCCTGGTGAGGGTCAGGTTCCTACACTAGGATTTACCTGGGAGCACTACCAGGCTGCGCAGGCCCTGCCGGAGGAGATTATAGATGGTGCCTTGTGCCACACGAGGGCCGAGATGGTGATCAGGAGCTTTTGGGTAAATTATCCTTTTACATAATCTAAAATTAACAATATAGCTAATTATGGTACTAATCGGTGTTTTCACGTTTGATTGCAGACCTTCTATAGGTGTGAGGATGGATATGAGGAGGCGGCGGCCAGGGTTCTCGAGGTCGAGTGTAGGCGGTTACTACAGAACTTGCGCCACGAGGCTCGGCCGCAGGCTATTCGAGATTACTACGCCACGCGTGGTATTAAGAAGGAGAAGAAGGATTGCCGCGGAAAGTTTCTGAAGAAGGACAATACATGAAGGTAATTACCTATTCTTAAGTCCTTCTACGTAGTTTTCTTGATTTCATTCATAGGCGTAGCGCTGAAAATTATTTCTAATAACTTACAGGTGCCCCCGAGATGGTGTGCGGATAAGATGGATTGTTGGGAGGCGTTGGTTGATGAGTGGTGCACAGGCAGCTAGCGAGCCGTCCACGATAATGCGAAGGATCGGCGTAGCCAAATGGTTGGTGTGCCACACCATCAAGGCAGCGCCAACTTACTTCAGTTTGGATGAAACTCGGTATGTGGTTTGCTTCATGATTCATGCAATTCATTCTTATGCTAATATTTTGTTCCTCTCTTTTAGGCGCATCACAATAAGACTGAGATGCCACACTTGTACGACCTTTATGGCATGGCCCATACTGCCTCGTACAAGAAGGCGAAGGCATTCTCTGAGTCAGACCTAGATGATCCCAGTAACTTCACCAACATATCATCCCACCAGAAGCTCGTGGCATACAGGGACGCGGGGAAGGCTACGAAAGGGGATGACTTTAACCCTAGCCAGGAACCTTTGGAGCCAGAGCTGGTGATGATATCTGGTGGCGGGAGGCCCCATGGCTCGATAGCCATTGGAGATGGGATAATACTTTGTCCACTCACTCTTCCGGAGATAAAGGCGCGCCAGTCGAGCAACTGTCCTGAGATAACGCATCGTCCACGGCCAGTCGAACTTGCCATCGAGGTTAGTTGTACGGACTAAGAACACTTTCATCCATTTCATTATGTTTGTCACCATAGATCATTACTGTGGTAACGAGGAATGGTTTTTCGGGCTGCTCTTCAGAAAGAGAGAGCGGCAAACCAGGCTGCTCTTGAGAAAGAGAGATTGGCAAGCCAGGCTGCTCTTGATGAGAGGGACAAGAGCACGACACGATTTCTTGAGGAGGAGAGGGCCCGGAATGAGGCGGGTCAACGGGCCCTGTACGAGCTTTTTGTGGTATGTTTTTTTTCACATTAGCCAAATCATGTGTGTAATGTCTGTTTAATTACTAACTAATACGACCCACTCTTCAGGGTCTGTGCAAGAAGAGCGGTCAAGTCCCTCCGCCGATGCCCGTCTTCTCTTCGATTGGCACGGTGAGTTTCATTATAAACTAGTATTAATAATTGAGTGTCATCATGCTAACTGAGACATTGCAAAATATCTTTTCTGCAGAATAACTCCCGAGCGGCATCGCACGACCCTTCTCCAGGGCAACCGTCTCCAAACGAAGCCGGCGCGAGCAACCGTGGTGTTTCTCCTCCTTGATGACCACTACGGTAAGTTTCTCCTCCAAACTTAGCTTGTTTTCCTCTAAAATGAGATAATTAGCCAATTTAGCTCCAAGAAGACATAATTAGGTAATTTAGCTCAAAAAAGACATAATTAGGTAATTTAGCTCAAAAAGACATAAAGAGGAGGAGGAGGAGGAGGCCAAGGCCAATTTGGCGTCCCAGCCGCCAGAATGTCATCGTGAGGGCGTCGAAGTCCCACACGATGGGCCCGAGGGTCTGGAGAAAGTCCACACCGAGGATGAAGTCGAAACAGCCGAGGTCGATGCCGGCACAGCTAATGGAAAAGTGTTCGCCCCCGATGGTGATGGGAACGTCGCGGGCGAGTCCATGACACTGGAGGCGGTCACCGTTCGCCACCGTGATCCGAAGGCGCACCCCGCCCGTGGTCGGAATAGCTAGACGACGCATGGTTGCCTCGGGCAGGAAGTTATGAGTGGAGCCCGTATCCAGCAGGGCGACCAGCTGCTCGCCCTGGATCGTCACGGGCAGCAACATGGTCCGCTCATGGCGGATGCCAGCGAGGGCGTGGAGAGAGACGACGCAGGCCGTCGCCGTAGAATCTGCGGCCGGGTCTGGTGCATCGTTCGTCTCGTCCGCCTCGGTGTAGTCGACCGTCTCCAAGTAGAAGAGGCGGGGGCAGACATGTGTCGGCGTGTAGGGCTCATCGCAGTTAAAGCAGAGACCCTGACGTCGACGCTCCTGCTGCTCGGCCGGGGACAACCTGCGGAAGGTCCGTGTGGCGGACTGAAGGTCGGGGGGTTCCCGGAGCTCGACATCCATGCGAATATGGTCCGGTAGGCCACCCACAAAGAGCTCAGCACGCTGAGACGCGGATATGCCTGGCGCGTGGCATGCCAGGGCTTGGAATCGGTCGGCGTAGTCCTGGACCGTTGAGGTAAACGGTAAGCGGCCGAGGGCTGCCAGTCGGCTGCCACGGATGGGGGGGCCAAATCGGAGAAGGCAGAGCTCGCGAAAGCGGTCCCACGGTGGCATGCCGCCCTCGTCCTGCTCGAGGGTGTAGTACCAAGTCTAGGCAGTACCACGGAGATGATAGGACGCGAGCCTGGTGCGATCCGACGTGAGCGTCCGCTGCCCCCGAAAGAACTGCTCGCACTGGTTGAGCCAGTTGAGGGGGTCTTCCGCGCCGTCGTAAGTGGTGAAGTTCAGCTTAGCGAACCGAGGAGATGTCGGCCCGCCGTGTCCGGGAGCCGCGGATGTCAGTGGCCTCGTGTATGCCGGGTCGGGAAACTCCGGGCCGTAGGGCGCCGAGCTGGAGGACCGCTCGAACGGCAGAGAGGGCGCCGTGTGTTCCGGTGCCGGGGTATAGATCGGACCCGGAGATGATCCGGCTGCCCACGCGGGAATTGGTGATGGCGATGACGGGAACTGCACCTGGTGCAGGGGCCGACCGGTGGTTCGGGGCACTGGAGGTGCTGCTGTCGATGGCGGCGGCGGCTGCTGGTGCGGCGCCGGAGCCTGCGCCGTGGTGGCCGGTAGCGACTGGTGGGGCAGCCCCCCCAGTGGCGCGGTGGTGGCCGGCCACACCGGCCAGGGAGTGCCCGCGGCGTGGTAGTGCTGCAGCAGCAGCTGCGGCGGCGGCGGCGGCGCCCCTCCGTGGAGTGGCTGGAAGGCCGGGGTGGCCCACGGTAGCGACGGCGGCCCGTAGGTAGTGGGGGCGACGCTCGGCGGCGGGGGTTGGGTCCCAGCGAGGTAGAGGTTGATGCCTCGGACCGCTTGGACAAGCTCCCACAGGGTGCCCGATATCGCCTCGGGCGAGAGTATGGGGAGCGGCTCCTCCGCGGTGATGATCGGCACTGGCGAGGGAGCGGTCCCGGACGTAAGCGGCAGCGGTGGCGGGGCGGTGGTGGTGGTTTGCAGCAGTGGGGCGATGGTGGTGTTGAGCGGCGGCGGTGGTGGAGGGAGCGACATGATCAGCCTGGAATCTCTGGATACCAAATTGGTAGGACTGGGGTTCCTACCGGGCCTCCGGCGTAGGTTGTAAGGGCTGGGAGGAGGGGAGCGAGGGCTGGAGCGGACGCGCCGGCGAGATGGCGCCGTCGCGGCTATGGTTAGGTGCGGCGGAGGCTAGGGTTCCGGCTCCTTGGAGAGCCGGGCAATAGAAGATAATTTCTTTATTGCTTGATCTCAATTTATGTCTTACAACTAGTATTTATAACTCGAGCCTAAGATAACTTTCCTAAAGTAATTTACCTAAGCTAACTTGCGGGCCAAGCCGCTAATATTAACGCCCAATGGGCCTACGCCGGCCATAGGCCAAGCCGGTCATAACAGAGGAGGAGGAGGAGGAGGAGGAGGAGAAGGCCAAGGACCTTCTATCCTTCTCCTCCTCCTCCTTCTCCTCCTCCTCCTCCTTCTTCTTGATTTCTTCTTCTTCTCCTCCTCCTCCTCTTTCTTCTCCTCTTTCATAATATCCTTGCTTTAATTAACCCAACAATGACATAATTAGCCCATTTAGCTCCAAAATACCATAATAAGCTCAAAATGGCATAAGAACCTTGGTTAGCTCATGAATATTATATACTTAGCTTGTTTTCCTCTAAAATGACATATTTAGCCCATTTAGCTCAAAAAGACATAATTAGGTAATTTAGCTCCAACAAGAGGAGAAGAGGAGAAGAAATAGGAAAAATGAAAAGAAAGAAGAAGAAGAGATGAAGAAGAAGAGAAGAAGGAGGAGGAGGAGGAGGAGGAGGAGGAGGAGGAGGAGAAGGCCAAGGACCTTCTATCCTTCTCCTCCTCCTCCTCCTTCTTCTTGATTTCTTCTTCTTCTCCTCCTCCTCCTCTTTCTTCTCCTGTTTCATATTATCCTTGCTTTAATTAACCCAACAATGACATAATTAGCCCATTTAGCTCCAAAATACCATAATAAGCTCAAAATGGCATAAGAACCTTGGTTAGCTCATGAATATTATATACTTAGCTTTTTTTCCTCTAAAATGACATAATTATCCCATTTAGCTCAAAAAAGACATAATTAGGTAATTTAGCTCCAACAAGAGGAGAAGAGGAGAATAAATAGGCAAAATGAAAAGAAAGAAGAAGAAGAGATGAAGAAGAAGAGAAGAAGGAGGAGGAGGAGGAGGAGGAGGAGAGGAAGAGGAGGAGGAGAAGGCCAAGGACCTTCTATCCTTCTCCTCCTCCTCCTTCTCCTCCTCCTCCTCCTTCTTCTTGATTTCTTCTTCTTCTCCTCCTCCTCCTCTTTCTTCTCCTCTTTCATATTATCCTTGCTTTAATTAACCCAACAATGACATAATTAGCCCATTTAGCTCCAAAATACCATAATAAGCTCAAAATGGCATAAGAACCTTGGTTAGCTCATGAATATTATATACTTAGCTTGTTTTCCTCTAAAATGACATATTTAGCCCATTTAGCTCAAAAAGACATAATTAGGTAATTTAGCTCCAACAAGAGGAGAAGAGGAGAAGAAATAGGCAAAATGAAAAGAAAGAAGAAGAAGAGATGAAGAAGAAGAGAAGAAGGAGGAGGAGGAGGAGGAGGAGGAGGAGGAGGAGAAGGCCAAGGACCTTCTATCCTTCTCCTCCTCCTCCTTCTCCTCCTCCTCCTCCTTCTTCTTGATTTCTTCTTCTTCTCCTCCTCCTCCTCTTTCTTCTCCTCTTTCATATTATCCTTGCTTTAGTTAACCCAACAATGACATAATTAGCCCATTTAGCTCCAAAATACCATAATAAGCTCAAAATGGCATAAGAACCTTGGTTAGCTCATGAATATTATATACTTAGCTTTTTTTCCTCTAAAATGACATAATTATCCCATTTAGCTCAAAACACACATAATTAGGTAATTTAGCTCCAACAAGAGGAGAAGAGGAGAAGAAATAGGCAAAATGAAAAGAAAGAAGAAGAAGAGATGAAGAAGAAGAGAAGAAGGAGGAGGAGGAGGAGGAGGAGGAGGAGAGGAAGAGGAGGAGGAGAAGGCCAAGGACCTTCTATCCTTCTCCTCCTCCTCCTTCTCCTCCTCCTCCTCCTTCTTCTTGATTTCTTCTTCTTCTGCTCCTCCTCCTCTTTCTTCTCCTCTTTCATATTATCCTTGCTTTAATTAACCCAACAATGACATAATTATCCCATTTAGCTCCGAAATACCATAATAAGCTCAAAATGGCATAAGAACCTTGGTTAGCTCATGAATATTATATACTTAGCTTGTTTTACTCTAAAATGACATAATTGGAATATTTAGCTCAAAAAGAAGGACAAGGAAGAAGAAGAAGAAGAAGAGAAGAAGAATAGAAGGAGAAGGAGAAGAATAAGGAGGAGGAGGAGAAGAAGAAGAAGGAGGAGGAGAAGAAGAGAAGAAGAAGGAGAAGGAGGAGAAGAAGAAGGAGAAGGAGAAGGAGCCCTCCTTCTTCTCCTTCTTCTTCTCTCCTTCTTCTCCTTATTCTTCTCTTCTTTTTTCTTCTTCTCCTCCTCCTTCTCCTTCTCCTTCCCCTTCCCCTCCTCCTCCTCCTCCTTCTTGTTTTTCTTCTCCTTGTTCTATTATTGCTTCTTCTCTTTCTTCTTAAATTTAGCTTATTTGTCATATATATGTGGTTGTTCTTCTTCTACTTACTTTCTTATTCCCATTTTGCATATTAGATGTACTACATGCATGGAAGCTGGCCTTGGAGTGCTTTAGTTTCCGTTTTTATTTGAGTTGATGAACAATGTGTTGGTTCTTTGTATGTGTTGATGATCAATGTGTTGATGAACAATATATGTGCAACTATATGTATGTACATATGGATGAAACTTCGTATGTGTTGGTTCTTTTGATATATGGGATGTATGTTGATGAACAAATGGCATTGATGAGCTTTATATTTATATCATATATGTGTTGTGATCTATTTATGATATATGTGCTCTGAATTATATGTATATGTGATGTGAAATAGACAAAATAAATAAAAGTGGGACAATATAGGATCTTTGCCGTGTGCGAGCTGATGGCAAAGGCCTTTGCCATCAGCCAGCAGACGACAAAGGTGCCACGTGGCGCCCAGCTGTGCAACCTGGGCAGTGGTAGCTGGCCATATAGTCTCTTTGCCGTCTGCCTGCTGGGTGGGTAGACGGAAAAGAAGAGGGCACAGATGAGGGGGTAGAAGACAAAAGTGGAGAGAGGGGGGAGGGGAGGACACGGCTGACGGCAAAGATAGTCAAGAGGGCAGACGGCAAAGATGGAGGGGGGAGGGGAGGACACGCCAGACGGCAAAGATAGTCAAGGGGGCAGACGACAAAGATGGAGGGGGGGAGGGGAGGGGAGGAGAAGGCAGACGGCAAAGCTTGACCGGGAGGCAGACGGCAAAGATTGCCGAGGAGGCAGACGGCAAAGGCTCCGTTAACCCCTAACGGAGGCAACGCCTCTCGGCTGCCGTCCCAAACTCTTTGCCGACTGCACCTCAGGAAAGCAGACGGCAAAGAGCTTTGCCGTCCGCTTTAGGGGGGCAGACGGCAAAGAAGGTCCTATGCCGTCGTAGGCTGACGCAGAAAATTTGCCGGCCGTGACAATCTTTGCCGTCTGTGGTACTGTCTTTGCCGTCCGGGTATTTGTCTTTGCCGTCTGTGATGGCAGACGGCAAAGAAGGTGATTCCTGTAGTGAGGGGAGCTCTGAGCCGGAGGGGGCTCGGTCGATCTTGAGCACCGGGGCTCTTCTTGCTCGAGGGTGTGGCTAGGGAGGTGATTGGGGTCTAGGTGGAGTCGAGTGAGGGGTGTTGGAACGAGGGGGTGGCCTTATATAGGCCCGCGATGATGCACCGGTGGGAAACGCCAGTGTTTTCGCCGTGGTACACAGGGGGCACAAAGAGGGGTTGGGGTCAAAACCACGGTCTCATGATGTGGTTTTGGACCTCCGAGATCACTGCAAGAGAGGGGATGACGAGTGGCATGCCCGCGTGGCGGCGCTCCTCTGGCCGAACCTGGTGCGCGCGGGCAAGCGTCGCACCAGCTCTCAGCATGGGAAAGGAGCAGCCCTGGGGGCTGCTTGATGCAGTGGAGCTATCGGGGGAGAGGACGGACACCGCGGGGAGTCTGGAACTAGCCGTGAAGAACGTCCCCAGCTCGGTTGCTCTTTGTAGCACGCCTAGAGCACACCTTTTGCATGCCACGGCATGCTGGCACGGTCTGGGGCGCCTTGGACGCATCCGGCATGTCCTTGGCCCTTGCTTTGAGATGCCTAGCCTTTTGAATCCCGTGGGAGCATCGACTAGTCAAAGGAGAGGAGGAAAACAGATGCTGTAAGCCTTGGGCTGAAGCTTAGATTGGGGTTTTGGATTTTCTACTTAGAACCAGAGAAGGGCCACTCTTCTGGAGTTGGGCATTGATGCTGGCCACCTAATCTAGGAGTTCGAGGGAAAGGGAATGGGTGTACCTAGGGTTAAGAGGGGTTTTTCCATACTGTCAGAAGGTGCTCGACAGTTGTTTGCGGTGGTTACATTCCACCACTGGCTATGAAACTTAACACGACTAGGTTTGGTGCAAAAACATGAGGCTATGCCAATTTTCAGCTCCATTGGACAAGTTTAGCAATGTAAACTTTAAATCACTCCTAAATGGCCAGATATGTCCCTTCCAAAGGGAGTGTGGTCAAATCGAGTCCCACAAATCCCATTTATGGTCGGGAGTCCTCATTTGAGGTATTAGGCACTCCTCCAAAGTTTCAACTCCATTGGATAAACTTTGCTATGTAGAGTTGCACTAACTTCATACTGGACATAAAGGGTTTTGGAATTATTTTGTGACCCTAACCACCTTGGATCAAGGTGAAACTTTATATGAGCACCAAATATGGCTTAGGGAGGTCACTGGAATTTTCTAGGAATTTATTGAGAATATTTCCTTTGGAAATATTTCAAAAGGTCAAAACACACATAATAGGTTTTCAGGGTTTTAATCAATTATTTATAATATAAATAGGGGTTGAGAATCTTATGTATGGAAAATATATGTCCTCTAAGTATCTCCAAATTTTCTCAGATTTTTAAGGCAAAAAAGTATTTTTTTTTCATATAGGAATATCATTTCTAGCCTTAGAAATGGACATGCAAATAAAATAGGAAGATAATTTATAAAATAATTATTTCATGGTTTTGGTAAACTAAAATAGTTTTAGAACCAAATCACCAACTTTGGGTGAAAGCACTCTCTTGCCATCAAGGACATGTAGTGCAACCCAAAGCAGGGTTTGAAATAATCAGAAATAAGAAAAATGATTTTGAGAATATTTAAGTTATGAAAAATATGGTTTGTCATATCACACAATCAAGCATACAAGCATACAATGACAACCATGTCACTCACATCATTGATTTTGAAATTTTTTAATAAACTCAGATTTTTGAACTACACTAAAAGTGAATTGAAAACACGGTGTGACACACCTATCCCCCTTACAAGAATCTCGTCCCCGAGATTCCTAAGCTAGGTGCTAAAAAGGTACGAATATTCAGATCGGAGATAGTCTTCACGCTCCCATGTTGCTTCTGCCTCGGTGTGGTTTCTCCACTGAACCTTGAAATACTTGATGGCGCGGCTTCTTGTGCAACACTCTACTTCATCCAAAATGTGTATTGGCCTCTCACGATAAGTGAGATCTGGCTGGCGGTCGATGGCCTGATGGTCAGTGTCCTTATAAAGATCCGAACGATTGGGCGCTTGCAGACATTTCCGGAGTTGTGACACGTGGAAGACGTTGTGCACACTCGAAAGATCACGAGGTAGCTCCAACTGGTAAGCAACTTCTCCACGCCTTGTCGTGATCTTAAAAGGACCAATGAACCTTCGAGCAAGTTTTCCCTTGATGTGGAAACACTTGGTTCCTTTCAGAGGTGTGACAAGGAGGTACACGTGGTCTCCGGGAACGAACTCCACTTCTCTGCGGTGAGAAACCGCATAGCTCTTTTGTCACGAATTGGTTTCCTTCAAGTTTTCTCGGACAAGCTGCACCTTATCGTCTGCCTCTTGCAGAACTTCCGGCACGAAAATAAACCCTTCGCCGGTTTCGTACCAGTTGAGCGGGGTGTGGCACTTTCGTCCGTACAACACTTGAAATGGGGCCATCTGGAGACTGCACTGGTACGTGTTGTTGTATGAGAACTGAGCGAATGACAAACAGTCTTCCCATTTGGCACCATGTGCCAAGACACAAGCATAGAGCATATCTTCGAGTGTCTGATTCACTCTCTCCATCTGTCCGCCCATGTGCGGGTGGAAAGCGGTGCTGAAAGAGAGATTGGTTCTGAGGTCTTCTTGGAACATCTTCCAGAATCTCGAGGTGAACTGCGTGCCTCGGTCAGATACAATCTCCTTGGGAATTTCGTGTGACTTACTATACAATGGATATACAAGCTAGCCAATTGGCTTCCATCAGAAGTGGTGTTGACTGGAATGAAATGGGCCACCTTGGTTAGTTGGTCGACAATGACCCATATGGAATTGTGCCCTTTGCTTGATCTGGGAAGACCAGTGATGAAATCCATGCCGACTTTGTCCCACTTCCATCCAGGCAATTGGAGAGGTTGTAGCAGTCCGGCAGGTCGCTGGTGTTCAGCTTTGACTCGCTGGCACACGTCGCACTTGGCAACATAAGACGCTATTTCCCTCTTCATGCCATGCCACCAGAATTTCTCTCGGAGGTCTTGATACATCTTGGTGCCACCGTAGTGAATAGAGTAGTGTGTGTCAAGGGATTCCCGTAGGATCAAGTCCTTGAGTTCCACCTTGTTGGGTACGCATAAACGCTTCCCAAGCCACACAACTCCTTGATCATCCACCAAGAATTCTGGGGACTTGCTTTCCTGGATCTTCTTCTTGATGCCTTCGATGCTCTTGTGCCCCTTCTAGGCCTCCTTGATGTCGTCTTCCAGCGTTGGTTTGACTTCGAGGTTTGCCAGGAATTCTGGTTCAACTAGCTCCTACCCGAAGCTTTCATTTTCTTCATACAAGGCGGGTAGCCTTTCCTTGAGCATAACATTCAAGGTGCTGCCTGCTTGCTTAAGGCATGGGCCACCACATTGGCCTTACCGGGGTGGTATCGAATGCTGAGGTCATAGTCTTTGATGAACTCCAACCATGTTCTCCGCCTCATATTCAGTTCTCTTTGAGTAAAGATATACTTCAAATTCTTGTGATCAGTGTATATTTCACATCGCTTTCCCAGAAGGTAATGTCGCCATGTCTTCAGGGCATGCACTACTGATGCCAAATCGAGATCATGGGTGGCATAGTTCTCCTCATGCGGGTTCAGTTTCCATGACAAATACGCCACGACTTTGTCGTTTTGCATTAGGACTCCACCGAGCCCGGTTCTGGAGGCATCACAATATATCACAAAATCCTTGCAAATATCAGGAGTAGCCAATACCGGGGCGGTAGTCAATCTCTTCTTCAACTCCTGGAAGCTTGCTTCACACTCCGGTGTCCATTCGAACTTCTAGCCTTTCTTCAAGAGCTGCATTATGGGTCGAGCGTTGCGGGAGAATCCTTCTATGAACTTGTGGTAATATCCCGCGAGTCTGAGGAAGCTCCTGACTTCCTTCACATCAATTGGTGAGTCCGAGTTGGCTACCATAGTAATCTTAGAAGGATCGACCGCCAATCCGTTTGCCGTCATGGTATGACCCAAGAATCCAACATCGTGCAGCCAGAATTTCCATTTGTTGAACTTGGCATAAAGTTGTTGCTCTCGAAGCTTCTCCACACTAACCTCAAGTGTTTCTCATGCTCTTCTTCGGACTTGGAGAAGATTAATATGTCATCGATGAATACGACGACAAACTTGTCCAGGTATTCCATGAAGACCTTGTTCATGAGGTACATGAAGTAGGCTCGGGCATTTGTCAACACAACTGACATGACAGTGCACTCGAATAGACCGTACCGGGTCACAAATGCAGTCTCGGGTATGTCTTCAGGTCAGATCTTCAGTTGGTAATATCCAGATCGGAGGTCGATCTTGGAAAATACCTTGGCTCCATTTAACTGGTCAAACAAGTCTTCAATCTTGGGGAGTGGGTACTTGTTCTTGATCGTGACTCCATTGAGAGAACGGTAATGGACGTAGAGTTTGATGGTCCTATCCTTCTTAGACACGAACATAACAGGTGATCCCCAAGATGATGCACTCGAACGAATGAATCCCTTGCTGAGTTGCTCATCCAGCTGCTTCTTCAGCTCTGCTAGGTCTTCGGATCCATCTTATAAGGCTTCTTAAAGATAGGCCTTGACCTGGGCATGACCTCAATGATGAAATCAATGTCTCGGTCGGGAGGCATCCCTGGTAGCTCATCAGGAAATAAATTCGGGTATTCACAGACTATTAGCACTCGGTCTAGCTCTTCTCCCGATATGCTATTAACCCACGGAACTCGAGTGGATACAGGCTCAGGGACATACTTGACTTTGACCCCTTGGTCGCTTGTCATGGTAATAGCCTTGTTGGCACAGTCCAAGATGCTCTGATGCTTGACCAACCAATCCATTCCAAGGATTACTTCTAAGCGTTGCGACTTAATGACGATGAGAGTTACTAAGAAGCCTATCCCACTAATATTGATCCCGCCTCATCTACATCCTAGGTTGGTCCTTAGCACTTCTCCCGGGGTATGTACTGCCATTTTCCCGTTAAGTAGGGTAGGCTTCAAACCACATTTTTCCGCAAATTTGTGAGTAACAAACGAATGCGAAGCACCACAATCAAACAATACTGTTTACGGGGTGGAGTTGACGAGGAACGTACCCATAATGTAGTCCGGGTCTTCCTATGCCTCTTCTGTGGAGATGTGATTAATACATCCCCTGCGTGGTACTGCTGGTTCCGGGGAGTCTGTTTCCTGCCTGGTGCTCCTTGACCTTGTCCCTGATTTGGCGTATTCGGGCACGGTGTGTCGGGCTTCTTGTTGGGGCACTGCCTGGAATACTGCCCAGCTTGTCCGCATCCAAAACAGGCAACTTGTCGCGAGATGTTGGTCTTGACTCCACTGCTGTTCGGTGCTTTGAATGTTGGCTTTGTGTTGACTTGCTACTGAGGATGGTAGTTCTGGCAGAATGTTGGAGCCTTATACAACTGCTGTTGGTAACTGGGTCTTGTTGGAGCTGACTGCCATGGGCGTGGTTTCGGGTTATTGGGTCCTCCACTACCCATCGGCTTGCGCTTACGGGTGTCGTCCATTGCACGACGGTTATCCTCCCACATGAGGGCCTTGTTAACTAGACCGCAAAAGGCCCGACATTCACAAACAACTAGTTGATACTGGAGTGACTATTGCAGTCCTTCCATAAAGCGTTAAACTTTTGCGGCCTCAGTGTTAATGTCCTCTGGTGCATATCTCGAAAGGAAGATAAACTTCTACAGATACTCCTTGACGGTTCGACTGCCTTTCCTTAAAGATCGGAATTCCCGCTTCTTAATGGCCATCATTACGGGTGGAATGTGAGCAGCACGGAATCCTTCCTTGAATATTTCCCAAGTGATAACTTGCCCCTCTCGCATGATATGGAACCTGTCTCACCAAGCTGTGGTCGTGCCTCCGAGACAGTGAGAAGCATAAAGGACTTTCTCGCAATCATCGGTGTACTTGACCAGCACGAGGAGGTCTTCGATAGTGCGGATCCAGTCATCGGCATCCAATGGTTCAGTCGTGTCCGTGAATATAGGAGGCGTAGTCCGCATAAACTCATATAGAGTAGAGCGACCGCTGCCATTTATGTTTTGTGGTGGGTTGTTAACCAAGACTTGAGCCAGTTGTTGGATGGCGGCATTATTGGCTTGACGTTCCTCTCAGAGAGCTTGGAGGAACTGACCCACAGTCAGGCTCTCTGGATGAGGCGGTGGCGGAGGAATATCGCCTTGCTGCTACTCATGCTGATCTCCAGCTTGAGCGTTCCCACCGATTCCCTGCTGCTGGCTAGAGGAGGCAGAGCCATGCTTGTCGAAGGTGCTGGTTTGAGTTGAAATCACCATCTTGTCAGGAGAGTATACATGTCAATACGCTGAATTGGACGGGAATCATAAGGGATGATGCTATGTATAGGTTCACATGAACCTATACATGGACTCACTAGGCTTCGAGAAAACTCCTAATTGCCTAAGTCGTACTCCTAAGCGGCGGATTGCTCGGTCTCATAGGCAGGTTCTGCAGGGTCTTCGTCTTCATCTTCCTCGATGCTTTCCTTCTTGAGATGTGTGGGAGATGGAATTGGTCCATCACAACATCTCTTAGTTGGTGAAGTGGCGAGGAGCTCAGTGTAGTCTTCCGCGGTCAGACAACGACTCTGAATAGGAGTGGCCAGGAGCGGTGGTACTACTCCTCGAAGGCAATGGTTGACTGCTCTCCAGGCGCTCCTTCCATCTTGACCTTGCG
This sequence comes from Hordeum vulgare subsp. vulgare, assembly GCF_904849725.1. Classification (NCBI taxonomy): domain Eukaryota; kingdom Viridiplantae; phylum Streptophyta; class Magnoliopsida; order Poales; family Poaceae; genus Hordeum; species Hordeum vulgare. The sequence goes on along the minus strand of NC_058523.1, from coordinate 289,865,209 downwards.
GGTCTTCATCTTCTCTAGGTGAAGTAGCTCCTTGACTTGGTGCAGTTCTTGGCGAAGCTTCATCGACTCCTTGATCAAAAGGTGAGTCAAGATGTCAGTGGAGAGGCTGAAGTAGGTCTGAAACCATAGTGGCGTCCCGTCCTCGGAAGATGGGTTGAGTGTCCAACTCCCTTCAATCCCGTCTTTAATAAAAGGCATGTGATGAGTAGTTAGTTTGTTAGCCATCTCGGGAAGGATGTCGCGGAGACGCATGAGCGCATCTCGTCGGGTTGTCTCCACTCCCAACATCAGATCCTCCATTTGCGGCCCTTCAAAGAACCAACTAGTTGGGGAGTCGTTAGCCTTCACTATCATGTCCACGTGATATTCCTTGGTGTCGGCGTTGACCCAGTGCTCGTGGTAAAGGAAGATGGGCATGTGGCATACATGACACTTCTAGAGGCTATCTCCCAAAAGTAGGGGAAAGCCCGCCTCCGGAAGCATCTCAGGTACGACGATCATCTACAAGGTTGTAGGAGAGGGTTAGAAATTTTTGATGGGTGCAAAAATCTCAAGTATAAAGGCTGAGTGCACTACTCGTCTCGGCTATTGTCCATGCTACCTAAGGCTTCCTACAGTCAGGATGGCTCTGATACCATTTCTGTGGGGACCCCGACTTACGATTCGAGATCGTCGAATGAATGTGCTCAGTGATCCCAAAGATCAATGCTCATCGAACATACAGATGCTGAATAATAAGAGTCTTACATCCAAGTACCGAATTATTACAACACATGACCAAATGGTCAAGTTCACAAGGTAGGGCCTATACGGCCAAATCACACTGATACAACTAGTAGCAGAAATCTTAGGGCCAAGCGGGTGCCTATGCCATCGACCTACACTACTAGACATTCTGACTAGGAAGTGTCTTAGCTCGCAGGGCCGTCTCCGAAGACGTTCTCTTCTCAAAACTCCAGTCCTTCCATGTGTGGTCAATAATATAACCAGTGGCAAGCCAATGAGTAGTTCGAATGTACTCGCAAAGAGCCGATGATAGGAACAATGCAAGTAATATGCAGTATTTGGTGGGTAGCAACTTAACTATAAATAAACATGTCCATGGATGTGCAGCATAAGCTAGATGGTATTTCAAGAACAAATTACAAATATAAATATATCTCTCAAGGGTTGAACACTCCGGGTTCACCCGATATGCCAAGTCACCAAACTTGGTAATATCAACTCTTTAATATTAACACCATTTACACCACACTCACACACACTTGGTTTATGCAGAAACGACTTGACGTAGTTTAAGCAGCACCACCCAACTGTCCTTGATCGTGGACACGGCTATTCGAATAGTTTGACACTCTTTAGAGGTTGTAAGCTGTACCCACGAGATCCGTGAAACTTCCGTGTCATCCACGACTCGTGGTATATAACATACCCGAGGTAAGTACCCGACCAATGCCTTTCCCCTGACGGTACTAGACAAAGAGGTCCACTCGGTTGGTACCCAACCCTCATGATATACGTCTTACAAGCACCAACTGTGGACAATATCATCCATGCGGGAACCAACGGTGTGCTCGGAACACGTAAAAACGGCATTGTCACCCTACCTGGCACAACCCCGTCACGAGAGTGACCACACATCACCTGTTCTCTGCCTACCCGCTAATAGGAACCATGGAGTGCTTTTTGTCTTAAGGTGAAGAATGATCATATGATTTTATTATGCTAGCATTATTGAGAGATTGCACTAGTGAAAGTATCCACCCTGTGCGTTATTACCAAGCATTTGTACAATGTTTTGCTTGTTGTTTTCTATTTGCTACCTTGTATTGGGTGTGTTGGGGACAAAAGATATTTCTTATATTTGATTGTAAGGTTTCTTGAGATATACCATCTTCATCCTACACCTCCCATGAATTGATAAACCTTAGGTCATCCAATTTAGGGAAATTTGTTGTTGTTGTACAAAACTCTGCACTTGGAGGCCCAACAACGTCTACAAGAATAACGTTGTGTAGTAGAAGTCACGATCGTGCCACAGGAACCAACGCCGGGCCCCTCTGTGGTGATGTAAATTCGTGTTTGGGGGGAGGCCCTCGAAGCAGTTGCACGTGCTCGTGCTCTACCATGGCTCCTACGTCTTGCCATTGCAACTGTGTCTCTCGAAGGAAGCGAAGAAGACGAAGAAGAAGGGAAACGGTGGCTGGAGGTCACATGGGAGAAGAGGTGAATGAGAAACACTCCCTACGGGCTCCCTTTTATAGGGAGAAGACGCGCGGGGGGGGGGGGGGGGGGGTTGTCTCTTCATTACTGAATAACTAACTGCACATGGCCAAGTGCACCACCACAATAGCCGCCCAGCTCCACCAATTCCATACCATGCATGCAACATGCAACATAAAGGAAAAATTAATAGACGTGAGGGCGGGCAGAGGAAGTCGGACCAGGTTGAGCAACGCCCCTACGAATTCTCACCCTTAATTTTTACAAGGGTGGAATACGCACAGGCGGCCTCTCCTTGTTCGACGTGCCCATGCTTCCCAAGACGCGTCATGTGGGCACTTATGATGGCAAAATAGAATAATGATGGGGAAGAAAGACAAAAAGGTGTGAAAGGCTCACATCAATGAGGACAACCACAGGCGAGAGAAAGCCAAATGATAGATATGATGTGAGGAGTAGGGATTGACATGCAACGAATGCACATATGAGCTAAGGTAAGCTCTCCAATGGAACTAGTGGGGTTGCATCCAACTTCCTTGCTCATGAAGACCTAGAGCTCATTTGAGGAAGCTCATCATTAGAATATGCAAGCCAAGTTATATAGTGTAACTATCCCCACATAGTTATGCATGAATTATAATATCTATGTAGTACAAATATAGCAATGGAGTAGTACTGTTGCCCCCTTCTCTCTTTTATTTCTTTTGTATTTCTTTTGTATTTTTTTTATTTTGTGGCCTATTTGGCTCTTTCTTTTTATCTCTCATTTGTTCCCTTTGGGATCTTTTCATTTGTCCTCTTTGGGATCTTTTCCTCACATAAGGGCAACACTCTATGTTTTAGAAGAATAAAAATAAGATCATCACACTTTATAAAAAGTACTCAACATAAAGACAAGTGAAAACTATCATGATGTATGCAAATGTATGCCTCTACGAGTGTAGCAGGATATGCAATGAAACTAGCGCGTCATGTAGCAATAATAAGGGCAAGGCCCAACTAGCATGTGGCTCCTTGATCAAGCAAAACCATGTATGACATGAAGATCAAGTCATGAGATGGTGGATGTTGCATGGCAATGTATATCAGAAAGGCTATAAAAATGCCTTAATAGGTAGGTGTGGTGGCTGTTTTGAGGAAAGATATAATGAGGCTTATGATGATAGAGCGTATCATGCCAACGTTTTGGATGCACCGGTGAAGTTTGCACCAACTCTCAAGATGAGAAAGGGTAATGCACGGTACCGAACAGGCTAGCAAAATATGGATGGTGCAAGTGCCAACAATCGAATACTCACATTAGTACGAAGAACTCATACACTTATTATCGGTAACTCTCTATCTAGTTAGGAAATTTGCAAAGAGACAAGTACCCCGAGAAGGAGTGTTTGGGGGTTTGGTTATCCTTGCACATCCTCGACTCATGGTAACCTGAGGGTACTCTATATATTCCAACCCCTCCAGAGGTTAGCGATCAATTTAGTAGCTAGAGTTCTCAACTAATTTTTAGTTTTTGAAAAACACACGGATTTCCCAAAATACGACACCTATCATTAATAGGCTCAAGCTCTTGGCACCAACAGTCCAAACATTACTGAAATCAATACCTCAAAATTGTTGCAAGTTACTACTATACTTAAATACCAACCTCAGTTACCTACTCATGCAAGACACACAACTCAGTGCAACAAGCCAACTCTCTAAACAAGATAAGCATGATAACTCAAGAGAGTTCCAAAAGAAACCTAAATAAAAGATCTTAAAAATATATAGCAAGAGAACTAAGAGCAAAGCATGACAGTAGCTATGTAAAGATAAATAACACAAAAAAAGATAAGCATGAAAACCTATGTTGTGTTCTAGAGTGGAATGGAGCGTGTTTATCTCCCAAACAAGGTAGGCTATGTTCCGACTTGTTATGAATAGCCAGAAAAACTAAAACAAAGTAAAAATTAAAGAGCGGGACGCTCCAAGCATAGCACATAACATATGAAGTGATAAGAATATAGCATGGAGATGGACGAACTGATGATTGTTGATAGAGAAGGGGATGCACGGGGGCATCCCCAAGCTTAGCCGCTTGTGTCTCCTTGAATATTTCTTGGGGTGCATGGGGGCATGCACAAGCTTGAGCGCTTGACACTCCTGGATCTTCTTTCCTCATCTTCCATCGCATACTTGAAAACTCCCTTCATATGAAACACATCATAAGCTGATTAGAGTGGTTAGTACCTGATAGGGCGAAGTTATCCCTGTCTTTCAATGAGATCGTGAGTATCGTTTTGGTGGAGTAGACTTTGACGATCCGACTACGAATGTGTGACGACGTCGCGCCTTAGCAATCGCTAAACCAACTCCGAGAGGATACTGACCACGCGGGAGCATGATCAACCAGACCACGAAGGTCTATTTCCTGCATGCAAATGAAGAACAAGCAAGAAACCAATATGCAATCAAGATATTGCGAATATAAGAGGAAAGCTTTATTGACGAAGGTGGGGTTTTGTGACGCATTTCTGGTCTTAGAACACAAACGAAGAACGCGGAGTTGCAGCTATGGTGAACTTGTAATCTAAAAAAAACCCAAGTCTACACGGTGCCCTAAGGGCTATATATATGAGGGAATAGAGAGGCAATTACGTGACTCGTGGAGGAGGGGTCCGAACACAGTCCTAAACTCGGTTTCCCCACACATACGGACTCTAAAGATAGCCTACATTATGGTATTTCGAAATTACATGGGCCTGGCTCAAAAATAAGGTGGTGAAAAACCTATAATAACCTATGGACGAAATTTGAAAAGTGGTGTCTTGAATATTTTGTCCAGAGCCTTCATGCTCTCCTTATTGTGGCTTTAGAGTGCGAAAATCACCAGTGGAAGCTCCATTGTTCTCTCCTGCGCGTGCACCTTCTTCTCCATGCTTGAACCCGCTCCAACGGATATCCTTCTTGTCCATGCTAGATCCTTCATTCATGAGCACAACAAAAGTATCTAACTTAGGCAGCATCATATGTTCACGAACATTAGAAGTATTCCCAAGAAATAAAAGTACCTAGTAATTCAATTGGCGTGCACGAGCTCTAGTAACTAGTCCAGTATGTATAGCAGCTGGGGTTGTGGGTGTAACAATGGTGTTGATGTCCTCATCATCCTCACCTTCTTGAATTGAAGTCGTTCTCGATAGAAGCTCATCTTCCTCACCCAAATATGGCTTAAAGTACTCCAAAATCTGCAGACAGCTCAAGTCTATATGCATTATCATTTATTTTCTCTAACACTTTGAAAGGACCATCAGCACGCGGCATTAGCTTTGACTTGCGCAAATCAAGAAACCTATCCTTACGCAAATGCAACCAAACAAGATCTCCAGGTGCAAAGACAACATGTTTTCTACCCTTCTCTCCAACAAGTTTATATTTAGCGTTCATGCGCTCAATGTTTTCCTTAGTTAACTCATGCATCTTTAATATCAAATCAGCACGTTCTTTAGCATCAAAATTAATCTTCTCCGAAGATGGAAGAGGTAGCAAATCAATAGGTGCACGAGGTAGGAAACCATACACAACTTCAAAAACACATATTTGTAGTAGAATGCGGCAAACAATTATAAGCAAATTCAATATGAGGCAAGCATTCTTCCCATAGTTTTAGATTGTTTTTCAAAACAGCCCTAAGCATGGTAGACAAAGATCTATTGACTAGTTCAGTTTGTCCATCAGTTTGGGGGTGACATGTAGTACTAAAAAGCAATTTTGTCCCCAACTTAGCCCATAAACATCGCCAAAAGTGGCTAAGAAATTTAGCATCACGATCTGAAACAATCGTATTTGACACACCATGCAAGTGAATAATTTCACGAAAGAACAAATCAGCCACATTAGCGGCATCATCACTTTTATGACATGGTATAAAGTGTGCCATTTTTTAAAATCGGTCCATGAAAAAAAATATGCTATCCCTCCCCTTCTTTGTTCGAGGTAAACCTAAAACAAAGTCCATAGATATATCCTCCCAAGGAACACTATGTACAGGGAAAGGCATATATAAACCATGAGGATTGAGTCGTGACTTAGCTTTTTGTCATGTCGTGCAGCGAGCAATAAAACGCTCAACACCCCTCGCATCTTTGGCCAAAAGAAATGTGTAGAAAGTACGTCCTCCTTCATCTTTACGCCAAAGTGTCCCATCAATCCTCCTCCATGCGCCTCCTGTAACAACAAAAGACGAACAAAGCTAGCTGGAATGCATAGCTTGTTAGTACGAAACACAAATCCATTATTAATGATAAACTTGTTCCATGTTCTACCATCTTTACAATTCTCCAACACATCTTTGAAATTAGCATCATGCACATATTGATCTTTGATGGTCTCCAAACCAAATATTTTAAAGTCAAGTTGTGAAAGCATAGTATAACGACCAGACAAAGCATCAGCAATAACATTTTCTTTACCTTCTTGTGTTTAATGACGTACGGGAATGTCTGAATGAATTCAACCCATTTAGCATGTCTACGGTTCAGTTTTGCTTGACTTTTAATATGTTTCAAAGATTCTTGATTAGAATGTATGACAAATTCTTTGGGCCATACATAATGTTGCCATATTTACAAAGTCCAAACAAGAGCATATAATTCCTTATCATAAGTAGAATAATTCAAACTAGGCCCACTTAATTTTTTTAGAATAGTATGCAACAGGTTTACCATCTTGTAATAACACACCTCCTAATCCAACTCCACTAGCATCACATTCAAGCTCGAAAGTCTTATTAAAATCAGGAAGTTGGAGTAAAGGAGCATGTGTTAACTTATCTTTCAAAACTGTGAAGGCACATCCTTCTTTCTAAGCACATTGAGAGGTGTTGCAATGGTGCTGAAATATCTTACAAAACGCCTATAAAACCCGTCGAGTCCGAGGAAACTCCTCACTAGTGTGATTGTTTTGGGCTGCGGCCAATGCTCAATAGCTTCAATCTTGGCTTTATCAACTTCAATTCCCTGTGGAGTAACAACATAGCCAAGAAAATATACTCAGTCTGTGCAAAAGGTGCACTTCCCAAGGTTACTAAACAAACGTGCATCACGTAGAGCAATAAAAACAGCACGCAAATGATCCAATTGTTCCTCCAAAGATCTACTATAAATGAGTATATCATCATAGTAGACTACTAGAAACCATCCAATGAAAAGCACGTAAAACCTCATTCATTAATATCATGAAAGTGCTAGGTGCATTAGTCAATCCAAAAGGCATAACTAACCACTCATATAATCCAAACATAGTTTTAAATTCTGTTTTCCATTCATCTCCCAATTTCATGCGAATTTGATGGTATCCACTACGCAAATCAACTTTGGATAAAATTGTAGAGCCACTTATGTTGGTCCTGCTTTGCTTTACTAGCTCTAGCAATGTCATCTTTCATAATATGTTTAGGAGACATAGGAAGCAAAGTTATATTTTGATCCTTATGAATAAGAGTATACTGATTTGTTCTACCATGCTGTACATAATTTTTATCAAATTGCCATGGTCTACCAAGTAAAACGGAGCATGCTTGCATGCGTACCACATCAAAATCAACAAAATTAGAATATGTAGCAATGCTAAAATGCACACTAACAATACGTGTTACCTTAACCTTGCCACTATTGTTGAACCACTTGATATAATAAGGATGAGGATGTGGTCTGGTGGTGAGAGACAACTTCTCCACCATCTCCATGCTAGCTAAGTTGTTGCAACTCCATCCATTGATGATGATGCGAACAGAACGTTCCTTTACAACTCCCTTTGTATGGAACAAGTTGTGCCTCTGATTTTTCTCAGCCAGTGTTACCTGCACACTTAAAACATGTTGAGCAACTAAGCTTTCATACGTGTCAGCGTAGTTAGCAACCATGTATTTTGTCTCTTGTTTAATATCATTGACACCCCGTTCTTCACCTGCAATAAGGGCCAGAGTCTCCTCGTCATAATCACTAGCGGATTCATATCCACCATCCTTAGTAATAATCATCACGCGCTTGGATGGGCACTCTCTCGCATAATGACCTCCACCCTTGCAACGACGACAAATAACCTCATGTGTTTGCCCTGTGGATGCCATGGATGAGGAAGAGGTCTTTGCGGCTCCGGAAGGTGTGCTATTGGCGAAGGGTGGGGCAGGGGCCTTTTCTTCGTATCTCTGGTGGAATTGGCGGCTGAAGTAGGCGGTGCTGATTTAGAAGGGCGTGTGGAAGTAGATGTGGTTCGTGGCGTCCATGAGGAAGTGTGACCTGCAGAAAAATTAGTTCTCGCCAATGCCTGTCGATCCTGCACTTCATGTTCAGCTTTGCAAGCAAGATGGAACAAACGAGTGATAGTGTTATAATCCTTATATTCTAGAATAGTCCGAATATCTCTATTTAATCCACCCATAAAACATGCAAGAATAGCTTCATTGTCCTCAACAATACCACATCTAATAATTCGAGTTTGTAATTCCTGATAATATTCTTCTACAGATTTTTTTCCTTGTCTTAAACGCTGTAAGTTTTGAAGTAATTCACGTTGATAATATGGTGGAACCCAACGAGTACGCATAGTAGCTTTCAAATCAGCCCAAGTTTTTGGAATATTTGCATGATGTATTCGACAATATTCAGACCACCAAACACAAGCAAAACTGGTGAAAGAACAAACAACAACAGCAACACGTCTATCTTCAGGAAATTGCAAGCATGTAAAATGTTGCTCTCTTTCTAATTACCAAGTAAGATATATATCAGGAACATATCGACCATCAAAAGTAGTAATATTTAATTTAAGTTTAGGGAGATGGTCATGATCCCGTACCTGAGGGTGTGGTGCGTCCCTACCATTGCGATTGTATCCATGCGGACGACCGGCGGCTTGTCGTGGTGGTTGTTGTTCCTGGTGCTAAACTGGAGCAACCTCTCCCTCATCATCGTAATCAACATCATAATCATCATCATAATCCTCATTCTGCCCAGCCATAGAAACCTCGGTAGTAGCAGCAGGAGGAGCAGCAGCAGAAGTAGTAGCAACAACACCATAATTCTGCACTTGGCCGCTAGGCACACATCGCACTCGTAGCCGTTGTCGTTGTGGTTGAAGAGGGACAGAACTTGCAGCTAGTGGTGGTAAACGGGCGAGCACCTCATTGAACTTGGCGTTCATCTTGGTGTCGAATTACTTCTCCATACCTTTGAGCTTGTCTATGGCCTCTGCAAAGGTGGTCACAAAATCCTATACCTGGTCAGACATCATTTGCTGAAACTTATCATGGAGCTCCCGATTGGTAAGCTTCTCCCAGTCGATCTTCTCGTCGTGTGATCCTGTCATGGTTAGCTGCAATAGGGAACATAGAAGAATATGAACCTACAGACTACTAGGAAGTGGTGGTGGTGGTGGTGGTGTGTCACAAATCCGTCAAGAAAATCCCAATTTCTTACCAATTCTTACCCAGCAGCAGGTGGCGATCGGCAACCGATGTAGTCAAAACTCTCAAAGCTTGGATAGAGTGATTGCCAGGTGGTGTCGAACACACGATGTAGATGTATGTGGAGCTGGGAAGGCTTATAATATGGTAGCAAGAAGGGTCAACAATAATCAGTTCAGAGATGCAAGATTGGAAAGACGCTCAACGAGGGTACCGTACTGGTCCTAGGCTAGACCATACTAGAGACGCGAGCCTAGAACACCAACGAAGTCACGACGTCACGTACTAATCAAGGGAAGAGCTACTCTGGTTTTTTTCTCTTTTTTTCAGAAACCTACTCAGGCAAAGAAACGCGAAACCGAAAGCAAAAAGATCTCAAAATTAACCTAAGTCGGAAAGGATTGTAGTGGATATATGGTGGTGGTATGTGGCAACAAGGATAATGGTGGCGTGGTGGTGGTATATGGCAGCAACAATGATGGTAGCGTGGAGGTGGTATATGGCAAAGTTGAAAGATGGTACGGTGGCGGCGTGACCACCTATGAACATAACTCGAAACTCTAAAGAACTAGACACTTAGACCAACAAGTCGACACGATGATGTAATTGCAATTTCAACAAAGCAAACTACTGAAAAGACTATGCAAAGGCTCAGATTGGTTCGGATATGATGATCTAACCCTAATTTTTATGGCCTTTTCGTGGACGATGGGTATGAAGACAGATGCAATCTAACTATGAAAACTGGTAAAATCTCATCGAGCAACATGGAAATCTGATACCACTTGATAGAGGCGAAGTTATCCGTATCTTTCCAAGAGATCGTGGGTATCGTTTCGTTGGATTAGACTTTGACGATCCGACTACGAACGTGTGAGGACGGCGCGCTTTAGCAATCGCTAAACCAACTCCGAGAGGTTATTAACCACGAAGGTATGTTTCCTGCATGCAAACAAAGAACAAGTAAGAAACAAGGATGCAATCAAGATATTGCGAATATAAGAGGAAAGCTTTATTGATGAAGGTGGGCTTCTGTGACGCCTTTGTTTGGTTGTAGAACACAAACGAAAAACACGAAGTTGCAGCTATGGCGAACTTGTAATCTAAACAAAACACAAGTCTACACGGTGCCCTAAGGGCTGTATATAAGAGGGAATAGAGAGGCAATTTCGTGACCCTTGGAGGAGGGCTCTGAAAACAGCCTTAAACTCGGTTTCCCCACAATATGGACTCTAAAAATAGCCTATATTATGGTATTTCTAAATTACAATGGCCTGACCCAAAAATAAGGTGGCGCAACACCTATAATAGCCTATCGATGAAATTTATGAAGTGGCATCTTGAATATTTTGTCCACAGCCTTCATGCTCTCCTTATGGTGGCTTTAGAGTGTGAAAATCATCAATGGAAGATCCATTGCTCTCTCCCATGCGTTCACCTTCTTCTCCATTCTTGATACTGCTCCAACGGATATCCTTCTTGTCCATGCCAAGTCCTTCATTCATGAGCACAACAAAAGTATCTAACTTAGGCAGCATCATATGTTCATGAATATTAGAAGTATTCCCAAAAAATGAAAGTACTGATAATTCAATTGGCGTGCACGAGTTCTAGTAACTCGTCCAGTATGTATAGCAGCTGGGGTTGTGGGTGTAACAATGGTGTTGATGTCCTCATTAGTACCCATGATAAAATAATTCATTGGCTACTGGAAATAATGCTTTTCATGAAAAGCTACTATTTCTAATGATTGCCAAAAGGTTTTTGCAAAGGAAAAGAAAGTTAAGATTTGCAAAATGATGAAAATGCAAAACGTGGCAGAATCTGTGAAAAACAGAATAGAAGGTAGTAAATAATTATTTCGGGGCACTTCTACAACTCAAATAAAAAACCTCAGAACATATCCGAGAAATACAATTTTATACATCATGTTGTGAAAAAAATAAAGATCTAAAAGATGAACTTGTGATTTTTGGCGAATTGTTATGTCAAGCGGACAAAATCTGTTTCTGGACAACATGTCACAACTTTTGAACTTTCTAGCAATCGGAGGCTAAAACTTGGCACAAAGCTTGAAAATAAAGATGCAATGATATTTATACAGTAGTATCAAGCATCAAGACCACTAAATCTGAAAGTAAAAACAAATTGGGTTGCCTCCCAACAAGCGCTTTCTTTTATGCCTTTGAGCTAGGCATGATGCAAAAAGATCAAGTATTATCAACTCCATAAGAATAGGTTACCCAAATGACGGACTCATAAGGTAACTTAATCTTCTTGCGAGGGAAGTGTTCTATTCCCTTTTTAAGGGGAAATTGGAATCTAATGGTCCCTTCTTTCATGTCAATGATAGCACCAACGATGCGGAGAAAAGGGTGTGCCAAAATAATTGAACATGAGGTATCATGCTCAATGTCGATAATAAGAAAATCAACGGGCACATAATTATCATTGAAAACAATAAGAACATCATCTATTCTCCCTAAAGGTTTCTTCACGGAAGAATCAACAAGACGAACACCAAAAGAACATGGATCAAAAGGTTTCAACTCAAGCATATCATATATTTTTTGGGCATAACGGAGGCACTAGCTCCAACATCACGTAAAGCAAAGCAAGAGATATTATTCTATTTAATCTTGACCATAGGATCCCAACCATCTTCTAGTTTTCTAGGAATAGAAGTCTCTAGCTTGAGCTTCTGGTCCCTAGATTTGATAAGAGCATTGGTAATATGCTCGGTGAAGGCAATATTGAGTGTACTAGTGTGGGGGTCTTTAGCCATTCTTTGCAAAAAAATGATCACTTCGGAAAGACTATGGTTGTGAAAATCAAGGTTACTACCATTAATTAAAGTGGTAGTAATCTCATTAGCATCACCATTAATAGGTCCATTCGTACTAGGGGTGTGATGGGTGCTAAAATTTTTGTGCTCCTCAACAACTTGTATAGTAGCAATGGTAGTGCATGTAGGAAGGCTCTTAATCCTATCTTCATCTCCTTTTTATCTAGCCCATCTATCTTTAAGTTTGGCTAGCATTCTTATGTTCTCATTAATTTGGACTTGGATAGCATTCCTTTCCTCAAGGTGGGATGTTCTAATTTTTAACATCTGTACATCATGAGCTATGTTGTCCACCTTCAAAGAGAGACTATCCAATTTTTCTAATTTCTCTTCTACACTCTTGTTGAAGGCTTTTTGAGAAGTTATAAAGTCTTTAAGCATGCTCTGTAATTCATAAGTGGAGTTTTTGGTGCTAGGATAATTGTTGTTGTTCCCATAGTTGTTGTATGGGAACGGTCTAGGATTGCTACCAAAATTACTCCTATAAGCATTATTTTTAAAGTTGTTCCTAGAAATAAAATTAACATCAACTTGCTCTCTTTCTTGAGCAACCAAAGAATATAAAGGAACATCATGAGGATCAATAGGAGTTTTCTTAGTAAGTAGAGTCATGATCATGTCAACCTTATCATTAAGGGAGGTGATATCCTCAACAGAGTTTACTTTCCTACCTGTTGAAGCTCTCTTGGTGTGCCATTGAGAATAATTTGTCCTCATCTCATCCAATAGCTTTGTGGCAGCACCAAGTGTAGTTGACATAAAGGTTCCTCCCGTGGACGAGTCTAACTGATTCCGCGAGGCAAAGTTCAATCCTGCATAGAAATTTTGGATAACCATCCAAGTAGTCAAACCATGTGTAGGGTAATTCTTAACAAGAGATTTCATACGTTCCCAAGCATGAGCAATGTGTTCATTATCCAGACGCCTAGAATTCATAATATTACTTCTTAACTAGATAATATTAGCAGGCGGGTAATACTTCCCAATAAAAGCATCTTTGCACTTATGCCAAGAATCTATGCTATTCCTAGGCAAAGATTGAAGCCACACTTTAGCTCCTTCTCTCAAGGAGGAAGGAAAAATCTTAAGTTTAACAATATCACCATCTACTTCTTTATATTTTTGCATATGACAAAGCTCAACAAAATTGTTCAAGTGCAAGGTAGCAGCATCTCCACCACCGGAGAATTGATCTTTCATAACAAGGTTTAGTAAAGCAGGTTTAATCTCATAGGAGGTAGCCCAATGGCGGGAGCAACAATAGGAGTGCAGATAAATTCATTATTGTTGTGACTAGTGAAGTCACACAGCTTGGTGTTCTCGGTGGAACCCATAGCAGCACCAACAAGAAAGAACAAAGCAACTAATTTTTTGTGGTTTTTGGTATAAGACTCTAAAGCAAAAACTAAAAAGAAAACTAACAAGACTCAAAAGCAAAGGTAAAAGATAGCGTGCAACTCCCCTATCTTGAAGACTGGAGTCCCCGACAACGGCACCAGAAAACTTGCTTGATGATGAGTTGATGAATATACTTCTCGCTCCTCGTTGGTTACCCCAAGTGGAAGGTGGAGATGGAGTCAGCAGCAAGTTTTCCCTTACACGAAGACTGTAATGTTATCGAACCAGGAAGACTCCGAGGATCAACAAGTAGGTGTCCCATGCCCTGGCTCAAGCAGAAGACGTGGACCTGCACACACACAAATAACTTTGCTCCCAACGAGTACAGGCAGGTTGTCAATCTCTTCGGCCTTGTAGTTTGAAAGGATCAAAACACAAGCGGGAATAGTGATATTGATTGCAACGGAAAAGTAAATGAAAGAAGTAAATGATGGAGGTGTAAGAAATGGTGGTGATATGTACCAGAGTCACATGATGTTCACTAGTGATGTCTCTCTCCCAAAAGACGATAAAAAACTATGCTTCGGTAAACAAATTACAACTGGGCAACTGACAGAATTATAAACGCACCGCAATGCTAATTATGCTACTTGAAAGTAAGAGGGGCAATAATAAAGGGCAGTACGCCCAGACAAGTAGACCGTTTATTCATCAGCATCTGCTTACTAATCATCCACCTTGAGATATCTATCCAGAACATCTCACTGGTATTAAGTTGCGAGCCCCACCCAAAGTGTAAACTCAAAGCAACGGACAATTGCATTAACGAACTATGCGTAAGGTAAACAATCCTTGCAACCGTGGTCACAAGCACCGTTGTTTTCTCCCTGTTGGCAACAACACATCCCCTAGTCTCATGTTTCTGTCACTCAAGATTGACATCAGGGGGCATGAACCTACAATCATGCATAACGTGCCCTCTTGGAGTTACAATCTACTACTTGACCAAAGCAATACAAAGCAACGGAGAACATGCATGAATCACAAAAAAATATAATATAAAAGGATAATCAAATATATAACTCATAACATCTGAACATAATCTCATAATCCATCGGATCCCAACAAACCGAGCATAGCAATAGCATGAAAATTACATAGATGCCTTGATCATGTCGGGCAGCTCACAAGGGCTAATCGTTGAAGCACAAGATTGGAGAGAAGACATCACATAGCTACTGGTCATGGACTCATGGTCTAACAAGGAATACTCACGGCACATGTGGGAAGCGTCCATGGCGGTGGCGAAGCTCCCGGAGGTCAATCCTCCCTCCAGCAGGGTGCCGGGAAAAGGTCTCCTAACGCTCCCGATCGCAGAAGCGCTGCGTTGGCGAAACGATGGAGAATATCGCGATTCTGGATGTGATGGAAAGGTTTCCTCTCGGAGGAGTAAATATAGGCCAAAGGAGGGCATCAGAAGAGGTGGGGCCCACCCAGGCGGCCTGTGGGCACGGCCATGGGCCAGGCCGCGCCAGGAGGTCACCTGGGCAGCCCCTGGCTCCCCTCTGGCCCATCTTCGGTGATCCGGAAGGTTACGTTAAGAAGATCAAGAAAGGAAAGCCCCCATGATTATTTGTGGATGAAAAAGGAATACTGTGGTTTGGAAATCGTATCTTCGTACCCAACCAAGTTTAACTCAAGAACGTGATCTTGCAAGAAGCACGTGACACTCCGTATTCTAGACATCCTTGAGGAACCAAGATGTACGAAGACCTCAAAGCAATATTCTAGTGGCATGGGATGAAGAGGGAAATAGCTACTTATGTCGCTAAGTGTGACATATGCCACAGGGTCAAAGGTGAGCATCAACGACCCACTGGATTGCTACAACCTCTCAAGGTGCCGAAATGGAAAGGCGACAAGGTTAGGATAGACTTCATCGCCGATTTGCCCATGTCAAGCAAGGGACATGATTACTTTTGGGTCATTGTCGACCACGTGACTAAAGTAGCCAAATTCATCCCCATCAAGACAACCTACACTAGAAACCAACCGACCAACCTCCACATCAACCAGATTGTGAGTCTATACGGAGTTCCTAAGGAGATCACGTCAAATTGAGGTACCCAGTTTAGCTCTAAATTTTGGAGCAGATATCAAGAAGCCTTGGGAAACAAGCTATACTTCAGCACTGCTTTTCACCCTCACATAATTGAAACATGATTCGCGGTTGTGTTTTGGCATATGGACCCAAATGGGAAGATTGCTTGCCCTTTGCCGATTTCTCCTACAACAACAACTATCAGTCTAATCTTTAGGTGACACCATTTGAGGTATTGGATAGACACAAGTGCCGCACTCCCCTCAATTGGTCAGAAACCGGACAAAGGCTAGTCTTTGAACCAGATACGCTCCGTGAAGCAGAAGATGAAGTTCAACTTGTGAGGGAACGTTTGGAGACCGCCAAGTCAACAGAGAAGAGCTATGCCAACTCTCACCACCGAGATACGAGTTTCCTCATTGGAGACTACGTCTAGCTTCGAGTCACGCCTCTCAAGGGAACGAATCACTTCCACGTGAGGTGAAAGCTCGCCCCGAGATATATTGGCCCCTTCAGGATCACCTATAGGCAACAAGAAGTTTCCTACCAGCTAGAGCTTCCTTTCGAGCTTTCAGATGTACACAATGTTTTACACGTGTCACAACTACTGAAGTGCCTCCAAGTTCCCAACCGCCCAAATCTCTATAAGGACATCGACCATGAAGCCATTCCTCTTCAGCCACACATCACTTATCATGAGAGACCCGTTCGAATCTTGGATAAAGCCGAACGTTGCACCGCATCATCAAGTACTTCAAGGTCCAATGGAGCAACCACACAGAAGCCGAACAACCTGGGAGCTTGATGCCTACCTTAGATCCGAATTCCCCTATCTCTTTAACGCTTAGTCTAGGAATTTGGGGACGAGATTCTTGTAAGGGGGTAGGACTGCCACACCCTATGTTTGTACCAATTTACCATAATATGTTCTTATAAAATTTGGGACCATTTAAAACTTTTTGTGCATGTGTTGATTGAATTTGTTGCTATATGTTTGTTTGCCTATTTTCGTTTTATTCACAAAAGAATTCTTCTTCTCTGAAAGTTCATCTTCTTGCTGAAAAACCCTAGAATTAGTAGCTATATGTCTTGGGGGTCGTAGTAATTTCAAAAAAACTCCTACGCGATGCAAGGATATATCTATAGATAAACAAGCAACATGCAAAGGGGTATAACATAATTATACCATTGAAGATTGCTAAACAGGAACGTTACTATGAACGTGGTTGATTGAGTTGTAGTCGCAGCGATTCAAATCACAGTGGATTCCGATTTATGCATTGAACGATGGTGCCTCCACGTCCAACACACGTGCAACCCGGTGACGTCTCCAATGCCTTGATCCAGAAGGAAGAGGGAGAGGTTGAGGGAGAGCTCTGACAGCACGACGGCGTGGTTACGATGGAGTTATGTGGTACTCCGACAGGGCTTCGCTAAGCACTATGGAGGAGGAGGAGGAGGAGTATGGCTGCACCATGGAGAGAGGGTTACGGCGTGGTTACGATGGAGTTATGTGGTACCCAGTTGTAATTGTGTGTCTCCAAAAGGCCCAAACCATCGACTATATATAGGAGGAGAGGGAGGAGGTTCCCACCCTTAGGGTTTCCCACCCTAAGGGGTGCGGCAGCCCCATCTAGGGCAAGGGGGCGGTGGCCAAGGGGTGGAGGCGCCCTAGGGTGGGCCTTTGGGCCCAAGGGTGCCCTCCCACGCCTAGGGTTTGCCCTGCCCCACCCTTGTGTGCCTTGGGCTGAGAGAGGGACGCGCACTTTGGGTTGGTTACCTTCGACCTTTTGGCCCATGCAACCTTTTGGGGCTAGTGGCCCTTGCATGTCGACCCCCGGAACCCTTCCGGTAGGCCTGGTACATTTCTGGTGATCCCCGAAACACTTCCCGCGTCGAAATCTTTACTTCCTATATATCAATATTTACCTCCAGACCCTTCCGGAACTCCTCGTGACTTGCGGGATCTCATCCGGGACTCCGAACAACCTTCGGTAACCATGTAAGCTATTTCCCTATAACCCTAGTGTCATAGAACCTGAAGTGTGTAGACCCTACGGGTTCGGGAGACATGCAGACATGACCGAGACACCTCTCCGGTCAGTAACCAACAGCGGGGCCTTGATATCCATGTTGGTTCCCACATGTTCCACGATGATCTCATCAGATGAACCACGATGTCAAGGATTCCATCAATCCCGTTTGCAATTCCCTTTGTCTACCGGTATGATACTTGCCCTAGATTCGATCGTCGGTATCCCCATACCTTGTTCAATCTCGTTACCGGCAAGTCTCTTTACTCGTTCCGTAACACATCATCCCGTGTCTAACTCCTTAGCACACTGAGCTCAGTATGATGATGATTTACAGAGTGGGCCCAGAGATACCTCGCCTTCACACAAAGTGAGAAATCCCTGTCTCGATTCGTACAACCCAACAGAGTAGTAACGGTAAGCAAATTTACAAATCAACACCCACAACTTTTGTGTTCTACTCGTGCACAGAATCTACGCATAGAACCTTGGCTCTGATACAACTTTTGGGGATCGTAGTAATTTCAAAAAAATTGCAACGCCATGTAAGGATATATCTAGGGAGAAACCAGCAACAAGCAAAGGGGTATAACATCATTATACCATTGAAGATCGCTAAGCGGAAGCGTTACTATGAACGCGGTTAATTTAGTCGTAGTCGCAGCAATTCAGATCGCAATGGAGTCTGATCTATGCATCGAACGATGGTGCCTCTGAGTTCAACACACGTGCAGCTCGGTGATGTATCCTATGCCTTGATCCAACAAGGAAGATGGAGAGGTTGAGGGAGAGGTCCGTGAGCACGATGGTGTGGTGACGATGGAGCTACGTGGTACTCCGGCACGGCTTCGCTAAGCACTACGGAGGAGGAGGAGGAGGAGTATGGTTGTGCCGGGGAGAGATCAATTGTGTGTCTCCAAAAGGCCCAAACCCTCCACTATATATAGGAGGAGAGGGAGGAGGTGCTCACCCTTAGGGGTGCGGCAGCCCCATCTAGGGCAAGGGGGCGGTGGCCAAGGGGTGGAGGCGCCCTAGGGTGGGCCTTTGGGCCCAAGGGTGTCATCCTACGCATAGGGTTTTCCATCCCCCACCCTTGTGCGCCTTGGGCCAAGAGAGGGAGGCGCACCAGTCCACTTTGGGCTGGTTCCCTTCCACCTTTCGGCCCATGCAACCTTTTGGGGCTGGTGGCCCTTGCCTCTGGACCTCCGGAACCGTTCCGATGGTCCCGGTACATTACAAGTGATGCCCAAAACACTTCCAACGTCCAAATCTTCACTTCCTAAATATCAATCTGTAACTCAGGACCATTCGAGAACTCCTCGTGATGTCCGAGATCTCATCCGGGACTCCGAACAACCTTCGGTAACCACGTACACTATTTCCCTATAACCCTAGCATCATCAAACCTTATGTGTGTAGACCCTACGGGTTCCGAAGACATGTAGACATGACCGAGACACCTCTCCGGTCAATAACCAGCAACGGGGTCAGGATATCCATGTTGGTTTACCACATGTTCCACGATGATCTCATCAGATGAACCACGATGTCAAGGATTCAATCAATCCCGTATGCAATTCCCTTTGTCTACCTGTGTCGGTGCACTAGAGACTGGGGTCTCCTGTGCCCCAGACTTGTGCACGGGCACCGACAACGCACTTGATGGCGGCACACGAGGAAGTCTAGCAGGAAGACCAACCAAAACCCACCGAGGCCACGCCCCCTCTCCGAGGGCGTAGAACACAAAAGCTCCAGACACAAGGCCCCGGCAAGCCCTCCTTTTCAGGAAGTCTCACAAGGCCCCGACAAGCCCTCTTTGCCGAGAAGTCTCACAAGGCCCCGGCAAGCCCTCCTTGCCAGGAAGACTCGCAAAGACTCGCAAGGCTCAGGAAAGCCCTCTTTGCCGGGAAGACGTCCAAGACCCTGGCCAGCCCTCTTGCCGGGAAGACGTATCCACCCCCGTTTTTACCACAGTCCCACCGCTCCAGCGCATCCCTCATGCGCCAGCACAAGACCCATGTGTATATCAACCTTAGTACATGTCAAAGCCACCTTGCTGCAGGTCAGGGGCCAGACAAAGCATTTAGTGCCCCTCACACCACAATAGAAAGATAAGCGGTGAACCCTGTTCACTATGCAACCCGTGAGCACACTGTTGGTGACCCCTTTGACTATAAAAGGAGGCCCAATGCTCATTTTTTGGGGACTGGACCTTTCTGGTATTTAGACTCCCTAATCACCAGTTAAGTGATGTAGAACATAACCCTACAGTAAAATCCCAATACAAAATAACCAAAAGTAGGGTTTTACGCGCCAAGCGACCCGAACCTGGGTAAACGACCTTGCCGGTGCTGACCGCTAGCTCCGCTCTCAATGCCACCTATCTCCCTCCACAGAACGATCAAGGGACCCTTAGAGCTTCCCATAGGTGTCGATTTCCCTGACATCTTTGGCGTGTAAGGTAGTGGGTGGTGCTAGAGAGCTTTTTCACGGATTCAAGCAAGTTTTGCACCAGATCTTGGGGAGTTGATTGCACCACTACGGTTCCCCGAAGCGGGGCACAGCGGTGGTCTCTCCACTTCACCATGGCCTCCTAAAGACTGCGTGATCGTGCCGCTACACGAGCGCGGGCCAGGGCGGTAGAGACCCCCAGCTTGAAGGCATCAGGTTGATGCGTCGCTCCAGGACAGTGCACTGTTGTCGAGGGTGTGCCTGGACGCACCTCTATGGAGTGATGCATAGCAGTCGAGGATGCGCCAATAGGCCTGTCACGCCCAAGATGCGACCCTATCCTCAATTTGGCACAAGGACCTCGTTAGGGATAGAAACGCATCTCGTGGTGTCACAAGAATGGATATCGTTACAAGTACATGTACTAAAAAGAAAAGATATATATATATAGAATTGGCTTACACTCGCCACAAGCTACATCAGAGTCACATCAGTACATTACATAAACATCAGGAGTAAGAGCAGGGTTCGACTACGGACGAAAACAAACGGGAAAAAGAAGAACGATGTCCATCCTTGCTATCCCAGGCTGCCGGTCTCGAACCCATCCTAGATCGTGAAGAAGAAGAAGAGGAAGCAACTCCAAATGAACAATCAACGCGCTCGCGTCAAGTAACCTTTTCCTGTACCTGCAACTGGTGTTGTAGTAATCTGTGAGCCAGAGGGGACTCAGCAATCTCATTTCGAAAGGTATCAAGACTAGCAAAGCTTAATGGGTGAGGCATGGTTAAGTGGTGGGGTTGGAGCAGCGACTAAGCATATATATATGGTGGCTAAACTTACAAGTACAAGAAATAAGAGGGGGAAGATCTACACATAGCGGACGTATCTAATGATGATAAAAAGAATGATCCTGAACACCTACCTATGTCAGACATAACCCCACCGTGTCCTCGATCGGAGCAAGAACTCACAAAAGAGACAATCACGGTTACGCACACAATTGGCATATTTCAATTAAGTTAACTTCAAGTTATCTAGAACCAGTGTTAAACAAAGTTTCCACGTTGCCACATAACTGCGGGCACGGCTTTTCGAAAAGATTTAACCCTGCAGGGGTGCTCCAACTAGTCCATCACAAATTACCACAAGCCGCATAGAAATCCTCAATCACGAAGCTCGCGGTCTCGTCGGATTCCCTAGTGGAAAACCTCAACTCTGAGATTACCCAAAGCATCACCAGAATCCCAATGCACAAGATATCTCGTCAAAGGTAAAACTAATCTAGCAAGGCCACCCGGTATGTCGACGAACCCGATAGGAGCCGCGTATCTTGTTCTCAGGACACACCTTCTATGCATAGTGGACGGTAGCCAAACCTCGAGTTGCCCCAAGGTGGCACCGCCGACTGCTAGGTGGGTGGACCAACACTCATGCGGAGCACTGGCCCGGGGGGTTGTTAAATTATCCTCGGGGTTCGGAAAGTCCCTATGCAATTTTATTAGGTGATTAGGCAAATGTAGTACCAAAGTTGGGCCTTGCCAGACCAGCTTTAATCTAAAACAAATTATCAAGGGGGTCCCCATAACAACCCCGATCGTGTTAGAAGCGCTCAATTATGGAACATAACACCGGTAGACGGAAACTAAGGGGGCAAAGGTGGAACAAAACACCAGACTAGAAAGGCCGAGCCTTCCACCTTTTACCAAGTATATAGGTGCATTAAATTAAATAACATTTAATATGGTGATATAACAAGGAACCCATGTTATCACATGGAAGCAACTACTCCTGCAACTAGCAACGCTAGAACAGGGTTAAGCAAGCGGTAACATAGCCAATCAGTGGTTTGCTAGGTTGAACAGGTTGAAGGTTTGATGGCATTGCTGAGAGGCTGATATTTAACATGTGGTAGGCAACGTGACAAAATTGATAGAAACGGTAAAACTAGCATGGCAATGATAGTAATGGTATCTGGGGAAATGATCATCTTGCCTGAGATCCCGCTTGGAAGGAGAATGCCTCCATGAAGCAGACGAACCGATGTAGTCAAACGGGTCCTCGCATCCGACACGCTTGCGGAACTCTATCGAGACGGGGAAAACCGGAACAAGCATCAACACATGATATTCACCACACAATGCACAACCCATATGATGCATGGACAGGCTGAATACATGCAAGACAGGGCATGACAATTCACGTCAAACAAACACTACACATTAAGTGAAGTTCAATATGCAGCGAGTTGCACATTGACGAAACTCCACATACGAGTTATTTAGTTCTCTCCCGATTAGATACACGGCAATATTAAATGTTGTTAAACATGGCATGAGGGTGAAGCACAAATTAATCTACCTAGCTAGTCATTTTAAATGAGGTCGGAAGCATCATATAGCATTTCCGATATGACCCCGCGCATTAAATTCTAATCCTGTCCGGATTTTGTCCTAATCATATTTTATGTTTGTTAAACGGGGAAACAAAGTGGATCACGTGATTCTACTCGTCGTTCTGGTCTATTTATATATATGGCACATCTCCTACGGAGCTATGGACAAATAGTTATGACCTAAACAGTTTTCAACATATCGACACGCAAACCGATGCAAACATCACACTAAACAGTTCTAACTATTCATGAGAGTTGAAAAATATTACTCTATGCAAAATTCTAGTCAAAAACCATATATAACTCACTCCGATCCGAGGCACGGTTTAGAAACTACGCTCTTTTGAAAAATCAATGCATTTCTTCTGAAATTAAATAAAATCGCAGGAGGGAAAAAATGAATATAGGCCAAATTGCAACATCTTGCAGTGCCATAAGAGGATTCAGCCCAAGAGGTTGTGCACACAGAAGGCAAAATAAAATAAAATACCAAGAACAGAAAGAACAGAGGCTTCCCTGGATTTGATCCCAGTACCTCTTTGGTGTAGAGGAAGGCACAAACCAACCGAGCTGCAAATCAGTTGTGACAAGGCATGGGTTTTTAGCCTATATGAAAGTGCATAAGGAACCAACCTGGAGTAAAAGAAATACAAAGAAAAACTGGTATAAGGGTGAATGGGATTCGAACCCCAGACACCCTGGTGTTGGCGCTGCTAGGTTGACCAGTCAAGCTGGCCATAGTTGTGCTATAAGCATCTGAAATACCGGAGAAGAAATAGCAACATGTGCACGTCGATGGGGCAACAAAAATTAAATAAGAGCTCGCTGGGATTTGATCCCGAGTCTCCTGGGTAGAAGGAGAGATCGCTAGCCATTGCAGTAACTATGTGCTCGTGTAGGAATTCAGATGCAATACTACATAACATCAGCATGGCGGAACAGATCTTGGAAAGAACTGAAATTCAGTTACGTAGGGACTTGCTCACATCAGGGGACGGGGAGGCCATGGCGGTCTGGGCAGGGGTCTCGAGCACGGATTGCGGCGGGGAACGACAGGGAAGGCTCGAGCAGCGGCGGCTCTTGCCGGATCTGGCCGGGGTGGCTCCATTCCCGACGGATCTGATGCGATCCGGCGGAGCTTGGCCTCCATCGCTTCCTGTTCGAATGAGACAGAGAGAGATGAGCGAAGGGGGCGTGGAAGAAAGGGAAGAACGGGGAGAGCAGGGCAACGACGAGGTTACCGGCGGCGCTAGGAGGTGAGGAATGGGCGTTGGGGTCGGATCCGAGGGCGGCTTGGAGGTCCTTCGGCGCCTCCATGGTTGCTCCTAATTGCAAGGGGACATAGAGGGAGAGATTAGAAAGAGGAGGAGAAACACAAGAGACACTGAGAAGAAGGGCTGCAACGAGGTCGACCTGGCCGGGGACATGAACCCGCTGGTCACGGGGTTGCCGCTCCGGCGTCTCGCCGACCATCCAGATGAGAGGATAGTGCTCTGAGGTCTTGGTGTGAGCAGGGAGGCAGCATAGGAGTTGCGGTTGTTGGCTGCTGCGGGTTGTTGGCAGGTGGAGGACGGCCTCGCTAGCTAGACGAGGAAGATCCCAAGGGGGTGGCGGCGCGGACGAGACAAATGTCCTAATTTTCAGGGTTTGGTGTAATTGAACTAGGTAGTCTGTATATAACTATTGGGTTAGGTATAGGGGCATCTGGACCTTCCGATTTAGATCGGATGGTCGAGATAATTAGGTTAGGGAGAGCAATGGACAAACCGATGACGATTTGAAGTAAAATGGGGTTGATCCGGATCAAACGGTCACGACCGCAGGGTTCGGGTTCCGGAGGTTTTCGGACTGGGCTGCGCGTAGGGCTGACGCACTGTGCAGAGGGGCTAGGCGCAGATGAGAAGGAAAACGAGCGACCCAGCAACGTATTTAAAAACATCGGCATATGTCCGACGGTAGACCGAATACGGTGTCGCTACGGTCGACCGTTCGGGTACTAGACGGACTCCGATTGCGACGAAACTCGACAGGCGGCCTAGCTATAACTAATCACGACCGCATGTCAAGTTTCACCTCGATCAGAGAAAGTTTCAACACACTTTTAAAACAGGGTTTTGACGATGTCGCGGGCGCGTGCGTGTGCGATCGGGTTCAAAACGGACAACGACGTGAACCGGCAACTAACAACGGATGCAAGTTTGAAAACTGGCGGCAACGGAGATGCCGATGCAATGCTGATGATGCGCATGATGTGATGATGATGCAACAAAAGAAAATAGACACCCGACGAAAATGGAATAGAAGGGGAATCTTCTGGAACGTCGGCATCGGGCTGTCACAACTCTCCTACACTACAGGAGGATCTCGCCCCGAGATCCAAGAATGAAAGGGGGAGAGGATGAGAAAGAACAAGAGGTAAAAACTTGGTCGCTTCTTTGACAAACGAGTGAAACCAATGATCCTTGAAAGTTGCAAAGAGATGAGGATTGATATGAGAAAGAAGCAAGAATTCACGGAAAATTTCGGCAGAACTTCGGTAGGAAAACGGGACAAAAAATTCTATAAGATGGGAGAAATAGACAATATTCATAACAAACAACTAAATAGAACAAGGGAACACCATTATCTTGATAGAACAACATGATTGACCCAAAAGAGCAACAACACAATGCCTCCGGAACAATAGAATAGGAACTAGCTCATACGGAAGAAGAGAATGAAGAAAATAATAACAACTAACATCACAATAGAATAGAAGAGCCTCCGGACAGAAGAATTGGCGTAGTAGTTGGAAAGCCAACAACGAAGAACAAGATAGTAGTGGGCTTATGAAAATGATCTCAACATATATGAGGTGACAACAAACCACTAAAAGAAACAAGGATAGATTGGGAGTAACAAGATATGAACACTTCTTTCACCAAGAGGATATGTTGAGAACTTGGATCAATGACAAACACCATGATAGCAACAATCCCTAGGAAAAGCTTTTGGTGGAATGCAAACCAAGATAGCTCAAAGAAGAAATCATGGGTTGAAAATATCTCATGATCATAGAATTGGTGGGTTTAATTATCTCATTCTTGAAAGGAAACTCTTTGAGGCTCCTACACTAACAAGAATGTTATAATACCACCTCAAAGGATAAAGGAAGAACAATGTACTAGAAATGGAAGAGAAAGAATACTTGAGGTACTCCAACAAGAATCTTGAAGAAAACTTTGAGAAAAATCATATCCTTGAAGAACCACCATGACGAGCCTCCGTATCAAAAGGATGATGCAAAGATAAACTTGGAACTCCGGAAAATAAAGATAAGCACACGAGAAAAGAATTGAAACCATGAGCCACTCCGGAAGAAGAATTCAGATTATTATGAACAAGAATAATAATTATATTATGCTCATCCTTCATCAAATTAAATTGATGACAAGCAACGGATTTAGCATACAGCTTATTCCTCTTGAAAGAATCTTGAAGAGACAAAGAGATAAGCACCACTTGAGGCATGATTGAAGGACGCACCGATACGAATTCACAACTGAATGGGAATTCCAAGAATTCATGGAAACACATGAGAATGAAGAGATCATGATCCTCCTAACAAAAAACTTGAATAAGGCACCGGAATAATCGAGAGACGAACGAAGAGGCAACAATTGAGAAGATTTGAGGATGAAAGTTCAAAGCTGAGAACGAAGAATTTTCTGAAATGATGGCCTTCGGAGGATCGAGAATAAAAACAACTCAGAAAAGCACTGGAAAGCAAGAAATAGATACGCATGGTTGGAACACTTGAAGATGATAACACGAGGCTAAAATGATGAATCTGCAAGAGAATGACAAGGATTTGAGAGAAACACTCCTTCGGTCTTCAAAGCAGAGAATGACGAGAAGAACACCACCAAGAGTTAATGAGACACTCCGGAATAAATAATAATGAAAGGTTGAGCCAAATACGAGAAGTAATTCAAATAGATCTTGAAGAAGGAATATGACTGATGAAAGCAATACTTACGTCATAGTTGAAAAGAATTAAAGACCTCCGGAAGGATTACAGAGCTATATAAGATCCTGGGGAAAAACCTGTGGGTTATGGGCCCACTCAAAGAAACCACCATTAGAAAAGATTGCTTAGAAGAGAGATATTGCACCGGTAGAAATGAAAACTAGATGAGGTTAGCACCTCGAAATAATTAAGAATTGAGAACAAGAATTCTAAGATAACTTCAACGCTCCGGATAGAATAGAGATAAATAAATACCAAGATAGGCTCATAAAATTTTTCGACATGGGAAAGAATTACGAGGATAAAAAGGATATGTTGAACACAGACAACTGAATTAAATTCACCGGAAAAGATGACAAAAATGAATAAGGATGAACAAGAAGCTCGTGAGAATCTTCACAATGAATCACCGGGTAAGAGAGAAAAGAACAGACAGCGGAAGCACCATGGAAAGAAAACTCTTGGATGAAAATCCAACCACTGAAGAAAAGGGTGGGAGGGCGGGGAAAAAACAAAGACGACTTGGAACAGATGAGATGAACTCCGGCATAAAAGAGAGAATGATCTTGCAAAATTGGATAAGATTGAGTTCACTTGAAGAGAAGAACACCGGTTGAATGGAATTGATACGATGACTCCGGTTGAAAAGGAATTGACATGATAATTGATATAGCAAAAGAACTAATACTCTCATAAAAATATGAGAACACCTCTTAGAAAAGATCTGAAATCACCACTTGACATCGAAGCAACACGAATTACCATAATCAACAAAACAAAGGTAGTGGCTTATGAAACAAGCCAGAACAAACTTATGAGAGAGATTTCGTCCGATATTTTCGTGGACAGGATCGCACGGGCTCGATTTTAGAGTAGCCATAAAGTGCAAGGTAGTGCACCCGACATACGAAGCATCCCCGAGTTGTAGAAAGCTACAAGGACTCTTTAAGACACAACGTGTACCGCTGTAAGTCGACCGTGAACAAACGAATCCACTAGATGTCGAACCCCAACCTAACATCATGCATTTGTTGGAAGAATGTCCTATAAGTAACTACTTGAATTCCCACCTATGAATTCCCGAAATTATCTGGTCATGCAATCTGGTATACGGATACAAGGAGTAATATCACACAACTCCTATACTAACCCCACCTGTATCACATCTGTGAACACACAACCAGAATCTCGGACCTTCATCTACAACAGACCCTTGTGATCACAACGATACAAAGTATGGCAGTTCTCCCAAACAATCTTCACTAGTACTGGGGACATCAGGGTTATCTCGCCACTACTAGTATTGAAGCAATTATGAACATCCTTCGTTCTGAGATACTAAGAAATCTGAATGATAACGATGTGCTCAAGAATCCCCTGGAGCTCAACTCCCCTGAAACTCAAAGCAGATAGGAGGCACCAAGACAGAACTCTGTCACATCGGCATCATATAGATTACAAAAATATCCACGTGACCCTAAAAAATTTTGAGTGAGAAGAGGAGTACAATTAAATTATTACGTCAAGATTCCTCACCAGAGCATAGAAGAGGAGAAAAAAGAATCCTACTCTCCGATATATAACTAGACTCAAAGCAGTTTTTCACTAGACTCCACTCGGCCAAGTTCGATCAATCAAGAGGGCTCCAAGGTCGGTACTGCTCTGATACCAACTTGTCACGCCCAAGATGCGACCTATCCTCAATTTGGCACGAGGGCCTCGTTAGGGATAGAAACGCATCTCGTCGTGTCACAAGAATGGATATCGTTACAAGTACATGTACTAAAAAGAAGAGATATATCTATAGAATTGTCTTACACTAGCCACAAGCTACATCAGAGTCACATCAGTACATTACATAAACATCAAGAGTAAGAGCAGGGTCCGACTACGGACAAAAACAAACGGGAAAAAGAAGAACGACGTCCATCCTTGCTATCTCTGGCTGCCGGTCTGGAACCCATCCTAGATCGATGAAGAAGAAGAAGAGGAAGCAACTCCAAATGAACAATCAACGCGCTCGCGTCAAGTAACCTTTTCCTGTACCTGCAACTGGTGTTTTAGTAATCTGTGAGCCACAGGGGACTCAGCAATCTCATTTCCAAAGGTATCAAGACTAGCAAAGCTTAATGGGTGAGGCATGGTTAAGTGGTGAGGTTGCAGCAGCGGCTAAGCATATATATATATGGTGGCTAAACTTACGAGTACAAGAAATAAGAGGGGGAAGATCTACGCATAGCGGACGATCTAATGATGATCAAAAGAATGATCCTGAACACCTACCTACGTCAGACATAACCCCATCGTGTCCTCGATCGGCGAAACAACTCATGAAAGAGACAGTCACGGTTACACACACAGTTGGCATATTTTATGTAAGTTAACTTCAAGTTATCTAGAACCAGTGTTAAACAAAGTTTCCACATTGACACATAACCGCGGGCACGGCTTTCCGAAAAGATTTAACCCTGCAGGGGTGCTCCAACTAGTCCATCACAAATTACCACAAGCCGCATAGAAATCCTCAATCACGAAGCTCGCGATCTCGTCGGATTCCCTAGTGGGAAACCTCAACTCTGAGATTACCCAAAGCATCACCGGAATCCCGATGCACAAGATATCTCGTCAAAGGTAAAACTAATCCAACAAGGCCACCCGGTGTGTCAACGAACCCGATAGGAGCCGCGTATCTCGTTCTCAGAACCCACCTTCTATGCATAGTGGACGGTAGCCAAACCTCGAGTTGCCCCGAGGTGGCACCGTCGACTGCTAGGTGGGTGGACCAACACTCATGCGGAGCACTGGCCCGGGGCGTTGATTAAATTATCCTCGGGGTCCGGAAAGTCCCTATGCAATTTTATTAGGTGATTAGGCAAATGTAGTACCAAAGTTGGGCCTTGCCAGACCAGCTTTAATCTAAAACGAATTATCAAGGGGGTCCCCATAACAACCCTGATCGTGTTAGGAGCGCTCAATTATGGAACATAACACCGGTAGCCGGAAACTAAGGGGGCAAAGGTGGAACAAAACACCAGACTAGAAAGGCCGAGCCTTCCACCTTTTACCAAGTATATAGGTGCATTAAATTAAATAACATTTAATATGGTGATATAACAAGGAACCCACGTTATCACATGGAAGCAACTGCACCTGCAACTAGCAACGCTAACACAGGGTTAAGCAAGCGAAACATAGCCAATCAGTGGTATGCTAGGTTGAACAGGTTCAAGGTTTCATGGCATTGTTGAGAGGCTGATATTTAACATGTGGTAGGCAACGGGACATAATCGATAGAAACGGTAAAACTAGCATGGCAATGATAGTAATGGTATCTGGGGAAATGGTCATCTTGCCTGAGATCCCGTTTGGAAGAAGAATGCCTCCGTGAAGCAGACGAACCGATGTAGTCGAACGGGTCCTCGCCTCCGACACGCTTGCGGAACTCTATCGAGACGGGGAAAACCGGAACAAGCATGAACACACGATATTCACCACACGATGCACAACACATATGATGCATGGATAGGCTGAATACATGCAAGACAGGGCATGGCAATTCACGTCAAACAAACACTACACATTAAGTGAAGTTCAATATGCAGCGAGTTGCACATTGACGAAACTCCACATACGAGTTATTTAGTTCTATCCCGATTAGATACACGGCAATATTAAATGTTGTTAAACATGGCACGAGGGTGAAGCCCAAATTAATCTACCTAGTTAGGCATTTTAAATGAGGTCGGAAGCATCATATAGCATTTCCGATATGACCCCGCGCGTTAAATTCTAACCCTGTCCGGATTTGTCCTAATCATATTTTATGTGTGTTAAACAGCGAAACAAAGTGGATCACGTGATTCTACTCGTCGTTCTAGTCCATTTATATATATGGCACATCTCCTACGGAGCTATGGACAAATAGTTACGACCTAAAACGTTTTCAACACATCGACACGCAAACCGATGCAAACACCACACTAAATAGTTCTAACTATGCAGGAGAGTTGCAAAATATTACTCTATGCAAAATTCTAGTCAAAAACCATATATAACTCACTCTGATCCGAGGCATGGTTTAGAAACTACGCTCTTTTGAAAAATCAATGCATTTCTTCTGAAATTAAATAAAATCGCGGGAGGGAAGAAAAATGAACATAGGCCAAATTGCAACATCTTGCAGTGGCCATAAGAGGATTCAGCCCAAGAGGTTGTGCACACAGAAGGAAAAATAAAATAAAATACCAACAACAGAAAGAACAGAGGCTTCCCTGGGATTTGATCCCAGTACCTCTTTGGTGCAGAGGAAGGCACAAACCAACCGAGCTGCAAATCAGTTGTGATAAGGCATGGGTTTTTAGCCTATATGAAAGTGCATAAGGAACCAACCTGGTGTAAAAGAAAAACAAAGGAAAACAGATATAGGGGTGAATGGGATTCGAACCCCAGACACCCTGGTGTTGGCGCTGCTAGGTTGACCAGTCAAGCCGGCCATAACTTGTGCTATAAGCATCTGAAATACCGGAGAAGAAATAGCAAGATGTGTACGTCGATGGGGCAACAAAAATTAAATAAGAGCTCGCTGGGATTTGATCCCGAGTCTCCTAGCTAGAAGGAGAGATCGCTAGCCACTTCAGTAACCATGTGCTCGTGTAGGAATTCAGAGGCAATACTACATAACATCAGCATGATGGAACAGATCTTGGAAAGAACTGAAATTCAGTTACGTAGGGACTTGCTCACATCAGGGGACGGGGAGGCCATGGCGGTCTGGGTAGGGGTCTCGAGCATGGATTGCGGTGGGGAACGACTGGGAAGGCTCGGGCAGCAGCGGCTCTTGCCGAATCTGGCCGGGGTGGCTCCATTCCCGACAGATCTGATGCGATCCGGCGGAGCTTGGTCTCCATGGCTTCCTGTTCGAACGAGACAGAGAGAGATGAGCGAAGGGGGCGTGGAAGAAAGGGAAGAACGGGTAGAGCAGGGCAACGACGAGGTTACCGGCGGCGCTAGGAGGTGAGGGATGGGCGTTGGGGTCAGATCCGAGGGCGTCTTGGAGGTCCTTGGGCGCCTCCATGGTTGCTCCTAATTGCAAGGGGAGAGAGAGAGAGAGACATTAGAAAGAGGAGGAGAAACACCAGAGACACGGAGAAGAAGGGCTGCAACGAGGTCGACTTCGTCAGGGACTTCGACCCGCTTGTCACGAGGTTGCTGCTCCGGCGGCTCGCCGACCAGCCGGATGAGAGGATAGTGCTCTCAGGTCTTGGTGTCAGCAGGGAGGCAGCATAGGAGTTGCGGTTGTTGGCTGCTGCGGGTTGTTGGCAGGTGGAGGACGGCCTCGCTAGTTGGACGAGGAAGATCCCGAGGAGGTGGCGGTGCGGACAAGACAAATGTCCTAGTTTTCAGGGTTTGGTCTAATTGAACTATTTAGTCTGTATATAACTGTTGGGTTAGGTATAGGGGCATCTGGACCTTCAGATTTAGATCGGATGGTCGAGATAATTAGGTTAGGGAGAGCAATGGACAAACCGATGAGGATTTGCAGTAAAATGGGGTTGATCCCGATCCAACGGTCACGACCGGCGGGTTCGGGTTCCGGAGGTTTTCGGACTGGGCTGCGCGTAGGGCCGACGCACTGTGCACAGGGGCTAGGCGCAGATGAGAAGGGAAACGGGCGACCCGGCAACGTATTTAAAAACATCGGCAGACGTCCGACGGTAGACCGAATACGGTGTCGCTATGGTCGACCGTTCGGGTACCAGACGGACTCCGATTGCGATGAAACTCGACAGGCGGCCTAGCTATAACTAATCACGACCGCATGTCAAGTTTCACCTCGACCAGAGAAAGTTTCAACACACTTTTAAAACAGGGTTTTGACGATGCTGCGGGCGCGTGCGTGTGCGATCGGGCTCAGAACGGACAACGACGTGAACCGGCAACTAACAACGTATGCAAATTTGTAAAACTGGCGGCAACGGAGATGCCGATGCAATGCTGATGATGCGCATGATGTGATGATGATGCAACAAAACAAAATAGACACACGACGAAAACGGAATTGAAGGGGAATCTTCTGGGACGTCGGCATCGGGCTGTCACAAGGCCCCAAAACCCAGACACGCACTCCAGCAGAAACGCTTCCCCCTTTAGAAGCGTCACGTCGCCACCAAAGATGCGATCGGGGGTTCCGCCAGCATGACCAGGCAAAAGAGTAAAAGGAGTTATACTCCGGCAACCCCATTTCCATACGATAGTCAAGGACTATCGGCAAGAACCTTGCCGGAGGGGAAATTGCCAGGAGAGTGTAACATCCTGCTGACGAGGGATATGAGGCCTCGACAAAAGACCTAAAGATCGCGGGAAGAAGTGCCGCGGCACAAGAGATAAGTGATAGAGATTCTAGATGAAATTTCAAAGTAGATATGTTGTTTCCTTTCTAGAAATCCCAAACTTTGTTTGAGAAACCTACGCGAAGATGGAACCTTGTCAGGATCAGTGCACCTTGGCTCAGTTTCGAACTTGTTCAATGACCAGAACGGACAAAGAGCGCCTTCACACTGTTCCGAACTTGTTCAACAGACCAATCGGCTATGCAGCACCTTATTTCGCCTCGAGCCGCGCTCCGCGATCTAATGATTGCACTGAGTGCGGCAAGGAGCCTTGCCAGTAACGACCACTCCGACGAACTGCTAAGGATCCGTTCGTCAAAGCACTAGCAGCAGGACCAGTCACACCGGCAAGGTTCTAGAAAATGCAAAGGATGTATCATACAAAGAGAAGGATCGGACACAAAGGAAACAACTTTTCATTCATTTGTTCGAGGCTAACTCAGACATATTACATGGATGATTTTTTCTACTCTAACCTATGATACTGTCTTTTGGCGAGGAATGTGCTTGTCGGACACAAGTTCAAGAAGGCAAAAAGCGGGACGCCCCCCAGCGCAACCGAGGCTAGTTTCTCCTAGACCAGCGCTGCGCACAGGAGAAAGGGGCCGGAGGACAGGGCGACCGGAAGGGACGAAGGAGCTGGGGCCTGCAATCGCACCTCCTCAAAGACGAGGCGTCGATGCCGACTGCGGCAAGGTAACCCCGCCGAGCAGGGGAGAGGCGTGAGCTGGCCTCGGCGGCATGGCCGACGGTGAGTCATAGCTCGGGGTGTCGTGCTCTGACTTGACACCCCGAGATCCTGACGTGCCAAGGCGGCCACTCCAGCCGCTGTCCTGCTCGTTGCTATCACTCGAGGAGGGATATTCGGCGCCGCTCGAGCTCTCTTCGCAGCAGCCAAGACGCACACTTGAGCGCCCATAAAACTTGACGAATAGCATATTATCCTCCGCTAGCTTGAAGCGGAGGACATGCCCATCCTTGAGGCTGTCGGCGTGGGCGAAAGCTTTCCAGCCCCGCCCGAGCAACATGGAGCGACGTTTCGAGTACTCCACGTGCAACTGCATAGCACCATCGGAGCAACCGCACGCCCGCAACCACAAGACAGGAGGCTTGGCGGCCTCCATCGCCCTAGAAAGGGGCGAGGGAGGTGCAGATGGTCCCGAGGAATGCCGTTCAGCTCCACGACAAACTCTAGTGTCGTCCCGTCCGAATGCCCGCCCCACGAAGGAGAAGCTGGCGCTGGGGGAGAAGGAGGGGGTGCTGGAGTATCACTCCGCCTTCCCCGGCCACGGCCTCCACGCCGACTGCGGCCCCTCACCCATCCACCACCTCGGGCGCTCGGGCCACCCTTCGCACTTGCGTCCCCTGAAGCCCTGGCATCCGATGGTGGCCGCCCTCGTCCCCTAGTCATGGTTAGAGGCGAGCGAAACCCGAAACTGAAGAAGACACATCAGACACAAGCCGGGGATGTTGAATGTTTCAGGAGTTCGATGGATGAACGAAACCCCCTCGCAGTTTTTCACTAGACTCGACTCGGCCAAAATCGATCAATCAAGGGGGCTCCTAGGACGGTACTGCTGTGATACCAACTTGTAATGCCCAAGATGCGATCCTATCCTTATTTTTGCGCGAGGACCTCGATGGGGATAGAAGCGCATCTCGTCCTTCCATAAGAATGGATATCGTTACAAGTACATGTCCTGAAGAGAAGAGTATATGGGATTGGCTTACACTCGCCACAAGCTACATCAGCGTCACATCAGTACAATACATAAACATCATGAGGAAGAGCAGGGTCCGACTATGGACGAAAACAAACGAGAAAAGAACGACGTCCATCCTTGCTATCCCAGGTTGCCGACCTGGAACCCATCATAGATCAATGAAGAAGAAGAAGAAACTCCAAATGAACAATCATCGTGCTCACGTCAAGTAACCTTTACATGTACCTTCAACTGGTGTTGTAGTAATCTGTGAGCCAAAGGGGACTCAGCAATCTCATTTCCAAAGGTATCAAGACTAGCAAAGCTTAATGGATGAGGTATGGTTAAGTGGTGAGGCTGCAGCAAGCGACTAAGCATACATCAGGTGGCTAAATTACGAGTACAAGAATAAGTGGGGGGAAGATCTACGCATAGCGGACGTGAACTACTGATGACCAAATGAATAATCCTGAACACCTACTTACGTCAAACATAACCCCACCGTGTCCTCGATCGGAGAAGGAACTCACGAAAGAGACAATCACAGTTACGCACTCAGTTGGCATGTTTTAAATAAGTTAACTTCTAGTTATCTAGAACCATTGTTAAAGAAGTTTCCACGTTGCCAACTAACTGCGAGCACGGCTTTTCGAAAGATTTAACCCCGCAGGGGTGCTCCAACTAGTCCATCACAAATTACCACAAGCCGCATAGAAATTCTCGATCACGAAACACACGATCTCGTCGGATTCCTTAGTGGAAAACCTCAACTTTGAGATTACCCAAAGCATCACCGGAATCCCGATGAACAAGGTCTTCGTCAAAGGTAAAACTAATCCAGCAAGGCCGCCCGACATGTCGACGATCATGAGAGGAGCCGTGTATCTCGTTCTGTGGACACGACGGATTGTCCAAATTTCCGGTTGACCAATCACAGAGTTGCCCCTGGTAGCCACCGATGGTTGACAGGTTGGACCAACACTCATGCGGAGCACTGGCCCGGTGGGGGGGGGGGTTGATTAATTATCCTCGGGGTCCGAAAAGTCCCTATGCTATTTTATTAGGTTATTAGGCGAATGGAAAAACCAAAGTTGGGCCTTGCCAGACCTGCTTTAATCTAAAACAAATTATCAAGGGGGTCCCCATAACAACCCCGATCGTGTTAGGATTGCTCAAATATGGAACATAACACCGATAGCCGAAACTAAGGGGGCAAAGGTGGAACAAAACACCAGGCTAGAAAGGCTGAGCCTTCCACCTTTTACCAATTATATAGGTGCATTAAATTAAATAGCATTTAATAGGGTGATAAAACCAGGAACCCATGTTATCACATGGAAGCAATTGCATCTGCAACTAGCAACGCTAACACACGGTTAAGCAAGCGGTAACATAGCCAATCAGTGGTTTGCTAGGTTGTGAGCAGGTTGACGGTTTTCATGGCAATGTTGGGAGGCTGATATTTAACAGGTGGTAGGCAGCGAGACATACCGATAGAAACGGTAAAACTAGCATGGCAATGATAGTAATGGTATCTGGGGAAATGGTCATCTTGCCTGAGATCCCGCTATGAACAAGAATGACTCCACGAAGCAGACGAACCGATGTAGTCGAATGGGTCCTCAAATTCCGACACGCTTGCGGAACTCCATCGAGACGAGGCAAACCGGTAACAAGCATCAACAAAATATTCACCACGGCACACGCACGACAAAATGCAATCCACATATGATGCATGATCTGTTGAATATATGCAAGACATAGCATGGCAAATCACAACAATCAAACACTACACATTAAGTGAAGTTCAATATGCAACGAGTTGCATATCGACGAAACTCCACATACGAATTATTTAGATCTATCCCGATTAAGTACACGACAATATTAAATGTTGGTTAAACATGGAAAGAGGTGAAGCGTAAATAATCTACCTATCTAGGCATTTTAAATGATGTCAGAAAGCGACATATAGCATCTCTTAGATGACCTCATACGTTAATTTATAATTATGTCCATATACGAATAAACATCTTTCAATATTTGTTAAGCAGAAAAATAAATAGGTTGACGTGATTCTATGTGTCGTTCCAATCAATTTACACATTGAGAATATCTCCAACGGAGCTACGGTTCAAAAGATACGAACGCCGCAAGATATGATGGCATGAATGCAATATGTGTGCAACGACAGTCACGAGATAATATGACACTACACGAGATTCTAAGCAAGTTTCGGGCACGATCGAAATGGAGCAACGGGTCAACAACTACAAGCTATACAAGAAATAGTCATAATCTTCCATAATGAGCCACGTAGCATTTTCTACACCCTCGAACAACAAGCTACACAAATCCAAAATGCTCAAACAAGGCATGAGACAGTAGACGGAAAGATACACTTCAACACCCTACTAATAACATTTAGGATGGAAGCATGGATCACTAGGAAAAGAACTCACAAAATGGCATATCACACACAGTTTCATACTTAGTGAAAATATCAGTTTTGACAGTGCAGTTTTCGATCTGAAGGCATATTGACAGCAGCGAAACTATTTGCTATAGGGCACCAAATGGCATGAAACTTGACAGCATGCTAGAGAATCTTAAGGACTACAACTAACTCCATTGCACCAACCTCAAAAGAGCTACATATCACCAGATAAACTCATGGCAAGACAAAAACAAAATATATCCGATTTCAGACTTAGAAATATTTCAGCATCTCCAAAACAACACTATTTTCTAGCATGTTGACAACAAGAAAACAACACCTAAACATGGACTTCTATTGCAACCAAAATTACCAGAGGCTAGCCTACACATCCAAGGACATATCTCTAGTTGATAACTCATTCATATCATGCACGGAATAATTCCCACAAAATAGGCAAAAGGGCAACATGGCAAAATATCACGCGCACTAACTTGCTCAAAAGCTAAAAATGAATGCACAGTTAAATTCCATGGATTTTTCTACCCCGAAAACATATATAATATGTGGGGTTGCAAAATAAAAATAATGCCACACGTATATGCGAGAATATGTCCTAAACACGATATAACAAACTAGTGACGGAACCTACATGCAAAATGCAAACAACTACTCTAAAGTACATTGCAAAAGGTCCCTAATAACATGAGCATTTTATCTATGGGGTTTGAGCAAGCCGGACATGGAAAAAATTAAATACGGGATAATCCCCTATTATGAGAGCACGCAAATCTAGGCATACGGCGAGTCAAACTACTGCAAACATGCATGCAAGTTGTGAAATTTGAATCTACGCGAAAAACTACACGAGTTACATATATAATTCGTTCCGATCCGATGCACGGTTTAAATTCAATGGCATTTCAAAATCTAGCTTTATCCTGAAAATATTAAACACATGAATTTATAAAAAAAAACTACACGGGCCGAACTAGTGGCGTTGGACACTATAGGACACACATGGCGGGGGATTGAGGGGTCTGCAGGGGCTAACCTCGGCCTCTTGGGCCGGCGCAGTGGAGAGGCGAAGCAGGCCGACGGGTGTGGAGGCCGACTGGGCCCTGGGGCGTCGGCCCACGTGAGCGGGAGGGGCGAGCGGGCGAGGGTCAACGGGAGCGCTCGTCCCCGTCCGGATCCCGATCAGGAGACGACGGCTAGCGCCGCAGCGATCCGGCAGCGGCCGTTTCCGGTGGAGGCGCTCCAGCGAGGCGCTGGGGGGCGGAGCCGGGGCGGCAGCCGGTGGAACACGCCATGGCTGCGACGAACGGGTAGGCGCCGCGCTAGGGCGAGGGGGCAGCTTGGGGTGCTGCTCGGGCAGGGACTGGCTCGGGGGCTCCTCCCCACGAGCTGGCGGTGGATTCGGGCTGGGAGGGCCGGCTACGGGCTCAGGAGGGCCCCAACGACTGAGGGAGGAGAGAGGAGGTGGAGGTTGCGCTAGGGTTTCGGGGAGGCACGGATTTTGAGGAGGAGTTGGATTAGCTGAGATAGTGGTCTATATATAGCAAATGGGGCTAGGGTTATCCGAATCCAGATCTGTTTTCAACCACGTGATCGCGATTAAACGGCCACGAACGCGGGAATGGCTAGGTGGATGTGTAGAGTGGCTAGGTGTAGGTGAGAGGGAAATAGCACAGCGCGACCACAAGATATTTAAAACCCCGAAAACATCTGACGTTAGCCCGAAGACGGTGCCGCTACGGTCGACCGTTCGGGTACCAGACGGACTCCGATGGCGATGAAAATTGGCACGCGGCCTACCTACAAATAAATAAGACTGCACGCCAAGTTTCAATCCAATCAGAGAATATTTTATACACACTTTTAAAAACAAAATTTGATTGATGTCGCGGGCGCGTGCGTGTGGTTGGTCTCAAAACGGTCAACGACGGACACGGAGAGAACCGGCAACTAATAAAGGATGCACGTTTGAAAACTGGAGGCAATGGAGTGACGATGCAATGAGGATGATGCGCATGATGCGATGATGAGTGCGACATAGAAATAAGCCACACGACAAAAAGGGAATAAAGGGGGAATATTCTGGAGGGTCGGTCTCGGGCTGTCACAACTCTCCTACACTACAAGAGGATCTCGACCCGAGATCCAAGAATGAAAGGGGAAGAGGATGATAAGGAGCAAGAGGTAGAACTTAGTTGGTCCTTTGAAAAACGAGTAAAACCAACAATCCTTGAAGGTTGCAAAGAGATGAGGAATGATATAAGAATTGAGGAAGAATTCACGAATTCGATAAGATGGACAGATCTTGAGAATATTCACAACAAAGTAACTAAATTGAACAAGTGAACAACATGATCCTGAAAGAACAAGATGGTAGATTGAAGAGAGCACCATCACAAAACCTCTGTTACAAAGAATAGAAACTAGCTCTTGGAAAGAAAAGAACGAAGAAGAAAAAATGAGAACTACTACCACAAGAATCTTGAAGAACATCTTGAGAACGAAGAGATCTTGAGCCGCCTAATAGAAAAACTGAATAAGGCACCGGAATAATAAAGAGACGAACAAAGAGACAACAATTCAAAAGAATTTGAGGATGAAAGCTGAAAGCTGAGAACGAAGAAATCTCCTGAAATGATGGCCTTCGGAGGATCAAGAATGAAAACAACTCAGAAATGCACCGAATAGCAAGAAAAAGATTCTCATGATTGGGAACAATTTGGGATGATGCCTCAAAGCTGAAATGATGAATCTTCAAGAGAATGGACCAATATTTGACTGAAACACTCCTTCGGTCTTCCAAGCTGAAAATGATGAAGAAAACAACACCTAGAATACTGAGACATTCCGGAATAATGAAGAATGAAAGGTTGAGCCAAATATGAGAATTGATTCAAATTGATCTTGAACAAGGAATATGACTGATGAAATTCATACTTACGTCATAGTTGAAAAGAATTAGAGAACTTCGGAAAGATTAGAAGAGCCACATAAGATCCTGGGAAAGAACATGTGGTTTATGGGCCCACCCAAAGAAACCATCGTTGAAAAGATTGCTTAGAAGAGAGATATTGCACCGGTACAAATGAAAACTTGATGGGGTTAGCACCTCGAAATAATAGAAAGAATTGAAAACAAGAAACTTTTAAGATAACTTCAATGCTCCGGATAGAATAGAGATAAATGAGTAAACAAGATAGGCTGATAAGAATTTCCAACACATGAAAGAATTTAAAGGATGAAAGGATATGATGAACATGGATAACTGAATTGAATTCACCGGAAAAGATAACAAGATTGAATAAGATGAACACGAAGCTCCTGAGAATCTTCACAATGAATCACCGGATACAATATGGAAGAAAAGAGAGCGGAAGCATTGATGAAAAGAAAGGCACTTGGACGATAATTAAATCATTGGGGAAAAAGGGCGGGAGGGCGGGGAAAGCAAAGACAACTTGGGACAGATGAGATGAACTCCGGAAGAAATGAGAGATTGAACTTGCAAAATTGGAGAGGATAGAATAACTTGAAGAGAAGCACACCG
Organism: Hordeum vulgare subsp. vulgare; assembly: GCF_904849725.1. Lineage (NCBI taxonomy): Eukaryota > Viridiplantae > Streptophyta > Magnoliopsida > Poales > Poaceae > Hordeum > Hordeum vulgare. Next base: position 289,824,273 of record NC_058523.1, on the reverse strand, counting down.
GTTGAAAATCATTGACATAACAACTCCGGTTGACAAGAATTGAAAAGACAACTTGATTGAGCAAATCAATTAGCGCTTACATAAAGTATGAGAACACCTCTCGGAAAGATATGAATTCACCATTTCACATAGAAGCAACTCGAATTACCATACTCCAACAAAACAAAGGATGAGGCTTGCAAATTAGCCAGAACAAACTCATGAGAGAGATTCCGTCCGATATTTTTGTGGACAGGATCGCACGGGCTCGATCCTTAGAGTAGCCATCCTATGCAAGGCAGTGCACACGACATACGAAGCATCCTCGAGTCGTAGCAAGCTACAAGGACTCTTTAAGACACAACGAGAACTGCTGTAAGTCGACCATGAACAAGCGAATCCACTAGATCTCGAATCCCAACCTAGCATCATGCATTTGTTGGAGGATTGTCCTATAAGTAACTACTTGAATTCCCACCTAAGAACTCCTGAAATTTCTGGTCATGCAATATGGTCCAAGGATGCAAGGAGTAATATATCACTCAACTCCTATACTAACCCGTCCAGTATATCACATCCATCAACACATAACCAGAGATCTCAGAACCTCATCTATCTCAGACACTCGTAATCACAACAATATTAAGTATGGCGATACATCCGGAACTCTCTGCACCAGTACTGGGGAGGCCGGACTCCTCTCGCCACTACTAGTATTGAAGCAATTTCGAACATCCTTCATCCTGAGATACTAAGAAATATAAATGATAGCGATGTGCTCAAGAATCCTCTAGAGCTCAACTCCCCGGAAGAGATCAAGTCAGACAGGAGGCACCAAGACAGAACTCCGTCACATCGACATCATATAGATTCCAGAAATATCCGCGTGATCCTAAAAAAAATTGAGTGAGAAGAGAAGTAGAATAAAAATTCCTAAGTCGTGAACCTCACCAGAGCATAGAAGAGGAGAAAAAAGAAACCTACTCTCCGATATATAACTAGACTCAAAGCAGTTTTTCACTAGACTTGACTCGACCAAGTTCGTTCAATCAAGGGTGCTCCTAGGACGGTACTACTCTGATACCAACTTGTAACGCCCAAGATGCGATCCTATTGTTATTTCGGTGCGAGAGCCTCGATAGGGATAGAAGCGCATCTTGTCGTTTCACAAGAATGGATATCGTTACAAGTACATGTACTGAAGAGAAGAGTATATGGAATTGGCTTACACTCGCTACAAGCTACAGCAGAGTCACATCAGTACAATACATAAACATCATGAGGAAGAGCAGGGTCCGACCACAGACGAAAACAAACGAGAAAAGAACGACGTCCATTGTTGCTATCCTAGGCTGACGGCCTGGAACCCATCCTAGATCGATGATGAAGAAGAAGAAGAAATTCCAAATGAACAATCATCATGCTCACGTCAATTAACGTTTATGTGTACCTGCAACTGGTGTTGTAGTAATCTATGAGCCACAGGGGACTCAGCAATCTCATTTCCAAAGGTATCAAGACTAGCAAAGCTTAATGGGTGAGGTATGGTTAAATGGTGATGCTGCAGCAAGCGACTAAGCATACATAAGGTGGCTAACTTATGAGTACAAGAATAAGAGGGGGGAAGATCTACACATAGCAGGCGTGAACTACTGATGATCAAATGAACAATCCTGAACTCCTACTTACGTCAAACATAACCCCACCATGTCCTCGATCGGAGAAGGAACTCGCGAAAGAGACAATCACGGTTACGCACTCAGTTGGCATGTTTTAATTAAGTTAACTTCAAGTTATCTAGAAGTAGTGTTAAACAAAGTTTCCATGTTGCCATCTAACCGTGAGCACGGATTTCCGAAAGATTTAACCCTGCATGGGTGCTCCAACTAGTCCATCACAAATTACCACAAGCCGTATAGATATCCTCGATCACGAAACTCGCGATCTCGTCGGATTCCTTAGTGGAAAACCTCAACTCTGAGATTACCCAAAGAATCACCAGAATCCCGATGCACAAGATATTGGTCAAAGGTAAAACTAATCCAGCAAGGCTGCCCGGCGTGTCGACGATCCAGATAGGAGCCCCGTATCTCGCTCTCACGACACGACGGATTGTCCAAACATCCGGTAGGCCAATCACAGAGTTTCCCCTGGTAGCCACTGGCGGTTGACAGGTTGGACCAACACTTATGCGAAGCACTGGCTTGTGGGGGTGGGGGTTGATTAATTATCCTTGGGGTCCAGAAAGTCCCTATGCAATTTTATTAGGTTATTAGGCGAATGGAAAAACCAAAGTTGGGCCTTACCAGACCAGCTTTAATCTAAAACGAATTATCAAGGGGGTCCCCATAACAACCCCGATCGTGTTAGGAGCGCTCAATTATGGAACATAACACCGGTAGCCGAAACTAAGGGGGCAAAGGTGGAACAAAACACCGGGCTAGAAAGGCCGAGCCTTCCACCTTTTACCAAGTGTATAGGTGCATTAAATTAAACAACATTTAATAGGGTGATAAAACAAGGAACCCATGTTATCACATGGAAGCAATTGCACCTGCAACTAGCAACGCTAACACATGGTTAAGCAAGCGGTACCATAGCCAATCAGTGGTTTGCTAGGTTGTGAGCAGGTTGACGGTTTTCATGGCATTGTTGGGAGGCTGATATTTAACAGGTTGTAGGCAGCGAGACATAACGATAAAATCGGTAAAACTAGCATGGCAATGATAGTAATGGTATCTTGGGAAATGGTCATCTTGCCTGAGATCCCGCTTGTAAGAAGAATGACTCCACGAAGCAGACGAACCGATGTAGTCGAACGGGTCCTCACATTCCGACACGCTTGGGGAACTCTATTGAGACGAAGCAAACCGGAAACAAGCATTAACACAGATATTCACCACGGCACACAAATGACAAAAAGCAATCCACATATGATGCATGATCAGTTGAATATATGCAAGACATCGCATGGCAAATCACAACAATCAAACACTACACATTAAGTGAAGTTCAATATGCAACGAGTTGCATATTGACGAAACTCCACATACGAATTATTTAGTTCTATCCCGATTAGCTACACGACAATATTAAATGTTGGTTAAACATGGAAAGAGGTGAAGTGTAAATAATCTACCTATCTAGGCATTTTAAATGAGGTCGGAAAGCGACATATAGCATCTCCGAGATAAACTCATAAGTTAATTGATAATTCTGTCCAGATCTGAATTAACACGTTTCAATATTTGTTAAGCAGCAAAATAAAATAGGTTCGCGTGATTCTACGTGTCGTTCCAATCAATTTACACATAGAGAATATCTCCAACGGAGCTACGGTTCAAAAGATACGAACACCGCAAGATATGATGGCTTGAATGCAATATATGTGCAACGACAGTCACAAGCATCCCAAAACATACAAACAACAAGATAATATGAAACTACACGAGATTCTAAGCAAGTTTCATATAGGGCACGATCGAAATGGAGCAACGGTTCAACAACTACATGCTATACAAGAAATAGTCATAATGTGCCAAAATCAGCCACATAGTATTTTCTACACCCTGGAACAACAAGCTACACAAATCCAAAATGCTCAAACAAGTCATGAGACAGTAGAGGGCAAGATACACTTTAACGCCCTACTAATAACATGTAGGATGGAAGCATGGATCACTAGAAAAAAACTCACAAAATGGCATATCACACACAGTTTCACACTTTGTGAAAATATCAGTTTTGACAGTGCAATTTTCGATCTGAAGGCATATTGACAACAGCGAAACTATTTTCTACAGGGCATCAAATGGCATGAAACTTTACAGCATGCTAGATAATCTTAAGGACTACAACTAACTCAATTACACCAACCTGAAAAGAGCTACAAATCACCAGATAAACTCATCGCAAGACAACAACAAAATATATCAGATTTTAGACATAGGAATATATCAGCATCTCCAAAACAACACTATTTTGTAGCATGTTGACAACAAGAAAACAACACCTAAACATGGATTTCTATTGCAACCAAAATTACCAGAGGCTAGCCTACACATCCAAGGGCATATCTCTAGTTGACAACTCATTCATATCATGCACGGAATAATTCCCACAAAATAGGCAAAAGGGCAACATGGCAAAATATCACGCGCACTAACTTGCTCAAAATCTAAAACTAAATGCACAGTTAAATTCCATGGATTTTTCTACCCGAAAACATATATAATATGTGGGGTTGCCAAAATAAAAATAACGCCACACTTATATGCGAGAATATGTTCTAAACACGATATAACAAACTAGTGACAGAACCTACATGCAAAATGCAAACAACTACTCTAAAATACATGGCAAAAGGTCCCTAATAACATGAGAATTTCATCTATGGGGTTTGAGCAATCCGGACACGCACAAAATTAAATACGGGATAATCCCCTATTAGGACAGCACACAAATCTTGGCATACGGCGAGTCAAACTATTCCAAACATGCATGCAAGTTGTGAAACGTGAATCTACATGAAAAAGTACACGAGTTACATATATAATTCGTTCCGATCCGATGCACGGTAAAAATTCTACGGTGTTTCGAAATCTAGCTTTATCGTGAAAATATTAAACACGGGAATTTCTAAAAAAACCATACACGGGCCAAACTAGTGGCGTTGGACACTATTGGACGCACATGGTGGGGGATTGAGGGGTCTGCACAGGCTCACCGCAGCATCTTGGGCCGGCGCGGTGGAGAGGCGAAGCAGGCCGATGGGTGTGGAGACCGACTCGGCCCTGGGGCGCCGGCCCATGCGAGCGGGAGGGGCGAGCGGGAGAGGATCAACGGGAGCGCTCGTCCCCGTCCGGATCCCGAACGAGAGACGACGGCTAGCGCAACGGCCGTCTCCGGTGGAGGCTCTCCGGCGAGGCGATGGGCGGCAGAGAAGGGGCGGCGTCCGGCGGAACATGCCATGGCGGCGGGGCTGTGACAAAGGGGCAGGCGGCGCGCTAGGGCGAGCGGGCAGCTCGGGCTGCTGCTCGGGCAGGGACCGGCTCAGGGGCTCCTCCCCACGAGCTGGCGGCGGATCCGGGCCAGGAGGGCCAGCTGCGGGCTCGGGCGGGCCCTGGCGGCTGAGGGAGGAGAGAGGAGGTGGAGGCTGCGCTAGGGTTTTTGGGTGGCACGGATTTCGAGGAGGAGTTGGATTAGGTGAGATAGTGGTCTATATATAGCAAATGGGGCTAGGGTTAATCGAATCCGGATCCGTTTTCGACCACGTGATCACGATCAAACGGCCACAGATGCGGGAATGACTAGGTGTCTGTGTAGAGAGGCTAGGCGGAGGTGAGATGGAAATGGCGCAGTGCGGCAACATGATATTTAAAACCCCGAAAACATCTGACGATAGCCCAAAGACGGTGCCGCTATGGTTGACCGTTCGGGTACGAGACAGACTCCTATTGCAACGAAAATTGGCAGGCAGCCTACCTACAACAAAATAAGACCGCACGCCAAGTTTCAACCCAATTAGAGAATATTTTATATGCACTTTTAAAAACAAGATTTGAGCGATGCCACGGGCGCTTGTGTGTGTCGTTGGTCTCAAAACGGTCAACGAGGAACACGGAGAGAACCGGCAACTAATAATGGATGCACGTCGGTGCACTAGAGACTGGGGTCTCGTGTGCCCGAGACTTGTGCATGGGCACCGACAACGCCCTTGATAGCGGCACACCAGGAAGACTGGCAGGAAGACAAACCAAACCCCACCGAGGCAACATCCCCTCTCCGAGGGGGTAGATTACAAAAGCTCCAGACACAAGGCCCCGACAAGCCCTCCTTGTCGAGAAATCTCACAAGGCCCCGACAAGCCCTCCTTGTCGGGAAGTCTCGCAAGGCCACGTCAAGCCCTCCTTGTTGGGAAGACTCGCAAGGCCCCAGCAAGCCGTCCTTGCCGGGAAGACGTTCAAGACCCCGGCAAGCCCTCCTTGCCGGGAAGATAATCTAGGCCACCTATAGGGACACCAGGCCAGCAAGCTCCCTGCGCTCGTCACGTGTCCTCACCCGTTTTTACCACAGTCCCACCGCTCCAGCGCATCCCTCATGCGCAAGCGCAACACCCAGGTGTAGATCCACCTGAGTACGTCTCGAAACCACCTTGTTGTAGGTTAGGGGCTAGAGAAGGCATTTACTGCCCCTGACACCATAGTAGAAAGATGAGCGGTGATCCCTGTTCACAATGCAACCCGTGAGCACACTTTTGGTGACCCGTTGCCTATAAAAGGAGGTCCAAGGCTCATTTTCTAGGGGTTGGACCTTTCGGGTATGTAGACTCCCTAATCACCAGTGAAGTTACTATAGCACATAACCCTACAGTAAACATCCAATACAAAACTGAGCAGGAGTAGGGCTTTACACGCCAAGCGGCCTGAATATGGTTAAACGACCTTGCAGGTGTTGATCGCTAGCTCCACTCTCAGCGCCACCTCTTTCCCTCCATGGAACGATGAAGGGACCCTTAGAGCTTCCCATAGGTGTAGATTTTATGGACAACCAGTATGATACTTGCCCTAGATTTGACCGTTGGTATCCCCATACCTTGTTCAATATCGTTACCGGCAAGTCTCTTTACTTGTTCTGTAACACATCATCCTGTGGCTAACTCCATTGTCACACTGAGCTCAATATGATGATGAATTACCGAGTGGCCCCAGAGATACCTCTCCACCACACGGAGTGACAAATCCCAGTCTCGATTCATACTACCCAACAGACACTTTCGGAGATACCCGTAGTGCACCTTTATAATCAGCGAGTTACGTTGTGACGTTTGATGCACCCAAAGTACTCTTACGGTACCCGGGAGTTGCACAATCTCATGGTCTATGGAAATTATACTTGACAATAGAAAAGCTTTAGCCGAAGAACAACACAATCTAGTGCTATGCTTAGGATTGGCTCTTATCCATCACATCATTCCCCAATAATGTGATCCCATTATCGATGACATCCAATGTCCATGATGAGGAAACCATGATCATCTATTGATCAACGAGCTAGCCAACTAGAGGCTCACTAGGGACACATTGCGATTTTACATTCACACAAGTATTACGGTTTCCGGTTAATACAATTATAGCATGACTAATAGATAATTATCATGAACTGGAAATATAATAATAACAACTTTATTATTGCCTCTAGGGCATATTTCCAAGTGTCTCCCACTTGCACTAGAGTCAATAATCTAGTTACATTGTGATGAATCGAACACCCATAGAGTTCTGGTGCTGATCATGTTTTGCTCGTGCAAGAGGCTTAGTCAACGGGTCTGCGACATTCGAATCCATGTGTACTTTAAAAATATCTATATATCCATCCTGGATGTCTTCACGAATGGAGTTGAAGCGGCGCTTGATGTTCTTGGTATTCTTGTGAAACTTGGGATCCTTTGCAATGGCAATAGCTCTAGTGTTGTCACAGAACAGAGTCATTGGGCCCGACGCACTTGGAATCACTCCTAGGTCGGTGATGAACTACTTCATCCAGACTACTTCCTAAGGTGCTTCTGAAGGAGCTATGTACTCCGTTTCACATGTAGATGCCACCACGATGCTTTGCTTGGAACTGCACCAGCTAACTACCCCATTATTCAAAATGTACACGTATCCGGTTTGTGACTTGGAGTCATCCGGATCTGTGTCCAAGCTAGTATCGATGTAACCCTTTACGACGAGCTCTTCATCACCTCCATATACGAGAAACATAGCTTTAGTCCTTTTCAGGTACTTTAGGATATTCATGACCGCTGTCCAGTGATCAACTCCTCGATCACTTTGGTACCTCCCTACCAAACTTATGGTAAGGTTCACATCAGGTGTGGTACACACCATGGCGTACATAATAGAGCCTATGGCTGAAGCATAGGGGGTGGTACTCATCTTCTCTATATCTTCTGCCGTGGTCGGTCGTTGAGTCACACTCCACCTCACACCTTGTAATACAGGCAAGAACCCCTTCTTAGCCTTATCCATATTGAACTTCTTCAATATCTTGTCAAGGTATGTGCTTTGTAAAAGACCTATGTGGCGTTTCGGTCTATCTCTATAGATCTTTATGCCTAATATGTAAGCAACTTCTCCAAGGTCCTTCATTGAAAAACTCTTATTCAAGTAGGCCTTGATGCTTTCCAATAGTTCTGTATCATTTCCATCAACAGTATGTCATCCACATATAATATGAGAAATGCTACTGAGCTCCCACTCACTTTCTTGTAAATACAGGCTTGTCGGTAAGTCTGTACAAACCCAATCGCTTTGATCACCTCATCAAAGGGAATGTTCCAACTCCGAGATGCTTGCACCAGCCCGTAGATGGAGCGCTGGAGCTTGCATACCTTGTTAGCATTGCTAGGATCGACAAAACCTTCCGGTTGTATCATATACAATTATTCTTTAAGAAAGTCGTTCAGGAATCATGTTTTGACGTCCATTTGCCAAATTTCATAATCATAGAATGCGGCAATTGCTAACATGATTCTGACCGACTTCAACATCATTACGGGTGAGAAGGTCTCATCGTAGTCAATCCCTTTAACTTGTGGATAACCCTTAGCGACAAGTCGATCCTTATAGATGGTCACATTGCCATCCACATCAGTCTTTTTCTTCAAGATCCATTTATTTTCTATGGCTCGCCGATCATCGGGCAAGTCCACCAAAGTCCATACTTTGTTCTCATACATGGATCTTATATTGGATTTCATGGCCTCAAGACATTTGTTGGAATGTGGGCCCTCCATCGCTTCTTCATAATTCGAAGGTTCACTGTTGTCCACCAACATGATATCCATGACAGGATTGTCGTACCACTCTGGTGGGCAATGTACCCTTGTCGACCTTCGAGGTTCAAAAAGAATTTGATTCCAGCTGTCATGATCATCATCATTAACTTCTTCGTTTGCAGGTGAAGGCGCCTCAGAAACATTTTCTTGCGGTCCGCTACTCTCCGGTTCGAGAGGAGGTACAATTACCTCATCAAGTTATATTTTCCTCCCACTTATTTCTTTCGAGAGAAACTCTTTCTCTAGAAAGGATCCATTCCTAGCAACAAAGATCTTGCCTTCAGATATAATGTAGAAGGTGTACCCAATAGTTTCCTTAAGGTACACTATGAAGACGCATTTTCTGCTTTGGGTTTCAGCTTCTCTAGTTGAAGTTTCTTCACATAAGCATCGCAGCCCCAAACTTCTAGAAACGACAACTTAGGTTTCTTGCCAAACCATAATTCATACGGTGTCATCTCAAGGGATTTACACGGTGCCCTATTTAAAGTGAGTGCGGCAGTTTCCAATGCATATCCCCAAAATGATAGTTGTAAATCGGTAAGAGCAATCCTAGATCGCACCTTATCCAATGAAGTGTGATGACGATGTTCAAACACACCGTTACGCTACGGTGTGCCAGGCAGCGTGCCAAACTCATGACTCAAATATTGTCCTCGACGATCAGATCGTAAGAACTTTATTTTCTTGTCACATTGATTCTCCACCACATTCTGAAATTCCTTGAACTTTTCAAAGGTTTCATACCTGTGCTTCATTAAGTAGACATACCCATATCTACTGAAATCATAAGTGAGGTTGAGAACATAACGATAGCCTCCGCGAACTTCAACGCTCATTGGACCGCATACATCGGTATGTATTATGTCCAATAAGTCGGTTGCTCGCTCCATTATTCCGGAGAATGGTGTCGTCATCATCTTCCCATGAGGCATGGCTCGCATGTGTCAAATTATTCCAAATCAAGAGACTCCAAAAGTCCATCAGTATGGAGTTTCTTCATGCACTTTACGCCGATATGATCAAGGCGGCACTGCCACAAGTATGTGGGACTATCATTATCAACCTTATATCTTTTAGCACTCACACTATGAATATGTGTATCATCACGACCGAGATTCATCAGAAATAAACCATTTACCAGCGGCGCCGGCCCATAAAACATACCACTCATATAAATTGAACAACCATTATTCTCAGATTTAAATGAGTAGCCATCTTGCATCAAGCGAGATCCCGATACAATGTTCATGCTTAAACCTGGTACTAAATAACAATTATTAAGGTTTATAACTAATCCCGAAGGTAGATGTAGAGGTAGCATGCCGACGTCGATCACATTGACCTTGGAACCATTTCCGACGCGCATCGTCACCTTGTCCTTAGCCAACCTACGCTTGTTCTGCAGTCCGTGCTTAGAGTTGCAAATGTTAGCAACAACACCGGTATAAAATACTCAGGAGCTACTACGAGCGCTCGTAAGGTACATATCAATAACAAGTATATCGAATATACCTTCTACGTTGCCGGCCTTCGTGTCTACTATGTACTTGGGGCAATTCCGCTTCCAGTGACCGATTCCCTTGCAGTTATAGAACTCAGTCTCAGGCTAGGGTCCTTTCTTTGACTTCTTCCCGGAAACTGGCTCACCGGACACGGCAACTACTTTGCCGTGTTTCTTGAAGTTTTTCTTACCCTTGCCATTCTTGAAACTGGTGCTCTTATTGACCATCAACACTTAATGCTCTTTCTTGATTTCTACCTCCGCATATTATAGCATTGAATACAACTTGGGAATAGTCTTTTCCATCCCTTGCATGTTGTAATTCATCACAAAGCCTTTATAGCTAGGTGGAAGCGATTAGAGGATTCTGTCAATGACCGCATCATCCGGAAGTTCAACTCCCAGTTGAGTCAAGCGGTTGTGCAACCCAGACATTCTGAGTATGTGTTCAGTGGCAGAACTATTCTCCTCCATCTTACAGCTAAAGAACTTGTCGGAGACTTCATATTTCTCGACCCGGGCATGAGCTTGAAAAACAAGTTTCAGCTCCTCGAACATCTCGTATGCTCCGTGTTGCTCAAAACGCCTTTGGAGCCCCGATTCTAAATTGTAAAGCATGTCGCACTGCACGAGAGACTAGTCATCACTCTGCGACTGCCAGGCCTTCCTAGCATCCTGGTCTGCTGCAAGAACTGGAGGATCACGTAGCGGTGCAGTAAGGACATATGCCTTCTTGCCAGCATTGAGGATGATCTTTAAGTTACGAGCCCAATCCGCATAGTTGCTCCCATCGTCTTTCAGCTTGGTTTTCTCTAGGAACGCGTTGAAATTGAATGAGACATTTGCGTTGGCCATTGGATCTACATTATTTGTAAAGACAGTTTTAGACTAAGTTCAGGATAATTAAGTTCATCTAATCAAATAACTAATGAACCCCCGCTTAGATCGACATCCCTCTAGTCATCCAAGTGACACATGATCCACGTCGACTAGCCCGTGTCCGATCATCACGTGAGACGGACTAGTCATCAATGCTGAGAATCTCTATGTTGATCGTATCAAGCATATGACTCATGTTTGACCTTTCGGTCTCCTGTTTTCGAGGCCATGTCTGTACATGCTTGGCCCGTCGAGTCAACCTAAGTGTTCTGCGAGTGTAAACTGGCTTACACCCGTTGTACGCGAACGTTAGAATCTATCTCACCCCATCAATCCGTGGTGCTTCGAAACAACAAATCTTCGCAATGCTGCACACTTAGGGGAATACATATCTCAAAAATTTTATGAGGGATCATCTTATATTTGCTACCGTCGTTCTAAGCAATAAGATGTAAAACATGATAAACATCACATGCAATCATATAGTGACATGATATGGCCAACATCATCTTGCCCCTTTGATCACCATCTTCGGTGCACCATGATCATCATCGTCACTGTTATGACAACATGATCTACATCATCATCATCTCGATCACTGTGTCTCCATGGAGTCGTCACGCCAACTATTACTTCTCCTACTATAGCTAACCGTTAGAAATAAAGCAAAGTAATCAACATGGTGTTGCATCTCATACAATAAATTAAGACAACTCCTATGGCTCCCGCCAGTTGTCATACTCATCGACATACAAGTCGTTAATCCTATTACAAGAACATGATCAATCTCATACATCACACATGTAACATCACATCCTTTTGGCCATATCAGATCACATAGCATACCCTGCAAAACAAGTTAGACATCCTCTAATTGTTGTTGCAAGTTTTACGTGGCTGGTTAGGGTTTCTAGCAAGAACGTTTATTACCTACATGACAGCCACAACATTGAAATGCAAATGCTATTTACCCTTCATAAGGACCCTCTTCCTCAAATCCGATCCGACTAAAGTGGGAGAGACAAACACCCGCTAGCCACCTTATGCAACAAGTGCCAGCTACATGTGCCAGCTGGTCCATGTGGTAACATGGGAAATTTGATATCATCATATTATGTCTCATTTTATTAATGTACATATATATTTGGTAAAGAAGAGAAGGCCTAGCCTTTTGCCGGGTGATTTGTTCTGTTGTTGTCGCCTTAGTTTCGGCTACCGGTGTTTTATTCCATAACTGAACGCTCCTAACACGTTCGAGGTTGTTATGGGGACCCCCTTGATAAATCGTGTAGTGTTAAGACTTGTCTGGCAGGACCCAATTTTGGTATTAATTTGCTAATAACTTAATAATAAAAATGCATAGGGAATAGCTACCGCGAGGATTTAATCAACAACCCGGGCCAGTGCTCCTCATGAGTGTTGGTCCAAACCAGAGCCACTTGCGGGGCCACCAGGGGCAACTCGGGGGATGTCTATATGGCCACTGTACGTAGTGCTCATCCGTCGTGTCCTGAGAACGAGATACGCGGCTCCTATCGGATCGTCGACAAGTCGGGAGGTCTTGCCAAATTTGTTTTACCTTAGCGATATATCTTGCGCACTAGGATTCCGGTGAAACTTTGGGTCTCCTCAAAGTTGATGTTTTCCTCGAAGGAATCCGACGAGATCACGAGTTTCGTGTTAGAGGACTACTATGCGGCCTGTGGTAATTTTTAATGGAGTAGTTGGAGCACCCGTGCAGAGTTTAATATTTCGGAAAGCCGTGCCCGCGGTTATGTGGAAAATATGGATATTTTGGTAACATATGGTTCTAGACAACTTAAAGTAATTCTAATAAAACTGCCAACTGAGTGCGTAACCGTGACTATCCCTTTCAGAGCTCCTTCTGTGATCGAGAACACGGTGGGGTTATGTTTGATGTAAGTAGGTGTTCAGGATCACTTAGTGATCAATCTAGTCTTCGACCGACTTGCGTAGACCACTATATGTTTACTCTGATCATCGTAAGGTAGCCACCATATATGCTTAGGTTGCTACAAACCCATACACTTAACCTTCCTCACCCATTAACTCGGCTAGATTCGATACCAAGGTCATTCGATTGCTGAGTCCTCGTGGCTCACGGTTTACTACAAACACCCACAGGTACAGGTACGCCTATTGCAGGAGATCCAGATGACAACCATTTGAAGTGGGAGTTTGATGAGGACTCTCGCAGGCTGTACGTGACTTATCCGGATGACTAGAGGTTGTGGTCGTGATTGTGGGGCCAGCATGCGGGATATCATATCTTTATCTGTTTCCATCTTGTCCGTACCTGGACTATACCATGTTCTGAATAAGTGTGCCTATATGACTATATGACTATGTTCTTATCATATGGCAAGTGTATGCCCTACTTGTCACTCTTTCAATTATGTAATGTTATGATTATCTCGCTTGCAAAACGGTTAGATGTACCCCTCCCCTTTTGAGGCCTCGCCCCCGAATAAGGAAAGGGCCGCATCTTAGTCGTTACACCTTAGTCCTCTTCCCCGAAAACATTGGAAGGAATGGTTGCCCCAATAGCCCTTTTCGAAAGGGGACATGACTGCAGTCCAGCCAAAAAAAGGTGGTCTTCACATGCAAAAGCTTCTATTCATGACACGCTAGTGGGCTCAGGGATGAACTCCATCCTGCGGAACCTCCGGCTTTAGTCTCCTTGCACCAAAAGGGAATCCTTTGGGACTCATATCGGGAGCACGCGAGTTGTGCTAGTTTACTTAGCACAGAAGGGGAAACCCTCCATCTACGCGCCCAGTGGGACCGCTCCTACGCCACCTGCATGGCCTGCATCATCCACGTGAAGGATACGGGTCATGGGACCCTACCAAATCGTTCTCGGCTCGCCGTTCCGCGAGGGCCTCAAGGGAGACCTTACGGCGGACACCCTCCCGAAGCCCTTGGCGACGATCTTCAAGCGCTTGCCTAGAGAGGCAAAGGGCCCTCGCGAGAGTCCTCCTTGTCCGGCTCACAGACAGGCCGAACCAGGCTTATCCTGCCATGTCACGCTCGGGGCCCTAGGCCGACGGGCCTAGGTAACCACGGTCCCAAAGGCCCGACAATAGCCCCCGGGCCCGCATTGTGCACGGCCCCACTAGTCGGGGGACGAAGCGACGCGAGCCCCAACCGCCTGTACGCTAGGCTCAACAAGCGACACCCGTCATGACGTGAGATCCTTCTTCCCCGCAACACTTTGGGAACGTCCCTAAGTGAGCTGACATGCTGCCTATGCACAACACCGGTCTTTATTGATCCTTCGACCGGCTCTACCCATTTGCACCATACGTCTTGCGCAGGACTTCCCCTAGGCCTGCGGCACGCACGGGGCAACTCATTGGTAGAATGGGGAGGTGCCAGCCCTGCTGCCCATGGGCTAGGCATAGCGCCCGGGCCCCAACGAGTCATTCATCGTCTCCACTCCATGCGGACCCTCGAGAACCGTGGTTGTGCTTATAAGAACCACCGCGCACCAGGGTTGGATCCAACACTACACTGTTCCTTGGTTGCCGTCCTCGAGCAAGCTCGTCCTTCACTATTTCCATGACGTCTAGTGGAGATACTGCGAGTGCCGGAGCATGGGCAGGGCTCTCAGCATCGCCATCGTCCCCTGGGGGTGGCGAGGTTCGGCTCCCAAAGTCCATCCCAACACGCGGGCACCGGGTCTCCAGCGATGAGTAAATGCGCCGTTGTTATCGCCTGCCCATGCATATCCTGCCTGATCTAACGAACACGCTTGCCGAGCTTTCCAGGGCACTTGCATCTAAGAGGCCCACGAGCGCCACGCCAGGCACGGTGATCAGCGCGCCTCCGGTCGGCAAAGCTTCTTCTTCGACGCCTGGCCTGGCGGGGCTCGAGGGGCCCTCGAGCCCAGCCGATGCAGCGGAGGAACCCCGGGAGAGCATGGCTATGAGTGCCATGCTCACCCTTCCGGCCTCGGGCATGGGGCGAACCTAACTCTCATGGAAACCACTGTCATCGAGCAGGAGGCAATCATGTCCCGTCGCAAAGTGGGAGGCCACCTAGATCACCCGTAACCAGGAAGCGGAGCGTGAGCGCCTTGAGGACTTGGATAGGCGCGTCCTCGGTGCAAGGCCACCCTTGTGGCAGCATGCAAGGAGGCCTTGGCCGGCCCACACCCGAGGGCGGCTCATGAACGGGCGGCTACCTTGGAGAAGTACCACGGCGAGCTCCCCCGGCAGGAGGCCTTCCTCCAGCTTAAGTATGATGCGCTCCAAGAGAAGGTAAGCGCGCTCAGGGCCCACCTGCAAGGGGCCCAAACCTCCCTGGAGGTCGCCTCTAGAAGTGAGGGGGTGTCAAGGAGGAGCTGAAGTCGTTCTTGGCCCAGGTTGGTGAAACCGCCGATGCTTTGCAAGCGGCCAAGCATGACGTGGCGGAAGGTAGCACATGCGCGCCGCATGGAGGAGCGGTGCACCCGGCGGTCCCGGGAGCCGGCCCTGTGCGCGGGCCCCACACTTCACTGCTTCATCAGGGACGCCCCATCGCTGCCACGAGCCAGTGACGATGGGGGACCTTGGCCCCGTGATGGCATTATTTGCTGCACCAAGGAACCCTTGGCCCCGTGAGGGCATTAGACACTTTGTAACTTACCTTGGTTTCGAGTAAAGGTCATCTACTGTGATCCGAGCGTCGTTGTTCCTTCTGCAATATTATCCTCGATCTCAATTGTTCGCGAGGAGCTCACGAGGATGGTACCCTCGTGAGAGCCTCGCTTGGGCTTCCGAGTGTTGGCGCTTCAGGAACCCGGTGCAGCCTTCCTTCGCACCATCTCCTCTCGTGGCTGCTTCGATACGCTGTGGCCCAAGGGCCCAACCCTTGCGTGGGAGAGCAAGGGCCCTGAAGCGCAACACAAAGGTACTCACGCCTCTGGTGGTTGCTCGCAAGACCCGCCTTGCTAGACCTCTTGCGGGAACTCCGACAGAGAGAAAACACCATGTCTCGGTGACGCGCACCTACCCGCTCGCATTTGGGCATCCCCGCATGCATATGGGCGTGGTAAGAGAACGAGATTCTGGGGAGCTCCATAAAAACCATAAAATCAAGAGCTCCGCCAGAAAATCCAAAGCTAACATGTTCGCGAGCCCGAAAAGGAGAGGTGTGACCGTTGCACTCAACGCAGGCCAGCCTAGCGAGCTCGTTCACGAGTCAAAAAAGGGACAAGTAAAAGCGGATGTCATGCCTAGCATGGGCAAACCTAAAAAAGAAATGTGGACCCCGGTGTGGTTCCTTCGTCATCTTCCCTAGCACGGAGCATGAGCATTGCCACTAATACATGGGAGGGGGCCTGTAACGCCCGAGAGTGTAAGTTGCCATATTTGGAGCCTTCTTGTGTGGGTCCATGATGTCATTGCTATGAGAGCTATATAAGCATGTCTTATTTCATGTGATATTACCTTGTCTCCCCTTTGCATTCATGCATCCATATCATGCATGCCTCCATTGTGTTTGTTGTTGTTGTGGTTCCATGTATGTAGTTGTGATGTGATGTGCTATGTGTTGATGCAGTGGTGTATTTGAAAGTGGGGTGCAACTAAGCTAGTTTTCAAATAGGTTTC
Organism: Hordeum vulgare subsp. vulgare; assembly: GCF_904849725.1. Taxonomy (NCBI): domain Eukaryota; kingdom Viridiplantae; phylum Streptophyta; class Magnoliopsida; order Poales; family Poaceae; genus Hordeum; species Hordeum vulgare. The sequence continues at coordinate 289,807,457 of NC_058523.1, read as the reverse complement.
AAAACCCCCCCTTCTCTATTTCTCAAAGCTCAAGTTTTACTTGCTCTAACCCTGGTTCAAAATTGTAGTTCATTTAGAGTGTTTTGTGGTGGATGTGGTGGTAGGTTTAATGTGTTTTGAATCTATGTTTGGGAGGGATAGATATTCACAAAACAAGTCATTTAATTCTGTTATGACCACGGGCATTTTTGTTTTATTTTAGGGTCAACAGTGTTGCATGTGTATTTATATTTGTCTCTATTTTGTTTTTAAATAGAAAAACCCAGTGGGTTTTTCCTTTCTTACCTCGCGCCTCCGAGTGGGCCTCCTCCTCCTCGCTGGCCTAGTAGCCCCTCGCGCGGTAGCCCTCTCCTGTAGACGCCGTCTCCCTCCTCCCGCACCTTTCTGTCAGTTCGTTAGAGAGAGAGCGAGACAGAGAGTCGACGCCGTCACTCACGGACGTCGAGGCGGCCTCCCTCGCCCCTATTTAATCCTTGGCGTCCGGTCAGTGTGCTAGGGTTCCTCCGCAGCGCCGCCACCTCCTTTCTCATCTTCCTCCTCCCTCTCCATCTTTGACAGCAGGTAGGCGAGCTCCACCTCTGCCATGGCCGATCCGTGAAGAGCTCGTCACCGTCGTTGTCGTACACCTCCTTCCTCTCCAAGAATTCCAGGAGCACGCGGGACCTCAGGGGAGTCCGTTCCCGTAGCTAATCGTCGTTGATTTACCCTGCTTCCACTACTTCCTCGTTGACCCCTTCCGCTCCGATGACCACCTCCCCATCGGCTTCTTCCATAACGTCCCCTGCTTCCTCTCCGGCACAGGCATGACCTCCTCGACCAGTGGGTGAGAAGAACCACTCCTCCCCCTTCCCCTATCGGTAGATCGCGAGTAGAGCCGTAGTTGCGCCGCCGTGCTTCTCTCTATCGCCGGCACCGCCATGCACGTTGCTGCAGTAGTTGTAGGGCATCACTCGTCGCGTTTAGGTATGAAATGGAACCGGGGAGGTCCCTCTTCCTTCCAGCAACGAGCCCGTGCTCAATTCGTAGTGAATCGCCGGCGGTGTCCCTCCCCTGTTCCGGCCACTGTCGGGTTGTAGTAGATCCAGAGGGGGTTGCTCAAAAGATCCAATCCCCTGTCTCTGTTAAGTGTTAATCTAGTAGCGCAATGGCAGTGGTGTGTTTTACCTTAGCGCAGGTCGTGGGTTTGAGCCCCCGTAGCGCACCCCCTTTTGTTGATTTATTTTGTGGCAGAGTAGGACAGGGGGAAAGCTTACCCTGTTTACCTCCTCTGTTCTGTCGAGCCAGAGATGATAGCGCGGTGGTGTGTGGTTGTGTGTTGGTGCAGTAGGTTTGGGGTTCGACCCCCCAAGCCACCCCTTTTTCTTTTGCTATTTTTTTCTTCTTTGTTGCTATATGAGTGTTGTTGTGTATTGCTTGGGTGCTGGTTATATTGCTTGGGAAGCAATATTTTTTTGCCTAAGATACCTAAACCAGTAGGTTTTTACCTTGTTTTAGTTAGTGAGCATGTGTAGGGAGTTAGTGATGCTTATGTATGTGTGTAGGTGATCATGTGGTGCAACTTACATGAGGTGTGTGCTTGTGTGGTGCAAGCACCCAAGTGCTTGTGTAGGTGTGAGTATTTATGTGTGTGTGTGCATGTGTGTGTGTGACACACACATGCCCAAGGCATGGTTTTGCCTTAGTGAGCACTTCTGTGCAAGCATGTATGTGTGTGTGTTAGTGATAGTGGCGTGAGTGTAAGTATGTGCGTGTTTGGAGACTAGCAAGTGTAGGTGTGTGTGCATGAGCACTTGTGTATGCTTGATATGTGTGTGTCTGTGTGGTGGTGTGCTAAGGCACATGAACATGAGGACTACCCTCATGTGCACCATTGGAGTTGTGAGTGTGTGCAAGTGCATGTGTAGGTGATGAACTAGTGTGCAACACATCTGATATGGCACTATTTGCACCTATGTGATTTCATGTGGTTTTTCCTTTCAACTTTGTGCCTATTTGTTCTATGCAAGTACATAGGTATTATATATGTTTTTGGGGTAGAATCATCCCAGGAATCCATTGGTGAAATCACATTTTGCTGTTGGACACTTTCTGGAGATGTCATTTTTCAGTATTAATCTATGTTTAGAGCTTGGTGCCATGTGGTGTGATGAGCCTAAGACGATGATTCCTTGATGTGGCAGTAGTGGGTGAACCCCTCTACAACATGGTAGTTTTGTTTTATGCTTAGGATTTTGTATCTGCAAGTTGTACCCTCCCAAAGTAGGCATGTGTTTGAAACTGTCAGCTTGGTGAAAATCTGTGATTTTCACTAAGTCTGAGAAACTGTTGTTATTTTCTTCCCTAGTAGTTGTGGTTGCAAAAGTTCATGTGTTGGGAATTAGCCCTTGCAACCAACTAGAGAGTTGGAGATTTTGTGTTTGTTTAGCTCCCTCTCAATTTTCATGCACTGTCTCTTCCTGTAAATATTGTTTTGGGGGCTTTTAAAATGCTTCAGAGCATAAACAGCTGGTGAGAATCTGAGATTTTCACTAAGTCCCTGGAATCTGTTATTTTTGTCCAAGTTAGCACATGTAGATCTTTCTGTGTGTAACTACTTTGTATTATATTATTGCTCATGCTTGTAGGGCGTCTGAATAGATTTTGCCACATATCTTGTTTGACACATTTGGGTGGCTGTAGGTGCTTTGCATGTTGCTCTCAAACTGCTATGATGCTATTTAGGACAGAATGCATAGTTTTGTTGTTTTGAAGCTTGTGAGTGCATAGTTGGTGGTGTGGTGATTTTCTTTGCACCACCCCACCTATACTTGTTTGTTTGGGCTTGTGGTAGATTTGATCCGTAGGACTCCATTTCCTGTTTCGTAGTTTCTGGTTGATCCGTAGCTCCGTTCTCAACGTTCTTTATATGTTTTTCCAACGTTTTCTCGTGATGCAGCTGTTCATGTCATATTCATGCATGTCAAGATAGCTTAGAGTGAAGTTCTGTCCAAAAGTTTGTCTTTACTTCTCATGCATATGCAAGTGACTAGAATAGAGATGCATGCTACATTCTCATCTCATGCACCATGTGTTTGTGGCATCATGTTGTGTTGTTGTTCATTGGCTGTTGATTTTATGTAGGGTAGCACCGGGATCAGAGAGCGAGTACGTGGATTCGGGAGACTACGCGCAGGACGAACAAGAGCAGTTCCAAGCTGAAGACATCACATGCAAGATGACCGTGAACTTGATACCATCTTTAGCCTTGTTGTGCTTAGATTCACGTTTCCTTTGCCATATGCTCGCTGCCTACCACTGATATAATTGCCTCCTGATATTGCCATGTAACCCAAACACTTTCCCCTCCTAGCTAATATTGAATGGCTAAGTAGGCTTGCTCAGCTTCTAATGATAGCGTTGCTAGTTGCAGGTGCCAATTGTCTCATGTGATAACACGAGTTTTGTTATCATTATGTTTAAATATGTTATTTAATTAATGCACCTATATACTTGGTAAATGACGGAAGGCATAGCCTTTGCCGGGTGTTTTGTTCCGTTATTGCCACCTTAGTTTCCGGCTACCGGTGTTTGATTCCATAACTGTTCGTTCCTAACACGTTCGGGGTTGTTATGGGGACCCCCTTGATAAATCGTGTAGTGTTAAGACTTGTCCGGCAGGAACCAACATTGGTTTTAATTTGCTAATCAGCTAATTATAATTTGCATAGGGAATAGCTACCCCAAGGAATTAATCAACAACCCAGGCCAGTGCTCCTCATGAGTGTTGGTCCAAACTAGGGCACTCTGCGGGCCCAACTCTGGGCAACTTGAGTGATTTCTATCAGGCCATCGTGCGCGTAGCTCATCCATCGTGTCCTGAGACTGAGATACGCGGCTCTTATCGGGGGCGTCGACACGACGGGAGGTTCTGCTAGTCTTACCTTACCTTAGCGATATATCTTGCGTATAGGAATCCCGGTGAAGCTTTGGTTCTCCCTAGAGTTGAGGTTTTCCTCTAAGGAATCCGACGAGATCACGAGATTCATGATAGAGGATTACTTTGCGGCTCGTGACCGTTTGTGATGGACTAGTTGGAGCACCCCTGCAGGGTTTAATATTTCGGAAAGCCATGCCCACTGTTATGTGGCAACATGGATTATTTGTTAACATCCGGTAATAGATAACTTGAACTTAATCTAATAAAACTACCAACTGTGTGCGTAGCCGTGATTGTCCCCTTCGAAGACCTCTCTTCGATCGGGAACACGGTGGGGTTATGTTTGACGTAGGTAGGTTTTCAGGATCACTTAGTGATCACCTAGTCTTCGACCGCTCACATAGACCACAACTACTATAACTATGATCTTCGTAAGTTAGCCACCATAAATGCTTAGGATGCTGCAATCTAAACACTGAACCTTCCTTACCTAATAACTTGACTAGTTTCGGTACCAGGGTCATAGATTGCTGAGTCCTCGTGGCTCACAGATTACTTCAACACCCCAACAGGTACAGGTACGCCCGACATAGGTGATCCAGATGGTACGCAGCTGGCGTGGCAGTACGATGAGGAGAACGACCGTGTGTACATGAACTATCCAGAAGACTTAGGTCGTGGTCGTGATCGTTGGCAAGCATGCGGGATGGCATAGCCTTTCCTTATGTTATGTAGTCCTTAGCGGAACTACCTTGTCTGAATAACTGTGTGGATGTAAACTCTGATATTATCTATGTGAGATGGCAAACGATTCCCTATTTGTCATTCTTAAATTATGTATGTGATATGTTTCTCTTGCTTGCGAAACGCATAGATGCGCCTCTTTCCATTTTGGGGCATCGCCCCCTAAATCTGAAAGGACCGCATCTTAGTCGTTACAAGTTGGTAATCAGAGCCTTACGGCCATAGGAGCCTTTGTGTGATCGTACTTGGCCGAGTCGAGTCTAGTTAAATGTTTTGAGTCTTTGTTATATCGGAGAGTAGGTTTCTTTTTTCTCCTCTTCCATGCTCTGGTGAGGTTCTCGACTTAGGAAATCTCAATTCTACTCCTCTTCTCACTCAATTTTTTTAGGATCACGCGGGTATGTTGAAATCTATATGATATCGATGTGACGGAGTTCTGTCTTGGTGCCTCCTGTCTGCCTTGATTTCTTCCGGGTAGTTGAGCTACAGGGGATTCTTGTGCACATCGCCATCATTCAGATTTCGGAGTATCTCAGAATGAATGATGTTCGTAATTTCTTCAATACTAGTAGTGGCAAGATAACCCCGATGTCCCCAGTACTAGTGCAGATTGTTCGGGAGTACTGCCATACTTTGTATCGTTGTGATCACGAGGGTCTGTAGTAGATGAAGGTCCGAGAGTCTGGTTATGTGTTGACGGATGTGATACATTGGACGGGTTAGTATTGGAGTTGTGTGAAAATTGCTCCTTGTATCCGTGTACCATATTGCATGACCAGATATTTCGGGAATTCATAGGTGGGATATCAAGTAGTGACTTATAGGACAATCTTCTTACATATGCATGATGTGAGGTTGGGATTCGACATTCAGTGGGTACGTTTGTTCATGGTCGTCTTACAGCGGTTCTCGTTGTGTCTTAAAGAGTCATTGTAGCTTGCTACAACTCGGGGATGCTTCGTAAGTCGTGTGGACTACCTTGCACAGGATGGCTACTGTAAATTCGAGCCCGTGCGATATTATCCACGAAGATATCGGATGAAATCTCGATCATATGTTTGTTCCAAGCAGTTCTAGCTCATACTTGTTTGCAAGTGGTCTTAATCGGAATTTTGTCGACAGTCACTTTGAGGAAGCATTCTTACTATTTTTTTTCGAGTGCATTTGCTAATATTCCTGTTCAGATATTCCTGCCTTTTTTATTCAGCTTCAGGATGTCTGTCTTCAGGATGGCTCCACCAACTCGTCAGAATCCAGGTCGTGAGGGTGCTGAGATGCCGCCACCACCCCCTACTCAAGAAAATCCTCCGCCGCCGCCTCCTCCTGCAGAGGCTTGGCAAGCGGTGATGGCAGCTACAAATGCAAACACTCAGATGCTGATACAGTTGTTGCAAGAGAGGACTAATCAGCAGCAAGGCAACTTCAACCATGGTGGCAATCAGTTTGGCAATCTGAGTCAGTTCCTGTGAAATCAGCCGAAGACCTTCACATCGTGTGACCAGCCGTTTGATGCTGAGGATTGGATTCGCAACATGAACAAGCACTTTGAGTGTAGCAATGTCCGTCCATAGGATTTCGTCAAGTTTGCAACATTCCAGCTGAAGGGGCAAGCATCCATCTAGTGGCAGTAGTTGAAGGATTCGTGGGGTGCTAGATTGATTACTTGGGATGAGTTCTGCAGAGACTTCAGGTCCCACTACATCTCGTATAGCTTTGTGGAGGAGATGCGTGAGAAGTTCAGGCGCTTGATGCAAGGTGGTAACTCCGTGTACAAGTACAACATCGAGTTCCATGAGCTATCCCGATATGCCTTGAAGGACATTCCAGATCAGAAGAGCAAGATCTATCAGTTCAGAGGTTGTTTGAAAGAGGATTTGCAGCTAGCCTTTGCTTTGCACGATCCTGAGGAGTTCGATAAGTTCTACAACTTGGCTCTCAGGGCCGAGGCAGCTTTGCTCAGGGTGGGAAATTCAAAGAAGCGCTTTAGAGATTCCAGCTCGTCTTCCTCATCTCAAGTGGTTCAGAAGCAAAAGAAGTATTGGGTGTCTCCTCCTCCTCCTTGGCGCACGCAGCAGTTCAAGCAATCAGGTGGCCGTGGTTCTTCCCACCCACCCAACCTAGCTTTCCAGCAGAGGTTTCAGCCGCAGAAGCAAGGGCCTCCTCAGACACAGTACCGTCAGCCGACAGATGTTACTTGTCACAAGTGTGGGCAGAAGGGTCACTATGCCAACAAGTGCACTTCTCAGCCGCGTCTTCCGCCTCCTCCTGGAGGGGAACCTCCAAGAAATGCTATCGTGAAGTTCAACCTTAGGTCTGCTAGAGTCAATATGGTGAATGCAGCTGAAGTAGAGAACTCGTCAGATGTGATTATGGGTAATCTCCTCGTCAATGATATTTTTGCAAAAGTGTTGTTTGATTCTGGTGCATCCCATTGTTTCTTGTCATATCCGTTTGTGGCAAATCATGATTTCCATCTTCAGGAGTTGCCTAAGTCATTAGGCATTGTTTCTCCGGGGATGCTTATGAGTTCTCGTTGGGTTGTTCCGGATGTTTTTGTCAAGATGGGTAGTTATGCTTTTCGGGCGTGTCCTATTGTCCTTGGCAATTCCGAGATTTATTTGATCCTTGGTATGGACTGGTTGGCTATGAAGAAGGCATCGATTGATTGTGAAGCTAAAGAAGTGAAGCTAACTCACTCTTCGGAGGACGTGATTATATTCGCGGCGCGCAATGACACAATCCGTCTAATTTCCTTAAATGAGAAGGGTGAGATTATTCCAATTTCGCAAGTCCGAGTGGTGTGCGAATATGAAGATGTGTTTCCAGAAGAACTGCCAGGAATGCCTCCGCATCGAGAAGTTGAATTCGTTATTGAGCTTGAAAAGGGTACTGAGCCTGTGTGCAAACGGCCGTACAAATTGGGTCCAGAAGAGCTGAAGGAACTTAAGAGGCAACTCGATGAGCAGGAGCGTCTGGGTCTGATCAGACCAAGCTCGTCTCCTTGAGGCTGTGGAGTATTGTTTGTCAAGAAGAAGGATGGCACGGACCGATTGTGTGTCGATTACCGTCCATTGAACAAGAAAAAAATCAGAAACAAGTATCCACTTCCTAACATTAATGAGTTGTTCGAGCAGTTGAAAGGGGCTAAGGTCTTCTCCAAGCTCGATCTCAGGATGGGCTATCATCAAATTCGCATTCGCGAAGAGGATATTCCAAAGACTGCTTTCAGGACAAGTTTTGGCTTGTATGAGTATACGGTCATGTCTTTTGGTCTGGCAAATGCTCCACCAACATTTTGTCGAATGATGAACTACATATTCTCTCCGTTCAAGAATGTATTCGTCTTGCTGTATCTCAGAGATATTCTGGTCTTTTCGGTAACTCAGGAAGAGCATGAAGAACATCTCAGGCTGGTGCTTGATAAGCTGAGAGAGCATAAGTTCTATGCCAACTTTTCCAAATGTGAGTTCTGGTTGAAATAAGTTGTCTACCTTGGGCACATCATCTCTGCCGAGGGCATCAAAGTTGATCCATCGAAGGTGCAGGCCATTGTTGAGTGGGAGCCTCCGCAAAATGTGAAGCAGCTTCGAAGCTTTCTCGGGCTTGCAAGCCATTGTAGAAGATTCGTTGAGAACTTCTCCAAGATTGCTAAGCCTCTCTCAAGTCTTCAGAAGGTGTGAAGTATGTCTCGTCTCCAGAGTGTCAGTTGTCCTTCGACACACTCAAAGAGAAGCTCACCTCTACTCCAGTCTTGGTTCCTCCTGAGGACTCCAAACCTTACCAAGTGTTCTGCGACGCCTCTCTTCAAGGTCTTGGTGCAGTTCTGATGCAAGAGAAGAAGGTCGTAGCTTATACCTCGAGGCATTTGAATCCAAGTGAGAAGAATTATCCTGTGCATGATCTTGAGTTGGCGGCGGTGGTACATGCTCTGATGACTTGGAGACACCTGTTGTTGGAACAAAAGGTTGAAGTTTTCACCGATCCACAAGAGTCTCAAGTACATCTTCACCCAGCCTAACCTGAATCTCCGGCAAACTCGTTGGGTGGAAATGCTCCAAGATTTTAGTCCGAGCGTTGAGTACACTCCAAGCAAAGCTAATGTCGTGGCAGATGCTTTGAGCAGGAAGGCTTACTACAACAGTCTCAAATTGAAGCCTCTCCAGCCTGACCTTTGTGAATCTTTCAGAAAGCTCAACCTTCAGTTAGTATCTCAGGGACTTCTTGCAAATCTTCAAATCTCTCCTACCTTGGAAGATCAGGTCCGAGCAGCAGAACTTCTTGATGCAATGGTGACGAAAGTTAAGATTGGGTTGGCAAAGGGAGTTCCCAAATATAGGTGCTCCAGTGTTGATGCCAGAGACACGTTATTTTTTGAGGATCGTCTTGTTGTTACGAAAGGTGATCTCAGAAAGGTTATCATGGCAGAAGCTCGTAACTCTCTGCTCTCAATACATCCAGGAAGCTCCAAGATATATCAGGACTTGAAACAGACCTTCTGGTGGACTCGCATGAAGCGTGAGATTGCTCAGTTCGTAAATGAATGTGATGTATGTCGAAGGGTGAAAGCAGAGCATCAATGTCCAGCAGTTCTTTTGCATCCATTGCCCATTCCCGAGTGGAAGTTCGACCATATTGAGATGGATTTCGTCACCGGGTTTCCGAAGTCCAAGAAGGGTAACGATGCCATCTTCTCTTGGGGAACGTCGCATGGGAAACAAAAAATTTCCTACGCGCACGAAGACCTATCATGGTGATGTCCATCTACGAGAGGGGATGAGTGATCTACGTACCCTTGTAGACCGTACAGCAGAAGCGTTAGTGAACGCGGTTGATGTAGTGGAACGTCCTCACGTCCCTCGATCCGCCCCACGAACGGTCCCGCGATCAGTCCCACAATCTAGTGCCGAACGGACGGCACCTCCGCGTTCAGCACACGTACATCTCGACGATGATCTCGGCCTGCTTGATCCAGCAAGAGAGACGGAGAGGTAGAAGAGTTCTCCGGCAGCGTGACGGCCCTCCGGAGGTTGGTGATGATCTTGTCTCAGCAGGGCTCCGCCCGAGCTCCGCAGAAACGCGATCTAGAGGAAAAACCGTGGAGGTATGTGGTCGGGCTGCCGTGGAAAAGTCGTCTGAAATCAGCCCTAAAACCTCCGTATATATAGGTGGGAGAGGGGGAGCCTTGACTTGGGGCTCAAGGAGCCCCAAGGGGGTCGGTCGAGCCAAGGGGGGAAGGTCTCCCCCCCCCAAACCGAGTCCTACTTGGTTTGGTGGGAGGAGTCCTTCTTTCCTTTCCCACCTCCTCCTTTTTTTTCTTTTCTCTTTGATTTTCTTCCTATGGCGCATAGGGCCTTCTTGGGCTGTCCCACCAGCCCACTAAGGGCTGGTGTGCAACCCCAAGGCCTATGGGCTTCCCCGGGGAGGGTTGCCCCCCCGGTGAACTCCCGGAACCCATTCGTCATTCCCGGTACATTCCCGGTAACTCTGAAAACTTTCCGGTAATCAAATGAGGTCATCCTATATATCAATCTTCGTTTCCGGACCATTCCAAAAACCCTCGTGACGTCCGTGATCTCATCCGGGACTCTGAACAACATTCGGTAACCAACCATATAACTCAAATACGCATAAAACAACGTCGAACCTTAAGTGTGCAGACCCTGCGGGTTCGAGAACTATGTAGACATGACCCGAGAGACTCCTCGGTCAATATCCAATAGCGGGACCTAGATGCCCATATTGGATCCTACATATTCTACGAAGATCTTATCGTTTGAACCTCACTGCCAAGGATTCATATAATCCCGTATGTCATTCCCTTTGTCCTTCGGTATGTTACTTGCCCGAGATTCGATCGTCGGTATCCGCATACCTATTTCAATCTTGTTTACCGGCAAGTCTCTTTACTCGTTCCGTAATACAAGATCCCGCAACTTACACTAAGTCACATTGCTTGCAAGGCTTGTGTGTGATGTTGTATTACCGAGTGGGCCCCGAGATACCTCTCCGTCACACGGAGTGACAAATCCCAGTCTTGATCCATACTAACTCAACAAACACCGTCGGAGATACCTTTAGAGCATCTTTATAGTCACCCAGTTACGTTGCGACGTTTGATACACACAAAGTATTCCTCTGGTGTTAGTGAGTTATATGATCTCATGGTCATAGGAACAAATACTTGACACGCAGAAAACAGTAGCAACAAAATGACACGATCAACATGCTACGTCTATTAGTTTGGGTCTAGTCCATCATGTGATTCTCCTAATGACGTGATCCAGTTATCAAGCAACAACACATGGTTCATAATCAGAAGACACTGACTATCTTTGATCAACTGGCTAGCCAACTAGAGGCTTGCTAGGGACAGTGTTTTGTCTATGTATCCACACATGTAAATGAGTCTTCATTCAATACAATTATAGCATGGATAATAAACGATTTTCTTGATACAGGAATTATAATAATAGCTATACTTATTATTGCCTCTAGGGCATAATTCCAACAGTCTCCTACTTGCACTAGAGTCAATAATCTAGCCCTCACATCATCATGCGAATTACATTGTAATAAATCTAACACCCATACATTTCTGGTGTTGATCATGCTTTGGCCGTGGAAGAGGTTTTGTCAGCGGGTCTGCTACATTCAGATCCGTGTGCACTTTACATATATTTACGTCCTCCCCTTCGACGTAGTCGCGGATGAGGTTGAAGCGTCGTTTGATGTGTCTGGACTTCTTGTGAAACCATGGTTCCTTTGCTAAGGCAATGGCACCCGTGTTGTCCAGACACCCTCCTTAGCTGCCTCCGATGCAGCCATGTACTCCGCTTCACATGTAGAATCTGCTACGACGCTTTGCTTGGAACTGCACTAGCTTACCGCACCCCCATTAAGTTTAAATATGTATCCGGTTTGTGACTTAGAGTCGTACGGATCTGTGTCAAAGCTTGCATCAACGTAACCTTTTACGGCGAGCTCTTCGTCACCTCCATACACGAGAAACATCTCCTTAGTCCTTTTCAGGTACTTTAGGATATTCTTGACCGCCGTCAAGTGATCCACTCCTGGATTACTCTGGAACCTACCTGCCATACTTATGGCCAGGCTAACGTCCGGTCTAGTGCACAACATTGCATACATGATAGAACCTATGGCTGAAGCATAGGGGACGGTGCACATATGCTCTCTATCCTCATCAGTTGCTGGGCACTGAGTCTTACTCAATCTCGTACCTTGTAAAACTGGCAAGAACCCTTTCTTGGACTGCTCCATTTTGAACCTCTTCAAAACTTTATCAAGGTATGTGCTTTGTGAAAGTCCTATCAGGCATTTTGGTCTATCCCTGTAGATCTTAATGCCTAGAATGTAAGCAGCTTCTCCAAGGTCCTTCATAGAGAAACTTTTATTCAAGTAATCCTTTATGCTCTCCAAAAACTCTACGTTGTTTCCAGTCAGTAATATGTCATCCACATATAATATTAGAAACGCCATAGAGCTCCCACTCACTTTCTTGTAAATACAAGATTCTCCAACCACTTGTATAAACCCAAATGCTTTGATCACCTCATCAAAGCGTTTGTTCCAACTCCGAGATGCTTGCACCAGTCCATAAATGGATCGCTGGAGCTTGCACACCTTGTTAGCATTCTTAGGATCGACAAAACCTTCGGGTTGCATCATATACAATTCTTCCTTAAGGAAACCGTTAAAGAACGCCATTTTGACATCCATCTGCCAGATTTCATAATCAAAAAATGCAGCTATTGCTAACATGATTCTGAAGGACTTAAGCATCGCCACGTGTGAGAATATCTCATCGTAGTCAACTCCTTGAACTTGTGAAAAACCCTTTGCCACAAGTCGAGCTTTATAACCGGTCACATTGCCGTCAACGTCCGTCTTCCTCTTAAAGATCCTCAGGCAGTACCTCCAAAGTCCACACTTTGTTCTCATACATGGATCCTATCTCGGACTTCATGGCTTCTAGCCATTTGTTGGAATCTGGGCCCACCATTGCTTCTTCATAGTTTGCAGGCTCATTGTTGTCCAACAACATGATTGATAAGACGGGATTACCGTACCACTCTGGAGCAGCACGTGGTCTCGTCGACCCGCGTGGTTCGACAGAAACTTGAACCGGAGTTTCATGATTATCATCGTTAACTTCCTCCTCAACCGGCGTCGCAACGACAGAGGTTTCCCCTTGCCCTGCGCCACCATCCAGAGGGATGAGAGGTTCGACAACCTCATCAAGTTCTATCTTCCTCCCACTCAATTCTGTCGAGAGAAACTCCTTCTCGAGAAAAGCTCCGTTTTTAGCAACAAACACTTTGCCCTCGGATTTGAGATAGAAGGTGTACCCAACTGTCTCTTTTGGGTAACCTATGAAGACGCACCTTTCCGCTTTGGGTTCCAGCTTTTCAGGCTGAAGCTTTTTGACATAAGCATCACATCCCCAAACTTTAAGAAACGACAACTTTGGCCTTTTGCCATACTACAGTTCGTATGGTGTCGTCTCAACGGATTTTGATGGTGCCCTATTTAATGTGAATGGAGCTGTTTCTAATGCATAACCCCAAAACGATAACGACAAATTAGTAAGATACATCATAGATCGCACCATCTCTAATAAAGTACGATTACGACGTTCGGACACACCATTACGCTGTGGTGTTCCAGGCGGTGTCAACTGTGAAACAATTCCACATTGTCTTAAGTGAGCACCAAACTCGAAACTCAGATATTCACCCCCATGATCAGACCGTAGGAACTTGATCTTCTTGTTACGATGATTTTCAACTTCACTCTGAAATTGCTTGAACTTTTCAAATGTTTCAGACTTGTGCTTCATTAAGTAGACATAACCATATCTACTCAAATCATCAGTGAAGGTGAGAAAACAACGATATCCGCCGCGTGCCTCTACGCTCATCGGACCACACACATCGGTATGTATGATTTCCAACAAGTCACTTGCACGCTCCATTGTTCTGGAGAACGGAGTTTTAGTCATCTTTCCCATGAGGCATGGTTCGCACGTGTCAAGTGAATCAAAGTCAAGTGACTCCAAAAGTCCATCGGCATGGAGTTTCTTCATGCGATTTACACCAATATGACCTAAGCGGCACTGCCACAAAAATATGGCGATATCATTGTTAACTATAACTCTTTTGGTCTCAATGTTATGTATCTGTGTATCGCTATCAAGATTCAATATGAACAATCCTCTCACATTGGGTGCATGACCATAAAAGATGTTACTGATAGAAATATAACAACCATTATTCTCTGACTTAAAAGAGTAACCGTCTCGCAATAAGCAAGATCCAGATATAATGTTCATGCTCAACCCAGGCACTAAATAACAATGATTCAAGTTCATAACTAATCCTGATGGTAACTGAAGTGAAACTGTGCCGACGGTGATTGCATCAACCTTGGAACCATTTCCTACGCGCATCGTCACTTCATCTTTTGCCAGCCTTCGTCTATTCCGGAGTTCCTGTTTCGAGTTGCAAATATGAGCAACAGAACCGGTATCGAATACCCAGGCATTACTACGAGAGCCGGTTAAGTACACATCAATAACATGTATATCACATATACCTGATTTTTCTTTGGCCGCCTTCTTATCTGCCAGATACTTGGGGCAATTGCGCTTCCAGTGACCCATACCCTTGCAATAGTAACACTCTGTTTCAGGCTTAGGTCCAGCTTTGGGTTTCTTAGTCGTATTGGCAACAGGCTTGCCGCTCTTCTTTGAATTACCCTTCTTGCCTTTGCCGTTTCTCTTGAAAGTAGTGGTCTTATTCACCATCAACACTTGATGCTCTTTACGGAGTTTAGACTCTGTGACTTTCAGCATCGCAAACAACTCGCCGGGTGACTTGTTCATCCCTTGCATGTTGTAGTTCAACACAAAGCCTTTACAGCTTGGCGGCGGTGATTGAAGGATTCTGTCAGTGATAGCCTGTTGCGGGAGTTCAATCCCTAGCTCAGCTAGACGGTTTGAGTACCCAGACATTTTGAGCACATGTTCACTGACAGACGAGTTCTCCTCCATCTTGCAAGCATAGAATTTATCGGAGGTCTCATACCTCTCGATCCGGGCATTCTTCTGAAAGATAAACTTCAACTCCTGGAACATCTCAAATGCTCCATGATGCTCAAAGCGACGTTGAAGTCCCGGTTGTAAGCCATACAAGACTGCACATTGAACTACTGAGTAGTCCTCCTTACGTGCTAACCAAGCGTTCTTAACATCCTTATCAGCCAGCGGGTGGTTCATATCCTAGCGCAGCATTAAGGACATAATCCTTCTTCCCAGGTTGTAAGATTAGCTTAAGATTACGAGCCCAATCTACAAAGTTGCTTCCATCATCTTTCAACTTAGCTTTCTCTAGGAACGTATTAAAATTCAGGCTGACTGTCGCGTGAGCCATGATCTACAACACAAATATATTCAAAGTGGACTTAGACTATGTTCAACATAATTAGAGTTTAACTTAATCAAATTATTCACTAAACTCGCACTCAACAAGTACATCAATCTAGTCATTTGAGTGGTTCATGATCCACCTACACTAGCTCAAGTCCGATCATCACGTGAGTTGAGCATAGTTTCAGTGGTAAGCATCCCTATGCTAATCATATCATCTATATGATTCATGACCGACCTTTCAGTATCATGTGTTCCGAGGCCATGTCTGCACATGCTAGGCTCGTGAAGCTTAACCCGAGTGTTCCGCTGTGCGCAACTGTTTTGCACCCGTTGTATGTGAACGTTGAGTCTATCACACCCGATCATCACGTGGTGTCTCGAAACGACGAACTGTAGCAATCGTGCACAGTCGGGGAGAACACAATTTCATCTTGAAATTTTAGTGAGAGATCACCTCATAATGCTACCGTCGTTCTATGCAAAATAAGGTGCATAAAAGGATTAACATCACATGCAATTCATAAGTGACATGATATGGCCATCATCACGTGCTCCTTGATCTCCATCACCAAAGCACCGGCACGATCTTCTTGTCACCGGCGCCACACCATGATCTCCATCAACGTGTCACCATCGGGGTTGTCGTGCTACTCATGCTATTACTACTAAAGCTACATCCTATCAAAATAGTAAACGCATCTGCAAGCACAAACATTAGTATAAAGACAACCCTATGGCTCCTGCCGGTTGCCGTACCATCGACGTGCAAGTCGATATTATCTACTGCAACATGATCATCTCATACATCCAATATATCACATCACATCGTTGGCCATATCACATCACAAGCATACCCTGCAAAAACAAGTTAGACGTCCTCTAATTTTGTTGTTGCATGTTTTACGTGGTGACCATGGGTATCTAGTAGGATCGCATCTTACTTACACAAACACCACAACGGAGATGTATGAGTTGCTATTTAACCTCATCCAAGGACCTCCTCGGTCAAATCCGATTCAACTAAAGTTGGAGAAACTGACACTTGCCAGTCATCTTTGAGCAACGGGATTACTCGTAGTGATGAAACCAGTCTCTCGTAAGCGTACGAGTAATGTCGGTCCAAGCCGCTTCAATCCAACAATACCGCGGAATCAAGAAAAGACTAAGGAGGACAGCAAAACGCACATCACCGCCCACAAAAACTTTTATGTTCTACTCGAGAAGACATCTACGCATGAACCTAGCTCATGATGCCACTGTTGGGGGACGTCGCATGGGAAACAAAAAATTTCCTACGCGCACGAAGACCTATCATGGTGATGTCCATCTACGAGAGGGGATGAGTGATCTACGTACCCTTGTAGACCGTACAGCAGAAGCATTAGTGAACGCGGTTGATGTAGTGGAACGTCCTCACGTCCCTCGATCCGCCCCGCGAACCGTCCCGCGATCAGTCCCACGATCTAGTGCTGAACGGACGGCACCTCCGTGTTCAGCACACGTACAGCTCGACGATGAACTCAGCCTTCTTGATCCTGCAAGAGAGATGGAGAGGTAGAAGAGTTCTCCGGCAGCATGACGGCGCTCCGGAGGTTGGTGATGATCTTGTCTCAGCAGGGCTCCGCCCGAGCTCCGCAGAAACGCGATCTAGAGGAAAAACCGTGGAGGTATGTGGTCGGGCTGCCGTGGAAAAGTCGTCTCAAATCAGCCCTAAAACCTCCGTATGTATAGGTGGGAGAGGGGGAGCCTTGCCTTGGGGCTCATGGAGCCCCAAGGGTGTCGGCCGAGCCAAGGGGGGAAGGTCTCCCCCCCCAAACCGAGGCCTACTTGGTTTGGTGGGAGGAGTCCTTCTTTCCTTTCCCACCTCCTCCTTTTTTTTTCTTTTCTCTTTGATTTTCTTCCTATGGCGCATAGGGCCTTCTTGGGCTGTCCCACCAGCCCACTAAGGGCTGGTGTGCCACCCCCAAGGCCTATGGGCTTCCCCGGGGTGGGTTGCCCCCCCGGTGAACTCCCGGAACCCATTCGTCATTCCCCGTACATTCCCGGTAACTCCGAAAACTTTCCGGTAATCAAATGTGGTCATCCTATATATCAGTCTTCCTTTCCGGACCATTCCGGAAACCCTCGTGACGTCCGTGATCTCATCCGGGACTCCGAACAACATTTGGTAACCAACCATATAACTCAAATACGCATAAAACAACGTCGAACCTTAAGTGTGCAGACCCTGCGGGTTCGAGAACTATGTAGACATGACTCCAGAGACTCCTCGGTCAATATCCAATAGCGGGACCTAGATGCCCATATTGGATCCTACATATTCTACGAAGATCTTATCATTTGAACCTCACTGCCAAGGATTCATATAATCCCGTATGTCATTCCCTTTGTCCTTCGGTATGTTACTTGCCCGAGATTCGATCGTCAGTATCCGCATACCTATTTCAATCTCGTTTACCGGCAAGTGTCTTTACTCGTTCCGTAATACAAGATCCCGCAACTTACACTAAGTCATATTGCTTGCAAGGCTTGTGTGTGATGTTGTATTACCGAGTGGGCCCCGAGATACCTCTGCGTCACACGGAGTGACAAATCCCAGTCTTGATCCATACAAACTCAACGAACACCTTTGGAGATACCTGTAGAGCATCTTTATAGTCACCCAGTTACGTTGCGACGTTTGATACACACAAACTATTCCTCCGGTGTTAGTGAGTTATATGATCTCATGGTCATAGGAAGAAATACTTGACACGCAGAAAACAGTAGCAACAAAATGACACGATCAACATGCTACGTCTATTAGTTTGGGTCTAGTCCATCACGTGATTCTCCTAATGACGTGATCCAGTTATCAAGCAACAACACCTTGTTCATAATCAGAAGACACTGACTATCTTTGATCAAGTGGCTAGCCAACTAGAGGCTTGCTAGGGACAGTGTTTTGTCTATGTATCCACACATGTAAATGAGTCTTCATTCAATACAATTATAGCATGGATAATAAACGGTTATCTTGATACAGGAATTATAATAATAACTATATTTATTATTGCCTCTAGGGCATAATTCCAACATCTTCGTCATCATCGACAAGTTGAGTAAAGTGGCTCATTTTCTTCCAGTTAGGAATCGATCTCGACAGCTCAGCTTGCAGAGCTGTACACTTCGAGGATAGTATCTTTGCACGACGTGCCTATGTTGATTTCTTCGAATCGCGGAAGTATCTTCACTTCCAAGTTCTAGGACTCTTTTCTGTCTGCGATGTGTACTAAGATACGATTCACCACAGCTTTTCATCCTCAGACTAGTGGACAAGCGGAGAGAGTCAATCAGGTCCTTGAGGATGTGCTGAGAGCCTGTGTCATTTCTTTTGGCATGAAGTGGTCAGACTGCCTGCCTTTTGCTGAGTTCTCGTATAACAACAGTTATCAAGCTAGTTCAGGCAAAGCTCCCTTTGAGATTCTCTATGGCAGGAAGTGTCGAACCCCGCTCAACTGCTTCGAGACCGGCGAGCGTCAGATTCTTGGGAATGACTTGATAGAAGAAGTTGAAGAGATGTGTCGCGTCATTCGGGATAAGCTCAGAGCAGCGCAGTCCCGTCAGAAGAGCTATTATGATAGCAAGCATCGTGACATGTCTTATGAGCTCGATGACTTCGTCTATCTCAAAGTGTCTCCTATGAAGGGTACACGGCGTTTTGGCATCAAAGGCAAGCTTGCTCCTCGTTTCGTTGGTCCTTTCCAATTTGTTGGCAAGAGAGGCGACCTTGCCTATCAACTTGATCTCCCTTCCAACTTTGCAAATGTGTATGACGTGTTCCTTGTCTGACAGCTCCGGAGATGCTTCAAGACTCCCGAGCGCACAGTTGATCTTGAAGACATCGACCTTCAACCCGACCTATCCTATCGTGAGCATACAGTTGCGGTTCTCGAGGCGACTGAGCGCAAGACCCGCAACAATTCTATCAAGTTTCTCAAGGTGCAGTGCTCACACCATTCCGATAAAGAGGCCACTTCGGAACGCGAGGATCACCTCCATTCGGAATTCCTAGAGTTCTTTCAGTCCTAGATCTCGGGACGAGATCTTTTTGTAGTGTGGGAGAGTTTGTAATGCCCCAGAGTGTAACTTGCCATATTTGGAACCTTCTTGTGTGGGTCCATGATGTCATTGCTATGAGAGCTATATATGCATGTGTTATTTCATGTGATATTACCTTGTCTCCCCTTTGAATTCATGCATCCATATCATCCATGCCTCCATTGTGTTTGTTGTTGTTGTGGTTCCATCTATCTGGTTGTGATGTGATGTGCTATGTGTTGATGAAGTGGTGTATTTGAAAGTGGGGTGCCACTATGCTAGTTTTCAAATAGGTTTCAACCCCCCCCCCCTTCTCTATTTCTCAAAGCTCAAGGTTTACTTGCTCTAACCCTGGTTCAAAATTGTAGTTCATTTAGAGTGTTTTGTGGTGGATGTGGTGCTAGGTTTAATGTATTTTGAATCTATGTTTGAGAGGGGTAGATATTCACAAAACAAGTCATTTAATTCTGTTTTGTAAATATTTAAATGCTCCAAAAATCCTCTTTTCATTTTATTTTATTGGGTCATAATTCCTTTATGACTAGGGGCATTTTTGTTTTATTTTAGGCTCAACAGTGTTGCCTGTGTATTTATATTTGTCTCTATTTTGTTTTTAAATAGAAAAACCCTAGTGGGTTTTTCCTTTCTTACATGGCGCCTCTGAGTGGGCCTCCTCCTCCTTGCTGGCCCAGTAGCTTCTCGCGCGGCATCCCTCTCATGTAGACGCCGTCTCCCTCCTCCCACACCTTTCCGTGAGTTCGTTAGAGAGAGCGCGTGACAGAGAGTCAACGCCGTCGCTGACGGATGTCGAGGCGGCCTCCCTCGCCCCCCTATTTAATCCTTGGCGTCCGAGCTGTGTGCTAGGGTTCCTCCGCAGCACCGCCACCTCCTTTCCCATCTTCCTCCTCCCTCTCCATCGTCAACACCAAGTAGGCGAGCTCCACATCCGCCATGGACGATCCGTGAAGAGATTGTCGCCGTCGTTGTCGTACACCTCCTTCCTCTCCAAGCGTTCCAGGAGCACACTGGACCTCAGGGGATTCCGTTCCCGTAGCTAATCATCGCCGATCTACCCTGCTTCCACTAGTTCCTCGTCGACCCCTTCCAATCTGATGACCACCTTTGCATTGGCTTCTCCACGACGTCCCCTGCTTCTTCTCCGACACAGGCGGGACCTCCTCGACCAGTGGGTGAGAAGAACCACTCCTCCCCCTTTCCCTATCGGCAGATCGCGAGTAGAGTCGTCGCTATGCCTCCGTGCTTCTCTCTGTCGCCGGCACCGCCGTGCACGTTGCTACAGTAGCTGTAGGGCATCACTCATCACGTTTAGGTATGAAATGGAACCGTCGGAGGTCCCTCTTTCTTCAAGCAACAAGAACGTTCTCAATTCGTAGTGAATCGTCGGCGGTGTCCCTCCCCTGTTCCGGCCACCGTCGGGTTGTAGTAGATCCAGAGGGGGTTTCTCAAAAGATCCAAGCCCCCCTCTTTGTTAGGTGTCGATCTAGCAGCGCAGTGGCAGTGGTGTGTTTTACCTTAGCGCAGGTCGTGGGTTCGAGCCCCCACAGCGCACCGCCTTTTGTTGATTTATTTTGTGGCACAGTAGGATAGGGGGAAAGCTTACCCTATTTACCTCCTCTATTCTGTCGAGCTAGAGATGATAGCGCAGTGGTGTGTGGTTGTGTGTTGGTGCAGTAGGTTTGGGATTCGACCCCCCAAGCCACCCCTTTTTCTTTTGCTATTTTTTTTTCTTCTTTGCTGCTGTATGAGTGTTGTTGTATATTGCTTGGGTGTTGGTTATATTGCTTGGGCAGCAATATTTTGTTGCCTAAGATACCTGAACTAGTAGGTTTTTATCTTTTTTGTTTAGTGAGCATGTGTAGGGAGTTAGTGATGCTTATGTATGTGTGTAGGTGATCATGTGGTGCAACTTACATGAGGTGTGTGCTTGTGTGGTGCAAGCACCCAAGTGCTTGTGTAGGTGTGAGTATTTATGTGTGTCTGTGCATGTGTGTGTGTGACACATACATGCCCAAGGCCTGGTTTTGCCTTAGTGAGCACTTGTGTGCAAGCATGTATGTGTGTGTGTGTTAGTGATAATGGTCTGAGTGTAAGTATGTGTGTGTTTGGAGACTAGCATGTGTAGGTCTGTGTGCATGAGCACTTGTGTATGCTTGATCTATGTGTGTGTGGTAGTGTGCTAAGGCACATGAACATGAGGACTACCCTCATGTGCACCATTGGAGTTGTGATTGTGTGGAAGTGCATGTGTACGTGATGAACTAGTGTACAACACATGTGATTTGGCACTATTTGCACCTATGTGATTCCATGTGGTTTTTCCTTTCAACTTTGTGCCTATTTGTTCTATGCAAGTACCTAGGTATTATATATGTTTTTGGGGTAGAATCATCCCAGGAATCCATTGGTGAAATCAGATTTCCCTGTTGGACAGTTTCTGGAGATGTTATTTTTCTGTTTTTTATCTATGTTTAGAGCTTGGTGCCGTGTGGTGTGATGAGCCTAAGAGGACGATTTGTTGATGTGGCAGTAGTGGGTGAACCCCTCTACATCATGTTGGTTTTGTTTTATGCTTAGGAGTTTGTATGTTCAAGTTGTGCCTTGTCAAAGTAGGCATGTGGCTAAAATTGTCGGCTTGGTGAAAATCCGTGATTTTCACCAAGTCTTAGAATGTGCTGTTATTTTCTTCCCTTGTAGCTGTGGTTGCAAAAGTTCATGTGTTGGGAACTAGCCCTTGTAACCAACTAAGGAGTTGCAGCTTTTGCGTTTGCCTAGCTCCCTGTCAATTTTCATGCACTGTATCTTCCTGTAGATATTGTTTTGGGGGCTGTCAAAATGCTTCAGAGCATGAACAGCTGGTGACAATCTATTATTTTTGTTCAAGTTAGCACCTGTAGATCTTTCTGTGTGTAACTCCTTTGTATTATCTTCTTGCTCATGCTTGTAGAGCTTTTGAATAGATTTTTCCACATATCTTGTTTGACACATTTGGGTGGTTGTAGGTGCTTTGCATGTTGCTCTCAAACTGTTATGATGTTGTTTAGGACAGAATGCATAGTTTTGTTGTTTTGAAGCTTGTGAGTGCATAGTTGGTGGTGTGGTGAGTTTCTTTGCACCACCCCACCTATACTTGTTTGTTTGGGCATGTGGGAACCTAGGAATACGAGAAGTATGCCATTGGAGAGTGCTTGTGGTAGATTTGATCTGTAGGACTCCATTTCTTGTTTTGTAGTTTCCGGTTGATCCGTAGCTCTGTTCTCAACGTTCTTTATATGTTTTTACATTGTTTTCTCGTGATGCACTTTTCATATCATCTTCATGCATGTCAAGATAGCTTAGAGTGAAGTTCTGTCCAGAAGTTTGTCTTTACTTCTCATGCATATGCAAGTGACTAGAATAGAGATGCATGCTAAATTCTCATCTCATGCATCATGTGTTTCTGGGATCATGCTGTGTTGTTGTTCATTGGTTGTTGCTTTTATATTGGGTAGCACCAGGATTGAAGAGCGAGTACGTGGATTCGGGAGAGTACGTGCAGGACGAACAAGAACAGTTCCAAGCTCAAGACATCACATGCAAATTGACCGTGACCTTGATTCCATCTCTAGCCTTGTTGTGCTTAGATTCATGTTTCCTTCGTCATATGCTCGCTGCCTACCACTGATATAATTGCTTCCTGATATTGCCCTGAAACCCAAACACTTTCCCCTCCTAGCTAATATTGAATGGCTAAGTAGGCTTGCTCAGCTTCTAATGATAGCGTTGCTAGTTGCAGGTGCCAATTGTCTCATGTGATAAGATGAGTTTTGTTATCATTATGTTTAAATCTGTTATTTAATTAATGCACATATATACTTGCTAAATGACGGAAGGCCTAGCCTTTGTCGGGTGATTTGTTCCGTTATTTCTGCCTTAGTTTCCGACTACCGGTGTTTGATTCCATAATTGTTCGCTCCTAACACGTTCGGGGTTGTTATGGGGACCCCCTGGATAAATCGTGCAGTGTTAACACTTCTCCAGCAGGACCCCACATTGGTTTTAATTTGCTAATCACCTAATAATAAGTTGCACAGGGAATAGCTACCCTGATGAATTAATCAACAGCCCGGGCCACTGCTCCTCATGAGTGTTGGTCCAAACTAGGGCACTGCACGGGGCCAACTCAGGGCAACTTGAGTGATTTTTATCAGGCCATCGTGCGCGTAGCTCATCCGTCGTGTCCTGAGAGTGAGATATGTGGCTCTTATCGGGGTCGTCGACACAACGGGAGGTCCTTCTAGTCTTGTCTTACCTTAGCGATATATCTTGCGTATAGGAATCTCGGTGAAGCTTTGGTTCTTCCCAGAGTTGAGGTTTTCTTCTAAGCAATTCGACGAGATCACGAGATTCTTGATAGAGGATTACTTTGCGGCCCGTGACCGTTTGTGATGGACTAGTTGGAGCACCCCTGCACGGCTTAATCTTTAGGAAAGCCGTGCCCGCGGTTATGTGGCAACATGGATTATTTGTTAACATCCGGTAATAGATAACTTGAACTTAATCTAATAAAACTGCCAACTATGTGTGTAACCATGACTGTCCCCTTCGAAGACCTCTCTTCGATCGGGAACACGGTGGGGTTATGTTTGACGTAGGTAGGTGATCAGGATCACTTAGTGATCACCTAATCTTCGACCGCTCACGTAGACCACCACTACTATAACTATGATCTTCATAAGTTAGCCACCATAAATGCTTAGGATGCTGCAACCTAAACACTGAACCTTCCTTACCTAATAGCTTAACTGGTTTCGGTACCAAGGTCATAGATTGCTGAATCCCCGTGGCTCACAGATTACTTCAACACCCCAACAGGTACAGGTACATCCGACATAGGTGATCCAGATGGCACGCAGCTGGCGTGGCATTACGATGAGGAAAACGACCGCTTGTACGTGAACTATCTAGAAGACTTGGGCCGTGGTCGTGATCGTGGGCAAGCATGCGGGATAGCATAGCCTTTTCTTATGTTATGTAGTCCGTAGCAGAACTACCTTGTCTGAATAAATGTGTGGATGCAAACTCTGATATTATATATATGAGATGGCAAACGATTCCCTATTTTTCATTCTTTAATTATGTACGTGCTATGTTTATCTTGCTTGTGAAACACATAGATGCGCTTCTTTCCATTTTCGGGCATCGCCCCCTAAATCGGAAAGGACCGCATCTTAGTCGTTACAGGGCCCCCACCGCAGCAACGACACTGCTCGTCGTGGGGTTACGCAAAAGAGACCCCCAGGCTTATACAACCCACTCGTTATTACGTGAGAGTGGCATGGGCTTCTTCCCTAGCGTGGAGCATGAGGACTTCCACTAAGATGTGGGAGGGGGCCCTTATTGCAGCCACGACGCGACATGTCGTGGGGTTACGCAAGAGAAACCCCCGGGCGTATACAGCCCACTCGTTACTATGTGAGAGTGTCACGAGTTGGCCTCTGGGTGCCCCGCTCCAAGGTCCCACCTCCTGTCCCCATGGAAATGGCGTGGGGCCTGGGGATACGTATGGTCTTCTCGGTGCGTCCACCCTTAGTCCCAGGCGCGTGGCGTCTGGCAGGGGCTATGGACTATTCTAATGTTTCCCTACCCTCCTCTCCAAGCAGGCGACGTCGAGTCTGGAGACATGGGCGCCCTCAAGGGTCCTTTCCTAGGGAATTCTTCTCCAATGCTTCATGACTCTTAGCGAGGAAGCGGGTACACCAGCTCATCAATCCCTTGATTATCGCACGAGAACCGTCATGCTCCACACAACTTAAGAGTCTGACCAAAAGAGGGCAGCTCAGCACTAAAGCTTAGCATTCAAGGCAAACAACACCATTCCAACTGATAGCCAGTCTAGTTTGTTAAATATTCCAGAAACACTTGTTTGGGGCTGTACACAATACCAGGAACCGTTTTAACCCGGTTGGTCCAAAAAGCACTTGACAACGTGCTCGTTATGGGCTCGTCCATCCGCCTTGCGTAACGTACCGCAGGGTCCACCCCACCGGCTAGCGACAGCGGGGTCCTGAGGCTACTAGCCCTTGAAGCTTTTCGAGCCCAAGGGATCCCGACATCGCAGGGTCCGGGATGGAGCCCCCGAGCCCGACTCGATGGTGGCACCTGGCGTACCCCCTTGTAGGATCGAAAGTATGTCTAGAGGGGGTGATTAGAATAGTTC
Source organism: Hordeum vulgare subsp. vulgare (assembly GCF_904849725.1). Classification (NCBI taxonomy): domain Eukaryota; kingdom Viridiplantae; phylum Streptophyta; class Magnoliopsida; order Poales; family Poaceae; genus Hordeum; species Hordeum vulgare. The sequence goes on along the minus strand of NC_058523.1, from coordinate 289,782,053 downwards.
TCATAGGTGGTGATATACGACATCCATGAGGTCAAACACATGAGGTCGACACGGTGATTTTTGGTATGGTTCTCATAGGTGGTGATATACGACATCCATGTTACTATAGACTTCAGCCCACGAAGGGTAACGGCGACGAGAGTCCACAGAGGGCTCCATCCACAAGGGATCCATGAAGAAGCGGCCTTGTCTATTCCACCACGGCTTCCGCCCATGAAGGACTGGGCTTACTCATGGTAGATCTTCACGAGGTAGGCGATCTCCTTTCCCTTACAAACATCTTGGTTCAACTCCACAACACGAAGTAGGACGCTCCCAAGAACACCTAAAGATAGTCTCCTCAACACAAAATCACTCTCTCACAAAATATGCATGGGTAGGAGAGATTGATTTGGTGGAAAGTAGTTCGGGGAGGCTAGAGATCAAGTTTCAAACGATTGGATTGGAATATCTTGGTCTCAACACATGAGTAGGTGGTTCTCTCTGAGAAAATGAATCTGGCAATGAAGTGTGAGTTCTAAGTGCTTCTCCCACAAGTGAGAGGTGGGTGAACGGGTGTATATAGGCAGCACAGAAAATCCAACTGTTACACCTAAAGTGGATAACTCGGTGACAGAGAAGTCATAAACTTGGTGGTACCGATTCACACAAATGTTGTAACTTTTGAATCTCGGGGATACAGATATACACAACTCGGTGGCACTCAAAAGGTGGCTAACGGTCTTACGACCAAACTAGGTGGCACCGATACTCAAACTCTGGAATTCCGATTTTGTGTACAGAGGTAACATAATGTTTGTCACCCAAACTCGGTAGCAACGATATAGATTCGGTTGCATCGTTTCGGTGGGAATGGCTAGGGTTTCTGTCTAAGGTTAAACTCGGTAGGTCCGAAATGTGAAAGTTGGTGACACCCAATTTCAATATGTGGAATGGGACAGAATGGTTATGTGGGAAAATTGAATGAGTTTTTTGGTGGCTAATCTGGAGCACTTTGAGCAATTAGTTCATTTTACTACCTCATCCCGTTTTAACAGTATTGGCTTTCCTATGGACTCAAAAGAGATTTCTCACAAATATAAAATGAAAATTCTTCTTGCTTGAAGCTTGAGCCAATCTTATTCCTTTCTTGCATCAAGGGGCATCTCCACATAAGCCTTTAGACATAGCATCTATTGAACTTTTCTGAAATATACTTGGAAAACATATTGGTCCAATGATGCATATGTTGTGATCAATTATCAAAACAACCCTTGGCAGAAATTGTGGTAATTGATGACAACATATAGATCAAAGCTTTGACAAAAGATATAATCAATTATTAGCATCGACGCTTTGAGAAGCATGTGAAAAGCAAGAGCTCCCCCTAAATTTGTTCATTACATAAATTTGCATTTGAATACAAATTCACAATCGATTAGGATCATGGGTCACTGTTCCATGTCACATACATCTTGGTGGTGCGCATACAAGATAAAAATAAATAGTAATGCTCATGTGTGGGGACCCCTACTTACGCGTCGATATCGTCGAAAGCACGTGTATAGTGATCCCACAAATCAATGCTCACTAAACACACATATACTGAATAGCAAGAGTCTTACATCCGAATTTAACGTTTGATACAATAAAGGACCATCATGGTCATGTCTTACATAGATAGGGCCAAGAAGGCCAATTACACCAACACAACTACTAGCGGAATATTTGGTACTAAACGGGAACCCATGCCATCAGTCTTAACCAACAGACATTCTGACTGTGAAGCATTCTAGTTCACGTGTCCATCTCCAACGATGAATTCTTCTCCTTACTCTAGTTCCTCCATGTCTGGTGAATAAGATAACCAGTGGCAAGCCAATGAGTACATTCAATGTACTCGCAAACAGATCATGTTTATGATAATGTAGTTGGTACGATAATAAAGTAATATGCAGCCTTTGTGGAAAGCAAATTTAAATTAAAAATGCGCATGGTCAATTACTTGTATGGATATGCATCATAAGCTAGATGGTAATCATGAATACAGGTCACGGATATCAACATATCTGTGGAGGGTTGAACATCACAAGTTCACCCTATATGCCAAGTCTCCAGACTTGTCATATCATCTTACTCAGATAGCACCTTCATACACACACACACACTTGGTTTATGCAAAAACGACTCGACGTACTTTAGGAAGCACCACCCAACTATATTTGACCGTGGACATGGCTATTTGAATAGTTTAACACTCTGCAGAGGTTGTACGATGTATCCACAAGATTCAAGAAACTTCCGTGTGATCCACGACTCGCGGTATACAACATACTCGAGGTAAGTACCCGATCAATACCTTTCCCCAGACGACACTAGACAAAGAGTCCCCTCGATTGGTACCCAGTCAACATGATGTATGTCTTACGAGCACCAACTCTGGACCGTATCATCCATGCACGGACCAACGGTGTGCCCTGAACATGTAAAACAGCATAGTCGACCTACATGGTACGACCCCGTCATGAGAGTGACCACATCACTCCCGCCACTAGTAATGCGGCTCTTTGCTAGCACCGACCAAAGTAATCAACAAAGCCCCATCCCATAAAGGGGTATTGTCGTTTCACATGTAAGGTTGGGACGATCGACACATTTACAAATCTAATCCCATTTCTGAAACCACTCACACAAAACCTTTCCGGGACACCACTTCTTTCTCAAGTGGTCATCCACCTTAACACCAGCACCCTCGAGCATTAGTGGCACCCGACGGGGTTTTCGTAAAACATTTCATTTCATCTTTGTGTTACCATCATCATGCATATGCTCATCCTATGCGTAGCACTACAACTACTTGTCAACTTTTATCAGCGTGACCCTCATAGGGGGTAGGGTCATGATCAATGCAAGTGCCCTAGAGGAGCTATCGGAAACACCCTACCAAGGGGTCACCGACTAATTCATGATCATATGCATCGGAGTAAAGTATTCAACATGGCATGCATAAAAATTATTTCTCAGACATGGTCAAAGGGCTGCTTGCCTTGATCAGTTAGGTATCCGAGGTCTTCGAGGTCTTCGGGTCCAAGTCCTTCGTCCACCGTGTGATCTATCGTCGTAATAATAATAAGAAGAAGAAGCACACACAAAAACAGAGCACAAACTCATTTCAAAAATGTTAACCTATTCTCAGAAATTCTATCTTTAGTTTTAAAAATGTTTGTTTCTGTTCTTGAAGTAAAAAGGTATTTTTAACGTCTTATTAACACAAGCTAAAAATACCCAAACTAGGCATTTAATTAAAGCTATGCATAAAGTCTTTACAAAAATTTACGCAGTAGCACTAATAAATTCTACATATTTTTAGAAGAATTATGGTGAAAAAATATTAAATTTTAAATATATAATTTATCCTATGGAAATAATTTAAAAATCAGGTTCAAAGAAAAAAGAAAAAGGGCTCAGCCCCTGGCGTGGCTCGGCCAGCAGCTAGGCCGGCCCAATTGGTCAACCGGCCAATCAGCCAACCAGCAAGCCCAGGCGTGCGCGACTTCAGGTTTAAACCTGACGCGCGGGCCACTGTGGTAAGCGACAGAGAGGGGAGAGAGGGTGAGAGACTGCCACCGAAAGATGGGTCCTCTTGTCGGGGTCGTCTTCCACCTCCAAACAGAGAGGAGGGGAGTGATACGTCTCCGTCGTATCTACTTTTCCGAACTCTTTTGCCCTTGTGTTTGACTCTAATTTGCATGATTTGAATGGAACTAACCCGGACTAACGCTGTTCTCAGCAGAATTGCCATGGTGTTGTTTTTGCGCAGAAATATAAGTTCTCGGAATGACCTCAAAATTTACGGAGAATTTTTCTGAAATTTATGAAAAATACTGGCACAAGAATTAGTGGAGGATGTGGAGCGTGGAGCTCACAAGCCCCCCAGGCGCGCCCCCCCTGGCCGTGCCTGGCAGGCTTGTGGAGCCCACGACGCTCCACCGCCTCCAAATACAGCTCTATTTAGTCCGTCTCGCGCGGAGAAAAATCAAGGAGAAGAGTTCATCGTGTTTTATGATACGGAAGCGCTGCCACCTCATGTTCTTCATCTGGACGGCAGATCTGGAGTCCATTCTAGGCTCCGGAGAGGGGAAATCGTCGCCATCGTCATCATCAACATTCCTTCATCGCCAATTCCATGATTCTCTTCACCGTTCGTGAGTAATCTCATCGTAGGCTTGCTGGACGGTGATGAGTTGGATGAGATCTATCATGTAATCGAGTTAGTTTGGACGGGGATTGATCCCTAGTATCCAGTATGTTCTGAGATTGATGTTGCCACTACTTTGCCATGCTTAATGCTAGTCACTAGTACCCGAGTGCCATGATTTCAGATCTGAACCTATTATGTTGTCGCCAATATATGTGTGTTTTAGATCCTATCTTGCAAGTTGTAGTCACCTACTATGTGTTATGACCCAGCAACCCCGGAGTGACAATAGCCAAAACAACTCTCGGAGATGACCAAAGTATGAGGAATTTATGTATTCACCAAGTGTTAATGCATTGGTCTGGTTCTTTATTAAAAGGAGAACCTTAATATCCCGTAGTTTCCATTAGGACCCCGCTGCCACGGGACGGATGGACAATAGATGTCATGCAAGTTCTTTTCCCTAAGCACGTATGACTACATACGGAATACATGCCTACATTAGCTTGACGAACTGGAGCTAGTTACTTATATCTCTGTGTTATAACTGTTGCATGATGAATAGCATCCGGCATAATCATGCATCACTGATCCAATGCCTACGAGTCCTTTCCTACTGGTCCTTGCTACATTACTTTGCCGCTACTGTTGTCACTGCTGCTACTGTTACTCTGTTGCTACTGCCGTTACTCTGTTGCTACTGCTGCTATCATACTACCATGCTACTGATACTTTGCTGCAGACACTAAATCTTTCAGGTGTGGTTGAATTGACAACTCAACTGCTAATACTCGAGAATATTCTTTCGCTTCCCCTTGAGTCGAATCAATAAATTTGGGTTGAATACTCTACCCTCGAAAACTGTTGCGATCCCCTAAACTTGTGGGTTAGCAAGACCATTTTCTGGCGCCGTTGCTGGGGAGGCTTAGCAATATTCTCTGAGTGAGTTGGGATTTACGTCTGCTGGTTACTATGAGGAATCTGATAGATCCAAGAACTAAAGTCTTGCCCTCAACTACGAGGATAGGTAAGGAACTGTCATCTAGCTCTTCCCTTGATTCACCTTCAGTTATGAGTAAGTTTGCGACACCACCTCCTGCTAGAAATCTTGATATGTCGTCTATTCCTGATGATGCTACTTCTGCTGCCCATGATGCTTATGATGATGCTACGCTTGATACTGCATTTCCTGATGATGCCATGCTTGATACTGCTTTGCCACTAGGTGCATTCCTTGATGCACAAATTGCTAGAGTTGCTGCTAGATGTGATGATACTTCTGAAACTGCTGATACTATTGAAGTAGAACCTGCTACTTTGCATGCTAGAACTAGCTCTCCTATGCCTGATTTGCCTGATATGCCTAAGTGTTATGTTATGGAGGGAGAGACAGCTGAGGATTTTCTTGCGTGTAAGGATAGCTACGATGTTGAGAAATTACTGCTCAAGTGGAAAGAAAAATCTTTGAACGCTAGGATGAAATATGACCCGAAGTTTGCTACTTCGCCTATCTTTGTGACCGATAAGGATTATGAATTCTCTGTCGACCCTGAGTTAATCACTCTGGTCGAATCTGATCCTTTTCACGGTTATGAGTCTGAAACGGTTGTAGCCCACCTTACCAAACTGCACGATATAGCCACCCTATTCACTAGTGAGGAAAAGACCCGCCACTACTATATCCTCAAGTTGTTTCCTTTCTCACTAAAGGATGATGCTAAGACCTGGTTCACTTCTCTTGCTCCTGGTTGTGTGCATAGCCCCCAGGATATGGTCTACTACTTCTCTAAAAAATATTTCCCTGCCCATAAGAAGCAAGCTGCCTTGCAGGAAATATACAACTTTGCACAAGTTGAAGAAGAGAGTCTCCCACAAGCTTGGGGGAGGCTCGTCCAGCTACTGAATTCTTTGCCTGATCACCCTCTTGAGAAGAATAAAATACTTGATATCTTCTATAATGGACTTACTGATGCTTCGAGAGACCATTTAGATAGTTGTGTTGGTTGTGCTTTTAGGGAACGAACCGTAGAACAAGCTGAGATCCTATTGAATAACATCTTGTGCAATGAGAATGCTTGGTCTATTCCTGAACCATTTCCTAAGCCAACTCCAAAGAAAAGAGGTATTCTATTCCTCAGTCCTGAAGATATGCAAGAAGCTAAGAAATATATGCGAGAGAAAGGCATTAAATCTGAAGATATCAAATATCTACCACCTACCGAAGAGATCCATGGTCTTGATAACCCGATACAGGTAGTAGAAGTAAATTCTCTGCGTAGGTTTGATGAGAGTGATATTCCTTTTGATAAACCTGCTAGCCTATGCCTAGATGAATTTGATAACTTTGTTGCCAAACAATAAAGTTTCAATGATTATGTTAGCAGACAATTGGAACAGAATGCTCGTATGCTCAGTCATTTAAGTTCTTGTGTGGACAGAAACGTCAATGATCTTAAGCTCTTGAGTAAACATGCCTCTATGGTTACTACTCAAGTGGAACAAGTACTTAAGGCTCAGAATGACTTGCTCAATGAGTTGAATGACAATTGTTTCAGAGTCGTCACTAGAGGCAGTAGAATGACCTAAGAACCTTTGTATCCTGAGGGTCATCCGAAGAGAATTGAACAAGATTGTCGAGGAGTTAGCACTGATGCACCTAGTAATCCTAGAAAGAGGAAGAAAGATGATAGGAACTTGCACGCTAGCAACCCTGTTGCTGCTACACCTGAGAGTCCAAACGATGTCTCTGTCTCTCATGATGAAATAGAATCTGGTGATGAACATGAGCCTAATGATAATATCGATAGTGATGTTCATGATGATTCTCAACCTAGCAATGAAAAGGATGTGGAGATTGAACATGTTGATCTTGATAACCCACAGCCTAAGAATGGAAGGTATGATAAGAATGACTTTGCTGCTAGGAAGCATGGTAAAGAACGGGAACCATGGGTTCACAAACCCATGCCCTTTCCTCCCAAACCATCCAAGAAAAAGGATGATGAAGATTTTGAGCGATTCGTTGAAATGATTAGACCTGTCTTTCTGCAAATGTGTTTGACAGATATGCTCAAAATGTCTCCGTATGCTAAGTACATGAAGGATATTGTGACTAATAAGAGGAGGATACCTGAGGTTGAGATTTCCACCATGCTTGGTAATTATACCTTCAAGGGTGGAACTCCTAAGAAACTAGGTGATCCCGGCGTGCCCACTATACCTTGCTCCATTAAAGGAAACTACGTTAGAACTGATTTATGCGGCTTTGGAGCCGGTGTTAGTGTTATGCCTCTTTCTCTTTGTCGTAGGCTTGAACTGGATAAGTTTGCACCCAGTGAAATCTCTCTGCAATTGGAAGACAAATCAACTGCTTTCCCTATCGGCATTTGTGAGTATGTGCCTGTTGTGGTTGCAAACGTCACTATCTTAACAGACTTTATTATTCTAGATATTCCCTAGGACGATGCCATGGTGGTCATCCTCGGAAGACCCTTTTTAAACACTATAGGGGCTGTTATAGATTGCAACAAAGGCAATGTCACTTTCCATGTCAACGGTAATGAGCATACGGTGCACTTTCCAAAGAAACAATATCGAGTACATTGCATCAATGCTATCGAAAAAACATCATCGATTCTTATTGGGAGCTTTGAATGCCCTATTCCTCCTGTTAAGACGAAGAATGATTTGCTTATTGGGGAGATACACATCCCCATTGAGGTGACCTAGTTATTATTCGAAAATTCTCCGTTCTCTTTTGCGATTCGAAAAAGTTTGTCAAGGAGACTTGATCAACCTCATTGACGGATTTCTTTCGATGACCATGAGATGGATGAATCGAGGAGTCACAAACCTCTGTTCCAAGCTTTCACCTCGGTTGCTTAGAAGGAAATGATAGGTTTAGTCTAGTTTTCCTTGTTTTATGTTTTTGCGTCCCGTAGAAAAGTACCCCGAAAATAAAAGTTCTCCGAACGTCCTGAAAATCAAGTATGTTTTTTTCTGGAATTTTTGAAAAATACTGAGAAGAAGAGCTAGTATGGGGGCTGCACTAGTGGGCCACAAGCCCTGGAGGCGCGGGCACCCCCTGGCCGTGCGTACCTGGCTTGTGGGGCCCACGTGCACCCCCTCCACTCATTCTAGCTCCCATCTGCTTCTCCTACCTCCAGAAAAAAATTGTTTCACAGATCAAACCCGTGTTCTTGCTCTTCTTGCTGGGATTTTCGATCTCCTTGCTCAAAGCACCATTCTCCAAACTGTTTTGGGGAAATTACTCCTTGGTAAGTGACTCCTCCATTGGTCCAATTAGTTTTTTCTCTAGTGCCTTATACTTCGTGTATTTTTGCTGCCCTGGTGACCATGCTCTTGAGCTTTGCATGCTAATTTTAGTTGGTCCCAAGTAGTTTTGATGTGTAATATGGCCTCTAGATACTTATGGGAGTAGTTGCTACGAGTTTAGTTGAGCCTTGTTCACTTTTCCTTAGAGTCACTAAAAATTTCAGAAATTTTCAGAGATAGAAAAGGGAAAAGATGAGGAGGTTCCTAAGAGGCTCTTCAAGCCGTGACCTCAAGGATGATGGAAGTGAGAAGAAGCCCAAGTATTTGGTCCCTCGAGTCGCAGAAGTTCGAGCATGCGAATGGCCAAGCGATGTATTCTTACGCGCCGCCAGACTTTATGAGGACTTTTATCGCTTGGTGGAGAACGCAGGCCTTACCGCCTTCGTTGAAGATAAGTGTCCGCAATACCTCCTCCTTACTAATATCTTCGTACAAAGCTTTAACTTCTATCGAGGAAGAATCCTCCTATGGTTGAGATCAAATTATATGATATCCCCCAGTGCATGTCACTCCAGGATTTTTGCAATGTTTGCAAATTACCTTACATTCGGGATATTCATGGACCTCGTCCACGGGACTCGGAAGCTTTCATCGACACTATTGTTGTAGGAGAGGAGAGAGGAGTGTCTTGCGCTAGAGCTGCTCGCATTCATTTTCCCGTCCTTCGGTAGTTCTAACTATTAGTGGGAAAATGTTTGATTGGCCGTGGGAAAGATGGGTCCCTTAGTTCCTCAGATCTTGCGGTCTTGCGCGAAGCCCTTTATAATGATAAAACATATAGCTTGGGCGCTATAGTAGCTCAACGGTTGACCATGAACCGTTCTAAAGGCGTTGTCTATGTTGGTATCTATGCTACCCGTCTTGCTAGACACTTTGATATACCTATTAGACTGGACGAGGAAGAAGAAATTCTTCTTCCCGAGAGATATCTAGATTACGAGAGCATGGTTAGCCATGACTTTCTTGATAGAGATATAAGTAGAAGGATGATTTATAACCTGGTATTTAGTCAGGGTACTCGTGAGACTATTACTTTGCCTGCTCCTTCTTTGTTCAATCTTCATGCAGGCAGGTACATTATTATGCCCTCGGACATCTACACATATTGGGGCTTGGCCCAACCACAGGTGCCCGTGTCCGAGCCACCAGTCGAGTACCAGATGCTAGTTTATCAATGGGAGCTAGAGGAGCTCACACAACAGTGGCATCCTCAGTCCACTCCGGAGTACCCTGGAGCTGTTTATTTCCCTCCGTGGGAGTAGATCAACTTAGGCCAAAATCCTAAGCTTGGGGGAGTACGTGTTTCTCACCGACTTTACATTCTTGCTTATGCTTTCACTTTGTTCGTCGGTGTTCACACTTTGCCACTGGATCATCCATGCTAGTCTATTTTCTTTTTCTCGTTTTTCTTTTCGTGTGTCTGTCTAGTTTGAAAAAAAAGAAACCAAAAATATTTTCTTTTTCTTCTTTTTGCTTGTTGGGAGCTTTCCCGTGTAAATAGTTATATTTTCTTTGGGTCAAGATAGAAGATAATGGTTACGATGTTTAGTGGCTCTCGCATGCATATCTGTTTATCTGTCAAAGAGCCATATTACTTTGTCTTCTCCTTTGTGTTTGCCTGCAGATTCCAGCGTAGTCCAATGCACGAGAACTCTTATTATTGTTCACATCGTTCGGTCATGCAAGTGAAAGGAAATAATGACGATATATGATGAAGTGACTGAGCCTGGAAAAGCTGGTATGAACTCGATCTATTTTGTTTTTGTAAATATGACTAGCTCATCGTTCCTGATTCAGCTTTGTTGTGAGAGAAACATGTTTGCAATGACAACTTAGAGATCATAGTTGCTGATGCCATGCTTAATTAGCTAGGAGCTTATAATAGTTTGTATTGGTTGCCAACATTAATTTTGAGATGACTATGATGTAGTATGATAGGATGGTATCCTCCTTTGAATGATTCAAGTGGCTTGACTTGGTGCATGTTCACGCCTGTAGTTGAAACAAAATCAACATAGCCTCTATGATATTCATGTTCATGGTGATTTATGTCCTACTCATGCTTGCACTCAGTGTTGGTTAATCTCAATGCATCTTGATGACTGTTGTCGCTCTCTAGTTGGTCGCTTCACAGTCTTTTGCTAGCCTTCACTTGTACTAAGCGGGAATACTGCTTGTGCATCCACTTCCATAAACCCAAAGTTGTTCCAATGAGTCCACCAAACCTACCTATATGCGGTATCTACCTGTCGTTCCAAGTAAATTTGGATGTTCCACTCTCTAAACCTTCAAGCAATAATTTGTTTTGCATGCCCGAACCGCTCATGTGGTGATAGGGGGCTATCAGTATCTTCCATGCTAGGCGTGTTATCCTCGATATGTGTTTATTCACTATCATTCACGAGAAAGGGGCCGGTAATTGAAATTCCCAGTTCCATGCTCAAATCGAAAAGATAATTGCAAACAAAACTCTCCCAGGATTGATGTTGGTATGGACGGCACTCGAGGATTCGGCTAGTCGTGGAGTGTGATTGATTGGTGTGGGGGAGTCAAAACTTTACTTTTCTGTTTGGGAACTGCCTATAGCATGTGTAGCTAGGAAGATGGTGAGAACTCTTAGTCATTGCGTTGACAATGAAAGCATGCCACCCAAAATTATTATTTCTATTTGCAAAGCTTGAGCTCTGGCACCTCTGCAAATCAATGCTTCGCTCTGCGAAGGGCCTGTCTATTTATGTTCCTGTTGAGTCATCCTCCTCTTATAAAAGCACTAATTAGAGAGCACCTCTGTCATTTTTATGCTTTGCTTTTAACTGTGTTGAGTATGACTGTGACTGGATCTTCTTTGCCATGAATTACAATGTCTAGTCAGCCCTTGGTCTTTGAAGGTGTTGTGCATTTATGTTTTGCGGTCTCAGAAAGAGCTAGCGAGATACCATCTGTTCGTACTGCTTCACGATTGTTTTGATTGAAGTGTTGACGTTTGAGACTTATTATTATTTGCTCGCTAGTTGATTATGCCATTGATATGACTTTACCGTGAGACCTAGATGTCATTTGCTTATGTGGTTTGCTTGTGATCTCGGTGAAACTGGTTATGAGTGAGACATAGTTGCAACAACAAGATCAAACATAGTTCGTCAAAGTTTTTCTTTTGTCTCTTTCAGTTTGTCAACTGAATTTCTTGAGGACAAGCAAGGCTTTAAGCTTGGGGGAGTTGATACGTCTCCGTCGTATGTACTTTTCCGAACTCTTTTACCCTTGTTTTGGACTCTAATTTGCATGATTTGAATGGAAGTAACCCGGACTAACGTTGTCCTCAGCAGAATTGCCATGGTGTTGTTTTTGCACAGAAATAAAAGTTCTCGGAATGACCTGGAAATTTATGGAGAATTTTTCTGGAATTTATGAAAAATACTGGCGCAAGAATCAGCGGAGGATCTGGAGCGTGGAGCCCACAAACCCACCAGGTGCCCCCTCGCCGAGCCTGGAAGGCTTGTGGAGCCCACGACGCTCCACCGCCTCCAAATCCAGCTCTATTTAGTCTGTCTCGCCCGGAAAAAATCAAGGAGAAGAGTTCATCGCGTTTTACGATACGGAGGCGCCGCCACCTCCTGTTCTTCATCTGGAGGGCAGATCTGGAGTCCGTTCTGGGCTCCGGAGAGGGGAAATCGTCGTTGTCGTCATCATCGACCTTCCTTCATCGCCCATTCCATGATGCTCTTCACCGTTCGTGAGTAATCTCGTCATAGGCTTGCTGGACGGTTATGGGTTGGATGAGATCTATCATGTAATCGAGTTAGTTTTGACGGGGATTGATTGCTAGTATCCACTATGTTCTGAGATTGATCTTGCTACTACTTTGCCATGCTTAATGGTTGTCACTAGGGCCCGAGTGCCATGATTTCAGATCTGAACCTATTATGTTGTCGCCAATATATGTGTGTTTTAGATCCTATCTTGCAAGTTGTAGTCACCTACTATGTGTTATGACCCGGCAACCCCGGAGTGACAATAGCCGGAACCACTCCCGGAGATGACCATAGTATGAGGAGTTCATGTATTCACCAAGTGTTAATGCGTTGGTCTGGTTCTTTATTAAAAGGAGAACCTTAATATCCCGTAGTTTCCATTAGGACCCTGCTGCCACTGGAGGGATGGACAATAGATGTCATGCAAGTTCTTTTCCCTAAGCACGTATGACTACATACGGAATACATGCCTACATTAGATTGACGAACTGGAGCTAGTTACATATCTCTCTGTGTTATAACTATTGCATGATGATTAGCATCCGGCATAATCATCCATCACTGATCTAATGCATACGAGTCTTTTCCTACTGGTCCTTGCTATGTTACTTTGCCGCTACTTCTGTCACTGCTGCTACTGTTACTCTGTTGCTACTCCTGTTACTCTGTTGCTACTTCTGCTAACATACGACCTTGCTACTGATACTTTGCTGTGGACACTAAATCTTTCATTGAATTGACAACTCAACTACTAATACTTGAGAATATTCTTTCGCTTCCCCTTGAGTCGAATCAATAAATTTGGGTTGAATACTCTACCCTCGAAAACTGTTGCGATCCCCTATACTTGTGGGGTATCAGGGAGGCACGCCGGTGGCAGCTCCGACATCCTCGTGGCCAGCTGAGCACAGAAATGGGCTCGTGACATCTCCGCCTACCTAGTAGGTGTCTAGAGACGGACGGGGAGGTCATGTGTCACCGGCGACGATGAGGCGGCGACATAGAAGCTTCAGGTTGTGCTGGAAAGGTGTGTTCCGAGCGAGGAGAAGCTCGGGGAAGTGGTGGAAAATGATCCTCAGCTCACTCTGGTAACCGCGAATCAGAGAGGAGCTCGAGAGCGAGCGTGTAGCGCGAGAACGACGGACCTTCGACGCGGCGGCGCCTTGGTCGATCTCGAGCACCAGGGTTCTCCTTGCTCAAGTGGGGATGCTAGGGGCTCGATTGGAGGTTGAGAGGAGATGTATGAGGTGCTAGAACAACGGGGGAGTCCTATTTTTGGGCTGGCGATGGGGCACCGAGCGGAGGAGCGTCGTTGGTTTATGCCACAGTAGCAGGAGAGGGAGAGAGGGCTCGGGGCCAAAACCACAGTTTGCGGACGTGGATTAGGACTTCTGCGGACGCAATCGGAGGATCGGGGGCTCATGTGGACGCGTGTTGCGGGGCTGCATCCTCGTGACCGAATCGGGCGGGTGCAAGCATGCATCGCGTGAGTTAGTGAAGAGGGGGGAAGGGGCACTGAGGCTGCCCTGAGTCGGGTTATTGTCGGGGGCAAGGAGAGACATCGAGGGGAGATGAGAACCGGCCGGGGCTGGCCTCCCTAGCCTCGGGTGTGCTCTATAGCATGCCCAGGGCGCAACTTTGGCATGCCACGGGATGCTGGCGTGCTCTGGCATGCTCTGGCCTTGCATGGCTTGTCTGTGGGGTGGGTTATATGCCCTTCGGTTTCTAGGAACCGAGAGGATCATTGCTAGTCAAAGGGAGGACCTTAGAGAGGTTGTGCCAGCATTGAACCAGGAGCTAAATTGGGTTTTTTGGCTTACTCACTTTGAACCAAGGAGGGGCTAGTCGTATGCAGTCGAAGAGTGGTGCTGGCAGTCTGTGCTAGGAGTTTGGACTGAAGGGTGTGGGTGTAGAGAGTTTTAGCTATTGTTTGACCAATCTGGCTGAAGGTGTTTGATCTGGGTTTGGGGCAGCTAACCTTCACCAATGATGTTGATAGTTAACATGATTGTGTTTTAGGCAAGGTTAGGATGCTCTACAAAATTTGGTCTCCATTGGACAATTTTGGCAATGTAAACTTGAAAACACCCCCAAATGGACAGTTATACCTTTTTAAGAGAAAATGTGAGCAAATTAATCCCCACAAATCCAATTCTGGCAGGGTATCCTTATTCGGGGTATTAAGCAGTCCTGCAAAGTTTTAGACCATTTGGACAAACTTTACAATGTATAGTTGCTTCAACTTGAATCTGGACACAAAATGTTTTAGGGTTATTTGGTGAACCAAACCACCTTGGAATGATGTGAAACATGGCATGATCACCAAATATAGTGTGGGGAACATGATAGAATGTTCTGGGAATTTATTGAAAACATTTCCTTTGGAAATATTTCAAAAGGTCAAAATAAGCACAACAGGTTTTCAAAGGTTTGCTCAAATATTTTTAACATAAATAGAGGTTGAAAATCCTATGTATGGAAAATATATGTCCTCTCAATATCTCCAAATTTTCTCAGATTTTTCTAAGGTAGAAAAATAATTTTCCACTCACAAATATCATTTCTGGCCTTAGAAAAGGACATGCAAATAAAATAGGATTTTTTTACAAAATAATTATTTTATGATTTTCAAGAGTTATAATAGTGCTAGAATCAAAATACAATCTTTGGGTGAAGGCACCCCCTTAAATCAGGGGCTTGTAGTCCAAACATCAAAGCAAGGTTTTGAATTTACAAAAATCTGAAAAGGGGTTTTATGGATATATCACTACAAGAAATATGCTAACACACGACGCTATATTTTCGTCGCTAGATTGTCACGGTTTTTAAGTTACGATGATCTCACGACGAAAAACCAAGCGTCGAAAACAAAGCGTCAAAAACTGACAGCAGCGACGTTTTGATCGAAATCGTCATAACTTTTACGACGATTCGTGGATCGTCGTAACCTTCACGAAGATCCTAAATCCTCGTTGGCAGTCTAACCCAGTCCTACATGTTAAAATTACGACGAAATCAAAATGTCATGGTTGAAATCAGCCCAACCCATTTCAATTGATCACATGGGTTGGGTTTATTTTTTGGGCCTTTTTCTTATTGGTCTTGTTTTTGGGCCTTAGCCTATTTACAACCACTTCTAATATATTTTTTTCGAAGTTTTTTGTATCATTGTAATTTGGGTCCTCGCCTTTTAATGCCCAAATACATTTGGTCAAGTTTTAGTTTTGGCCTTTTTTCATTTTTGAATTCAGCAACTTTTTGTTCCAGAACTTGGTTTCAATTCTATTTATTGGGCCTTTTCAACCCAATTATTTGTCCAATATTAAATCCAACACCATTTCATATTCAAATCAAGAAAACTCCAAGTCGAATTAGAATCAGCCATCATATAACAACACATAATACATCTCCCAGGTTTACATAACACAATAACTCATCCCATGGATACATTTCCTTACACAGTAATATAGCAAAAACGGTCAGAATATAGCAAATACATTTCCTCTAGCTTGCCATTCACCCGTGTCGCGCCAGCGTACTTCTCCTGAAAACAAATCCATAGCAATGGCCTTCAGCATGATCAACAGTGTGGAGGAAACAATTCAACCAGGAAGGTAGAATTTGATTATTCAGATTCGACTTGGCAGACATTTCTTGCAACATAACTAACTAGACAAGTATGATGAATTTAAGGTGAGAAAGAACTGCCCCAATTAGGTGAAGTTTAGGTGTGTACCTCCAAGGACAGAACCTGCTTCTCCAGATTGCCATTGGCCTTCATCACACACTCATACCTGTCCTCCAAATAAGATCATTATGAGTGCAACTATGCAAGATCAGCAGTACACCTGAACTAGTGTAAATTTGTGTATTAGTAGCTATCAGCGCGATGCTACCGTGCGTACGAACGTCTAACTGGGGCATCGTTAGACTGAACTTGGACATTCGTTCTGCTAGGAACATGTCTAGGTTCACCAAGTTTGATGTTCAGTAATGGTACATCACAAGAATATCCTGAAGTGCCAATAATTGAGTGACCCTATTTATCATATAACCTACCAGGAATACTAGCACGTCCGCTCTAGAAAAACCATCGACCATACGTACACGCATGTAGTTTTATCTTTGTTGGATCTATCAATCGATTTAGTCGTATCGATCGGTCATATCTATCATTTTGGTAGCATTTCATTTCACATTTGGAATGGGAAATTCACAGGCCTTGTTGTAGCTGCTTACAGTTCATAGCTCCCTGATTGTAAGAGCACTGCTGGTAGGGAGAAACCTCATGGCCAACAACTAGCGGCTTCTGATCCTCGGGAATCTTCTGCAGCGACGGTTTCCTCGACGGCAGGAGGTACTGCGAGCTCTTCCTGATATCTTCATGATGTTGTTGTTGTTGTTGCTGCTGCGGCTCGTTACTTGTCGTCGGGCCTATAAGCGGCTTCACGAGATTGGAGATGACCTCAGGGGTTTTGCCTTGGAATGAGTTAGTGAGGAAGGAGCTGTTGAGAAACGAGTTGGACAGCTTGTCGAAGCACAAGAGAAAGAAAAAATAAAGCATTGTTACTGATATGAGAATAAGGAGAGCAAATTATGTGCATAGGCATTGTAACAACTTGTTTCCGACTATTTATAGCCAACCAAATACGGTGAGATTCGGTCTCATTTAATTTAATTTAAGAACAACACTACATATATGAGCGTGTTGGTCAGAAACCATGACTTGGAACAAGATCAAAAATGCAAAAGAGAGCCGTTTGAATAATAGGAAAATTGTTGCGAAGGAAAATTCCAAGGGGAAAAGAAACACCCGAGGAGGTAAGGATGTGACGCCCAAGTGCTGGTCCAAGGTCTGAGCTGTATCACCCCACCCCACCATCGGTGACCTAGTTATTTAAAATGGGTGACAGTAATGGAGCATCCTTCCAAAATAATAGTAATAATACTTGCTTGTTTGGAGACAGGCATGATGATTAAGCAAGTGGTAATGGATTAAGATGGGTGGGAAAACACAATACTAAACGCTCTTGTTCCCACTTACAAGTTTTTTACCAAACAATGACCGCCATATGTTGTTTATGTAACTACCACATTAGCTGAGGGACATTACCAGGCCGTCTGTTAGGATTTTCCATATTGTTGTAACTACCAGACTGTAGAAGATAACTACTTATCAGGTTGTCCAGGTGATATTACCTGCTTGTTCCTTAGCAGTCACCATGTATTTTGTAACCACCATATTGTCTAGGCGATATAACCAGGTTCAAGGTTGTCTAACTAGCAGCTATGACGGTGTAGATATCTAAGTACACATAGGAAAAACACAGCACCAACCTAGAATCTGTACACAACACACCACACCATCGGAAGCCAATAGAGCCTGCAGGCATGGGCACAAAATCACATCACCTATGGCGTATGGCAACAGGGGCAGCGAGGTGGAATGTTTACCTCCGAGTGGGTGGTGGCCTTGCACCGACGCTGGGGTCGAGCTCCTCCCAGTGGCGGCGTCGACAGTAATGGATCCTGAAATAAGATACAGTTATATGCCAATCGTACTTACTTATTTCCATGCATTCTTTTTTTAGAGGATGCAAGCACTCTTATATATATTAAGGATATCAGGGTGAATTACTTCGTACTTTGATAACTAGCTAATCTACTTCTAATTTGACAGAAAGACACAAACCATCATCTGCAAATTCAGTCTGACAGCCAAAATATATTAGTAAGAGAAAAGCAATTCTAGATCTTGCATAGTTTTAACATGGAAACTACATTTAGCATGCTCTCGAGTGCGTGACAATTGCTGACTAATTAATAACGCAAGCATATATGCACGATTCTGTGACTTAACCCAGACCAGGAAATGATTCTCGTTCAGGTGCAGTAAATGGCTATATATTGTCGACATGGTGTTCTCGAATTGAAATGGGAAATTTGGAGGAGAATTTTTTTCAATTGATGCAGAGTTCTAGTGCTACGTACTAACCTGCAGCGATCAAGGCATCGACCTGGACTACGAGAGGCGGATGTACACATCCTTCACGACCTCCGGGTATTGCTGCATGTCGATGAGATCCACGGCCCAAACGACGCACCCGTGGTTGATGCCCCCGCTGACATTCGCTGCAGCATACGCCCTGCAACAACATTTGCCGAGGCACAGCTGCCTGCACTGGTCCAAGGTCATGCCGGCGTGCACCGTCGCGCTGGTTGCCTCCGGCAGCTTCATCAGGCTCACTGTCCAGAACCCGTCTCCGGCCCCGCAGCTCAGGTTGGTCCTTCTAATGCAGCCGCCGGAGCCGTCGATGAGGCTCCACCGTTGCGTCCACCGCGGTTGGAACCCCGGCAGGCAGCTGCACTGCGGGGACTGGCCGACGTCGCAGTACCGAAATGCCCCGCACCTGGCGTAGCTGTCGCACGGGTCGAGCGAGAAGTGCCAAAAGCCATCATGGCCAGCCTCCTCGACGTCAGGCGCATCTTCGGCCGCCCCACGGGCGTGCTCATCAATGGCAGGGGCGGCAAGGAGGCCACCAACCCCCCCCCCCCATGTTCACGTGGGAGGCCGCCAAGATGTATCGCCTCCGCATCTGCAACATCGGCATCAAGTCGTCGCTCAACTTCCGCATCTAGGGCCACGACATGAATCTTGTGGAGATTGATGGCTCCCATACACTGCAGGACTGGTAGGGCCACCGCATCGGAAGCGGGCGGGGACGCGGAGGCGAAGGCAACGAGCTCGACATCGGGGCACTGGAGCCACAAGCCTATGAGGAAATCTAGAGCTGCGACGGACGGAGGAGGGCCGAGAGGAGATCAATGATGGCATGGGCTAGGGAGGATGGCAGAGGCTAGGGGCGACGGCTGCGGCGAGGTACGAGAGGCTGCGGCGTCGACCTAGATCGGGGAGGCGGCGGCGATGTTGGGGACGAGGGGAGGGGTGAATCTGGGTAGTGTTTGCATTTGTTTTTCTTTTTTGTGTTTGCACTCGGATTTGTTGAGAGACATTGGATCAGGTTAGCTTTGACGGCTCACGTCAGCTACACTCATGTGATCCGTGGGAAGGGTGGTTCTCCGCTCTGATTGGTCAAAGATATGTTTCATTTAAAATGCATTTTAAAACAGCACAAAATTAAAAAAATGAAAAACTTTCAAATTATATCATTACATGTGACCTAGTTATGAGGAAAAATCGCAAACTTGGAATATGGCAAATATTTCAAAAAACTATTCTCTAAAATGAGATATTATGTATAAAGATTTGTACTTTCCAAGTTAAATGACCAAAGTTATGTTAAAATGCATGCCATGGTTTATTCAAATGATATAATATTGTGCACACGGGTGCATCTTGGAATGGCAAACAATGTTGCCTAAGGAAGTTTTTATTTTCTTTGAACGAAAAATTCATTTTCCATTTTTCGAGTGCCCAAAATGAGTTTCTTTTGTGAAGGACCTACCATATATTTGTTGAAAAATTGGACCAAATCATTTTTCTAAAATACTAGGTCATATTTCATGTACAATTAACAAAATGGTTGGGTGTTAAAAGCTTTTATCCACCTCTCTTGAAAAAGACAAATTTATGTCGACTCCGCTGGAAGCGGGTCAAATTTGAACTACAACTGCCTCATACTCTTCTCTTTGGTTTTTCCAAATATAAGTATCTATTTAATCATAGAAACACCAAAAATTTTTAAAGATTCAACCCCTAGATAGGAACGAGCATGCCCTCCGCTTTGACCGCATTTTGAAACAGGCATGCAAAATTCAAAAAAAAAACAAAAAATTGAAAAACCTTGGCATTGTGTCATTATATGTGACCAAGTTACCGGGAAAAATAATAAAGTTGTAATATGACAATTATTTAAAAATAAGTGTTCTCAGAAATGGGCTATCATGTGTGAAGATTCATGGCTTTCAAGCCAATTGATCAATCTTATGGCCACATTCATGGCATAGTTTGTTCAAATGATCTAGTATTGTGCACAAGGGTGTGTATTGGAATGGTAAACAATGTTGCTTAAGGAATTTTTCATTTTCCTTGTATGAAAAATTCATTTTCCATTTTTCAAGTGCCCAAAATGAGTTTTTTCGTGAAGGACCTACCGTATATTTGTAGCAAAATTGGACAAAATCATTTTTCTAACATACTAGGACATATTTAATGTACAATTGACCAAATATTTGCGTGGGTCATATTGGAATGGAAAACGATGTTGCTTTTATCGATCTCTCGTGAAAAAGACAAATTTTCGTTGAATCAGTTGAAAGCAGGTCAAATTTGAACGGCAGCTACATTGTAGTTTGCTCTTTATTTTTACCAAAAATCATTTCTAGGTACACAAGTATCTATTTAATCAGAGAAACACCAAAATATTTCGAAGATTCAACCACTAGGTAGGAACGATCATACCCGTTGTTTTGACCGCATTTTGAAATGGCCATGAAAAATTCAAAAAAATCAAAAAAATGGAAAACCTTTGCATGGGGTCATTATATGTGACAAAGTTACCAAGAAAAATAATAAACTTGTAATACGTCAATTATTTTAAAAAAGTGTTCTTAGAAATGGGTTATCATGTGTGAAGATTCATAGCTTTCAAGCCAAATGATCAATCTTATGGCCACATTCATGACATAGTTTGTTGAAATGATATAATATTATGCACAAGGGTGCATATTGGAATGGCAAACAGTGTTGATGAAGGAAGTTTTCATTTTCCTTGTATGAAAAATTCATTTTCCATTTTTCAATTGACCAAAATGAGTTTTTTTGTGAAGGACCTACCATATATTTGTTTCAAAATTTGACCAAATCATTTTTATAAAATACTAGTCCATAATTTAATGTACAATTGACAAAATGGTTGGGTGTTAAAAGCTTTTATCCACCTCTCGTGAAAAAGACAAATTTATGTCGATTTAGTTGGAAGCGGGTTAAATTTGAACTGCAGCTGCATTATAGTTTTCTCTTTATTTCTCCCAAAAATAATTTATAGGTATATAAGTATCTATTTAATCAGAAATACATGGTGTGCTGGCTTGACGTCGTGGTTCGAATGGTGGTCGAGGGCCCCAACTCCAGAGTGCGTGAACTTGCATGCCAGCTGCATGGTCACCGCCTGACCGTTGAGTTGCCACGCGTTCTAGGTGGAATTGGCATGTCTGGTGGGTTGGACAAAACCCTCTGTAGGTGTTAGGAAGAAGAATACAATAGAATAATGTCACAAGGAGACTGAACTAAGCTCGAACATGAATTAGCAGCCAAGTGTTTGATTAGCGGTGCGGGTAATTCACATAGACAATGGGCCTAAATTTTGGCTGAGGATGATCATCTACTAAGGACTCTTTCTTGGCAAATTTTTAGCTCAAATGGATGAATCTAGGTGGCACTTGCTTTGCAAAGTAACACACTGTGCAGAAATATGGATCTTGAAGCTTGGATCAAATGAATGAATGGATTGAGCTGAAATTTGGTGTATCATGTTAATTTCAGCATATGAAGGCACTGTATAAAAAATTATACCATTTGGACATGCCAAAGTGACACTTCCTTCACAACGTGCCAATCTGGATAGAAAATGGTAATTGAAACTGGGCTCACATAGATGATTGGATTGAGCTGAAATTTGGAGGAGGATGATAATTTGGGCACATTAAGGTAGTGTAAAAATTACATAAAATTAGGATAAACAAAAATTGTACTTCCTTCACAATGCTCTCTACTGAACAGAATATTGGGAAAAATATTGAGGGAAACTGGGTAAATTAAATGAGCTAAAATTTGGTGGAGTGAGGTTATATGGTCAGTGTCATCCCGCGGTAAATTTTCATCAACTATAAAGCAATATAAAATGTAGTTGATTCACAAAATGAAACTATTACCAGAAACAAAGATGGGATGATGAGCTCACATGGATTGTTAGTTGTGGCTAAAATTTTGTGGAGAGCTATGTTTTGGGCACATAGATGATGTGGACAAAATTCAACTCATCAGAATATTCCTATCTAGTACTTCCTTCACAAAGTTGTTAGCTGAACACAAACTTTGGAAATTTTCTAAGAAATATATACTAGGGAAATCATTACTAAAGTTTTCATGAGGCAATGATTTGGATAGGAAAGAGTGCCCAAAAAATATGAGGGTATTCAAAGAAATAGAAATAACACTTCCTTCACAAAGTGCTATTCTGAATAGAATAGGAAAAATGAATATTGCTGAATTATTTTTGAACTATGGAAGGAAGGGTTTTCACATATTTGATAAATATATGATCCAAAGTATTTATGAGAATTTTTCGAGTATTTTTGGAATGACGGAATAGTAGGTTGCTTCACAAACTAGGATGAGGTGGGATAAAAGGACCCACGAGTGACATGTCAACATAGTTAGAACATGTTACGACATTTTTACAATCGTCGTAGAAGTTATGATGATCTCATCTTATGCGGTTACGATGTTTTTGACTCACATCGTCGTAATTTATATGTAGATCTGATCCCCATAAACGGTTTATGACGATCTCGGATGAAATCGTCATAGATTTATGACGAATTCATCATCGACATCTTAAAAAATGTCATTATGAGCATATTTCTTGTAGTGTATTATGTTATAAAATGTATTTTTAGATCCACACACTCAATCATATATACAATCAATGACAATCATGGCACTCATAGGATTTCCTTCAAAAAAAAAAACTTAAATCCAAATTTGAAAACATTACAGTTGAGGCAGAGTGAAAACAGGGTGTGACAGAGTTATCCCCCTTACAAGAATCTCGTCCCCGATATTTCTAGGCGGGAAGAAGGGTGCCCAAGGGAGCCGCCCCGGCAAGTTCAAGGGCAAGAAATCAAGGCCCGCGCAACCACGAGAGAAGACATAGGAGGAGGAGGATGAAGACTGCCCCGACGACGACTCCACTGACCACGAATTCCAGAGGGCAACGGACATGATGTGCCTTGAAGGAGGCGCCTCGCTGCATTCTTCCCGTCGGAAGCTCAAGAAGTGGGCACATGAAGTGATTGGGGCAGAGCCCTCCATCGGCGCCCGCAAGCCCCTGAGATGGTTGCAGACACCGATCATTTTCGACTCTGAGGACCACCTAGACCGCGTCACTGCGGTCGGGTGCTTGCCATTGTTGGTGTCACCCACAATCCGCAACCTTAGAGTGAGAAAAATGTTGGTAGATGGAGGGGCCGACCTGAATCTCATCTCCCCCGATGTAATCCAGAACTGCAGATCCCCGATGAAGACCTTGAGGACACGGGCGCGTTCCAAGGGATCAACCCCGGAAGATCCAGCCCAAGGGAAAGATCACGTTGCCGGTGACTTTCGGCAGTGACCAGAACTACCGGATGGAGAAGGTCGTCTTCGACGTCACTGATAACCCGTTCGCGTACAATGGGATCCTTGGGCATCCCGCATTGGCCAAGTTCATGGAGGCCTCACACTACGCCTACTGTACCCTGACGATGCCTGGCCCGGTCGGCGTCATTGTCGTCCGCGCCTACAAGAAGGACGCGGTACGATGCATGCACCGCCTCTACCAGGAGGCCGTGGCGGTTCCCGTTGCCAAGGTCCCTTCCGCGTCGGCCCCGGCGGGGGCCCCAAGAGAGAAGAAGGACGCCGAGGGAGCTTCCCGTATTGGCCCGAGGAATCTCACCTCGTTGGAGTGTTATGCTACCGGCAAGGACATACCTGAAAGCTCCACCACGCGAGGCAAAAGGTCCAAGGCCGCTCTGCCTGAGACCAAGAAAGTGCCAGCTCAGGAAGACGGCTCGGGTGGAACTTTCACCATCAGTTCCACCCTAGACAACAAATAGGAAAGCACGCTCATCGCCTTCCTGTGGGAAAATCTTGATGTGTTTTCCTGGCAACCGTTAGATATTCCTGGTGTTCCTAGGGAAGAGATTGAGCCCCACCTTGTCGCGTGTCCACACGCGTGGCTGATCAAGCAGAAGGTGAGGAAGAAGGCCCTCGAGCGACAAGATTTTGTTGCCGAACAAATCAAGAAGGTGGAAGTGGGAGGCCTGGTCAGGGGGGTCATCCATCCCATGTGGTTGGCCAATCCAGTCATCGTGCGCAAGGCTAGCGGGAAATGGCAGCTTTGTATTGACTTCACCGGCATCAATAAATCATGTCCAAAAGATCCTTTTCCCTTGTTGTGCGTCGACCAGATTGTCGACTCGACTACCGGTTGCGACCTACTATCCTTCCTTGACGCCTACTCCAGTTATCACCATATCTACATGGGCGAGGAATATGAAGAGAAGACAGCGTTCATCACCCATGTGGCACGTACTGCTTTGTACGGATGCCCTTTGGGTTGAAGAACACTAGCTCAACTTTTGCGAGGGTGATCCATATCAGTTTTAAACCCCAACTCCACAGAAATCTAGAAGCCTATATGGATGAAATAGTGGTCAAAACCAAGGACAGATCCACCCTTGTGCCAAACCTGGAAGAAACATTTCCCAATCTGCGCAAAATCAACCTCAAACTCAACCCCAAGAAATGCGTCTTCGGCGTCCCATCTGGCAAGCTTCTCGGGTTCTTCGTGTCTCAACGTGGGATCGAAGCCAATCCCGACAAGATCAAAGCCATCCAACAGATTGAGGTGCCGAAGCGCGTCAAGGATGTGCGACGCCTAGCCGGATGTGCAGCTGCCCTCAACCGGTTCATCTCCAAGTACACTGAATGCGTCGTGCCTTTCTTCAAAGTCTTGAAGAAGGCGGGACCGACGAAGTGGACCCCTGATGCGGAAGTGGCACTACAAGACTTGAAGAAATACCTCTCCTCCGCACCCATACTGTTGGCCCCTAGACCCCAAGAGCCACTGCTCTAGTATATAGTGGCCTTGGTGGAGCAGAGGGAGGAAGACGATGAAGCCCTGGCAAGGGCAACACCACCAAATGAGGATGCGCGTGATGGCAAGCGAGAGCTCCTCGGTGTGGCAGAAGTCCTCGCCAACCAGCGGATCTGTACAAAATAAGAAGTTCGTGCAACGCCCGGTCTATTACATCAGCTCCCTCCTACAAGGGGGCGGAACGAGATATTCCTAGGTGTAGAAATTGCTTTTTGGCCTCCTCATGGCCTCAAGGAAGCTGCGCCACTACTTCCAAGCACATGAGATTACCATCGTCACTCGCTTTCCACTGTAGAGGGTTCTGCGAAACCCCGACGGAACAGGCAGGATAGTAGAGTGGGCGTTGGAATTATCCAGCTTCGGCCTCAAGTTCGAGAGCACTTTGACCATACAGAGCAGGACGTTGGCGGAGTTCATTGCAGAATGGACCCCAATGCCACACGAAGAGACACCAGAAACAACCCTCCCGGGGAAGGAATCAACTCAAGAGCGGGCCGTGTACTTTGATGGAGCGTTCTCCCTACACGACGCTTGTTATTTGGCCAATACCGGGGTTGTGCATGATTTAAATTCGTTGTGCAATGATGATAGAGCATAGCCAGACTATGTGATTTTGTAGGGATGACTTTCTTTTGGCCTTGTTATTTTCAAAGTTCATGATTACCTTGCTAGTTTGCTTGAAGTATTATTGTTTCGACGTCAATAGCAAACTATTATTTTGAATCTAATGGATCTGAACATTCACGTCACATAAGAGGAGTTACAAAGGACATCTATGCTAGGTAGCATGAAAGCATCAAAAATTCATTCTTTATCACTTGCCTACTCGAGGACGAGCAGGAGTTAAGCTTGGGGATGCTTGATACGTCTCAAACGTATCCATAATTTTTGATGGTTTCACGTTGTTATCTTGTCAACTTTGGATGTTTTGTTTACCTTTTATATCTTTTTTGGGACTAACTTATTAACTCAGTGCCAAGTGCCACTTTCTGTTTTTCTGTGTTTTTGACTCTTTTCAGATCTGATTTTGGAACGTAGTCCAAATGGAATAAAATCCCCGAAATGATTTTTTCCAGAACGGAAGAAGATCGGGAGGCTTGAGGGCCAAGCAAGTGGGCCCACAGGGGGGCCACAAGCCCTGTTCCCGCGACCACGGGGAGGCCGCGGCGACAAAGCTTGTGGCCCCCCTGGCGCTCCCCTGCCCTAGGTCTTTGGCCTATAAATTCCCTAAAAATCAAGGCATCCACGAAAACACTTGTCCGCCGCTGCAAGCTTCCGTTTCCGCGAGATCTCATCTGGAGACCCTTCCCGGTGCCCTGCCGGAGGGGACTTTGGAGTTGGAGGGCTTCTTCATCAACATCATCGCCCCTCCAATGACTCGTGAGTATTTCACTTCAGACCTACGGGTCCGTAGTTAGTACCTAGATGGCTTCTTCTCTCTCTTGGATCTTCAATAGAAAGTTCTCCATGATCTTTATGGAGATCTATCCGATGTAATCCTTTTTGGCGGTGTGTTTGTCGATATCCGATGAATTGTGGATTTGTGATCAGATTATCTACGATATATATTTGAGTCTTTGCTGATTTCTTATATGCATGATTTGATATCCCTGTAATTCTCTCCGAGTCTTGGGTTTTGTTTGGCCAGCTCGATCTATGATTCTTGCAATGCGAGAAGTGCTTGGTTTTGGGTTCATACTGTGTGGTGACCATTCCCAGTGACAGAAGGGGCAGCAAGGCATGCATCGTGTTGTTTCCATCAAGGGTAACAAGATGGGCTTTTATCATAGATATGACATTGTCCAGCTACATCATGTCATCTTGCTTGAGGCGTTACTCTGTTCTCATGAACTTAATACACTAGATGCATGCTGGATAGCGGTCGACGTGTGGAGTAATAGTAGTAGATGCTGAAAGTATCGGGCTACTTGTTTTGGACGTGATGCATATAAATATAATCATTGCCATAGATAACGTCACGACTTTGCGCGGTTCTATCAATTGCTCGACAGTAATTCGTTCACCCACTGTCTACTTGCCCACCGTCTATTCACACCTATCGTTTCCACTTTTGCTTTTACTTTGCTTTGTAACTTTGTTGCTTTCAGTTCTCACTTGGCAAACAATCTATAAGGGATTGACAACCCCTTCATAGCGTTGGGAGCAAGCTCTTTGTGTTTGTGCAGGTACTTGTGATATTCCTTCACTGGATCGATACCTTGGTTCTCAAAACTGAGGGAAATACTTACCGCCGCTGTGCTACATCACCCTTTCCGCTTCGAGGGAACACCAACGCAAGGCTCCAAGGCCACGGGGGAAATCCTTTGCATATTTTCCTAGGAAGTCCTTAAAGGCCTAGCCGTATCAGAAGTATTCCTGGTGTCGTTGTTGAGGAGTATCAAGACAAGTATAGTGTCCCGTCAGCACGCTTGTTTCTAGCGCCGTTGGAAGGTCTTTTGTTGCAGTATCAAGAAGTATTTCTGGCGTAGTTGCCAAGGAAGGAGAGATCTATCCAAGTAGGTCTCACAAACTCATCTCTTGCATTTACTTTTTTTACAGTTGCCTCTCGTTTTCCTCTCCTCCACTTCACATTTTCCTTTTTCCTTTGCCTTTCTCCTTTGCCTTTTTCTTTTGCCCCTTTGCCGTTTTCCCTTGCCGGTTTTCTTGCCTGCTTGTGTGCTTGTTTGTTTGTTGAAGTCATCATGGCTGAAAACACCAAACTTTGCGACTTCTCGAGTACCAATAATAATGATTTTATTAGTACTCCGATTGCTCCCGCCACTAGGTGCGGAATCGTATGAAATCAACGCAGCTTTGCTGAATCTTGTTATGAAAGAGCAATTCTCTGGCCTTCCTAGTGAAGATGCCGCATCCCATCTCAATACCTTCATTGAGGTTTGCGATATGCAAAAGAAAAGAGATGTGGATAATGACGTGATTAAGTTGAAGGTTTTTCCTTTCTTGTTGCGAGATCGCGCAAAAACTTGGTTTTCTTCTTTGCCTAAAAATACTATTGATTCTTGGGATAAGTGCAAAGATGCTTACGTATCCAAGTATTTTCTGCCGGCTAAGATTATGGCCTTACGTAACAATATAATGAATTTCAAGCAACTTCATCATGAACACGTTGCACAATCTTGGGAGAGGATGAAGCTTATGATTAGAAATTGTCCCGCTCATGGCTTGAGTTTGTGGATGATTATACAAATCTTTTACGCTGGTTTGAATTTTTCTTCTCGCTATATCTTGGACTCCGCCTCAGGTGGAACGTTCATGGAAATCACGTTAGGATATGCTACAAAACTCCTAGACAATATCATGACCAACTACTCTCAGTGGCACACTGAAAGGTCACCTGCTAGCAAAAAGGTACACGCTACAGAAGAAATTAACTCGCTTAGTGCTAAGATGGACGAGTTGATGAATTTGGTTGCTAGTAGAAACGCTCCTTTAGATCCTAATGATATGCCACTATCTTCCTTGATAGAGAGTAGTAACGCTAGTTTGGACGTTAACTTTGTTGGTAGGAACAATTTTGGCAAGAACAATGCTTTTAGAGGAAACTATGTTCCTAGGCCTTTTCCTAGTAACTCCTCTAACAATTATGGCAATTCCTACAACAACGCTTATGGAAATCATAACAAATTACCGTTTGATTTAGAGAGTAATATCGAAGAGTTCATCAACTCTCAAAAGATTTTCAATGCGTCCATAGAGGAAAAACAACTCAAAATTGACGATTTGCTAAGAGCGTTGATAGGATGTCTTGTGATATTGATGCTTTGAAAGTTAGATGTGCTCCTCCCAAGGTCAACTTGGATGAAACTTTGAAATGTATGTGTGTCTCCATGAATGAGAACAAAGAAAGAACCGCCCAAATTCACACTAGGCATGAATGGTTTAAAAGGGTGCGTTCTAGTGATGCAAATCACGAAGATCTTAAAGTGCTTGGTGTGACTCCTCTTGAATCTTTGTTTTCGCGTGTCAAACCTATTGATGAAGGGGCTGGATATGAATCCACTTTGGTTGAAAAACGCCCCAATGATTCAGAGTCCACCTATCTTGATGATAAAGGTGTGGAGAGTGGAGTAGAAGAAATCAAATTTTTGGGTAGTAATGAAACTCCCACTTTGGATTTCAAGGAATTCAATTATGATAGTTTCTCCTTGTTTGAATGCATTTCTTTGATGCAATCCATTGCAAACTCTCCACGTGCTTATAGCCAAAGCAAAGCCTTTACCGCGCATATCGTAGATGCTATGATGAAATCTCTTGAAGAGAAGCTCGAATTAGAAGTTTCTATACCTAGAAAACTTCAAGATGAGTGGGAACCTACTATCAAAATCAAGATAAAAAACTATGAGTGCAATGCTTTGTGTGATTTGCGTGCTAGTGCTTCCGCGATTCCAAAGTCTTTATGTGATATTCTTGGTTTTCATGAGATTGAAGAGTGTTCTTAATTTGCATCTTGCGGATTCTACTGTCAAGAAACCCATGGGAAGGATCGATGATGTTCTTATTGTTGCAAATAAGAACTATGTACCCGTGGATTTCGTTGTACTTGACATAGATTGCAATCCTTCATGTCCCATTATTCTTGGTAGACCTTTCCTACGGACTATTGGTGCTATCATCGATATGAAGGAAGGGAATATTAGATTTCAATTTCTCCTAAATAAGGGCATGGAGCACTTTCCTCATAAGAAAATAAGGTTGCCCTATGAATCTATGATGAGGGCTACTTATGGTTTGAGCACCAAAGATGACTATACGTGATTCCATCACCTTATGCCTAGCTAAGGGCGTTAAACAATAGCGCTTGTTGGGAGGCAACCCAATGAATCTATCCTTTTTATTTTTGTTTTTTGTTTTCCACACTATCATAATTCTGTTATGATTGTGTTTTTTGTGTTTCTTTTTACGTTTGTGCCAAGCAAAACCGTTATGATTAGTCTTGGGGATGATCGTTTGGTCATGCTCGAAAACACAGAAACTTTCTGCTCACGAAAATAATTTTCTTTTTTTTTGTGAACGATCTTTTGAGTTGATTATTTTTTCTTCTGATTGCTACTCAAATTCTTCAGAATTTCGTAATTTTTCATAATTTTTGAAGTACCAGAAGTATACGAAGTATACAGATTCCTACAAACTGGTTTGTTGTCAACATATTCTATTTTTGTTGTGTTGGTTGCTTATTTTGATGAAACTATGGATAGTATCAGGGGGTATTAGCCATGGAAGATTGAAAATACAGTAACCCAACATAAACATAAGTAGAATTTATGTTTTCTACAGTACCTAAGGAAGTGGTGGTTTGCTTTCTTATACTAATGTTATCACGAGTTTGTGTTTAAGTTTCGTGTTGTGAAGTTTTCAAGTTTTGGGTGAAGTTCTTATGGACAAAAAGATAAAGAGTGGCAAGAGCTCAAGCTTGGGGATTCCCAAGGCACCCCAAGATGATTCAAGGATGTCGTAAAAGCCTAAGCTTGGGGATGCCCCGGGAAGGCATCCCCTCTTTCGTCTTCAATCCATCGGTAACGTTACTTAGGGCTATATTTTTATTCACCACATGTTATGTGTTTTGCTTGGAGCGTCTTGTATCGTAGGAGTCTTTTATTTTTGTTGTGTCACAGTCATCCTTGCTCCACACCTAGAGAGAGATACATGCACTCACCGTGATTTTGTCGAGCTTCACTTATATCCTTTGGTTACACAATTCAGCTCACATGTGCTTCACTTATATCTTTTGAGCTAGTTGCTTTTGCTCTATGTGCTTCACTTATATCTTTTAGAGCACGGCGGTGCATGACTTGGTAGTTGATCTATGCTATGAAAGTAGTCTCAAAAGGGGTAGTTATCCAAAGGGATATGAAAACTTCCACCTTCATGTGCATTGAATAGTTAGAGAAGTTTAATTCATCTCAACTAGTTTTGAGTTGTGGTTATGGTAATATTGAAGTTATATTAGTAAGGTGTTGTGGATCTAGAAATACTTGTGTTGAAGTTAGTGATTCCCATAACATGCACGTATGCTGAACCGCTATGTGATGAAGTCTGAGCATGATTAGTCTTTTGATTGTCATCCTTTGTGTGGCGGTCGGGATCGCGCGATGGTTTATACCTACCAACCCTTCCCCTAGGAGTATGCGTTGAATGCTTTGTTTCGATTACTAATAAAACTTTTGCAACAAGTATATGAGTTCTTCTTGACTAATGTTGAGTTCATGGTTTAGATGCACTTTCATGTTCCACCATCATTATCTTCTTTAGTGTCGTGCAACTTTCGCCGGTGCACAAAACCCACCATTAGCCTCCCTCAAAACAGCCACCATACCTACCTACTATGGCTTTTTCAAAGTCATTCCAAGATAAATTGCCATGCAACTACCACCATGACATGTGCCACCACGTCTACATTGTCATTGCATGATCGTAAGATAGCTAGCATGATGTTTCCATTAATGTCCATGCCATGCTAGATCATTGTCATGGTACACTACCGAAGGCATTTCATATAGTCATCGTTGTGATCAGTTTTGAGTTGTAAGTGTGATGATCATCATTAATGGAGCATTGTCCCATGTGAGGAAATAAAAGAGGCCAAATATGCCCACCAAAAAAGAAAGGCCAAAGAGCCCATTCAAAATATAAAAAAATGAGAAAAAAGAGAGAAGGCACAATGCTACCACCTTTCCACAGTTGTGCATATTAAGCACCATCCTCTTCATGATTGAGAGCCTCTCGTTTTGTCGACACCATATAGCTAGTGGGAAATTTTCATTATATAACTTGGCTTGTATATTCCAATGATGGGCTTTCTCAAATTTGCCTTAGGTCTTCGTGAGCAAGCAAGTTGGATGCACACCCACTAGTTTTCTATAGGAGCTTTCATATACTCTAAGCTCAAGTGCATCATTTGTATGGCAATCCCTACTCATTCACATTGATATCTATTAATGAGCATCTCCACAGCTCATTGATATGCCTAGTTAATGTGACCATCTTCTCCTTGTTGTTCTTGCAACCTCCACCACACTCCACACCACTTATAGTGCTAAAACCATGGCTCACGCTCATGTATTGCGTGAGAGTTGAAAAGGTTTGAGAAAGTAAAGGTGTGAAAACAATTACTTGGCCAATACCGGGGTTGTGCATGATTTAAATTCGTTGTGCAACGATGATAGAGCATAGCCAGACTATATGATTTTGTAGGGATAACTTTCTTTTGGCCTTGTTATTTTGAAAGTTCATGATTACCTTGCTAGTTTGCTTGAAGTATTATTGTTTCCACGTCAATAGCAAACTATTGTTTTGAATCTAATGGATCTGAACATTCACGTTACATAAGAGGAGTTACAAAGGACATCTATGCTAGGTAGCATGAAAGCATCAAAAATTCATTCTTTATCACTTCCCTACTCGAGGACGAGCAGGAGTTAAGCTTGGGGATGCTTGATACGTCTCAAACATATCTATAATTTTTGATGGTTTGACGATGTTATCTTGTCAACTTTGGATGTTTTGTTTACCTTTTATATCTCTTTTGGGACTAACTTATTAACTCAGTGCCAAGTGCCAGTTCCTGTTTTTTGTGTGTTTTTGACTCTTTTCAGATCTAATTTTGGAACGGAGTCCAAACGGAATAAAATCCCCGAAATGATTTTTGCCAAAACAAAAGAAGATCGGGAGGCTTGAGGGCCAAGCAAGTGGGCCCACAGGGGGCCCACAAGCCCTGTTGCCGCTGCTAGGGGGGAGGTCGCGGCAACCAAGCTTGTGGCCCCTCGGGCGCTCCCCTGGCCAAGGTCTTTGGCCTACAAATTCCCTAAAAATCCAGAAAAAATCAGGGCGTCCATGAAAACACTTTTCCGCCGCCGCAAGCTTCCGTTTCCGCGAGATCTCATGTGGAGACCCTTCCCGGTGCCCTTCCGGAGGGGACTTTGGAGTTGGAGGGCTTGTTCATCAACATCATCGCCCCTCCAATGACTCGTCAGTAGTTCACTTCAGACCTACGGGTCCGTAGTTAGTAGCTAGATCGCTTCTTCTCTCTCTTGTATCTTCAATACAAAGTTCTCCATGATCTTCATGGAGATCTATCCGATGTAATCCTGTTTGGCGGTGTGTTTGTCGAGATCCAATGAATTGTGGATTTGTGATCAGATTATCTATTATATATATTTGAGTCTTTGCTGATTTCTTATATGCATGATTTGATATCCTTGTAAGTCTCTACAAGTCTTGGGTTTTGTTTGGCCAACTAGATCTATGATTCTTGCAATGGGAGAAGTGCTTGGTTTTGGGTTCATACCGTGTGGTGACCTTTCCCAGTGACAGAAGGGGCAACAAGGCATGCATCGCGTTGTTGCCATAAAGGGTAACAAGATGGGCTTTTATCGTAGATATGAGCTTGTCCATCTACATCATTTCATCTTGCTTAAGGCGTTACTCTGTTCTCATGAACTTAATATACTAGAAGCATGCTGGATAGCGGTTGACGTGTGGAGTAATAGTAGTAGATGCAGAAAGTATCAGTCTACTTTTTTTGGACGTGTTGCCTATATATATAATCATTGCCATAGATAACGTCACGACTTTGCGTGGTTCTATCAATTGCTCGACAGTAATTCATTCACCCACCGTCTACTTGCTTTCATGAGAGAAGCCACTAGTGAACACTACGGCCCCCGGGTCTATTCACACCTATCGTTTCCACTTTTTCTTTTACTTTGCTTTGTTACTTTGTTGCTTTCAGTTCACACTTGGCAAACAATCTATAAGGGATTGACAACCCCTTCATAGCGTTGGGAGCAAGCTGTTTGTGTTTGTGCATGTACTTGTGATATTCCTTCACTAGATTGATACCTTGGTTCTCGAAACTGAGGGAAATACTTACCGCCGTTGTGCTACATCACCCTTTCCGCTTCGAGGACCCAAGGTCACGGGGAAAATCCTTTGCATATTTGCCTAGGAAATCCCTAAAGGCATAGCCATAGCAGAAGGATTCCTGGTGCCGTTGCTGAGGAGTATCAAGACAAGAAGGTCTTTTGTTGCAGTAGCACTCCCCACTTCACACGATCAATGTGCAACATGGGGAAAGGAAACCGCCAACAGATCCAGCCGCGAAGGCATGTACACCTCTTTCATCCTAGCCTAACAATGCTCCACGCGCGTGTATGGCCCAGGCCTGGGGGCTCCTGTCGGTGCACTAAATACTAGTGTCTCTAGTGCCCCAGACTTGTGCACGGGCGTGAAGAGCCCCTGACGGTAGGGCGCGACAGAATCCAGACAAGACACACCCCCAAGGTATCCAAGGCCCCAACAATCCTGCCTTGGTGGGAAGACACCCAAGGCCACGTTCGTTCAATGGATGTGATGAATGCACCTAGCACAAGGCCTCGGTTAGCCGCCCTCGCCGAGAAGACAACCGAAGCCCCCGACAAGCTTCCTTGTCGGGACGAAGCACCAAGGCCCTCGCAAGCACCCTTGCCGAGATGATGTGGCAAGGCACTAGAGGGCGATCGTCCTTGCCACAGTGCCACCGCCCTCGAGTTCGAGCGCATTCCGCATGCGCCAGGCGCGTCCAGGTGTCAAAACACCTAGACACATGTCTTCACCAACACTTAGATGACATGGACAAGACATGGACTTGATGCACCTGAGAGCGGTAGATGGATAAGTGCCGCTTTAGGTTCACTGTAACATATCATGAACCTACCATCGAGCACTGTAGGTGACCCCTTTTTCTATAAAAGGAGGCCCTTAGCTCATTCACAAGGAGTTAGACTTTTTGGAGATTGGCCAAGAAGACGGTTATCATCACTGTAAACGAACAACAAAAGAACGCTTAATACGATCAGACGAGCAAGACGTAGGGTTTTACGCGTAAGCGGCCCGAACCTGGGTAAAAAGGCTTGCCGAGGGTTGATCGTTAGGTATGCTCTTGACGTTGTTTTCCCCGGCCTACGATCACAAGGGTATCACGTTGATCCCCATAGGTGTCGACCTAGCATCGCTGACACAACCCTTAAGCAAATACATTAATTAAGATAGGTGATGCAGTCGCTTACAAGTTTCCTAAGGAAAAAGCGTGGCTTCCATCGAGACCCAAACAGAAAGCAGTCAGACTACAAGCATTCATGGTTTCATATGAACCATTAGACGGACTCGACTTCGCATGCGGACTCCTAACTTGTCCTAGGACATTCATCCTAAGCGACGGATTTCTCGGTCTCGTACACAGATTCTTCAAGGTCTTCCTCCTCGTCCTCATCTGTGTGGTTATCTTCTTCCTTCAGGGGTCTGGAGGAAGGAAGAGGTCCATCATGACGATGTTTCGTCGGTGAAGCGTTGAGGAGCTTAGTGTACTCCTCGGCGGTCATGCGACGACTCTGTATAGAAGTGGCCTTAAGTGGTGGTATTCCTCCTCGGAAGGCGATGGCAGATTGCCCTTCGGGTGCTCCTTCTTTCTTAACCTTGCGCCTCTTCATCTTCTCTAGGTCCTACATTTGATGAAGTTCTTGGTCGAGCGTCACGGACTCCTTGATAAGAAGGTGAGCTAGAGTGTCGGTAGAGAGACTGAAGTAGGTCTGAAACCTGAGTGTCGTTCCTTCCTCCGGGAATGGGTTGAGTGTCCAGCTCCCGTCAAGTCCGTCCTTAACAAACGGCAGGTGACGAGTAGCTGGCTCATTGGCTATCTCGGGGAGGAGATCCCGGAGACACACGAGCACCTCTCGTGCTGCTGTCTCCACTACCGATACCAAAGTCTGCATCTGTGGTCATTCAAAGAACCAACTAGCTGGGGAGTCATTTGCCTTCACAATCTCATCCATGTGATATTAGTTTGTGCTGGCATTGACCCAGTGGTCGTGGTAGCGAAAAAACGGGTGTGTGGCGTACTTGACACTTCTCCCAGCTGTCTCCCAATAGTAGGGGAAAGCCAGTTTCCAGAAGCGTATCACGTACGACGACCATCTACAGGTTTTTACGAAACGGTTAGAAATTTGTGGGTTGTAAGAAAAGGTAGTAGGGTGTAGAATATCTCAAGTGTAAGGGCTGAGAGTGTCATTCGCCTCGGATATCGTCCATGCTACCTAAGGCTTCCTACAAAAAAATGGCTCTGATACCAGCTCTATGTGGACCCCTACTTACGCGTTGAGATTGCCGAATGCACGTGTACAGTGATACCAGAGATCAATGCTCACTGAACACACAGATACTGAATGACAAGATTCTTACATCCGAATTTAACATTTGATAAAATAAAGAACCATCGCGCTCATGTCTTACATAGATTGGACAAAGAAGGCCAATCACGCCAACACAACTACTAGTGGAATACTTGGTAGTTAACGGGAACCCACGCCATCAGCCCTAACCAACACGCATTCTTACAAGGAAGCGTGCTAGTTCACGTGTCTGTCTCCGACGACAAATTCTTCTCTGTACTCTGGTTCCTCCATGGCTTGTCAATAAAATAACCAGTGGCAAGTCAATAAGTACATTGAATGTACTCGCAAACAACCCATGATATCGATAATGCAGTTGGTACAATAATAAAGTAATATGCAGCCTTCGCGGAAAGCAAGTTTGAATTAAAAATGAGGATGGTCAATTACTTCTATGCATATGCATCATAAGCTATATGGTAATCATGAATGCAGGTCACAAATATCAACATATCTGCGGAGGGCTGAACACCACAGGTTCACCCTATATATGCCAAGTCTCCAGAGTTGTCATATCATCTTACTCAGATAACACCTTAATACATGCACACACACACAAACACTTGGTTTA
The DNA here is from genome assembly GCF_904849725.1 of Hordeum vulgare subsp. vulgare. Lineage (NCBI taxonomy): Eukaryota > Viridiplantae > Streptophyta > Magnoliopsida > Poales > Poaceae > Hordeum > Hordeum vulgare. Next base: position 289,745,115 of record NC_058523.1, on the reverse strand, counting down.
TGCGTAAACGACTGGACGTAGTCTAAGGAGCACCACCCAACTGTCCTTGACCGTGGACACGGCTATTAGAATAGTTTAACACTCTATAGAGGTTGTATGCTGTACCCATGAGATCCGACAAACTTCCGTGTCATCCAGGACTCACGGTATATAACATACCCGAGATAAGTACCCGATCAATGCCTTTCCCCTGACGACACTAGACAAAGAGTCCACTCGATTGGTACCCATCCCACATGATGTACGTCTTCCAAGCACCAACTATGGACCGTATCATCCATGCAGGGACCAACTGTGTGACCGCAACACGTAAAAATGGCATAGTCGACTTGCCTGGTACGACCCCATCATGAGAGTGCCATATCATTCCCACCACTAGTAATGTGGGCTCTTTGCTAGCATCAACCAAAGTAATCAACAAAGCATCGTCCCATAAATGGATATCGTGGTCGCACATGTAAGGTTGGGACGGTCGACACATCATAAATCTAATGCAATTTCCGAAATCACTCCCAGAAATCCTTTCTGGTACACCACTTCTTTCTCAAGTGGTCATCCAGCTAAATACCATCACCCTCGGGCAGTACTGGCACCCGACTGAGTTTTCGTAAAACCTTTGATTTCATCTTTGTGTTACCATCATCATGCATATGCTCATCCTATGCGTAGCACTACTACTACTTTTTCACTTTTATCAGCGTGACCCTCATAGGTGGTAGGGTCATGCAAAATGCAAGTGCCCCAGAGGAGCTATCGGAAACACCCTACTAAGGGGTTACCGACTAATTCATGAGCATATGCATCGGAGTAAATTATTCAACATGGCATGCATAAAAATGTTTTTTTAGACATGGTCAAAGGGCTGCTTGCCTTGATCAGCTAGGTATGCGAGGTCTTCGAGGTCTTCGGGTCCAAGTCTTATTAACACGTGATCTAACGTCGTAATAATAATAATAAGAAGAAGCACACTTAAAAATAGAGCACAAACTCATTTTAAAAATGTTAAGCAATTCTGAGAAATTCTATCTATAGTTTTAAAAATGTTTGTTTTTGAAGTAAAAATATATTTTTAAAGTCTTATTAACACAAGCTAAAAATATCCAGTCTAGGCATTTAATTAAACAGGTGCATAAAAATCTTTACAAAAATTTACACAACAACACTAATAAATTCTACATATTTTTAGAAGAAGTATGGTGGAAAAATATTAAATTTTAAATAAATAATTTATCCGCTAGAAATAATTTAAGAATCAGGTTTAAAGAGCAAGAAAAAGGCTCAGCCCCTGGCCTGGCTCGGCGAGCAGCTCGGCCGGCCCAACTGGCCAACCGGGCAATCAGCCAACCAGCCAGCCCAGGCGCGTGCGCCGTCAGGTTAAAACCTAACGCGTGGGCCCCTGTGGTAAACTATTGTCGGGGTTGTCTTCTACCTCCAGACAAAGAGGAGGGGAGGCATGCCGGTGGCGGCTCCGACATCCTCGTGCCCAGCTAAGCACAGAACCGGGCTGGTGACGTCTTCGCCTACCTCATAGGGGTCGAGGGACCAATGGGGAGGACCTGCTTCACTGGCGACGACGAGGCTGCGGCATAGAAGCTTCGGGTTGTTGTGGACAGGGGTGTTACGAGCGAGGAGAAGCTCGGGGGGTGGTGGAAAAGGATCCAGAGCTCATTGTGGTCACGGGGAAGGAGAGAGGAGCTCAAGAGCGAGCTTGTCGCTCGAGATCGATGGACCTCCGGCGCAGTGGCGCCTCGGTCAATCTCGAGCGTCGGGTCTCTCCTTGCTCGGGTGGGGATGCTAGGGGCTCAATCGGATGTTGGGAGGAGAGGTGTGAGGTACTAGAACGATGGGGGAGGCCTATTTATAGGATGGTGATAGGGCACCGAGCAGGGGACCATCGGTGGTTAATGCCACGGTCACAGCAGAGGGAGAGAGGGATCGGGGCCGAAACCACGGTTTGCGGATGTGGTTTAGGACTTCCGGAGACGCAATGGGAGGAGCGGTGGTAGCTGTGTAGGCGTGCTGTGGGCCCAAGTCCTCCTGACCGAATCGGCTGCGTGCGGGAACGCGTGGCCTGAGTTATTGGAGATGGGGAGAAAGGGGCCTTCAGGATGCCCTGAGTCGGATTGTTGTCGGGGGCAAGGAGCAACATCGATGGGAGGTGAGAACTGACCGGGGCTGGCCTCCCTTGCCTCGGGTGTGCTCTGTAGTGCTTCCGGAGCACAGCTTTGGCATGCCACTGCATGCTCGCGCGCTCTAGCATGCTTTGGCCTTGCCTGGCGTGTCTGTGGGGTGGGTTAGATGCCCTTCGGTTGCTAGGAACCAAGAGGATCAGTGTTGTTCAAAGGGAGGTGCTTAAAGAGGTTCTACCAGCATTGAACCAAGAGCTAAATTGTGGTTTTTATCTTACTCACTTTGAACCAAGGAGGGGCCACTCGTCTGTAGTTGACGAGTGGTGCTGGAAGTGTGTGCTAGGAGTTTGGAGTGAAGGGTGTGGGTGTAGAGAGTACTAGATGTTGTTTGACCAATCTGGCTGAAGGTGTTTGATCTGGTTTGGGGAAGCTAACCTTCACCAATGATGCTGAAAGTTAACATGATTGTGTTTTAGGCAAGGCTAGGATGCTCTATAAAATTTGAGCTCCATTGTACAAGTTTGGCAATGTAAACTTGAAAACACCCCCAAATGGACAGTTATGCGTTTTTAAGAGGAAATTTGAACAAGTAAATCCCCACAAATCCAATTCTTGGCAGGGTCTCCTCATTTGGCTTATTGAGCACTCCTGTAAAGTTTTAGACCACTTGGACAAACTTTACAATGTAGAGTTGTTTCAACTTGAATCTGGACATAAAAGGTTTTAGGATTACTTGGTGAACCAAACCACCTTGGAATGAGGTGAAACTTGGCATGATCACCAAATATAGTTTGGGGAACATGATAGAATGTTTGGGGAATTTATTGAAAATATTTCCTTTGGAAATATTTCAAAAGGTCAAAACAGACAGAGTAGGTTTTCAAAGGTTTTCTCAAATATTTTGAACATAAATAGGGGTTGAAAATCCTATGTATGGAAAATATATGTCCTGTGAGTATCTCCAAATTTTCTCAGACATTCCTAAGGAAGAAAAATAATTTTCCACTCAAAAATATCATTTCTTGCCTCAAAAAAGGACATGCAAATGAAATTGGAAAATATTTTATAAAATAATTATTTTATGATTTTGGAGAGTTCTAATAGTGCTAGAATCAGAATACAATCTTTGGGTGAAGGCACCCCCTTGAAATCAGGGGCTTGTAGTGTAGACCCCAAAGCAAGGTTTTGAATTAACAAAATGAGAAAAAGGGGTTTTATGGAGATATTATGTTATAAAAAATATTTTTACATCCACAAACTCAAGCATACATACAATCAATGACAATCATGGCACTCATAGAATTTGCTTAAAAACGTTTTAGTTAAATCCAAATTTGAAAAGGTTACAGTTGAGGCAAAGTGAAAACACGGTGTGACAGACCTATCCCCCTTACAAGAATTTCGTCCTCAAGATTCCTAAGCTAGGTGCTAAAAAGGTACGAAAATTCGGATCTGAGATAGTCTTCACGCTACCATGTTACTGCTGCTACAATGCTCGGCTTCGTCCAAGATGCGGATCGGTCTCTCGCAGTAAGTGAAGTCAGGCTGAAGGTCAATGGCTTGATGGTTGATGTCCTTATAAAGATCTAGACGGTTTGGCACTTGAAGGCACTTCCGAAGTTGTGACATGTGGAAGACGTTGGCACACTCGAAAGTTCCAGAGGTAGCTCCAACTGGTAAGCAACTTCTCCACGCCTTGTCGTGATCTTGAAAGGTCTAATGAATCTCCGAGCAAGTTTCCCCTTGACGTGGAAACACTTAGCCCCTTGAGAAGTGTGACGCGGAGGTACACATGGTCTCCGGGTTGAGCTCCACTTCCCTGCGGTCGGAATCCCCATAGATATTTTGTCGCGACTTGGCATCCTTTAGGTGCTTACTGACAAGTTGCACCTTACCTTCAGCTTCACGGAGGATGTCTGGCCCGAAAATCAACCCTTCACCAGTTTTGAACCAATTGATCGACGTGCGCGACTTACGTCCATATAACACTTCAAGTGGGTCCATGTGGAGACTGGACTGATTGCAATTGTTGTATGAGAACTCAGTGAAAGGGATACACTCTTCCCATTTGGTTCGATGTGCCAAGACACGAGCGCGGAGCATATCTTCCAGTATATGATTTACTCGCTCTGTCTCTCCGCCCGTCTGTGGGTCGAAGGCGGTGCTGAAGGAAAGCATAGTTCCTTGGTTGGACACAATCTCCTTGGGAACTCCGTGGAGTCTCACAATATGATGGATGTATAGGTTGGCTAGCTGGCTACCATCGTACGTGGTGTTGACCGGGATTAAGTGGGCCACCTTGGTAAGGTGGTCACCAATGACCCATAGCATTTGCTTTAAAAAGTTTTAGTTAGATCCAAATTGGAAAAGATTACAATTGAGGCAAAGTGAAAACAGGGTGCGACATCATGACACTAACAAGATAAGTGAATGATCATCACATAGATAGCTACAAGGATAATAACGTAGCATCAACCAAGCAAAATGTATGATCAAACAGAGATAACAGGATAAAGTCATCCAAAAGAAAAAAGTTATTGAAACCAAATGAGAGTAAATAAAGTCAAGAGCTATCTCTCTCTCGAAAAGTTCAAAAAGTATAGAACTACTCATCTCTCTGGGCAGTTGATAACGAAGTCAATAGAAGAGCGTCCACGAAGGCATATGTTGAGTGTCCTGTAGCTGGAGGAGTGGATACTACAGGTGCTTGAGCTGGAGCTGGTGCTAAAGGTGTTGATGCTTGAGCTAAAGAACTATTTCTTGTCTCCTGAGCAGGAACAACACCTGATCTAGGATGGGTGCTGAACCGTGTGGTAGTGAGAGGAGGTGACTCTCCATCATCGTCATCTTCATCATCATCATCTCAGTGTGGGATTTCCACTGTGTCAACTTCATGTTGAAGTCGTTTGACTATAGTGGTCAACTCCATTAGCTTCACAACCATGTCATGAAACTTTGTTTCCACGAATCTCTCAAGGCTTTTCTGACTTTGCAGTATCTCCTGGAGGTTCTTCTCGATACCTTCGACAGAGCTACCTAGAAATGTCATTTGCTCAGCTTGAGTTACGAGCTGTGGAACTTGTGGTGGCTCATTCCTAGCAACCTCAGCTTCTGCTGCCTCTGCTACCATTCGTCTTGCAGCAGAGCTGGGATCATTTTCGTCCATCAAGACAACATTTTCTTCAAATTCTGGCTGAAGAGGTAGATGGGGATGATCAAGGATATACGCATGCTTGCCTAGTCTGGCATCGATAAACATCTGAATGTAAGGGGCATATCCACAAGATCTTTTCTGATCAGTAGCAGTCCTCTAGATAGTCTCTACTATCAAGTCCATCACTCTAAATCTAGTGTGAGAGTCCAAATGGTGCAGCTGATTGATGGAGTGTCCTCGAATCATCCTATCATCACCTGATTTAGGCATCAAGGTGTGTCTTAGAATGTTGTTAGTTGTGGGTATCCGTGCTTGCAAGAAGTATAGTGAGCCCATCTTGTGACTAGCCAAATACTTGTGAGAAATTGGCTTGTAACTATTGTCTGGTGTTGTGGCTCATCTTTGCTTGAGAATACACATCCATATCACTCTCTTTGTGCTTGGGGGCACCAATGATAGTGGCCCACTCATCAATCGTAGACTCATATATTTGGCCATCAGTCATCCAGACCAAAGAACCATCTCCATAGAAATGAACAATTGAGTAAAATTGCACTATTATCTCATCATTCCATGGGGTCATCTCTTTTCTAAAAAAGTCTCTAGTGTCCACTAGCGTGAAATTTTCTTGGACATGGGGAAAGAAATTTTCATTTTCCTTGATGTAAGCCTAGTCAACATATCTCATATGACTGATAGCTGGACTCTTGTCAAACAGGATAGTCTCATAAAAATCTTGTCGTTCCTTGGTATGAATCCTTAGATCAACAACAGTTCTTCTCCTTATGGCATACAGATCTGCAGCTCTCCATTTCCTCACACCATCATCTTTCATCTGCCTCATATATTCTACTACTTGGTGAGCAACATTGTGTAGTAGCAGGGTTGGTCGGAGCTTCCTGGGAATAGGTGCATTCTTATTTTCTTCCTCCTCTGCAGCAGAGGCACTGGAAGCACAACCTTTCTCCTTGGTAGCTGCAGGAATATCCTCTGTAGTCTTTCGATGAGCTACAACCTTCTTTGCCTTGGATGGAGGCTTAGGAGAAGATTTCTTGGGCATGGCATCAGCCATGAGCTTCTTCTTCTGAGGAGAAGTTGGGATCTCATCATCACCAGCATCTTCTTTACGGTTCTCATACATAGAAGTCTGTCTCCCCACAACATGAACTACCCTCTGCTTGCTCTCTTCACACTAGCCTTCTTGGCAAGTTTGTTAGTGGAGAGTGTTGTGCTCTGCCTTGCAGATTCACGTGCTCTAAGATCAGCAGGGGTCGCATATTGTTTCCTGGCAATCTTCTTAGTAGCCTTAGGAGGAGCTGAAGTTTCCTCCAGCACAAAGTATGAGTCTTCTTCATCTGAGTTCAGTTTCTTCCTTTGCCTGGTGGCTGCCTTGGGCAAACCATGGGAGCTGTAATATCCAGGGTCGAAGTCAGTCTTCTCAGGACTAGTGCATGGGTCCATATCAACACTTGTCTCTCTGAAATCATTCTGGCTATCTTCCGATCTAGACATCTTGGCAAACAAGCAGAAACTCAGCATCAAACCAGCAAACCTGTGAAGTAGATATAGGAAAGGCAGAAGGGTTGAGCATCACAAAATTCAGATGTTTTCGAAAGTTGAACAAAGAAATCCTTAGTTCTAGCTTTCTACATATCACATTTTGGTAGCACTGAATTTGAATTTTTGGAGTCACCGAGACCAATGAACTTCTTTACGGAAACTGGATCATCACTTCGGTGGCACCGAAAGTGACAACTCGGTCTCACCGAGTTCATTCTCTGTAGCCCTAGATTCAAATTGGTGGATCCGAGTTTTGTAAGTCGGTGGAACTGAGATGTGTTCTGCGCATGGCTAAACCTAGAAAATTTCTCGTTTGCTAATCTACAAGAACTTCTGGTAGAAGGAGAGGTTTGTAGACGGTGGCTTGTAGATAAAATTTCTAATGTGCAAGAGATTTACCAAGGGAGCTCAAGAGAAAAGCGGATCCCTTCCCTAACTTGGCGACTGTCCGGCTATGGCGGCAACGGCGGTGAGAATCCGTCGACGGTGGCGATTACCAGGCGATTCCGTCCAGGGGCAGCTTAGGGCTTTGAGGCGAAACAATTTTGACGATCTGAATTCAAAGAACCCGTCCGCTGGAATATATACCCGTTCGCTATCAGTGTCACTGGGATTACGAGATCGGTGTCACCGAGTTCCTCTACTGTAAGTTGACAGGGATACTCGGTGTCGGTGAACTGGAGACTCGGGTCCCTTGTGCCCCAGACTTGTGCACGGGCGTCGGCGACGCCCCTGACAACAGTACACAGGGAAGAACTACAGGAAGGCAATTCAAGATCCACCAATGCCACACCCTTCTCTCTATCAAGTGGCGTGGAGTCCAAGGGCTCCACATGCAGGGCACCGGCAAGCCCCCCCCCTTGTCGGTAAGATTTCCAAGGACCCGGGAAGCTCATTGCATCGGGAAGGCTCCCGAAGATTAGCAGGGCCCCCGCATGCCTCCCTTGCCGGGAAGGCTCGCACAGACTGGCGAGGACCCAGGCAAGCATTCCTTGCCGGAAAAGTATTCAAGCCCCCATAAAGCCCCTTCCGCTCGCCAGGTGTCCTCCCCCATTTCTACCACAATCCGACCGCTCCAGCACATCCCTCATGTGCCAGCACAAGACCCAGGTGTCGATTCACCTGGGTACGTGTCACGACCACCTTGCGGCAGGTCAGGATTCAGACAAGGCATTTACTGCCCCTAACACCACCGAAGAAGAAGAGCGGTGAACACTGTTCGCTATGCTCCCCGTGAGCACACTGTTAGTGACCCCTTTGCCTATAAAAGGAGGTCCAAGGCTCATCCTCAGAGGTTGGACTTTCTGGTATCGGAGACTTCCTAATCACCTACTAAGTTATTGTAGCAAACCAACCTACAGTAAGCACACGATACAAACTAAGCAGGAGTAGGGTTTTATGAGCCAAGAGGCCCGAACCTAGGAAAAAGACTTTGCCGATATTGATCTCTAGCTCCGATCTCAACGCTGTAACTCTCTCTCCCCGCCGAACGATCAAGGGACTCCTCGAGTTTCCCGTAGGTGTGTGTTTCCCCAACATCTTTGGCCTGCCAAGTAGGGGGTGCGGTGGTCGAGAGATTTTTCACGGATTCAAGCAAGTTCCGTGTTAGATGTTGGGAAGTAGCATGAACCACTGCGGTCCCTCGAAGCAGGGCGCAGTGATGGTCGCTCTACTTCGCCACGGCCTCCCAACGCCTACGCGGCGCCTCACTACACAAACGTAGGCTAGCGAGACGGAGACCTCGAGCTTGAAAGTATGAGGCTGACACGCCGCTCCGAGATAGTGCGCTGTTGTCGAGGGTGTTCCTGGGGGCTTCGGCGAGGCCTTCGGCACGTACTCCGGCTAACGCACCTCCACGAAGTGATGCATAGCCGTCGAGAATGCACCTACAGGTCCCGGAACCCAGGGACGCACTCTAGCCGAAATGCTTCCCCCTGGAAGCATCGCGTCGTCACCAAAGATGTGTGTTCGGGTGCTCAGTCAGCACGACCTGGCAAAAACAGGAAAAAGAGTCATGCTTCGGCAACCCCCTTCTTTACGATAGTCAAGAACTGTCGACAAGTACCTTGCCGGAGGGGAAGTTCCCAGAAATGTATAGTCTCCTGCTTGCCGGGGACTTGAGACCCCGGCAAAGGACTCAAGCACCAAGGGGAGAAGTGTCGCGACACGACAGATAAGTGATAAATATTTCAGATGAGATTCCAGAGGAGATAGGTTATTTCCTTTCTGGAAGATCGCAAACTTTGTTTGAGAACCCTGTGCGTACCTGGAACCTTGTCAAGATCAGTGCGCCTTAGTTCTGTTTCGAACTAGTTCAATGACATGAACGGCCACAGAGCGCCTTCACACTGTTTCAAACATGTTCAACAATCTAAGAGGCTACACAACACCTTATTTCGCCTCGAGTCGTGCTCGACAATCTAACGGTTGCACTGTTTGCGGCAACGAGCCTTGTCGGTAACGACCCCTCAAGCGAAGTGCTAAGGATCCGTTCCTCAAAGCACTAGCAGTAGGACCAGTCACGCCGGCAAGCTTTCGGAAAATGCAAAAGGTGTATCATACAAGCGGAAGGATCAGACGCAAGGGAAACAACATTTCACTACAAGAAGTATGTCAACTAACGACCTTCTGTCAGTGAAACTCATAAAATTGGTCGTAAATCTATGACCATTTGAGACCAATTGGTCGTAAGCTGTCCGGAGGGGTCCTAACCCCAAAAACTAACGACCTTTTTCATCACAAAGTCGTAACTTCCTTACTGGAAAAGGACGTAAAGCAGATACCCCTGTTTCGCTGCCTAATTTGTAGCTAATTACGACCAATATAGATGGTCAAACCTATGACTAAGTGCAACATCATCAGTTTTGCCTACATGTCATGTCCATGTGTTATTTTTTGCCTAGTTTGTGAAGCAACATACTATTCCGTCATTCGAAAAATTCTCGAAATATTCTCATAAATACTTTCGAACATATATTCCTCAAATATGTGAAAACCCTTCCTTCGATAGTTCGAAAGTAATTCAACAATATTCATTTTTCTATTCTGTTCAGAATAGCACTTTGTGAAGGAAGTGTCACTTTGTCATGTCCAAATAGTATACTTTTTTTACAATGCATTCATATGCCCTAATTAACATCATACACCAAATTTCAGCTCAATCCATTGATTCATTTGATCCCAGCTTCAACATCCATATTTCTTTACAATGTGGTACTTTGAAAATAAAGTGTCACCTAGGTTCATCCATTTGAGCTAAAATTTTGGCAAGAGAGTCTCCTTAGTAGATGATCATCCTTAGCCAAAATTTAGGCCCATTGTCTATGTGCATTACCCGCACCGCTAATAATAAGTTGGCTGCTAATTCATGTTTGAGCTCAGTTCAGTCTCCTCGTGAGATTCTTCTATTGTATTCCTCTTCCTGACACCTACCGAGGGAGTGTCTAACCCACCATACATGCCTAATCTACCCACAATGCGTGGCAATGCAACGGTAACATGGTGACCACACGGCTCGCATGCAAGTTCACGAGCTCTGGAGTTGGGGACCTCGACCACCATCCAAACCTCGGCGTCTAGTCAGCACACCATGTAATCTTTATTAAATAGATACTTATTGCCTATAAATGATTTTCGGGTAAAACAAATAGCAAATTATAATGCAGCTGCAGTTCAAATTTCACCCGCTTCCTACGGAATCGGTGACAATTTTTCTTTTTCATTAGAGGTGGGTTAAAGCTTTTAACACCCAACCATTTTGTCAATTGTACATTAAATATGGCCTAGTACTTTAGAAAAATTATTTGGTACAATTTTGAAACAAGTATATGGTAGGTCCTTCACAAAAAAACTCATTTCGTGCACTTGAAAAATGGAAAATGAATTTTTCATACAAGGAAAATGAAAACTTCCTTAATCAACATTGTTTGCCATTCCAACATGCACCCTTGTGCATAATATTAGATCATTTGAACAAACTAAGACATGAATGTGGCCAAGATTTGTCATTTGGCATGAAAACCATGAATCTTCATACATGATAGCCCATTTCTGAGAACACTTTTTAAAAATAATTGCCGCATTACAAGTTTATTATTTTTCCTACTAAATTTGTCACATATAATAACACAATGCAAAGGTTTTCCATTTTTTTGATTTTTTTGAATTTTTCATGGCGAATTCAAAATGCGGTCAAAACGGCGGGTATGACAGTTCCTAGCATGTGGTTGAATCTTGGAAAACTTTTGATGTTTCTATGATTAAATAGATAATGTTTTACCTAAAAAATCATTTCTGGGAAAAATAAAAAGCAAACTATGAGGCAGCCACAGTTCAAATTTGACCCCCTTCCACCTGATTCGCCGAAAATCTATCTTTTTCACGAGAGGTGGATAAATGCTTTTGACACCCAACCATTTGGTCAATTGTGCATTTAATATGGCCTAGTATTTTAGAAAATTGATGGAGTCCAATTTTGAAACAAATATTTGGTAGGTTGTTCACAAAAAACCAATTTTTGCCACTCACAAAATGATTAAAAATAGCTTGAAAGATGAGAAATGCATACAAATTGGTCCTCATCCATAAAATGTGGACTAACTTCAGTGAAAATTTGCCGGCCATGGACGTCGTCGACTCTGTCATCGACCTCTCCTGCGAAGACCCATCCATGCTCGATGGCCAACCCCTCCCCTACGGCCGGCGGCAGGGGGCCGTGGGTGGGGTGCCGTGCGTGGGATCTCGGCCTCTTCGCTACCACAGCGCGCACGAGGCGCACGCGAACACGAACTCATGCCCCTCGTCCTCGTCTTGGCGGTGGCGGGGAGGGGTCATGGCGGGCGGAGCATGAGCGGGACCGGGTGCCGCGGGTGCCGGGGCAAGCCTTCAACGCCACCTTCAAGCACTATGCCGGCTACGTCACCGTCAGTGAGGACCGCGACGCCGCGCTCTTCTATTGGTTCGTCGAGGCCGCGCATGACCCGGCCTCCAAGCCGCTCCTGCTCTGGCTCAACGGAGGTACTCCCTTTATCCCTTCCCTGCCGGCCGGTGCGCATTCCTCCTGTGACCCGCTCCTAAGATCTCGTAATCATCTGTGTTGGGTTGCCCCTACTTCCCAGACGTATGCTGTATTAGCCCGGTTAGGGGTCGACCATCGTGACTTGTCTGTTGTCTGTTGTTGGAAGGATGCATCATACACTCATAACATGGTCTAGCATGATGCTTGGGCCAAGCATCTCTTTTGTTGGATGGATGCCTTGTACTTGTGGGATTGCATGATGTGGGAACGTCGTTCTTACAACGGTCTACAATTCAAACTAGGCATTGTATCTGCACAACTATTTGTGGTATTCCTTTACACGTACTCCAACAAGAATGATGGAATCTGTAACTCCGTATGCACCACATGCCTATTCAGGTTTGTTGCTGATGTAAAATTAAGGCATATAGACAAGTGTCACCCTAACTCCCTCGTTCTTAGTTATGTTAGCACATTTCTTTGCTCTGTCACCTCAAGTTTCTCTTGTTTTCAATTCTTCATATGTTCTGCATACTTATGTGTTCAGACTTCTGAGTTTAGGGTGCTTACAGTTTACTTACCATTTTTTCCTTTCCTCATATTTGTATTCCTTGTTTTTTCTGTAAGATATTTTCGTTGCTTTGGTTTTTAGTTGAGCTTGTAATTTTCTGGTGATTTTAATATGGTGGATGGATGGATGATAGTTTATCTTTTTCATCAGTCTAAGGAAGAGTGTGAGTACTTAATTGTATTGGTGAAGCCTCGCATGGTGAAATCAACATTGGTCGACAGTGCGACTGGTAAAAGGAAGGACAGCAGGGTTCGTACAAGTTCAGGCATGTTTCTTCAAAGAGGACGGGACAAGGTTATTCGGGACATTGAAAGGAGGATAGCAGATTACACCTTCATACCTGCAGGTTTGTATCTATGTAAAGACCTTATTTCATTTCATGGTCAAGCCAAACTCTCAGTGAGATTTCTTAGTTGATAGATTAAAATTAAGGTATATACAGACAAGTGTGACCCCTAAAATGCATAGGAAATCTAATAGTTATCTTTTGTCACCCTAACTCCCTCGTTCTTAGTTATGGTGCATGTTGTTCTGACGGTCTAAAACTCTGAATGATGTTCCTGTAGACTGAATGCTATTTTGTTTTCTTTGTGTATGGAGTATGGACTATGGATGTTTAAATTTATTGCTGAAATCTATGCTTATTATGTTGTATTCCCTCTGTACTTATTTGCATCACCGTAGGGATCATTTGGTATACATCCTGCCTTGTACTAATAAAATAATATGTTGCTTTATAAGATAATAGAATCCACTTGATTACATGCCTTGTATGTAGAATTAATATCTTCAGGCCATATCTCCATGTTTTTTGCAGGTTTGTAAAGAGGGACAGTCTGTTTTGTGAAGGAAGGGGCCAGCCATGGAGAAGATCTTGCGGGCATCATATCGTCCATGGCGGCCTAGGAGGAGCAGCAGCACCTCAGGTTTGTCACCTGATCATCCCCTTACATTCTCTTCTTCTTCTCCATCTCTGCATCTGATCCATGCCAATTTTTGCATGTTGCTCCGATCTATTTGTGTGAAGGGGAACGAGCTAGGCCAATATAATGTTGCTTTTGTGCTCCCCTTGAACGATCTAGTGAAGGACAAGTTGGTCCATAATTCCTCCTTCCCTACTATCTCTCTCTAATGCATACATAGGTGAAGGACAAGTTAATGCTACTGTTTAATTCAAAATTTCTTTTACAATAAATAAATAAATGATGAGCATTTCTCCAACCAATGTTTGAAGTAGTTGCTGTTGTGTAGTCATCGGTTGGACCTATGCATTTCATCAAAATTTGCACTGATGTTGTTGCCTAAGAAACTAGCGAATAAGAGGCGTGATATTTCAATAGTTTGGAGGAGAAACCAATGAATTCAGATTTGAGAAAGAAATATATTATGGTTTCAAATAGATAGGTTTTTTTGAAGTATGCATATATTTGTAACAATGAGCATAGGTGGTTATAGGTTGTTGTGATGATGAATATAAATATTAAGAAGTGCTCATGCATGCATATGGACCTCTTATTGTAGCAGCTCTTATTGTAGTAGCTCATATGCTTGATCCAGTTCGAACCTTCGCTTAGTAGGATCTGTAGGTTACCGCGGCACACACACACACTGATGCTCTGTTGTTGTTGCATAATGTGCTTTTGCAACTGCGCGCAATGAGTTTACTGGTCTCCTTGGGACCGGAGAAGTGGAATGTTACTTTGTAGAATCATTGTTCAACCTCTTTGGTTATATATGCGGAGTTCTTATTCATTTGATTTTATCCTTCTGGCAGGCTCTTGTAGCTTAAACTATGAACATTTCTGTCACATACCGTCTCTTTAAATCTGAATCTTGATTGCTTCTGTTTCACATGTCAGTATACTGTACATAAAAAAATCCTAGCTAGTTTGAGAACATTTTAGCCGCTCCATAAACACATACTAATTAATGTTAGTCATACTATTTATGTACATTTCATTTGCTGTCAATTCTTGCCTCTAAGTTATTGGATCCCTCATTGACCATTGTTTGATGTTCTCGACACATTCTTATTCTTATATGCTCATTCTTATTTTTTGCACAGGTGAAGTGCGAATCCAAGTCCGAAGCTGTGAAGCATATCAGCAAAGAGTAGCATATTATGTATTGTAATTGTAGGCAGTAGTAGGCTTATTTGGGCTGTAGTATAATGTAACGATTGTAATAGACTAATGTAGTGTTGTTTTGGACGAATTCCATTTTCTCTTTGGATTCTTCAAAATAATGATTTTGTAAGTGATTTGAATACCCCAGAAATGGTAACCTGCCAAAGGGGTTCAAGTTATAATGGTTGTTTGACATATTTCGAAATTTCTGATATGTGGGACCAATTTTGAGATCAGGGTGACATATGGGACCAATCTGATTAGTGGGACCAGTACAAAAATAAAATGGCTAAAAAATCAATAGAAAGTAAAAGGCCACAACCCAAAATTAAAAAGGCTAAAATGTTGGGGATTATGGGCCAGGCCCATGCAGCTAAGCAAAATACAAAGAAAAAACATTAAATGGGCTCGATTAATGGGCTCGGCCCATTTCAAACATAGAATTGGACCGGGATGATTCTATGCTACGTCGGCTTGCCATGTCAGATCCGACATGGCGTGGGCAGATTGCTAGTGACCAAAATAATTTCAATGCTTTCGTTTGGTCGTAAAATCCTACGACCAATCCAGCAAAAAGGTTGTTATAGTTCATTAGAGACCCTCATCTTTTGACCGTTTGTTCTTGGTCGTAAAAAGGTCGCAAATGGAAATCAACGACCATTCGGTGACCAATATTGAAGGTCGTTAGTTGACATATTTCTTGTAGTGTTTCATTCATTTGTTTGAAACAAACTCAGACATATTGCATGAATGATTTTTGCTACTCTAACATACGGTGTTGTCTTTTGGCGAGGGACATGCTCGTCGGACAGAAGTTCAACAAGACAAATAGCAGCAAAGGCCTTCAGAGCAACCAGTGCTGACCCTTCCTGGACCAGCATTGCGTAGTGGAGAACGGGGCCTGAAGGGACGACGGAATCGGGAACCAGGCACTCCCGCGATATGCGGCAGCATTGGTTCTTTCGGATCGTCGGTCCCGGTTTGGGAGGAGGATGACCGTGGACTGATGGTGATGGTGCGATTGCTGGTTAATCCGAGGACGGATCCTTGTACCCAAGCTTAGCATGCTGAGGGTCTGACCCGTACTCGTCGTTGCTACCATCTGACCCGCCCTCATCGCTCTCACGCGAGGAAGAATTGTCAGTCCCGCTCGAGATTTCTTTGCAGCAGCCGAGGCGCACACCGAGCTCCCGTATATCTTGACGGAGAGCAGGTTGTCCGCCATCATCTTGAAGCAAAGAACGTGCCCATCCCAGAGGTTATGGGAACGGGCGAAGCTCTTCCACCCGCGGTCGAGGAACAGGAGCCGAGGCCCCGGCTACTCCACGTTCACCAGGACCGCGCTGTTACCGCAGCCATTCACCCGAAGCCACAACATCAGGAGCTTCTTTTCACTCATCACCTTGGCAAAGGTGATGGGGAATTGAAGTCGGGTCCGAATGTGACCTTGTAGTCTGACAAGAAACTCCAACTGAGTCTTTCAATGTGAGTCCCCGCAGGAACAAGCCTAGGAGAAGGCGGAGGTGCTGCAGTAGCACTCTGCCTCCGCTGGCCACGCACGTCGCGGCGACTGTGGCCACTCGCCCCTCCAACACCATGGACGCTCATGCCGCCCTCCGCAGCTGCGGCCCATGAAGCTGGGGCATGATCCGAGTGGGATCCCCTTGCCGCCCTGGCAGCCGATGGTGGCTCCCTCGCCCCCTAACCATGGTTAGGGGCGAGCGCCACCTCGAACTAGAGAAGATTCTACAGATGGAAGCTTGGGTGGTGATTTTTGAAGAGTTGATGGATGAGCAAAACCCCCTCGCAAACTTCCTAATTTATAGGTCTAGTCGTGGGAGGGGGCTACCTCCCCTAACTCTAGAAACCGCCGCCCCTCTCGCCCAATCACCCATGATCACGGGCGAACAGGGAACCACCCTGCTGCACCAATGCATGCGGGGGCGGGCCCTGCCATGACTGCGGCTTTTATGGCCACGAATGCCACTTGTCTTACCATTACTACGCATGCTTGACGCATGGCAGTAACGCGTCGGGAGGTGGGGAGGCTACTGTGCGCGCACTTCCCCACCTCGTGCGCTGGATGCGCGACGTGGGGAAGGGCCATCGACAATGGCTCCGCAGCTACAGAGTCCCCTGCCAAGGAAGCCCGTGCACTAATTTGGGCCTGGCCCAGCAACGCCTCGCACACGTGCGTGGCCCAGGCCCGGCGGCTCCTGTCGGTGCACTAGAGACTGGGGTCCCTTGTGCCCCAGACTTGTGCACGGGCATCGGCAACGCTCCTGACAGCAGCACACAGGGAAGAACTACAGGAAGGCAATTCAAGACACACCAAGGCCACGCCCTTCCCTCTCTCCAGGGGCGTGGATTACAAGGGCTCCAGATGCAAGGCCCCAGCAAGCCCCCCCCCCTTGCCGGGAAGATTCCCAAGGCCCTGGCAAGCTCACTGCGGCGGGAAGGCTCCAAAAGATTAGCAAGGCCCCAGTAAGACTCCCTTGTCGGGAAGGCTCACACAGACTGGTGAGGCCCCCGGGAAGCCGTTCTTGCAGGGAAACTATTCAAGCCACCGGCAAGCCCTCATCGCCAGGAAGGTGACCAAGTCATCCGACAGAGACTCCAGGCCAGCAAGCCCCTTCCACTTGGCAGGTGTCCTCCCCCATTTGTACCACAATCCCACAAATCCAACACATCCCTCATGTGCCAGCACAAGACCCAGGTGTCGATTCACCTCGGCACGTGTCGCGACCACCATGCGACAAGTCAGCGGTCAGACAAGGCATTTACTGCCCTGGACACCACCGAAGAACAACAACGGTGAACACTGTCCACGATTCACCCCGTGAGCACATTGTTGGTGACCCCTTTGTCTATAAAAGGAGAAAGAAGGCTCATTCTCAGAGGTTGGAATTTTTGGGATCAGATACTCCCTAATCACCTACTAAGTTACTATAGCAAACCACCCTACAGTAAGAACACAATACAAACTAAGCAGGAGTAGGGTTTTGCACACCAAGCGGCCCGAACCTGGGTGAAAGACCTTGCCGGTGTTGATTGCTAGCTCCGTTCTCGACGCTGTACCTCTCTCTCCCCGCCGAACGGTCAAGGGACTCCTCGAGTTTCCCATAGGTGTCGATTTCCCCGACACTTGGTGTAAACAAGTTGGTGATTTCGGTGGTGCCGAGATTGAAAAACGAAATCAGCTTTGGAAATTTGGCGGAACCAATTTTGTGAAGTTGGTCTCACCGAGATATTCAATGAGATTTTGGAAGGCAGCCTTTGACGATACAGAACTCCGAGTGCCCCTTCACACGCAGGGATCGACAAGTGCTTGTTCAACTTTTTTCATGAAGCATTAATAGAACTTGAGATGAGATAGCATAAATTGCTAGCGAAGGGTCCTAGGCATGCTTGTCCATCCAGTTGGCAAAATATAAATCAAGAGCCAAATAACAACAATTTCATGTCCTCGAATGAGAAAAGACATGCAGAACAACATGCTTACACAATAAGAATTATCGATAAAACATGGTGAACATGCACAAACACTGTAGCAGCTATCAAGCCCTTGGACGATGACAAAGTCATTTATATATGAGTATATTGACTTAGGAGCCAAGTAAGAATATGTGATCATAGGTCATACTCGTCGTTAAGCACAAGTGGGGTTGCCACTTTTACATAAGCATTAATGTGTTCATATCCTTAGGATATGCTTATACTCAAGATTTAGAATAAAGCTCCCACTTGATATGGCATCCTCTCTAAGAGGGATAAACTAACCTTGGGTTTTTTCATAGAAGACTTCAAGTAGGTGAAGTAGTTATGGGTGCTCAATGTTGATGAAGATCATCTTGAGTTGGGAGCAATCCTTGTTGTTTCTTACTCTTCTCACCTACATGGGTTAGTCCCAAAGCAAAGGGAATATATGCAATAATATCTATGGACATGGAGTGAAACACACATCGGATGATGTCCAAAGATGCATTAATTACCTTGTTCCTTGCTTACCTTTGATGGAATGTGTGACAACTTGAGCTAATGCATATGGTTGAGGTTGATTGCATATAGTTCATGCCAAAATGAACAAGAGTGAATTTCATTGGCGGAGTCACCCCTCAAGAACTTTCTAGTTCTTGCTCTTGGGGATCGACATCAAATTGATGGGAATCCTTGGTGTTGTGGTAGCACTAGATGAGGTAGATCTAGTATTGTCCTCGGGAATCAACTTGACCTTGACTTGGGGTTCTTCTTCAGATAGGTCAATGTCATCTTTAAGCTTTCCCTTGCCTTTGTGGTCCATTGGTAGAAGGCCATCTTGTGAGATTGTTCCTTCTGGAGGAGTAGGATCATACTTCTCCTCTTGGGGAACAAACTTAGGAATGGGGTATGGACCTTCTTCCCAATCATCTCTGTTGACGTTGAAGTAACCAACACCTTGTTTTTCCAATGTCCTCCTTCTTTGCGCACAATTTCCTCAATTTGCTTACTTCCGACAAGACTCTTGGAGAAACATCTCTCTATAAGCCCTTTCAATAAATCATTTTCTTGCTCAAGTGTAACTTGGCTAAGAGAATCATTTATGGAAACAAGAGAGCTATTAGCAACAACATTATTGGATTTTGCTTTAGCATTGTTGTTACTAGATGAAGAAACTTTCTTGCCTTTGTTACTAGTGTTCCTAGGATTAACTTGTGGAACAAAATTAGATAAGAGTAATCATTTGGCTAGATACGAAGAACTCTTCTGTCCAAGATCATCATTGACGATCTTAGGAACTCATGCTCTTGCTCCAAATTGAGCTTCTCGAAGTGTAGCTTCCCATGGGTTCTTGCAAGCTCTCTATGATCTTCTAGAGTAGTCTCATAATCTAACTTAAGAGTTTTTAATTCTTGAGTTAGTCGTTCAATTTCTTTCTTATCATCATCACTCGATATCTCTTGACTAGCTTGGCAATTAGCAAGTTCACTTTCATTGCAATCACTAGTTTTACCAAAGATGAAGTCATCTTCTCCTAACAAGTCATCCCCGTCACTACTAAAATCAAGATACTCGGGGTAAGATACCTTGGGGCCTTTTGCCATGAAGCAGTTTCTGAACCCCTCATCTGGTGAATCAAATAGGCCGTAGGAGTTGGAGGAAACAAGTGCAATGCCGGCAACACCTTCATCTTGACTATAGTCGGAGTTGGAATGATAGCTTCTCTCGGACTGATGGTCAGACTCGGAGCCAAAAACCCATTCACCAACCTAAGCTTGATGTCTTCTTCTTGAGCTGCTCGTAGTGAATGTGTCCTTCTCCGATTCCTTGCTTCTCCGTACGTGTCTTCATTCATAGCGATCTTCTCTACTCCTTCTCTCTCTGAGAGGTCACTCATCTCTTAAGCTTCGTGTTTGAGGTGACTCTTCTCTTCGTTTGTATGGAGTCGAGCAATCATTGGAGTAGTGACCGGGCTTCCCACAATTGTAGCAATTTCGGTCACGACTGGATAAACGCTCACTACAAGAAATAAGCTCGTTTATGACAAAAAATAAGGACAGCGAGTTTTTTGGTCATAGATCTATGACTAAAATTTACAAAAAGGTCATGAGGTGTCTTAGAGGGTCCAAAACCTAGAAAATTTTGACCATATCTATCAAGAAGGTCATAATCTCATTGCACAAAATGGTCACTTGCATGTGTAGCTCTATTTATACCCGTATTTTAGGTCCTCCATGACAAAATTAAAAAGGTCATAGGCTTCACTAGAGGTGACTGGGCAGACAACTCGACAATTTCGCCTACGTGTCTTGTATCGGTATCGACAAGGCGATAAAGTATAAGTATGTTGACAGGTTGGAATGTATAGATATCGACAAGACCACAAAAATGAAAAATGAAATTTTCATGGAATGGAAATGAGAACTCTCTTTTGAAACATTTCTTGCCATTAAAATATGCACCCCTGTGTAGAATACAAGTTCATTTTTCTGATTTTTTCATGTAAAAAATTAGAAGAAAAACAAAAGGAAAATAATAATTACATGTGCTCTATTTTTATTGGTGGAATTAGTTGTCACTCGGATCAATGACGTGGCGTCCATCCATCCATTCATCCATCCATCTCTCCATCCCACATCCATCCAACCATCTATCCACAAAAAAGAAGAAAAAAAACGAGAAAGAAAAAGGAAAATCCCCACCCGTACCCAACTACCCAAACACTATCTCCTCCCATCAAACTCTCCCCCACACCCACGTCTCCTCTCTGGTCTCCCGGACCCTAGGTTAGCCGCCGCCGCCGCCGCTCACCTTATTCTGGCGAGATCCGACGGCCACCTCCTGCGCGTAGCCAACTACGGATCTCACCTAGCCCCGCATCACGCTCCCGTCCCTCTCCCTCTCCAGCCCAGCGGCGGCGTCGCGCCCGCACTCCGGCTCCGCGCCGCCTTCCGCTGCTGGGCGCTCGGCCGCCGGTGGGCGGGCGCCGCGGCGGCCATCGCGTCGCCAAACTCCATGCTCAGCGAGCACGCCTTCAAGCGCCTCGGGCTCGGCGCCGGCAGCGACGACGAGGATGAGGACGTATACGGGATCGACCAGGAGGGGCCCGCCGCCGTGGAGGGGGACAAGGATGAGCTCGCCATTTCCAGGCCCAGCCTCCCCGCCCAGCTCGTGGCCACCCTCGAGAAGCATGGAATTACCCACCTATTCCCCATCCAGGTGAGCTGATTTGTGTCGTGTTTCTGAGGTTGTTCACTGTTGGGAGGAGAGTGGTATCTGACAGTGTAGAATTCAGTCGGTCTTGTAATACGTGGTGCATACATAGGTTAACTTGGCCTTGTAATTCCTGGTGCATACATAGGTTAATTGGCAGTTAGGATGGGAGTGTTGTATGCCATTAGTTCCCTTTTTGTTCTTGAACAGAAGGTAGCATGTTTCATTTGTTCCCATTTAGCTGCTCCACACATAGTGCAAGGCATGTGACCTAGATGTTTCACATAATCACATATGATTAAATCTTACCAAACAAGATAATATCCATCCAAAGTGCGCTCTTTATCAGATAGCATGATCCGATAGCATGCGAAAAGTTTCTGCTGATGAAAAACTACATGTATAATAGGTGATATTTCCCTGTTATTGTATAAGGCATGCTTACTCGAGAAAATTTCAGAACCTAGGCACAGAATTCTCATTTTTAATTATGGTGTGAAATGAAGGTGCTCTGATTGTTGATAGGCGAGCTTTATTTATGAACTGCATGAAAAAGAAGGGTTCGTCAAGAACACTGACCATCTTGTTTTATCACGGTATTCTCAGAGATTGTTTATCAAACACCTGCATGCGTGAGTGTCAATAATTTGAGGCAAACAACAAAGAAAGCTATGAGTAAGATCGACATTAAATTGAACCAGTGCTATAATGAGTAAAAAGACAAGAGTTGAGAGAAAAGACAAAGTAGTGTTTTCATATCTTAATATAGATTATATGAAGTCCGTGCAATGTCAAGATTCTACTCCACACTTAAATATGCATCAAGGGAGTGGGATCCAATTCTCCATCTGAATTCTGGCATAACTTTGGATCTTTTGTCAGTTTTTTTTCATCTTCAATGCATCCATTTTTTTTTGCCTTGCAATAATAGCACTTTGGAAAAAAGTGCTCATTTCATTTTCATCAAACGCTTGAACAGGAATTAATACAGTCATGCATGCATTTTTAGCGTAGTACGCATACTATTTAGCAAAGTATGCATGCCGTTCGTTTTCTTCCTTTGAAGAACAAAATGGTAGGTGTTTTGATGCTGAGTCCACACGTTATTTTTTATATACTTATTAGGTAGGGGCTGTTTGGTTGCCAGCCTCAGCTAGCCACGGCAAACATGTGGCGTGCCACAGTTTTCTAGGATGTTGTTTGGTTGTTACTAAACTTTGGCTCGCCACAGCTCGCCGGAGCTTTTGCTGTACAAATATTCGGCTAAGGGGTGGTGTTCGTTCCAGCCGCCACACATTCTGTGGTGTGCCACACCTGCCTCTGCTTAGGCGTGGCAAACTGAGCGCCCAACCAAACAACCCCTAAATCTTGACTTCTAAATAGATGTCATTTCAGTTTGGTGAAAAGCAAACTGAAAATAATAATTTTTCATAGACAACAGAATAATCTCAATCATCTTACTCTTTGTTCAGTTCCTAGATGCAATCGCCATAGTAAGAACAAACATGGGTGACATGATGTAAGAACAAAGATTTTGTCACTAGTGCAGTAGAATCCGGACCGAGATGAGTGATCACTGATCAGCAACTGGGCCTTGACGAGACGGATGACAATGCAGTGCCACTTTTTCACGACAAAGATGATGACTCGGGAAGGAAAAGGTGGGAGAGGACCGAATGGAGATGACAACTCTGTTCATTTCTGCCTCTTTTACCACTGTAGATTCGGTGGCGCTGCACTGTCAATGTAGCTTTATGGCCTGCTCAATGACTATTCGGTTGTCATTTTAACATCTACTATAACCAAGCGCCGTATTACGATGGAATTATGCTACTGCTACTGACAACTTTTTGTGCAATGCAGAACTTCAAAATCACGACCTGGTGGATTCCCAAGCCGGCGAAGAAGCACTTCATGACATGGATAACTCTCAACTGAAGGTATACTTATTGAAACCTCCATAGTGCAGGTAACAACAGGTTTCTTTTCAAGCATGTCTAAGCATAGATGGCTTGAAAGCATAAAACTACTGGAAGTTCTCCACTGACCGTGCATATATTCATTGTTGGCATGAAGTTTCTACCTAAGAAACTACATGAACTAATAGAGGAGTATTTAAAACAGTACTTTAGTAATCCAAACGCACTTATATTAATTTACAGAGGTTGTACCAAAGATGTGTTGAACAGCTATTTATTATAAACAGTTTCATCATTCATTATATTATTCTATTTCTTAAAAGTGGAAAATGAAACTCCCAATTATATTTCAAATCAATATTATGTCATTGGAAAACTGCTAGCTCTGCCCATTGGAAATTCTCTGTGTTATCTTCCAAAGAACCGATATGAGAAAAATAGAAGTACACATATAAATCTGCATGCACTAGCAAGTTCCAAATTGATGAGTTGAATGATGTATACTAAATTTGCATGGCTGCTATATCAGCAAAAATATGTGGACAAATGTTTTCTTTTTATCCCTACGGATTATATTGGCCATGACATCCATTTGACCATGCATGCCGGGGATTTGGCCTTCACATTAATCATGTTCTACAAAATGGTGTATTGTTCTATACTGTACATAAATAACTTATATATGAATGATATTGACATGTTGTAGTGTACTATGTGTTCCATCATTATATGTGTTATATATCTACCAACCAGAACCAAAATATATGATTATATAATTAAATATTAGTGTAATATAGTTTGTACATATACGAAAATTGTCATATCTGGAATTAATTGAAATAATTACTTTTCATCACACAATAACCAATATGCATTGATCTGTGTTATTAGTTGCAAGCAATTAGAAAAACATTCTAATTATTTTTCCATTTTAATTTCTATCAAATATTGCAAGGTAAAATTACATATGCCTATGTTTAATGGACTAGCCCGTGGGGACGCACGGGTTGACGACTAGTATGTCTAATATTCCACTATCCTTTTATTATTGTTATCCATCCTTTAGAAGGAATGTGAATGCATGAGGTTATGCATGTATACATGCTAGGAGGCTGGCCAGTTGACAGATTTAAGTGTGCGTGTTTAGTTTTTCTTCCATTTTTTTTCAAATGGTTTTTTCTTCCCGTAAGGTAATTTATTAGGCATGCATTCCTTTGTTGCACTTTTCATATGTATCTGACTTGGGCTCAGCCTGTGCGTGCTATGAATGGAAAGTTCTTTTTCCCTTTGGTTCCTAAAAAGTTACTTTTCCTTACTACGTGAATCGCTTATGGGAATTGGACTCTCAACTTGGTCAATACTTGTTCTGGTCAACTCAAAATAGCACTTGATGTGCACCTAGAAAAGTATAGTTTCATGCTGGAATTTTGTTTTATGTTTGCATTGTATGATTTGGAAATAATACTTGTGTTAACCTCACTATATTGTTTGTTAACCTGACAATCATTCCATCTGTATGTTCTTCTCATTTGTGATCCTTTTTAATGTCAGGATGTCCCTCAATTCAGAATTGGCTACTCAGATGAAGTGAAACAGGGGAAGACGGGCGACGTTGTTAACAATTTAATTTGTGTTATTTAATATGCTCCATTGAAGCCACAATGATTCCAGCTGTGTGCAATGTATTGGCTGTACAATACTAACATTTATTGGATTTGTATTGGAGTTGAAGGTTGAACTAGTTTATGTGATGCATGTTTGTAAAGTATCTGCCATGATTCGTATTGCTGAAATGAACAGAACTATTTATCATAATGTGTTTTTCGTTGAATTTTTTTTATGATGTCTAGCGTATAAAAACTATGCAAAAATAAGGCCTCGTCCTAGATAGAAAATAGTAATGGGCTGAAATATCAAATATTTGTTTATGAACACTAACAAAAACTGAAATTCAAACGAAAAATGGGATGAATTGTTGGGCCTCGCCCATTGAGGTGCCTGGTTTGGACAGACCTAGTAAGTATGTGACCTTATTTTTCAGTCATTGTTGATCTGCCATGTGATCACCTTAGCCACGTGGTTCATGCCATGTCAGATCCTACGTGGCTCATGTACACATGTAATGACCAAAACTTTTGGTCAAAGATTTTATGACTTTATTGTTTTGGTCAAAGAATACTTGACCAAAACACTAAAAAGGTCATGTTTGTTTGTTCTTAACGGCCAACTGTTGATGCTCTGAATTTGGTCAAAAAAAGGTCGTAACATGATACCAATGACGATTTTTTGACCAAAATGGTGGGTCATTATCGACCATATTTCTTGTAGTGGCTTATCATCATGTCTTGAGGTTGAGCTTCTCTCTTTTCCTCTACTCTTGTAGAACTTGAGGATCATCTCTTCATAAGTAACAAGATTTTCCTTTGAAGTAGCGGGAGCATCAATAAAGCTTTGTAAGCACCGCTTGACTTGTTGTGTAGCTCATCTTTGTCATTGAGTAACATCTCATGAGCAACAATCTTACCAATGACTTCAGTTAGCTTTAGATCTTTGTATTTTGGCATCATTTGGATCAATGTGCACACTCTGTCATACTTTCCATCAAGAGCTCTAAGTATCTTCTTGATGATGAGTTTTTTGGTCATCTCTTCGCTTCCTAAGCACGCAATCTCATTGGTGGTGAGAGCTAGCCTAGATTACATTTCAGCGACACCTTCACCATCCTTTATTTTGAACTTGTCAAGCTGACTTTGAATAATAACCAACTTAGATTTTCTGACAGAAACAATACCTTCGTACATATGGACCATAGTATCCCAAATTTGTTTTGCATTCTCAAGACGACTGATTTTCTTGAATTCTTCAGGGCATAGACAGTTGAAGATGGTGCAGTGGGAGACTATTGGAAATATGCCCTAGAGGCAATGATAAATAGTTATTATTATATTTCATGTTACCAGATAATCGTTTATTATCCATGCTATAATTGTATTGAATGAAAATATAGATACATGTGTGGATACATAGACAAAACAATGTCCCTAGCAAGCCTCTAGTTGGCTAGCTAGTTGATCAAGGATAGTCAAGGTTTTATGACTATGTGCAACTGTTGTCACTTGATAAATAGATCACATCATTAGGAGAATCATGTGATGGACTAGACCGAAACTATGAACATAGCATATTGATCGTGTCGTTTTATTGCTATTGTTTTCTGCGTGTCAAGTATTTATTCCTATGACCATGAGATCATATAACTCACTCGCACCAGAGGAATACCTTGTGTGCATCAAATTTGCAACGTAACTGGGTGACTATAAAGGTGCTCTACACGAATCTCCGAAGGTGTCCGTTGAGTTAGTCTGGATCAAGACTGGGATTTGTCACTCCGTGTGACGGAGAGGTATCTGGGGGCCCACTCAGTAATACAACATCACACACAAGCCTTGCAAGCAATGTGAGTAAGTGTAAGTCACGGGATCTTGTATTACGGAACGAGTACAGAGACTTGCCGGTAAGGAGATTGAAATAGGTATGCGGATACCAATGATCGAATCTCGGGCAAGTAACATACCGAAGGACAAAGGGAATGACATACGGGATTATATGAATCCTTGACACTGAGGTTCAACTGATAAGATCATCGAAGAATATGTAGGATCCAATATGGGCATCCAGGTCCCGCTATTGCATATTGACCGAGGAGTCTCTCGGCTCATGTCTACATAGTTCTCGAACCCGCAGGGTCTAAACACTTAAGGTTCGATGATGTTTTAGTATAGTTAAATTATATGTATGGTTACCGAATGTTGTTCGGAGTCCCGGATGAGATCACGGACATCGCGAGGGTTTCTAGAATGGTCCAGAAACGAAGATTGATATATAGGATGGTTTCATTTGGTCACCGAAAATTTTCGGGCAATTCCGCTAGTGTACCGGGAGTGACGAATGGGAGGTGGGAAGGAAGAGGAGGACTCCTCCTTCCCAAAACGAATTGGAGGAGGAGTCCTCGTCCTCAAGGCGACCAGTGCACCTTGCGGGCCTTGTCCCTCAAGGCTATCCCCTGCCCCTCCCTCCTATATATAGTGGTGGTTTAGGGCTTTTTGAGACACAACTTTGCCATGTGCAACTCTAGCCTATTTCACGTAGTTTTACCTCTAGATCGGATTTCTGTGGAGCTCAGGCAGAGCCCTGCAGGAGTAGATCATCACCACCACCGGAGCGTCGTCACGCTGCCGGAGAACTCATCTACTTCTCGGTCTTGCTTGCTGGATCAGGAAGGCCGAGATCATCGTCGAGCTGTACGTGTGCTGAACGCGAAGGTGTCGTCCGTTCGGTGCTAGATCAGAACGGATCACGGGACGGATCGCGGGACAGTTCGAGGGATGTGAAGACGTTCCACTACATCAATCGCGTTTCTTAATGCTTCCCGCTGTGCGATCTACAAGGGTACGTAGATCTAATCTCCACTCATAGATGGACATCACAATGATAGGTCTTCGTGTGCGTAGGAATTTCTTTGTTTCCCATGAAACGTTCCCTATCAGTGTCATCATGAGCTAGCTTCATGCGTAGATGTCATATCGAGTAGAACACAAAAGGTTTTGTGGACGGTGATGTTCGATTTTCTGCCCTCCTTAGTCTTTTCTTGATTCAGCGGTATTGTTGGATTCAAGCGGCCCGGACCGACATAACTCGTACGCTTACGAGAGACTGGTTTCATCGATCGACATGCAACATCGTTGCATAAAGATGACTGGCGGGTGCCTGATTCTTCAACTTTAGTTGAATTCGTTTTGACCGAGGTGGTCCTTGGAGAGGTTAAATAGCAATTTGCACATCTCCGTTGTGGTTTTTGCGTAAGTAGGATGCGATCTACTAGATACCCATAGCAGCCATGTAAAACATGCAACAACAAATTAGAAGATGTCTAACTTGTTTTTGCAAGGTATGCTTGTGATATGATATGGCCAATGACGTGATGTGATATATTGGACGTATGAGATGATCATGTTGTAATAGTTACTATCGACTTGCACGTCGATACTATGGCAACCGGCAGCAGCCATAGGGTTGTCTTTAAACTTACGTTTGTGTTTGCAGATGCGTTTACTATATTGCTAGGTCGTAGCTTTAGTAGTAATAGCATAGATAGCACAACAACCTAGATGGCGACACGTTGATGGAGACCATGGTGTGGCGCCGGGGACAAGAAGATCATGTTGGTGCTTGAGTGATGGAGATCAAGAAGCACAAGATGATGGCCATATCATGTCACTTATGAATTGCATGTGATGTTAATCCTTTAATGCACCTTATTTTGGTTAGAACGACGGTAGCATTATAAGGTGATCTCTCACTAAAATTTCAACACGAAATTGTGTTCTCCCCGAGTGTGCACCGTTGCGACAGTTCGTTGTTTCGAGACACCACGTGATGATCGGGTGTGATAGACTCAACGTTCACATACAACGGGTGCAAAACAGTTGCACGCGCGGAACACTCGGGTTAAACTTGATGAGCCTAGCATGTGCAGACATGGCCTCGGAACACATGAGACCGAAATGTCGAGCATGAATCGTATAGTTGACATGACTAGCATAGAGATGCTTACCACTGAAACTGTTCTCAACTCACGTGATGATCGGACTTGAGTTAGTGAATTTGGATGATGTACCACTCAAATGACTAGAGAGATGTACTTTTTGAGTGGGAGTTTATTAGTAATTTGATTAATTAAACTCTAATTATCTTAAACATAGTCTAAGTCCACTTTGCAATATTTGTGTTGTAGATCAATGGGTCACGAACAGTCACCCTGAATTTTAATACGTTCCTAGAGAAAGCTAAGTTGAAAGATGATGGAAGCAACTTTGTAGACTAGGCTCGTAATCTTAAGTTGCTCCTGCAAGCTGGGAAGAAGGATTATGTCCTTAATGTTGCGCTTGGAGATGAACCACCCGCTACGGCTGACCAAGATGTTAAGAACGCTTGGTTATCATGTAAGGAGGACTACTCAGTAGTTCAATGTGCAGTCTTGTATGGCTTAGAGCCGGGACTTCAATGTCGCTTTGAGCGTCATGGAGCATATGAGATGTTCAAGGAGTTGAAGTTTATCTTTTATAAGAACGCCCGGATCGAAAGGTATGAGACCTCTGATAAATTCTATGCTTGCAAGATGGAGGAGAATTCGTGTGTCAGTGAACATGTGCTCAAAATGTCTAGGTACTCAAACCGTCTAGCTGAGCTAGGGATTGAACTCCCGCAAGAGGCTATCACTAACAAAATTCTTCAATCACCGCCACCAAGCTATAAGAGCTTTGTGTTGAACTATAACATGCAAGGGATGAACAAGTCACCCGACGAGTTATTCGTGATGCTAAAAGTTGCAGAGTGAGAACTCCGGAAAGAGCATCAAGTGTTGATGGTCAATGAGACAACTAGTTTCAAGGGAAACGGCAAAGGCAATAAGGCTAACTCCAAGAAGAGCGTCAAGCCTGTTGCCAATCCGATGAAAGAAACCCAAGGATGGACCTAAGACTGAAACAGAGTGTTATTATTGCAAGGGACTGGGTCACTGGAAGCGCAACTGCCCCAAGTATTTGGCTGATAAGAAGGCAGCCAAGGAAAAATCAGGTATATTCGATATACATGTTATTGATGTGTACTTAACCAACTCTCGTAGTAGTGCCTGCGTATTCGATACCGGTTCTGTTGCTCATATTTGCAACTCGAAACAAGAACTGCGGAATAACCGAAGGCTGGCGAAAGATGAAGTGACGATGCTCGTGGGAAATGGTTCCAAGGTTGATGCAATCACCGTCGGCACAGTTTCACTTCAGTTACCATCAGGATTAGTTATGAACTTAAATAATTGTTACTTAGTGCATCTGTTAAGCATGAACATTACATCTGGATCTTGTTTATTGTGAGACAGTTACTCGTTTAAGTCAGAGAATAATGGTTGTTTTATTTCTATGATTAATATCTTTTATGGTCATGAACCCAATGTGAGAGGATTGTTCATATTGAATCTTGATAGCGATGATACACATATACATAACATTGAGACCAAAAGAGTTAGAGTTAACAATGATAGCGCCATGTTTTTGTGGCACTGCCGCTTAGGTCATATTGGTGTAAAGAGCATGAAGAAACTCCATTCCGATGGACTTTTGGAGTCACTTGACTTTGAATCACTTGACACATGCAAAGCATGCCTCATGGGCAAGATGACTAAGACTCCGTTCTCCGGAACAATGGAGCGTGCAAGTGACTTGTTGGAAATCATACATACCGAGGTGTGCGGTCCGATGAGTATGGAGGCGTGCAGCGGATATCGTTATTTTCTCACCTTCATTGACGATTTGAGTAGGTATGGATATATCTACTTGATGAAGCACAAGTCTGAAACGTTTGAGAAGTTCAAGCAATTTCAGAGTGAAGCTGGAAATCATCATAACAAGAAGATGAAGGTCCTACGATCTGATCGTGGGGGTGAATATCCGAGTTTCGAGTTTGGTGCTCACTTAATACAATGTGGAATTGTTTCACAATTTACACCGCCTGGAACACCACACCGTAATGGTGTGTTGGAACGTCATAATCGTACTTCGTTAGACATGGTGCGATCTATGATGTCTCTTACCGATTTGCCGTTATCGTTTTGGGGTTATGCATTAGACAGCTGCATTCATGTTAAATAGGGCACCATCAAAATCCGTTGAGGCGACACCATACGAACTGTGATATGGCAAAAGACCAAAGTTGTCATTTCTGAAAGTTTGGGGATGTGATGCTTAGGTGAAAAAGCTTCAGCCTGAAAAGCTGGAACCCAAAGCAGAAAAGTGCGTCTTCATAGGTTACCCAAAGGAGAGAGTTGGGTACACCTTCTATCTCAAATCCGAGGGCAAAGTGTTTGTTGCTAAAACCGGAGCTCTTCTTGAGAAGGAGTTTCTCTCGAAAGAATTGAGTGGGAGGAAGATAGAACTGGATGAGGTTGTGGAACCTGTGCTTCAACAAGATGGTGGCGCAGGGCAGAAAGAATATTTTGTCGAGGCAACACCAGTTGAGGGGGGAGCTAATGTTGATGATCATGAAGCTTCGGATCAAGTTACTATCGTACCTCTAGTCCCTCTAGATGGTGGCGCAGGGCAAGGGGAAACCCCTGTCGTTGCGGCGCCGGTTGAGTTGGAAGTTGATGATGATCATCATGAAACTTCGGATCAAGATCCTATCGGACCTCGTAGGTCGACAAGATCACGTACTACTCCTGAGTGGTACGGTAATCCTGTCTTATCAATTATTTTGTTAGATAACAATGAACCTGCGAATTATGAAGGAGCAATGGTATGCCCGGATTCCAACAAATGGCTGGAGGCCATGAAGTTCGAGATAGGATCTATGTACGAAAACAAAGTGTGGACTTTGGAAGTACTACCGGAAGGCCGCAAGGCTATTCAGAACAAATGGATCTTTAAGAAGAAGACGGACACACACGGTAATGTGACCGTTTATAAAGATCGACTTGTGGCAAAGGGTTTTTCACAAGTTCAAGGAGTTGACTACGATGAGACATTCTCACCGGTAGCGATGCTTAAGTCCGTCCGAATCATGTTAGCAATAGCTGCATTTTCCGATTATGAAATCTGTCAAATGGATGTCAAAACGGCGTTCCTTAACGGTTTTCTTAAGGAAGATTGTATATGATGCAACCCGAAGGTTTTGTCGATCCAAAGAATGCTAACAAAGTATGCAAGCTCCAGCGATCCATTTATGAACTGGTGCAAGCATCTCGGAGTTGGAATAAGTGCTTTGATGAGGTGATAAAAGTGTTTGGGTTTATACAAGTGGTTGGAGAATCTTGTATTTACAAGAAAGTGAGTGGGAGCTCTGTGGCGTTTCTAATATTATATGTGGATGACATATTGCTGATTGGAAACAACGTGGAGTTTTTGGAGAGCTTAAAGGATTACATGAATAAAAGTTTCTCTATGAAGGACCTAGGAGAAGCTCCTTACATTCTAGGCATTAAGATCGAGACACGTGATAGGACTTTCACAAAGCACTTACCTTGATAAAGTTTTGAAGAAGTTCAAAATGGAATAGTCCAAGAAAGGGTTCTAGCCAGTGTTACAAGGTATAAAATTAAGGAAGACTCAGTGCCCAGCAACTGCAGAAGATAGAGAACAAATGAGTTCCGTCCCCTATGCTTCAGCCATAGGTTCTATCATGTATGCAATGATGTGCACTAGACCAGACGTCAGCTTGGCCATAAGTATGGCAGGCAGGTTTCAGAGTAATCCAGGAGTGGATCACTGGACGGCAATCAAAAATATTCTGAAGTACCTAAAAAGGACTAAGGAATTGTTTCTCGTTTATGGAGGCGACGAAGACCTCGTCGTAAAAGGTTACGTCCACGCAAGCTTTGACACTGATCCAGATGAATCTACGTCACAAACCGAATACGTATTTATTCTTAATGGGAGTGCGGTAAGCTGGTGTAATTCCAAGCAAAGCGTCGTACCAGATTCTACATGTAAAGCGGAGTACATGGCTACCTCGGAGGCAGCAAAGGAGGGTGTCTGGATGAAGCAGTTCATGAGGGATCTTGGAGTTGTGTCGAGTGCACTAAATCCAATAACTCTGTTCTGTGACAACACTGGTGCCATTGCCTTAGCAAAGGAACCAAGGTTTCACAAGAAGACCAGACACATCAAATGACGCTTCAACCTCATCCGCGACTACGTCGAAGGAGAGGACGTGAATATTTGCAAAGTGCAGACGGATCTGAATGTAGCAGACCGCTGACTAAACCTCTTCCACGAGCAAAACATGATGAACACCAGAACTTTATGGGTATTAGATTTATTACAATGTAAATAGCAAGGTGATGTGAGGACTAGATTATTGACTCTAGTGCAAGTGGGAGACTGTTGGAAATATGCCCTAGAGGCAATGATAAATAGTTATTATTATATTTCCTGTTGCAAGATAATCATTTATTATCCATGCTATAATTGTATTGAATGAAAATATAGACACATGTGTGGATACATAGACAAAACAATGTCCCTAGCAAGCCTCTAGTTGGCTAGCCAGTTGATCAAGGATAGTCATGGTTTTCTGACTATGTGCAAGTGTTGTCACTTGATAACTAGATCACATCATTAGGAGAATAATGTGATGGACTAGACCCAAACTATGAACATAGGATATTGATCGTGTCGTTTTATTGCTATAGTTTTCTGCGTGTCAAGTATTTATTCCTATGACCATGAGATCATATAAATTACTAGCACCGGAGGAATACCTTATGTGCATCAGACATCGCAACGTAACTGGGTGACTATAAAGATGCTCTATAGGTATCTCCGAAGGTTTCCGTTGAGTTAGTATGGATCAAGAATGGGATTTGTCACTCTGTGTGACGGAGAGGTATCTCGGGGCCCACTCGGTAATACAACATCACACACAAGCCTTGCAAGAAATGTGACTAAGTGTAAGTCACATGATCTTGTATTACGGAACGAGTAAAAAGACTTGCCGGTAATGAGATTGAAATAGGTATGCGGATACCGACGATCGAAACTCGGGAAAGTAACATACCGAAGGACAAAGGGAATGACATACGGGATTATATGAATCCTTGACACTGAGGTTCAACCGATAAGATCTTTGGAGAATATGTAGGATCCAATATGGGCATCCAGGCCCCGCTATTGGATATTGACCGACGAGTCTCTCGGGTCTTGTCTACATAGTTCTCGAACCTGCAGGGTCTTCACACTTAAGGTTCGATGATGTTTTAGTATAATTAAGTTATATGTGTGGTTACCGAATGTTGTACGGAGTCCCGAATGAGATCACGAACGCCACGAGGGTTTCCGGAATGGTCCGGAAACGAAGATTGATATATAGGCTGGTTTCATTTGGTCACCGAAAAGTTTTGGGCAATTCCGGCAGTGTACCGGGAGTGACGAATGGGTTCCGGATGTTCACCGGGAGGGGCCCACCCACCTGGGAGTGAGCCCGAGGTTCTAGGGTGGCTCCACAAGTCCTTATTGGGCTGGTGGAGTCAGCAGAAGAGGGCTATGGCGCCACATAAGAAAATACCAAAAGAAAAGAAAAAGAAAAATGAAAGAGGGAGGTGGGAAGGAATAGGAGGACTCCTCCTTCCCAAACCGAATTGGAAGAGTAGTCCTCCTCCTCCTGGCGGCCGGCGCACCTTGAGGGCCTTGTCCCTCAAGGCTAGCCCCTCCCCCTCCCTCCTATATATAGTGGAGGCTTAGGGCTTTTTGAGACACAATTTTGCCATGTGCAACTCTAGCCTATTCCACATACTTTTACCTCTAGATCGGATTTCTATGGAGCTCGGGCGGAGCCGTGCACGAGTAGATCATCACCACCACCGGTGCGTCGTGACGCTGCCGGAGAACTCACCTACTTCTCCGCCTTGTTTGCTGGATCAAGAAGGCCGAGAGCATCGTCGAGTTGTACGTGTGCTGAACGCGGAGGTGCCGTCCGTTTGGCGCTAGCTCAGAACGGATCGTGGGACGGATCGCGGGATGGTTCGTGGGAGGGTCCGAGGGACGTGAATACGTTCCACTACATCAACTATGTTTCTTAGTGCTTCGCGTTGTGCGATCTACAAGGGTACGTAGATCCAATCTCCACTCGTAGATGGACATCACCAGGATAGGTCTTCATGTGCGTAGGAAATTTTTTGTTTCCCATGCAACGTTCACCATCACCTTCTACATAGGCCAGGCCTCTCCTATATACTAGCCTTGGTCCTCTTCCCCGAAAACATTGGTGGGAAGTGTTTTCAGAATGACCATTTTCGAAAAGGGATAGGACTGCAGTATGCTCTGACAAAGGTGGTCTTCGCCTACAAAAGCTTCTCTTCATGACGCGTTGGTGGTCTCGGGGACGACCTGCGTTCTGCGGAGCCTCCGGCTTTAGTTTCCTTGCAACAAACGGGAAACCATTTGGAGTCGCTTCGAAGCATGCTAGGTGTCCCAGTTAACTTCACATAGAAGGGGAAACCCTCCCCGTATGCGCCCGCTGGAACCGCTCCTGTGCCGCCTGCACGGCGTTGCTCATCCATGTGAAGGAGCTGGGTCATGGGACCCTACCAAATCGTCATCAATGGGCCGATCGGCGAGGGCCTCATGGGAGACTTCATGGCAGACCCCCTCTTGAGGCCCTTGGCGAAGATCTTCAAGCGCTCGCGTCCTGAGGCAAGGGCCCTCGCGAGGGTCCTCCTTGCGAGACTCACCGACGGGCCGAACGAGGCTAGTCCTACCGCATCACCCCCAGGGCCGCAGGCCGATGGGCAGGGAACCGCCAGTCCCAGGGGCCCAACAACCTTCATCATCCCATCATGCGCATCATCTCGATAGCATCGACACTCCCTTGCCATCATTTTCTCAAACCTTGCATTCGTTATTCGTGGTCGGTTCTCTCTGTTTATGTCATCGACCATTTCCAGACCAACCACACACGCACACGCCCACGACATTGATAAAATATTGTTTTTAAAAGTGTGTATAAAACTTTCTAGGATTGGGTTTAAAGTTGGTATTCAGTCTTTTTTAGTGTAGGTAGGTCGCATGCCTAATTTCATCACATTTGGAGTACGTTTGATGCTCGAACCATCAAATATATAGCAGCACTATAGCCGGTCAAATTGTTAGAGATTTTCGGTTTAAAAAACCGCTGTCATGGGATGCAAACCTCCCTCAAATCTTAGCCTAGCCCTCCAACATAACAAAACAGCCCACCAAACCTATTCCCATGACCGAAGCCGTCCGATCATGTCCGAAGTGTCCAAAAATGGAGCAAATCCCCTAACCCTAGCCCTCTTTCTATATATAGATGCGCTTCCCTTCCATTTGTTGCTAATCCCCTCCTATGCCTCGAAATCCGTGCCCTCCAACCTCTATCCGCCACTCACCTCTCCACCTATCTCCCTCCTCCATCCACGCGGGACCGCCCGAGCCCATCTGCATCCCTCTCAGGCCCGAATAGCAGCCACACTTGCCCGTGAAGCCCGTCCGCTGCCTTCGCTCTAGATCGGGAGGAGAGCTCCCGATCCAGAGCCTCGGCGGCCTTGCTGCTCCAACGCCTCCCTCCGCCACCCTGCTCCATCTCCGCCTGCAGTGCTCGTCCCCTCGTCGCCTCGTGCTGTCACTAGCATCTGCATCGCTCACCTCCCGCAGCTCCACGTCGTGTCGCGCCGCCGCGCCGCCGCTCGCCTCCGTCTTGTTGTCGCCTGATACGTCTCCAACGTATCTACAATTTTTGATGGTTCCATGCTATTATCTTGTCAACTTTGGATGTTTTATATGCATGAATATGTTATTTTATATATTTTTTGGGACTAACCTATTAACTCAGTGCCAAGTGCCAGTTTCTGTTTTTCTTTGTTTTTGGCCCATTTTCACACGGAGTCCAAATGGAATGAAACTTTACGATGATTTTTTGGACCAAAAGAGACCCCCGAAGCTTTGGGAGAAGGCCAGATGGGCCACGAGGGAGTCACAAGCCCTCACCCCGCCAGCATCCCCTCGGTGGTGGCGCGCAGGCTTGTGACCTCCTCGTAGGCCCAACTAATGCAATTCCACCGCCATAAATTCCAATAAATTCAGAAACCGC
The DNA here is from genome assembly GCF_904849725.1 of Hordeum vulgare subsp. vulgare. Lineage (NCBI taxonomy): Eukaryota > Viridiplantae > Streptophyta > Magnoliopsida > Poales > Poaceae > Hordeum > Hordeum vulgare. The sequence goes on along the minus strand of NC_058523.1, from coordinate 289,708,290 downwards.
CAAAAAGAAACCTAGATCGGGAGTTACACCGCCGCAAGCCTGTGTAGCCACCAAAAACCAATATGGAGCCCGTTTCAGCGCCCTGCTGGAGGGGGAATCCATCTCCGGTGGCCATCTTCATCATCCTGGCGATCTCCATGACGAGGAGGGAGTAGTTCTCCCACGAGGCTGAGGGTATGTACCAGTAGCTATGTGTTTGATCTCTCTCTGTCGTGTTCTTGAGATGTCTTGATCTCGATGTACCATGGGCTTTGCTACTATAGTTGGATCTTATGATGTTCTTCCCCCTCTCCCTCTTGTAATGAATTGAGTTTCCCCTTTGGAGTTATTTTATCGGATTGAGTCTTTGAGAACACTTGATGTATGTCTTGCACGTGTCTATCTGTTGTGATCAACTTGCGGGTTTGTGACAATTGGGAACCTATGCATATGGGTTGGCACACGTGGATTCATGTGAGTACTTGATGTATGTTTTGGTGATCAACTTGTGGGTTCGTGAAATTTGGAACCTATGCACAGGGGTTGGCACACGTTTTGACTCTCTGGTAGAAACTTTGGGGCACTCTTTGAAGTTCTATGTGTTGGTTGAATAGATGATTCTGAGATTGTGTGATGCATATCGTATAATCATGCCCACGGATACTTGAGGTGACAATGGAGTATCTAGGTGACATTAGGGTCTTGGTTGATATGTATCTGAAGGTGTTATTCTAGTACGAACTCTATGATGGATCGAACGGAAAGAATAGCTTCGTGTTATTTTACTAAGGACTCTTGAATAGATCGATCAGAAAGAATAACTTTGTGGTGGTTTCGTACCCGACTATAATCTCTTCGTTTGTTCCCCGCTATTAGTGACTTTGGAGTGACTCTTTGTTGCATGTTGAGGGCTAGTTATATGATCCAATTATGTTATCATTGTTTAGAGAACTTCACTAGTGAAAGTATGAACCCTAGGCCTTGTTTCCACGCATTGCAATACCGTTCGTGCTCACCTTTACGATTTGTTACCTTGCTGTTTTTGTAATTTCGGACTACAAAAACCTATATCTACCATCCATATAGCACTTGTATCACCATCTCTTCGCCGAACTAGTGCACCTATACAACTTACCCTTGTATTAGGTGTGTTGGGGACATAAGAGACTCTTTTTTATTTGGTTGCAAGGTTGCTTGAGAGAGACCATCTTCATCCTACGCCTCCCGCGGATTGATAAACCTTAGGTGACCCACTTGAGGGAAAATTTCTACTGTCCTACAAACCTCTGCACTTGGAGGCCCAACAACGTCTACAAGGAGAAGGTTGCATAGTAGACATCATCGCCGCACCGGGATCCCATCTCCTACATGCCATTGGCCTCCCGAGCGTTGTCTTGGCCGGTTGCAGACCCCCCACCGTGGGCTATACCCCTCACCAGAGCAAGCCACCGCTACTACCAGCCGTTGTCGCGCCTTGTCCTTGTCGTGGAAGAGCACGACCTCGACCGAACCCAGCAGCCTTAGCGCTCACGCAAGACCTAGCTCGCCCCCTGGCCAACCTACTCTAGCTCGAGCTCGTTGACCGCGTTGTTGGTCAGGCCCATCCGTGGCTAGCAAGGGGACCAAGTTTGAGCCACACCGACCGGACCTCAGAAGCCCATCTGGTGAGCAGCCTACTTTTATAACCCTTGCCCGAGCGTTGTTTTGCTATCATGTGCACATTTGAGCTAGACAGATTTGACCCAACACGTATTTTTTCTGTGGAAATATTTGTCTAATTACCCAGTGAATTACAGATTTGCACAAAACCCCTAATCTTCATGCATTATAAAATTCACGACCGTGCATTCGATTTAAACATGTTCTATATGAAAACTGCTCAGAATTTTGTGTAGATTCACAATAACCAACTTTCATCCCTGATAAAAAATGTTTAGCTTGTTGTTTACATATCATTTGCGTAGATGCCATGTTAAAATGAGTTATTTCATAACTAAATAACCTTAGCTCTGATTAAAATCTTTCATATATGTAAATTGACAAGAAAAATGTGTAGAATAACATGGTAGCATTTATTTTTCTGTTTAACAACTCTGAACTTCTGCGTAGGCAGAATAGTACCAAAATCTTAATTTGCATATGGGGCCTTTCTGGAATTGTTATTCGTTGTTCCCGCCTCATTTAAAGTTGCCTAGAATTTCATGTAGTTCTGTAATATCTTGTTCATCCATGCTTTAACATGTTGTGGCTCTCATTTGCATGCATTTTGTATTCATGGCATATCATCTTGTGTTGCTCATATATTTTAGATGATATGCCATTTTAGATGATCTATATATCTAAATTGACTAGAATGACATGTAGAATCACATGGTACACTTTATTTTGCTGTTTAATAAATATAAAGCATGTTTAGTTCAGATCTGGACCAATTTCAAAATTAACATATCGGGTCAGTTCGGAAATGCTATATGTTGTTTCCGACCTCATTTAAAATGCCTAGATTGTGCAGTTTATTTAGGCTTCACCTCTTGCCATATTTAACAACATTGAATATTGATGGGTACCTAACCGATAGTGAAATAAATATTTGAACGTGTAGTTTCATCAATATGCAAATCATTGCGTATTGAGATACAATTAATGTGTATAAGTTGATTGTTGTGTTGTGCCGCGTCTTGCCTAATTAAATGGACATGCATCATATTGGATTGTGTGTCATGTCATGCATATGTTGTGGTGTTTATCGTGTGTTGATTGTTGTTTCCAGATTGTTTCTTCTCGATAGAGTTCTGAACTGCTTCGGAGTGTGAGGATCCGTTTGATTATTGGTTCGTCTACGTCATGGATTTGTTCTTCTTCCAAGCGGGTAAACATGCAAGATGATCATTTCCCTAGATACCGCTAATATCATTGCCATGCTAGTTGTCTCGTTTCTTACGCTATGTCTCGCTTCCTACCACCTGTTATGTTTTGTCTCCCAACATTGCCATGAAAAACCTCTAACCCCCTCCACATCCCAGCAAGCCACTATTTGGCTATGTTACCACTTGCTCAGCCTTCTTATAGTGTTGCTAGTTGCAGGTGCAGTTGCTTCCATGTGAAAACAAGGGTTACTTGTTATATCACCATATTATTGCAATTTAATTTAATCCACTTATATACTTCGTAAGAAGTGGAAGGTTTGGCTTTCTAGCTCAGCGTTTTGTTCCACCTTTGCCGCCCAAGTTACTTGCGTACCGGTGTTATGTTCCATATTTAGCGCTCCTAACATGCTTGGGTTGTTATGGGGACCCCCTTGATTTTTGTTTTGGAATAAAGCTCTTCTAGCAAATCCCAACATTTGTATTACATTTGCCTAATAACTAGTGAACTGCATAGAGAGGAATTAACCCAGGGATACCCCTCCGGCTAGTGATCCTCATGAGTGTTGGTCCACCAACATAGTAGTCGGCGTTGCCACCTCAAGGCAACTCGGGGCATTTTCTAGCTATCGTCCACTTTGCATAGATGGACGACGCCCGTAGATAGAGAGCACATGGTTCGAGATGCGGATCTGGCTAACCAGGTGGCCTTCCTGGATTTGTTGAACCTTTCTCAAATGTCTTGTGCGAGGGATTCCGAGGATAATTGGCCTATCTCGAGGTTGATGTTTTCCACTAGGAATATGAGGAGATGATGCGTTTTCCGTGGTCGAGGTTTCTGACGGAGCTTGTGGTAGTTTGTGATGGACTAGTTGGAAGACCCCCGCAGGATTAAATCTTTCAAAAAACCATGCGTGCAGTTATGTGGCAACATGGAAACTTTGCTTAACACTCAGTCGTAGAAAACTTGAAGCAAACTTAATGAAAATAGGCCAACTCTATGCGTAATCGTGGTTGTCACTTCTTGAGAACTCTCTATCTGAGAGGGGACACGGTGGGCTTATGCCTAACGTAAGTAGGTGTTCGGGATCATTTTGAGATCATAATTTATTCATGTCCGTCTATGCGTAGATTGCCCCCCCCCTTTATTCTTGTACTCGTAAGTTAGTCAGTCAAAGAATTGCTTAGTGCTTGTTGCAGCCTCACTACTTAACCTTACCTCACCCATTAAGTTTTGCTAGTCTTGATACCTTCGGAAATGAGATTGTTGAGTCCCTTTGGTTCACATATTACTACAAGAAGAATTGCAGGTTTAGGTAAAGTGATACTTTGACGTGGGCGTCATGATTGTTCTATTTGGAGTTTCTTCTTCATCATCATTGATCATAGGATGTGTTCTAGGTTGGCAGCGTGGAATAGCAAGGATTGACGTCATTCTTTTATTGTTTGAGCTCGTTCGTAGTCGGGCCCTCCTCTTCTACATGATGTTTGCATGTATTGTTGTATTGAGATGTTCATGTTGTAGCTTGTGGCGAGTGTAAGCCAATTCCATATACTCATCTCTTACGTACATGTAATTGTAACGATATCCAATCTTGCGAAATAACGAGATGCGCTTGTAAGCCTGTTAAGGCCCTCGCGCGAAAATAAGGATAGGACAGCATCTTGGGAGTTACACCCCTTACCTCCGTGTGTGGCCCGTGCGTTCGGCCATCATCATGGTCGGTCGTGTCCGCCCTGGCAAGTGTCGGCCGTTACCAGGTCCTCCCCGGCATGCGCAATGGAGCCCCTCCAGGTCACCGCCTTCCCTTGAGGTCCCGGGGGGTGGGGGCGAGCCTTGCTAGAGGCAGCATGGGTTGTCGGCATGGGCAACGCCGACGCTCCTCTGTTCGCTTCCGATCGACCGAGGCAAGAAGAGGAGTAAGAACCTACCAGCAGGCCCCGCCTCCTCCCAGACCCACCTGTCAGCCTAAGCAACAACAGCACGACACCGCTGTTAGGAAGAGTAGAGGTGGGTTTTAGTGCAAATAGCCTTCGCCACCGCGAGACGTATTTCTAGGAATACGCTCCAGTCGTGGCCCTTTTTGCTGACGTGGCCGTGTAGCTGGGCCGGCCAAATGCGCCACGGCGCTATTCTATGCTCAGCGCGTGGCTTAGGCCCGCTTGGGTATTTCCCTTTTCCCCATTTTTATTTTTTTTAAATAATGTACAAATTCATAATTAATTCATATTAGCTCCAAATTTAGCGATTCAAATTTCTAGGAGTTTCTAAAATAACTACCCACCCAAATATGTGAATTGCACATTTTTCAAGAAAACTATTTTGTAGTGTTAATATTTAAATTCAAATTCCAATATTACGATCACCACATTGCAAAATCCTACAACATCCAAATCAACTCCAAATGGAGTGATTCAAGTTCCTAGTTATCTATAAAATTAAGCTCTATTTTTCTAGCCTAATAAACATTTTTCCATGCAATATTTTTGTTCCACCACATAAATAGCCCCATTTCCATTTATTCCAAATTATTAAATTCATATGAAAATTATCCCAACTCCAAATCCAGTGAAACCACTTCCTAAATGTTTGAAAAACCATGCCTTATTAAATGAGTGCCTCCACTCATTTTTACGAAAATATTTTCTGTAGACTTCTTATGGGGCAGTGATGCCTCCATTTCCACCGTTCAAAAATCTTTGATGGTCCAAACCCCTTAGAAGAAACCTTAGGTATTTTTCTTATGACCAGAGGTGTCCAAGAAAAATAAAACTCCTATTTTTAGAGGACTTTGCGTTCCTTCTTGTTGTGTGGCTTATCGTGGTTGTTTACGACGATAGTTGACAAAGTAGACGAAGTGCTCAGAGTTGGATGAGAAGCTAAGAAGACCTCAAAGACTTTGTTGAACAAGGCAAGCAACCCTTTGACCATGTTTGAGAAACTATTTTTATGCATGTCATATAGCACCCTGTTCTAATGCATTGATTCATGTTTAATCGGTGACCACCTTGGTGGTTTGTCTCCGAAAATTTCTTTGTAGATACTTGCACTTGGGCATGACCCTACCTTCCTATGACGGTTCCGCAGGTGGGAAGTAGTTAGGTTGCTAGTAGTTGCTACACAGATGGGATGGGATTATGCATGATGACGATGAAGGAAATGATTTCAAAGACATTTCGAAAACCCCGTCGGGTGCCACTAGTGCCCGAGGGGGATCTGTTGAGCTAGTGTACTACTTGATAAAGAAGTGGTGTACGGAGGCAAGTTGTGTGCGTGGTTTCGAAAGCAGGAGAGATTTAAGATTTGTCGACCGTCCCAACCTTACACGTGTGACCGCGATGCCACTTGATGGGACGCGGCTTTGTTGATTACCTTGGTTGATGCTAGAAGAGTGCCCACATTACTAGTGGTGGGAGGGCCGAGTCACCCTCTCGAGACGGGGTTGTGCTAGGTAGGGCGACCATGGGCTATTTTTACAGACACAGGGCACATCGTTGTGTCCCCTCAGGGATGGTATGATCTTGAGTGAGGCTCGTATGATGTACATCTTGAGGACGTGGGCCAATGATTGGACTATTTGTTTTGTGTCGTTAGGGGACACGCGTTGTTCGGGTGCTTACCTTGGATATGTATCATACCACGAGTCGTGGATGACACGGAAGTTCCCAAGTATCGTGGGTACAGTGTGCAACATGTGCAGAGTGTAAAACTATTCAAATAGCCGTGTCCACGATCAAGGATAGTTGGGTGGTGCTTCTTGAATTACGTGCTATTTTTTGCATAAACCAAATGTGTGTGTCAGAGAAAGATGACGATGTGAGGAAGATGGAAGTATGATAAATGATCTAGGTCAGACGACTTGGCTGAATGGGTGGACATGGGATGTTAAACCCTCAGTTGATATTGATATTTGTAACCTACTTGTGTGGATATTGGTTACCCTATGATGCATACCCCCCCAAGATATTGATGCACCTAAAATTAGCTTTTTGCAAATTACCTATATAGTGCTATATCATGCTTTGTCATTACCTTGTTCCACGACATGGGTTGCTTGCGAGTACATTCAAATTACTCATCGGCTTGCCGCTGGTTATTTCATTGACCATGCATGAGAGAACCAGATATGATGGGGAATACCTTGGTGAGTCTCATGCAAGCTAGGACGCTTCCCAACCTGAATGCTTGTAGGTATAAGGCAGATGGCATGCGCTCATGCTATCGATAAATATTTTCTGCTACAAATATATGAAGACTTGGTCATAAAGGCCATACTCGAGCTAAATAGTACATAGGATTTAAGACTCTTGTTATTCAATTTCAGTGTGTTGAGTGAGCATTGATCTCTCGGATCACTATGCATGTACAGTCAGTGTTCACGACTTATGAGTCGGGGTCCCCACACAGCTGGTGAGAGCCATCACGGCGGTAGGAAGCCCTTAGTTAGCATGGACCTTAGATAGGACAAACCTATTTTTCCAAACATCTCCAACAACTTGCAAAACTTGTATATTTCTCACCTCTCCTAAATTTTCAAAGGAATTGAAGGCTTTTGCCTTAGCACTTCCAACCTTACTCTCTTGACTCCCCTCATCTGCTTTTTCCAAACTCGCAAACAGTCGCTAGCACCCTTATGCCCGTAACCACTTGATTTCTTGAAATCCTGGTGGGAAACTTGAGAGGAAGTGACCTTGCCAAATAATGACCGGCATACTTGGAAGACAAGGTTGGCAACACTATCACAAGACGACACTAACAGAAGCTACCTTCTCCAGGAATGAGGACACCAAGACTCAGAAGATGGTGGCACTCTCAACTCTGTCCCAGAGTGATGCAACATTGGCCTAGGAAGACCAAGACATAAGATATTCAAGATCATGATGTGCACTGCTAATAGAGCGACATTGTCCTTACCGTTGTTGTGTCGACAACCACCGGTGGATGGGAACCTCGTCATTTGGTCCACCTCACTATAGTGAGCAAAAAACGGTTATGTTCATCCCCCGCTCTTAGTTTCGGTGTTGTCATCAACATAACCAACATGTCGGAACACTATCATGCCTTGTCCATGTCATTGCTTAAGGATTGTCCACTTGTAACACTCTACTCCTTAGAAGTCAGGAAGATATCGACGGGATTACGAACACAACAGAAGACCCTGTCCAACGACAACCATGAAGAACCACCTTCGTTGGGAGCTCACTAGAGGAGGAGTCCTCAAGGACTCTTCTCGGCTCAACTCAAGTCACTTCTACAAACAACAACAAGACACATAGCGATACCTGAAGATGACCCGGAAAACTGAGCAGACTCCTGTCCAAGGCACGAAGTAAGCACGACTATTGAGTTTGAGAACCCCTAGGGTAGGATGAGTCGTGTATCCCCTATGTGAACTCCAGTCCGTGTGATGGTTCAAATGGAACCATATTATGTGTTGCTTGTTTTTCTTTTTTATGCTTTGATATAAGTCTTACTTTTACCCCAGGCGACAAGTACGCTACTACATCGTGTACCTCATCTTGATGTTGTGTTTGGCCCTTTCGACACTTGTTTGATTGCACTTGCACTATACCACCCCCTTAGGCACTCCCCTCTATGCTAGTTTTCTCTCTCCCACACCTTTCTCGACAACTGAAGTCCAGCAAGAGAAGATGCACCAAGAACCCACCTCGAAAGATGGCTAACATAGAAGACTTTGACTACAACATGCTCCAACATGCTCACCAGAGAGAACCCTGTAGATTACGGTCCCCCCTCAAGTTTGGGAACCCTCCCTAGACCAACCTGAACCTCGCGAGCTTCCTCATCTCAAACTTTTGATCACATGTTTAATACATGGATTTTCCAGAGCACCTGCTGATAGAGTCCTGCACTAAGGGGTCCTTGGATGGTCGGTCCATCTCTTATTTGTTGACCACATGGGTCATATTGTCCAAGACATGATTGTATGATGACTTCGTGTTCAAGAAGGAAACCTCTGAAGGCTGGCGTATCATACAAGTTTAGTAGTATAGGTCGGCGCCTCTGCTCTCAACTCAAGGTCGATTGTATGTAACCCTAGGGACCAGTGGTATATATCTAGACCACAGGGTTTCATCAGCATAGGCAAGTTGATTCATCTAGGGTTTAGCTCATATAATCTCGAGGTACATCAGCTCTGTAATCCTCATATACCAACAATATAGTGAAGCAGGACATCGGGTTTTACCTCCTCAAGAGGGACCAAACCTGGGTAAGTATTATCTCATTCGTCTCGTGTAACCCATCGATCCAAGGTCCATGGTTCAGGACTCCCTACCCGAGATTTGCCGGTTTTGACACCGACATTCGTGCTTTCATTGAGAGTTCCATTGTAGGATCGCAAGAAGGATTGATGGCACGACTAGTCATCCGCGAAGAGATCCGCAACAAGGACATCTTTGTCCCCGGACAGATCTTCGCGTTTGGAACATCGTTCTGCATGCTGATCTAGCCGGCTACCTTAGCCAGGTGGAAAGCTTCACCCCTGTCGAGGAAGTAAGGTTTGGGAGCCTAGAGTTCACAAACAACCCTTGGGGAGATCTTGTGTTAATAAGGCACCTAGCCCATTTTGAGGATCCCATGAGTTCCGATGCCTCAACTTCGGAAGCCGAGGATCACGCTACCGGAGCAACTTTGACCCTTGGTCTGGCCTTGGAGCCTGAGGTGGTCGATACGCCCGGATTCGTGTCACACCCTGTTTTTACTTCACATCAACTTTAGTTTTCAAAATCTGAATTTATTAAAACTTTTTAAACCAAATGCTACGGTGCCATGATTGTCATTGATTGTATGTATGATTGATTGAGTGACCCCACAAATAGCTTTTATAACATGATTTGACTATTTCAATACCTTGCTTTGGTTTGCATTACAAGTCCCTGATGACAAGGGAGTGCCTTCACCCAAAGATGCTAATCTGGTTTTAGAACTATTTTTACTCTCCTATCTCATAAAATAATTATATTACAAAATATTTTTCTATTTTATTTGCATGTCCATTCGTGAGGCGAGAAATGATATTTGTGTATGAACAATTACTTTTCTGCCTTAGAAAATCTAAGAAAATTTGGAGATACTCAAAGGACATATATTTTCCATACATAAAATTTTCAACACCTATTTATGTTCAAAATACTTGAGAAAATACCTGAAAGCCTATTCTGTCTCTTTTGACCTTTTGAAATATCTCTAAATGAAATATGTCCAATAAATTCCCAAAATATTCCAGCAATCTTCCCAAGATATATTTGGTGGTCATGCCTCATTCAAAGGTGGTTTGGTTCACCAAATAATCCTAAAACCTCTCTGTCCAAAACCAAGTTGAAGCAACTCTACATGGCAAAGTTCGTTCAAATGGCTTTAAACTTTGCAGGAGTGCTCAACACCCCAATGTGGAGCCTCTGCCAAAAATGGGATTTGTAGGTATTAATTTACCCACATTCCCTTTGGTAGGAACATATTTGCCCATTTGGGGGTGATTTCATGTTTGCACTGCCAAACTTGTCCAATGAAGCTCAAATTTGGTGGAGCATCCTATTTTTGCATCAAACTTAATCCTGTTAACTTTCATCACCAGTGGTGAAGTGTAGCTAGCCCAAACACGTGTCGAACACCTTCTCCCATCTTAGTAAAACATCACTTACCTCACTCTACACCCATGCACTTTCCTTCAAACTCATAGACCAAGCAACCCAAACCACTCCTCAACTGCACACGAGTGTCCCTTCTCTCGTTCGAGGCAGAAGAGACAAAATCTCCATTTTAGTTTGTGGCTCAAGTCTGGCATCATCTATTTAATCACTCCCTTTGACCCAAAGTGAGTCTCTCGTCTCTCAAACAGCTAGGGATCATCTAACACCACCCCATGACACACCAGACATAGCCAAGGCACCCAGAGCGCGCCAGCATGCCGTGGCATGCCAAAACTGCACTCTGGGCGCACTAGAGGGCGCACCCGAGGCAAAGGTGGCCAGCCCCGATCGGTTCAAGCCTCCCCTCGATGCCTCTCCATGTCCCAACAACCTTCTTGCATCAGGGCAGCCTTAGGGCCCCTCCTCCACGATTTCTTGGCCGGAGCGACGCGTGCCAGAAGAACGCGGCCACGCATTCACGAACACTCCTCGCTCTCGCTCCCTCTGAGTGAGTCAGAGGGGTCCTAAACCACGTCCGCAATACCGGGGTTTCCACCCTGAGGTCTCTGTGCCTCTCCCGTGAGCCACGGTGAAACCACCGACGCTTCCCGCTCGGTGCACCATCGAGGGCCTATAAATAGGCCTTCCCCCTCTCTCCAGCACCCTCACTCCACTCCTCCAGAGCCTAAATCGAGCCTCTAGCCATCCCATTCAAGCACGGCAAGGTCCGGTCCTCAAGATCGACCGAGGTCCCGCCGCTTCGGAGCTCTGTCGATCTCGGGCTGTAGGCCAGCTCTCGCGCTCCTCTCACCTCCTCCGTGACCCTAGTGAGCTCGGGGAGCTTCCCCACCTCTTCCCCGAGCTAATCCCTGCCCTAGCACCCACTTCATCCACCTCCCAAATTGGCTCCGTCGCTGCCACCTCGTCGCCGGTGAACCGGAGCTTCCTCGTCAACCTTTCGACCACCAGCAGGTAGGCGGCGACGTGTTGGTTCCACTTATGCCTTTGTTGGGGCTTGAGGGCGTCGGTGTCGCTGGCGGCGTGCCTCACCTCCCCTCTATCCAGAGGTGGAAGACGACCCCGACAGCTGGGCCCCACCTGTCGGTGGCTCATCTCCCTCCTTCTGTCCTCTCTCAGTCGCTAACCACACGGGCCCGCGCGTCAGGTTTGAACCTGATGGCGCGCACACCTGGGCGGGCTGGCTGGCTGGCCAGCTGGGCCGACCCAACCATAGGCCGAGCCAGGAGAGGGCTGAGCCCTTTTTCATTTTTTAGTTATGTTTTAAAAGTTTTTTGTAGAATTTTTTATTCCACTAGATTAAATTACTTTTCCACCACATTTTTTCTAAAAATGAGTAGAATTTAATAGAGTTGTTGGGATAATTTGGAAGAAAACTTTCGTGTATAGCTATTATTAAAAGGGCTTATTTTGAATACATTATCTTCTCTTAAATTAATTTTAAAAATAATCTTTTCACCAAAACCAGAGACAAATATTTTTAAAACTGTAATATAGAATTATCAGAATAGGATAACATTTTAAAAGTGAGTTTGTGTTCTATTTTTGAGTGTGCTACTTATTATTTTATTATTTACTACGACGATAGGTTCCACGTTTGACGAAGGAGTTGGACATGAAGAACCCGAAGACCTCGGATACTTAGCTGATCAAGGCAAACAACCCTTTGACAATGTTTGAGCATATATTATATTGCATGCTAATAGAGCAATTATTCCCGTTGCATCTGATCATGAATATTTGGTAAATCATCGATACGATGTTTCCGATGGCTCCTCTGGAGCACTTGCATTTGAGCCTGATCCTACCACCTATGAGGGTCATGCCAATATTATATTCACAAGTAGAGCTAAGCATAGTAGAAGCATGAGCATGGGGATGGTTAATATCGAAGGTTTATGAAAACCCCGTCGGGTGCCACTAATGCTCGAGGGTGATGATGAGTTAGGTGGCCACTTGTGAAGAAGTGGTGCACCGGGTATTTTGGTGTGAGTTGTTTCGTAAATAGGATTAGATTTATGATGTGTCGACCGTCCCAACCTTACATGTGAGACCATGTTACCCCTTTACGGGACGGGGCTTTGTTGATTACTTTGGTCGTTGCTAGCAAATAGCGAGATTACTAGTGGTGGGAGTGATATGTGGTCACTCTCGTGACGGGGTCGTACCAGGTAGGTCGAATATGCCGTTTTTACGTGTTCCGGGCACATCGTTGGTCCCCGCATGGATGATACTGTCCAGAGTCGGTGCTCGTAAGACATACATCATGTGGGCAAGGTACCAATTGAGTGGAACTCTTTGTCTAGTATCATCAGGGGAAAGGCATTGATCAGGTACTTACCTCGGGTATGTTATATACCACGAATACTAGATGACATGGAAGTTTCCTGGATCTCGTGGGTACATCGTAAAACCTATGCAGAGTGTAAAAATTTCGAATAGCCTTGACCACAGTCAAGGACAATTGGGTGCTGCTGCTTAAACTACGTCTACTCGCTTCCGCACAAACCAAGTGTGTGTGTGTGTGTGTGTGTGTGTGTGTTCAAGCAGTTATCTGAGTAAGAGATAATATGACCAAGTTTGGTTACTTGGCATATTGGGTGAACCCGAAGTGTTCAGCCCATGACAGATATGTTGATACCTGTAACATGTTCTTCTAAATACCATCTAGCTTACGTTGCACATCCATCTATGATCATTTTTATTTACGATCAAGTTGCTTTCCACCAATACTACATACTACTTGTTACCATATCAACTACATTATCCATATCATGGGCTATTTGCGAGTACATTCAAAGTACTCATTGGCTTTCCACTGGTAATGTTGTTAACGAGACATGGAAGGACCGGAGTTTGGAGAAAAATTCGTCATCGGAGATGGACTTGCGAACTAGGACGCTTCCTAGTCAGAATGCCTATTGGTGTAGGCTGATGGCATGGGCACCCGCTTAGCCCCAAGATTTCCTTTAGTAGATGTATCGGTGTGATTTGGCCTTATAGGCCCTACCTATGTTAACTTGACCTTGATGGTCGTTTGATGTATTAATCGGTATGTTGGATGTAAGACCCTTAATATTCAGTATCTGTGTGTTCGGTGAGCATTGATATCTAGGATTAATGAGTACGTTCATTCGGCGATCTCAACGTGTAAGTCGGGGTCCCCATAGATCTGGTATTAGAGCCATCCTGACAGTAGGAAGCCATAGGTAGCGTGAACGATAGCCGACACGAGTAGTACGCTCATCCCTTACACTTGAGATTTTTTACTCCCTACTACCAGTTCATACCACGCACAAAAATTTCTAACCCTCTTCTAAAATCTTGTAGATGGCCGTCCTACCTGAGATTCTTCTGGAAGCAGGCTTTCCCCTGCTCTAGGGAGACAGCCTGGAGAAGTGTCAAGTACGCCGCAGACCCATTTTTTTCTACCACGAGCACTGGGTCAACGCCGACACAAAGGAATATCACGTGGACGTGATAGTGAAGGCTAAGGACTCCCCAAATTGTTGGTTCTTCGAAGGACCACAGATGGACAATATGAAGCTGGCAGTGGAGACAGCCGCATGGGAGGCGCTCGTGCGTCTCCGCGACATCCTTCTCGAGATGTCCAACGAGCCGGCTACTCGTCACCTGCCTTTTATTAAGGACGGGATGTATGGGAGTTGGACGCTTAACCCATCCTCGGAGGACGGGACACCAGTCAGGTTTGAGACCTACTTCAGCCTCCCACCGACACCTTGACTCACCTTGTGATCAAGGAGTCTCTAACGCTTCGCCAAGAACTGCACCAAGTCAAGGACCTACTTCGCTTGGAAAAGATGAAGACCCGCAAGGTCAAGAAGGAAGGAGCACCCGGATGGCAGTCAGCCATTGCCTTCCGAGGGGGAATACCACCACTCCAGGCCACCCCTATTCAGAGTAGCCGTCTGACCGCGGAAGAGTACACTGAGCTCCTCACTGCTTCGCCAACAAAGAGACGTCGTCATGGACCGCTTCCATCTCTCACACCTCTGAAGGAGGAAGGTACCGATGAGGATGAAGATGAAGATCCTGGAGAGCCCGCATACGAGACCGAGCAGTCCGCCGCTTAGAGGAACGTCTTAGGCAAATTAGGAGTCTCCCCATGCATAGTTGAGTCCGTGTATTGGTTGACGAGAACCATGAGTGTTGTGTGATCATGTTTGATGCAAGCCACATCTCTACCTTAGGCAGCTTCTAAGCGACTACATGACTTGTTTTAATTCAACATAGTAGTTTCCTCAAAACCTTTGTTCGACTCACAATCTAGCACAGTACCAAAGCCCCTTATCTAGGAGCATCATCCCTCATGATTCCTCGACCACTTCGTCATTTTGACATGTCTGCTCCCCAAACAGGATGGTGATTTCAAATTGCACCAGCACCTTCGGCAACCCCAGCATTGCCACTTCTCGCCAGCAACAGAGAACCGATCGGACCGCTCAAGCTGGAGATCACCTCGAGCAGCAGCAAGGCGATATTCCCCCGCCACCGCCTCCTCCGGAGAGCCTAATAGTGGCTCAATTCCTCCAAGCTCTCCGAGAGGAACCTCAACCCAAGAATGTCGCCATCCAACAGTTGGCTCAAGTCTTAGTGAACAATCCACCGCAGAACGGAAATGGAAACAATCCCACTACTCTGTCTGAGTTTATAAGGACTACGCCTCCTATATTCACGGAGACAACTTAACCATTGGATGCTGATGACTGGATCCGCACCATCGAAGACCTCCTCGCGCTAGTCAAGTGCACCGATGACAGCGAGAAAGTCCTTTGTGCTTTTGACTGTCTCGGAGGCACGGCCAGAACTTGGTGGGATGGATTCCAGATCATGCGAGAAGGGCAAGCTATGACTTGGGCTGTATTTAAGAAAGGATTCCGTGCCTCTCACATTCCCACTGGAATGATGACCATTAAGAAGCGGGAATGCCGAGCCTTGAGGCAAGGAAGTGGAACAGTTAAGGAGTACCTGCAAAATCTTAACCTCGTCTCAATATATGCACCGGAAGACGTCAACACTGAAGCCGCGAAGGTGGAATGCTTTATGGAAGGACTGCAGCAGTCGCTGCAGTATCAGCTGGTTGGCTGCGAATGCCGGACCTTCTATGATCTAGTGAACAAGGCCCTCATGCTGGAGGATAAGCATTGTGCAATGGTTGATACCCGTAAGCGCAAGTAGATGGGTAATGTAGGACCCAGTACCAAGAAGCCACGCCCATGGCAGTCAACCGCAGCAAGACCCAACTATCAGCAACAATAGTAAAAGGCATCAACGATCCACCAGAACTACCAGCCCTAGCAGCAAGTCAACACTAAGCCAGCAATCAACCCGTCGAATAACAATGGAGTCAAGCCCAACATTCGAGGGCAGGTTAGCTACTTCGGGTGTGCACAGACTAGGCACTACTCCAGGCAGTGCCCCAACAAGAAGCCCGATGCACCGCGCCCCAATGCGCCTAATCAAGGACAAGGCCAAGGAGCGCCAGGAAGGAACCAAGCTCCCCACAACCAACATTACAACAATAGGGGACGCATTAATCACATCTTCGCAGAAGAAGCACAGGATGAACCGGAGTGCATTCTGGGTAAGTTCCTCGTCAACTCCACCCCAGCAATAGTATTGTTTGATTGTGGTGCTTCGCATTTTTTTGTTACTCGAAAGTTTGCGGCAAAGTTTGGTTTGAAGCCTACCCTCCTTAATGGGCAAATGGCAGTATATACCCCGGGAGCAATGTTAAGGACAAACCTAGGATGTAGAGGAGTCCGGATCAACATTAATGGGATAAGCTTCATAGCAGATCTCATCGTCATTAAGTCGCAAGGCTTGGACATGATCCTAGGAATGGATTGGTTGGCCAAGCACCAAAGCATATTGTACTACGCGCCAAAAGGGCTATTGCCATGACGAGCGATCAAGGGGTCAAAGTCAAGTATCTCTGTTGGGGATATACCCTGCGGTGTAACCCGACTTGATGTATGACCCGACTGGGACTTGGCGACTCACTGACGAATCATTGGTGACCCGGTCGAATTTGGCGACTCACTAGTGACTCGGTAGGCAGCTCAGAAGAATCACAAGACTGAAAGCCCAAGGCCCGGCGTGCACCCCGGTATAAGGCGACTCATAGAGAGGCCAGGAGGGCCGGCTCACAAGAGAAGGCCCAAGAAGAGGAAAGACTACCACAAGAAGGAAACAAGACCCGGATTAGGATTCAAGAGAGACTAGTCCTATTACTACTCCTAGTGGGACTCTACATGTAAGCTTACCCCTTCCACCTATATAAGGAGGGGAAAGGCGCCCCAAGAGGGACAGATTGACAAGTTAGACAGAGATAGACAAATTAGACACCCTCGAGATTAGAGGTAGCAATTTCGCACCCTTCTTATCAAGATCATCATCTTCATCAATGAAACACAAGCATGACGTAGACTTTTACCTCCATCGGAGGGCCGAACGTGGGAAAACTCTCACCTCTCGATTCTGACCAACCCCTCTCAAGCCGTCACATAGTTGCGATGGCCTCACACCTAAGTCCTTTCACGAGGACATATGCCGTGAAAAAACCACGACATTTGGCGCCCAGTGTGGGGCAGATCATACGGTGGTGTTGTGTTCTTGGAGGGATTTATTTCAGGAATCAAAGAAAGCTCGTAATCAGCCAATCAAGATAGTCGATTGGATGACTCTACTTCAGACTCATGTTCTTGGAAGGATCAGGAAGTCTTTTTTATTACAACGATGATCATACATGGTGATCGGACAAATCTCAAAAGACCATACAACAGCGTCAAAGAAATTCAAGGTTCGACGGATTAACCATGTTCAATCAATAACGCAACAGCTCAGCGCTTTCTTCCACAAAGCGGCATCGGAGATCTCGACAAAGGAGAAAGAAGGATAGCATCGGATAGCTACTATGGCAACCCGAAAATATCAACTCCAATAAGCAGTCAAATCCATCCACCACTTGATTTCCGCAGCCACCACGATAGAAACAGATCACATTCTGACTCAGGTCAAGCCTGACCTGAGCCGCCCTCGACCGCGCCTCGCCGCTGCAGCTGTTCGCCCACAAGCTGGCCCGCCACATCACACGCCTCCCTCCAAACGCCGCAGCTGCGTGGACTAGAGCCGTTTTTCGCCTCTGCTGCCACCGCACCGTGGCCAGCTCGGCCTCCCTCCGTAGCCGCCTTGCCGACCATCCCACGTTGATGTGCGCCGTCCAAGCCGCCCTCGTTGCACCCGCCTCGCTAGCCTCCCTGCATTGCTGCATACAAACCGCTCCCGCACGCCCACTCGTCTGAGCCGCTCACTCGCCGCGCTGGCTGGGTTGCTCCCGCGCGCTCGCTCCACCTGGCTGCTCCCTCACCGTACTGTTCGCGTTGCCTCACCTCGCTCCACTACCGAGTGGCCGAGCCACCCACACCATAGCAGAACCTTGCGCCAATACCGGCCGATCCTCCATGTCCGCACGTCACCTATACCATCGCTCGCTTCCGAACCACCGTCGGATCCACCCCACCGCGCTTGCTGCGTTGCGTCTGCGTCGCTCCGTCTCGCTTTGAGCCACCACGCTTTTAGCCGCCGTGTAGCCATCCGCCATTGCCGCACGTTTGAGTCGCCTCGCCTCTAAACGCCAAGCTTTGCCTCGAGCTGCTTTGTTGTCTCGCCTCTGTTGCTCCTCCGCCACTATGGAATACGTTGATGATGGTTGGATCCTAGTATCGGCAATACACATGCATACTAAACTAGCCTGGACAAGCATGCAGGGAGGTCGATGGTTTGCTCTGAGGCTAGCTTACAAGCAGGCAGGGAGGTGGATGGTTTGCACGGAGACTAGCTTGCACACACGCACGGACGTGTGACATGCCGGTTTTCATCATGGCCGCCTCTCAGGCCAACTCCATCGCACGATCCCAAAGGGACGTCCGGTTTGGCTGTATTTTGTTCGTTTGGGATGGCAATGGGTTCACCCATGTCCGCTTCTGTCTGTTGGGTCGTGTGTGCGCCCACCGCGCGGCTGCACCCCAAATCATGCCCGTGTTGGACTTCTTTAAAGATATAGAAAAACCCAACTGAAAATAAATAATCGCAGTTAAAAAACATAAAACATAATAACATTAACATAAAAAGTGGCCCAGTTTTCACGGCCACAAAACGGCCCAGTTTGACATAATTAACATAAAAAAGAAGCCCGTCGATGTCGTGGCCGTCGCCGTCTTCACGGGCCGACGGTGTCGTTGTCGTCGCCGTCGCTGACGAGGTCGACGTAGGCCGGTGACGTCCAGAAGTGGGATGGCGGTCCCTGGTGCGCGGGGGTGGGCTAGAAGCTGGCAAGTGCCTACAACACCTCCTCCCGTGGCGAGGCCTCCCGCTCTGGTGACCCAGGCAGCATGGGGCACCAGTTCATGGCCCCCACTACCTGCGCCATCTCCGACGCAGTGCACGACCAGCTCCATGGCACGCCCACCAGATCCGGAGGGAACGCGGCAACCTCCTCCTCCTACATCTGCTCGGGGATGGCGACGTCGCCGACTGTAGAGAGGGCCATCACGCTTTCTAGCCCTGACCATTGGAGCTCATAATGCGTCATCATGGAGTCCTCCATGACACACTGCATGAGCCGGGCCTCCTACTCCTCCGTCATGCGAGGAGGTGGAGCTGGTGACAGAGACGGGGAAGGAGACGGCATGGGCGTGAGGCCGCGCACCCGTGTACGCCCGCACCCCTCCCGTGCCCGCCGCAGCCCGAGACCGTGCCGGCAAAGTATGAGGCGCGCAACACGTCGTGCTCGTCCCTGAGCCAGGTGTCCCAGAGGGTGGAGCTGGCGGCGTACTTGTCATCATAGTACAGGTCGTCGAGGAGGAGGCGACGATGACGCTCGATCTCGTCGCGGCGCGCAGGGCCGCTCGTCGGCACCGGCGGATAGGGACCCGGTCGGTGGAGAGGTGCCACGCGTTCGGGAGGTGGACGTCACTCAATGGGACCGGCGTCCTCGTCTCCTAGTAGCGCGAGCATACCTCAGCATTGAGGTAGTGCCGGTCGCGCTGGCCGGCGGGCCTAGGGGCATTGGTGAATGGAGCCGCAGCGGAGGCACGGCATGGTGGCGATGCGGCCTCCTCCTTCACGGAGTCGCGGCGGTGTCCCGACGAAGAGCCAGCCTCACGGTCATGCTTCCCCTTGCGGCCGTAGTTGCTGCGTCAGTCCAAACCAAAGATGGCATGTTCAGGTGGAAAATATGAGAAAACCATCTAAAAATAGATTCTCGCAGGTAATGCAGCTTTGTACTACAAGTATCTTGTATAATGATCTGCCTGAGCTCAAACTTAGTGGAAATTTAGTCCTTCCCTACCCAAAACCAGTAGACAAGGTTTTATTCCCTGTAGACTACAGTAAAAACCCTTTGGAGAGCTCCCAAGTTTGATGTTGCTAACTTCACCAGAGTAGGAACCAATTCCACCAAGCCCCAAATGGGACCAAACTCCTCCATCACCATTTACTATGTGTAACTAACACGCTAGACATAATTTGGCCAACCAAATAATGCACTCGGCATAAGTGGGCATGGTGACTACACCTTTTACCTAGATAATTGGCGCTCGCCAACTTCCACTTGCCGTGTAAGTTGCTCTAGACCATTGCAGGATGTCGACTCGCGCCAGGGGTTCCCCCTCGATCCCTCACACCTCTCGCCGACACCATCATGGGCCTAAAGTCGCCCTTGCACGCATGATCACCACGCCCGAGGGCATTGGCCACCCGAGCTCTCCCTTCGTCGCCTCCTCCACATGCCCCTCTCCCCGAGCACCCTAAACCTCCTAGTATATCCCTCTCTCCTACATGAACCCCTCCTACCACCCACAGCTCCTCCCACGCTGTTTGTGTCAAAACCGGCAGATCTCGGGTAGGGGGTCCCGAACTGTGGACCTTAGATCGATGGTTGCAGGAGAGAGGGGAGACAATGTTTACCCGGGTTGGAGCCCTCTTGAGGAGGTAAAACCCTACGTCCTACTTGATTGTATTGATGTGGATGATGATTACAGAGAGTACCTCGAGATCGTGTATACTAAGCCCTAGGTGGAATAGTCCTTGTACATGGATGAGAGCCCCTGGTTTATAGATTCACCAGGAGGGTCTGGGGTTACATACAACTGACCTAGTCTATTTTACTTGGTTGCCACACCAGTCTTCAGTGTTCTCCTTCTTGAGCACGAGACAACATCACAGCCCGACCCATCATAGGTACAACCCCTCAGGCTGACCTCTTCATAGTAGGCCGGCTACCGGAGGACCCCTTAATCCCGGACTCCCTCAATAGGCCCCGAACTAGCCTTCAACGCCGATGTGTAGGATCTTCGGATGATTAATCCCGAAGGGTTCGGCTTCCAAGGCGAGGTCCCTTGTTTCCTCCGAGCAAGACATGATGACCTTTGTCTTTGGGTGGTTCATGATTAGCGAAGCATCCCAGGCCCCACAACATTTAATTCAGTAGAAAGATTAGCAATAATTCTTAATTCTCGCGTGTCTTTATGAAGGAAAACACCTTTGGTAACCCCTGACGCAACCGATCCTTATAGAAAGCGGGGGTAGCGCCCTTTATAAACACATGAAAATCTGTCCTGAGGCTCCATCATTTTTCAGCCTCGCCAAGAAACCTTAGAGCTCTTCACACTCCTTGAGTCATGTCAGGTTCTTCCTGATGCCCCCTCAACCCCCTTTCAGGGGATTGGGTCAGTTTCTCTATTTCTCTCCTCCGCCTATGTGAGATCGAAACGCACGTATATCTTCCCCAATCATATCTCGCACCCACTCGCGCACGCCTGACCTCCATTGGCGGGAAGCCTTTCGCGGAAAACTTCCCTTCCCCACGATAGGGAGAATGGGTCTGATTTGTTTCCTTCCTGTTGTGAGGGGTGGGATTACCTATTCACCCTTTATTAAGGGGGTTCTTAGAGTTTTATGGGTTGTAGCTCCACAATCTCACACAAGGTTCCATCCTCCATATCTCAGGATTTGTTGCCTTATGCGAGATGTTCTTTGGTTGTGTGCCTCACTTTGATGTATGGAATACTTATGCATCATTCTCTGAACTAAAGGAATGACAATTTGGGAAGCGGGTGGAGCAGAAGTATGGTGCATAGCCGCCACAGTATATCCGATTGGGACACCGAAAAAAGAGCTCGACGAGTGGTCCTCGCAGTGGTTTTATATTGAGGATGTTCCCCTATTCCAGCCATTTCGGACAGGCGTTTGATGGTGATATATACCTAGGGTAGGGTCATAGGCCTAACCTAGGTATCCTACTAAGGGTACCTCATTATTAGCTGGAGGGTCACAAAGAAGATTCTGACTGGATGGCCATAGCACCTACAAAGTCACTCGATACCAAGTCACTCGAAAGATAATCCCGTTCACTCGACAACCAACTTTCACTCGAAAGGTTCCAGTCAACATAGAAGACCAGAAGCCACTTCCACGGTGGTCAACGGGTGTATGCTCAGCTAATGGTCATGGATAGCATTAATTACATACATACGTTATCAGTAACGTACACCTTTAAACCATATTGAACGAGCCATTAGATGTTGAGGACTTGTTGAGGGGTAGCACACTTTATATAAGCCACCCCTCCCCTCTGGCACAAGGGTTCGCACCCTGTGTAACACATATTCCACACTGCAAGAGCTCCCGAGCACTGAGACGTAGGGCTATTAACTCTAAGAGAGGGGCCTGAACTGATACATCCTGTGTACAAGCTTGCCGTAGCTAGGACTCTGCCCTCTCCATTCGTACCCTACACCTCTACTGTCAGGCTTATTCCCACGACAGTTGGCGCCCACCATGGGGTAGGCGTATAAGCGACTTCCGGCAAGTTTGCATTTTCCACTCTCCGTCATGTCTTCCGGCTGCGATCCGCTCATGGGCGGCGAGATCCATTTCGGTGCGCTCATCTTCGTCGTCGATGACTCACCATGGCTTCGGGAAGCGCCACTCGACATCGAGGCGCTCCCAATCCATGGAGCAACGCACTTCTGTGCAAGCTCCTTTGGCGTACTCCTTTGACAACCGTCGACTCCATTGTTGATCGTTCACTCTGCTGTTCGTCATCACAAGCGATCCAGTCACTCTCGACTCCAGCGATGGGGGAAGCATGCGGTGGCTCGCCACGCATCATATCCGCCGATTCCACAGGTCGTTGCCATCGAGGCTGTTATACCTCTTCAGGACCCGATCCACTCGGCATCTGATCCATCTGATGTTTCTTCCGAGTGCGAGAGCTACAATCCAGCAGCGGAGGCCTTCACAGGGGGTTCCGCGGAGAGCCCACCCAGGTTCGGTCACGGAGAGCACAAGGTCAGCGAACCACCGACTGGACACGGTCCTCGTCGTCCTCCAACTTCTAGTCGGCGTTAGCGACAACTCTTCTCAAGTGGTCGATAGGACAATATGGAGGTGTATCGTACTCCGGTACTTAACGTTGCAGCCGCAACTAAGATAGCAGATTATATTCAGCCATCAGATTCAGAGGTTGGTAGAGGCTTAGAGCAGATTCACACTTTACTTCAACTAGCACAGCAATAGAATTCAGCTGTATCGTAGTCGCTCAATAGGTTACATAGCAATTCACCTAGAGCAGATACAGTTCGATCAGTTAAAAGTCCAGGGTCTCCCCAGCATCGCAGGGACGGAGGTTACTGAGAGAATCAGTACAGAGACCAGGGGCAGAACCAGTACCCTCCGTGTTATCACTGTGATGACCGCCTTCGGGTGCATTCTCCTCCACGAAGCGGTACGTATGTGTCCCGACACTACGATGACCGACGCCCATTCGGTGATGAGTGGAATACAGGATTTTATGCGAGAAATGTACTCGCACACAGAAGGATCGATCGGGGTAGAGATCACAGTGATGGTTTCGACAGAGATCTTCCAAGTGGAAGTGGTACTCCAGTTTCTGGTGCATAATGCTTCAGTAGAGAAATCCGCTCTGCTGATATTCCCCCCAACTTCAGGTTGGCGACCGGAACCAGCAAGTTTGTAGGAGAATCCAAGCATGAAACATGGCTTGACGACTACCGAGTGGCTGTGCAGATTGGCGGAGGCAATGACAGTGTCGCCATGAAGCACTTGCCTCTGATGCTGGATGGTTTGGCCGGGGCGTGGCTGAATCAGTTGGCTCTTTCTAGCATCTACTGCTGGGAGGATCTCGCCTGAGTGTTTATCAAGACATTCGAAGGCACATGCAAGTGTTGGAAATATGCCCTAGAGGCAATAATAAATTAGTTATTATTATATTTCTTTGTTCATGATAATCGTTTATTATCCATGCTATAATTGTATTGATTGCAAACAGAGTGCATGTGTGGATACATAGACAAAACACTGTCCCTAGTAAGCCTCTAGTTGACTAGCTCGTTGATCAAAGATGGTTAAGGTTTCCTAACCGTAGGCAAGTGTTGTCACTTGATAATGGGATCACATCATTAGGAGAATCATGTGATGGACTAGACCCAAACTAATAGACATAGCATGTTGATCGTGTCATTTTGTTGCTACTGTTTTCTGCGTGTCAAGTATTTGTTCCTATGACCATGAGATCATATAACTCACTAACACCGGAGGAATGCTTTGTGTGTATCAAACGTCGCAACGTAACTGGGTGACTATAAAGATGCTCTACAGGTATCTCCGAAGGTGTTCGTTGAGGTAGTATGGATCGAGACTGGGATTTGTCACTCCGTGTGACGAAGAGGTATCTCGGGGCCCACTCGGTAATACAACATCACACACAAGCCTTGCAAGCAATGTGACTTAGTGTAAGTTGCGGGATCTTGTATTACGGAACGAGTAAAGAGACTTTCCGGTAAACGAGATTGAAATAGGTCTGCGGATACTGACGATCGAATCTCGGGCAAGTAACATACCGAAGGACAAAGGGAATGACATACGGGAGTGTATGAATCCTTGACACTGAGGTTCTACCGATAAGATCTTCGGAGAATATGTAGGATCCAATATGGGCATCCAGGTCCCGCTATTGGATATTGACCGAGGAGTCACTCGGGTCATGTCTACATAGTTCTCGAACCCGCAGGGTCTGCACACTTAAGGTTCGACGTGCTTTTATGCGTATTTGAGTTATATGGTTGGTTACCGAATGTTGTTCGGAGTCCCGGATGAGATCCAGGACGTCACGAGGAGCTCCGGAATGGTTCGGAGGTAAAGATTGATATATAGGAAGTCCGGTTTTGGTCACCGGAAAAGTATCGGCCTCATCGGTAGTGTACCGGGAGTGCCGGGAGGGGTGCCGGGGACCATCGGGAGGGGTGTCACGCCCCAAGGGGTCTCATGGGCTATGGGAAGAGATAAACCAGCCCCTAGTGGGCTGGAATAAGTTCCCACTAAGGCCCATAAGGTTTGAGAAGGAAAAACGCAAGGTGGAAAGAGTTTCCAAGTGGGAAGCTGGAATCCTACTCCAAGTAGGATTGGAGTAGGACTCCTCCACCTCCAATTTCGGCCAAACCTTGTGGGTTTGAGGCTGCCTCTTCCCTCCCCCTCCCTCCTATATATACTGAGGTATTAGGGCTGATTTGAGACAACTTTTTGCACGGCAGCCCGACCACATACCTCCACGGTTTTTCCTCTAGATCGTGTTTCTGCAGACCTCGGGCGGAGCCCTGCTGAGATTAGATCACCACCAACCTCCGGAGCGCCGTCACGCTGCCGGAGAACTCATCTTCCTCTCCGTCTCTCTTGCTAGATCAAGAAGGCCGAGATCATCGTGGAGCTATACGTGTGCTGAACGCGGAGGTGCCGTCCGTTCGGCACTAGATCAGAGCGGATCGTGGGACGGATCGCGGGACGGTTCATGGGACGGTTCGCGGGGCGGATCGAGGGACGTGAGGACGTTCCACTACATCAACCGAGTTTCTTAAGGCTTATGTTGTGTGATCTACAAGGGTACGTAGATCGGAAATCCCCTCTCGTAGATGGACATCACCATGATAGGTCTTCGTGCGCGTAGGAAATTTTTTGTTTCCCATGCGACGTTCCCCAACAGTGGCATCATGAGCTAGGTTCATGCGTAGATGTCTTCTCGAGTAGAACACAAAATTTTTTGTGGGCGGCGATGTGCGTTTTGCTGCCCACCTTAGTCTTTTCTTGATTCCGCGGTATTGTTGGATCGAAGCGGCTCGGACCGACATTACTCGTACGCTTACGAGAGCCTGGTTTCATCGCTACGAGTAACTCCGTTGCTCAAAGATGACCGGCGAGTGTCGGTTTCTCCAACTTTAGTTGAATCGGATTTGACCGAGGTGGTCCTTGAATGAGGTTAAATAGCAATTCATATATCTCCGTTGTGGTGTTTGCGTAAGTATGATACGATCCTACTAGATACCCATGGTCACCACGTAAAACATGCAACAACAATTAGAGGACGTCTAACTTGTTTTTGCAGGGTATGCTTGTGATGTGATATGGCCAACGATGTGATCTGATATATTGGATGTATGAGATAATCATGTTGTAATAGTTAATATCGACTTGCACGTCGATGGTACGGCAACCGGCAGGAGCCATAGGGTTGTCTTTAAACTAACGTTTGTGCTTGCAGATGCGTTTACTATATTGCTAGGACGTAGCTTTAGTAGTAATAGCATGAGTAGCACGACAACCCCAATGGCGACACATTGATGGAGATCATGATGATGGAGATCATGGTGTGACGCCGTTGACAAGAAGATCGTGTCGGTGCTTTGTGATGGAGATCAAGAAGCACATGATGATGGCCATATCATGTCACTTATGAATTGCATGTGATGTTAATCCTTTATGCACCTTATCTTGCTTAGAACGACGGTAGCATTATGAGGTGATCTCTCACTAAAATTTCAAGACGAAATTGTCTTCTCCCCGACGGTGCACCGTTGCGACAGTTCTTCGTTTCGAGACACCACGTGATGATCGGGTGTGATAGACTCAACGTTCACATACAACGGGTGCAAATTAGTTGCACACGCAAAACACTCGGGTTAAGCTTGACGAGCCTAGCATGTGCAGACATGGCCTCGGAACACATGAGACCAAAAGGTCGAGTATGAATCGTATAATTGATATGATTATCATAGAGATGCTTACCACTGAAACTATTCTCGACTCACGTCATGATCGGACTGGAGATAGTGGATTTGGATCATGTACCACTCAAATGACTAGAGAGATGTACTTTTTGAGTGGGAGTTCTTAAGTAATATGATTAATTGAACTAATTGTCATGAACATAGTCTAATGGTCTTTGTGAACATCCATGTAGCTTGCGCTATAGCTCTACTGTTTTTATATGTTCCTAGAGAAAATTTAGTTGAAAGTTGATAGTAGCAAACTTTGCAGATTGAGTCTATAAAACCGAGGATTGTCCTCGTTGCTGCGCAGAAGGCTTATGTCCTTAATGCACAACTCAGTGTGCTGCACCTCGAGCGTCGTCTGTAGATGTTGTGAACATCCGACATACACGTTTCTGATGACTACACGATAGTTCAGTACAAAATAGTTAATTGCTTAGATGCAAGGCGCCGAAGACGTTTTGAAACGTCACGGAACATAAGAGATGTTCTAAAGAGATGAAATTGTGATTTCATGCTTGTGCCCTTGTTAAGAGGTATGAGACCTCCGACAAGATTCTTTGTCCACGAAGTAAAGGAGAAAAGCTCAATCGTTGAGCGTGTGCTCAGATTATCTGAGTACAACAATCGCTTGAATCAAGTGGGACTTGATCTTCCAGATAAGATAGTGATGGTTCTCCAAAGTCACTGCCACCAAGGTGTGAGAGCTTCGTGATGAACTATAACATATCAAGGATAGATACAATGATCCTTGAGCGATTCACGATGTTTGACACTATGAAAGTAGAAATCAAGAAGGAGCATCAATAGTTGATGGTTAGTAAAACCACTAAGTTTCGAGAAAGGCAAGGGCTAGAAGGGATACTTCGTGAAACGGAAAAGCAGTTGCTGCACTAATGAAGAGACCCAAGATTAAACCCAAGCCCGGGACTAAGTGCTTCTGTTATGAGGGGAACGGTCACTGAGGCGGAGCAACTCTAGATACTTGGTAGATAAGAAGGCTGGCAAAAGTCGAAAGAAGTATATTTGATATACATGATGTTGATGTGTACTTTACTAGTACTCCTAGTAGCACGAGGGTATTGGATACCGGTTCGGTTGCTAAGTGATTAGTAACACGAAATGAAAGCTATGGCATAAACGGAGACTAGCTAAAGGCGAGGTGACGATACGTGTTGGAAGTGTTTCCAAGGTAGATATGTTCAAACGTCGCACACTCCCTCTACCACCGGGATTGGTGTTAAACCTAAATAATTTTTATTTGGTGCTTGCGTTAAGCATGAACATGATTGGATCGTGTTTATTGCAATATGATTATTCATTTAGAGAGAATAATGGTTACTCTATTTGCTTGAATAATCACCTTCAATGGTTTATTGAATCTCGATCGTAGTGTTACACATGTTCATAATATTGGTGCCAAAAGATACGAGGTAATGATGATAGTACCACTTACTTGTGGCACTGCCGCTTGAGTCATGTTGGTATAAATTGCATGAAGAGGCTCCATGCTGATGGATCTTTATGCTCACTTGATTTTGAATCACTAGTGACATGCAAATCATACCACATGAGCAAGGCCTTGTTTTCATTGAGATGAAACAAGATAGTAGCTTGTTGGAAGTGATACATTTTGATGTATGTAGTCAAATGGGTGCTGAGGCACTCAGTGGATATCATTATGTTCTTACTTCAATGACGATTTGAGTAGATACAAGAGTATTTACTTAATGAATCACAAGTCTGAAATATTGAAAAGTTCAATTCTGTTTCAGGAGTGAAGTTCGTCGTAACAAGAGGATAAACTGTCTACGATATGATCATAGAAATGAATATCTGAGTTACGAGTTTTGGTACGCAGTTAAGACAAAGTCGAAATAGTTTCGCAGTTCATGCCACCTGGAACATCATAGTGTGATGATGTGTGTGAACGTCATAGCCACGCCCTATTTGATATGGTGCATACTATGATGTCTCTTATCGAATTACCACTATCGTTTATGGGTTATGCATTAGAGACAACCGCATTCACTTTAAATAGGGCACCGCGTATTTCCGTTGAGATGACACAGTATAGACTAAGGTTTAGAGAAATCTAAGCTGTCGTTTCTTGAAAGTTTGGAGCTGCGATGCTTATGTGAAAAACTTTTAGTCTGATAAGCTCGAACCCAAAGCGGATAAATGCATCTTCATAATATATCCAAAATAGTTCGATACATCTCCTATCTCGGATCCGGGAGCAAAGTGTTTGTTTCAAGAAACGGGTTCTTTCTTGAGAAAAGGTTTCTCTCGAAAGAATTCAGTGGGAGGGTGATAGAACTTGATGAGGTTATTGAACCATCACTTCGACTAGTGTGTAGCAGGGCACATGAAGTTGTTCTTGTGGCGCCTACACCAATTGAAGTGGAAGCTGATGATGGTGATCACTGAGCTTCGGATCAAGTTACTACAAACCTCGTAGGTCGACAAGGTCGCGTACTACTACAGAGTGGTAT
Source organism: Hordeum vulgare subsp. vulgare (assembly GCF_904849725.1). Taxonomy (NCBI): domain Eukaryota; kingdom Viridiplantae; phylum Streptophyta; class Magnoliopsida; order Poales; family Poaceae; genus Hordeum; species Hordeum vulgare. The sequence goes on along the minus strand of NC_058523.1, from coordinate 289,679,136 downwards.
GGTAACCCTGTCTTGGAGGTCATGTTGTTGAACAATAATGAACCTACGAGCTGTGGAGAAGCGATGGTGGGCCCGGATTCCAACAAATGGCTGGAGGCCATGAAATCCGAGAGAGGATCCATGTATGAAAACAAAGTGTAGACTTTGGAAGAACTACTTGATGGTCGTAGGACTATTGAGTGAAGATGGATCTTTAAAAGGAAGACAGACGACAATGGTGATAAGTCCCCATTAAGAAAAGCTCGACTTGTCGCAAAGATGTTTCCGACATAATCAAACAGTTGACTATGGTGAGACTTTCTCACTCGTAGCGATGCTAAAAGTCTGTTTGAATTATGTCAGTAGTTGTTGCATTATTTTTGAAATATTGCACATAGGATGTCAAAACATTGTTTCCTCGACGGTTTCCTTGAGCAAACATTGTATGTGATACAACCAGAAGGTTTTGTCGATCCTTAAGATACTAATAAGTATGCAAGCTCCCGCGATCCTTCAATGGACCGGTGTAAGCATCTCGGAGTTGGAATATACACTTTGATGAGATGATCAAAGATTTTGGGTTTGTACAAGGTTTTTGAGAAACTTGTATTTCCAAAGAAGTGAGTGGGAGCACTATAGAATTTCTGATAAGTACATGTGGTTGACATATTGTTGATCAGAAGTAATGTAGAATTTCTGGGAAGCATAAAAGGTTGTTTGAAATGAGTTTTTCAAAGGAATACCTGGATTGAGCTACTTGAACATTGAGCATCAAGATCTATGGATATAGATCAAAACGCTTAATAGAAGTTTCAACAAGATGCATGCCTTGACAAGGTTTTGAAGGAATTTGAAATAGATCAGCAAAGAAGGAGTTCTTGACTGTGTTGTAAGGTGTGAATTCGACTAAGACTCAAAACCCGACCGCGGCAGAATAAAGAGAAGAGACGAAGGTCGTCTTCTGTGCCTTAGCCGTAGACTCTAAAGTATGCCATGCTAAGTACGGCACCTGATGTATGCCTTGCAGCAAGTATGTTAAGAGGTACACATAGTGATCCTTGATTGAATCACTAGCAGCGGTCAAAATTTATCCTTAGTAACTGATGGACTAAGGAATTTTTCTCGATTATGGAGGTGGTTAAAGAGTTCGTCGTAAAGGGTTACGTCGATGCAAGCTTTGACACTAATCCGAATAACTTTGAGTAGTGAAACGGATTCGTATAGTAGAGTAGATATTTGGAGTATTTCCGAATAGCACATAGTAGCAGCATCTATAAGATGACATAAAGATTTGTAAAGAACACACGGATCTGAAAGTTTCAGAACCGTTGACTAAAACCTCTCTCACGAGCAAGACGTGATCAGACCCCATAACTATATGGGTGTTGGATTCATTGGAAACACATGGTGATGTGAACTAGATTATTGACTCTAGTGCAAGTGGGAGACTATTGGTAATATGCCCTAGAGGCAATAATAAATTAGTTATTATTATATTTCATTGTTCATGATAATCGTTTATTATCCATGCTATAATTGTATTGATTGGAAACATAGTGCATGTGTGGATACATAGACAAAACACTGTCCCTAGTAAGCCTCTAGTTGACTAGCTCGTTGATCAAAGATGGTTAAGGTTTCCTGACCATAGGCAAGTGTTGTCACTTGATAACGGGATCACATCATTAGGAGAATCATGTGATGGACTAGACCCAAACTAATAGACGTAGCATGTTGATCGTGTCATTTTGTTGCTACTGTTTTCTGCGTGTCAAGTATTTGTTCCTATGACCATGAGATCATATAACTCACTGACACCGGAGGAATGCTTTGTGTGTATCAAACGTCGCAACGTAACTGGGTGACTATCAAGATGCTCTACAGGTATCTCCGAAGGTGTTCGTTGAGTTAGTATGGATCGAGACTGGGATTTGTCACTCCGTGTGACGGAGAGGTATCTCGGGGCCCACTCGGTAATACAACATCACACACAAGCCTTGCAAGCAATGTGACTTAGTGTAAGTTGCGGGATCTTGTATTACGGAACGAGTAAAGAGACTTGCCGGTAATCGAGATTGAAATAAGTATGCGGATACTGACGATCAAATCTCGGGCTAGTAACATACCGAAGGACAATGGTAATGAAATACGGGATTTTCTGAATCCTTGACACTGAGGTTCAACCGATAAGATCTTCGGAGAATATGTAGGATCCAATATGGGCATCCAGGTCCCGCTATTGGATATTGACCGAGGAGTCACTCAGGTCATGTCTACATAGTTCTCGAACCCGCAGGGTCTGCACACTTAAGGTTCGACGTGCTTGTATGCGTATTGGAGTTATATGGTTGGTTACCGAATGTTGTTCGGAGTCCCAGATGAGATCCAGGACATCACGAGGAGCTCCGGAATGGTCCGGAGGTAAAGATTGATATATAGGAAGTCCTGTTTTGGTCACCGCAAAAGTTTCAGGCTCATCGGTAGTATACCGAGAGTGCCGGGAGGGTTGCCGGGGACCATCGGGAGGGGTGTCAAGCCCCAAGGGGTCTCATGGGCTATGGGAAGAGATGAACCAGCCCCTAGTGGGCTGGAATAAGTTCCCACGAAGGCCCATAAGGTTTGAGAAGAGAAAAACACAAGGTGGAAAGATTTTCCAAGTGGGAAGGTGGAATCCTACTCCAAGTAGGATTGGAGTAGGACTCCTCCACCTCCAATTTCGGCCAAACCTTGAGGGTTTGAGGCTGCCTCTTCCCTCCCCCTCCCTCCAATATATACTAAGGTATTAGGGCTGATTTGAGACAACTTTTGCCACGGCAGCCCGACCACATACCTCCACGGTTTTTCCTCTAGATCGCGTTTCTGCGGAGCTCGGGCGGAGTCCTGCTGAGATTAGATCAGCACCAACCTCCGGAGCGCCGTCACGCTGCCGGAGAACTCATCTACCTATCCGTCTCTCTTGCTAGATCAAGAAGGCTGAGATCATCGTCGAGCTGTACGTGTGCTGAACGAGGAGGTGCCGTCCGTTCGGCACTAGATCGGAGCGGATCGTGGGACGGATCGCGGGACGGTTCGCGGGGCGGATCGAGGGACGTCAGGACGTTCCACTACATCAACCGCGTTTCTTAACGCTTCTGTTGTGCGATCTACAAGTGTACGTAGATCGGAAATCCCCTCTTGTAGATGGACATCACCATGATAGGTCTTCGTGCGCGTAGGAAATTTTTTGTTTCCCATGCGACGTTCCCCAACAGCAAGTGCCCAGTCGGTCTGTCTGAGCTGCAGCTTTGTGTGTAGAAGTCAAACGAGTCATTTAGAGATTACATTCAGCGGTGCACTACCCTTCATCACAAGATGGAGAATGTTTCTGATCACCAGCAAGTCTATGCCTTCAAGGCTCGATCAGATACAGAGAGATATGCTTGAAGTTTGTCCATACAGGCGATATGTCCATGAGTAAGATGATGGAGATTGTTGCCCGATACGCCAACGGCAAAGAGGAAGACCGCATCAGTAGCGGTAAAGGGAAAGCAGTCAACAACAATACCAGCAGTAATTCCAATCAGAAGCAGAAGCGCAAGGCTGATGGTTCCACTCCAGTAGAAGCAGCCACCCTGGCGGCACAAGGAAAATACAAGGGAAAGTCCAAAGGACAATTCCGCCCCAAGAAGTCCAAGGGTTAGTCAGATGTTCTAGACCAGCCATGTGTACTCCACATGAAGAAAGACGAAGAAGGCAATAGTTTAAAGAGGATCACTCAAGTGGAAAAGATCCTGAAAAGGAAAACGACGAAGAAAAAGATGATTTCCCTGAAGATTTTTGTTGACGTAGAGAGTAGAAGTCGACTAAAGGTCATCAATAGAGAAGTGAACATGGTAGTACCCTCCACCACCACATACCTGAAGTGGTCGCAGACCCCCATCACATTTGATCAGTCAGATCACCCCGCTCTTGTCCCTACCCTAGCTCGACAGGCTTTGGTGGTCGATCCAGTTCTGGAGGGTGATCGGCTTCGTAATGTCCTGATGGATGGAGGAAGCGGACTGAATATCCTATATGCAGAAACTCTCAAGGGAATGGGCATTCCGATCTATCGACTCAGCGAGAGCACCATGTCGTTCCATGGAGTCATCCCTGGAAAGAAGGCCAAGTCACTCGGCCAGATTGCATTCGATGTTCTTTTCATCTTCAATAAGAACTTTTGCAAAGAGAAGCTGACGTTCGTGGTGGTGGACTTCCAAAGTGCATATCATGCCATTCTGGGTCGTCCTTGTTATGCTCGTTTCATGGCCCGACCATGTTACATGTATCTGAAGATGAAGATGCCAGGACCCAAAGGAATCATCACTGTCTCGGGCAATCGGTAGAGAGCTGAAGAGTGCTTGCAACAAGGCTCAAAAATTTCACATCAACAGATCGCTGTGGTCGAAATGGAAGAGTATCGGAAGAAGGCCAACCCTGCTGGCCTGATGCGCTCCAAGAAGCCCGCTTCTGAGTCCACCCGACGAGGTCAAACCAGTGAACATCCACCCGACGGATTCCAATGCTGCTCCGAACAACATATCCACAACACTCGACAACAAATAGGAAGCCAAGCTCACCCAGTTCCTCCGTAAGAACTGGGACATCTTTGCATGGAAGCCTGCTGACATGTTGGGTGTTCCCAGGGAGCTAGCTGAGCACCGCTTGAGATTGGATCCGAAGGCAAGGCCTGTCAAGGAGCGTTTGTGATAGTTTGTAATGGAGAAGAGAAAAGCAATCGTCAAAGAGGTGGCACGACTCTTGGAAGCCAAATTCATTCGCGAGGTCTACCACTTCGAGTGGCTCGCGAATGTCGTCATGGTTCGGAAGAAGGACAAATCCCTTCGCATGTGTATGAACTTCAAAAACATTAAAAAGGTCTGCCCGAAAGAGCAATTACCGCTCCCCTGCATTTATCAGATTGTCGATTCAACTACAGGGTGCGAGCGTTTTTCTTTTCTGATGCATATTCTGGCTACCATCAGATCCGTTTGTTTGGTCCAGACGAAATAAAAACGGCCTTCATCACCCCTTTCTGGTGTTTCTGTTATATCACCATGCCTTTTGGTCTGAAGAATGCCGGTGCAACTTTCATGAGTATGATCCAGAAGTGCCTGCTCGACCAGATCAGTAGGAACGTTGAAGCATACATGGATGATATTGTGGTCAAGTCACACAAAGATTCTGACCTGTTGACTGACCTAGCACAGACATTCGCCAATTTCAGGAAGTATGCCATCAAGCTAAATCCAGCTAAGTGAACTTTGGGAGTCCCTGGCGGCAAGTTACTCGATTTTCTCGTTTTTGTACGGGGAATCGACGTTAACCCCGAAAAGATAGGCGCCACCGTCCGGATGCAAAGCCCAGTGCAGGTGCACGATGTACAGAAGCTCACATGTTGTCTGGCAGCATTGAGTCGGTTCATCTCTCGTCTCAGTGAGAAGGCACTGCATTTATACCGACTGATGGAAAAATAAGATGTGTTCGACTGGAATGACGAAGAAGAAGTAGCGTTTGTAGAGCTCAAAGCCCTGATTTCCACCCAGTCGGTGCTTGCTGCTCCGCATAGCAAATAACCACTACTCTTATACATCACAGACACCAATGAGGTCGTCAACAAGGTTCTGACTGTCGAGAGAGAAGAAGAAGGCAAAGCCTACAAGGTCCAACGCCCAGTTTATTACATTTCTAAGTATTGACTCTTTTGAAGCAAAGGTGTCCCCATTACCCGAAGCTTCTTTATGGAATATACTTGTCAGCAAAGAAGGTGGTGCATTACTTTCAAGATCACTCTATATTAGTCGTGAGTGATGCCCCACTATTATAGATTCGTCACAATCGAGGTGCAACAGGTTGAGTGGCTAAATGGGCCATGGAGATGCTATATTTGGACATGAAATTTGATGCACAGAAAGCCATCAAGTCTCAAGCACTTGCTGATTTTATGGCCGAGTGGGTGGAACAACAACAGCCAGCTCAGATTCACTCGGCACACTGGAGTGTGTTCTTCGATGGCTCCAAAATGTTAAATTGGTACGGTGATGGTGTGGTGTTGGTGTCTCGGAAAGGCGACAAGCTTAATTATGTCCTCCAGATTCACTTCGATTCCTCCAACAATGAAGCTGAGTATGAAGCTATCCTCTATGGGTTGCGTATGGCCATTTCACTCGGCGTCCGACGCTTGATGGTTTACGGTGACTCAGATTTGGTGGTCAATGAGGTGATGAAGGAATGGGATGTCAGGAACACCGCCATGACTGGATACCGCAATGCAGTAAGGAAACTTGAAAAGAAGTTTGAAGGTCTGGAGCTCCACCATGTTCCCGGCTGAAAAACCAAGCAGCTGAAGAATTGGCCAAGTTTGGATCCACTCGGAAACCTATCCCCGGCAATGTGTTCCTGGAGCATTTGCATACTCCTTCAGTGCAAGAGGATCCTTTCACTAAAGCGCCCCCACAACCAGTGAGCACCTCAAATCTAACTGAGATTGACGTCCCAACAGTGGTTCATCTAGTTATGGAAATCTTGGTAATGACACCCGAGTGGACGGAACCGTACATCACATACATCCTAGGAAGCGAACTCCCTGAAGATTAAGCCGAAGCCAGGCAGATTGTCCGAAGATCAAAAGCTTTTACGGTGATGGGTGATCAGCTGTACAGAGAAAGTGCTACTCGCGTAGCTCAACGGTGCATCTCCCCTGAAGAAGACCAACTGATCCTGGAAGAAATCCACTCGAGGACATATTGTCATCATGCCTCTAGTACTATTGTTGCCAAAGCATATCGAGCTGGGTTCTTCTGGCCACGTGCCCATGAAATGGCCAAAGATATACTTGATCAATGCGAGGGTTGCCAATTCTATCCTAATCTGTACCACAAGCCTGCGTTTGCCTTGAATAATATTTCACTCGTCTAGCCATTTGTTGTTTGCGGTCTGGATATGGTCCGCCCTTTCCGAACAGGTCAGAGTGGATTCACACACTTTCTTGTTGCAGTCGACAAGTTTACCAAATGGATTGAAGCCAAGCCACTAAGGTAGCTGGACTTTCGCACCACCATCAAGTTCATGAGAGACATAACATTTTGGTATGGAGTTCCTCGCAATATCATAATAGACAATGGCTCCAACTTCGATTTAGAAGAGTTCAAGCGTTTTGCTCTGCTAAAGGCACTCGGATGGATTATGCGTCCGATGCACACCCGCAGACAAATGGACAAGCTGAGCGGGTAAACGGCCTTATCCTTCAAGGGCTGAAACCGTGACTCATGCGGGACCTGCAACATGAAGATGGAACCTGGGTAACTGAACTGCCATTTGTCTTATGGGGCTTGAGAACAACCCCTAACCGGTTGACTGGACGCACAACCTTCTTCCTGGTGTATGGAGCTAAAGCTGTCCTGCCGAGTGATATCCTTCACAACTCCCCTCGTGTGAATTTGTACTCAGAAGCTGAAATTGAACAGGTGTGGCAAGATGTAGTGGATCTCTTGGAGGAAGAGCGCGAGATGGCCTTGATTCGGTCGACGCATATCAACAGGATCTTCATCGGTTCCATGCGAGGCACGTCAGGAATCAGGCACAAAGGCAATCTGGTGCTCCGAGTGGATCAACAAAGACCTCACAATTTAGCCCGTACGTGGGAGGGACCATTCGTCATCCCCAAGGTACTGAATAACAGAGCGTGTCATCTCTACAACCTCAAGAAGAGGGCCAACGAACCCCGATCTTGGAATGCAGACCTGCTTTGACGTTTTTACGGTTGACAAATGGTCGGAGCGATGTAATAAGAGAGTTTACAGAACAATATTGTTTGCCAAAGTCATAACTTCTTCAATTTGTTTTGATTCTGATCGAGCAGCTTCTCACTCACAACATATTCCGAGTGTAGATAAATCCTCTCACTCGAGGAGCGAAGCTGCGAACATGTTTCGCCTAAGTTAAAAAACCATTCCGAGTGAATAACAAACTATTCACTCGGACGCTTAGCTGTGAACCAGTTTTCTCCTAAGTACAAAAAATACTCCGAGTGAACAACAATCCTCTCACTCGGGGGCTTAGCTGCGAACATGTTTCCCCTAAGTTACAAAAACCCTTCCGAGTGAAAAACAAACTATTCACTCGGACGCTTAGCTGTGAACCAGTTTTTGCCTAAGTAGAAAACGTACTCCGATTGAAGAGCAATCCTCTCACTCGGGGGCTTAGTTGCGAACATGTTCCGCCTAAGTTAAAAAAAACCTTCCGAGTGAATAACAAACTATTCACTCGGACGCTTAGCTGCGAACTAGTTCTCGCCTAAGTACAAAACATACTATGAGTGAAGAGAAATCCTCTCACTCGGGGAGCTTAGCTGCGAACATGTTTCACCTCAGTAAAAAAACCATCCGAGTGAATAACAAACTATTCACTCTGACGCTTAGCTGCGAACCAGTTTTCGCCTAAGTACAAAACGTACTCCGATTGAATAGCAATCCTCTCAATCGGGGGCTTAGCTGCGAACATGTTTCACTTAAGTTAAAAAACCCTTCCAAGTGAATAACAAACTATTCACTCGGACGCTTAGCTGCGAACCAGTTTTTGCCTAAGTACAAAACGTACTCCGAGTGAAGAGCAATCCTCTCACTCGGGGGCTTAGTTGCGAACCAGTTTTTGCCTAAGTACAAAAAATTCTCCAAGTGAAGAGCAATCCTCTCACTCGGGGGCTTAGCTGTGAACATGCTTCACCTAAGTTAAAACACTCTTCCGAGTGAATAACAAACTATTCACTCGGATGCTTAGCTGCGAACCAGTTTTTGCCTAAGTGCAAAACGTACTCCGAGTGAAGAGCAATCCTCTCACTCGGGGGCTTAGCCGCAAACACGCTTCGCCTAAGTTAAAAAACCTTTTCGGGTGAATATCAAACTATTTACTCGGACGCTTAGCTACGAACCAGTTTTCGCCAAAGTATAAAACATACTCCGAGTGAAAGGCAATCCTTTCAGCCGCGGGCTTAGCCGCGAATAAACCGCCTAAGTTAAAAAAAACTTTTCCAAATGAATAGCAACCTATTCACTAGAGAAATTTAGAAATCAAGAAAATCTCAAATGCAGATAAATTCAAAAGGATTCAATATAGATCAAAGTTATCCGTCCAGACGGAAAGTGCTCAGGTTCCACACCCGAACGAAGTTTTAATGATACATAAAACACTTGCCATACCGAGACGAATCAAAGTTTTTGGCAGGGACGGTAATTTCATCTCTAGGCTCCCCGGGACTTGCAGGATCAACGAATGTATCAATTTCGATTCCAACAACAATGCGAGTTGATGCGCTGATGAAGGTCTCCACAATTTTTTTGAACCGGAGCTTCTTCGTGTTCGCCACCTTGAGTGCCTTCATCTTGTATTCTCTTGCTTCCTTACAATGAACCCTGACGAGTGAGACGGTGACATCATGTAACGTCCAGGATGCGATTCTATCCTTATTTTGGCATGAGGGCCTCGACAGGGATAAAAGCGCATCTAGTCGTTTTGCAAGAATGGATATAGTTACAAGTACATGTACTGAAAAGATGAGTATACGGAATTGGTTTACACTCGCCACAAGCTACATCAGAGTCACAACAATACAATACATACAGTCATCATGAAGAAGAGCAGGGTCCGACTATGGACGCAAACAAACAATAAAATAATGACGTCCATCCTTGCTATCCCAAGCTGCCAGCATGGAACCCATCCTAGATCGACGAAGAAGATGAAGAAACTCCAAATAGAACAATCATCGTGCTCACGTCAAAGTATTTCTTTACCTGTACCTGCAACTGGTGTTGTAGGAATTTGTGAGCCACAGGGGACTTAGCAATCTCATTTCCAAAGGTATCAAGACTAGCAAGGCTTAATAGGTGAGGTATGGTTAAGTGGTGAGGCTGCAGCAAGCGACTAACCATTTATGTGAGGTGGCTAACTTACGAGTACAAGAATAAGAGGGGAAGGATCCACGCATATCGGGCAGGAACTACCGATGATCAAATGAATAATCTTGAACACCTACTTACGGCATACATAACCCCACCGTATCCTCGATCGGAGAAGGAGCTCACGAATGAGACAGACACGGTTACACACTCAGTTGACATGTTTTAATTAAGTTTACTTCAAGTTATCTAGAACCGGATGTTAAACAAAGTATCCACGTTGCCACATAACCGCGGGCACGGCTTTCCGAAAGATTTAACCCTGCAGGTGTGCTCCAACTAGTCCATCACAAATTACCACAAGCCGCATAGAAAGCCTCAATCACGAAACTCGTGACTTCGTTGGATTCCTTAGTGGAAAACCTCAACTCTGAGAAATCCCAAAGCATCACCGGAATCCCGATGCACAAGATATTCCGTCAAAGATAAAACTAATCCAGCAAGGCCGCCCGACGTGTCGACAAACCCGATAGGAGCCGCGTATCTCGTTCTCAGGACACGACCGGATAAGTAGTACGTACGATGGCCAGATAGACATCCCCCGAGTTTCCCCGGGTGGCCCCGCAAGTGGCTCTGCTTTGGACCAACACTCATGAGGAGCACTGGCACGGGGGTTGATTAAATTATCCACGGGGTGATCAAATCCAATGTGGTTCATTAGTAGGCAAATATCGTACCAAAATTGGGCCCTGCCAGACCAGTTTTAATCTAAGACCAATTATCAAGGGGGTACCCATTACAACCCCGATCGTGTTAGGAGTGCTCAATTATGGAATATAACAGCAGTAGCCGAAACTAAGAAAGAAAAGGTGGAACAAAACACACGGCTAGAAGGCCGAACCTTCTACCTTTTACCAAGTATATAGGTGCATTAAATTAAATAAAATAAATATGGTGATATAGTGAAGAACCCATGTTATCACATGGAAGCAACTACACCTGCAACTAGCAACGCTAACACATGGTTAAGCAAGCAGTAACATAGCCAATCAGTGGTTTACTAGGTTGTGAATAGGTTGAAGGTTTTCATGGCAATGTTGAGAGGCTGATATTTAACATGTGGTAGGCAGCGCGACATAACGAAAGAAACGAAACAACTAGCATGGCAATGATAGTAATGGTATCTAGGGAAATGATCATCTTTCCTGAGACCCTGCTTGGAAGAAGAACGACTCCGTGAAGGAGACGAACCGACGTAGTCGAATGGATCCTCACATCCGAAGCAGTCGGAAATCTATCGAGACGAAGCAAACCGTAAACAAGAATCAACACGCAATATCACCACAACACAAGCACGATAATATGCATACCCTAATATGATGCATGTCGAGTTCAATTATGCAAGGCATGGCATGGAAATTCACATCACGTAGACACTACATGTTAAGTGAAGCTCGATATCAAACGAGTTGCGTATCGACTAAACTCCACGTTTAATTATTTAGTTCACTCCCATTTATTTACACGGCAGTATTAAATGTTGTTACACATGATAAGAGGTGAAGCAGGTGATTCCTCATATCATCCTAGTCGGTTAACACGGGGAACATTGAACAGATCTACGGTAACAAGAAACATGCAACACAGGAAACTATGCCATGAATGCGACATGAATGTGAGTTCATAACAACACTGGCAACATGAATACGAAGGATGTGTCAGCATGGAGAATTAAAGGGAACCATGGTGGCAAAACGGAAACGATGCCACGGCAACGTTCCGGTCCCGATAACTCGAGGAGATACCGGTGCCAACGAATAGGGGGCGTGTGCATGTCATGCCAAAGAATGATGGGGTGATCCCGATTACCGGGTTCCCTTGTGTCGGGGGCACAACAAAAGAGGGACAACGTGCAACGGGCAACATATAAGGCGCAAGCATATGGTTCAACTTGTAGATCACATGCATAGGGTCCAGAGGCATCGTCCCAACGGTATACCTTTGAAGCGTGCATATCGGAGTGGTTCGAGTCGATGCGGTGTAGGTGAACGTAGGTCATCGTGGACGTCGTGGAACTAGTGGTAGTCGCGATCTTGTCGACAGTAGTCGTCCACTTGGCATAGTGGTACACGAGTCTTCAGCGACGGTAGAAGAGGCACATGGTCAACTCGCACTTGCATGATCCAATATGACTGGCACAAAATACCACAACTACGCATCCAAATGATCAATCCCAACCAGTATCATCTCAAAGTAGTAAGGCGGCACGGCAACGGTCGGCGACAACAACTGCATGCAGCGGACGCAAAAGTAGGCAACAACAGCAGCAGGCAATAGCAACACCAGGCGGCAGAAGCAGCAAGGAGGCGCGTGCGCGGACGAAGCAAAGGGGTTCACAGAGGGAGGGCTGACATGAGGCGCTACCAGTGCTCCGCTTCAGGGGCAGCAACGCGTGCGGGCGGCTCCGACGAGGGGCCGTGGCGGTAGGAGCGCTCATGGGAGAGGCCAGGCAACAGTCAGCGGCGACGGAGCAGATCCATGGCGCGGGAGGGCTCCGCGCCTGCTCCGGCAGGGCGAGGCGAACCTTCGGCAGCGCAGGCGGAGAGAGCTCCGGCACAGGGCCTCAGGTGAGTGCGCGGGGAAGGCCGACATAGGGGGTCGTGCTGGAGGAGCTTTGACAGGAGGTGACCTCGAGCCCAGCGGCGGAGCCTGGGCGTGATGGGCCATCTGCTGCAGATGCGCGACGCAACAAGGGAGTCGTCGGAGTCGAGCGGCAACAAAGAGAGCTCGAGTTGGAGGGAGGAGGGAGATGTATCGAGGGAGAGCGAGGGGATCGAAGGAAGAGGCTGCGCAGGGGGCTTGAGATGGGATCCTCCCTGGCACGAGGAGGATTGGCCAGGGCGGATCGAGGCCATGCCTCAATCCCTCGTCAGGTGGCGGCGGGTTAGGGAACGAGAGGGAGAGTGTGTGGAGATCGAGCGAGAAAAGTGATGCGGATCGGGCAGAGCTCCCTTAGGCCGGCTCGCTACACGTCGGGCTCGGCTAGTCTCTCTCTCTTTAAAAAAAATAAAAGTCTACAGAAGAAAAAATAATAAGAATAATATGATTTAAAAAATAACGCAAGAGGAAAAAGAAAAGGAAATAAACAAAATAAAAAATACTTTTGGGCCTCTTAAAACATGCTCCAATTTATAAAAATAGATTGGGCAATTTTTGAAGAATAAAAAAAACTTTTTACATAAAATTAGGCACTGGTTTTTAAATGAACAAAAGGACAAAATATAAAGTTAAAACCATAGGGTTGCCCCATAAATAATAGGAATATGTTTTTGAATAAGGGGAACATTTTTATTTTGGCAAAACCAGAAACTCGAATTGCCTCAAAAGAATTAGAAGAGGAGAGAAGAGTTTCCTATTGCACTAAACACTTTGAAAGCACTTGAAGCACTCACAACTCAAAACACACACATGCAAAAGATGATGCAAGATGCCATGAAGCACACAATGATGACGCAATTGGGATCAACCACGAACTCATAACCATCACAAAGTTTCCGAACAAGGAAAGAATAACAAAAGGACAAAGAATTGCTTTGGGGCTGTTACAACTCTCGTGCACTAACAAGAGATCTCACCCCGAGATCTAAGAATGAAGAGGGGAAGAGGATGAGAAAGAGAAAAAAGTAATGCTTAGTTGCTTCTATGAAAAACGAGTGAAACAAACGATCCTTGAAGGTTGCAAAAAGATGAGGAATGATATGAGAAACAAACGAGAATTCACAGAAAATTTCGGCAGCACTTCGGTAGGAAATTTATGATTTTTTTTATAGGATGGAAAAATGTTGACATGATTCACAACAAATCAACTAAATTGATAAGCAAGGAAAGAGTATAATCTTGACAACCCGAAATGATTGATATACAAAAAGGAGCAACATCATAATGCCTCCGGAATAAGAATATAAACTAGGTCATTGGAAGAAAGAATTGAACGGAGTTGTTAGCAAACCGACAACTGGAAGAACAAGCTTGTAGAGGACTTATCAAAATAATCCCAGAATATGAGGTGATCAGCCAATGACAAAACAAAGATTGCCTCGGAGGAACAAGATATGCAAAACACCTTACACCAAGAGGATACATTGAGAACTTGGATCAAGTATAATCACCATAACAGCAACAAACCTTAGGAAAAGCTTTAGGTGAAATCTAATCCAAGATAACTTCAATGAAGAATCATGGCTTGAAAATATCTCATGATCAAAGAATTGGTGGATTTAAATATATCATTCTTGAAACAAATTCCCTTCGAGACTCCTCCACTAACAAGAATTCTATAACACCACCTCAAGAGCAAAAGGAGGAAGAATTGCACTTTGAAACACAAGACAATGAGTACTTGAGGCTGTCCAACAAGAATCTTTAAGAACACATTGAAAATGAATGAAATCTTGAAGAACCACCATGACAAACCTCCTTCTACAAAGAATGATGCAAATATATGAAGAATGAAAAGAATAAGATTTAGGCCCTCCATGACTTAGATGAAGCTTCACAAAGAGATACTTGAGAAAACCTTGGAACTCTGGGAAAAGAAAATATGAAGGACTTGGGATAAAGAATTGATATTATGAAACACTCCGGGAGAAGAATTGGAATCAACTTGATGAAAAAGAATAAGAATTATGCTGTGCTCATCCTTCATCAAGTGAAATTGATGACAAGCAACGGATTTACATACCACTTATTCTTCTTGAGAAGATAGAAGAGACATAGATAGAGCACAAACTTGAAAAATTCTTGGAAGAAGCACCTGTAAAATTCAGAATTAAATGAGGACACCAAGAATGAATGAAGAAACATGAGAATGAAGAAATCATGAGCCACCTAAGAGAAACCATCAACAAGGCACCAGAATAATTGAGATACAAATGAAGGGACACAGTTGAGAAGAATTTGAGAATGAAAACTGAACGCTTAGAACGAAGAAGTCTTCTGAAATGATGACCTTCGGAGGATCGAGAAATGAAATCAACTCAGAAATGCACCGGATAGATATGGAAGGAATTACTCATGATTGACAACAATTAAGAAGATAACACAAAGCTGAGATGACAATATTCGAAAAAAATGGACAAGATTTGAGAGAAACACTCCTTCAATCTTCAAATGAGAGAATGATGAGAAGAACACGACCAAGAATTACTGAGACACTCCGTAATGATGAAGACTGAATGGTTGAGCCAATGATGAAAATAAATTTGAAGCGATCTTGGCGAAGGAATATGACTGATGGAATTCATGCTTACATCACACTTGAAAAGATTTAAAGATCTCCGAAAAAATTAGAAGAGCCAGGAAAGATCCTGGGAAAGAACCTGTGGGTTATGGGCCCACTCAAAAGAAACACCGTTGAACAGATTGAATAGAAAGAGAGTTTGCACCGGTATAAATGAAAACTTGACGAGGCTGAGCAACTTGAAATAACTGAAAGGATTGAAAACAAGAACTTCTGAAATATCTTCAACACACCGGATAGAATAGAGAGATGAAAAACAAAAGACATGATATGAATTACCAACATGGGAAAGAATTTAAAGGGGGGAAAGGATATGATGAACACGAATAACTTGAATTGAATCCACCGGGTAAGAAAACAACATGAAGAAATGATGAACACGAACTCCTAAGAATCTTCACAACGAATCACCGGATACGACACAAAAGAGAAGATAGCAGAAGCAAAATGAAAGAAATGCACTTGGATGATAAATGAATCACTTAAGAAAAGGATGAGAGGGTGGGGAAAAACAAAAACAACTTGGAACAGATGAGATGGACTCCGGAAAGAAAAGAGAGTTGATCTTGCAAATATTGGAGAGGATTGAATAACTTGAAGAGAAGCGCACCGGTTGAAAAGAATTAACATGACGACTCCGGTTGAGAGAATTGATAAGATAATTGATTGAGAAAAAGGATTAGAACTCTCATATGAATATGAGAACACTCCTTAGGAAAGATCTGAAATCACCACTTGACATTGAAGCAACTCGAATTACCATACTCCAATAATACAAAGGATGAGGCTTACGAAACAAGCCAGAACAAATTCATGAGAGAGATTTCGTCCGATATTTTCGTGGATGAGGCTCGCACGGGCTCTATCCTATAGTAGCCATCATGTGCAAGGCAGTGTGCACGACATACGAAGCGTCCCCGAGTCGTAGCAAGTTACAAGGACTCTTTAAGACACAACGAGAACCACTCTTAAACGACCATGAACAAACAAATCCACTGGATGTCGAACCCCAACCGATGAACATGCATCTGTTGGAAGATTGTCCTACAATTAACTACTTGAATTCCCACCTAAGAACTCCCGAAATTTCTGTTCATGCAATCAGGTCCACGAATAAGAGGAGAAATTTATCAATCAACTCCTAGCATCTAACCCGTCCAGTGTCTCGCATCCGTCAACACATAACCAGAATTTCGGAACGTCATCTATCTCAGACACTCGTCATCACAGCGAAACTAAGAATGGCGATACATCTGGACCTATATGCACCAGTACTGGGGAACCCGGACTCCTCTCGCCACTACTAGTATTGAAGCAATTTTGAACATCCTTCGTCCTAAGATACTAAGAAATCTAAATGATAATGATGTGCTCAAGAAGCCCATGGAGCTCAACTCCCCGAGAGAAATCAAATCATACAGGAGGCACCAAGACAGAACTACGTCACATAGACATCATATAGATTCCAAAAATATCCGTGTGATCTTAAAATATTTTTAGTGAGAAGAGAGAAGAATTAAATTATCACGTCAAGATTCCTCACTAGAGCATAGAAGAGGAGAAAAAAGAATCCAACTCTCCGATATATAACTAGACTGAAAGCAGGTTTTCACTAGATTCAACTCGGCCAAGTTTGATCAATCAAGGGGGCTCCTAGGTCGGTAAGGCTCTGATACCAACATGTAACGTCCAAGATGCGATCCTATCCGTATTTTGGCACGAGGGCCTCTACAGGGATAGAAGCGCATCTCGTCGGTTTGCAGGAATGGATATTGTTACAAGTACATGTCCTGAAAAGATGAGTATATGGAATTGGCTTACACTCGCCACAAGCTACATCAGAGTCGCAACAATGCAATACATACAGTCATCATGAAGAAGAGCAGGGTCCGACTACGGACGAAAACAAACGATAAAAGAACGACGTCCATCCTTACTATTCCAGGCTGCCGGCCTGGAACCCATCCTAGATCGACGACGAAGAAGAAGAAACTCCAAATAGAACAATCATCAAGCTCACATCAAAGTATTTCTTTACCTGTACCTGCAACTGGTGTTGTAGTAATCTGTGAGCCACAGGGTACTCAGCAATCTCATTTCATAAGGTATCAAGAATAGCAAAGCTTAATAGGTGTGGTATGGTTATGTGGTGAGGCTGCAGCAAGCGACTAAGCATTTATGTGAGGTGGCTAACTTATGAGTACAAGAATAAGAGGGGAAAGATCTACGCATATCGGGCCTGAACTACTGATGATCAAATGAATGATCCTGAACACCTACTTACATCAGACATAACCCCACCGTGTCCTCGATCGAAGCAGGAGCTCACGAAAGAGATAGTCACGGTTACGCACTCAGTTGGTAAGTTTTAATTAATTCTACTTCACGTTATCTATAACCGGATGTTAAACAAAGTTTCCACGTTACCACATAACCGAGGGCACTTCCGAATAATTTAACCCAGCAGGGGTGCTCCAACTAGTCCATCACAAATTACCACAAGCCGCACAGAAAGCCTCGATCATGAAACTCGTGACTTCATCAGATTCCTTAGTGGAAAACCTCAACTCTGAGAAATCCCAAAGCATCACTGGAATCCCAATGCACAAGATATTCCGTCAAAGATAAAACTAATCCAGCAAGGCCGCCCGACGTGTCGACGAACCCGATAGGAGCCGCGTATCTCGTTCTCAGGACACAACCGGATGAGCAGTATGTATAGTGGCCGGATAGACATCCCCCGAGTTGCCCCGGGTGGCCCCGCAAGTGTCTCTGTTTTGGACCAACACACATGAGGAGCAATGGCCCGGGGGTTGATTAAATTATCTACAGGGTGATCAAACCCTATGCGGTTCATTAGTTAATTAGGCAAATATAATACCAAAGTTGGGCCCTCCCAGACCAGTGTTAATCTAAGACGAATTATCAAGGGGGTCCCCATAACAACCCCGATTGTGTTAGGAGCGCTCAATTATGGAATATAACACCAGTAGCCAAAACTAAGGGGGCAAAGCTGGAACAAAACACCACGCTACAAGGCCGAGCCTTCCACCTTTTAGCAAGTATATAGGCGCAGTAAATGAAATAGCATTAATATGGTGATATAACAAAGAACCCATGTTATCACATCGAAGCAACTGCACGTGCAACTAGCAATGCTAACTAATGGTTAAGCAAGAAGTAACATAGCCAATCAGTGGTTTGCTAGGTTGTGAACAGGTTGAAGGTTTTCATGGCAATGTTGAGAGGCTGATATTTAACATGTGGTAGGCAGGGCGACATAACGAAAGAACCAAAACAACTAGCATGGCAATGCTCGTAATGGTATCTAGGGAAATGATCATCTTGCTTGAGACCCCGCTTGGAAGAAGAACGTCTCCGTGAAGCACACAAATAGACGTAGTCGAACGGATCCTCACATCCGAAGCGGTCGAAACTCTATCGAGACGAAGCAAACCGGACACAAGAATCAACACGCAATATCACCACATCACAAGCACGATAAGATGCACAACCTAATATGATGCATGTCCAGTTCAATTATGCAAGGCATGTAATGGCAATTCACATCACGCAAACACTACACGTTAAGTGAAGCTCGATATGAAACGAGTTGCATATCAATGAAACTCCACGTTTAATTATTTAGTTCACTCCCGTTTATTTACACGACAATATTAAATGTTGTTACACATGGCAAGAGGTGAAGCAGGTGATTCTTCATGTCATCCTAGTCAGTTAACACGCGGAACATTGAACAGAGCTACGGTAACAAGAAACATGCAACACAAGAAATTATGCCATGAATGCGACATGCACGCGAGTTCATAACAACACTCGCAAGGACAATATGAAGCATGTGTCGCCATGGCGAACAGAAGGGAACCATGGCAGCAAAACGGAAACGATGCCACGGCAACGTTCCGGTCCTGATAACTTGAGGAGCTATCGGTGCCAACCAATAGGGGGTGCGTGCGTGTCATTCCAAAGAATGATGGGGTGATCCCGATTACCGGGTTTCCATGTGTTGGGGGCATAGCAAAAGAGGGACAACATGCAACGGGCAACATATAAGGCGCAAGCATACGGTTCAACTCGTACATCAAATGCATACGGTCCACGGGATCATCCGAACGGTATACCTTCGAAGTGTGCATATCGGAGCGATTCGAGTCGATGCGGTGTAGGTGAACATAGGTCATCGTGGACGTAGTGGAAGTAGTGGTACTCGCGATCTTGTCGACGGTAGTCGTCCACTTGGCGTAGCGGTACATGGGTCTTCGGCGAGGGTAGCAGAGGCACATGGTCAACTCGCACTTGCATGATCCAATCTGACTAGCACAAAATACCACAACTACGCATCCAAATGACCAACCCCAACCAGTATCATCTCAAAGCAGCAAGGAGGCATGGCAACGGTCAGCGGCAACAACTGCATGCAGCGGATGCAACAGTGGACAACAACAGTAGCATGCAACAGCAACAGCAAGCGGCAGAAGCAGCAAGCAGGCGCTCACGCAAAGGAAGCAAAGGGGCTCGCAGAGGGAGGGATGGCACGAGGCGCTGCTAGCGCGGGGCTTCAGGGGTAGCGACGCGCGCGGGCGGCTCTGATGTGGGACGGAGGTGGCAGGAGCGCTCATGGGCGAGGCGAGGCAACAATCAACGGCGACGGAGGAGCTCCATGGGGCGGCAGGGCGGCGCGCGGCTCAGGCAGGACGAGGCGAACCTCCGGAGGCGCGGGAGGAGGGAGCTCCGGTAGAGGGCCTCAGGTGGTTGTGCGAGGAAGATCAATAGAGGGGGCACACTGGAGGAGCTTCGAAAGGAGGAGACCTGGAGCCCGGTGGCGGAGCCTGGGCGCGATGCGGCGGCTGCTGCAGATGCACGGTGCGACGAGGGAGGCGTCAGGGCTGAGCAGAAGCAGAGAGAGCTCGGGCTGGCGGGAGGAGGAAGATGGGATCGAGGGAGAGAGAGGGGATCGAAGGAAGAGGTTGCACAGGGGGGTGAGATGGGCTCCTCCCTAGCGCGAGGAGGATTGGCCAGGGCGGATCGAGGCCACGCCTCAATCCCTCATCAGTTGGTGGCGGGGTAGGGAACAAGAGGGATACAGTGGGGAGATCGAGCGAGAGAAGAGATGGGGATCGGGCAGAGCTGCTCGTGTCGCTAGGGCTAGCAACAAGAGGAGGGCCTTGGGCCTGCTTGCTACAGGCCGGGCTAGACTGGTCTCTCTCTCTTAAAAAAAATCTATGCGAGAAAAAAACAATAAGCTGATTAAAAAATATCGCCAGAGGCAAAAGAAAAGGAAATAAAAAAAATACTTTTGGGCCTCTTAAAAAATGCTCCAATTTATAAAAATAGATTTGGAAATTTTTTAAGAATAAAAAAGAACTTTTTATATAAAATTAGGTGCTTGTTTTTAAATAAAACAAAAGGAAGAAATATAAAGTTAAAACGAGAGGGTTTCCCCACAAATCATAGGAATATTTTTTAGAATAGGGGGAACATTTTTATTTAGGCAAAACCGGAAACTGGAATTGCCTCAAAAGAATTAGAAGAGGAGAGAAGAGTTTCCTATTGCACTGAAGACTTTGAAAGCACGTGAAGCACTCACAACTCAAAACACCCACAGGCAAAATATGATGCAAGATGCCATAATGCACACCAAATGATGACACAATTGGGATCAACCACGAACTCATAACCATCACAAAGTTGCCAAACAATGAAAGAATAACAAAAGGGGGAAGAATTGCATTGGGGTTGTTACACATCAGCTCCACACCTCTCAGCAGACTTCTTCCACACCTACCCCCTGTCTGCAATCTGACCCACGCGGATCATCACAGCTTCTAGATCAATCTGGAAGGTGTCTTTAGGACACAATTGCTTATCAATTCTCCCCAAAGAAGCTCACAGCCGAGCAATATATCCCTGAACCTTTAGGTGGCGAGAGTTGAGGCGGAATATATCTACTACCATAGCGTCAGGAACAAGCATCTTGATGGGGTCCAGATGCGGCTCCACCTCGAAAGTCTACTTCTCGAAGTCCGGGCAGAATTATGTTCGAGAGGAAAAACAAAGAATTAGTCACAATTCATTCGGCGAGGTTCGTAAATATTCACTCGGTGAGGGAAACATACCAATAAGCGTCGCAAGCATCTTGGTCAGGAAGTCCTTCACAAACTTTTCCATGGTGTTTCCCCGCTTCACCATGGACTCAACCTTATTTCCCATTCAAGTCTTTCTTTCTTCAATTTAGCGTTTTCATCTACCAACTTACCAAAGTCCGCGAGCTTCTTCTCCTCAACTTTGGACCTTTCCTTAAGCTCTGCAAGGACTTTGTCCTTGTCTTCAAGCGTCTTCTTCAAAGCGTCATAATCCAGCTGCAGCTGGTTCTTTTCTGATTCCACGGTGGTGCACTTAGACCCAATCTCAAAAGCCTTCTAAAAAACATCAAGGGAATAATTCTGTCGACGCTAGTATTTTTCTACTTCTGAGTGGAGAAATACAGTTCAGTCGATGCTAGTATTTTTCTACTTCCGAGTGGAAAAATACACTTCATTCTACCAACTAGTGGCCCACCGCACACACCAAAGTTCTTCAGACTAATGCCCTTCGTAATTGATCAACATTAGTCTCGGGGACTAGACATAGTGGGTGCACTTAATGTGCCCCCACTGGATATGAAACCACTCGACCAGGTCTGTCCTGGCCGAGTAACCAAAAATAATTAGCGAGTGTTTTCCAATTAGACCCATACTAAGGCAAGCACTCGACAACGGTATCAAGGACTACACCCAGTGGGTGCACTCAGCGTATCCCCACTGGATACAAAGATACCCGGCCAGGTCCGACCTGGCCGAGTCAAAAAGGAGCATAACTCTTCAAATTAGACCCCTGCCGATGCAAGCATTCAACAACAGTCTCAGGGACTACACCCAGTGGGTTCAGTGAGCGTGCCCCAATGTATTAAAGACAAACTACCATACAGCGTACCCGAGTGGGTGTAAAAGCAATATTGGCAAGATACAATGGAAAGCAAGATTGGAAAGATTCAATCGGAAATTAACTTACAATTGCACTTACTCGGATGTTTGCTTGTAGCACCGAGCCGGCTTCATATGCCAACTTACTGGCCTCGAACGCCTCCTTAGTCTGTTGCATCATTAGTCCAGCTTGGATCATAGCCTCTATCGCGGCTCCAGTTTGATCCTATGGGACATGTTGCATAGAGTATGCAAGCGTCGAAGAAGTCAGTATTGCAACAATGGTAACACGAGTTACTGGAGGAGCGCAGCCGACACAGTTGTGACAATGGAAGATCCAGGGGAGGAGCTGTAACCATAGCAGCCGCACTGGTTGGAGGAACACTCGACACAGGCGTTGCAGGCATGGCTTGAGTCTGTTCTGCAGATGTATGTTGCGGCTCTTGTTCATCATCCAAGAAGATGATGTCCGAGGCTGTCAGTCAACAGTGGTGGTTAGATGAGTCGACAAATCCAATCCTGAAAACAGAATAAAGTAAATAGTTATCATATACCTGGTTGAGGAGCAGGCATATCCATGACATCCAAGTCCATGTGGTTTTCTTCGGCCTCGACACGCGTCGTCACCGAGGTAGCGGCACTGGCAAGAAAATTATACTCGGTCGTCAGAAACCCAGAAAGTCACAATGAAAAAATAAAGAGATGAATACTCACGCTGAAGCAACTGGCACGGGAATCCTCATACGGGGTAGAGCCTTCCGAGGTTTGGGCGCATCAGGCTTAGGCTGTTCAGCGGCCTTCTCCGCAGAGTCAGTCACAACAGCCCTGTCGTGCTTCACATTCCTGTTGCTAGATGACAAAGTCTTGCTCGGAGCAGCCGTTTGGTCGTGGCATTGCTTGGACTGCGGTTCGGGGTGTGGAGGAGACTGATTTTCTTCTTCACTGTCATCTGAGTCATCTTCACTCTTCACCCTTGCTCCCTGTTAGGTACATGAGAATGCAAGTTCGTCCACTCCTACAAGGAACAAAAGTAGCAAAATCAGTCGGTCAAATATTCAGTCACCCGATAGAGACATGAAAACAATCGGAAAGGACACAACATACGAGTTTCTGTGGTTTTTTGTCAAGAGAATAAGGTGCAACTTTCTTGGATCCAATGGTATTATCACAAGGTCCGGTGATTCTCTTGATCCACTAGGCTACAGTTTCTTCTGATACTTCCTCGAGATGTGACCGAGTGGAATCTCCAGGACCAGAGTAGTGCCACATGGCGTGGTCCCTTGCCTGAAGGGGCTGGATGCGCCGGCCAAGGAATGTCTCATGAAGATCCATTCCCGTCACTCCACTCTTGACCAAGTTGATCACCTCAGCTACCAACATCTCCACTTCATCATTCTCATCCTCGAATACATTTATCGATCTTGGGGCAGTCGGACGATCCAAGGTGAATGGAGGAAGGCCAGTCGACATGTTCGGAGATGCAACGTCATTGCAATAGAACCATGTTGACAGCCAATTACGAACCGATTCAGGAAGGGTCATTTGGGGATAAGTACTCCTTCCCCTCTTCTGGATCCCTAAACCACCGCATAATTGGATAACCTTGGTCCTACTGTCATTCGGGTTTCCTTTCTTTACTGTCTGGGATCGCACAGAGAATATGTGCTTGAACAGCCCTAGTGAGGAGGAGAGCCTAGGAAACACTCACACAGTGTGATAAATCCAGAGCAATATGAAACGGTGTTCGAATGGAGATGATGAAGTTGTGATCCGAAGTAATAGAGAAAGCCGAGAATAAAAGGGTGCGGAGGCAGAGAGAAACCTCGCTCGATGTGGGTCAGGAGAAGGACCCGTTCCCCCTACCAAGGCTGTGTTTCAAGCTCCCCCTCTGGCAACCTCCAAGATTTTTCGTCCGCCATCCCGTGCTCAACGAGCTCCAGGACGTCCTCCTTGTTCACGGTGGACGGGAGAAAATCCACCTGAATCCACCCTTTTCTTGAAGTCTTTGGTTTTCTTCAGCAATCGATACGGTAGGAGGGCCTTCTCGCCTAGATGAGATATTCGGCTCAGTGCCGCTATGCAGCCTGCGTGCTTTTGGATGTGATGTAGCTCTGTTGGTGTCTCGAGTTGTGCCAGTGCTTGTATTTTGGCCGGATTAGCTTCGATTCCTCTTTGTGACACCATCAATCCCAGGATTTTTCCTACGAGGACTCCAAAGATGCATTTATCCAGATTAAGCCGAATATTGTATACCCGTAAGTTGGCAAAGGCCTCCGTGAGGTCGTCCACCAACTAGTTGATGTGTTTGATTTTAACGACCACATCGTCCACATATGCCTCTAGCGTTTTTCTAATTTGTTTCCCCAAGCAGGTCTAAGTCATGCGCTGGTAAGTAGAGCGAGTATTTTTTAGCCCGAATGACATTGTGTTAAAGCATAATGACCCGTAGGGTGTTATAAAAGCAGTTGCTGCCTGATTGGATTCGTTCATCTTGATGTGATGGTATCCGGAATAGGCATCGAGGAAAGACAAGGAATCATGTCCAGCTGCAGTGTCCATAATTGGGTCTATTCGAAGAAACGAAAAAGGATCCTTATGGCAGGCTTTGTTTAGGTCTTTAAAATTGACACATAACCGCCAAGATTTATCCTTCTTTGGTACCATGACCAGGTTTTCCAACCAGTCGGGGTGTTTAACGTCCCTGATAAACTCGGCATCCAGTTGCTTGCCGAGCTCCTCACCCATGGCTTGGCGTTTGGGTTCGGAAAATTGGCACAAGGCCTGTTTGACAGGTTTGAAACCGGCGATTATGTTCATGTTGTGCTCAGCCAGCCCCCGAGGGATTCCTGACATGTCTCATGGGTGCTAGACAAATATGTCCCAATTTTTGGGTAGAAAGGCGCATAGTGCTTCGTCGATTTCGGGCTCAAGTTGTGCCCCGACAGATGCTGTTTTATTGGGATCCATCGGGTGTACGTGAAATTTGATGATTTCGTCGACCGGTTTGAAGGATGTGGACTTGAGCTGCTTGTCGAGGACCACATCATTTTTGTACACCCCGGCAAGTAGTTCTGTGAGTTCCTCTGCGGCAAGGGTCTGTGCTAGAACTTCAAGGGCAAGGGATACCATTTTGTTTTCGGCTGGGAGAGCTCTTTTGTGGTCATTGTTGTTTGTGATTACTCCATTTGACCTTGGCATTTTGAGTTTCATGTACCCGTAATGTGTTGTCACCTAGAATTATGTGAAGGCTTCACGTCCCAACAATGCATGGTAACCGCTGTGGAACGGGACCATATGAAAGAGGAGTCTCCGGATCAGTAATTATCGGGTGTGCTGAATACTACGTCAAGTGCTACTCGTCCGGTGCAGCGGGCCTTTCTCCCGGGAACAATACCCCTCGTAAATGGCTGAAGGTTGTTGTGCTTGGCTCGATTCGAAATCGGTCAAACTACATTTTTTCAAGTGTGTCCTCGTAAATGAGGTTGAGACCGCCGCCCCCGTCCATCAGTACTTTGTTGAGTCTGAGGTCGTCGACTATGGGGTTCAGGACTAGGGCGGAAGGTACTTGGCCTATGCTGGCCATTGGCTCGTCATCCTAGTCGAAGGTGATAGGCGTGTTCGACCAAGGGTTTGCTGCCGCTACATGGTGGATTTGATGGAGATCCTGAAAGGCTGTCTTTCTCTGGCTTTTAGAGGTGAACGTCTCCCAGATCATTAATATTTCTCTCACTCTATCCGATGATGCCACTGGATGGCGCTCCGAGGGTGTTGCATTGAGGATGGTTTCTCCACTTTTGGCGACCTGCCTAAGGACCCAACATGCTCTAAGGCTGTGAGTGGAGCTTGATTCAAGTGGGGCAGAATGTATGGGTTATGGCTCGTCCAGTAGTACATCCAGGACCGATTTAGCCCGCGTTTGAGTTCTATTCGTCGAGTTCCCGGTCCTGACCGACCCTATAACCGAGGGAGTGCATTTTGTCCGGACTGGTTTGGCGAGGCTAGGGTCATTGCACATTTGCTGAATTTGCAAAGTACTTTCCATTGCATAGTATTTAAGCACTAGGCTCGACAGCTTGGTGAAGGATTGGATCCGGCGACGGCAGAGGGCATTTAGGATACCCTCATCATGGCAATGCTGCTGGAAAGCATGAATAAGATCCTGCTAGTTGCAGCCTTTGGTCTTGTTGTAGAGGAGGACTCTGGCCCAAAAGTGATGTACTGATTCCCCTAGTTTCTGCGTGACTTCATATGTGGCTGAAGAGTCGTACTCTTCCATATTATGCTTGATTTGGGTGGTCGGTGGGGAAAGATTTTGAATTTTCGTGACTTGTGGGGTAGGAGACCTGATAGTTGGGTTCCCACTTAGGCCGCGCACTCGGACTGCCACTGGCCCCGACGCGTTGCCACGGTGAGATACATTTTCTGGACAGCTGGGTGAGTCCGGAAGATCATTTATCGGGACGTAAACAATCCTCAACTCAGGTGAATGGTGCGGGGAGCCCATAATCAGGCACTCAATAATTTTGGTCAAGTGTGTAATGGGTGATATGCAAATTTCCCTGTCGTCAGGTCTAAGCCCGATCTGATCGTAGACCGTATTATTCCCATGACTTCTATTTGGTCGAGTAGGTTGTGTACCGTATGGGTTTCGGTGGAGCTCACGCCGCTTACTTTTTCGGGTTCAAACCTATGTTGTCGATCCCCTGGTATAGCTCAAGGTTGCTACCAGAGAGATCTCGGCTAAGGCGTTCTCCAGTGTGTTCACCGCGCAAGGTTCTAAGGTCGGGGTGGGGATGCAGGTCGTCCCATGGTGAGGTCCACGGTTTTCGATGCCGAGGTGCCGGGAGCCGCGAGTTCCTCGAGACGAGCTAAGAGTTTTGTTAATGCGAGATTTCCCCAGGGGTCAGTGGTGAAATGTAGGTTCCCGAACCTGACTTCCTGACAGAGGTTAAAGTTCTCAACCAGGCCGAATTGGTCGATCGAATTGGCGTGCAGAACAACGCTTCCGAAGGCAAAGATCGGTCCTGGGACGAAGACAACCCTGTTGACAATCTCTTCGCTGATGACTAGGCATGCCATGGATCCTTCCGGCGATCCAATCAGTGGAACTCTCAATGAAAGCACCAATGTTGGTGTCAAAACTGGAAGATCCTAGGTAGGTGATCCCGAACTGTAGGCCTTAGATAGATGAGTTGTAGGAGAGAGGGGAGACAATGCTTACCCAGGTTTGCGCTCTCTTGTGGAGGTAAAACCCTACGTCATGCTTGATTATATGGATGTGGATGATGATTAGAGATTCTACCTTGGGATCGTGTATACAAAACCCTACGTGGGATAACCCTTGTACATGGATGAGGACTCCCAATATATAGTCACCGGGGGGGGGGGGGGGCTAGGGTTACATACAACTGACCTAGTCTTCTTTACTTGGTTGCCACGCCGATCTTCGGTGTTATCCTTCTTGAGCACGAGACAACATCGCAGCCTGGCCCATCATAGCTACAGACCATCACGCAAACCTGTTTGTAGTAGGACAACTATCCGAGGACCCCTTAATCCCGGACTCCGTCTCACGCGCTGTAGATCGCCCCGTGGCCGAAGCCAACCTCCCACCCTTGCTCGAATTTTTGCACTCTGGGCGTCCCCTCCTCCTATAAACTACACCTTGGAGATTCCCGAGCCACCGCAAGACTTCCAGCAGCCCCCCTTCCTCCCTATGTGGCCGCTGCTTTCTGCCATCATCACCTTCATCTGCATCCGCCCTAGCATGTGCCGGCCGTGACCAGGTCCTCCCTGGCATGCACAAGCACCCCCCTCCAGGTCGCCGCCTCCCCCTGACGTCCCCAGGGGGCTGAGCCTTGCCAGAGGAAGCATGGGCCATTCGCACGAGCGACGTCGGCGCTCTTTTCTCCGCTTCCGGTCAACATAGGCAGATGAGGAGGAAGAACCTGCCGGCAGGCCACATCTCCTACCGGACCCACGTGTCAGCCTAAGCAACAACCGCGCGACCCCGCTCTCAGGATTAGTCGAGGCCGGTTTTAGTGCAAACTGCCTTCGCTGCCAGGAGTCGTATTCCTCTCAATGCACTTTCATTGTAGCCTTCATCACTGGAGAGGCCGTGCAGCTGGGTCGTCCCAGTGCACCGTGGCGCTATGCTGCGCTTACCGCATGGCTTAGGCCCACTTGGGTATTTCCCTTTTCCCCTTTTTGTTTTTTAAATAATGTAATACTTCCTAATTAATTCATATTCGCTCCAAATTTAGTGATTCAAAATTCTAGGAGTTTCTAAAGTCACTACCTATCCAAATATGTGCATTGCACATTTTTCCAAAAACAATTGTGTAGTGTCAAAATTCAAATTTGAATATTACAACCGCCCCTTAGCAAATTCTTACAACATCCAAATCAACTCCAAATGGAGCGATTCGTGTTCCTAGTTGTCTATAAATTATGCTCTATTTTGCTAGCCTTAGTCAACATTTTCCATGCAATATTTCTGTTGCACCACATAAATAACCCCATTTCCATTTAGTCCAAGTTCTTAAATTCATAGGAGAATTATCCCAACTCCAAATCCAGTGAAACCACTTCCTAAATGTTTCGAAAATCATGCCCAATTAAATGAGTGCCTCCACTCATTTTTAAGAAAATATTTTTTGTAGAATTCTTGTGGGTCCAGTGATGCCACCATTTCCATTGTTCAAAATTCTCCGATGGTCCAAACCCCTTAGAACAAACCTTAGGTATTTTTCTTATGACCAGAGATGTCGAAGAAAAATAAAACTCCTATTTTAGAGCACTTAATGTTTCTACTTGTTGTGCAGCTTATCGTGGTTATTTCTCGCGATAGTTGATGAAGTAGACGAAGTGCTCGGAGTTGGACGAGAAGCTAAGAAGAACTCGAACACGTTGCTGAACCAGGAAAGCAACCTTTTGACCATGTATGAGAAACGATTTGTATGCATGTCATATGGTACCCTGTTCTGATGGGTTGAATCATGTTGAATTGGTGACCACCTTGGTGGGTTGTCTCTTAAAAGTTCCTTGCTGATACTTTCACTTGGGCATGACCCTACCTTACTATGAGGGTTGTGCGGGTGGGAAGTAGTTAGGTTGCTAGTAGTTGCTACCCAAGTGGGATGGGAATATGCATAGTGACGATGAAGGAAATGATATCAAAGACATTACTAAAACACCGTCGGGTGCCACTAATGCCAGAGGGAGATGTGTTGAGCTAGGTAACCACTTGATAAAGAAGTGGTATACCGAGGCAAGTTATGTGTGTGGTTTCAAAAACATGAGAGATTTAAGATTCGTCGACCGTCCCAATGTCACACCATATTTTCACTTCACTTCTACTGTAATTGAAAAATCCGAGTTTATTAAAAGTTTTCAAAATCAATGATGTGAGTGACATGGTTGTCATTGTATGCTTGAATGCTTGATTGTGTGATATCAAAAGCCATATTTTTCATAACTTAAACATTCTCAAAATCAATTTTCTTATTTTTGATTATTTCAAACCTTGCTTTGGGTTGCACTACAAGTCCTTGATGGCAAGAGAGTCCTCTTACCCAAAGTTGGTGATTTGGTGATTTTAGTTTACCAAAACCATAAAATAATTATTTTATAAATTATTTTCCTATTTATTTGCATGTCCATTTCTAAGGCCAGAAATGATATTCCTATATGGAAAAATTTGGAGATACTCAAAGAACATATATTTTCCATACGTAAGATTTTCAACCCCTATTTATATTATAAATAATTGAGTAAAACCCTCAAAACATATTCTTTCTGTTTTGACCTTTTGAAATATTTCCAAAGGAAATTATCTCAATAAATTCCTAGAAAATTACAGTAACCTCCCTAAGACATATTTGGTGCCCATATAAAGTTTCACCTTGATCGAAGGTGGTTAGGGTCACCAAATAATTCCAAAAGCCTTTCTGTCCAGTATGAAGTTAGAGAAACTCTACATAGGAAAGTTTATCCAATGGAGGTGAAACTTTGCAGGAGTGCCTAATACCTCAAATGAGGACTCCCTACCAAAAATGATATTTGCGGGACTTGATTTGACCACACTCCCTTTGGAAGTGACAGATCTGGTCATTTAGGAGTGATTTCAAGTTTACATTGCTAAAATTGTCCAATGGAGCCCAAAATTGGTGTAGCCTCATGTTTTTGCACCAAACCTAGTACTGTTAAGTTTCATAGCTAGTGGTGGAGTGTAACCAACCCAAACCACTGTCAAGCACCTTCTGACAGTATGGCAAAACCCCACTTAACCCTAGTTGTACCCATTCCCTTTCTCTCAAACTCCTAGATTAGGTGGCCAGCATCAATGCCTAACTCCAGAAGAGTGTCCCTTCTCTGGTTCTAAGTAGAAAAGCCAAAAAACCCAATATAAGCTTCAACGCAAGGCTGACAACATATGTTTTCCTCCCCTCCTTTGACTAGCCGATGCTCCCACGGGATTCAAATGGCTAGGCATTTCCAAGCAAGGGCCCAGGACATGCCAGATGCGTCCAAGGCGCCCTAGAGCGCGCCATCATGCTGTGGCATGCCAAAGCTGTGCTCTGGGCGCGCTACAAAGAGAAACCGGGGTGGGGGCGACCTCCACGGCCAGTTCTAGCCTCCCCGCGATGTCCCTCCTCTCCCCCACACCTCGACTGCATCAGGAAACACCCAGGGCCCGTCCTTTCCCGCGCTGAGAGCCGGTGCGACGCGTGCCAGTGCACACCAGAATCGGCCAGAGGGGCGCGGCCATGCAGGCATGCCACTCCTCACCCCCTCTCTCGCAGTGAGCTCGGAGGTCCAAAACCACGTCCTGGGGCCGTGGTTTCGACCCCAACCTCTCTATGTGCCCCCCTGCATGCCACGGCGAAACCACTGGCGTTTTCCGTCGGTGCACCGTCGCGGGCCTATATAAGGCCACCCCCTCGCTCCAACACCCCTCACTCCACTCCACCTACTCCCCACTCACCTTCCTAGCCACCCCCTCGAGCAAGAAGAGCCCCGGTGCTCGAGATCGACCGAGGCCCCTCCGCCTCGGAGCTCCGGTCGATCTCCGGCTACCCGACGGTTCTCGCACCCCTCTGCCCTCCTACAGACTTACCGTGACCCCATGAACCTTTCCCCTCACTTCCCGGATCGATTCCGTGCCCATGGCCACCATCCCCACCATCGACCGAAACCCCTCCACCATGGCCACCTCGTCGCCGGTGAACTAGGACCAAAACCCCCCATCGTCGACTCGACCACTAGCAGGTAAGCGACGACGAGCCGGACCCATTCCCTCCATTGTTAGGGCCTGAGGACGTCGGTACCCATGCCGACGTGCTCCTCCTCCTCCTCTCTATCCCAAGGTGGGCGACGACCCCGACAGGTGTGCCCCACGTGTCGGTGGCCCATCCACCCCTCCCTCGCGCCACGCAGCCACTGACCGCAGTGGCCCGCGCGTCAGGTTCGAGCGCGTGGGCAGGCAGGCTGGCTGGCCATCTAGGCCGGCCCAGCCGAGGCCGAGCCAGGCCAGGGTTGTTGCCCTTATTCTTTTATTTTTAAAACTCTGTTCTAAATTTTTTTTATAAAAATATTTAACCACTCAAAAATTAATGATTCTTCCACCATTACTCTTCTAAAAATGAGGAGTATTTAATAGAACTGTTAGGCCAATTTTTAGGGCAACCTTTCGGTTTTATAATATTTAAAATTGCTATTTGGAATAGTTTTTCTTATGTTAACTTGATTTAAAAAATAGTCCTTCCACTAAAACCAGAGACAAATATTTTTGAATTAACAATGTGGATTTATCAGAATTAAACAACATTTTTAAAGTGATTTTGTGATTTGTTTTTGAGTGAGCTACTTATTGCTTTTTATTTAATACGATGATAGCAACCACGCTTGACGAAGGAGTTGGACTTGAAGAACCCGAAGACCACGGATACTTAGCTGATCAAGGCAAGAAGCCCTTTGACCATGTTTGAGCATATGTTATATTGCACGCTAAGTAGAACAAATATTTCTGTTGGATGTGATCAGAAGTATCGGTAAATCATTGAAGTGATTTTATCGATGGCTCCTCCAGAGCACTTGCATTTTGAGCATGATCCTACCACCTATGAGGGTCACGCTAATATCATGTTGACTAGTAGAGCTAATTATAATGATAGCATGAGGATGCTGATGGTAAAAATCAAGGGTTTATAAAAACCCTGTCGGGTGCCACTAATGCCCGAGCGTGATGATGAGGTAGGTGGCCACTTTTGGAGAAGTGGTGGACCAGGTGTATTTTGGTGTGAGTGGTTTTGGAAATGGGATTAGATTTATGATGTGTCGACTGTCCCAACCTTACATGTGCGACCACGTTACCCCCTTATGGGACAGGACTTTGTTGATTACTCTAGTCGGTGCTAGCAAAGAGCCACATTACTAGTGGCAGGAGTCATGTGCGGTCACTCTCGTGACGGGGTCGTGCCAGGTAGGGTGACTATGCCGTATTTATGTCTTTCGGGCACACCGTTGGTCCCCGCACGGATTATACTATCCAGAGTCGGTGCTCGTAAGAATCACATCATGTGGAGTGGGTACCAATCGAGTGGACCTCTTTGTCTAGTATCGTCAGGGGAAAGGCATTGATCGGGTAATTACCTTGGGTATGTTATATACCGCGAGTCATGGATGACACGAAAGTTTCCCGGATCTCGTGGGTACAACATACAACCTCTACAGAGTGTCAATCTATTTGAATAGCCGTGTCCACGGTCAAGGACTGTTGGGTGGTGATGTTTAAACTACGTCCAGTCGTTTCCGCATAAACCAAGTGTGTGTTAGTGTGTGGTAAATGGTGTTAATATGAAAGAGTTGATATGAACAAGATTGGTGACTTGGATATCGGGTGAACCGGGAGTGTTCAACCCTTGACAGATATATTGATATGTGTAAACTATTCTTCTAAATACCATCTAGCTTATGTGGCACATCCATGAACATGTTTATTTACAGTTAATTTGCTATCCACCAAATACTGCATATTACTTGCATTGTTCATATCATGGGTTGTTTGTGAGTACATTCAAAGCACTCATTGGCTTTCCACTTGTTATATTATTGACCAGACTTGGAAGGACCGAGTTTGGAGAAGAGTACATCTTCGGAGACGGCCCTGCGAACTAGGACGCTTCCCAGTCATAATGCCTGTTGGCGTAGGCTGATGGCATGGGCACCCGCTTAGCCCTAAGATTTCCGCTACTAGTTGTATCAGTGCTATTTGGCCTTATAGGCCCTACCTTGTGAACTTGTCCATTCCGTCATGTGTTGTAATAATTCGGTACTTGGATGTAAGACTCTTATTGTTCAGCATCTGTGTGTTCAGTGAGCATTGATCGCTTGGATCACTGAGCACGTTCATTCAGCAATCTCGACTCGTAAGTCGGGGTCCCCACACCTAATCTTACATGTGTGACCACGATACCCGTTTATGGGACGAGGCTTTGTTGATTACCTTGGTCGATGCTAGCAGAGAGCCTGCATTACTAGTTGTGGGAGGGCCGAGTCACCCTCTCAAGACGGGGTCGTGCCAGGTAGGGCGACCATGGGCTATTTTTACACACATCGGGCATACCATTGCGTCCCCTCAGGGATGGTATGATCTTGAGTGAGGCTCGTATGATGTACATGAGGAGGATGTGGGCTAAGGAGTAGACTCTTTGTTTAGTGTCACCACTAGAAAGGCATTGTTCGGGTTCTTACCTCAGGTATGTAACATAACGCGAGTCGTGGATGACACGGAAGTTCCCCGAGTCTTGTGGCTACATCATGCAACCTCTGCAGAGTGTAAAACTATTAGAATAGTCATGTCCACAGTCAAGTATAGTTGGGTGATGCTTCTTAAACTATGTCAAGAATTCTTTGCAGAAACAAAGTGTGTGTGTGTGTGTGTGTGTGTGAAAGATGATGATGTGAGAAAGATGGCAGTATGATTCATGAGCTAGGTCACACAACTTGGCTTGATGGGTGGACATGGGATGTTCAACCCTCAGCTGATATTGATATTTGTAACCTACTCGTATGGTTATTGGTTACCCTATGATGCATACCCTCCAAGATATTGATCATGTCATTGCACCTAAAGGTAACTTTCTGCAAAATTACCTATTTAGCACTATGTCATGCTTTGTCATTACCTTGTTCCATGACATGGGCTACTTGCAAGTACATTCAAAGTACTCATTGGCTTGCCACTGGTTATTTCATTGACCAGGCATGAGAGAACCAGATATGATGGATACTACCTTGGTAACGCTCGTGCGATCTAGGATGCTTCCCAATCAGAATGCGCGTAGAGTTAAGGCAGATGTCATGGGTTCATGCTATCGATGAAGATTTTATGTTGAAAATATATGAACAGTTGGTCATAAAGGCCATACTCGAGCTAAACGGTATGTAATGGATGTAAGACTCTTGTTACTCGGTTTCTGTGTGTTGGCTGAGCATTGATCTCTAGGATCGTTGTGCACGTACATTCGGTGATCACGACTTATGAGTCTGGGTCCCCACAGGTTTCACCCCTCAATCATGGAGCTATCCGTTGGGGTTGGTCCTAGAGGTGTTGTGGGTCTCTGTGAGGCTGTTCACTATTCTTGGCGTTCCCATAGTCTTAGGATTCTTCCTGGAGGTGTTCGATGAAGTTTTGGGCAAGATCACTTTGCCCACTTATTGTGATATTTAACACGACCATATATTAGGAATAAATAATCTTGATAACCAAGTATGGGTTCATTTTTAAGAAACTTGGCAATACAAACTTTGTAAACCCTAGAAATCAACAAAATCAAGTTTCTATAGATCTAGCTAAGAAAACCAACTCCCACAAATGAACAAATGGTTGTCGCATCATTATTTAGGAACTAGATCGATCCTGCAAAGACGGAGAGCAATTGGTGAAACTTGGTAATGTAGAGTTGATCAAATTTGGTTCTAGACAAAGAGGGTTTTGGAATATTTTGGTGAACCAAATCACTTTGGATTGAGATGAAATTTGTCAAGATCATCACATATAACATGTGCGACTTTCTAGATTTTTCCTGGAATTTATTGAGAATATTTCCGATGGAAACATTTCAAAAGCTTGGAATAGGAAGAAAGGGTTTTGAGGTGTTTCCTTTGATACTACAGGGATTGCTGGAGTCCTTCCATGAAGCATTTTATCTTGGTTGCCTCAGTGCTGACATCTTCAGGTGCATACCTCGGTAAGAGGTTGAACTTCTATAGGTACTCCTTGATAGGGCCACTTCCTTGATTAAGTGCTCGAAATTCTTCCGTCTTAATAGCCATAATCCCAGAAGGAATGAGGGCAATGTAGAATCCTTGCTTGAAATCAGCCCAGCTGATCACACGGTCGCCTTGCATGACCTTGAATTCATCCCACCAAGATCTTGCGGTACCTCCAAGGGAGTGAGAGGCATAGAGAACCTTCTCACGATCCTCATTGCAATTGACCAAAGCAAAGAGGTCCTCTATGGTGCATATCCAGTCATCATCATCCACAGGTTTACCAGTCTCGGTGAAGGTTGGGGCGAATTCCTCATGAACTCCAATAGAGTGGTTATTCATGAGAACTTGACCCATCTGCTGGATAGCGAAAGTGTTGGCTTGGCGTTCCTCCCAAAGAACTTGGATAAACTGAGCTATGGTCATGTTCTTCGATGGAGATGGTGGCGGGGGAATGTCGCATTGTGGTTCTTCATGGTGATCTCCAGCATGAGCAATCCAACCAACCTCCGGCTACTCGGCACTATGGTTGCCAAAAGTGTTGTTATGGGATGCAGTCAACATCCTGTTTGGAGAAGACAAGTAAAACAAATACGCAAGAGGTAATAGCAACAAGAGGAAACGTGCTTAAGGGGGCTGATATAGTGTAAGTTTGGAAAAACAAAGGTCGAAAGACCCAACATATAACATTATGACAAGATAGGCAATGTAGTCGCTTTCATGTTACCTAAGGGAAAAGCGCGACATGCGACAAAACTGAAACAACTAAACAAACAACAACCACACATGGTTTCATATGAATCATTACACGGAGTTGACTTTGCATGAGGGATGCATGACTCATCCTACCCTAAGGGGTTCTTGGACTCAAGTGGTAGAGTGCTCAGTCTCATACTCATTCTCCTGAGGGTCTTCCTCCCGATCATTATTAGTACGGGCATCGTCTTCAGTCAAGGGGGTCGAAGGACTCCGAGCTCCATCCCAAAGACGCTTCGTCGGAGGGTCAATGAAGAGCGCACGATACTCCTTCACACTCATGCTATGATGACATGTGGGTGCATCTCTAGCTGGGAGTACTCCTCATGTGTAAGCGATAGCAGGTGTCCCTCGGGGGCTCCATCCTTCTTGATCTTGTTCGGCTTAATCTTGGCTTGTCATAGTAGCTCACGTGTGTGGTCATGTTCCTTGCGGAGCGTCACAGACTCCTTAACCAGGTTGTGAGCCAGACTGTCGGCGGAGAGGCCGACGTAGGTGTGGAACCTCAGTGGTACTCCATCCTCCTTGGATGGAACTAAAGTCCAACTCTCATCAATATCATCCTTCATGAAAGGAAGGTGGTGAGTAGCTGGCTCGCCAGCCATCTGTGGGATGATGTCTCGAAGGTGGATGAGTGCCTTCCATGTTGTTGTCTCGATTGCTAATGCCAATGTCTCCATATGTGGTCCTTCAAAGAACTAGCCTATCGAGGAATCATTTGCCTTTAGGACCACGTCAACATGGTACTCCTTCGTGGTGGCATTGACCCAGTGCTCGTGGTAGAGGAAAATGGGTGATCAGCAAAACTCGCACTTCTCCAAGATATCATCAAGGAGTATGTGAAAGCCCGATGCTAGGAGGTCTTTGGGTACGATGTACATCTACAATGTTTAAGTGGAGTGGTGTTACTAAAGTTCCGGAAATAGAGTGGAAGAGGTAAGAAGTGCACAAAGTCCTAAGTAGATGCTAGGCATGGTTTTTGAAAGGGCTTTTATCCTAAGTAATGTCCATGCTAATTAAGACTTCCTACAGTCAGGATTACTCTGATGCTAACTCTGTAGGGACCCCGACTTATAGTCGTGATCACCAAATGCACGTGCATAGTGATCCCAGAGATTAATTCTCACTGAACACACATAAGCTAAATAATAAGAGTCTTAAATCCACACATATCATCTAATACAAATAAAGACCATTAAGGTCAAGTGTTACATAGATAGGGCCTCGAAGGCCAACACACCAAACATAGCTAGGAGTGGAAATCTTGAACGAAAGTGTGAACCGTGCCATCTACCTTAACCCTATAGTCATTCTGACTAGGAAGCTTCCTAGTTTGCATGTTCGTCACCAACAAACTCTTTGCCATACTACTATTCTTCCATGCCTTTCCAATTAAATAACCAGTGGCAAGCCAAGGACTACTTTGATGTACCCGCAAGCAACCTGTGTCATGGAACAAGGTAATCCTAATGCATGACATAGCACAAAGTAGGCAAGTTGCAGAAACCTAATTTTGATGCAATGTGATGATCAAAGAACATGTAAAAGCATGCATCATGAGGTTGCAGATATCCATACAAATATCAAGATAAACAGGGGTTTAACATCTCAAGTTCACTCATCATGTGATGCCATCTAACTTAGCTCAAGTATCTCTTTTCTCAAACACACGCACACCAAGTTTGAGAAAACATCGAACGTAGTTTAAGCAGCATCACCCAACGTCCTTGGACATGGACATGGCTATTCGAATAGCTTTACACTCTAAAGAGGTGGCATGCTGTACCCACAAGACTTGGGGAACTTCGGTATCATCCACGACTCACGATATATTACATACACGAGGTCAGCACCCGAACAATACCTTTCCCCTGGAGACACTAAACAGAGTCCACTCATGGGCCCACGTCCTCATGAAGTACATCATACGAGCCTTGATCAATATCGTACCATCCCTGATGGGACACAACGGTGTGCCTAGTGTCTGTGAAATCCGCCCATGGTCGCCCTACCTGGCATGACCCCGTATCCAGAGGGTAACGCTGGCCCTCTAACCACTAGTAATGCGGGCTCTCTGTAAGCATCGACCAAGGTAATCAAAAAATCCCCGTCTCATAAAGGGGTATTATTGTCACACATGTAAGGTAGGGACGGTCGACAAACCTTAAATCTCTCCGTTTTTAAAACACACACACACAACTTGTCTTGGGACACCACTTTTTCCTCAAGTGGTCACCTGATCTCAACACCATCTTCCTCGGGCATTAGTGCAAACGAACTGGTTTTCAAAAATGCATTGAAAACACCATCATTTAAAACACCATGCATAATCCCATCCCATTTGCGTAGCAACTACATAGCACTGTAACTACTTCCCACCCGCACAACCCTCTTAGGATGGTAGGGTCATGTTCAACAAGGAAATATCAGAGACAAGCCACCAAGGTGATCACCAATTCAACATGATTCAGATATAACGAAATAAAGTGCCATATGACATGCATAAAATGGTTTCTAAGTCATGGTCAAAGGGTTGCTTTCCTGGATCAACTCCTTCGTCAAGAGCATAATCTATCATCGCAAATTTATCGGGCAAAAATAAGAGCATGACCAAAAACACGGCAAATAAAATATTCCTAAAAATGTCAAACCACTTTGTAAAATAGTAGGTTAAAACCTAAAAATACTAAAAGTATTATCTTCTGGTTTTGAGGTTTAAAACATTGTAAAATATTTTTAACTGAGTTTTAAATAGCTTAAGAACGGTTTTAAATAAAAAGGAGTTCAAAATAGATTTTTAAAGTGATGCACAAGTGGAATCATAAAATATTACATAATATTACAAGATTTTTGAATTTTGAATCCTGGGATTTTGGGAACTATTTAATTGTGTCTGATTTTGGAAAAATGTCAAAAAACAGAACACGAAAAAGGGCAGTGTGCTACATGCGCCACATCTCGCACACTAGAGCCAATCCAGAGATGAACCGGCCCAAGCGAAGCGGTACACGTGCATCCGTTGGGGTTTAAACCCAACAGGCTGGCCTGAGCCGCGAGTGACAGAGACGAGAGGGGAGAGAGAGGTGCATATGACAGGTTGCCCCCACCTTTCATCTTCAACAGAGAGGGGCATGAGCTTATCAGTGACAGCAGGAGGTACGATAGGGCACGGTGACGGCGGGAATGGATTCAGGGGCTAGCCGCCGTTTGGGTGGTGGAGGAGATGGACGCAGGGGAGGTGCTGTTCACCGACAACAGAGTAGCTGCGGCGGAGCTGCTCGGGAAGTGATCCCTGTCGATGTTCGCTGGCAGCAAATGAATGGTGGAGAGAGGGGAGATGATCACGGTGGTGAGGGAGGCTCATAGGAGGAGAAAAGAGGGCTAGGGAGTGTTTGTACCCGGAGATCGACGGTGAGCCGAAGCGGGGGGGGGGGGGGGGTCGGCTTGATCCCGTGCACAGGGAGCAGGGAAGGAGGAATGGGTGGTGTAGGGCTTCAATTTGCGGTGAGAGAGAGAATCCAATGAGGAGAGATGGCCTGGGGTGTCTTATATAGCGCTGCCAAAGGTGCATCATGAGCGGAGCTCACGTGTGTGTGCTTCGATGGCCGTAGTGAACAAGATAGGAGAAAAGGGTGTGTGAGGGACGTTCTTGGTAGTGATCGACGACCAACAGTAGAGAGAGCGAGAGGAAAGCGAGTTTGAGGTGGCCCAGAGGTGCGAGCGGCTACTAGCACACGGTAGCAGCACTTGGTCATGCGTGACACGGCCGCCGGAGAGAGAGAGGAGGGGTTCGACCGCCTGGCTTGTCGTGGACGCTGAGGCACCTCGACTCGTGCGGGGGAAGGGCTCGAGGTGGTCAGGGGATGGGCATGGAGCAAATTCAGCGCTCGATGGTCCTGTAGCACGCTCGAGTGTGTTCTTTTGACTGGCATGATGATGCCTTAGAGACACTCTCGCGTGACCACTAGTCCTTACTAGCTGCTTGTGATTAAACAAAGGGGGAGGGAGCATGGGAAGCTCTGGAGGATGGCCAAGAGAGAGATGTGAGAGAGGGAAGAATGAGGCTGCCTAAAGAGTTGCAAGTGGGGTTTCACCCAGGCAATGATGTAGTTAGCTATTGGTGTTTCTAATGGAGGTGTTGTGGGTCTCAGTGAGGATGTGGTAAAAATTTGGGCCCAAGGAGAACAAGGTAAGATGGGAAAATAGTGTGGTTTTGAAGTTGCCAGAAGGTGTTTGATGATGGTTTGAGCAATATAAGCTTCCCCACTAGCTATTATACTTAACAAGATCAAATAGTGGGAATAATTAAGCTGGATCACCAAGTTTGGAATCATTTGCACAAAGTTGGCAATGCATACATTGAAAACCCTAGAAATCTATAGAATTAGGTTTATGTAGATCTAGCTAATCAAATCTATTCCACCTAATGCACAACTTGGTGTAGCATCATTATTTGGGGACTACATCACTCCTGTAAAGTTTGAGAGAAATTGGAGAAACTTGGTAATGTAGAGTTTCTCAAAGTAGGTTTTGGACAAAGAGGCTTTTGGATTATTTTAGTGAACTAAAGAAAATTGGATTGACATTAAACTTGCAAATTCATCACATACATCATGTGTGAGTTGCTAGAATTTCCCTGGAATTATTTGAGAATAATTTCTATGGAAATAATTGAAAAGCTTGAAATAGGCACAAAGGGTTTTGAGGGGTTTTGTCCAATATTGCCAAAGGTAAAAGAGGGACTTGCATTGAAACACAAACAACAAAACAAGCAACAAGCACACATGGTTTCATATGAACCATTACACACACTCTACTTTGCATGAAGGATACATGATTTATCCTACCCTACATGGTTCTCGGACTCAAGTGGAGAAGTGCTCGATCTCGTACTCATGCTCCTCAATGTCTTCCACCTGGTCATAATCCGTACGGGCATCGTCTTTGGTCAAGGGGATCAGAGAATGAGGATGTCCATCTCGACAAGGATTCGCCTGTGGCTTGGTGAAGAGCGCATAATGCTCCATTGAACTCATGTGATGACGACACATGGGTGCATCTCTAGATGAGAGTACTCCTCCTCTCTAATTGATAGCTGGTCATCCCTCAGGGGCTCCATCCTTCTTGATACTATATGG
Source organism: Hordeum vulgare subsp. vulgare (assembly GCF_904849725.1). Taxonomy (NCBI): domain Eukaryota; kingdom Viridiplantae; phylum Streptophyta; class Magnoliopsida; order Poales; family Poaceae; genus Hordeum; species Hordeum vulgare. Next base: position 289,637,792 of record NC_058523.1, on the reverse strand, counting down.
GTTCATCTTCGCTAGTCGAAGTAGCTCACGGGTGTGGTGAAGTTCCTTGCGGAGCTTCATGGACTCCTTAATCAGGTTGTGAGACATACTGTCAATGGAGAGGCTGAGGTAGGTCTGGAACCTGAGTGGTGTTCCATCCTCCTTGGATGGGACAAATGTCCAACTCTCATCAATATAAGCCTTCCTCAATGGAAAGTGGCGAGTAGCCGACTCATCAGTCATCTATGTGATGATGTTTAGAAGGTGGATGAGTGCCTTCCGTGCAGCTGTCTCGACTCCTAGCACCAGTGTCTTCATGTGTGGTCCTTCAAAGAATCAGCTTGTCGGGGAGTTGTTTTCCTTCATTACCAGATCAACGTGGTGGCATCGACCCATTGCTCGTGGTAGAGGAAAACGGGGATCGGCAAAAATGGCACTTCTCGAGGTTATCCTCCAAGATTAAGGCAAAGCTGGATGCTAGGAGGACTTCGAGTACGACGTCCATCTACAAGGTTTAGGTGGATGGTGTCATCAAAGTTTAAAATAAAATTATAAGCGCTAACAAATGCTATGACTCCTAGTATATATGAAAGGTGTATTTTTCAAAGGGGTTTTATCCAAACTAGCGTCCATGCTAAATAAGTGTAATAGCCTAAGTGCAATATCCAAACCTTTGTAATATTTTCAAGAGTGAACCTCCATGTGGTGCCTCATGAGTTTGAATTAATCAACTTGGCTTCATGACTTCATTATATCATAGCATCATATAATCATGTCATGCATCATGTTATTTTTCCCCTTGGTGTTGTGCTAGTGGAATTGACGTATGTTGGGGTGATGGAATGTTGTGCATACAAGTGATGCTTGTGGGGTAGGAGAGAACCCTCCATTCAAATGTTTTGAAAAACCACATCTTCTTTAATTCAAAGCTTGTGTTTGGTGAAATATTCCTTTTCCCAACACGGTGCTAAAAATGTTGCAAATTTTGTAAATATTCTGTTTGTAATGTACTCCCCCCGTAAACAAATATAAGAGTGTTTAGATCACTATTTTAGGTATCTAAATGCTCTTACATTTCTTTACACACGGAGTAGAAAACAATTCTCACGCTTGATCTATTTTCCTGTTATTTTTAAACTTGCAAAAATAGAGGCAATGGTTAAAAATAAGTGCTTTTTATTGTGTGTCTCTAAAATAGCCAAACCAATTTTATTAAATAGGGTCTATTTTTGGGAGTACGAAACCTATTTTATTTTCTTCAAAACCTTCCTCAATCTTTGTGAGTGGTTTTCTCCTTTTTGTGTTTTAATAAAGATGCATAGGGTTTTTCATGGTGAGTGAGAAGGCTACGTGGGCCTTCTCCTCCTTGAGCAGCAGCAGACCACATCCAGCAGCCCGGCACAGCAGCCACAGCCCAGTCTGCCAGGCTCGTCTTGTGTCATCCCTAACCTATTCGGCAGCCATCTTACCGGATCGTCGGCACCCGGATGGATTTAACGGAGGAGAAGCTCGGGATGACCTTTATATCGCATCCCCGCGCTACCCTTAGACCTAATCCTTCCATTCCTTCCCTCCCCTCACTCCACCACCGCAGGTAAGCCCCTCGAACCGTCATCCCGCCCCCTTTTATTTTCCCTATTGCGCTGAGTATGGCAGGTAGGCCCTATGTGTCATCCACCACATAGGCCGAGTGCCAGTTCAAGTGTGCCTTCCTCTTTTTTAGTTTTCATTTTTTGTGTTTTATGTGATGATTTTAGCACTTGCCATTTCGGGCCATGACCAAATCTGGTCATGCCATTTCTGGAGAGAGTCCAATTTAGGGACATGCCGAATTTGGGATATAACGATGTCATAACTAGATGTGTGATTTTTGTTTGTGCTTTGTGAGTGATTTTTCCACAGTAACACATGCTTACAATATATGAATTTGGGATAGAAAAATCAAAGAAATCTAGTTGTGGCATTAGTTTTATATTTTGAGCAAGTTGGTGTGGATGCTATATTGTGCTCACATGTCATATTGTTAATTTTGTGTGGAGCAATCCTTGCACCCTTTGACAATCTTGTCAACATGAAAGTTGTAGTGTTTAGCGAGTACTAGGTCCTGGTATTTTTATTTGCCATGAAAACTTTGTATACTTGTGGATTTCTTACTATGAAATGTCATCTCAATATTGCTATTTGGGGTATGATGAATTATGACTAAGTCTGCAAATTGTTTCAAGTAATTGTGTTGCCATGATGATTGCCATGCATGTGTAAGTTCGTTATGCTCATACTTTGGTGTGGTTTGAAGAGCATGTTGCCCTCTTTTAAATGGTGCCATTACTTTACAAAATAGGTTTTACATCTTAGCTATTGTTGCCCTCTGTCAAACATGCCATGTTTATGTAAATTGATGTGTATCCACCTTCTGAAATTTGGCTAAGTCTTAGAATGTGCTTATTTCATCGTGCCATGTTCATAGGATGCTACCATTGACTTTGTGAAGTATTAGCCCATGGTTAGTCTAAGTGAATTGTAGTGTTTATTGGACTCTACCACCGTGTTAAGTTTCATCCCATGAAAGTTAAAGTAGAGTAGTGTTTTATTGCTGTCAACATGTCATGATGTTAAAACTGCTAGTATAAAACTGATATTTTCTCAATGTCCTAATCTGTTATAATTTTTGCCATGTGATGAGCTTAATTGCCATTGATCCATAGAGGTTATTGTACTCGTTGTTGGCCTCATATCCATTGTACGAATTAGTATGTTGTTGTTTGTGGACAAAGTGCTTGTTGGATTGTTTTGTGCTTTGTTTGAGTTGTGCGCCTTTGATTTGATTGAACTTTAGGTCTATTTCACCTAGAATTTCGTGCCCAATCCAGTGGAATACTTCGAATACCAAGGAGCTTCCCGTAGACTCTTTCAATTGTTGTTTTATCATCTTGCCTTTCTTATCTTGTACTGTGAGTTCCAAGAGATCTATAACTCCGTTTGCGACGTTCTTTATATGCATTTGTATCATTTTCTCGTGATGCTTCATTATTTCGGTGTTTAGGCATGCCGAAGTAATTAATCTTGATAGTCGTTCCAAAATAGTAATAACTAAATAATTGCATGAGGAAGTTGACTAGTATAGCATTGCCATGCTTCATTCACATCATATTCATGCATCATATGTTTGAGCGTCATGCCATGGATGTGTTTTCATTGGATGTTTAATCTTATTTTGTGTAGCTTTGGGTGCTGATAATGACTACGAGGTTTCCGTTGAGAACATTCTTGAAGAGCAAGAGTTTGATCCGCTAGAAGAAGTTCCAGGGAAGATGATCGTGACCTTAATATCATTTCTAATTTTGGTATACTTAGCTATCTCGGTTCCATCACTATTTATCACTGCCTAGCACCTGAATATGAAGCCTCCAAAATTCACATGAAATCCTCTAACCCCTCCACATCATAGCAAATGTTGATTCGCTAAGTTAGCGCTAGCTCAAACCTTCTTATAGCGTTGTTAGTTGCAGGTCTAGGTTGATCCATGTCTTGACATGGATATTTTGAATATCATCTTATTACTGCTATTTAATTTAATGCACATATATACTTGGTGAAGGCGTAAGTCTTGTCCTCTTAGTCGGTGATTTGTTCCACTTTTGTCGCTTAAGTTCCGGTTACTGGTTTTATTTTCTGTATTGAGCACTCCTAACACGCTTGGGGTTCTTATGGGGACCCCCTTGATAAATCATTTCAGTGTAAAACTTGTCTAGTAAGACCCAGCTTTGGTACTCAATTTGATAAACAACTTAAAAAATTGATAGGGAATAGCTACCCCGTGGATAATTTAATCAACCCACATGCTAGTGGTCCTCATGAGTGTTGCTCCAAATTGTCAACAGCTGGTGGCTGTTAGGGGCACCTCTACGATTGTCCTAACGGAAGTTTAGACAAATCGATCACATCCTAAGAACGAGATATGCGGCTCTTATCGGGTTAGTTGACACGTCGGGCGGTCTTGCTGGATGTTTTTTACTCTTCATGATATATCTTGTGCACCGGGACATGGGTGATACTTCGGGCTATCTTGAGGTTGAGGTTTTCTCTCTAGAGCAGCTAGTGATAGTTTGTGATGGACTAGTTGGAGCACCCCTACAGGGTTAATATCTTTTGGAAAGTCATGCCCACACTTATGTGGCATCTTGGAAATTTGTTTAACATCCGGTTATAGAAAACATGTAGTAAACTTAATTAACATATCTCAACTGTGTGCGCATCCGTGATTGTCTATGCTCGTGAGTTTCTACTCCGAGACAGGACATGGTGGGGTTACGTCTGATGTAAGTCGTTGTTTAGGATCACTTCTTAATCATTATTAGCTCAGATCTGCTTATGCGTAGACCGCTCAGTTTAAATTATGTTCTTGTAAGATAGACACCAAATATGGCTTAGTGCTGCTGCAACCTCACCACTTGACCTTGCCACATCTAATAACTAAATTACTGTCGATATCATGGTTGCAAGATTGCTTAGTCCCTGTGGCTCACAGATTACTACAACACCACAGGTACATGTACCGTAGATCTAGAGTCGTTAGATGCTTAATAGTTCCAGTGGTAGTTTGATGAGGAGAGCAAGCACATGTACGTGATGTACCCCGACGAATAGATGGTCTTGGTCGTCTCCCAGGCTAGCGAGAAGGACTCGTTGCAATTTTATTGCTTTCTTCGTGCGAAGCCATGCCCAGATGTTGTGTGACTTGTAGTTTAGCATGTGGTGAGTGTAATCCAATCCTTATACTCATCTCTTCATCAATCTATCCACAATGATTTTTGTACTTGCAAATCGCCGAGATGCGCCTCCATCCATATTAAGGCCTCATCGCCAAATATGGATAGTGCTGCATATTGGACATGACAAGTTGGTAATTAGAGCCATACGAACATTGGAGCCTTTGCTAGATCAAACTTGGCCTAGTCGATTCTACTGAAAAACTATTCGAGTCTAGTTATATCGGAGAGTAGGATTATTTTTACTCCTCTTACCTGCTCTAGTGAGGTTTACGACTTCGGAATTTAAATTCTACACCTCTTCTTGCTCAAAAAAATAGGATCGCACGAGTATTTTACACTCTATATGTGACCGATGTGATGGAATTCTGACATGGTGCCTCCTATCTGAATTGATTTCTTCTCGGGAGTTGACCTCCAAGAGGTTTTGGACACATTGTTAATATTTAGCTTCCTTGGCATCTCAGGACGCGGACATCGAAATGCATCTATTCTTTGCTTGGTGGCAAATAGTGTCGTGACTTTCCCAGTACACGTGGAGATACCTCGTATGATCAACCGAGTTTGGTATCTTTTTTGTTTCGAAGTCCCGAGGTAGATGAACTGGCAAAACTTCTCGGATATGTGTTGATAGTTGCGGGAAAGGTATAGCTGATTACACTGAGTAGGTTCTCGGAGCCGTAACCTGATAGCATAACCAAGAAAGATTTCGGAAATTCTCATGTGGGAATTCAAGTTCTCACCTAGAAATATTCTTTCATCGGATGCATGTTGGGATATACATTTGTTCCGAGCAGTTCTTAGCTCAAAACTTGACAATTGCAAGTGGCTTTCGAATCATATGATGTCATTACTAATTTTATGGAAGCATCCTTGCTAATTATTGTTTAAATGCAAATTGCTAAGACTTCATGTTGCAATATTTCAAGCCTTTGATTCAGCTTCTCAGCTCATCTTTTCATCTGTGGTCTAATATTAGTGTCCATCTCCAGGATGTGTCTAGCGACTTGCCAGAATCCGAGTCATGAAGGGGAGTAGTTGGACCCTCCGCCACCCCCTCCTCCTCCTCAAGATGTGTGACAAGCTTTCATGGCCCCAACCAATGCGAACACTTAGATGCTTCTACGAATGATGCAAGAAAGGAAACAAGGCCAGCAAAGGAACTTCAACAACCACCATGAGTTTTCTTCTCTCGATCAATTCCTTGCAAATCAGCCCATGTCCTTCACCTATTGTGATGGGCTTGCAAGCTATTGAAGAAGATTCGTTGAGACCTTCACCGAGATTGCTAAGCCTCTTTCCAACCTTCTTCATAAGAGATAAAATGTGGCTGGGCTCCATGTTGTGATTTGGCTTTCAATACACTCAAGGAGAAGCTCACCTCAGATCCAGTTCTAACTCCTCTCGATGATTTAAAGCTATCCCAAGTTTTCTACGATGCATCTCTGTAAGGTATTGTTGGTGTTCTTATGCAAGACATGAAAGTGCTAGCATATACCTCGCGTCAGTTGAACCCAAGTGAGAAAAACTACCCCACTCATGATCTTGAATTGGCGGCAGTTGTCCGTGCTTCGGTGACATGGATACACGTCTTGTTGGGAAGACGGGTTGAAGTCTACACCGATCACAAGAGTTTGAAATATATCTTCACTCAACCAATTCTCACTCTGCATCAAACACATTGGGTGGAGATGATCCAAGATTACAATCCAAGCATTCAGTATAATCCAGGCAAAGCAAATGTGATTGCAGATGCTTTAGAAGGAAGGCTTACTGCAATAATCTCATTATCAAGCCATTCCAGACCGATCTTTGTGAGTCTTTCACGAAGCTCAACCTTCAAGTAGTTCCTCAAGGATTTCTTGCCAATCTTCATATTTCTCATACCTTGGAAGACCAAGTTCGCCAAGCTCGACTTCCGGATTCCATGGTGAAGAAAGTGAAGATAGGCTTAGCAAAGAGCATTCCAAAGTATAAGTGCTTCCATGTTGATGACAAAGACAGTTTGTTCTTCGATTACTGGCTTGTGGTTCAAAAAGGGGAGCTCAGAAAATTTATCATGGATGAAGCCCACAATTCTCTCCTCTTGATACAACCAGGAAGTTATAAGATGCATCGGGATCTTAAGAAAACCTTCTGGTGGACTCGCATGAAATGTGAGATTGCTCAGTTTGTGAACGAGTGTGATGTGTGTCGCACAGGGAAGGTGGAACATCAATGTCCAGCAGGTCTTCTTCATCATTTGCCTATACCCGAGTGCAAATTCGATCACGTTGATATGGATTTTATCACTAGGTTTCCTAAGTCCAAGAGGGGTAACGGTGCCATCTTTGTGGTCCTCGGCAAGCTGACTAAAGTTACCCACTTACTTTCGGTCAAAGAATCTATTTCGACAACTCAGATGGCAGAGTTGTACATTTCAAGGATAGTTTCTTTGCAAGGTGTTCCTAAGGTTATTTCTTCAGATGGAGGAAGCATCTTTACTTCCATGTTTTGGGATTCCTTCCAAACTAAAATGGGCACCAAGGTCCATTTCAGTACAACCTTCCATCCTCGGACAAAGTGGTCAAGTGGAGAGAGTCAATCGAATTCTTGAAGACATGCTCAGAGCGTGTGTTATCTCTTTCGGCATAAAGTGGTAAGAGTGCCTCCCATTTGCTGAATTGTCCTACAAGAATAGTTTTCAAGCAAGTTCAGGCAAGTCCCCGTTCGAGATTCTCTCGAGTAGGAAGTGTCGTATCTGGCTCAATTGGTTTGAAACCAATGAGTGTCAAATTCTTGGGAATGACATGATCACTAAAGCACGAGAATTGTGTCGTGTCATTCGGGATAATCTCAAAGCCGCTCAGTCCCGTCAGAAGAGTTACTATGATAGCAGACATAATGAATTGGCTTTCTAGATTGATGATTTTTTCTATTTTTGGGTATCTCCAATATAGGGTACTCAGTGATTTGGCATCAAAGGAAAGATTGCTCCATGTTTCATGGATCCTTTCAAGATTGTTGGCAAAAGATGTGACCTTGCTTATAAACTAGAGCTTCCTCTCAATTTCTCCAATATGCATGGTGTCTTTCATGTATCCTAGCTACGTGAGTGTTTCAAGACTCATGAGCGCACCGTTTACTTCCAAGACATTGATCTCCAAGTAGACATTTCCTATCATGAGCATCCACATGTTATTCTCGACGAGACCGAGCACAAGACTCGCAACAAGTCTATAAAATTCCACAAAGTGAAGTGTGGGAGACTTGTAACATCCCATTCTGACAAAGAAGCCACTTGGGAACGTGAGTATCTTCTCCGTTCCAAATATCCGGAGTTCTTTCAATCCTAGATCTCGGGGCGAGATCCTCTTGTAGTGTGGGAGACTTGTAACATCCCAAGTGCAATTTCCAAGTCTTTGTAATATTTTCATGAGTGAGCCTTCCATGTTGTGCCTCATGAGTTTGAATTAATCAAATTGTCTTCACGACTTAATTGCATCATAGCATCATATCATCATCTCATGCATTATGTTATTTGCTCATTGGTGTTGTGCTAGTGGAATTGAAGTATGTTGGGGTGATAGAATGTTTTGCATACAAGTTATGCTTGTGGGGTGGGAGAGAACCCGCCATTCAAATGGTATGAAAAATCACATCTTGTTTACTTCAAATCTTGTGTTTGGTGAAATCTTTCTTTGCCCAACACCTTGTTAAAAATGTTGCAAATTCTATAAATATTCGGTTTGTAATGTAGAAAACAATTTTCACACTTACTGTATTTTCGTGTTATTTTTGAACTTACAAAAATAGAGGCAATTGTTAATAATAAGTGCATTTATTTTCTGTCTCTAAAATTTCCAAACCAAATTTATTAAATATGGCCTATTTTTGTGAGTACAAAACATATTTTATATTCTTTGAAACCTTCCTCTAATTTTGTGAGTGGTATTGCTTTTTTCTATTTTAATAAAGATGCATAAGGTTTTTCCTGGTGAGTGAGAAGGCTACCTCGACCTTCTACTCCTTCGCGGCCTAGGAGCAGCAGACTGCACCCAACAGCAATGCACGGGCCAGCCAGCCACCGTCGTGCAGCCCAGCACCGCAGCCACAACCCATCTTGCCAGCCCCATGTCGCGTCGTCCCTAACCTATACTACAGCCATCCTACCAGATCGATGTTAGCAATCAGACCAATTTGATGGATGGAGAATCTTCGGACAGCCTCTATATCGCGTCCCCGAGCTATCGTTAGACCTAACCCTTCCATTCCTTCCCTCTCCTCGTCCCACCGCTGCAGGTAAGCCCCTCCAAGTTCCATGCCGTCAACCTGCCCATTGTGCTCCAGCCAAGCTTGAGCTCGTGCTTGGGGTAGCACCATTGCATCATCTCCGACCTACCTCATGACGTGGATCGACCCCTAGGAGCCCCTGTCGTCTTCTTACCGTATGCACGTGATGCCAGCACCCCGAAGAGCCCTCGCCGTCGCCGTCTCGTTCCCCTCCTCATGGGTATGAGGTGCACCGGGCTTCCATCGACTCTTGCCGCATCTCCGACTCGCCCTCGACTTCCCTTCGTGTCCTAGGTAGTCAAGGTAGTCCCCTCCCGCTCTGTGGACCTTTCCATCTCCGGTAGTTCATGGTGTACATGCGAGGGCCATGCCATGTACGTGCTACCGGTGCTCTATAAAAGCTGTCTTTTTATCGTGCGTTGTGCTAGTACCCGCAGCTTGCATGTGCCCTCCGTGTAAGGTACCTCAGTCCCAGCCATGCAAGGGCTAGTGCTCCTTCGCGCCCGCACTTGCCTAGCTGGCTTCGCTTCGCCTGCCATCATCGTTGCCCGAGCTGAGGTCCTGCTCGAGCTCGAGCCCTAGGATAGGCTCGCCCTTGCTTCGCCCTAGCTCCGAGATTGGAACCCTAGGTAGATTCCGCAGCCTCGCCGCCGTTCGCGTGGGCCGATGGTCGCTGGATGTAGCCACCGGCACCGTCGTTGTCTTCTCTGCCACAGGGAAGAAGAAGACCAACGCGAGGGACTAGATCAGAAGGGACCGAGCCCCATTCTAGCGAAAGCGCCCGCATAGCCCATTGGTGGCGCCTCCTCTTTTTCACCAGGGATACCTAGGTTCGAACCCCTGCTACGCCATATATATTAGGGGCCCCCTTTATTTTCCATGATGTGCTGAGTACGACAGGTAGGCCTCATGTTTCATCCACCACACATGCCCAGTGCCACTACCAGTGGGCCTTCCTCTCTTTTTTTAGGTAATGATTTCAGCACTTGCCATTTTTGGGCGATGGCCAAATCTGGCCATGCCATTTCTCGCACAGTCCAATTAGGGACATGGCAAATTTGGCATATAACTATGTTATAACTAGATGTGTGATATTTCCACGGTAACATAGGCTTATGATATATGAATTTGGGGTATAAAAATCCAAGGAATCCAATGGTGGCATTAGTTTGGTCTTTTGAGCAGTTGATGTTGATGCTATTTGGTGCTAAGATGCCATTTTGTTAATTTTGTGTCGAGCAATCTTGCACCCTTTGACAATCTTGTCAACATGAAAGTTGTTTTGTTTAGGGAGTACTAGGTCCTTGTATTTTTATTTGCCATGAAAACTTTGTAAAGTAATTTATATTCACCTTGTGAATTTTTGCTAAGTCTTAGAATCTGCTTATTTCATCATGTCCTATTTATAGGATGCTACCATTGATTCTGTGCAGTATTAGCTCATGGTTAGTGGGTGTGAATTATAGTGTTTGTTGTCCTCTATCACCGTGTTAGGTTTCATGCCATGAAAGTTATTGTAGAGTAGAGTTTTATTGCTTTCAACATGTCATCATGTTAAAACTGCTAGTGTAAAACTGATATTTTCTCTAAGTCCTAATCTGTTATAATTTTTGCCATGTTATGAGCTTAATTGCCATTAATCCATGAACATATCCATGTTGTTGTTAGTTTAAGCTTATTTTACCCTTTATTGGTTTCATATCCATGTCTTGTTAGGTTTCATTCTAGCGAAAGCGCCCGCATAGCCCAGTGGTGGCGCCTCCTCTTTTTCACCAGGGATACCTAGGTTCGAACCCCCGCTACGCCATATATATTAGGGGCCCCCTCTATTTTCCATGATGTGCTGAGTACGGCAGGTAGGCCTCATGTTTCATCCACCACACAGGCCAATGCCACTACCAGTGGGCCTTCCTCTTTTTTGTTTATGTTCTTTTTTGTGTTTAGGTAATGATTTCAGCACTTGCCATTTTGGGCGATGGCCAAATTTGGCCATGCCATTTCCCGCACAGTCCAATTAGGGACATGGCAAATTTGGCATATAACTATGTTATAACTAGATGTGTGATGTTTCCACGGTAACATAGGCTTATGATATATGAATTTGGGGTATAAAAATCCAAGGAATCCAGTGGTGGCATTAGTTTGGTATTTTGAGCAGTTGATGTTGATGCTATTTGGTGCTAAGATGCCATTTTGTTAATTTTGTGTCGAGCAATTTTGCACCCTTTGATAATCTTGTCAACATGAAAGTTGTTTTGTTTAGGGAGTACTAGGTCCTTGTATTTTTATTTGCCATGAAAACTTTGTAAAGTAATTTATATTCACCTTGTGAATTTTTGCTAAGTCTTAGAATCTGCTTATTTCATCATGTCATATTTATAGGATGCTACCATTGATTCTGTGCAGTATTAGCTCATGGTTAGTGGGTGTGAATTATAGTGTTTTTTGTCCTCTATCACCGTGTTAGGTTTCATACCATGAAAGTTATTGTAGAGTAGAATTTTATTGCTTTCAACATGTCATCATGTTAAAACTGCTAGTGTAGAACTGATATTTTCTCTAAGTCCTAATCCGTTATAATTTTTGCCATGTTATGAGCTTAATTGCCATTAATCCATGAACATATCCATGTTGTTGTTAGTTTGAGCTTATTTTACCCTTTATTGGTTTCATATCCATGTCTTGGTTGAGCTTGATAGGTGGTTGTAGTTGCTAGTTTTAATATGAACAACGTGGTATGTTGTTGTTTGTGGACAGATTGCTTGTTGGATTGTTTTGTGCTTTGTGTGAGTTGTGCTATTTTAATTTGCGCGAACTTCATGTCTATTTCAACTAGAATTTCGTGCCCAATCTAGTGAATACTTGGAATGCCAAGGAATTGCCGATAGCCTCTTTCAAATGTTGTTTCATCATCGTTGCCTTCCGTATCTTGTAGTGTGAGTTCCGAGAAATCCGTAACTCAGTTTGCGACGTTCTTTATATGCATTCGTATCGTTTTCTCGTGATGCACTCATTTTTTCCATGTTCATGAATTCCCAAATAATTAATCTTCAGGTTCTGTACAGAATAGTAATAACTAAATAGTTGCATGAGGAAGATGAGTAGTGTAGCATTTCCATGCTTCATTCACGTCATAGCCATGCATCATATGTTTGAGTGTCATGCTGTGGCTGTGTGTTCATTGGATGTTGTATTTTCTTCTAGGTAGCATCGGGTGGTTAGAACAAGTACGAGGATCCCGTTGAGAATGTTCCTGTAGAGCAAGAGTTTAATCCGCCAGAAGAAGTTCCAGGCAAGATGATCATGACCTTGATATCATTTTGATTGCTATTTATCACTGCCTAACACCTGAATATGAAGCCTCCAAAATTGCCATGAAAAGCCTCTAACCCCTCCACATCCTAGCAAACACTGATTGGATAAGCTAGCGCTTGCTCAAACCTCCTTATAGCATTGCTAGTTGCAGGAGGAGGTTGATCCATATGTTGACATAGATATTTGGAATATCATCCTATTACTGCTATTTAATTTAATGCAAATATATACTTGGTGAAGGCTCGGTAATTTGTTCCACTTTTTCTTCCCTAGTTCCGGTTACCGGTGTTACGTTCCATATTGAGCGCTCCTATCATGCCTCGGGTTGTTACGATGACCCCGTTGATATATCATTTCGATGTCAAACTCGTCTAGCTAGACCCAACTTTGGTGTTCCATTTGTTAAACAACTTAATAGAAATGCATACGGAATACCTTCCTGTCGGCGGTGCGAGGTCGACACCTATGGGAATCCACGTGAAACCCTTGTGATTGTAAGGCGGGGAGAGGTGACGTCAAGAGCAGAGCTAACGATCAGCACCCGGCAAGCCTTTTTACCCAGGTTCGGGCCGCGTACGCATAAAACCCTACGTCCTGCCTGTCTGGTTGTATTAAGAATTTGGTTGTTGATGGTTACAGTGACTGTTGATAACCTTCTTCTGGGCCAATGTCCATGTTGGGGAATGTTGCATGGGAAACAAAAATTTTCCTACGCACACGTAGATCTATCATGGTGATGATCATCTATGAGAGGGAGATTGCATCTACATACCCTTGTAGATCGCGAAGCGGGAAGTGTTAAGAAACGCGGTTGATGTATTGGAACATCTTCGCGATCCAAATCGCCGCAGTCCCACGATCCATCCCGATCTTGTACGGAACAAACGGCACCTCCGCGCTCACCACATGTACAACTCGTTGACGATCTCCGCCTTCTTGATCTAGCAAGAGAGACGGGGAAGTAGATGAGTTCTCCGGCAGTGTGACAACGCGCCGGTGGTGGTGATGATCTTATTCCTGCAGGGCTTTGCCTAAGCACTGCAGAAATCCGTTCTATAGGATGAACAATCAAGTAAAGGTTTAAGGTTGCACGCGGCAAAGTTGTGTCTCAAAAACCCTAAAACCTCTAGTATATATAGGAGGAATTAAGGGGTGGGGCTTGCCTCCTACTCCAAGTAGGAGGGCTTCGGCTGAGGGAGGGAGGAAGGAATCTTCCTCCACTTCGGTTTGGAAGGCGGAGTCCCTTCCTTCCTTCCCACCTCCTAATTTTTTTCCTTTTCCCTCCGTTTTTCTCCTTGGCTGAAATAGCCCTATTGGGATGGCCTCACCATCCAACTAAGGGCTGGTGTGCCACCCATGGGCCTATTAGGTTCTCTCCCGGGTGGGTTGCCCCTCCCGCTAAAACCCCAAAACCCATTCGTCACTCCCGGTACACTGCTGGCAATGCCCGAAATATTTCCAGAAGCCAACTGCAACAATCCTATATATCAATCTTCATCTGTATACCATTCCGGAAATTTCACCGAACCTTAAGTGTGCAGACCCTGCGGGTTCAAAAATTATGTAGACATGACCTGAGACACTCCCCGGTCAATATCCAATAGCGGGACCTGGATGTCCATATTGGATCCTACATATTCCACGAAGATCTTATCGGTTCAACCTCTATGTCAAAGATTCAAACAATCCCGTATATCATTCCCTTTGTCCTTCGGTATGTCACTTGCCCGGGATTTGATCGTCGGTATCCCCATACCTATTTCAATCTCGTTACCGGCAAGTCTCTTTACTCATTCCAGAATACAAGATCCCATGACTAACTCTTTAGTCACATTGCTTGCAAGGCTTGTATGTGATGTTGTATTACCGAGTGGGCCCCGAGATACCTCTCCGTCACACGGAGTGAAAAATCCCAGTCTTGATCCATGCTAACTCAAAGGACACCTTCGGAGATGCCTGTAGAGTACGTTTATAGTCACCCAATAACGTTGTGATGTTTGATACACACAAGGCATTCCTCCGGTGTTAGTGAGTTACATGATCTCATGGTCATAGGAATGAATACTTGACATGCAGAAAACAATAGCAACAAAATGACACGATCACATGCTACGTCTATAGTTTGGGCCTTGCCTATCACATCATTCTCCCCATGATGTGATCCCGTGATCAAGTGACAATACTTGTCTATGGTTAGGAAACCTTAACCATCCTTGATCAACAGGTTAGTCAACTAGAGGCTTACTAGGGACATAGTTTTGTCTATATATCCATGCATGCATTTATGTTTCCATTGAATACAATTATAGCATGGATAATAAACGATTATCTTGAAATAGGAAATTTAATAAAAACTATTTTACTATTGCCTCTAGGGCATATTTCCAACAGTCCAAACAGTCGAACCCCTTATGAATGAGTTAAGGGTCCCATTTTATAGGCAATGGGTCACCTACAGTTCTCAGTGGTAGGTTCGCGAGAAGTTACGGTGAACCTAGGGCGGTGCTTATCCATCTACCGCTGTGAGGTGCATTAAATGCACGTCTTGTTCTTGTCAGTGATGTGCTGGTGAGGAAAAGTATCCAGGTGTTTCGACACCTGGACGCTGCCCTGGCGCATGCAAAATGCGCTGGAACTTGGGGGACGGTGGAACTGTAGCAAGGGCGGTGGCCCTCCAGTGCCTAGCCCCGTCATCCCGGCAAGGGAGCTTGCCGGGGCCTTCGGTCCTGTCCCGACAAGGGAGCTTGCCTGGGGCTTCGGTCATCATCCTGGCAAGGGAGGCTTGCCGAGGTCACGTACTTGGTGAGTTCATCACGCCCACCAAATGAGCGTGGCCTTGGTTATCTTCCCGGCAAGGCAGGCTTGCCGAGGCCTTGGTAATCCTCGGGGTTGTATCGTGTCTCGGTCCTGCCATGCCATGCCGGTAGGGCCTTTGTGGCCCGTGCGCAAGTCTGGGGCACTAGGGGCCCCAGTCTTTAGTGCACCAACAGGAGCCCCCGGGCCTGGGCGACACACGCGTGTGAAGCGTTATTCGGCCAGGCCCAGAGGTGCACGGGCCTTCGTGGCTGGATCTTTCTAGCGGTTCCTTTTCCCCACGTCGTGCACAGAGTGGCCTTTCCACCTCCTGAAATGCCCCTGCCACGCGCGTGGCATGAGCAGTTATAGATGGACGGGTGGCTAACGTGGCCTTAAGAGGCGCAGTAGTAGCTGGGCCCGCCCGTGCATGTATTGGGCGAGAGGGGTGGTGGCTTCTGGAGCAAGGGGGGCTAGCCTCCGCGTCCCTTCCTATAAATTTGGAGGGTTTGCGAGGGGTTTTGCTCACCCAACCCCTCCCGAATCCACCAACTCCTCAGACTTGGTCTTTAGAATCTTCTTCTGTCTGCAGGTGGCGCTCGCCCCTAACCATTGTTAGGGGATGGGGTCGGCCATCATCGGCCACCAGGGTGGCGAGAGGATCCCATTCGGATCATGCCACAACTTCTGGGGCGCCGCGGCAAAAGACGGCCCGAGTGCACGTGGGGGAGGACGGGCAAGGGGCCACGGTCGTCGTGGAGGTCGAGGCCGGGGGAGGCAGAGAGCTACTCTAGCGCCTCCGCCTTCCCCAAGGCTTGCCCTGGTGGTGGTCCTCCATGTTGCTATAGGGGTGCCCACGTGTGGTTCTCGGTTGCTGCGAGGGGAGCCTGAACAACGCCGGCAGTCCTACCTCGAGCGATAGAGATGAGGAGGACAGCGGAGGTAGCGAGGTCCATGTTGGGTTAGGGCCACGGGGTGTCAAGTCGAAGGTCGACTCCCCGGGCCCCAACCGGACGTAGACCGCACTGCCGTGGCTAGCTCACGACTCACCCCTCCTGACGGGGGCGCCTTGGCGGAGCTGGCGTCGGTGCCTCGTGTTTGAGGAGGAGGCACCTCCGCCAGCTTTGACTTCTCCAGGTCCTCTGCTTGGGCCACCTCACCGGAGCGGGTATTGGCTTCCCGGCTCCAGGAGGAGGCGCTCCAGTGGACTCCGGATCCTTCGCCCCTTCCTATGCCCTGTGCTCTGCTATTTGGATAGAGGGGGGCCAGGTGGCCCTTCCCATTCTCGTCGGCGCAGTGCTGGTCCTGGGGAGCCAGCCCTGGCCGCACCGCGGGTTCTTCCTTTTTGTCTTCTTGAACTTCACTCCTCCAAGTAGGTCAATGCTCATCAAAAGACAGAGTCTTTAGGTTAGGATAACGACGCTATGTAAGTGAAGCCAAATGTATCCACTCAAATGGATGAAAAGACAGTTTTCCCTTTTTCCGATTATGTTCTTTGTATGATCCGTCTTTGCATATTATGGGAGCTTGGCGGCAACTACCGGCAAGGCTCCTTGTCGCGTTAAGTGCAACCATAGAAATTGCCAAGCGCAGTTGAGACGAAATCGGGTGCTACGTAGCCGCTTGCTCTGTTGATCAGGTTCGTAACTGTTTGAAGCCGTAATGTGGCCGTTCAGGTCGTTTGAACGAGTTCGAAACAAAGACAAGGTGCACAGAAGGTCCTAGTATGCGCAAACTCAACACACAAATATTGGAAACTATCAAAGGCAAAAACAGAGAATCTATCTACTTCGGATCTGAATCTCGAACTTAAAAACTTATCTGATCACGCCGTGGTTGTAGGGCGCTTGAATCTTTCGCCAGGGCTTCGGAGTCCCCGGCAAGCAGGAAATTACCGCTCCCGTCGGCTTTTTCTCCGGCGAAGACTTCTTGCCGAAAGTCCGCGACCGTCGTTTGGACAAAAAGCCGGCCAGGGTGTAACCCCTTCACTTCTCTCTTGCTAGGCTGTGCTGACGGAGCCCCCGAGCGCATCTTGGGCGACGATGCGACGCTCTCGGGAGCACAACACTCATGCTAGAGTGTGCGCTGGAACTTCGAGACCGTGTGGTGCATCCTCAACGACTATGCATCCCTCCGAAGAGGTGCATCCGCAGGAGTATGCACCGAGGCCTCTGTGAAGCGCCTAGGCACGCCCTCGACAGCCGCACATTAGCCCTGAGCGACACATCGGCCTGACGGCGCCGCCTTTGGAGCCTCCGCCTCCCTGCCCCGTGCTCGCGTATAAACACGCTCGCGCGGGCCTTGGGAAGCCGTAGCAGAATAGAGCGTCGCCGCGGTACCCCTTTTCCGATGGAACCGCAACGCAGCACCCAAACGTCCAAGAATCTAGTGCTGAGTTTGCCCTGATTCATGCACAACTCCGCACCCCCTACCTGGTGCGCCAGAGATGTCGGCGGCGCGATGTCGACACCTATGGGAATCCACATGAAACCCTTGTGATCGTAGGACAGGGAGAGGTGACGTCAAGAGCAGAGCTAATGATCAGCACCCGGCAAGCCTTTTTACCCAGGTTCGGGCCGCTTACGCATAAAACCATACGTCCTGCATGTCTGGTTGTATTAAGCATTTTGTTGTTGATGGTTACAGTGACTGTTGATAACCCTCTTCTGGGCCAATGTCCAAAGAGTCTAACCCCTTATGAATGAGCTAAGGGCCTCCTTTTATAGGCAAAGGGCTCACCTACAGTGCTCGGTGGTAGGTTCACGAGAAGTTATAGTGAATCTAGGGCGGTTTTTATCCATCTACTGCTGTCGGGTGCATTAAATGCATGTCTTGTCCATGTCAGGATGTGTTGGTGAGGACACGTATCCAGGTGTTTCGACACCTAGACGTTGTGCTGGCACATGCGGAATGTGCTGGATCTTGGGGGTGGTGGCAATGTGGCAAGGGCGGTCGCCCTCTAGTGCCTAGCCCCGTCATCCTGGCAAGGGAGCTTTCCGGGGACTTGGGTATCCGTCTCGGCAAGGGAGCTTGCCGGGGGCTTCGGTCGTCATCCCGGCAAGGGAGGCTTGCCGAGGTCTCGTACTTGGTCAGTTCAGCACGCCCACCAAATGGGCGTGGCCATGGTGATCTTCCCGGCAAGGCAGGCTTGCCGAGGCCTTCGTAATCCTGGGGGTTGTATCTTGTCTGGGTCCTGCCATGCCCTACCGGCACGGGCTCTTTGCGCCAGTGCACATGTCTGGGGCACTAGGGACCCCAGTCTTTAGTGCACCGGCACTACCTGGTGGATAATTTAATCAACCCTTGGGCTAGTGCTCCTCATGAGTGTTTGTCCAAATTGTCAACCGCCGGTGCCCGCCAGGGGCAACTCTAGGATTGGCCTCCCAGAAGTTTGGACAAACTGATCTTGTCCTGAGAACGAGATACACAACCCTTATTGGGTTTGTCGACACGTCGGGTAGTCTAGCTGGATTTTTTTACCCTTCATAATATATCTTGTGCACTGGGATATCGGTGATACTTCAGGCTATCTCGAGGTTGAGGTTTTCTCTCCACAACAGCTTGTGATAGTTTGTGAAATACAAGTTGGAGCACCCCTACACGGTTAATATCTTTCGAAAAGCCGTGCCCGCGGTTATGTGGCAAGTAAAAAATTTGTTTAACATCCGGTTATAGAAAATTTGACGTAAACTAAATGAAAATATGCCAACTGTGTGCGTATCCGGGACTGTCTCTGCTCATGAGTTTCTACCCTGGTAGAGGACATGGTGGGGTTATGTGTGACGTAAGTAGGTCTTCAGCATCTGTTCTTGCTTATTATTATTAGCTCATGACCGTTTATGCACGGACCACTCAATTTAAATTATGTTCTCATAAGATAGCCACAAAATATTTCTTAGTATTGCTGCCACCTCACCACTTAACCTTGCCACACCCAATAACTTAATTCGTCCCAATATTATGGTCACAAGATTGCTGAGTCCCCATGGCTTACTAACTCCTACAACACCACATGTACAAGTACCACAGATCCACAGTCCTTCGATGCTTCACACCTCTTGTGGGAGTTCAATGAGGAGAGAAGGTGCATGTACGTGACGTATCCTGATGAGTAGAGGGCCTTGGTCGTCTCATGGGCTAGCGAGCAGACTCATTGCAATTTTATCGTTTGTTTTCGTACGTAGCCGAACCCTATTTTATGGATGATTGAATAAATGTTGTGTGACTAGTAATTTAGCATGTAGCGAGTGTAAGACAATTCATATACTCATCTCTTAATAAATGTATGTGCAATGATTTTTGTACATGCGAAACGCCAAGATGCGCCTCTATCCATATTAAGGCCTCGTCCCCAAATATGGATAGTGTCGCATCTTGAACGTGACACTAAGGTTTCCTATAGTCAAGATGGCTCTCATATCAGCTCCTATGGCATCCTGACTCATAAGTCGTTGTCACCGAATGCACTTGTACAATGATCCCAGAGATCAATGCCCATTGAACACATAGAAGCTGAATAACAAGAGTCTTACTTCCATACATACCGTCTGATACAAATAAATACCATTTAAGTGAAGTATTACATAGATAGGGCCATAGAGGCCAAACATCCAGCACAACAAGGTGCAGAAATCTTGAACGCAAGGATGAACCCATGCCATCTACCTTAACCCAATAGGCATTATGACTGGGAAGCGTCCTGGTTTGCATGTTCATCTCCAATGAATTCTTCATCATACTCCCATTCTTCCATGCCTAGACAACGAAATAATAGTGATAAGCCAATGAGTACATTGAATGTACTCGCAAGCAACCCATGTTTGGAACAAGGTAATAGTGATGCATAATATAGAAATAAGTAGGTAAGTTGCAGAATGCTATTTTTGAGTGCATCGACATGATCAATAAACTAGTAAAAGCACGCATTATGAAGTTGCAGATATCCATAGGAACTGGTTACAGATATCAACATAAACAGGGGTTGAACATCTCATGTTCACTCATCATGTCAAGTCATTTGACTTGGCTCAAGTATCTCCTTTCTCTCACACACACACCAAGTTTGTGAAAACATCGGACGTAGTTTAAGCAACACCACCAAACTTTTGTTGACCTCGGACATGACTATTCGAACAGTTTTACACTCTGAAGAGGTTGCACACTTTACCCGCAAGACTCGGGAAACTTCTATGTCAAGCCATGACTCGCGGTATTGTTCGTACCCGAAGTAAGTACCCGAACAATGCCTTTCCCATGATGATACTAACAAAGAGTTGACTTTTTCGCATACAACCCACATGATGTACATCACAAGTAACACCCATGCAAGGACCAACGATTTGCATGATGTCTTTAAAAACAACCCATGGTCGTCCTTTCCTCGCACCACCCCATATCGAGAGTGAGCACGTCACTCCCGCCACTAGTAATCTGGGATCTCTCCTAGTACCAACTAAGGTAATCAACAAAACCCATCCCATAAGGGGTATCATGGTTGTTCATGTAAGGTCCGAACAACCGACAAATTTGAAATCTCTCTGTTTTCGGAAACACACACACACACACACACAACTTGCCTTCGTACACCACTTCTTTCTCAAGTGGTATGCTAATCTAAACACCATCTCCCTCGGGAATTTGTGGCACCCGACGGGTTTTCGAAAACTCTTGAAATCATTTCTTTTCCGACACTAGTCAGATTCCCATACCATTCATGTAACATCTACATAGCATGCTAAACTACTTCACACCCGCACAACCCTCATAGGAAGGTAGGGTCATGCTTAGTGCAAGTATCAACAAGGAGAGTAACATCCGTAACTCACCACGGGGGTCACCAATTCATGATTTAATGCATCGGAAGGAAGTTCTATATGATATGCATAAAATAGTTTCGAGTCATGGTCAAGGGGTTGCTTGTGTGGCACAACAAAGTCTCCGGGGTCTTCAAAGTATTATGGTCCAACTCCTTCATAAACAACACAATGTATCGTCATGAATATAACATGCCAAAATAAGACCACGACAAAAGAGGGAAAATAAAACACTTAGAAAAATGTCAACTCATTTTTGTAAAAAACTAGGGTGAATATTAGTTTAGTAAAAATTACTAGTCTCTGGTTTTCAAGTTATGAAAGTAGCAAAATGCATTTTAACACATAGTTAGAATACTTAAAACAAGTTTTTTAAATAAAAAAGTTTATACAACTTTCCGCAAAATTGTACAAGTGGCATAATTAAGTAAATGATGTTTTTACACGATTTAAGAAATTGGAATATTTGAATTTGGATAAAATTACAGCTAAGAGGAATTTTTGGAAAATGTGAGAAAAAGGAAAAAGGCACTATGACTTTAGGCCACAAGGGGGTGGCCCAGCCGGCCCAACAAACGAGTCTTGCCCGAGCAAGCTAGGCGCGCGAGACTGCGAGGGTTCTAACCCGATAGGCGGGGCCCAGCTGCCAGGGAGAGATGGGAGGCAGGGGAGATGTGGGAGGCTGGCAAGCTGGCCCCACCAGGTCGTCTTCCACCTCCCGTCCTAGGATACAGTGAGCTCATCAGTGAGGCTTATGGGCACGATGAGGACTAGCGAGCGCGGGAACAAAGTCAAGGAGGTGTCCAAGTTTTGGTGGAGGTCGAAGGGATCGCCGGCGTGGCCTGAGTCACCGGCGGCGAGCGGGCATGGTGGAGGAAGATTCAGGCAAGCTCTCTCCGGTCGTCTCCAGCCGTAGTATGCACGAGAAAGGGGCGGAATGACGTCAAATAGGGAAGAGGGGACAGATGGAAAGGAGAATATGGCCGGAGGGGCTCTCTACCCGAAGATCGACGGCGATCCAACCCCGCAGAGCTTCGGGTCGATATGCGTGTCACGTGCTTTGGGGATGAAATGGGGGATGGAGGGGTGAAATTATGGGGCGCAGGGGGCATAGGGGAGAAGAGGACCCGAGGAGGCTTTAAATGGGCCGGAGCAACATGGACATGTTCCACCAGAGCTGGCTTGCAGGGCGATGGAGGCCACGGGAGCTCAAATGCTGGTGCAAGGGGAGTTCCGGGTGGTGGCCTACGACCAGAGGGACCTCACGTGTGCGAGCTTGCGCATTGGCCAGCTCTGGGTGTCGTCAGGAACACGCGGCTCGAGCTGTGCACAAAGAGGGAGTAGGCAGCCATTGTCCTATCGGCTTACGAATGTCGAG
This sequence comes from Hordeum vulgare subsp. vulgare, assembly GCF_904849725.1. Classification (NCBI taxonomy): domain Eukaryota; kingdom Viridiplantae; phylum Streptophyta; class Magnoliopsida; order Poales; family Poaceae; genus Hordeum; species Hordeum vulgare. The sequence continues at coordinate 289,615,473 of NC_058523.1, read as the reverse complement.
ACATGACGACTGGCGCATGTGAGGGGCTCAACGTGGCCAAGGTCAGATGTAAACTCTCTAGTTCATGGTTCCACACTCCAGAGCAGACTTTTGACCGGCATGGTCATGAGCTGGCATTCTCTGGGGCGCTTGGCCTTGTCACTTAGCGTTTGGAAGCAACAGAGAGGAGTAAACAAATGGGATGCGTACTTGGATTCTCGTGGATCGACCATAAGTGGGAGAAGATAGAAACTAAAGTGAGAGAGGGGCTGTCAAGAAGGGGTAATGGGGGTTTTACCCCATCAACCATTGAGATGTGGCCTTGCAAGTTTTTCTATAGGTGGCTGATGAGTACGAGGGACTATGGTAAAAATTTGGTGGCAAGGAGAATAAGATAAGGGGTGAAATCATCAACTTTGGAAAATAACTAGAAGGTGTCTGATGCAGTTTTGGTTGAGTACCTTTGCCCACTTACTATGAGATTTAACAAGATCAAATGTTGGATAAAATAAGGTTGATCACACGAGTTGAGCCTATTTGGAGAAACTTAGCAATGCAAACATAGAAATCCCTGGAAATCCACATGATCAGGTTTCTATAGATCTAGCTAAGGAAATCTATTCCCCCAACTCCACAACTTGGTGTAGCATTATTATTTGGGGACTATAAAGCTCCTACAAAGTTTGAGAGCAATTAGAGATACTTGGTAATGTAAAGTTGCTCAAATTTGATTTTGGACACAAAGGGTTTTCGAATATTATGGTGGACCAAATTAACTTGGATTGAAATGAAACTTGGCAAGATAATCACATATATAATGTGTGACTTGCTAGAATTTTCCTGAAATTATTTGATAATATTTCCTATGAATATATTTCAAAAGCTTGAAATAGGCAGAAAGGGTTTTGTCCAATATTTTGAAGATGACCATGTGTTGGAACTCTTTTATATGGAAAATATATGTCGACTGAGTTTCCCTAAATTTTGAGAAATATTTTTGAAGGAGGAAAATGATTGTTATTCACAAATGACCATTTCTTGCCTTAGAAAAAGGTATTTAAATAGAATAGCAAAATAAATTTTAAAATAATAATTTTGTGGTTTTGGGAAGTGTTTTTGACAATAGGATTCAAATAAAATCCTTTGAGAAAACCACCCACCCTAATTTAGGGGGGTTTGGAAACTTAATTTAAAGGAAAGCATTTTGGTCAAAATAATATTTAATAAAAATAGTTTTAGGTCCTAGACGCATGGTATTGTCATTGAGCAAGGATTTGGAGCAAGAAGATGAGTTTTGAGAGAAGGATTTTTTTTGAATAAAATCCCAAATAGGCAAAAAAAGTATATAGCAACCAATCCAATCATTATAAGCACACAAAAGTTTTTAAATCGTTCCAAATTTTATGAAATCATAATGTGGCAAAGTGGTACAAACATAGGATGTGACATGCTGCAGTCTGAGCTTGCCCGCGCATGTACTAGCAGCCACCTGAGCTCCAATGCCCACGAGCAGCACCACCCGCTCAGCTCTTCGCTTCCCCACCACTGTTCGACCCAGCACCACCCGCAAGAGTTGAGAGTCACCAGAGTAGGAAGCCGCCTGCCGCCCGATCGCAGCGTGCCACGCCACTGTCGTCCTTTCGACCCGACCACCCGCGGCCTCGTCCCCGTGTCACCCTCGTCATTCGCCCTTTGATGTCTCACTAGTTCTGACCAGATCCGGCGAGATCTCACCGGATCTGCCTGTCCCCGCCACTCTAGGTTTTCCACGATGCACGCCCGTGCTACCACACCATCACCCCATCACAATGGCCTCCCTGCCTCGTCCCACTCGGGACCGAAGAGGACGACCGAACTACCACATGGTTTAACCTTGGCCCACCTCGCGTCTTTCCCGGCCCAAGACCTCAGCTCCAACGACTGGCGTATAGGCCTGAGATGAGCAACCGTGCCTAAAAAGCTAATGTTCACCCTTTATCTTATCCTGCGAATGAATTTTTTTTTTTCACTACCGTGTGAACAGTTTGATGTTTTATCTATCCGACGAACGGTCCAGACTTAGTCATTTTTGGCTAAGTCCATGATAAAACTGCGGTGTTAACACTATTATTGCATTTTTAGTGCCTTGTATCTCGTAAACCATGCATCGTATGAACAAGTGTAATATATGAAAATCATTTACTTTTCGTGCTCTACATGATGGTATCATTTGCATTCATATTAGGGATCATCTACATGCTTAGATATGTGATAGAAAAGTGCATCTCATCATAATCGACGAAAACTGTTAAGCTGATATTTTATTCAAAATTGTGTGGATGATTGCATCTAATACTTAGGGGTTTTGCATATGCTTCTTTCATGAAATTTGTTCTACGTATGTCTATCTTGATGCCATGCCATTCTGGCAATGTACAACTTCTATGGCATTTTTATTTCTTGCTCTCAAGTGGCTTCCGTTTTTAAATTGCTAATTTGTTAATGTTAAGTTCCATTTTGTAAAGCTCGAATTAAGAAAACCATCCCTCTTATGAATGTGTGCCAATGGAGTGAATTGCAGTATGCCACGTCTAGTTGTTCTTAGTAGGTTTGCCATGCCATGAATGTCATGGATAGGTGTAGTTTTCCTCATGTGAACTTGCCATACAAATATTGTTGTTTTGAGGGTCCGAAATAATTCTACGTCTGGAATCTGCTATATTTGTTGCTATGTTTCCATCTGAATTGCCATTAATCTATAACATATTTGTGGTTGGTCCAATGGAGTGAATTGTAAAGCAAGTTATCCTCTGTCATTTCGTGCTATTACTTTACAAGTATAATTTTTGCATCCTAGATAATTTGGATGTCAAACATGTCAATCTGATAAAACTGTCGTTCCTTCCACCATGTTAATTTTTCTAAGTCAGAGAAACTTCTTACTACAGATCGTCATGTTGGGTGGATGCTAGGCATGTTTTGTGCATAGTTTGATGTTGTTCATATGGAGTGTTTTGTAGTGCATCATGCCTACTACCATGCTGTAAATTTTCAAGCCATTATATGCCCTATTGCACGTGTGGTTCTTTTTGCGAATATGACTTCAAAATAAAACTTCTATGTTAAAAACTGCTATTTTCAAAAGTCTGTAACTGTGTTCAAGTAGCCATCTTGTGAGCTCATTTCCTATTGATCCATGATTCTAACCAATTTTCTCATGTGAGATGAAAATTGTGCATCATGTAAGTTATTGCCCCATGTATTGTTTGTGCATATTAGGTCCCTTTCCCTTGTTTTTTTGATGTGTGCAAAATGCCATGTTGTTGTTTTAGACAGATTATAGTTAGAACTTTTGTTGCTTGTAGTTGTTGAACCATTGCTCCGTTTTCAACATGCCATTTATGAAACTTGCCTAGAATTTCATGTAGTTTCCTAATGTATTGTTGCATACTTGATTTACCATGCTTGTGGTTGTCATTTTCATAAATTTCGCATTCATTCCATATTTATATTGTGTTGGTCATATCTTTTAGACCCTAGCTTCGTTCTGAATGATCTATATATGTAGAACACCTAGAATGACGTGTAGAATCACATAGTACAATTTGTTTCCCTTTTTAATAAATATAATATATGTTTTAGGCAAATATGGACCAATTTCAAAATTAACATACGGGATCATGTTGGAAATACTATAAGTTGTTTCCGACCTCATTTAAAATGTCTAGATATATAGTTTATTTATGCTTCACCTCTTGCCATGTTTAATAACATTTAACATTATCATGTACATAAATGAGAGTGAACTAAATGATGCGAATATAGAGATTCGTCAATATGCAACTCATCGCATATTGAGTTTCACTTAATGTGCAATATTTGATTATTGTGATTTCCGTGCCTTGCATATGTAAATCACACATGCATCATATTCGATTGTGCATCATGCCATGTATATGTTGTGGTGTTTATAGTGTATTGATTGTGTGTTTCTTGATTGTTTCTTCTTGAGAGAGTTTGAAACTGATTCGGAGAGTGAGGATTCGTGTGACTATGTCCGTTCATCTAATTCGTGGATTCCTTCTTCTTCCAACCTGGATCTTAGGAAAAATGATCATTTACCTGGATACCACTACTATAATTGCCATGCTAGTTGTCTCATTTCTATCGATATATCTCGCTTCCTACCACTTGTTTGTCAAGCCTCCCAAAATGCCATGATAAGCCTCTAACCCCTCCACATGCCACCAAACCATTTTTTGGCTATGTTACCGCTTGCTCAGCTCTTCATTTAGTGTTGCTAGTTGTAGGTGCATTTTGTTCCATGTGACAACATGGATATATTGGATTATTATAATATTATTGCTATTTAATTTAATGCACATATATACTTGGTAAAAGGTGGAAGTCTTGGCCTTTTGCTTAGTGTTTTGTTCCACCTTTGCGGCCCTAGTTACTTGTGTACCGATGTTATGTTCCATATTCAGTGCTCCTAACATGCTTGGGATTGTTATGAGGACCCCCTTGATTTTCGTTTTGGGATAAAACACTTCTGACAAGGACCAACATTAGTACTTAATTTCCCTAATAACTAATAAAATTGTGGAGGGACCTGTCAGCCCCCCTGGATAATTTGTCAAAGCCAGTGCTCCTCATGTGTGTTGATCCAAAATAGAGCACTGTGGGGGGCCACCCCAGGGCAACTCGAGGGATTTCTATTAGGCCATCGTACACGTGGCTTATCTGTTGTGTCCTGAAAATGAGATATGCGACTCCTATTGGGTTTGTTGAAACGTCGGGCGGTCTTACTGGATTTGTTTTATCTTTCTCGAACATCCTGTGCACCTGGATTCCGAGGATACTTTGGGCTATCTCGAGGTTGAGGTTTTCCCCTGTGATTGCAAGGAGACTACGGGCTTTCCATGGTTGAGGTTTTTTGTGAAGCTTGTGGCTAGTCTGTGATATATGAGTTGGAGCACTACTACAGGGTTAAATCTTTTGGAAAGTCGTGCCTGCTGTTATGTGGCAACTTGGAATGTTTTTTAACATCCAACCATCGCAAACTTGAAGTATACTGAATTAAAATACACCAGATGTGTGAGTAACCGTGACCGTCTCTTCTTGTGAGGTTTGATCCAAGAAGGGAACATGGTGGGTTTATGTTTTAATCGTAAGTAGGTGTTCAGGATAACTTGTTGTTCATTACTAGTTCACGTACGTTTATGTGTAGATCACTCTTATTATTCTTGTACTCGTAAGTTAGCCCCTCAAATAAATGATTAGTGCTCGCTGCAGCCCTTCCACTTAGGCATCCTGACCCATTAAGCTTTGCTAGTCTTGATACCCTTGGAAATGAGACTATTGAGTCCTTGTGGCTCACAGATTACTAAAACAAGAGTTGCAGGTACACGTAATATGATGCTTTGACGTGAGTGTGATGCTTGTTTGATTTGGAGTTCTTCTTCTTTATTGATCATAGGATGGGTTCTAGTCCGGCAGCCTGGGATAGAAAGGAGGGACATCGTTTTTTTATCATTTGATTTCATCCATAGTCGGACCCTGCTCTTGTGCATGGTGATTGAATGTAATGTTATATTGGGATGATCTTGATTTAGCTTGTAGCAAGGGTAAGCGAATTCCATATACTCATATGCTCCTTACATGTACTTGTAACTATATCCATTCTTGCAAAACAACGAGATGCGCTTCTATCCATATCGAGGTCCTTGAGCCAAAATAAGGATAGGTCGCATCTTGGATGTTTCAAGTTGGTATCAGAACAATACCGACCTAGGAGCCCCCTTGATTGATCAAACTTGATCAAGTCAAATCTAGTGAAAAACTACTTTGAGTCTAGTTATATATGGGAGAGTAGGATTCCTTTTACTCCTCTTCTATGCTCTAGTGAGGAATCTTGACATAGGAATTTCAATTATACCCCTCTTCTCACTCAATTTTTTAGGATCATGCGAGTATTTTGGAATCTCTATGATGTCAATGTGATGAAATTCTGTACTTGGAAGTTACGTGCTTCATCTCCAATCTCGACGAGCGGGTGTTGCCATTCTTCAATCTTATGGAAAGGTCTGGCCCATTTGAATGGACGCCTAAAGCGGACTCAACCTTTGAAGATCTCATGAGGTACCTCTCGAACCCTCACCCCCGTCATGGTTGTGTTGCGCCCCCGTGAGCACTTACTGCTATACCTAGCGGCCACCCCGTAGACGGCAAGTGTGGCCGTCGTGGTGTTGAGGGAAGAGAAAGTATCCGCCAAGAGAAAGCCCGTGGTCCTCCAGAATGCATGGCCTGAGGTTGCTCGAGCCCCATCGGTGCGAGCCAAGGGTACACTTTAGAGGGATTGCGCCCCCTCAGGCGGCCCATGACGCCATGCTTCCGGAGGCCCCCACCACCCCTGACGTCATGTCTTTGGGAGCCCCTGTGGCCCCGCCTCTCGATCCTTCTAGCGAGGATGGATTAGACACAATGGTCACGTGACATGTCGAGCATCATGTGTACTTTATCAGCCCGGTGTTGAGGGATGCACGAGAGTGCTACCCCATGCACCAGAAGCTCCTCCTCACGCTCCTCATCTCCTCCAGGAAACCGCACCACTACTTCCAGGGCCACCCTATTTAGGTTATTTCTGCCTATCCCGTGGAGCAAATCTTGCGCGGTACCAAAGCAGCTACCAGAGTTGTTGAGTGGAACATCGATTTGTAGGCCTTCCAGCTGGAGTTCTGCACCACTAGTCATTGTAGAGGAATGGACGGACCCATATGAGGAGGAGCCTTGCGAAAGAAAATCCCTCTTGCATGGGAACGAGGCGCCCTGCGGCTTGGTCCTGTGCTTCAACGCTGCCTTCTCCAAGGAGGGCACAGGGGCTCACGTCGTGCTCACTTTGCTGACAGCACATAGGGTTTACTATATAGTTCAACTGTTCTTCACGCATGACAAGAAGGTGTCCAACAACATCGCAGAATTCGAGCCTCATCGCCGGCCTCAAAGTTGCCTCCGCCCTCGGCAACAAGCACCTCGTCATCTACGGAGACTCTCAGCTTCTCATCAACTTCTCCAACAAAAGATACAAACCCAAGGATGAGCACATGGCAGCCTACCTGGAGGAGGTACACTAACTTGGGAAGCGTTTCCTTGGCCTGGAGCTACAACACATCAAGCGTGGCGCCAACAAAGAGGACAACGACATCGCCAAGAGAGCATCTCACGGCGAGTCCCAAAGCCCCGACATCTTCGAAGAAATGCTCCTCAAGCCTCAGTCATACCGCTCGCCATTGGCACAATGCTCCTGCATGAGGAGCTACCACCCGCACCGCCAAGAGGCGCATCAGACTATGGTCCACCATCAAGTGACCGCAAACTATAAGCATTGAATCCTCAAGATGGCAAATGTGCCACGGAGTTCAAGGCATACCTGCTTCACGGCGTCCTCCGCGCGAAGGAGGCGCAAGGAGAAAGCATCGCCTGGCAAGCCACCACTTTCTGTCTGCAAAACAATGAGAGGTACCACAAGCGCCCAATGACTTCTTGTTGTGGTGCATCTCGGGGGAACAAAGGTGTGAGATGCTCGCCGACATCCATGGAGGGTATTGCGGGCACCACTCCTCGTTGCCCACCCTTGCTACGGTTTCAGACGATTCCTCTCTCGTGGCCCTTCACGGTATGGGGGCAGGACATACAAGGTCCCATCCCCCGGGCGGCCGACGTATACTTCTACCTCTACGTCGCCATTGACAAGTTCACCAACTGGGCGAAGGCCGAGCCCGTGCGCATCATCCCGCCTAGCTCGCCATCAAGTTCATCAAGGGCCTCATGTGTCGATTTTGTATCCCATACCGCATCATCACCGACAACGGCTCCCAATTTATAAGTAGAATCTCTAGGTCATACTATGCTAACCTTGGTGCGTAGATATGCTACGCTTTCGTGGCGCACCCAGGAATTAACAGCCAGTACGGTCGCGCCAACGCAGAGGTCCTTAAGGGCCTCAAGACCAGGATGGGTTGAAGAAGCTTGAAGAATGCCGGAAGTGTTGGATGGGTGAGTTGTAGTCTGTGTTGTGGTTCGTCCATACCACTGCAACTAAGCCCACTAGTGAAACCCCCTTCTTCCTCGTCTACGGGGCTGAGGTTGTCCTTCCTTCGAAGCTTAATCAGGGCTCCCCGCGGGCCTTGGCATTCTATGAGGCACGTCAGGACAACTCGCAGGATACCAACCTTTTTCTCCTCAAGAAGGCATGCCTTCAAGCCGCCCTTCGCAGCGCGAGGTACTAGCAAGCCTTGTGGATCTACCACAATCGCAATATCCACCCTCGTAGCCTCGAGGTCGGGGATCTCGTCCTACGGTGGATCATTTCCCAAGAGGGCCTCCACAAGCTCTCGCCAATGTGGGAAGGCCTTTTAGGGTCGACCATGTATCTAGGCCAGGTGCAGCATGCCTAGAGACGGAGGTGGAGTACCTCTGCAGAACAATTGGAACATCGAGCACCTCCGCAAGTTCTACCCTTGACCCTCTCACGTAAGAATGAGGTGGGGTTGTACACGCTGCGGAGCCTCCCAATGCGCCACCCCTTGGCCTCGGGAGGACTCCCATACGCTTCCAAGTGGAAGCCCCATGCTCTGCGCTCACGTAACAGTTGAATCGCAACTATGTCCACGCCAAAGTGGAAGCCCCATGCTCTACGCTCGCAGAATGGTTAAATCGCAACCATGCGCACAATCAAGTGGAAGCCATGTGCTCCATACTGGCGGAACGGTTGATTCACAACCATGCCGACGTCCAAGTGGAACCCCATGCTCCGTGGTGGCGGAATGGTTGAATTATAACCATTCCCATGCCCAAGTGGAATCACCATGCTCCTTGTTGGTGGAACAATCGACGAGGGCGCCCCACGGACCGCACCAACCTCATGCTGACCGGCGACGGACGTGACAGTCGTAGATATTTTTGTGTGTAAATAAATTTTCTCTCTCCCTTAATAAAAGCTTTGGTTTTTGAGACTTGAGGCATTTTGTAGGATTAATTTTCGCGGACCACACGCACTAGGTGTATCCCTATTGAGCCTCACGCGAGCAGGGGATGGATACGGTGCCTATGCTCGGATCTTTCACAACGGCAACGACCCCGGGACACGGTCCTGTTCTTGTGCATGTTGCCTCACCAAGGCCTTCGTGCTGGGACTCCTTGCATGAGGCACATGACCAAGCCGGTGAGCATGTGTTGTTCCCCCAAGGTGGATCCCCATGCACATAGCCCACGCACACGTGGGTTGTTGTGATCCGAGGGCGGCCTACCTAGCATTTTACCTCAGTAGCCCTCACCTGCTCCTGATGCTCCCTCCTCCTGGTCCTTGCTCAGGCATCGCGACCTGTCTCACCAGCAACGGCTGAGCCTCGTGTAGAAGTTACATCTTAATAATGCAAGAAACGAAAGTAAGCAAGGTAAAAGGGGAGAACCCCGCGAGGGCATCTCAGAAGTGGGCGCATGGTTAAAAGTGTGAAGGCACTGGTTGTAAAGGCAACGATTTTTCATGCACCTCTCATGGGGCTTACATTGATTTGTCGCATGACAGCCGATGGGGGAAGGTAGTGAACTTTGGGAAGACGATCTTCGCCTGCCACATGAACACCACACAGGAGGCGACCTTCCGACGCGCTGCGTTAAGTTAAGTTAATCACCTCATGCGACTCGGTGACCCCTGTAGTATGCCTTCTTCCCCTAACCTTGCTCCAACCGGAATCCTCTTCTCTCGGGTGAGCCTCTTGTGTGTAAAGGGGTACCACCTGAGCATCATACCTCGGGGGCTCTAATTGGACTTCGACCCCCTCACCTCCTAGCCTTGTCCGAGGCATCATGTCCTGACATACTAGCGATGGCTGAGTCCCGCTCGGGGGATAGGCCCTAGAGACACACAACATTAAGGCAATCATAGAGAAGGGGACATGCCCAAGGATGCTAAGAGAAACCTCATTTTCGACAACATTAAACTTAAGGCATGAGGGCCATAATTCTTTTTACATGCCCCTGTGGGGCAACATGGTTCACTGCAGAAAAAAGAAAAAGAGGAAGTACCGGGCCTGGGTAGTGCCACCTCTTAGAATTCGGTTTTGACGCCGCCAGCGCCTAGTGTGAGTCTTCCTCCTTGATGCGGACGCCTCAGGAGTCATAGCAGTCCTCGGTCACGCTTCTCTCGGAGGAGGTGTTGTTGCTGCCATCGTTCCTAGAGGAGAGGCCCCTACCGTCTCTCTCCATGCAGCAGCCTAGGCGGTCGCTGGCTTCCCCAAAGACCTTTATGAAGAGCGTTTCGGCCATGTCCAACTTTAAGTGGACGACATGCCCCATCCTTCAAGCCGCGAGCGAGAGCGAACAAGTTCCAACCCCGTGTCAAGTACATGAATCCGGAGGGGGTGATCTCTGTCGCCACCTAGGAAGATCTATTGCAGTATCCATCCCGCTGCACCCATAGGACCAAGGGCCTGCACTCCACCATCTCCTCGAGAAAGTAGTCCAGGAGCCGGAGCCAGGTGCATAGTTGGATGTCCATCCCTACGATAAACTCACGTCCAGTGTTGGGGATATTATCTCTTGGGTAACCCGCCCTAGTTGGGCCGGGTCACCAAAGCTGGCGACTCATCTCTAAGTGGTTCCAGCCTTGGCCCAGCGGGGCCGGGAGTCGGATGACGATTCGGGACCTTCGGGAAAAGTCCATTGTTGGGAAGATCTCCAAGTCTTGGAAAGATAGCGACTTAGAGATAGGAAGAATCACAATTTGTGTAAAGGAAATGACTCTTGTAAACCCTAAGGGCTCGACCTGTATATAAAGGCGGGTCTCAGGGAAGGAGAGCAGAGGTTAGAAATCATCAAGTGCTAGGTCACGCGAGTTACGCCTCCTTGTAATCGAAACACCATCAATACAAACACCAAGCAAGACGTAGGCCTTTACCTCCTCACGAGGGGCCGAACCTAGGTAAATCTCTGTCTTGCTCTTGCGTAACCCCTTTGAGTCGCCACCAAGGTGCGATGGCTCCCACACTAAGTCCTTTCATGAGGACATCTGCCATGACAAAACCACGACAGTTGGCGCCCACCGTGGGGCCTGCACACGGTGGAGTTGAGTTCTCAAAGGGAGCCCTACCAGGGTCCGGGAGCTACGCAGCGGGGCTCATGACTCGGAGCCGCCGTGGGAAGTACTACATCAATAACTTGCTATGGGGGCCCGAGGCCGATTCGACCGAATTCGGCTACAGAATCCCCTTCGGCAAGATCAACGTCTTCGTCGGCATGGTTGGATTGCCTATGCCTGAGCAAGACATCTCCTCCAACATCGTCGAGCAGGCCAGGTACGTCCTCCCTGTCGTGACGCCAAACCTAACCCGTCCGGTCTTTGTTGGGTTCACGCAGGGATCTGAGGAACCAGAATAATCGGCGACCCAGGAGACCACGCCGGTCAACACTGATGATGAATCATCCATGGGCGATTCAGACTCAATTCAGTCTCTACATGGGGGCTGCCTTCGGGGCTTGTCACTAGCCATGGACCCCGAGGTTCTTGACCGGACCCGCCGTCAGATCGCCGTTTACATGGCAGGGGCGACTCAGCCCTCGCCAAACCCGGCAGGCGAAGATGGGGCTGGTGAAACGTCTAGAAGCCCGACCGCGATCTTGGTGGAGTTTGCGGCGGAGATAACAAGGCTCATGGCAACCCCCATAACGTAAGAAAACCAGGACACGATAAACACGGAGCTAACAAAACTAAGAGATGTGGTGGAAAAGGCTCAGCGGGACGCTGAGGTGGAAGCCGCCAGGATCGAGACCCGGCAGGCTCAAATTACCGCTGAGGTAGCTCGCTTGAATACCGAAAACTTGCGGCTCAAAAGGCATTAGCGCGGATCTGACGTCGTCCATCCACGGAGGCATCAGGGTCGTTTACCCCCTGATCTCAACCAGACCCGCCTGTTCGACACTCCACGAACTCCCGGGACAGGCGACGCCCCGGGGGGAGGGCCGGGCCAGCCACCAAACCCGCCGTTTCAGCCAGCTCTGGACCGCGTTCCCCGATTCCAACACCTCGAGGTCACTTTTCCAACCCGGTGGACAACGTCCTTGCCGCAACTCGCCATTTAGAATCCCTTCTGATTAATGGAAACACTCCAGCTGAGATAGAAGCAAGGAACGCCATTGAGATGTTGAAGACGATGGTGGTTCAAAACGCCCAGTTCTCACACAGCCTAGATCGGCTGCACTCCACTCCCGAGGCAAGCCGCACCAGGAGTCGACCAAAGGACCAGCCCGCCATAACCAGCGGACCGCGACCCTTTCCCCAGGTCACCTTGCCTGATCACCGAGACATGCTAGGTCGGGATCACCCGGACACCCTAGTCGCCCCAGCGCCTCTTGTTGGAAGCGGCAGACAAGTGGGGGTGCCATGCTTGGCCCCCGCCCTTCGCAACGAGCGAATGCCCAAGGATTTTAAAGGACCAAGAAAGGTTCCTAACTTCACTCCTGACCTTGAGCCGGCATCATGGGTCGAGAGTTACGAAATCGCCATGGACATGCTCGATGTAAGCGAAGCAGTCTCCGCCAGATACTTCACAATGATGCTCAAAGGGACGGCGCGTACTTGGTTAAAGAACTTGCCCCCCAACTCCATCCAGTCTTGGGCCGAATTAAAAGGGCGTTTCGTCAAAAATTTCCGAGGGACCTGCAAGCGCCCGATGACAATAGTCGATTTACAGCACTGCGTTCAACGCCCGGATGAGTCGGCCCACTGCTGGACGCGGCGGGTCGCAGAAATCATTCATTCGTCGGATGGTATCACGGCGGCTCAGGCTGTGCTAATCCTGGAGCAGAACTCCCACTATGAGCCCTTGGTGTAGAAGTTGGGACGACTCAAGCGAAAGGTGCAAGATATGGGGGATCTAATGGACACCCTCACTAGGTACGCTGAGGCGTACGACACCAAAGATCCAGGAGAAGATGGTGGCAAGGCCAAGTCGCCTAGGAAAGGCGAGTCATCCAAAAACCACACCCGGTTCCAGGGACGCGCCCGCCATAATCATGGAGCGAATGGCAAAACAAGGCAGCAGGAAGAGTCTTCGGAGTTAGTCGCCAACACCAACGCCAACAATGGCAACCAGCGCGAGAAGAAGAATAGGGGTTACAATGGAAAAAATCCACGCAACTATAACGAGTTACTCAAGGGCCCCTGCCCGCACCACGCCATGTCAAACGGGCCAGCGACTCATTCCTGGGAGGAATGTTACGTGATGCGGGAGTTTCAGGCGGAGGCGATCAAAAAAGGGCAAGGCGGCGACCCGGACCACCGGCAGGAACAGTTTGGCGCGTCTAATCAACGCGTGAACCCCTTCGGCGACTTCCCCAAATCCAGGGTATAGGGCGGCCCGCAGACAAGCAGTGGCCAGTATCCGGTGCACCACCAACAGCGGTATAACCCGTCGGGAGGCTTTCAACAACCACCCCCACAGGGAGCTCTGCAGGGGCAGGACGACAATGGTGGCTTCCGCAACAACCCCAAGCAGTTAAGAAACGGACAGTATCATGTTTTCACCACCAATGCGTGCAGGCGTGATAAAAAGGTGAGTCACCGAGCGTACAGTGTATCTGAGCCGGCACTCCCTAGATATCTCCACTGGTCCGAGCAGACTATATCATGGAGTAGGGAGGATCACCCGCCGAGAGTTGACAATCCCGGTGACTTAGCGTTGGTCGTGGCTCCTCAAGTTGGAGCATATACCTTATCAAAGGTACTGATGGATGGTGGTAGCAGCATCAACATATTATACTTCGACACCTTTCGAAGGATGAACCTGTTGGAGAAAGATTTGATGCCCTCAACCACGGTATTCCACGGGATTGTCCCAGGTAAATCGGTGTACCCCATAGGCCGAATTAGGCTCACAGTCGCGTTTGGAACAACGTCTAACTACAGAAGTGAGCCGCTCATGTTTGAGGTGGTCAAGTTAAAAAGCCCCTATCATGCGCTGTTCGGGCGGCCGGCTTACGCCCGAGTCATGGCTTGCCCATGCTATGTTTACCTTAAACTCAAGATGTGTGGACCTAAAGGACCCATCACAGTTGATGGTGATAGGAGGATTGCAAAAGAGTGTGAAGAAGGGGATGCTGCTTACGCAGAAGTCGCCTGTGCTGCGGAAGAGCTTAAATATCACCAGGCCAATGTTGATCCGGCTGACATGTCACCTTTAAAGAAGCCAACGACACACGCTGAGCCGCTCCTCAAGTTCAAACCAACAGACGACACTAAGACAGTGGATTTCGTCCCTGGCGACTCAACCAAGCAGTTCACTATCGGGGCAGGTTTAGACCCCAAATAGGAAAGCGCGCTCATTGAATTCATCCGTGAGAATCGGGACATCTTCGCATGGAAACTTTCTGACATGCCTAGTGTGCCAAGAGAATTCGCTGAGCACCATCTTAATGTTGACACAAAGGCAAAACCGATTCAGCAATATCTTCGCAGGTTCAATGAGGAACGACGCAAGGCAATTGGGGAACAAGTTGCCCGTCTCTTGGCCGCCGGATTCATCATAGAGGTATTCCACCCCAAATGGTTGGCTAAACCGGTCCTGGTGCTCAAGAAGAACGGTACCTTCCGCATGTGCATTGATTACACGGATCTCAACAGAGCTTGTCCAAAGGATCCGTTCGCCCTTCCCCGCATCGATCAAATTATTGATTCGGTGGCGGTATGCGAACGTTTGTGCTTCCTGGACGCTTATTCCGGATATCACCAAATCAAGATGGACGTGGAAGATCAGGAGAAAACAGCTTTTATAACCCCCTTCGGGGCTTTTTGCTATGTGTCCATGCGATTTGGACTCAAGAGTGGAGGGGCAACTTACCAGCGCTGCATCCAAAATTGCCTCCATGGACAAATCAGACGCAACGTTCATGCTTACGTTGATGACATTGTGGTTAAAACTCATAGGAAGGAAACACTACTGGGAGACCTAAAGGAAACTTTTGACAATCTGCGGGTGTACCAGATGAAGCTTAATCCCACCAAGTGTGTCTTTGGTCTTCCTGCAGGAAAGTTGTTGGGTTTCCTGGTATCTGAGCGCGGCATTGAAGCTAACCCGAACAAAATCGAGGCGGTTACTTCCCTTGGGAAACCAGCTAATATTAATCAAGTTCAACGGATGGCGGGTCGTATTGCAGCCTTAAGTCACTTCATAAGCGTCTGGGGGAAAAGGCTATTCCCCTTTATGAATTGCTTAAAAAATCTGACCATTTTGTTTGGACAGACGAAGCCAATGAAACTTTCGAAGCATTAAAACAGTAGCTGGTCAACCCGCCGGTTTTGGCCGCCCCGACTGAGAAAGAGCCCATGCTTCTTTATATGGCAGCAAACTCCGAAGCGGTGAGTATGGCAGTGGTCATCGAAAGGAAGGAGGAAGGGAAGGAATATCCAGTGCAACGCCCGGTGTATTTCATTAGCGAGGTGCTAACTCTCTCCAAGCAGCGATAGCCACACTGGCAGAAGTTAGTTTATGGGGTCTTTATGCCAAGCCGAAAGCTCAAACATTATTTCCAAGAGCATCCCATCACGGTGGTTAGCTCCGCTCCCCTCGGGGACATCATCCAGAATCGGGAAGCGACAGGGGGAATCGCCAAGTGGGCAATCGAACTCGCGCCGCACCACGTAAGATACGCCCATCGCACGGCTATCAAGTCTCAGGCCTTGGTTGATTTCGTCAACGATTGGACCGAGTTATAGATCCCAGAAGACAGGCCTGACCTTACATACTGGACTATTTATTTTGACGGGTATAGACAGTTGGAAGGCTCGGGGGTTAGCGTGGTGCTGATATCACCTCAAGGAGACAAATTCTGCTATGCCCTCCGACTCATGTTTCCATGTACCAACAACGCTACGGAATACGAAGCTTTACTTCATGGCTTGTGACTCGCCAAGGAGATGAACCTTACGCGGGTCAGATGTTTTGGCGATTCTGATTTGGTGGCTCAGCAAGTTTCAGGTACTTGGGATTCTCGGGAACCCCTGATGGCGGCTTACAAGAGGGCTGTGTCTGATGTGGCGGGTCACTTCCATGGCTATCAGGTCGATCATATCGACCGGCGCCTTAACGAAGCATCTGATGCCCTTTCACGTCTCGGTTCGCAGCGTAAGCCGGTTCCCCCCAATGTCTTTTTGGATACTCTGCATAATCCTTCCATAAGATTACCCTCGGAGGAGGAGTTGGCAATACCAGACCCTCAGTCTCAGTTCGGGGCGGCTCTCCATGTTACGCCGGACTGGGTTCTTCCGTATCTGGCCTATCTCGCCCGAGGTGAGTTACCTTCGGATGAAGTATTGCTCGCCAAATCTTTCGGCGAAGCAAATCCATGGTGATCATTAATGGCGAATTATATAAACGAATCACTTCCGGGGTTTTTCAAAGATGTGTTTCCTCTGAAGAAGGATGCGTAATTCTAAACGACATTAATTCCGGACATTGTGGGCATCACGCCGGGTCACGTTCCTTGGTTTAAAAAGCGTTCCGTCATGGTTTCTTCTGGTTGACGGCCCATGCAGATGCAGAGGAGATAGTTCGTTGATGTGACGGATGCCAGCGTTATGTACGATAGGCCCGTGTGCCGGCTCAAGAACTAAGGATGATACCCATCACTTGGCCTTTCGCGGTCTGGGGGTTAGACATGATTGGCCCCTTGAAGATGTCGTCCAACAAAAAAACTCATCTGCTGGTGGCGGTTGATAAGTTTACCAAGTGGGTTGAAGCAGAACCTGTTGGAGCTTGCGATGCGGACACAACGGTCAAATTCTTGAAAAAATTGATCTTCCGGTTCGGATATCAACACAACACTATTACTGACAATGGCACTAATCTGTCTCAAGGAGCGATGCAGGAGTTTTGCCATCGTGAGCACATCCGGCTTGATGTTTCTGCATTAGCTCATTCGCAATCTAATGGACAAGCCGAGCGGGTGAATCAGGAAGTGTTGCGAGGAATCAAACCCCGACTCATGGTTCCCCTGGAAAGTACCCTGGGGTGTTGGGTTGAGGAGTTGCCTTCAGTACTATGGAGCATCCGGACCACCCCGAACCGTTCTACGGGATTTACTCCCTTCTTTCTGGTATATGAAGCAGAAGCCGTTCTTCCCACTGACATTAGGCATGACTCACCGAGAGTTGCCGCTTATGTGGAACAGGACAACGAGTTGGCGCGTCAAGATTCTTTGGACGCTTTGGAGGAAGCACGCGATTTGGCTGCAGCCTGATCGGCCATTTATCAGCAGGACTTACGGCATTGTCACAGCCGCCGGGTCAAGAGCCGAACTGTTCAGGAGGGCGACTTAGTGCTCCGATTGATACAAGATCGTACTGGCATGCATAAGTCATCACCACCATGGGAAGGACCGTTCGTCGTTAGCAAAAGCCTTCGCAACGGGTCCTACTATCTGGTGGATCTACGGCCTGATCGGTCAACCACGGAGGCTGAGTCAACTCGCCCCTAGAACATAGCCCACTTGCGTCCTTATTACACTTGAGCTATTAGCTCTGCCTTTTGTAAGTTTTTCATTTCTTATGAAGCAATAAATTGATGCCTCCCAGCTTGGGGGTTTTCCTGCTAATTCATCTTATTGAAAGTATGGATCTTTATTTTTATTCTTCAACAAGTCGCCCAAGCATGGACGCTATCCATACCAAAGACCTTAAGTCGCCACGATGCGCTTATTACAAAACTGGGTATCGATAAGCCAAAGAGGATCGAAGTCGCTACAATCGCGCGATTCAAACATAGGCGCCTTATATGATTCTGTGGATTAGGCCATCTTACTTGAGGGCAGTTTGTTCTCAAGTCATTTTGTGGTAATAGCGTATATGCTTCTACAATCCTATGATGGTCTTTGCCTTAATCATAGGTCACTTGGGGGCTTCCTCTCACTGAGATCAGCCTTACTAACCATTTGGCCTGCGAAAAATTACCGCATTACAAATGGTTATACTGGACTGTGTGTTGGCCGAATCGCCATATGGACCCATGAACTCTTGGCGAGTTACTCCGCTTATGGACCCTGAACTCGCCTTGGTTAAAACATGTCTGGTACCGGCTAGCGCCTCACATGGAAAATAGAGAAACCATTGGTTCACTAAACCAGCTTCACTGAAGCTTGACTCGCGCCTGCTCAGCCGGTCTAAATACTTGAGCTTTTTATACAAAAGTCTCCCTGGGGTAGCACTTGAGTTTATATAACTCGTCCTATCCTGTCGCGACCTGATGAGCCGACGAAATTGCTATTTTACCTTCCTGGCACTGCCACAAGGTCTTTCAGACTTTTTTCTGACTCGCCTCAAATATCTTGGGTCGGTTATTATTTATTATCATCCATTACTCATTGAGATGATTTGATATGCGTCTTTAAGCCTAACAGGTTGATGATGAAAATCATTATAGCCACGGCGGGTCAAGCATCATAAAAAGACGCCTTGAGGGTGGGTCAAGCATTCTAAGGCGCCTTAAAGGCGACATAAGGGTTTTCAAGACATCACAGAAGCAGTTTGATCTCTATAAAGGACTTATTACATGGCTCTTATGGCCAAATCCATAAAGGATTATTCTACTGATGTCCTCGGGTCAGCCTGCTGCGAGCTCTGGCCGACTTCAATTTGCAAGTCGCCCAGTACCCAGTTACACTTGGATAACGCGAGAACTCATCTTCATCGTTCAGAACTGATGAGAGATCCACCTCCAAGTCAAAAGGATTCTTGGGTCGACGCGGAGTTAAGCTTGTTGTCACAAAGGTCGGCGGGTTGACTTTCTTGTTCTTGTTGTCATAGGCGGCTTGGTATTTCAAGAAATCCAAGCTTGCTGCAAGATGAGTCGCAGTGAAACGGGATTCTTTGACAACACGCTGGTAATCTTCTTCATTAAATTCTGACCCGTCATCCTTGAGCTGGGGAAACCCTGCCACTACCTCTTCAGGGTTTATTTTTGGAGCATACGCGAGACACCGACTCAGAGTAATCAGTGCTCCTTTTCGGGGAGCAGACCGAGTTAGCTCTCCAATTTGAGGAGGAAGAGTAGATAAGCAGCCAAGCATCTTCTTTATGGATGTTATGGGTTCCTTGGCACCCATCACTGCTTTCACAGTCAGCACACTTCCGGTATACAGCTGCTCCGTTAACGTGTAAATCGCCTTCAGCATCAGGACACAATCATTCTGAAGATTGGCGGCTCTCGGACCTGCATAAGGAGTAATGATGGTCAGCAATTTCTACATACTAAGTTATTTATTTATAAAATACAGGGTCAGGGTTTGGTTTTTTACCAAAGACGGCTTGCGCCATGTTGGAGATATGTCGCTTTAAGCCGGCCAGCTCTTGTTCCATAGTATCCAACTTAGCTTCGGCTTTTTCTGCTCGCTTTATCAGGGCATCTTGATCAGCTTGAGCCTTTTTTAAGTCGGCTTTTAGCTTCTCCATCTCAGATAAGATCATTTGACACTTCTCTTCTGATTTTGCCCGGGCATCCTGTTGATCGGTTAAATTTTTCTTCAAATCGCCAAATGCTTATTCAGCTTGGGTAAGTGATTCTTGTCAAAATATATGGTCAAGGGGCAAGTCTCAGAATTATTGCAAGCAACAACCCTGGCACTTGGGGGCTAATGTATAATTTTTTAAATAAATTATACAATATCAAGACCCGGCTCATCTTTTTACAGATGACCCGGCCCTTGGGGGTTACAGGTCGAAAGTTTTCTTCAATTATCAAGACTTGGCTCATCTTTTTACAGATGACCCGGCCCTTGGGGTTCACAGGTCGAAAGTTTTCTTCAATTATTAAGACCTGACTCATCTTTTTAGAAATGACCCGGCCCTTGGGGGTTATAGTTCGAAAGTTTTCTTCAATTATCAAAACCTGGCTCATCTTTTACCAGATGACCCGGCCCTTGGGGGTTACGGGTCGAAAGGTTTTTTCAATTATCAAGACCCGGCTCATCTTTTTACAGATGACCCGACCCTTGGGGGTTACAGGTCAACACACTCATTTTACTATTAAGACCCGGCTCATCTTTTTGTAGATGACCCGACCCTTGGGGGTTAATAAGGATAATACGGTATGCAATAACACGTACCTCATGTTTGTTCTTCAGCATAAGAAGCAGACTTTTTTCCATTTCGTAACTCGCCTCCAGGCGACTCGCAAAGCCCGAGCAAAGTTCTCTGAATTCAAGATTTTCATACTGGGAGAGCTTATCCTTGGAGAATTCATACTCAATAGCAGGTTGAGCTGATGATGATACATGCTTTGACAAAACTGCTGAGGCCGGCTTAGAAAAGCGAGTGCCAGTGATGACCATAGTGTCTGGGTCTTCTGCTGTTTTAGTGGACTTGGCGGATTAGGCGTTTCCATGGTTTCCTTGGGCGAGCTTGGGAGATCCATTTGATTTTTAGGTTTATCTTGAGCCGGGTTATCTTGGATCGTCGCCGATTTTTCAATAGGCTCCGAAGCAGTAATGGGAGCTGACCCACCAGTTTTCCTTTTCTTCGCCTGAGCCCTAAAAGGAAAAGGTAGTGCGCTTAAAGAAACAGACATTACCATCTTCAGAATAAGGTAAGTGTTATAAAAGACATGCCCTGGGATGCGGATCATCGCTGGAAGTGCTGACATTACTGAGTCGCCTGATGAAGGAGGAGAACTCTGCAAAATAAACACTTCAAGATGTGAGCGAGTTATAAACGTAATCCAAAAAGGAAATGAAGAGGTGCTGTTAAAAGATACCTCATTTTGCCTTTTCTTGGTTTTTGTCGGTAACCCGGACATCAAGTCTCCAGAATGACTCCGAGTTTTCCGATTGGAAACATGTTGCGCTTTCTTCAAAAGGAAATTTGGATCCAAACAAGCATGTGGGTGTGAGAAGGGAACTTTTCCACAAATTCGCATGGCCAGCTTCGGTGGAGGAGAAGATGAGTCGGAGGAAACAGAAATTACCTCTATGGAGTCTTCCTGGCTTTCATTGTCCTCATAATACACAAGAGATACAAGAGGCGTAAACACAAAATTATCAACAATGAATGGCGAGTTAAAGAAGATGGATTTTTACCTCTGAAAGTACGTCTCCGACTTGGGATTCGTCAGCGTCAGATGGCTCAGTAACGGCGGGTTTGCCCTTGCCCTTGGATTTCTTTTTTGGAGGCGGCTTGGCTTGCTTCAAGGCCATCTTTTTTGGCCTCCTGGACCAGAATTTGTCACCTTTCTGAAAAGGCATTTTTTATTATAAGAGGTCATAGCTCAAGTAAGACGGAAGGAATAAGGTAAAAGCAGGTTCAGTTATTTACCTTTGGTGCCGGGTTGATCTTGCAGAACGGCTTAAGACCTATTTGGCCGCACTTGGCCATGGGCTCGCCGGTCAATTTCTTGATGATGGTTACAATATCATTTCCTGTTAGTGCTGTGTGGATAAAGATTCGCCATGATGGCACCCAAAATTTTCGGGATATTGATGCCGAAGAATCCGTTGGAGATTACCTCGTCATCTCTTCCGAGATTAAAGGGATAAGAAGAAGCGAATAAGAAGTGGTTTGGCGACTTGAGTTTTTCTGCAACGGATGGCGGTTTAAGTGCATGGTGCATAAGAAGAGTGAGATGAATCGCCCCTAACTAAGTGAGGACATTGGCGTGAAAAAATTCAAGTCAATCTGGGGCCTAATGTTGGGGATATTATCTGTTGGGTAACCCGCCCTAGTTGGGCCGGGTCACCCAAGATGGCGACTCATCTCTAAGTGGTTCCGGCCTTGGCCCAGCGGGGCCGGGAGTCGGATGACGATTCGGGACCTTCGGGAAAAGTCCATTGTTGGGAAGTTCTCCAAGTCTTGGAAAGATGGCGACTTAGAGATAGGAAGAATCACGATTTGTGTAAAGGGAAGGACTCTTGTAAACCCTAAGGGCTCGACCTGTATATAAAGGTGGGTCTTAGGGAAGGAGAGCGGAGGTTAGAAATCATCAAGTGCTAGGTCAGGCGAGTTACGCCCCCTTGTAATCGAAACACCATCAATACAAACACCAAGCAGGACGTAGGCCTTTACGTCCTCACGAGGGGCCGAACCTGGGTAAATCTCTGTCTCGCTCTCGCATAACCCCTTTGAGTCGCCACCAAGGTGCGATGGCTCCAACACTAAGTCCTTTCACGAGGACATCTGCCGGGACAAAACCACAATAGGCGTCGTCGCTGCAATGGTTCCTTGGCCGGGGTGGTTGGGTGGATGTGCCATTCGTGTGACCCCACCCACGGTTGCGTCAAACCCTGCATTCGCATATGTGGGCTGAGCTTCTTCCACGACTACCCGAGCCGGCGTGGGTCGCCTGCGGAGCGCGTCCGTGCCCCTAGGAGGTGGCCCATGCATTGCCGTGCACATATGATGCCGACCTAGGCCCCTCACCGGTTTTGACACTCCCGCCTCTTTCGCTGTTGCTTTTCCCTTCTCAGAAGTGGAGAACCGTCTCACTCGCGCCATTGTTGCTACAACGACAAGCGGGAATAAAGATCAAGAGCGAGGAAGATTGGCCGAGGGACCCTTTCCCTTCCCTATTTATAGCATTCGGTTGATGGCCGACCTGCGCCCCCTCGCCTTCGATAGGAAGATATAAGGCAAGGAAGAGCAATGATGGACATGCATGCTTTATATCATCTTGTGTAGTTGTCGAGGCGTCATGCGGAAGTGGGGGCATCCCGCCCCCCGTCGTGCGCCACATGTTGTGCCTAACCCGCATGCGATTGGGGCCTAATTGGTGGAATCGTGCATGTCGCGGGCCTGGGGGCTACTATAGGGCCCTTGGGACAAGGGGTGCCCACGCAAGCCCCCATCATCGCCTGGAGCCAGACGAAGCCCCCATCATGAGGTCGCCCCCCTAGACTGTCCCGAAGTCCCTCGTGGGGTAGACTAATGAAGGGTGGCTCGGTGGGGTCGTGTGTTCTTCCGTCGTCACGAGGGTGACGCGTGGCACGCGGAGGGACGCCAGGAGCCGTGCGAGCAGACGTAGATGAGGAGGCTTTCCTCTCTTGTGTTGAAGGAGCGGGGGCAGTTCACCACACCCCATAGCAATCTCCAAAGGTTTCCTGTTTGGTGCAACAAGACCAAGTATGGGGACTTGCCACGGCGAAGGTCATCCCCGAGCCCACCAGCGTGTCATGGCTGCAAGCTTTTGCACGTGAAGACTACTTTTGTCAGAATAAGCTGCAGTCATGTCCCCCTTCAAACTAGCCACTGTGGCAACCCTTCCCACCTTGATTTTTCGGCTGAATAGGAACGAGGCCAGTATAAGAGAGGGCATCTTGCCGCCATAGAGAAAGAATCAACCTAGAGCTATCCAGAACACACCTTTGTACTCTCTCATACACTCGAGCAATCCATACAAGCTGGAGTAGGGTTTTACACTGCTAGGTGACCCGAACCTGGGTAAACTTCCATGTCCTCTGTTCTTGTTCCTTAGCTCGAGCACGCCGGAGGGTCGCTGTAAGGTTGCTCGATAGAGTAGGGTGGTAGAACCTGAGCATCCTAGAGTTCAAACCACTTCGAGCCTAGGAGCCCTGATTCTGACAACTGTGGCCGACCATGACAAGGTGAGGTGGACCACCACTTCGATCGGACCCCGCATCTTGTGGGCCCTATAGGCGATAAGACCGCTCCATCAGTGGTACCCCCCACCCGGCTAGAGAGGCCACCAGCCGGGCCCCACCCTTATTATCGATAAATATTGTAAGCTGGGGGTCTGGCCTATTAAACCCCTCGGCAGTCCATCGTGCAAGGGGTTCATAGAATTTACACTCATACAGACGCATGGAGAGGAAAGTAGGACAAGCTAGCTCATTCTTCCTCCTCTAGCCAATAGCTCAAGGACACCATTGTACACCATCTCCATCATCTTACTAGATTCGATAGGACTAGGGGAATTACCTCTGAGGGGTCCAAAACCTGGGTACATCGCATGTCACCACCGCTTCTCCCCAATCCTGCTCTCAGAGCGTGCCAACGGACATTGGCCCCAACCACATGAGATAAGCCACCCATGGCATCCACCGTGACGAAACCATGACACCAGTGCCTGCCAAAGAGGCGCCCGTGAAGAAGAGGCCATTGCTCCCTATAGAGTGGGCCAATCGGAAGGAGGTGTCGCTCGACGGGAGCAGCACCGGCCCCTCCCTCAAATAGGAAGGCACGCTTGTCGCCCCGTGTGAACAGGCCCCCGTACGCCATCATGGATGGCGCCAGGCACGTCGGGTCTGTCGGGGGAGGTGATCGAGCACAACCCATCTGTGCGCCAAAGAACAAGGCCCATCGGCAAGTTCCAAGATGCATGAATCTCCCATGGATCACCCCTCCCCAGGCGGATCATGAGAACTACAGCCTTCTCCAAGCCGTGTGGCACAGGGCGCATGTGCGTCGACTTTGTCTCCCTCAACATGGCCGGCCTCGCGATGCCAGTCTTTCCTCCATGTCCACTTATGCATATGCCTTTCAGAATGGAGAATGCCGCAGCGATCACCACGAAGCTGGAATGCATGAGCTTGGAGTCCCACATCCCAGATGTGTGTACAATCGCCCGCCTGCCCCCCCCCCCCCCCCCGCGGCCCTACGAATGACATTGGAGGGTGTTCCGATACCAAACACATGGATTGCCCTTTATCATCGTAACTTCTATCCGTCCTCCATGGATACGAGCAAGCCAAAGTTTTACATGCTCTTGCGCTCTCCCTACCCATGTTGCCTTTGCCACATGAGAGCCCCTTGCCACTCTTGTTAAATCCACATGCTCACCGTTGGCGAAACTCTCCTACCCACTTTCGTCGAAGCCCCATGCTCCATGTTGGTGGAAATCTCCTAGCTACTCGTGTTGATGACCCATGCTTAGTACTAGTGGAAACCCCATGCTCGGATATGGCACACTTTTTGACATGAGGGCACATTTCAGGTGCATCAACTGCAAGCTCACCCATGTCGAACACGGCAACATTTCCATCATCCTTGAGGGTGCTTTTCAGTTGTAGCAACCTTGGGCTGATCCATGTCGAACACGACAACATCTCTGTCATTTTGAGAGCGACTTTTAGCTCCACAAAAACTCACGCCGCCCGTTTCAAATACGATAGCATGCATCTGTCGGATTTCGGGCTCCGCCAAACCCTAAAGATTCGAAACCAGGGGCATATACGAAGATCTCTCTCCGACTCACCCCACCTAGATCGCTACTCGATGGACTAGGTAGAGAACTCACTTGATGGTGCCTCTTGTGGAGGTTGGGGAATGAACTAATACAATGTTTGAGGGCCTCCGAAGGCTGGATGGCTTTGTGTGGTGCTAGTGGATGAATGAATCAATCGGCCTCCTCTAAGAAGTAACCTACCCTATATATATAGTGGTGGCCCTGGTCCTCTTCCCTTATTGTTTATGCAGGAAGGGATCCCACAACTGCCAATTTCAAAGGGGGACAGGGGAACAAGCTTCCCTTGTCCAAAAGTGGTCTTCACCTGCAAAGTGGCTGCCAGCGGGCGGGCGGCCATATATGACCCCCGTCCTACCAGCGGGTGGCCATGTTCTTGTTGCACCAGAATGGAAGTCTTTAGATGATGCCTTGGAAACCCGTGGTACGACCTTGCCCCCTTTGCACTAAAGGAGAAACTATGCCACCTTGCTGTCCGGCGCTCGCGTTCCCTTCCTCTGTGTAATCCTTGACTCATGAGGCTAGGCCTTGCCTTGGAATATCCGTCGCTCTAGAGGGGTCCTGAGGAGGACCCCTGCGGGTCTTGATACCGTTCCTCCTCGCGAGGCTTGGTCCCTCGCGAGGGCCTTGCCTTGAGTGATACCGGGCCTGTTGGTTTTCGGTCGATGAAGTGGGCCAGCCGTGGGCCGCACGCAGGCAGGTCTGGGTACCCCCATTCCCCCGGGCCCAAGGCGCGCCTGGGTTGGCTTCTTAGTGAAGCCTTGAAGGCGGCCTGAAGTGTCGCGGGCTCTAGTTGCCCATGGGATAGGCGGCACATGTGTCCATCAACCATGTGGTGTCGCTCTCTCTCCTCGAGGCGTCTGGGGTGCGCCAGGCCATGATGGCACGATCTCCAAGAACCGCCCAGGCCATCATTGTTCTCATTGAATGGCATCGTTGTGGCCTAACCACACCCAACGGCCCTCGCGGACGTGACCGCTCAGTGGACAGCTGAAGCGACGTGGGCGCTAATGCTCCCGTCGGCCCACCCCGCGACCCCCGTGGGGCACGCGACACTCGCACTCCCACGATGGTTGGTGGCCATGGTTCGCCTACAAATCTGCCCCGCCCCCGTCAAGGGGGAGGTACTTCAATCTTGAGCTTCATCTGTACTTCGTTTTGCTCCATCGAGAAAAACTCCTCTCCTCTTTGCTTCTCTCTCTTCCATGGTGTCTTCGGGATTCGAACCTAGTAGGGGAAAGCGCACGGGACCTCCGCGCGTCCGTCACGGCTAGGCTCTGGCCGACGAGTAAGTCCTTTGTTTGCGCCTCTCTTTTCCTAGTTATCTTGTCCATTGCTTGGTGGTTGATCTCCTCCCTTCTTTAGTGTGCCCACCGCCAAGAAACCCAAGTTTGGCGACCTTCAGGAGGAGGCGTAGGGGCTGCGGGCTCAGCTCGCGAGTGCTGAAGAAGCCCTCGAGGCCGCCCGTGAGGGCGAAGCGGAGGCCAAGGCGGAGCTGGCGTCCCTGCGAAAGCAGGTCCAAGAGCCGACCGACATCGTCCTGGCCGCCAAGGATGAGGCATCGCACGTCCGGACGATAAGCATTAGCGCGCCAAGCAGTTCACGGGCATCGCCGACCAGGCGGCCGACGCGATGCGTCGATTCGTGGGGGAGGCCCCGGCGTTGCCAAACATGAGGAGCGACAGGGGCTACCTCGCCTTCTTCCAGAAGGTGGTGGAGACGCTGGAGGCCGACGTCTCCCACGTGGAGGAGGACAGCACGGTCGAGACGCGCGAGCTTTTGGGCCATGCCTTTACGCTCGTCTTCTCCAACCTGCGCCGCCTTGTCCCGTAGCTCGATCTCTGGCGTGTCATCGAGCCGGCCCCGCTAAGTCCCGTTGTCTTTTCCAGGACGAAGTCCGCCCGCACATGGACGTCCTAGTGGAGCGGTAGGTCCGGGTCCCCATCTCCAGCAAGGAGCAGGGCTCCAACGCCGAGCCTGCAGTCGCCAAGGGCGACGTCGGCAGCCTCTCCCCCTAGGCACCCCTAGCTTTTGTTTACCTTCTCCTGCGATGTTTGATCAAGCACCTTGCCTTGTCGGGCGTTAAGCTTTTGCATTATTACCTTTGTCGTACGTTGTTTTCCCTTTCGCTCTTGAATTGATGGTTTGCTCGCTGGTGGTCGTTGCGGCTTGGCTTTGAACCTTAGGGCCCGTTGCTTTCCCAGCCAATGCTCGGGGGCAACAGTGGCCAGGGCCCTCAGGAGGTCCCGTCCTCCTGAGGCATCGCTCGTGCCGCTGCACGCTTGGTCGATGGCCTCATTCCTCACCGCAGCTGAATCCTTAGGCCCTGCATCCCCTCGTTGATACATGTGTTTTTAATTTGTTGTTAGTTTGGCGTAAAACCAAATGACCCCCGTCTGGGCCTGCGGGATACTTAGCTCGTGGGTTTGCGTCGGTCCCTTCCGTTGCTCCTCCTGAGTAGCTCCTGCTCTGTATGCAGGATGGGGTGGAGATCCTTTCGGCACTCTATGCATGCGGGCCCTGGTCCCACACTGTGTCTGGTGAGGCTCCTAAGGCTCGATGCTCAAGAGCCCCCTTTGGCGCTTGAGTGATTCCTCTTCCCGTTCCTTTGGTCATCGCCCGAGGATGCCCTGAGGCCTCCGAAGACTCTTTGTGGTGATATTGTGCTTCGATCCAGACACATGAGCGGGGGTTGATCGCCGAAAATGTTTGCCTCTAGGATGGCAAGTCCTTGCTTTCGCTCCTTGGCCCCTACGCGTGGTGCGGAGCGTTTAGGTCCTTAGAGAATGTCATCCAGAAAAACAGGACTCAAAACCGGCGAAACGAGAAAGCGTAAGAGAAAGTTCCACCCCCCTTTTATGTTTCAAAGGTCAACCTTTTAAAATTGAAATATTTAAGTCCGGCAGAAGATAGTTCGAAATCCAGGAAAAAGCAAGCAAACGCCGCAACCGGCACCTAGGCTAGCATAGTCATTGGGGGACTATGTGGGTTTCCTTGCCAGCTACGGACATAGTCATTGGTGGAGTTGATTGACGCCGTCTTCTCCCCAGCACGGAGCGTAGGGCTTCCACTAGGCGTGGGATGGACCCCTTCCGCGTCCTCGGGGGCCCCAGGGCATATACAGTCTCGACTCGTTATTACGTGAGAGTGTCATAGTGGGGGTGTATCTAGGAGTTCGCAACGACGCTTTGGTGGAAGTCATTGGTGGACTGTGTTGATTGCCTGATTTTGGAAGTCATTGGTGGACTGGGTTGATTGCCGCCGTTTTCCCCTCAACGCTGAGCGTAGGGCATCCATTAGGTGTGGGATGGACCCCTTCCACGTCCTCGGGGGGCCCTGGGCGTATACAGCCTCAGCTCGTTATTATGTGAGTTTGTCATGGGATGAAGTAGGTTCTGGAAGGATTGAAGGACGATGCAGAGGTGCGACGGGTTGATACAGGTCCTGCGCGCTCCTTCTCCTAAGGCCGGTTGAGGGCTTTACTATTGCTCTAGGTCGGCAGGGCTCAGTTCTCCACATTTCCCTAGCGCTGTGAGGCGCCTTACGGGGAAAGGACCTGGCTCCCCTGATATCGACCGAATGTGCCTGGACGGCACGAGGTTGTCCAAGTGGCTTTGTGACCGGTAAGGCTCCTGAGGCGCGATGCTCAGGAGCCCCCTTTAACATTCGTGCGGCTCTGCGTCGCCAATATCCAGTCCCGCACATTTCCCAACCGTCGTTGCATGCGACCGAATTAACACACGCAGGTACGGGGTCAAGCCCTGCCACCCCTTGTAACGACCGAATGTCTGTGGACGATATCAAGGGCGGGAGGTGGCCTTATGACCGGTAAGGCCCCTGAGGTGCAATTCTAAGGAGCCCCCTTTTGACGCTCAAGCGGCTCCCATCTTGTCCCGCTAATTCTGGCCTTTGGAAACTGCGAGGCCTCCCCAGGTCCCGTGACGGGGCGTCGTGCACCGACCGGTGCCACCTTTAGATCACAGCAGAAGTTATAGAGACATGAGTAAATGATATGATGGACAAGGGTATGCCGTGAACACTTGAAGTTCCTATGGATAGCAGGCACTCCCTAGAGCAGTGAACCCAAAAAATTACCTCGCATAACTACTTCGCGTATGAGGGGCGCCTCGTGAGGCCCGACCCTCGGCGCCTGCTCCAGTTCTGTGGTTGCCGCGGGTGACCCGTGCCTCTTGCGTTGCCTTGCTTCATATGACTCGTCCTCTTGAGGCATGGGGTCCGGTTCTGCACAGTTTCTCCATGGGGGCAGTGGCTGGCATCATGCCCCGTAGCCTGGGGGCACTGGGAGCCTCCAGGGCGTTCTTTACTCCTCAGGAGAATAGGCGCCCGGGTTGGACGCTTGAGGCTCTTCTTCGTCGACAGGGTCGGGTGGTATCATATACTCTGATACGTAGGGCTACATGTAGGCGTTTGATCGACCTGTAAAGTCGTTCAACAACACAACAGTGGTGGTTCGTCTCAGCGGCTGAGGGGGATTCCCCCGGCCGTATTTCTCAAAGATCTTCATGCGACGGGCCTCTGCGCTAAGCCGCTTGTTCGTGTTGCCGGCGTTGGTTGGTCCCGGTGTTGCCCGGTGCAGACTCCCCCCTTGGTGCCATAGTGTGTCTCTGTTGCCGTAGCTCTCCCGCGCCGACGCATCCACCGCGTGCTGGTCGCGTCTGAGGGAGCGCTCCCGCCTGGCCGCTCTGGGTTGTCGGGGACCGACCTGGTCTTGGCGGTGTGCACTAGCGTGTGCATCGAAAGCCTTGCCGTTCTCTTCGCGTCCGTGGTGGTTGCCATCATGCCGCTCCTCGAGGCAGGCCACCGGGTCTTGGAGGAGGAGGAGGGCAGTGTGAGATGAGCCTCCCTTGGCCCCGCCCTGCGCGGGAGGGGCTCCGCCACCTGCAGGCTCAGGGACCGGCACGAGGTACGAGCCCCCGTGACCGGTGCCTACGGCCTTGAAGTAGAGTGGAGTCAGATGGCCTTCTGGGCGATGGCGATAAGCTCCATGATGTGGTCTGCCCAGGCGTTGAAGCCCCCTTGCATCGGTCGTTGGAGGAGCATCTCACTCGCGAACTGCAACGCTCGTGGGCGCCAAGGTCCACCAAGTTGATGCGGCACTTCGGGGATGCTGGTGGTGCCGTCCACCCACGGGGCGCCTGGGAGACGGGGGTGGTCGCGACCCTGGAGTTGATGTTGACGATCTGGTACGAGCCGCGTGGTACCACAACACCGATACATGTTGCAACCGATGTGGTATGACGGTTGGTCCCCGGAGCAGCGGGCTTATGGAAAATTTCGACACGCCCCCTACCTGGCGCGACAAATGTAGGATTTCGGGCTCCGCAAAACCCTAAAGATTCGAAACAAGGGGCGTATACGAAGATCTCTCTCGGACTCACCCCACCTCGCTCGCTACTCGATGGACAAGGCAGAAAACTCACTCGATGGTGAGGAAGACAAAGAACATGACAATTTACCCAGGCTCGAGCCGCTGGGAAGCGTAATACCCTACTCCTGCTTTGGTGGATTGCCTCTCGTGGAGGTTGGGGAATGAACTAGTACAGTGTTTGAGGGCCTCCGAAAGCTGGATGGCTTTGTGTCGTGCTAGTGGATGAACAAATCAATCGGCCTCCTCTACTAAGTAACCTACCCTCTATATATAGTGGCGGCCCTGGTCCTCTTCCCTTATCGTATTAGCAAGAAGGGATCCCACAATGGCCAATTTTGAAGGGGAGTAGGGGAACATGCTTCCCCTCTCCAAAAGTAGTCTTCGCCTGCAAAGTGGCTACCAGTGCTGCAGGGGCGGGTTCAGGGATGACGTACGTCCTGCCGGCAAGCGGCCATGGTCTTGTTGCACCAGAATGGAAATCTTTAGAAGATGCCTTGGGAACCCTTGGTACGGCCTTGCCCCCTTTGCACTAAATGAGAAACTACACCACCTTGTTGTCCGCCGCTCGCTTGTCCTTCCTCTGTGTCATCCTTGACTCCCGAGGCTGGGCCTTTCCTTCGAATATCCGCCGCTCCGGAGGGGTCCTGAGGAAGCCCCCTGCGGGTCTTGATACTGTTCCTCCTCGCGAGGCTTGGTCCCTCGTGAGGGCCTTGACTTGAGTCATACCGGGCATGTTGGTTTTCGGTCGATGAAGTGGGCCAGCCCTGGGCCACGGGCAGGCAGGTATGGGTACCCCCATTCCCAGAACACCAAAAACATCTTTATAATATGAAATGAACTTGTCTCATGCTTGAGTAAGGCTTGTTTTCATCAAACTCCTTGTGTGCCGGTAGGTGGCTATGTCTCAAGGGAGGTGCGCGCTAGTGATCTCCACCGTTTCTATCTAGCGAGCGGGGGTTGGGCACATTATTTGTTCTTTGGTGAGTCCCTACAGCACCGCAAAACACAAGCGACTGAGCTCTGGCTCATGGGCCCGCTCCCGTGTACATCACCTCACCATGTGCTTGGTACTGTTACCTCCTTGCATGACACCCATGGGTGACCCAACGAGTGGGTCCTAGGGGCCTTAGGAGCCCTCCCCCTCCAGGGCGGCCTCACGAGTGGTGTCCTACGGAAGGGATGATTGAAATGGAGCCACACGCCCTAAAAGCTAAGTATAAGTATGCCCCGCGGGCCTCCCTTCCCTCGCTCATTCCCAAGGCGTCGGAATTTCCTTGGCACGAGCCGCCTGTACATCAAGGGGCGACCTTGGGCATCCTGCCCCAGGGTCTCCTACCGGCCCTAGGAGCCCTACAATTCCCTACAATTGTCTCT
The DNA here is from genome assembly GCF_904849725.1 of Hordeum vulgare subsp. vulgare. NCBI lineage: Eukaryota > Viridiplantae > Streptophyta > Magnoliopsida > Poales > Poaceae > Hordeum > Hordeum vulgare. Next base: position 289,583,517 of record NC_058523.1, on the reverse strand, counting down.
ATGCCCCCACGGGGCCGAGTGGTTCACTATGCAGTACGGAAGGAAAAAAGATTGTAGCTCAGGAGGAGGAGGCGTCGCCATCGTCGTTGCTTGCGAGCTTCCCTCCAAGGTTACCACCCTCCTCGGAGGGATGAACATGCGCAAACCGCTCGATGTTTGAGTCCACGTGCTCGTGCACCTTATCCGAGAGTGGGCCCTGGAGCTCCCGAGGCACCAGTTCCACCACAAGGGAGAAGTCGAACGCGGGGTTATGGAGGCAAAGCTGGGAGAAGAGGCTAGTCGCCACGTAGTCTAGGAGGTCGTGTGCTCACCCTTCGATGGCCTCGTCCACCTTGGATATGCCCGCCTCCGATGCCTCCACCAGCTTCATGAACTAGTTGAGGTAGCCACCGTCAAAGTGCACCTCGGCCAGTGTTGGGATTTCCTCGACGAAGCTCCCGATCCCACAACTGGCTTGTACCGGGAGGCCTAGGAATAGCATGGCGTGTTATGCCTGCATCATCCGCTCCTATGTCTGGTCGTGCTAGGCCCTCTGCACGACATCGACAGCCTCACAAACCTGCGCGTAGAGTGACACCACCTCTGCCTTGGTGTCCCCTTTGCAATCGGCGGCGGCCTGGATGTTTGCCTCAGCAACCTGCAGCTAGGCCTTGAGCTCATCGACCTCCTTCTTGAGCTCGTCGTCTTGAATTGGAAGTGGGTCTCGTGCAGCGCCAGCCTGTTGCAGTACTCATCAAAAGTGACCTCTCGCTCCCTAGCAACCTTCGTGTTGGGCTCGGCATTAATGATGCCATGCGCGGCCTTGAGAGCAGCCCCGTCGGCGAGGATCTAGCCTTCCATTATGAGGAGGCACTTGTCCTCCGCCTCCTAGCCGCAGGCTATCCAGGAGGCCTCTTGCTCTAGAAGGCCTACATCAGCCTCTCGACCAGCGAGGGCCTCCTCCTTTTTGGCCACTTCCCCCTTGCACATGGCGCATTTCTGCTCGCACATGGTGGCTGCATCCTCACGAGGCTGGAGCCCCCACACGGGGAGGAAAACCTGCTCCTCTACCTGGTAGCCGCGGGATTCAGCCTCCCAGCACCTAGCGCTCTACGCTTGGAGGACGGCCTCGAGCAAGTCAAGCGCGACGTAGGCACTTGGGGAGCCCCACAGGCAGCTAAGGTCCCTGTAGGGGTCTCTCCCTATGCATGCACCTTGTCCATTATCAGGGCAGAGCTGCCAGCCGCGAGATGGAGGCTCATAGCGACCCTCCGATCGATGCCCTTGGCGCTAGTCTCCTCCAGGGTCGGGTTGCCACGCAGCGCAAGAGCCTCTCGGGCAAGGTCACCATGGGTGGTGCGGCCCTTTGCCTCTTGCACGCGAGCGCTCTACATGGGACAACAATTAGATCCATCATACTCATTGGCAGAAAGTCGTAATGGATGAAGGAGGGTTGGCGAACTTAATCATCGGCGATGGCCGAGCGCCTCTACATCACAAGAGGCCATGATCACTGGCTGCTGCCACTTCTGGGGGAGGAGGACAACACCGTAGGATCCATCTGTACCCTGGCAGTGACGACACTCCTCTTCGGTGCCTTGGCGATGGAAAGCGTGGCGGAGAAGAAGGCGGAGAGGAAGCAACATGAAGCATGTGCCTGAGGAAGGAGGAGAGATCCGTAACGTAAACATACAGCAGAAAGGAAACAATGATGGTTTCATCTGTCACACACAACAGTTTTCTATGCAGGATGGTGATTCACGAGGCGTCATGAGGGAAGTGAGAGCGTCCCGTCCTATTGTGGCTGACATACGTCACCACCTAGCCTGGCAGTTCATCAAGGCCCATGGAGTTTTTTCCCGTGCCGTCTCATACTTTGTGCACAAATGTGTGTACCGCAGGCTCGGGGGCCACTGTAGGCTCAGTGGGACCCGGGGTAGCACGACCCGTCTACAGCTGGCAAGAAGGACGACGCACGGGCCGGTCCTATAGAGACATCCATGCCTCAGCTGCTCTAGGAGGATCTGCATCACAAGGGGCATTTTCACAAGTCCCCCTCGCTACCAGTTCAAGCCCGTGTGAGGCCTTCGAGCGCGAGGGTGCCCTGTGAAGCCCCTCCCACAAAGCGACCTCATGAGGCTTGGCATGAGGCACCAACCACAAGGCCCCGTGCCCATTCATGGGTGGCGCGCTCATGTGGAGAAGGGCAGCTGGTATCAGGCTAGCCGACACGAACAGGGAGGATTTCCCTTCTGGTGATTGGGAGGCAGCGCCAGCTGCTGCCCCAAAAGGAGGTGGCCAAAGCTTACCAATTAGGTGAAACAGGATCATGATGGATCGGCGTTGCAGGATGGTGGTCACAACGAAGCCCACGACCGCGTCACGAAGGCTACTTTATTAGTCGAAGACCAACTTCAGTCAGGATAGGACTGGATTCTTGCCCCCTTTGAATTTTTGCTCTGTGGCTATCATTTCCCGCTCATGTTTTCATGGAAGAGGATCGAGCCACAACAAGAGGGGCAGGACGACATATGTGTAGGGGATCGAACCGTTCTCTCCTCAACAAACTTCTACGTACTATGGCCTCAAGCTCTCCCCTTTCCAAAGAAAGAGAATCAATAGGAGGAGTGTGGTTTTACTCAGCCGGTGACCTGAACGTAGGTAGCTCGTATGTCCTTGTCACCTCCAGCGAGGAGGAGTGAGTTCACCATCTATTTTGGTGTGTTGGATGTTGTGTCGTAGGTTGCAAGCCTAGTCCGTTAGTGTTCGAACATCGTTCATGGAGAAGCTCATGGACACAGATCCTAGACTCCGACAGAGGGCATTGATAATCTTTGTTCACTTGACACACAACGAACTATGAATCTCCCTAGAAAATTAGCTTCTTGATGCCAAGGTCAACTAACATACGCTGGATGGCAAGCAGCTCATCATATTTAGTTGTGTTTTGTGTCGATACCTCCCAGGAAAATGCTTGTGGATTAAGTACTTGAGGTGCTCTTCGGTGGGTGTGACAAGCAGGAGTCTGTTACTGGCGCCTTGCAGCGAGAAGGCCCCATCCAAGTACATCCACTCTTGTGGCGCTTCCTCGCCGGGAAGGGGTGTTTCTTGAATTTCTTTGTCTTGCTTCGGCGTCCATTCTACAATGACATCCGCCAAGTCCCTGCTCTGAATAGTTGTTGTGATTCCAAAGCTTAGATCAAAGCTAGCCAACTCCAACGCCCACTCAACAATCTTGTTAGTTGTTTCAAGATTCCTCAATATACGCTGCAACAGAAAGCTAGTGACGATAGGTATGTGGTGTTCTTGGAAGTAGTGGCGTGGCTGTCAGGAAGCCATGAGGATGCCAAAGAGCAGCTTATGCACTCTAGAATATCTTTATCTAGTACCCTCTATGCCACTAGTGCGACACTAACCACTTGATTTGTCGCTGCCAAATATAGCAACAACGACTCTTGTGGTTTAGGGGCCACCAGTGCTGGTGTTGAGGACATGTACTTCTTCAAATCTTGTGGTGCTGCCTCCACTTGCGGAGTCCAATTCATAGGATGTGCCTTTTTCGAAATCTTGAAAAGCGGCAAGGCGTGCTGTGCGGATTTAGAGCTAAACCTGTTGAGGGCGGCAATGCAACCCGCCAAGCGGTGTACATCCTTGATGCATTTGGTGCCTCCAACTGCTCATTTGCCTTGATCTTGACAGGGTTAGCATCAATCCCGCTATGGGTACCCCGACTCATAAGTCGTGTTCACCGAATGCACGTGTACAGTGATCCCAGAGAACATTGCTCACTGAACAAACAAAAGTTGAATAACAAGAGTCTTACATCCGTACATACTCTTTGATACAAATAAAGACCATTAAGGTCAAGTCTTACCTAGATAGATCCTCAAAGGCCAACACACCAATATTACTAGAAGGGGAAATCTTGACCAAAGCGTGAACCCATGCCATCCGCCTTGACCCTGCATGTATTTTGACTCGGAAGCGTACTAGTTCGCACGTTCGTCTCCAACAAACTCTTCATCATGCTCCCGTTCTTCCATGCTTGACCAACTAAATAACCAGTGGCAATCCAATGGGTACATTGAATGTACTTGCAAGCAACCAATAATTTGGAACGAGGTATAACAATGCAAAATATAGAATAATAGGTAAGTTGCAGAAAGCTAATTGTAAGTGCAATGTCATGTTCAATATCTTATGAAGGCATGCATACTGAGGTAATCCGTATCCATATGAACAAGTTACACATATCAATATACAAGGGGTAGAATATCTCAAGTTCCATCATCATGTGAAGTCATTCGACTTAGCTCAAATATCATGTTTCTCACACCCACATACACAGTTTTATAACAATGGATGTAGCCCAAGAGCGGTCATCCAACTATCCTTGACCGTGGTAACGGCTATTCAAATATTTTTACACTCTGCACAGTTTTCACACTTTACCCACAAGACTCGGGAAACTTCTGTGTCAAACCACCACTCGCGGTATTGTACATACCTAAGGTAAGTAAACGTATAATGTCTTTCCCCTAAAGACACTAACAAAGATTCCACTCATTGACACATAGCCCGCATGATGTACATCACAAGTAACACCCATGCATGGACCAACGGTGTGCCGCGTGTATATAAAAATAGCACATGGTCGTACTTTCCTGGAACGACCCCGTATCGATAGTGACCACGTCATACCCATCTCTAGTAATGCAGGATATCTGCTAGTATCGACCAAGGTAATCAACAAAGCCCCGTCCGTAAGGGGTATTGTGGTTGTACATGTAAGATTGTAGTAACATTCTCAACTTAAACCAATCTATTTTATAAAAGCAACACTCTCACTTGCCTCGATATATCAATTCTTTCTCAAATGGTTACCTAGCTCAATACCATCTCCTTCGGGCATTAGTGGCACCTAACGGGGTTTCCGAAAAAGTCTTTGAAATCATTTCCTTACTAACACCATGCATATTTCCCATCCCATTTGCATAGCAACTATTTTTACCATCCTTCCTACTTCCCACCCGCACAACCCTCATAGGAAAGTATGGTCATGCTCAATGCAAGTATCAATGAGGAGTTATTGGAGACAACACACCAAGGTGATCACCGGTTCAACATGATCCAAATGCTACAAACTAAAGTGCCATATTAATACATAAAAAGGTTTCAAGTCATGGTCAAGGGCCTGCTTGTCTGGCTCAACAAAGTCTCCGGTGTCTTCAAATTCTTCTGGTCGAACTCCCTCGTCAACAACGTAATCTATCATCACAATAATAATGGGCAAAAATAAGACCATGGAAAAATAGAGAAAACATAACACACAGAAAATTGTCAACCCGTTTTTGTAAAATACTAAGGTGAATATTAGCATTGTGCAAATTATTAGGTTTTAGATTTGAAATTTTAAAAGTAACAAAATGAATTTTATGAGAGGCTACAAATATTTAAAACGAGGTCTTAAATAAAAACAGTGTATGAAATTTCCTTCAAAAATTGCACAAGTGGAATCATTAAATAAGTGATGTTTTTACAAGATTTTAGAAATTGGAATATCTGAATTTGGACACAAATTCTATTTAGAGGAATTTCTCGATAATGTCAGAAAATGGAAAATGAAAAAGGCATTGTGCCTTTGGGATAGAAGTGGCTGGCCAAGTCGGCCCAGCTAGCGAATCTGACCTGAGCGAGCCATGAGCGCGCGCCCGATAGGTTTCAAACCCAACAGGCGGGCCCATCCCCAAGAGAGAGACGAGAGGTGAGAGAGAGACGGAAGGCTGGCGCATGGGCCCTCAAGGGGTCTTTGTCAACCTCGAGCCAGGGAGGAGGTGGAGCTTACCGGTGGCGCTCCGGGTATGGCGAGGAAAGGCGGGTGCAGGAATGGGCTCAGGAGGTTGCCGCCATTCCTGTGGAGGTCGAGGGAGCTGCTGAGTTGGTCAGAGTCATCGGCAACGACGAGCCCACATAAGAGATATGGGAGGTCCCCAAGGTCGATTGTTCCGACTACAAAACACAAGGGATAGGCGAGGGAAGGCATCAGAGGGGTGAGGGGAGTCCAGAGGAAGAATAAATGGAGTCGAAGGGGATCTCTATCTCGAGACCGACGGGGGCCCGAGGAAGCGGAGGTCCGTCTCGATCTGGAGCTCCGGAAGCTTAGGTGAAGAAATGGGGTTGCCGATGCTTGATAGGGAGGTGGAGAGAGGAATCGGAGGGGAAGAGAGGCCTCGCTAAGGCCTTATATATCCAACCCACGGTCCACCATATGCTCGTCCATCGGCGAGGACGTGGCGCTTTCCAGAGGGCGAGGGGGCTCACAGGGGCATGTATGGGGTGTTTGAGAGGCTTATCCATGATGCAGGGAGGATAAAGAAGGATCGCGGGATGGCAGACACGCCATGTGTGCGAGGCCATGCGTTGGCCGAGCGAGCGGCATCGGGCGCACGTTGTAGATGCCATTAAAGGGAAAGAGAGGAGGGGTGAGGACTTGGCGCAATGCAGACATCGAGATGTAGCTGCTCGCATGCGGGGAGGACCCAAGGTGGTCGGGTGCGCATCGTCAACTCTCCGGAGCATGGCTGCATGCTCCAGAGCACCCATTTGGTCGGTATCCAGACGTTTTCGCACGTCCCTCTTGTCATGTAGTGTCTAAGAGCTACTAGAGATGCCCTGGGTGGTGTAGGAGGTAAGCAAAGGCAAAAGGGGAGGTTAGACGGCAGAGAAAGCTGATGAAGAGAGAGATTCTTGCTGTCCACGGAGTGGAATTGGGGTCTTACCCCTCCAGTAATGGACCAAGAGCGAGGGTAAGGTTGGTGGGGCGCTCAGGGGGTTATGGTAGAAATGTAGTAAAAAAATTAGGTGAAGGGAAATAATGGAAGGGGTGAAAATAGGAATTTTACTAATATGCGAGGAGGTCTTTTATATAGCCTTGAGGAAGATAGTTTTACCCACTTGTTGTGGTAATTAACAGGATTAAATGGTGGGTAAAATGAGATGGGTCACAAGGTTTTCTCTCATTTGAGCAAGCTTGATAGTGTAAACTTTGAAAACCTAGAAAACAAAAGAATCAGATTTTTGTAGACCCATCTAACCAAATCTATTCCCCCAAATGCACAACTTGGTGTAGCATCGTTATTTGGGGACTAGATCACTCATGCAAAGTTTGAGAGCAATTTGAGTAACTTGGCAATGTAGAGTTAATCAAATTTGGTTCTTGACACACTAGGTTTTGGAATATTTTGGTGGACCAAATCAACTTGGATTGAGATGAAACTTGGCAATATCATCACATATATCCTCTGTGCCTTGCTAAAATTTCCTGGAATTATTTGAGAACATTTCGTCTGGAAATATTTCAATATCCTGAAATAGGCACAAACAGGTTTTTGGGGGTTTGTCCAATATTTTGAACATTACCATGTTTTAAAACTCTTATATATGGAACATATATGTCCACTAAGTTTCCCTAAATTTTCTCTGTCGTAAATTTTTGGTTGCTGCCAAATGTTACTAGAAGAGTGATATTCCCCTTGGGTTTGCACCTTCCTGAGTTGACCTCTTGAAACGTCCATGTCTGCTTGAGATCTGTGTCGGGGACCTGCAACCGCTTGATCACATCAGGTGAGATCAAGCTCAAGATGGCCCCATTGTCGACAAGCATTTCATTGCCTTGAAGTTGCGGATTATTGGTAAAACCAACAATGGCACACACCCGATGGCAGTGGTGCAGTCAGGGCGATCCTCGTCGTCGAAGATGATCAGACTATTCGACCACTTCACGGGTTTTTGTGCTTGTGTTGCAAGTTCTACCACATTGATCTCACGTTCCCATTGCTTGAGCTGCCGGTGAGAGGACTGCAAAGATGCGCCTCTAGCAATGCTCATTGCGTATATCACCTTCTGGAACTGTTTGCCTTAAGAAGCTTCTACATCCTCATCATGATCACCCTCATTGTCAGATTTCTTGGCTCGGCCTTTAGCAGGTTTCTCTTGCTGCTGCGTGGCCTTGCTGCGGCGACCACCATGCCCTCCATGATTCTTCTTGTCGGAACCACCGGCGCCATCTTGGCCCTTGTCATTGTCGCACTTCTCTTACTCTTGCTTCTGCTTGTCAGCAAGCTTCTTGACTTGGCGACACTCGCGTTGATATCATGGCCCTTGGTGCGGTGGATCTTGCAGTATGATAACATCTCCAACGTATCTGTAATTTTTGATTGTTCCATGCTATTATATAATTTGTTTTGGATGTTTTATATGCACTAATATGTTGTTTTATATTATTTTTTGGGACTAAACTATTAATCTAGAGCCTAGTGCCAGTTTCTGTTTTTTCCTCGTTTTTGAATGTTGGAGATATGGAATATTAAACGGAGTCCAAATGGAACAAAATCTCCGGAAAGATTTTTCTTGGACCAGAAGACACCTAGGAGACATGGAGTAGAGGGAGGGCATCTGCGTGGAGGCCACAAGCCTGATGGTGCGCCCTAGGGGGGTGGCCACGCCCCTTGGATTGTGCCCCCCTGCAGGTCTCCTATCCTTATTCTTGGGCCTATAAATTCCCAAATATTCCCGTATCGCCAAAAAGAGCCACAAAAATACTTTTACGCTGCGAGGAGCCTCTGTTCCCGAGAGATCCAATCTGGGAGCCTTTTTCGGTAATCTTCCGGAGAGGGAATTGACCACGGAAGGCATCTACATCATCTCCATTTCCCCTCCGATGCTGTGTGAGTAGTTTACCACAGACCTACGGGTCCATAGCTAGTAACTAGATGGCTTCTTCTCTCTCTTTGATCTTCAATACCATGTTCTTCATGATCTTCATGGAGATCTATCCGATGTAATACTGTTTCGCGGTGTGTTATTCGAGATCCGATGAATTATGAGTTTATGTTCAGATTATCTATGAATATTTTTTGAGTCTCTTCTAAATTCTTATATGCATGATTTCCTATCTTCGCAAGTCTCTTCGAATTATTGGTTTGGTTTGGCCAACTAGATTGGTAATTCTTGCAATGTGAGAAGTGCTTAGTTTTGGGATCAATCTTGCGGTGTTCTCACCTAGTGACAAAGTAGGGGTAGTGAGGCACGTATTGTATGGTTTCCATCAAGGATAAAAAGATGGGGTTTCAATCATATTTCTTGAGTTCCCCCCTCTACACCATGTCATCTTATTAATGTCTTACTCTGTTCTTCATGAACTTATTATCCTAGATGGAGGCAGGAGTCGGTCGATGTGTGGAGTAATAGTAGTAGATGCAGAATCGTTTCGGTCTACTTGATACAAACGTGATGCCTATATGCATAATCATTTCCATAGATATCTTCATAATTATTTGCTTTTCTATCAATTGCTCGACAGTAATTTGTTCACCCGCCATATTATTTTCCTTCATGAGAGAAGCCTCCAGTGAAACCTATGGCCCCCGGGTCTATATTCCATATTATATTTTCATATCTATGAACCAAAAATACCAAAAATACTTTGCTGCAATTTATTTACTTTTATTTCCTCAATGTTTTATATCTATCTTTATCAGATCTCATCCTTGCAAATAACTCTGAAGGGATTGACAACCCCTTTATAGCATTGGGTGCAAGAGTTTCATTATTTGTGTAGGTACTACTATTGGGGACTTTCTTGTTCCTCCTAATGGATTGATACCTTGGTTCTCAACAAACTGAGGGAAATACTTATCTACTTTGCTGCATCACCGTTTCCTCTTAAAGGGAAAACCAGCACAAGCTCAAGAGGTAGCAAGAAGGATTTCTCGCACCGTTGCCAGGGAGGATACATAGCAAGATCACGCCTACCAAGTACTCATCACAAACTCATCTCTTGCATTTAACTTATTTTCCATTTGCCTCTCATTTTCCTGTCCCCCACTTCTAAAAATATTTTCAGAAAATACCAAAAAGATTTGCCTTCTTATTCGCCCTTTTCTGTTTGTCTTTTTGTTTGCTTCCTTTGTCACGATAGCTCAAGAGAATACCAAGTTATGTGACTTTTGCACAACTAATAATAATGATTTTATTAGTACTCCGATTGCTCCCACCACTAGTGCGGAATCTTGTGAAATTATTGCTGGTTTTCTCAATCTTGTTAGGAAAGAACAATTTTCTGGCCTCCCTAGTGAAGATGCCGCATCCCATCTAAACACTTTTGTTGAGTTGTGTGATATGCAAAACAAGAAATATGTGGATAATGAAATTGTTAAATTGAAGCTTTTCCTTTATCACTACGAGATCGTGCTAAAACTTTGTTTTCATCTTTACCTAAAAATAGTATTGATTCACGGAATTAGTGTAAAGATGCTTTTATTTCCATGTACTTTCCGCCCGCTAAGATTATCTCCCTTAGGAACGTTATAATTAATTTTAAAAAACTTGATCATGAGCATGTTGCACAATCTTGGGAGAGGATGAAACTAATGATTAGGAATTGCACCACGCATGTTTGAGGTTATGGATGATTATAACATTTTTTTATGCGGGATTGAATTTTCCTTCTAGAAATTTTTAGATTCCACCACTGGTGGTAGTTTCATGGAAATCACGCTAGGAGAAGCTACTAAACTCCTAGATAATATTATGGCTAATTACTATCAATGGCATACCGAAAGATCTCATATTAGTAAAAAAGTGCACGCTATGGAAGAAATAAATACTTGGAGTGGAAAGATCGATGAATTAATGAAATTGTGCTAGTAAGACTGCTCCTATTGATCCCAATGAAATGCCCTTATCTTCTTTGATTGGAAATAATAATGAATCCACGGATGTGAATTTTGTTTGTAGGAACAATTTTGGCAATAATGCGTAAAGAGGTAATTTCAATCCTAGGCCGTTTCCTAGTAATTCCTCTAATAATTATGGTAATTCCTACAAGAATTCTTATAGAAATTGTAATAATATGCACTATGATATTTATATCAATATTAAAGAATTCATTAGATCTCAAAAAGGTTTCAATGCTATGATTGAAGAAAAATTGCTCAAGATTGATGATTTGGCAAGGAATGTTGATAGAATTTCTCTTGAGATTGATTCTTTGAAAATTAGATCTATTCCACCCAAGCATGATATTAATGAGTCTTTAAAAGCTATGATAATTTCTATTGATGAGTTTAAGGAAAGAAACACTAGAATACATGCTAAGCGTGAATGGCTTGCAAAGGTGTTTTCTCGTGATAATAATGATGAAGATCTTAAAGTGATTGGTGTGAAACCTATTTAGTCTTTTTTCTCTAGTATAAATCTTGAAAACGATGGGACTAGAGATGAGTCAACTTTAGTTAAAAGGCGTCCCAATGAATTGGAGTTTTTAGATCTTAGTGATAAGATTGATAAAAGTGGGTTGGAAGAGGTCAAAACTTTAAATAGCAACAAGGCCAATCCTTCGGATGTCAAGGACTTTAATTATGATAGTTGATATTTGATAGATTGTATTTCCTTGTTACAATCCATGTTGAATTCTCCGCATCCTTATAGTGAAAATAAAGCTTTTACTAAACATATTGTGGATGTCGCGATGAAATCTTTTGAACAAAAACTTGAGTTAGAAGTTTGTGTACCTAGAAAGCTTTATGATGAGTGGGAACCTACTATTAAAATTAAAATTAAAGATTATGAGTTCCATGCTTTGTGTGATTTGGGTGCTAGCATTTCCACGATTCCAAAAACTTTATGTGATGTGCTAGGATTTCGTGAATTTGATGATTGCTCTTTAAATTTGCACCTAGCGGATTCTACAGTTAAAAACCCACAGGAAGGATTAATGATGTTCTTATTGATGCAAATAGGAATTATGTTCCTGTAGATTTCATTGTTCTTGATATAGATTACAATCCTACATGTCCTATTATTCTTGGTAGACCTTTCCTTAGAACAATTGGTGCAATTATTAATATGAAGGAAGGTAATATTAGATTCCAGTTGCCATTAAGGAAAGTCATGGAGCACTTTCCTAGCAATAAAATAAGATTACCTAATGACTCTATACTAAGATCTACCTATGGATTGCATACCAAATATGACAATACCTAGATCTATTGCATTATGCCAACCTAGGGGCGTTAAACAATAGCGCTTGTTGGGAGGCAACCCAATTTTAATTCTTTTGATTTTTTTGCTTCTATTTTTGAGTGATTCACACATTATTACCTCTTTAATAATTGTGTTTTCTGGCTTTAATTAGTGTTTGAGCCAAGTAAGACATTTGGGATGGTCTATGGTGTTTGCAAGTTGATTTTGCTGAAAAAGAGAAATTCTCGCACTCAGTCCAGGAATTTGATAAACTCACTAGAACGTCCTTTTGATCTGAATTGTTTACAAAAGATTGGTTTACAGATTTCCTAGATCGTCCTAATTTGTCAGAACTTTTGGAGTTACATAAGTATTTGAAGTAAACAGATTGCTACAGACTGTTCTGTTTTTGACAGATTCTGTTTTCTTTGTGTTGTTTGCTTATATTGATGAATATATGGGTTGTATCGGGGGTTATGAACCATGGAGAAGTTACAATATAGTAAATATTACATCAATATAAATAAAGAATGAGTTCACAATAGTACCGGATCTCATGAGTTTTCTGTTGAGTTTTGTGTTATGAAGTTTTGAAGTTTTGGGTAAAGATTTGATGAACTATGAAATAAGGAGTGGAAATAGCCTAAGCTTGGGGATGCCCAAGGCACCCCAAGCCATATTCAAGGATACCAAAGAGCCTAAGCTTGGGGATGCCCTGGAAGGCATCCCCTCTCTCGTCTTCAATCCATTTGTAAATTTACTTGAGGCTATGTTTTTATTCACCACATGATATCTGTTTTGCTTGGAGCATCTTGTATGATATGAGTCTTTACTTTTTAGTTTTCCACAATCATCCTTTGTGCACACATATTTTTAGATAGAGAGACGCTCAATCGTGAATTTATTAGAAGACTCTTTGTGCTTCACTTATATCTTTTGAGCTAGGCAATGTTGCTCTAGTACTTCACTTATAACTTTCGTACTTCACTTATATTATTTTGAGAGTTCCTTAAACATCATGGTAATTGGTTTAGGTTATGAATTTAGTCCTAATATAATAGGCATACAAGAGGGATATAATAAAAACTTTCATATTAAGTGCATTGAATATGATGTGAAGTTTGATTCCTTGCATATAGTTTTTAGATGTGAAGATAGTAATATGAGAGTCATGCTAGTAAGTAATTGTGAAATAGAATAAATACTTGTGTTAAAGCTTGTGATACCCGTAGCATGCACGTATGGTGATGTGATGAAGTAGGAGCATGATTTGTTTAATGATTGTCAACCTTTGTGTGGAGGTCGGGATCACGCGATGGTTGACTCCTACCAACCCTTCCCCTAGGAGTGCATTTAATACTTTGCTTCGATACCTAATAGGATTTTGCAATAAGAATGTGAGTTCTTTATGATTAATGTTGAGTTCATGGATTATATGCACTCTCACCCTTCCACCTTTGCTAGCCTCTCTAGTACCACACAACTTTTGCCGGTACATTAAACCCACCTTCCTCAAAACAGCCACCATAAATTTTTCTCAAACCAGCCACCATATCTACCTATTATGGCATTTTCTTAGCCATTCCGAGATATATTGCCATGCAACACCACCGCCTTGTTTTTAGGACACGCACCATCACTTCCATATTTCTTATAGAGTCATACTTTGTTCTAAAAGTCGAGTTGGAATCTTTTGAGTTGTAAGTAAATAAAAGTATGATGATTTGCATTATTAGAGCATTCTCCCATGTGAGAAAAGGATGATGGAACCTATGATTCCATGACAAGTTAAAAAAAGGCTAGAGAAGCCCATAAAAAATAAAACAGGCCGTAGAAGCCCATCCAAAAAAAGGAAAAAAAGAGGAAAAAAGAGAAAAACAAAAAAAAAGAAAAACAAATGAGAGAAAGAGAGAAGGTACAATGCTACTATCTATTTCCACACTTGTGCTACAAAATAGCACCATGTTCTTCATTGAGAGTCTCCTATTTTGTCACTTTCATATAACTAGTGGTATTACATCTTTCGCACAACCACTTAGTTTTCTTTTTTAGCATTCATACACTTATAGCTCTAGTGCATTTGTTGCATGTAAATCCCTGCTCACTCATATTAATATCTATTGATGGGCATCTCCATAGCCCGTTGATATGCCTAGTTGATGTGAGACTATCTTCTTCCTTTATTTTTGCAACCTCCACCACATTTTATTCCACCTATAGTGATATATCCATGGCGCACGCTCATGTATTGTGTGAGAGTTGAAAAGGTTTGAGAACATAAAAAGTGTGAAACAATTGCTTGATTTTCACCGGGTTTGTGCATGATTTAGATACTTTGTGTGGTGAAGATAGAGCATAGCTAGATCATATGATTTTGTAGGGATAACTTTCTAAGACCATGTTATTTTGATAGGAAGCAATTACCTTGTTAGTATGCTTGAAGTATTATTGTTTTTGTGTCAATATTAGACTTTTGTTTTGAATCTTATGGATCTAAATATTCATGCCACATTAGAAAATATTATATGGATAAATATGTTAGGTAGCATTCCACATCAAAAAATTATGTTTTATCATTTACCTACTCGAGGAGGAGCAGGAATTAAACTTGGGGATGATTGATACATCTCCAACGTATCTATAATTTTTGATTGTTCCGAGCTATTATATTATCTATTTTGGATGTTTCATATGCATTAATATGATGTTCTATATTGTTTTTGGGACTAACCTATTAATCTAAAGCCCAGTGCGAGTTTCTGTTTTTTCCACGTTTTTGAATATTGCAGATAAGCAATATTAAACAGAGTCCAAAAGGAACAAATATCCGGAAATATTTTTCTTGGACCGGAGGACACCTAGGAGACTTGGAGTAGGGGGCAGGGAATCTGTCGGGAGGCCACAAGCATGTAAGACGCGCCCTGGGGGTGGCCGCGCCCTATGGCTTGTGGGCCCCCAGCAGGTCTCCTAACCCTATTCTTTGGTCTATAGATTCCCAAATATTCCCATATCACCAAATAGAGCCACGAAAATACTTTTACATCGTCGAGAGCCTCTCTTCCCGAGAGATCCAATATGGGAGCCTTTTCCGGTAATCTTCTGGAGAGGGCATAGATCACGGAGGGCACCTACATCAACTCCATTGCCCTTCCGATGATGTGTAAGTAGTTCACCACAGACCTACGAGTCCATAGCTACTAGATATATGGCTACTTCTCTCTCTTTGATCTTCAATACCATGTTCTCCATGATATTCATGGAGATCTATCCGATGTAATACTCTTTTGCGGTGTGTTTGTCGAGATCCTATGAATTGTGAGTTTATTATCAGATTATCTATGAATATTATTTTAGTCACTTCTGAATTCTTAGATGCATGATTTCATATCTTTTCAAGTCTCTTCGAATTATTGGTTTTTTAGCCAAATAGATAGGTAATTCTTGCAAAAGCAGAAGTGCTTAGTTTTGGGTTCAATCTTGCGGTGTCCTCATGTAGTGAAAAAGTAGGGGTAGCGAGGCACGTATTGCATGGTTGCCATCAAGGATAAAAAGATGGGGTTTTCATCATATTGCTTGAGTTTCTCCCTCTACATCATGTCATCTTACTTAATGCGTTACTCTGTTCTTGATGAACTTATTACTCTAGATGCAGGCAGGAGTCGATCGATGTGTGGAGTAATAGTAGTACATGCAGAATTGTTTCGGTCTACTTGATAGAGACGTGATGCCAATATGGATAACCATTGCCTTAGATATCTTCATAATTATTTTCTTTTCTATCAATTGCTCCACAGTAATTTGTTCACCCACCGTATTATTTTCCTTCATGAGAGAAGCCTCTAGTGAAACCTATGGCCCCCGGGTCTATCTTCCATATTATATTTTCAGATCTATAAACCAAAAACACCAAAAATACTTTGCTGCAATTTATTTAGTTTTTATTCCACAATATTTTATATCTATCTCTGTCAGATCTCATCCTTGCAAATAACTCTGAAGGGATTGACAACTCCTTTATAGCGTTGGGTGGAAGAGTTTGATTATTTGTGTAGGTACTACTATTGGGGCCTTGCGTGTTCCTCCTACTGGATTGATACCTTGGTTCTCAACAAACTGAGCGAAATACTTATCTACTTTGCTTCATCACCCTTTCCTCTTCAAGGGAAAACCAACGCAAACTCAAGAGGTAGCACAGTACAGCCTGCCAGTCTTGTCGCTTGCCACGGGTTCATTGTCGCATGATAAAGCGGCAGCCTCCTTGCCAATGCCCTCTTTCTTGAATTTCTTGTCGCTGTTGGAGTTTCCAGACCCCTCGAATGCGATAAAATCCTTTGCCCTTGCGCTTGCCATTGCGCTTTAGACCCTTATTCTTCCAGGTGGTTTCATCTTTGTCGCCGGACTCGACCTCCGCCTAGGCATCCTCTCCCGGGATTCTTCTTCCATCTTCAACATGTGTGCACTTGTCGTGGGGACCCCAACACATAAGTCATGATCACCGAATGCACGTGCATAGTGATCCCAAAGATCAGTTCTCACTTAATAGATAGAAGCTGGATAACAAGAGTCTTACAGACAATATATATCCTTTTACTCAAATATGGCATGTATGGATAAGTCTTCATATATTTGCAGCAGAAGTCTTCAATGATAACATGGACCCATGCCATCTGCCTTAACCGTACAGGCATTCCGACTCACAAGTGTCCTAGCTCGCATGTACGTCACCAATGTATTTGATCGCCATAAATATACCATCAGGGGCCACCTGCTGTCTACAAGCAAACAAGGCGCGACCACCCCCTGGTCACGCCATGGTGCCTCGTGGTCCCCCTGCTGGCCCTCTGGCGATCATATTCTCCTATATCACATGTTTTGACCAAGAAAAAATCATAAGAAATCTTTTGGGACTTAGCTCCACCGTCTCGAGGCAGAAATCTGGGTAGAGGCTCTTTTGCTCTCCGATAGAGTGATTCTTCGAGGGAAACTTCCCTCCGAGAGGGGGAAATCGAAGCCATCATGAACACCAACACCCCCACCTTCTTGGGAGGACCAATCTACATAAACATCTTCACCATGACCAACTCATCTCCAACCATAGTTCATCTCTTGTATTCAATCTTTGTCTAAAAACCTCAGATTGGTACGTCTGGGTTACTTGTTGTGTTGATTACATCTTGTAGTTCATGCTTGTTAGATTACTTGGTGGAAGATATTATGTTCGGATCCTTAATTATTATTATTACACCTATGATCTTGAACATATTGATGAGGTGGGAGTAGTAACTATTGTTCTTGAAGACACGAGAGAAGTCTTGTTATAAATAATCATATAAAGTTGGTATTCGTTCGATATTTTGATGATATGTATGTTGTTACTTCTATTAATGGTGTCATGTGAATGTTGACTACATGACACTTCACCATGTTTGGACCTAAGGTAAGTCATTGTGGAGTGAAAAGTAGATGATGGGTTGCCAGAACGACAGAAGGTTAAACCCTAGTTTATGTGTTGCTTCATGAGGGGCTGATTTGGATCCACATGTTTAATGCTATGGTTAGATTTATCTTAATTTTTCTTTCATAGTTGCATATGATTGAAAGAGAGAATAATCATAAGTTGGTCGTTTGTTCAAGTAAGAACAACACCTAAGCACAGATCCACCCACATATCAGATTAGCAAAGTAGCGAACGTGAATCAACTCAATACGATGAACATGACTAGACAGAAATTCAGATGTGTCCTTGGGACCGCTTGCTTTATATAAGAGTACTTTGTGGCACGTGCTTTTCTAGAAAAACGATTGGTCTACCTTGCTTCCCCTTTTCTACTATTGTTACTTGTCAGTTGTTAAGAAATATCTTTCTATAAAACTATCTATCAATGTTACTTACAACACTTGCACAGAAAACCTTAGTGAAAACCGCTTATCATTTCATTTATGTCCCTCATTCGGTTCAACACTCTGACTTATTTAAAGGATTATGATTGATCCACTATACTTGTGGGTCATAAATAATATTTTCTCGCACCCTTGTCGATAAGTGAAGCACCTTTGGTAAGTGGAAATTGATAAGGAAACATCTTCCATACGTGCTGAAATTTACTGTTGCTTGTCACAATGAACGGTCACCCTTTGAGTGGCTTGTTCGGGGCATCTTCACCTCAAACAGAAGTTCTAGAAATTGTTCCTCAACCTATTGAACCTACTTAAAGTCTTTATTATGAGATTCCTACGAGTATGGTAGAGACTGCTGTTGGCTAATCCTTATAACGGTTCAACTAATATTGAATACCATTGGATATATGTCGATGAGATTTGTGATTGTTTAAGCTTTTAGGTGTACCTAGAGACAAAGTTAAGAATAAAGTTTTCCCTTTATCTTTTGACTTAAAAGAACTAATTTGGTATAGGCTATTGGATGATATTGGATCATGGGACTAGAATCACTTGAAGCTGGAATTTTATCAGAAGTTTTATCCTATGCATCTAATTCATCATGGTCAGAATTTTATCTATAATTGCTGGCCTCGTGAAAGAGAAAGTATCACCCAGGCTTGGGGTGTCTTAAATCTATGATGCCAACTTTTCCCAACCATGAGCTCTCGAGAGAATTGATTATACAAAAAGATTATGCTCGGCTTTCTCATGATGATCAAACACTACTCGATTCTTGTGGAGCTCATTCCTATATGGAGACTATTGAATTCACATGGGATCCTCTAGAAAAAATTAAATGCAACTCTGAAGATTGAGAACTCAATGAAGGTTAAGAGTCAGGTATAAATCTTAATTTCTATTGCCTTAAATATTTCATGGAAACTTCTCCTTTTCATGAGTTTAGCAATAAATATGGTCTTGATTCTGAGATAGTCGCTACTTGATGTGATTTTTTTCCTACCTATATTGATTTTCCCAAGGAGAAGTGGTTTATATATCATCCTCCCATTGAAAATTACCTGAGGAACCTATTAAAATTAAGAATGAAGAAATAATTGTTAACCATGTTGATCCAATTGTTCCTACTACATATATTGAGAAACCTCCTTATCCTCGTAGGATTAGAGAACATGCTAAGGCTACAACATTGGTTAATAAAAGTCATGTTAGGGCACCTAAACCTTCTGAAAAAATAAATGTAAAGCCTAATATTTCTATGGTTAAATATCTCCTAGTTCATAACATTGATATGCAGGTTAATTACCTTTGTGATGAAGCTGCTAGAATTGCAAAACATGTTAGAAACAAATGAAATGAACTTGATAATAGTAAACCAGTGGTAGGCACGCTTGTTATCTTAGTTAAAATTGGAGATCATTTCTATCATGGCCAATGTTATAATGGTGCTAGTATTAGTGCTATACTTTTACACTATATCAAGAAATTATGCATTATAGAGCACCCTCTTCAATTGAAAATGTAGATGTAACTATTAAACTTGCAAACCGTGATACTATTTCACCACTGGCAATTATAAGAGATCTTGACGTCTTCTACGGAGAAGTCAAGTACCCCACTGATTTATGATACGTCCATTTTGGATCATGTTTTGTTACTGTTATTTTTATTTTTTTATACATTTTGCCACTTGGTGGTGTAATTCTAATGCCTTTTGTCTCATAATATGCAAGGTGGAATTCTAGACCTGAAAAAGCTACGTCACAGATACCTATTCTGCACATCTCCAATTGGGCTAAAACTTTACGGAGATTTATTTTGGAATAAATAAAAAACACTATAGTGAAGAAGTTTTGGAGGGGGGCTACCAAGCGCCCACTAGACACCAGGGCGCGCCACGCCCTCCTAACACGACCTGATACCTAGTGGACCCCCTTGGCCACCTCTAGCGATCATTTCTAGTATAAATTCCCTTTTACCCTGAAAAACAATAAGAGGAGGTCTTTCAGGACAAAACGCCGCCATATCAAGGCGGAACCAGGGCAGGAGCACTTTTGCCCTGTGACAGAGCGATTTCGACGAAGGAAATTTCCTCCCGGAGGGGGAAATCGAGGCCATTCTCATCACTAACAACCCTCTCATATTGGGGAGGACAATCTTCATCAACGTCTTCATCAACACCATCTCCTCTCCAAATCCTAGTTCATATCTTGTACTCAATCTTATACCGGAGCCTGGGATTGGTACCAGGGGTTTGTCTAGTAGTGTTGATTAGATCTTGTAGTTGACGCTTTATGGTTTATTTGGTGGAATATGATATGTTCAGATCCAATATGCTATCTAATACCTCTCTGATATTAAACATGTTTATCACTTATAAGTAGTAACTTTTTTTCTTCAGGCCATGGGAGAAATCATGTAGCAAGTAGTCATGTGAAGTTGATATTCGTTTGGTATTTTGATGATATGAATGTTGGGATTCCCTTAGTGGTGTTATGTGAACGTGTAATACATCACACTTCACCATCTTTGGGACTAAGGGATTGCATTGTGTAGTTGTAATTAGAGGGTGGGTTGCAAGAGTAACAGACACTTAAACCCCAGTCTAGGCATTACTTCGTAAGGGGATGATTTGGATCCCTATGTTTAATGCTATGGTTAGAATTTATTCTTATTACTTTTCTCGTAGTTGCGTATGCTTGCGGGAAGGATAATCATAAGAGGGAGGGTTTTTCAAGTAAGAACCGTACCCAAGCACTAGTCAACCCACATATCAAATTATCAAAATACCGAACGCGAATTAACCCAACGTGACGAAAGTGACTAGATGAAATGCTATTGTGCCCTAAAGAACCCTTTGCATAATATAAGAAACTGTTTCGGCCTGTCCTTTGCCACAAAAGGATTGGGATACCTTGCTGCATTTGTTGCTACTATTGCTACTTGTCATTTGTTAAAATTATCTTGGTATCAAACAACTTGTTACCGCTATATTAGTGCTTGCAGAAATTACCTTGCTGAAAAGAGGTTGTCATTTCCTTCCGCTCCTCCTTGGGTTCGACATTGTTACTTATTGAAACGACTACGATTGAACCCCTATACTTGTGGGTCATCAAGACTCTTTTCTGGTGCTATTGCCCGGGAGTGAAGCGCCTTTGGTAAGCAGAATTTGGTAATGGAAAATTTATATTACATGCTGAAATTTACTATTACATGTCACTATGGAACGTAATCCTTTGAGGGGCTTGTTTGGGGTATCGTCACCTCAACCGGAAACACCAAGAGTTGTCCCTCATCCTTTTGAACCTAATGAAACTGTTTACTATATTATTCCTTCGGGTATGATAGAGAAAATGCTAGCTAACTCTTATTCAGGAGATGTAACAGAACATGTGGATGAAGTTTGTGGATTATTTAAGCTTGCAGGTCTATCCGGAGATGAAGTCAAGAAGAAGTTTTTTCCTTTATCTTCAGGGGGAAAAGAATTGACGTGGCATAGGCTATGTGCTGATATAGGATCTTGGAACAGGAATCGATTGCAATTGGAGTTTCACCAAAAAAATTATCCTATGCATCTTGTTCATTGTGATCAGAATTTTATCTGTAATTTTTGGCCTCGTGAAGGAAAAAGTATCGCTCTAGCTTGGGGGAGGCTGAAGTCAATGTTATACTCATCCCACAATCATGAGATCCCAAGAGAAATTATTATTCAGAACTTTTATGCTCGGCTTTCTCTTAATGATCAAACCATGCTCGATACCTCTTCCTCTAGTTCTTTTATAAAGAAGACTATTGAATTCAGGTGGGATCTTTTGGGAAGAAATGCAATTCTAAATATTGGGAATTTGATCAAGGTAAGAGACAGGTATAAAACTTAAGTTTGATTGTGGTAAATCTTATAAAATACCAATGCTTTCAATGATTTGAGTAGTGAGTATGGACATGACTCTGAGATAGTAGCCTCGTTCAGTGACCTTTACTGATCATGTCGATCTCCCTAAAGAGAAATGGTTTAAATATCATCGACCTATTAATGAAAAATTTGAAGAACCAATTAAAGTTGATAGTGAAGCTATCATTTACAATGTTGACCTAGTTGTGCCTACTTATTATATTGAGAAACCACCTTTCTCTATTAGGATAAAGGAACACGCTAGAGCTTCAACTGTTGTTAACAAAAGTTATGTTAGAACAGCCAAACCCTTTGAGCAAATCAAGGTAGAACCTAGTACGGCTACGGTTAAAGATCTCTTGGTAGACAATATTTACGGGCATGTTGTTTATTTGTGTAATGAAACACCTAGAATTGCCAAACCTGGTGCTGAAGATAAGAATAGACTTGTTGTTGGCATGCGTGTCGTTTTAGTCAAAATAGGAGATCATTGCTATCATGGTTTATGTCATACGGGTGATAGTGTTAGTGTTATTCCTTTTACCTTATATCAAGAAATTATGCATGAGATGGCATCCACTGAAATAGAAGACATAGATGTTACTATTAGACTTGCTAATAGAGACACCACCACGCCACTTGGGATTGTTAGAGATGTAGAAGCCTTGTGTGGAAAATTAAAATACCCTACTGATTTTCTAGTACTTCTCTCACCACAAGATAATTTTTGTCCCATAATATTTGGTAGACCCTCTTGAACACTGTCAATGCTCAAACACATTGCCAAAAGGAAACTATAAGTGTTAATTTTGGTGGTATATCTCATGAGTTTCATTTAACCAAGTTTAGTAAGTAACCCCATGACAAAAATTGCCTAGTAAAGATGAAGTAATTGTTCTGATCCATTAGAACAATATTTGCTAGACCATGAAAATGATATGCATATGCATGAAAGAAATGAACTAGATAATATGTTCTTTGAGAAAAAACCTATCCTTAAACACAACTTGTCTGTTGGAACTCTAGGAGGTCCTCCTCCACCCAAGGGTGGTCGTGGTTTGAACTAAAGCAATTACCCGACACTTTGAAATATTATTATCTTGATGGAAAGAAGATATATCCTCTTATTATCATTGCTAACCTTATAGAGCGTGAAGAAGAAAGCTTGTTAAAACTTTAAGGAAGCATCGAGCTGCTAATGGGTATACTCTTGCTGATCTTAGGGGCATTAGTCCCACTCTCTGTCAGCACAAGATTAATATGGAACCAGATGCTAAACCTTTGTTCATCACCAACGAAGAATGAATCCCAAAATGAAAGAAGTGGTAAGAAATTAATTATTAAAGCTGCTGGAAGCAGTTATAATCTATCCCATAGCTGATAGTAGATGGGTAAGTGATGACGATTTGATGGATATACTTCTCACCCCTTGTTGGTCACCCAAGTGGAAGGTGGACATGTAGTCAGCAGCAGATTTCCCTTACACAGAGACTGTAAGGTTTATCGTACCAGTAGCACTCCTAGGCTCAACAAGTTGGTGTCTACTGTCCTCGTCAGCATAAGAAGTGGACCTGCAGAGACAACAAATAACTTTGCTCCCAACGAGTATAGAGAGGTTGTCAATCTCTCCGGCCTTGTAGTTTGCAAAGGATAAAAACACAAGCGGGAAGGTAATAGTGATTGCAACGGAAAAATAAATGGAAGCGGCAAATGATGGAGGTGTAAACAATGATGGTGATATGGACCGGAGTCACATGATGTTCACTAGTGATGTCTCTCTCCCAAAAGACGATAAACAACTATGCTAGGGTAAACAAATCACACTTGGGCAATTGATAGAATTATGATCGAACCGCAATGCTAATTATGCTCCTTGATAGTTAGAGGTTCAATAGTAATGGGCAGTACGCCAAGACAAGTAGACCGTTTATTCACCAGCATCTACTTACTAATCATCCACCTTGAGATATCTATCCAGAACATCTATGTGGTATTAAGTTGCCAACCCGACCCAAAGTGTAAACTCAAAGCAATGGACAATTGCATTAACGAACTATGCGTAAGGTAAACAATCCTTGCAACCGTGGTCATAAGCACCATTGTTTTCTCCCTAGTGGCAACAAGCACATCCCCTAGTCTCATGTTTCTGTCACTCAAGCTAGACATCGAGGGGCATGAACCCACAATCATGCATAACGCTCCCTCTTGGAGTTACAATCTACTACTCGTCCAAAGCAATATATAACAACGGAGAACATGCATGAATCACTAAGGAACATAATATCAAAGGATAATCAAATATATAACTCATAACAATCTGAACATAATCTCATAATCCATCGGATCCCAACAAACCGAGCATAGCAATAGCAAGAGAATTACATAGATGCCTTGATCATGTAGGGAAGCTCACAAGGACTAACCACCGAAACACAAGATTGGAGAGAAGACATCACATGGCTACTGGTCATGGACTCATGGTCCAAGGAGGACTACTCACGACACGTTCGAGAAGCGTCCATGGCGATGGAGAAGCTCCCGGAGGTCAATCCTCTCTCCGACAGGCCGCTGGGAAGAGGTCTCCTCATGCTCCCGATTTTGGAAGCACTGCGGCGGTGGAACAATGGAGAAATTCACGAGTCCAGAAAGTCTGCTAGGGTTTCCTCTCAGGACTCTAAATATAGGCCAAAGGAGGGCACCGGAGGAGGTGGGACCCCATGCGATCTGCTGGCGTGGCCACGGCCCCTGGCCCCCATCTTCGATGATCCGGAAGCTTCCGTTTCGCTGATTTTTTATATATGTTTTCTGGAATTTTTTGGGCTTCGGAAAATTGGGTAAAAGCCCCTGCAAAATAGACATCAGCAGACATAAACTGGCATTGGGTGCACTGAGTTAGTAGGTTAGTCCAGATATGTGTAAAATGATATAAAAGTGTATCAAAACATATAACAATGTAACCCAAAAGATCATGGAACAAGCAGAAATTATAGATACGTTTGGGACGTATCAACATCCCCAAGCTTAATTTATGCTCGTCCTCGAGTAGATAAATGATAACACAATAATTTCTGTGGTGACATGCTAACACCCCTATAAGATCTTCAAAGTAAAGCAAGTAAGATATGCAATTCGAGTCAAGACAATAACAAGCAATAGTCTATATCTATTATTCAATTTAGCAAAGTAAGAACACAAAGGTGCAAAAGCTCTCGGTGTCTGTGAATCGAATGTCTCCAAATCCTGTTTGCGTGCAAGAAGTGGGAGATGGATTGAGATTATAAAATATTTTTTAATTGATAACTCAATCTACTAAACCTCACACTTAGTCTCCTTCGGAATCTTATTTTGACTTATCCCCAGACCACTAGTGAGGCACATGTCAAAATGATCCTCTCCCTTTTGACTTTGAGCACTCATGCAATGGATGAGTGTAATCAAGATATGTTTGCACTTAAGATGGAAAATAGAATAATGATGTGGAAGGAAGACAAAAAGGTGTGATAGGCTCACATTAATGAGGAAAACCGTAGGCGAGAGAAAGCCAAATGATAGATATGATGTGAGGAGTAGGGATTTACATGTAACAGATGCACATGTGAGCTAAGGTAAGCTCTCCAATGAAACTAGTGGGGGTCCATCCAACTTTTTTGCTCATGAAGACCTAGAGATCATTTGAAGAGGTTCATCATTGGAATATGCAAACCAAGTTCTATAGTGTAAGGGTCCCCACATAGTTATGCATGAATGATAATCTCTATGTAGTACCAATATAGCAATGGAGTACGAGTGTGGATCTTCTAAAGGAATAGTACTATTGGCCCCTTCTTTCTTTTTTTGTGTTGCCTCTTTGGCTCTTTCTTTTTATCTCTCATTTATCCTCTTTGGGATGTTTTTTTTTGTCCTCTTTGGGATCTTTTCCTCACTTAAGGGCAATACTCTATGTTTTACATGAACAAAAAGAAAAAGCATCACACTTTATAAGAAGTACTCAACATAAAGACAAGTGAAAACTATCATGATGTATGCAAATGTATGCCTCTGCCAGTGTAGCAGGATATGCAATGATACTAGCGTGTCATGTAGTAGTAATAAGGGCAAGGCCAAACTATCATGCTGCTCTACGATCAATCAAAAGCATCTATGACATGAAGATCAAGTCATAAGATGGTGGATGTTGCATGGAAATGTATCTCGAAAAGGCCATGGAAATGCCTTAGTAGGTAGGTGCTACCTCTTGAGCTTGCGTTGGTTTTTCCCTTGAAGAGGAAAGGGTGATGCCGCACAGTAGCGATAAGTATTTCCCTCAGTTTGAGAACCAAGGTATCAATCCAGTAGTAGTATCAAGATGAGGCACCAATGTACCTACGCAAAAACAAACAAACTTGCACCCAACACTATAAAGGGATTGCCAATCCCTCCACGATTATTTGCAAGGTGAGATCTGAAGGTGGAAAGTACAACAAAGTAATATTGAGGATCTGAAAATATGATGTGAAGTAGACCTAGGGGCCATAGTGTTCACTAGACGCTTCTCTCATGAAAGCAAGTATTACGGTGGATGAACGAATTACTGTCGAGCAATTGATAGAATCGCGCAAAGTGATGATGATATCTAAGGCAATTATCATACATATAGGCATCACGTCGGAGACAAGTAGACCGATACTGTCTGCATCTACTACTATTACTCCACACATCGACCACTATCCAACATGCATCTAGTGTATTGAGTTCATAAAAATTAGAGTAACGCCTTAAGCAAGATGACATGATGTAGAGGGATAGATTCATCCAATATGATATAAACCCCATCTTTTTACCCTTGATGGCAACAACATGATGTGTGCCTCGCTACCCCTTCTGTCACTAGGTGAGGACACGGCACGGTATGAACCCAAAACCAAGAACTTCTCCCATTGCAAGAATTATAGATCAAGTTGGCCAAACGAAACCCACAACTCGAAGAGAATTACAAGGTTACGAAATCATGCATATAAGAGATCAGAGGAGACTCAAATAATATTCATAGATAATCTGATCATAAATCCACAATTCATCGGATCTCGATAAACACACCGCAAAAGAAGATTACATCGGATATATCTCTATGAAGATCATGGAGAACTTTGTATTGAAGATCCAAGAGAGAGAAGAAGTCATCTGGCTACTATCTATGGACCCGAAGGTCTGTGGTGAACTACTCACGCATCATCGGAGAGGCAATGGTGTTGATGAACAAGCCCTTCGTGTCCGAATCCCCCTCCGACAGGGCACCAGAACATGCCCTAGATGGGATCTTGCGGAGACAGAAGCTTGCGGCGGCGGAAAAGTATTTTCGTGGCTCTCTTCGGTGGTTTCGGATTTTTAGATAATTTATAGGCGAAAGAGGTAGGGCAAAGGAGCCGCAGGGGGTCTACAATCCTGCCAGGCGCCCCTCTAGGCCGAGGCTAGGGGGCTTGTGACCTCCCCCGACGTCCTTTGCCTTGGTTCTCAAGTCCCGTGCGTATCTTCTGTTATGGAAAAAAATCATTCCGCAGGTTTTATTCCATTTGGACTCCGTTTAATATTCTTCTCTAAAAAAGGTCAGAAACATGGAAAAATCATAAACTGGCACTTGGCACTGAGTTAATAGGTTAGTCCCAAAAAAGATATAAAATAGCATATTCATGCATACAAAACATCCAAAGTTGACAAGATAATAGCATGGGACCATCAAAAATTATAGATACGTTGGAGACGTATCAGTAGGTATGGTGGCTTATTTGAGGAAAGATATAATGAGGCTTATGTGTGACAGAGCATATCATGTCATGGGTTTGGATGCACCGGCGGAGTTTGCACCAACTCGCAATGTGAGAAAGGGCAATGCACGATACCGAAGAGGCTAGCAAAATATGGATGGTGGAAGTGCCAACAATTGAATACTCACATTAGTCCGAAGAACTCATACACTTATTATTGCTAACTCTCTATCTAGTTAGGAAATTCACAAAGAGACAAGTACCCCGAGAGAAGTGTTTGGGGGTTTGGTTATCCTTACGCATCCTCGAATCATGGTAACGTGAGGGTACTCTACATATTCCAACCCCTCCAAAGGTTAGCGATCAATTTAGTAGCTAGAGTTCTCAACTAATTTTTAGTTTTTGAAAAACACACGGATTTCCCAAAATAATACACCTATCACTAATAGGCTCAAGCTCTTGGCACCAATAGTCCAAACGTTACTCAAATCAATACCTCAAAACTATTGCAAGTTACTACTATACTTAAATGGCAACCTCAATTACCTACTCATGCAAGACACACAACTCAGTGCAATGAGACAACTCTCTAAACAAGATAAGCATGATAACTCAAGAGAGTTCGAGAAGCAACCTAAATAATAGCTCTTGAAAAGATAAGCATGAAACTAAGAGCTAAGCATGACAGTAGCTACGAAAAGATGAAGAACACACAAAAAAGATAAGCAATAAAACCTATGTTGTGTTCTAGAGTGGAATGGAGCGTGTCTCTCTCCCAAACAAGGTAGGCTAGGTTCCGACTTGTCATGAACAGCAAGCAAAACTAAGACAAACTAAAAAGTAAATAGCGGGACGCTCCAAGCATAGCACATATCATATGAAGTGATAAAAATATAGCATGAAGATGGACGAACTGATGATTGTTGATAGAGAAGGGAATGCACACGGGCATCCCCAAGCTTAGACGCTTGAGTCTCCTTTGAATATTCTTGGGGTGCATTGGGGCATCCCCAAGCTTGAGCGCTTGACACTCCTGTATCTTCTTTCATCATCTCCCATCGCATACTTGAAAACTCCCTTCATGCGAAACTCATCATAAGCTGATTAGAGTGGTTAGTACCCATGATAAAATAATTCATTACCTACTAGAAATAAAGATTTTCATGAAAGTCTACCGTTTCTCATGATTGCCAAAAGTTTTTTGCAAAGGAAAAGTAAGCTTAAGATTTGCAAAATGATGAAAACGCAAAACGTGGCAGAATCTTTGAAAAATAGCAGGTAGTAAATAATTTTTTTGAGTTACTTCTGCAACTCATATCAAAAAACTCAGAACCGATGACAGAAAGACAATTATATAGAGCATGATGTCCAAATAGTTTAGATCAAAAGATGATCTTGTGATTTGTGGCGAATGTTTCCGTCAAGCAGACAAAATCTGTTTCTCGACAACATGTCACAACTTTTGAACTTTCTTGCAATCGGAGGATAAAACATAGCACAAAGTTTGAAAATAAATATACAATGATGTTAATACAGTAGTAACACACATCAAGACCATTAAAAACTGAAATTAAAAACTCAAAGTAAAGATAACAAGGGTTGTCTCCCTAGAGTTCTTTCTTTACAGCCATAAACATAGGCTTAAGATTTTAATGATACTCTCGTAGGAATAAGAGTTGTAGAACAAAAGAGAGCATAAAGAAGAAAATACCAAACTCATTTAAGTCTAAAATGCTTCCTATGCATAGGAATATTGCAATAGAATAATTCATTGAAGCACGAAGCAATAAGCATTGGAAGGCAAAACAAGTGCAACATCAAAACCTTCAACATAAAATGAGGGAACTTGATATTATTGAAATATCTATAAGCATATGTTCCCTTATCATAATAATTTTCAGTGGGATCATGAATAAACTCAACAATATAAGTATCACATAAAGTATTGTTACCATGATCCACCTGGACTTCATGAAGAGGATAAAACTTGGAGTAAAAGAGAGACTGAATCTCTTCACAATCCCGTAGGTGAGAATCATATGGTAGCCTATACCATTCCAATGCTTTTCCTTTCAGTGGCAAGGTAAATAATTTCCTCATGACTCCATATCTTGTTAAACGTGAAATCTTAAACAACTCACAAATTTGTGTAAGTTTCAACAAATGAATACAAGGATTGACTGTTCCATCTCCTGCATAACAATCATTCCTAATTATTTCAATTATCCCAAGTGGTATTTTCAATGGGATACATTCAGTAGGTGGAGGAGACTTCTCTACCACAGGTATGGTATAGCGGCCTTCCCCAAGCAGCGAACTAAGAGTGTAGTTTTCCATAAGCCTAGCTAGTGGAGTCACACAACTTAGTGTTCTCAATGGAACCCATAGCAGCAACAACAAGCAAGAACAAAGCAACTAACTTTTTTGTGGTTTTTGGTATAAGACTCTAAGGAAAAAACTAGAAAGCAAACTAAGAAGACTAAAAAGCAAAGGTAAAAGATAGCGTGCAACTCCCCTATCGTGAAGACTGGAGTCCCCGACAATGGCGTCAGAAATTTTCTAGATGATAATTTCATGGATATACTTCTCGCCCCTCGTTGGTTACCCCAAGTGGATGGTGGAGATGTTGTCAGCAGAAGATTTCTCTTAGATGGAGACTGTAAGGTTTATCGAACCAGTAGGACTTCTAGGATCAACAAGTAGGTGTCTCCTGTCCTGGTCAGCAGAACACGTGGACCTGCACACACAACAAATAACTTTGCTCCCAACGAGTACAGAGAGGTTGTCAATCTCTCCTGCCTTGTAGTTTGTAAAGGATCAAAACTCAAGCGGGAATGTAATAGTGATTGCAATGGAAAAGTAAATTAAAGCAGTAAATGATGGAGGTGTAAACAATGATGGTGATATGGACCGGAGTCACATGATGTTCACTAGTGATGTCTCCCTCCCAAAATACGATAAACAACTATGCTAGGGTAAACAAATCAAAGTTGGGAAATTGACAGAATTATGATCGCACCGCAATGCTAATTATTCTCCTTGATAGTTAGAGGTTCAATAGTAATGGGCAATACGCCAAGAGAAGTAGACCGTTTATTCATCAACATCTACTTACTAATCATCCACCTTGAGATATCTAACTAGGACATCTCTCCGGTATTATGTTGCGAGCCCCACCCAAAGTGTAAACTCAAAGCAACGGACAACTTCATTAACGAACTACGCGTAAGGTAAACATTCCTTGCAACTGTGGTCACAAGCACCGTTGTTTTCTCCCTAGTGGAAACAAGCACATCCCCTAGTATCATCTTTCTGTCACTCAAGCTAGACATCGAGGGGCATGAACCCACAGTCGTGCATAACGCTCCCACTTGGAGTTACACTCTACTACTTGGCCAAAGCAATAAATAGCAACAGAGAACATGCATGAATCACTAAGGA
Organism: Hordeum vulgare subsp. vulgare; assembly: GCF_904849725.1. Taxonomy (NCBI): domain Eukaryota; kingdom Viridiplantae; phylum Streptophyta; class Magnoliopsida; order Poales; family Poaceae; genus Hordeum; species Hordeum vulgare. The sequence goes on along the minus strand of NC_058523.1, from coordinate 289,552,542 downwards.
TCATAAGATAAAAGGATAATCAAATATATAACTCATAACAATCTGAACATAATCTCATAATCCATCGGATCCCAACAAACCGAGCATAGCAATAGCAATAGAATTACATAGATGCCTTGATCATGTAGGGCAGCTCACAAGGACTAACCATTGAAGCACAAGATTGGAGAGAAGACATCACATAGCTACTGGTCATGGACTCATGGTCCAAGGAGGACTACTCACGGCATGTCCGGGAAGCGTCCATGGCAGTGAAGAAACTCCCGGAGGTCAATCCTCCCTCCGGTAGGGCGCCGGGAAGAGGTCCCATGACGCTCCCGATCTTGGAAGCACTGCGGTAGCGGAACAATGGAGAAATTCGCGATTCCAGGAAGTCTGCGAGGGTTTCCTCTCGGGACTCTAAATATAGGCCAAAGGAGGGCACCGGAGGAGGTGGGACCCACCCAGGCGACCTCCAGGCACGACCTAGGGCCTGGCCGCACCAGCAGGCCGCTTGGGAGGCCCCTGGCCCCCCTGTGGCCCATCTTCAGTGATCCGGAAGCTTTCATTTCGCCGATTTTTTATATATTTTTTACTGGAATTTTGCCGGCTTCAGAAAATTGGATAAAAGCCCCTCCATAATAGACATCAATAGACATAAACTGGCACTAGGTGCACTGAGTTAGTAGGTTAGTACAAATAAGTGTAAAATGATATAAAAGTGTAGCAAAACATATAACAATGTCACCCAAAAGATCATGGAACAAGCAGAAATTGTAGATACGTTTGGGACGTATCAGTAAGTCCCGTTCACTGTGTTCCTAACAAAGGAGGTATTATTTTTGTTCCTAATGATAAAAATGAACTCATTCCACAAAGAATTGTGACTAGCTATAGAATTGTAATTGATTTTAGAAAATTAAGCAGATCTACTAGAAAAGTGTGACAACACGAGATCGACGCTCCAAAAGATTCCCCTTTTATTCCGTTGCCGCCCTGCGATTAGTTTGTTTGCCGCATTCATCACCGCATCAATCGCATCATCTGCATTGCATCGGAACTCCGTTGCCGCCAGTTTTCAAAACTTAAATCCATTATTAGTTGCCGGTTCTCTCCGTTATCGTTGTTGACCGTTTCGAGACCAACCACACACGCACGCGCCCGCGGCAGCGTTAAAATATTATTTTTAAAAGTGTGTATAAAACTTTCTCGGATTGTGTTGAAACTTGTCGTGCGGTCTTGTTTTAGCGTACGTAGGTCGCCTGCCAAATTTCGTCGCAATCGGAATTTGTTTGATAGCCCAACAGCCGACCGTAGCGGCACAGCCATCGGTTTATCGTCACACGTTTTCGGTGTTTTAAAACTGTGTCGTCGGGTGCCCGTTTTCCGTCTCATATCTGCCTAGCCCCTCTACACAGCCCACCAAATCCATCCTAGCCAACCCCGCGACCGGAGCACTCTCCCACCTCCTCTCTCCTCCCAGCCGAGACCAAACCCCTAAGCCTAGCCCCGTGTCTATAAATAGACACCCCCTGCCTAATTTAGACGTAACCCTAACCCTCCTCGAAATCCGTGCCCGCAGCTCTCTCCCACCTCCTCTCTCTTCCCAGCCGAGAGGCCCTCTCAAGCCCGGATCTGGCCCGCCCGAGCCCATCCGGAGCCCGAGCCAGCCAGTCGCGCCGCCGCTCGAGCTCCTGAGCCCCTGCCTTGCTCCTCCACCGCATGCGCCCCACAACCCCATCACAGGACCGCCACGCTTCCGCGTTACGACCGTCGGAGGCTCACCGGACCACCGCTTCCCCGCTCCTCTCCCTATTCGTCTCTCTTCTTCTCTCCCTGTCTAACTGATTCTCTCTCTCCCACCCGTAGGCAACCGGAGCCGCCAGGGTCGGAGCTCGCCGAAAATCGAGAAGGCCTGGACGCCGCCTGGAATAGAGCCTGCACGGCCGGATCCGTCTATCCCGCTGGTCGCCGCCTCGCCGGAGCCTGATCTAGTGCCCCCGGCCACCGGAGTAGCATCTCCCATCGCCAGTGCTTCGAGCGTAACCTCACTCTCGATCTGGATCAAGATTCAGATCGGGGTGAGCGCTCCCCATTGACCGCACCACTCGAGTGGTCTGGCCACCCCTCGGCCCAGCTAGGCCTCGCTAGGCCAGCAGGCCTGCTCTCGCCGAGCCGGCTGACTCCGTGACAGCAGACCATCCCCTGCAACGACACCAGAAGAATGCTCCTAGCACTCTCCGGCAATCAAAACTAGAAGAATGTTGTTGACAGCCCACCAGCGCGTGGGATCGCGGCAATTTTCGAGGGTAGAGTATACGACCCAAATTTGTTGATCGCCAGGCAGGAGGTGAGAGGATACTCTCAAGTATTAGCAGCTGAATTTGTCAGATTCAACCACACCTGAAAGATTAGTATCTGCAAGCAAAGTAGTAACAACAAAGGAGTGTGATAACAACGGTGTCAGAAACGATCTGTTCACGGCAGACTATTCCTAACAATTGTATCAAAGGCACTTATCGAAGAGATCCATGGTCTCGATAACCCGATACAAGTAGTAGAAGTGAATTCTCTGCGTAGGTTTGATGAGAGCGATATTCCTTTTGACAAACCTGCTAGCCTATGCTTTGATGAATTTGACAACTTTGTTGCCAAACAACAGAGTTTCAATGATTATGTTAGCAGACATTTGGAACAAAGCACTCATATGCTTAGCCATCTAAGTGCTTGTGTAGACAGAAATGTCAATGATCTGAAGCTTCTGAGTAAGAATGCCTCTACGATTACTACTTAGGTAGAACAAGTACATAAAGCTCAGAATGACCTGCTCAATGAATTAAATGACAACTCTGTCAGAGTCATTACTAGAGGAGGCAAAATGACTCGGGAACCTTTGTATCCTGAAGGTCATCCTAAGAGAATTGATCAAGATTCTCAAGGAATTAATGCTGATATACCCAGTCATCCTAAGGAGAAGAAGAAGGATGATAGAAGCCTACATGCCAGTTCACCAAATACTGTCACACCTGAAGAACCTAATGATATTTCTGCGTCTGATGCAGAATCACAATCTGGTGATGAACATGATCCTGGTGACAATATGGACAGTGATGTTCATAATAATGCTCAACGTAGAAATAATGAGGATGTGGAGATTGAACCTACGATTAGTCCTGATAACCCACAACCTAAGAGATACGATAAGGATGACTTCACTGCTAGGAAGCATGGTAAAGAAAGGGAGCCATGGGTTCAGAGATCTATGCCCTTTCCTCCTAAGCCATCCAAGAAATAGGATGATGAGGATTTTGAGCGCTTCGTTGAGATGATAAGACCCATCTTTCTGCAGATGCGGTTAACTGATATTCTCAAGATGTCTCCGTATGCCAAGTACATGAAAGATATCGTGACTAATAAACGGAAGATACCAGATCTTGAGATCTCCACCATGCTCGCCAATTACACTTTCAAAGGAGGAACTCCTAAGAAACTTGGTGATCCCGGAGTGCCCACTATACCTTGCTCCATTAAAGGAAACTACGTAAGAACTGCCTTATGTGACCTTGGAGCCGGTGTTAGTGTTATGGTGCTCTCTCTTTATCGTAGACTTGAATTGGATAAGTTGACACCCACTGAAATTTCTCTGCAAATGGCCGACAAATCAACTACTTTCCCTATCGGCATTTGCGAGGATGTGCCTGTTGTGGTTTCTAACACCACTATCTTAACAGACTTTGTTATCTTGGATATTCCAAAGGACGATGCCATGGATGTCATCCTCGGAAGACCCTTTTTAAACACTGCAGGGGCTGTTATAGATTGCAACAAAGGCAAGGTCACTTTCCATGTCAACGGTAATGAGCACACAGTGCACTTTCCGAAGAAACGATATCAAGTACATTGCATCAATGCTATCAAAAAGACTTCATCGATTCTTATTGACAAGCATTAAGCATAGTAGTAAGCATTGCTTTCATCAAACCTACGCAGAGAATTCACTTCTACTACCTTGTGAGAAGCATTAAGCATGGCAACATGATAGATCTCATCCTACTCATCACCGCCAAGCGAGCCTACGAATAGATTACTCACAAACGACGAAGAGCTTCATGGAATTGGAGAGGGAAGAAGGTTGATGATGACGATGGCGACGATTTCCCCTCTCCGGAGCCCAAAACGGACTCCAGATCTGCCCTGCAGATGAAGAACAGGATGTGGTGGCGCCTCCGTATCGCAAACGCGACCAAATCATCTCTTTTTTATTTTTCTAGGACGAAATTGAACTTATAGAGCTGAGATTGGGGGCCGCAGAGCCACGTGGGCCCCACAAGCTTGCCCACCGCCACCAGGGGGGTGGAGGCTACAAGGCTTGTGGCCCACTGGCCCACCCCCTCAGGTGGATCTTTGCACACGTATTTTTCATATTTTCCAAAAATAATCTCCGTAAATTTTCAGGACGTTTGGAGAACTTTCATTTCTGTACAAAAAACAACACCAAGGCAATTCTGCTGAAAAAAGTGTTAGTCCAGGTTAGTTCCATTCAAATCATGCAAATTAGAGTCCAAAACAAGGGCAAAAGAGTTTGGAGAAGTAGATACGATGGAGACGTATCAACTCCCCCAAGCTTAAAACCTTGCTTGTCCTCAAACAACTTAGTTGACAAACTGAGAGAGAAAGAAAAACTTTGACAAACTCTGTTTGAGCTTGTCGTTGCAACTATGTCTAACTAATAACCAGAATTTCAGCAAGATCACAAGTTAACCACATAAGCAAGTAACACAAAGGTCTCACGATAAACTAATATCAATGGCATAATCAGCTAACGAGAAAAAAATAATGAGTTTCCAATACTAACACTTCAATCAAAACAAGCATGAAGCAATATGAATAGGTGGTATCTCGCTAGCTCTTTCTGAGACCGCAAAACATAAATGCAGAGCACTTTCAAAGATCAAGGGCTGACTAAACATTGTAATTCATAGGAACGAAGATCCAGTCATAGTCACACTCAATATCAATCGAAAGCAAAGCATAAAAATGACAGAGGTGCTCTCTAATTGGCGCTTATGTAAGAAGAGGATGACTCGACAGGAAAATAAATAGACAGGCCCTTCGCAGAGGGAAGCATTGATTTGCAGAGGTGCCAGAGCTCAAGCTTTGAAAACAGAGATAATAATTTTGGGTGGCATGCTTTCATTGTCAACGCAATGACCAAGAGTTCTCAATATCTTCCATGCTACTCATGCTATAGGCGGTTCCCAAACAGAAAAGTAAAGTTTTAACTCCCCCACCACCAATCAATCACACTCCACGGCTAGCCGAATCCTCGGGTACCGTCCATACTAACATCAATCCGAGGGGGAGTCTTGTTTTACAGTTATGTTTTCAATTTAAGCGTGGAATTGGGCATTCCAATTACCGGCCCCTTTCTCATGAATGACAGTGAATAAACACATGTCGAGGATAACACTCCTAGCATGGAAGATTCTAATATCCCCCTGTCAGCACATGAGTGGTTCGGGCATGCAAAACAGATTATTTCTTGAAGGTTTAGAGAGTGGCACATGCAAATTTACTTGGAACGGCAGGTAGATACCGCAAATAGGTAGGTATGGTGGACTCTCATGGAAAAACTTTTGGGTTTATGCAAGTGGATGCACAAGAAGTATTCCGCTTAGTAGAAGTGAAGGCTAGCAAAAGACTGGGAAGCGACCAACTAGAGAGCGACAACAGTCATCAAGATGCAATGAGTTTGACTAACATTAAATGCAAGCATGAACAGGATATAAATCACCATGAACACGAACATCATAGAGGCTATGTTGATTTTGTTTCAACTACATGCATGAACATGCGCCAAGTCAAGCCACTTGAATCATTCAAAGGAGAATACCATACTACCATACTACATCATAGTCATCTCAAAATCTATGTTGTATTCAAGACAAACCATTATAAGCTCCTAGCTAATTAAGCATGGCATCAAAAACTATGATCTCTAAGTTGTCATTGCAAACATGGTTCTCTCATAACAAAGCTGAATCTAGGATGACAAGCTAGTCATATTTACAAAAACAAAATAGATAGAGTTCATACCAGCTTTTCAGTCTCAGTCACTTCATCATATATAATCATTATTGCCTTTCATTTGCACGATCGAACGATGTGAACAATAATAAGAGTGCTCGTGCAATGGACTAAGCTGAATCTACAGGCAAACACAAAGGAGAAGACAAAGTAATATGGCTCTTTGAAAGCTAAACAGGTAAGCATGTAAGAACCACTAAACATTGTAACCAATATCTTCTATCTTGACCCAAAGAAAAAGAAAACTATTTACACGGGAAAAATCCCAACAAGCAAACGAAGAAAGAAAAATATTTTTGGGTTTTCTCAAAAGGACACAAAACAAGAAAACAAGAAAACGAAAATAAACTGGCATGGATAATACAGTGGCAAAGTGTGAACACCGGCTAACAAAGTGAAAGCATAAGCATGAACGTAAAGTCGGTGAGAACACGTACTCCCCCAACCTTAGGCTTTTGCCCTAGCTTGGTCTACTCCCAAAGATGGTCTTGGCGAAACCCAAAATCATAATGGGTATTATACGGGAGTGCTGCAGCGACTGCCTGAATAGCTGCCTCATGAAGTCGAGCAGTCGTCGCCTCCCTCTCATACTCCTCTGCCTCTCCTATGGTTATGTAGTATCTTCGTTTTACCTGAAAGTCAAAGAAAGCAGGAGCAGGAAGGGTAATATGGAAAACACGCTGCCGGTTAAATATCAAGCCGTATAGGAGGGATCCATGATCTCTTTCAAGGAACTGGTAGCATGTTAGAGCGACACGATCAAGGTAGGCTGTACAGAGAGGAGGGTCTTCTGAATGGATGGATACTCCAAGAAAATTTGCTAAGCGTGTAGCATAAACTCCACCAAAGAAATCCCCCTCACTGGCATTATTATTCAGTATCCTTGCTATTATAGCTCCCATATTGAAGCTCCTGTCACCTGTTACTGCGCTCTTAAGGATACTAAGGTCGGAAGCGCATAGGTGACAATGTGCACCCTTGCCGTTAATGCACCTACCTATGAAGAGGGAAAAGTAGTGCAAGGCAGGGAAATGGATGCTTCCTATGGTGGATTGTGTGATATCTCTGGTTTCACCAACAGTTATACTGGAGACAAAGTCTCTGACCGAAGACTTAGAAGGATCATTAATACTACACCCATTGGGTATCTTGCAAATCCTATTGAAATCCTCCAAATCTATGGCGTAGGATTTATCGTATAGATCAAACAGTATGGATGAGTCACGGCCAACTGAAAATTTAAATCTACGCAAGAAAGAGGCAGTGAGCGTAGCATACTGTTCACATTTATCTGAGAGGAATTCTTCTAACCCGTCATTGTGGACAAATGTATCAAACTCATCCTTGAAACCTGCTTCGATCATGAACTCATTGGAAGGCCATTCACATGGTTGTACAGGTGCGTCCCTTAGTTGAAAAGGTTCGGGCTCCCGAAAAGAAAGACGGGGACCCTTCTTACTTGAGGAACCACCATGAAACTTCCTCCTGAACATAATTTCCTTTTTCTTAAATTTTTGAAGTTCAAGAGAAAAGTGAATGCAGGCCAACCACACCTTGTAGAAACTACTCCTACTATTGCCTACAGACCGTATCACGTGCTAAAACTACTTGGAACCAGCTAAAATCCATATTTCTAGCTCAAGAACAGGGTCACCAAGGTAGCAAGAATACGCGAAGGATAAAGCACTAGAGCAAAAACTAATTGGACCAATGGAGGAATCACTTACCAAGGAGTAATTTCCCCAAAACGGTTCGGAGAATGGTGCTTCGAGCAAGGAGATCAAAAATCACAGCCAAATGAGGAAGAACATGGGTTTGATCTGCGAAACAATTTTTTCTGGAGGTGGAAGAAGAGGATGGGAGCTAGAATGAGTGGAGGGCGTCCCTGTGGACCCACAAGCTTGCTAGCCACCACCAGGGGGTGGCGGTGGCAGGGCTTGTGGACCACTGGTCAAGCCCCCAGGCCATCTCTCAGGCCCAGTAATTTTCACATATTCCAGAAAAAATCATACTAAATTTTCAGGACCATCGGAGAACTTTTATTTTCGTGGTATTTTTCTCTAGGACGCTAAAACAGAAAACAGGAAAACTAAACTAAATTTATCATTTTTCTTCTAAGCAACCGAAAGTGAGAGCTCAAAACAGAGGTAGGTGACTCTTTGATTCCTCCATTTCATGGTCATCGAAAGAAATCCGTCAATGGGGTTGATCAAGTCCTCATGACAAAACATTCTCGAATCGCAAGAGAGAACGGAGAATTTTCGAATAGCCACTAAGTCACCTCAATGGGGATATGTATCTCCCCAACAAGCAAATCATACTTCATCTTGACACGAGGAATAGGGCATTCAAATCTCCCAATAAGAATCGATCAAGTCTTTTCGATAGCATTGATGCAATGTACTTGATATCGTTTCTTCGGAAAGTGCACTGTGTGCTCATTACCGTTGACATGGAAAGTGACCTTGCCTTTGTTGCAATCTATAACAGCCCCTGCAGTGTTTAAAAAGGGTCTTCCGAGGATGACAACCATGGCATCGTCCTCGGAAATATCCAAGATAACAAAGTCTGTTAAGATAGTGGTGTTAGAAACCACAACAGGCACATCCTCGCAAATGCCGATAGGGAAAGTAGTTGATTTGTCGGCCATTTGCAGAGAAATTTCAGTGGGTGTCAACTTATCCAATTCAAGTCTACGATAAAGAGAGAGCAGGATAACACTAACACCGGCTCCAAGGTCACATAAGGCAGTTCTTACGTAGTTTCCTTTAATGGAGCAACGTATAGTGGGCACTCCGGGATCACCAAGTTTCTTAGGAGTTCCACCTTTGAAAGTGTAATTGGCGAGCATGGTGGAGATCTCAAGATCTGGTATCTTCCGTTTATTAGTCACGATATCTTTCATGTACTTGGCATACGGAGACATCTTGAGCATATCAGTTAACCGCATCTGCAGAAAGATGGGTCTTATCATCTCAACGAAGCGCTCAAAATCCTCATCATCCTATTTCTTGGATGGCTTAGGAGGAAAGGGCATAGATCTCTGAACCCATGGCTCCCTTTCTTTACCATGCTTCCTAGCAGTGAAGTCATTCTTATCGTATCTCTTAGGTTGTGGGTTATCAGGACTAATCGTAGGTTCAATCTCCACATCCTCATTATTTCTAGGTTGAGCATTATTATGAACATCACTGTCCATATTGTCACCAGGTTCATGTTCATCACCAGATTGTGTTTCTGCATCAGACGCAGAAATATCATTAGGTTCTTCAGGTGTGACAGTATTTGGTGAACTGGCATGTAGGCTTCTATCATCCTTCTTCTTCTCCTTAGGCTGACTAGGTGTATCAACATTAATTCCTTGAGAATCTTGATAAATTCTCTTAGGATGACCTTCAGGATACAAAGGTTCCTGAGTCATTTTACCTCCTCTAGTAATGACTCTGACAGAGTTGTCATTTAATTCATTGAGCAGGTCATTCTGAGCATTAAGTACTTGTTCTACCTGAGTAGTAATCATAGAGGCATTCTTACTCAGAAGCTTCAGATCATTGACATTTCTGTCTACACAAGCACTTAGATGGCTAAGCATATGAGTACTTTGTTCCAAATGTCTCCTAACATAATCATTGAAACTCTGTTGTTTGGCAACAAAGTTGTCAAATTCATCAAAGCATAGGCTAGCAGGTTTGTCAGAAGGAATATCTTTCTCATCAAACCTACGCAGAGAATTCACTTCTACTACTTGCGTAGATTTCTTAGCTTCGTGCATATCTTCGGGACTGAGGAATAGAATACCTCTTTTCTTCGTAGTTGGCTTAGGAGGTGGTTCGGGAATAGTCGAAGCATTATCGTTGATCAAGATGTTATTCAGTAGGGTCTCATCTTGTTCTACAGTTCGTTCCCTAAAAACACAACCGGCACAACTATCTAGGTGGTCTCTAGAGGCATCGGTAAGTCCGTTATAGAAGATATCAAGTATCTCGTTCTTCTTAAGAGGGTGATCAGGAAAAGCATTCTATAGCTGGCACAGCCTCCCCCAAGCTTGTGGGAGACTCTCTTCTTGGAGTTGAGCAAAGTTGTATATTTCTTGCAAGGCAGCTTGCTTCTTATGGGCAGGAAAATATTTCTCACAGAAGTAATAGATCATATCCAGGGGACTACTCACACATCCAGGAGCAAGAGAGGTGAACCAGGCTTTAGCGTCATCCTTTAGAGAGAAAGGAAACAACTTAAGGATATAGTAGTGGCGGATCTTCTCCTCACTAGTGAAAAGGGTGGCTATATCGTGTAGTTTGGTAAGATGGGCTACGACCTTCTCAGACTCATAACCGTGGAAAGGATCAGATTCGACTAGAGAGATTCTCTCAGGGTCAATAGAGAATTCATAATCCTTATCGGTGATAAAGATAGGTGAAGTGGCAAACTTTGGGTCGTATTTCATCCTAGCTTTCAGATATTTTTCTTTCCACTTGAGAAGTAATTTCTCAGCGTCATAGGCATCCTTACACGCAAGAAAATCCTCAGCTATCTCTCCCTCCATAACGTAACCCTCTGGTATATCAGGCAATTCATATCTAGGAGAGCTAGATCTAGCAGGAGCAAAAGCAGGTTCTATCTGAATAGTATCGGCAGTTTTAGAAGCATCACGAGCATTGGCAGTAACTCTAGCAATAAGAGCATCAAGGAACACCCCTAGTGGACCATCAGGCAAAGTAGTGTCTCTAGCAGTATCAAGCATAGGATCATCAGGCATAATAGCATCTCTAGCATCATCAGTCAAAGCAGATCAGGCATAGCATCTCTAGCGGTATCAAGGATAGCATCATCACGCATAGTATCAAACATAGCATCTCTAGCAGTATCAGGCAAAGCAGTATCAGGAATAGCATCTCTAGCGGTATCAAGCATAGCATCATCAGGCATACTATCAAGCATAGCATCTCTAGCAGTAGCATCATAAGCATCATCAAGCACAGGCAACATATCAAGATCTCTAGCAGGAGGTGATGTCGCAAACTTACTCATAACTGAAGGTGAATCAAGTGCAGAGCTAGATGGCAGTTCCTTATCACCCCTCGTAGTTGAGGGCAAGACTTTGGTTTTTGGATCCTTCGGATTCTTCATAGTGATCAACAGATATAAATCCCAAGTAACTCAGAGAATATAGCAATACCTCCCCGGCAACGGCGCTAGAAAAATGCTGACTCCATGACAGCAGACCTTCCCCTGCAACAACACCAGAAGAATGCCGCTAGCACTCTTCGACAATCGAAACTAGAAGAATGTTGTTGACGGCCCACCAGCGCATGGGATCGCGGCAGTTTTCGAGGGTAGAGTATTCGACCCAAATTTGTTGATCGCCGGGCAGGAGGGGAGAGGATACTCTCAAGTATTACAGCTGAATGTGTCGGATTCAACCACACCTGAAAGATTAGTATCTGCAAGCAAAGTAGTAACAACAAAGGAGTATGATAACAACGGTATCAGAAACGATCTGTTCACGGCAGACTATTCCTAACAATTGTATCAAAGGCACCAGAAGTTCCCCGTGGACGGAAAATATTCTTTCCCGTCAACGGCGCGAGAAAAAGTATTGTAGCAGGTAGCAGCAGTGTAACGAGTAATAGCAGTGGAAAGGAACAGCAGTAGTGACAGCAGTAGCAAGTAGCAACAGTAGCAAGCGACAGTAGTAGCAACAGTAGCAACAGAGCAAGATAAGTAACAGCAACAGAGCAAGACAAGTAACAGTAGTAGTAGGACAAACTCGTAGGCAATGGGTCGGTGATTTGTTTGGATGATATTCATCATGCAACAGTTATAACACGGAGAGATATGGGGCTAGCTCTCGTTCGTCAATGTGATGTAGGCATGCATTCCGTGTGTCGTCGTACGTGGTTAGGGAAAAGAACTTGCATGACATCTATTGTCCATCCCTCCCGTGGCAGCGGGGTCCAAAAGGAAACTACGGGATATTAAGGTTCTCCTTTTAATAAAGAACCGGACCAACGCATTAGCACTTGGTGAACACATGAACTCCTCAAACTATGGTCATCACCGGGAGTGGTTCCGGTTATTGTCACTCCAGGGTTGCCAGATCATAACACATAGTAGGTAACTACAACTTGCAAGATCGGATCTAAAACACACATATATTGGTGACAACATAATAATTTCAGATCTGAAATCATGGCACTCGGGCCCTAGTTACAAGCATTAAGCATGGCAAAGTAGTAGCAACATCAATCTCAGAACATAGTGGATACTAGGGATCAATCCCCACCAAACCTAACTCGATTACATGATAGATTTCATCCTACTCATCACCGCCCAGCGAGCCTATGAATAGATTACTCACAAACGACGAAGGGCTTCATGGAATTGGAGAGGGAAGAAGGTTGATGATGACGATGACGACGATTTCCCCTCTCCGGAGCCCAAAACGGACTCCAGATCTGCCCTCCAGATGAAGAACGGGATGTGGCGGCGCCTCCGTATCGCAAACGCGACGAAATCTTCTCGTTTTTCATTTTTTCTGGGACGGAAGTGAACTTATGGAGCTGAGATTGGGGCCGGCAGAGCCACGTGGGCCCCACAAGCTTGCCCACCGCCATGGGGGGTGGTGGTTACAGGCCTTGTGGCCCACTGGCCCACCCCCTCAGGTGGATCTTTGAGTAGGTATTTTTCATATTTTCCAAAAATAATCTCCGTAAATTTTCAGGACGTTTGGAGAACTTTCATTTCTGCACAAAAAACAACACCAAGGCAATTCTGCTGAAAACAGCGCCAGTCCAGGTTGGTTCCATTCAAATCATGCAAATTAGAGTCCAAAACAAGGGCAAAAGAGTTTGGAAAAGTAGATACGATGGAGACGTATCACCGGCCCAGCCCCGCGGCCTCCCAAGGCCCGCTCAAGCCGGCCCTATTCCACTGACCGGCCCAAGAAGTCCCAAGGTGAGCCGACCCTCCCGAGCTCGCTATATTGTGCCTATGCAATGTTTAGTTATCCCTCGCCCACACTTGTTTTGCCGAGTAGTAGCAAATTCAGCCCGTAGTAGTTTTTCTTTCAACATGCGATTTTTTTTCCAAAAAAACGTCTGGAACTTTTAGTCCATGCGCCGGATCACAACAAATTATATATGTAACTTGGCTGAATTTTGACGTAGATTAACATTTTATAACTCTCATGCATATTTAAAGTTGTTAGCCGTGTTGTTTGCATCGGTTTGCGTGTCGATGTGATAGAAATGGTTTAGTTCGTAGTTATTCAACCGTAGCTCCGGTGGAGATGAGCCATATATGTAAATGGACCAGAACGATGAGTAGAATCACGTGAACCACCTTGTTTTGTCGTTTAATAAACATATAATGCAGTTAGGAAAGATCTGGACAGATTACAAAGTTAACGCGTAGGGTCGTTTCGGAGATATAATATTTCATTTCCGGCATCATTTAAAATGGCTACATAGGTAGTTTAATTTGTGATTCATCCCTTGCCATTTTTAACAACATTTAATATTGCCATGTAGTAAACGGGAGTGAACTAAATAAGTAAATGTTGAGTTTCATCAATATGCAACTCGTTGCATATTGAGCTTCACTTAATGTGTAGCGTTTGACTGTGTGAATTGCCATGCCCTGCCTTGCATATTTGAAACTGATCATGCATCATATGTGAATTGCATCATGTCGTGTATCTGTTGTGGTGAACATTGTGTGTTGATTCTTGTTTCCGGTTGGGTTCGTCTCGATAGAGTTCCGCAAGCGTGTCGACATGCGAGGATCTGTTCGACTACGTCGGTTAGTCTGCTTCACGGAATTGTTCTTCTTCCAAGCGGGATCTCAGGAAAGATGATCATTTCCCTAAATACCATTACTATCATTGCCATGCTAGTTGTTTCATTTCTATCGTTATGTCTCGCTGTCTACCACCTGTTAAATATCAGCTTCCCAATATTGCCATGAAAACCTTCAACATTTTTACAACCTAGAAAACCACTGACAGGCTATGTTACAACTTGCTTAACCATTGGATAGCGTTGCTAGTGGTAGGTGCAGTTGCTTCCATGTGCGAACATGGGTTCCTTGTTATATCACCATATTATTGCTAATTAATTTAATGCACCTATATACTTGGTAAAAGGTGGAAGGCTCGGCCTTTCTAGACTGGTGTTTTGTTCCACCTTTGCCGCCTTAGTTTCGGGTACGAGTGTTATGTTCCATAAATGAGCGCTCCTAACATGCTTGGGGTTGTTATGGGGACCCCCTTGACTTTCGTTTTGGGATAAAGCTCGTTTGGCAAGGCCCCACATTGGTACTATATTTTCCCAACATAATAATTATGTTAAACCTGAATACATAGGGCATCATGAACCCGAGGAGTAATTGAACATAATACAGTGGGGCAGTGTTGCGGGTGTTGGTCCAAACTAGAGCCGTTTACGGGGCCAACCCGGGTCAATTCGGGAGATTTCTATCAGGCCACCGTACGTTGTGCTTATCCATCGTGTCCTGAGAACGAGATACGTGGCTCCTATCGGGATCGTCGACACGCCGGGCGGCCTTGCTGGACTTGTTTTACCTTTCTTGAGCATCTTGTGTGAGGGATTCCGAGGACACTTTGGGCTATCTTGAGGTTGAGGTTTTCCAGTAGGAACCTGAGGAGATCACGGGTTTTCCCTGATCGAGGTCATTCCGTAGGAGCGTGTGGTAGTTTTTGACGGATTAGTTGTTGCACGCCTTTACGGTTAAATATTTCGAAAAGCCGTGCCCGCGGTTATGTGGCAACGTGGAATTTTATTTAACATTCGATTCTAGATAACTTGAAGTTAACTTAATTAAAACTTGTCAACTGAGTGCGTAACCGTGATTGTCTCTTTCGTGAGCTCCTTCTCCGATCGAGGACACGGTGGGGTTATGTCTGACGTAAGTAGGTGTTCAGGATCATTCATTTGATCATCAGTAGTTCATGTTCGCTATGCGTAGATCATCCCCCTCTTTTATTCTTGTACTCATAAGTTAGCCACCTCAAATAAATGCTTAGTCGCTTGCTGCAACCTTACCACTTAACCATACCTCACCCATTAAGCTTTGCTAGTCTTAATACCTTTGGAAATGAGATTGCTGAGTCCCCTGTGGCTTATAGATTACTACAACACCACTTGCAGGTACATGTAAACAGTTACTTTGCCATGAGCGTGCTCATTGTACTATTTGGAGTTTCTTCTTCTTCTTCTTCTTCAGTCTAAGATGGGTTCCAGGTCGATAGCCTAGGATAGCAAGGATGAACGTCATTCTTTTATCCTTTGTTTTCGTCTGTAGTCGGACCATGCTCTTCTTCATGATCACTGTATATTGTTGTATTGATGTGAATTTGTTGTAGATTGTGGCGAGTGTAAGCCAACTCCTTGTACTCATCTCTTCAGTACATGTACTTGTAACGATATCCATTCTTGCGAAACGACGAGATGCGTTTCTATCCCTGTCGAGGCCCTCGCACCAAAATAAGGGTAGGACCGCATATTGGGCATTGCGAGATGGTATCAGAGCAGTGCCAACCTAGAAGCCCCTTGACTGATCGAACTTGGCCGAGTCGAGCCTAGTGAAAAACTACTTTTAGTCTAGTTATATATCACAGAGTAAGATTCTTTTTTCTCCTCTTCTCTGCACTGGTGAGGAATCTTGACGTAATAATTTTAATTCTACTCCTCTTCTCACTCAATTTTTTTTAGGATCACGCGGATATTTTTGGAATCTATATGATGTCGATGTGACGAAGTTCTTTCTTGGTGCCTCCTGTCTGACTTGATTTCTTCCGGGGAGTTGATCTCCACGGGATTCTTGAACACATCATTATCATTCATATTTCTTATTATCTCAAGACGGAGGATGTTAGAAATTGCTTCAATACTAGTAGTGGCGAGAGGAGTCTGGCTTCCCCGGTACTGGTGCAGATAGGTCCGGATTTATCACCATACTTAGTATCATTGTGATTACGAGGATCTTAGAAAGATGAGTTTCTGAGATTCGGGTTATGTGTTGACAGATGTGATACACTGGACGGATTAGATGCTAAGAGTTTAGTGATGGATTTTACTCCTTGTATCCGTGGTCCCGATTGAATGACCAGAAATTTTGGGAGTTCTTAGGTGGGTATTCAAGTAGTTACTTATAGGACAATCTTCCAACAGATGCTTGATCTGAGGATGGGATTCAACATCTAGTGGACTTCTTTGTTCACGAACGTGTTACAACGGTTCTCGTTGTGTCTTAAAGAGTCCTTGTAGCTTGCTACGACTCGGGGACGCTTCGTATGTCGTGTCTACTACCTTGTACATGATGGCTACTGTAGGATAGAGCCCGTGCGATCCTATCCAAGAAAATATCGGACAGAATCTCTGTCATGAATTTGTTCCATCTTGTTTCGTAAGCCTCATCCTTTATTTTGTTGGAGTATGGTAATTCAAGTTGCTTCAATGTCAAGTGGTAAATTCATATCTTTCCAGGAGGTGTTCTCATATTTTTTATGGGAATGCAAATTCTTTTGCTCAAATAAGTGGTGTTTTCAATTCTTTTCAACCGAAGTCGTCATATCTATTCCTTTCAATCGGTGTGCTTCTCTTCAAGTCAATTCTATCCTTTTTTCAAGATTTGGAAGATCAGCCTCTCATTTCTTTCCGAAGTTGATCTCATATGTTCCAAGTTGTCTTTGTTTTCCCCGCCCTCCCGCCCTTTTTTCAGTGATTCAATTATCATCCAAGTATATTCCTTTCGTTATTGCTTCCGCTATCTTCTCTTCTTTGATGTTTCAGGAGAGTCTTATGAAGATTCTCATGAGTTCCTAGTTCATCATTTTTCATTCTTGTTCTCTTTTTTGGTGAATTAAATTCAAGCTTTCTTCTCCAGTGCATTCTATTCAGTCTGTCGGTGTTCTTCATATCATTTTCAGTCGTTCAATGCTTACCGTGTGGGAAATTCTCATCCAAGTCTCTCTTGTTTATCCGGAGTGTTCAAGATATCTCAGATTTTCTTATTTTTAATCATTTCAATTACTTCGAGGCCCACATGATCTAGATTTCATTTATACCGGTGCAATATCTCTCTTGTCTAAGCAATTATTTCAACAATGTTTTCTTTTAGTGGCCCCATAACCCACGGGTTCTTTCCTAGGATCTTATGTGACTCTTGTAATCTTTCCCGGAGATCCCCAATTCTTTTCAATTATGATTTAAGTATGAATTTTATCAATCATATTCCTTCCCCAAGATTGCTTCAAAATAAATTCTCATATTTGGCCCAACCTTTCATTCTTCATTATTCCGGAGTGTCTCAGTTATTCTTGGTGGTGTTCTCCTCATCATTTTGAGCTTGGAGGACCGAAGGAGTGTTTCTCTCAAATCTTGGTCCATTCTTTTGAAGATTTTCATCTCAGCTCGTGCTATCTTCTCAATTGTTTCCAATCACGAGTAATTCCTTCCATATCTACCCTTCTCTTCTTCATGATGAATGTATATTGCTGTATTGATGTCAATTTGTTGTAGCTTGTGGCGAGTGTAAGCCAACTCCTTATGCTCATCTTTTCAGTACGTGTACTTGTAACGATATCCATTCTTGTGAAACGACGAGATGCGTTTCTATCCCTAACGAGGCCCTCGCGCCAAAATAAGGGTAGGACCGCATCTTGGGCGTTGCAAAAAGATAATTATCCTTTACCTTTCATAGACCAAATGCTAGAAAGATTATAAAAAGCACACACATTTTTGATTTATAGACGGCTATTCTGGTTTGTCTCAAATAACTGTGTCACAACCTGATCAACAGAAAACCACTTTTACGTGCCCTTTTGGAGAATACGCTTATAGACACATGCCTTTTGGATTATGCGATGCACCTTCTACCTTTCAAAGATGTATGACTACTATATTATCTATTTTTTGTGAAACGATTGTTGAGGTCTTCATGGATGATTTTTCCGTTTACGGAACTTCTTTTGATGATTTCTTAAGCAACCTTGATGGAGTTTTGCAGAGATGTGAGCAAACTAACCTTGTATTGAATTGGGAGAAGTGCCACTTTATGATAAATGAAGGTATTGTCTTGGGTCATAAAGTTTCCTAACGAGGTATTGAGGTGGATAAGGCTAAAGTTGATGCAATTGAGAAGATGCCATGTCCTAAAGGTATTAAAGGTATCAGTACTTTTCTTGGTCATGCTGGTTTCTATAGGAGGTTTATTGAAGACTTCTCTAAAATTTCTAGGCATCTTACTAATTTATTACAAAAGGATGTTCCTTTCGGTTTTGATGATGATTGTGTAAAAGCCTTTGAAACACTTAAGAAAGCCCTAACTTATGTACCTACTATTCCACCACCTGATTGGAACTTGCATTTTGAAATTATGTGTGATGCAAGTGACTATGCTAGAGGTTTTGTTCTAGGACAAAGAGTTGATAAGAAATTAAATGTTATTCATTATGGTAGTAAATGTCTAGATAATTGCTTGTAACTAATTGCATCATCATCTTGCATCATGTTAAGTTTAAATTAAATCAAAATGGGGATTAACAAACCCTCGCATAAATATAGTTCAAATAGGTTCCATCTAATATAATTTTCAATTAACCTTAAATGGCTTTCAAAAATGTCTATTATTTCTGGAAAATGTTGGGAACAACAAACATATGTGATTCACATTTTTCTTAGCCAGATGAGTTTTTGAATTAACATATACTATTTTTGAATTGGGGCATTTAAAATGCTATAAATAATTTCATGGCTCCAATAATTTTAAAACTTTTTGAGCGCCTCTAGAATAATCCTTTTAGTGCACACAAAAAATTACAAAATTTTATTAAATGTTTTGGTTAGCAAACTAAATTCGAACAAATTGCAAAAAATAGAAAAACATAAGTAAATAAAAGAGAGAGAGAGAGGACTTACCTACCTCGCCCACCACTATTCCTGGCCCAGCTCATGGACAGGGGCGTCTTCCTCTAGTGGGCACGACAGTGTGTCACCCGCGCGCGCCCGACGTGGCCAAGCTCTTCCCTGCCTTCCTGGCTCACCCCTGATGTCCTCGACGATGCCATAGACCCCCTAGTCTCTCTTTCACTCTCCCCATGGTCATCCTCTCCCATCTTTCTCTTTCACGCGCACGACCGAACACGTTCGTCGCCGCCGCTCGCAGCCACCACGGCCATTAGCTTCACTCAGACCACTTGTCGTGTCCCCTAAGTCCGTCGACCTCCCACTTGTCTCCACGCTGAAGGAATCAAGCTCGAGACCCCTGCATCACCGCCGACAAGTTTGTCTTCCTCCTCGGGGGCAGGAGATCGCCGGCTTCGATTCGCCTTGCACCGTGTCTCCCCGACCTCGCCAGCAGCACTAGAAGCCCTAGCATGAGTATTTGATCCTTCCCCCCTATCCCCAAGATCCTTTGCCTGCTGTAGCCGCCGTCCCCATGAGCTTGAGAGCTCCTCATCGCCGACCATGTTGTTGTCGTGGTGATGGCCATAGGAGCTCGAACCAGAGCGCTTGGTTGTGCTCAAGAGGGGACCAAGAACATGTAGGAACCTTTGGCTCCTCCCCTAGTGCATCCTGGCATCGACTTCATCGATACCCGAGTCTGTTCGCCGCCAGTTCAGTCGCCGCTGTCGATTCTGGCGACCCCGCGGCCATCTTTACCACCACCTAGTTGCGGATGAGCGCGGGCTTCCTCATGGTGCTCTTCGCATGTCTAACCGTTGATGTTGCGCAACTCCTGCATGAAACTGACGTTGTTTTAGTCGCCGGAGGCGAAGCCGCAACAATTGCCGACGTGGTGGCCATTTGTTTGCGCTAATTACCTCATTATGTTAATCCCAGTCCATGATATGTGGGCCAAACCCTGCTAATATTTTGGTTAGGATTAAGTTAAATAAATTTTAGTCAGTGTGACAGTGACATGTAGGCTTCACCAGTCAGATTTGACCCGGGCTGGCCCCGTTGACCAGCTCACACAATGATGATGCAGAGGTGATGCAATAATTAAATTTTGGATTTATTTAATTTTAGAAAATACTTAAAACTTCTAAAATTCATAGAAATAATCTATAACTCCAATGAAAATAAATTATACATGAAAAATTATAAGAAAAATGCAAGGAATTTGTCTATGGCTTTTTGATGCATGCGAGAACAACTTATGAACTCTGTTTTGGACAAATCAAATAAAAGCTATTTAAATAACCACCTACGAAGTTTTAATTAGAACCTTTGGTTCAAACCAACTTCATTTAATGTTGTTGCTAGATGCGTCAGCTCAATTAATATAATATTACCATGTCATGATCATGCATCATAATGTTGCATTTTCGTGAAGTAAATGTTGTTCTATTTCTATTTTCTGATGTTGTTCCCTTTCGGTAGACGATGGTTCCGATGTTATGATCGTTGACACTAATGAAGAGAAGTACTATCTTAAGAACAGTAAGGCAAGCAACCCCCCTTGAGCATTCCGTTACAATCCCACTCTCTCGCTCCTTCTCTCTTTTAAATGCATTAGGACAACAATGATGCAACTTTACTTGTTATTGGTAGTTGAACCCATTCCTTTGCATGACGTGTCCTTGTCATAGTAAATAGTTGAAACCAGTTAGCATGAGTAGCAACTTGTTGAGCCTTATTGTGCTTACTCATCCATGCTTGCTTATTGTGCCTGCTATGCTTAGGGTGCGTTTGGTTGCATTCCCATCTCAACATAGTCGTTCCCTCTTCGTGCATGCTCATCTCAGCACCCCTCTTCATGCATGATCTCTTCATGCAAGCATCTAGTATATTTGTGTTAAGCTAGTGTGGACTCATGCACCCTTCATACACTCTACCAAACACCCAAAATTGGTTCGGGAAGGGAACTTTTAGGCCCATGCACCCTTCATGCATCCTACCAAACACACCCTTAGAGTGTGTGTCGGGTCTGATCCATCTGGGCGATGGATTGGAATGATCATGTCCTAATGATGAGATTTAAGTGTCTTAACCCATTTTGGTCAAGATAGTTATGAGAGGCCATTATGTAGAACATGGTGGATAATGTTGTGATACGGCTCATAAGAACTGGGTTTCATGCTTATCCGAGCCTACCTCACTATTATACGGCCATGTGTGGGTCAGGTTTTCGGTATGTGGCGCATGTCATGTGTGGACCGTTGTGGCAGATGGCATGGTACATGTGCCAGACTGGACGAAGATACATGTTCCAGGAGGGAATGTTGTTAATGGGAAGAGGACTTTCATGCCTCTGAGTCCAAGTTTGTGAATCCGATTTGTTAAAGGTAGCGATGAGAGGCCATGTAGGAGTACATGGTGGGTTGTCTCATTGGGATCCTCCTTCAGAACTGAGTTATGTGTATGTTATCCAACACAAGATACTACCACACATTGGGATCCTTAATTGACTCACTCGGCTTATTAATCTCCTTGATCTCTATCTAGGAGTTGTAACTAGTTTCTGGTGTTTGTAGAATGTGCCACTGGCCGTGCATAGTGCTAACTCAAGGGGTAGGCTATGGCGCGGTATATGCACAAGTGGTCGGGTGTACCAAGTGTGGAACCATCTGTCGAGGTGGGGTTGGGAACCCTGTACACATCGTTTGGGGTCTCAATAGAAACTTCAGCCGGACTTACTTGCGGGTTCAGTCTCAAATAGGCGATAAACCTGGACTTGGGTGTTGTGTGGTTAACGGTTGTGGACGGCGCCCACACTAGTGCTTCCGCTTGGAGGTTGCCGACATGCATGACGTGCATATGGTGATAAATGGTAAGAGTGTGTGTGAATAATTATAACCCTACAGGGTGAAATAAACTATTCGAATAGTAGCGTCCTCAGAAATGGACTACTTGGAAACTTGTGTGGTACATAGACAACTTGAAAATGGTACTCTAAAATACACATGATAAGTGTGGGTGCTATGGATGTCCTTCTTGTAGGGAGACGGAAGTGGATCCCTAGTGGTTTCTTGATTTGGTGAATATGTGGACTCGTGTGCGCTATCCCAAGTCAAAGATACTACTTGTAGTTGTAGTACATGTTAGTCAAGAGTGAAAGTTGGCTTGCTACAATAAACTCCACAACCCCCTTTGTCGAAAATGATGCATATGTAGATAGTTCTAATGTAAGTCTTGTTGAGTACCTTTAAACTAACGATCGCTTAATTATGTTTTTGCAGAGAAGACTACTCTCTCAGTATTGGTTTTGTACGCGAAGTTAGATGTTGACTAGGTTAGCTTGAGGATCCCAGATAGAGTTCTGGCTCCTTTGGTAGGGTCATTGTAGATTTGCAGGATCCTCCGACCATTTTTAGTAGATGTATGTACTCTGGCATGTTTTGCTTCCTCTTGATGCTTGTATGACTAAAGTGTTGGGTCATGTGACCCCTGTTTGTAATATCACACTATGCACCTAGTATGAGTCCAAATGCGTGAGTCGTAGAGTTGTGTTGTGATGCCATGTTGTATCTACACATATCGGGCATATTGTGTGTATGCTTTGAAATGCATTGTATGTGTGGGATTCGACACCTAGTTTTATACCTTTATTATCCTTCTGTATGGTTAAATGTATTTTTTTGCTTCCACTGAGCCTTGGTAGCATGCTACTGCTCTGGACACCTTAATTGAGCGGCATGCATCCTTCTTTGCTGCTATGTCTATCTCCATGGGGTAATGTTACATGGTGTAATGGAGTCCATGTAGCTTGGTATGACTTGTCTACACACACTGATGACCGACACATGCATTGCTGGGTTACGTATGCATGTCCCTGTACGGTTGTGCCACTTGGTTCTATAACTAGTCATGTCGGCTTGGGTTCTCTGACATATGATTGCTTACCACACATCCATATACTTGAGCCAAAAGATGCAAACGGTCCCGGTGAACGTAAGGTGGAAGTTGTGGAGTTTACTATGCATGAGGCTGCAAAGTGATGTGATTTGTTACATGATGGGATCGTATGGCTTAGGATAGGGGTCCTTACAACATTGGTATCAAAGAGTGCCTGCTAGTAGAATTACCAAGCCAAACCGGTTGATGTTGAGTCTAGAACTGCTTTAGTTATATAAGGGAATTGATTGTGGAAGGGAAGGTAAGAATCTTTTACTCCTTTCCTCGTGTCATTATAATTCTAAATCACCCTCTCCTTTATTCTACGGGGATTAACAAACTAGGCTTCTCATCTATCTATCAGGATGACGAATTACTTTGCCTGAGACCTATAGGAAATTAGTTGTCTTCCTAGATTGATGTCTCCATAAGAATTCAGTTGTTATGTTGTCAGTTTCATGCAGGTTGCCTCATATTTCATGCCCGTACAACCATTATGTTGTCCGAGTTATCCAAGGTTTCTAAATAACCTCATGCAATTGAAAATTCCTTCCTTCCGTTCCATTGTCTTTTGGGCCAGACAAAGTACACTAATTTTTGTGTTCAGGTATTTTGTTACCTCGACGTATTTGTTGTACGTGTTATGAAACCATGTTATCACAGAAAACCACCCAATAGTCTAGTTGTATTTTGTGTTTCCATTTTGATAATTCTAGCCCTCATTATCGTAAGCATCCTTGATGTTATATAATAATAGGTATTCCAAATCTGGGCTCTTGAAACCAAGGATCATTCTGCTCACTCATGGTGATAGTGTTTGCTTATTACTTTTGGATGGTTAGTACCTTTGTAATAGTCTTCAAGACCTATGGTATATCATTCTTCCAATACCATGGACCATCCCCGACAGGAGTTTTTCGTGAACTAAAGATCACAACAAGAGTGTTTTTGATGAGTTCTATATCCCATAGTTATGATTCGGCTAATCCTTCCTTTCTGCATGGGTTATCTAGAAGAACCATGTTGAATTTGTTCGACATGCTAATCTATGCATCTACAACTCAGAAAAATTTATGTGCTCTTGAGTTTCCCCTCTTCAGTTGTACTCTAACCTTCAACTGTCAGTAGATAGTCAAGGGTAGCTGATCATTCATGTTCATCAATGCTTTTTATTCTTGTGGTCTGTCAAGCCATTCTATTCAGAATGACTAGGAGAAGAAAACTCGAGTGCCGCATCCATTTCTTGGATTGGGTCAAAGAAGTTGTATTTCACAGATCAAAATGCCAATACAGCGTTTGTTCTGTTTTACCATGGAGTATTACCCTCTTATGTCAAGAATGTTGTGAGAATTGCACCATCTCTTACGAACTGTTGATGTAGTGATACTTCTCGCCATCATTATTCATTCCTCGGACTTCGTGTTGGTTGTAACAAGAATATCAACAAAAGAACCATGATGTGTGAAATCAATACTGCTAGCAAACTAATTTCTTTGTAGTTAATGGACAATAAATTCATTCTTAGCATGTGGGTTATTGAATCACCGTTCAAAGTTTGATTGTACTACCTAGTCCATCTTTTCTAGTTCACTTTCAATGAATGAGTTGGGATTCTGTTAATCCCTCACTCTTTGGTAACACCGTCTTGCCCTGAAAAGTATGATTTTCTCGTGCTCATTAACATAACGGTGGTTCATAATTTTCCGAATATCTTATCGGAAGTATTACCGGGTTATTACCTGACGGTTATATCCAGCTCGTGATCAAGGTCGTTTTCCTATAAACCACCCTTCTCCAAGAATCTGTGTTGGTTACCCCTCAGCTAGTTGGTTAAGCTAAACAACAACTTAGAGAGTTGGAAGATAAAAACTTCGCCTGTCTTAGGTCATTCCAAAGGGATATGTTTTTGTGTGTGTGTGAGAGAGAGTGTTGAATAAAGATGATATTCTCATTGTTTGATCCTTGTGATCAATTTTTGCATATATATTATCTTGTCCAATTTCTTATTTGAGTATGGTCTTTTGTCAAATCAAACATAGAACCAAATATTTTCATAATGGTGTCTTACTCGTGGATTTCCTTGAACATACACGATTATATTCTTTTATCAAACCAATGCTATCACCTTGCTCACATGATATGTGCAATTCCATCTATATGAATATTTTGATGAACTGTTGTTGAGCCCGTTAGCAACACCTTTGTCTTCTCCAAAACTTATGTTGGACATTTATCTAGTGTTGGAAACTTTGTAGACATTGTCTTCGTGTCTTTACATGAGGTACGTGTTGGTGTAAGAAGTGACTTCCTCTAAATCCATGTGAATTTGACCCAAGTTTCCATTGTGAATTCGAGAAAACATTTTTTCGTTCCTCCGGAATCATCCCAAGTCAACAATGCCCGTGCGGAGTATTCTACGGTTCGATAGGCTCGCTACTTCCATTCCGTATGAATTCCCTAGCAGACCAAGCCACTGATTTAGTTCTTCAAGGTAAAGAGGTTCTTTCATAAGAGCTAATTTGTACTTAAATAAGGACTTTGTTATCCTCCAATGATGGTTCCCAACTCGAACTCGGTAGTATTTTGTTGTAAGACTTTCCATGTGGTCATCATTGTATTGGATAGTGTGTTCACGTGGGTCTTGCAATCCAGCTCATGTTTTGGAGTTGACTTCTGCAGTTCATCTCCCGAGAATCCTTCAACGCCATCTCGTAGATTTGTGTTGCAAATCTTTCTTCTCAGACATGCTAAGATTGGAATATTCTGACACCAACCAGATCTGAATCTCAAGCAAATATGATGGTTGGATCATCTCCTAAGAATTATTATATTGGTCTCTTTATAACCCAGTAAAGTGATGTTGTGGCTAACACACCTAGACGGAAGACCTATTATTTTAGTATCTTGTGTGAGCAACATTAGCCATTTCTCCAAGAGGATCATTTATGACTTATTCTAGAAGTTTTTCCTCATGGGCCCCCCTTTGCGCCCCGAAGTCTGGCCTTTTCTTGATGTTCTAGATACCAAAGGTTACCTATAGTTGGGTTACGCTAGTACATCTAGGAGAACATTAGAAGCGGAGTGATAAATGGCTCTCAGTCGATCCTCCAGATTTGGTTCCCTTAGCCTATCTAAGGAGAGATTTGAGGAAGTCTTTTCCTCCTTTGCATCTGCATCCTGCATCATTATTCATCATGGTAGTATGGTGTGTTTCTAGGATCCTTGGCGTGTATGTTGGCAAAACCTTGATGAATATGTAAATTCTCAAGTCAGAGCATGCTCACACACTGGGTTATATCCCCGGTATCAATTGGAATGTGTCTCCCGTTTGCCGAGTTGTACAATAACTCTAATTTTCCTTCCAAACTGAGTATGCCATTTCTTTAAACTCCTTCAATCGATCGCTTGTGAATTGCCTTAGACTTGTACGAGGAGTTCCAACGATCTTGTATCAAAAGTAAATTTTTTCCACTTAAGGGGATAAATCTACGACTCACCTTCCAAGGTGCCCCATTATGGTATGAAGGGCAACATAACTCCTCACTCCTTTGACACCTCATAACCATCTATTTTAGCGTGGAATGGTTGTCTACCAAATTGAACCTCCGTCATGTACCTCATTTCCTCATCCCTGTTATCTGTTTTGTGTCCCGGCTCAAGGGACGTTCCTACGTCTCATTCTATGAGTTCACCATGAGTTGTCTGATCTTCATGAAGATCAATTTCCGTAGAGCTTTGTGTTACCTTTATCGTGTGCATAGATGAATACCTCAAAGGAAAAGATGTCAAGATCAACATGTTGTAATGAATCAACATCTTGAAGGAGGGCAATTGGATCATGAAGATTGTGATAGTTTAGTGTTCTCTCTGTCCTCTTCCCTACGCCTGAATCTCGGGATGAGATTCTTGTTTAGTGGGGGTGAGTTGTCACAGCCCTAGAATAATTGCTTTTAATGAACTACATCATCATCTTGCATCATGTTAAATTCAAATTAAAATGAAATGGGGATTAATAAACCCTAGCATCAATATAATTCAAATAGGTTAAATCTAATTTAATTTTCAATTAACATTCAATGGCTTTCAAAATGTCTATTATTTCTGGAAAATGTTCGGAACAACAAACACTGGTGATTCACATTTTTCTCAGCGACATGACTTTTTGAATTAACGCATACTACTTTTGAATTGGGGCCTTTAAAATGCTTGATACGTCCATTTTGCATCATGCTTTTATATCAATATTTATTGCATTGTGGGCTGTTAATACACATTATGGTATAATACTTATGCCTTTTCACTCTTATTTTACAAGATTTACATGAAGAGGGAGAATGCCGGCAGCTGGAATTCTGGACTGGAAAATGAGAAAATCTAAGAGACCTAATCTTCACAGCTCCAAAAGTCCTAAAAAGTTACGGAGA
Source organism: Hordeum vulgare subsp. vulgare (assembly GCF_904849725.1). NCBI lineage: Eukaryota > Viridiplantae > Streptophyta > Magnoliopsida > Poales > Poaceae > Hordeum > Hordeum vulgare. The sequence continues at coordinate 289,525,193 of NC_058523.1, read as the reverse complement.
ATTCTTTTGGAATATATGAAAAATAATGGGCGAAAGAAATAACGGAGGGGACCCACCAGGAGGTCACAAGCCTGGGGCGTGGCCTACCCCCTCGCCGCGCCCTGCAGGCTTGTGGACCCCTAGGAAGGCCTTCAGTGCCCATCTTCTGCTATATGAAGGGTTGTGACCTGGAAAAAATAATATCAGGAGGCGTGGCCTACCCCCCTCGCCGCGCCCTGCCGTCTTGAGGCGGAACTTTGACAAAACCAATCTAGAGCTCCGACGGAGCTATTCTGCCAGGGAAACTTCCCTCCTGGAGGGCGAAATCGAAGCCATCGTCATCACTCATACGTCTCCATCGTATCTACTTTTCCAAACTCTTTTGCCCTTGTTTTGGACCCTAATTTACATGATTTGAATGGAACTAACCCGGACTGATGTTGTTTTGAGCAGAATTGCCATGGTGTTGTTTTTGTGCAGAAATGAAAGTTCTCGGAACGTCCTGAAAATTTACGGAGAATTTTTCTGGAAAATGGTGGCCGCGGCAACCAAGCTTGTGGAGCCCACGTGGCTTTGCCGCTCCCAAACTCAGCTCTATAAATTCACTTTCGCCCAGAAAAAAATCAGAAGAGAAGATTTCGTCGCGTTTGCGATACGGAGGCGCCGCCACATCCTGTTCTTCATCTGGAGGACAGATTCGGAGTCCGTTTTGGGCTCTAGAGAGGGGAAATCGTCGCCATCGTCATCATCAACCTTCTTCCCTCTCCAATTCCATGAAGATCTTGAAATTTCGTGAGTAATCTATTCATAGGCTCACTAGGCGGTGATGAGGAGGATGAGATATATCATGTAATCGAGTTAGTTTTGACAGGGATTGATCCCTAGTATCCACTATGCTGACATTGATGTTGCTACTACTTTGCCATGCTTAATGTTTGTCACTAGGGCCCGAGTGCCATGATTTCAGATCTGAAATTATTATGTTGTCACCAATATATGTGTGTTTTAGATCCGATCTTGCAAGTTGTAGTTACCTACTATGTGTTATGACCCGGCAACCCCGGAGTGACAATAACGGGAACCACTCCCGGTGATGACCATAGTTTGAGGAGTTCATGTGTTCACCAAGTGCTAATGCGTTGTTCCGGTTCTTTATTAAAAGGAGAACCTTAATATCCTGTAGTATCCTTTTGGACCCCGCTGCCACGGGAGGGATGGACAATTGATGTCATGCAAGTTCTTTTCCCTAAGCACGTATGACTACACACGGAATGCATGCCTACATCACATTGACGAACGGGAGCTAGCCACATATCTCTCCGTGTTATAAGTGTTGCATGATGAATGTCATCCAAACGAATCACTGACCCATTGCCTACGAGTTTGTCCCACTGCTGTTGTTACTTGTCTTGCTCCGCTGCTATTGCTGTTACTACTGTCGCTTGCTACTGCTGCTACTTGCTACTGTTGCTACTTGCTACCGCTGTCACTACTGCTATTCCTTTCCACTGCTTTTACTCGTTACACTACTGCTACCTGGTACAATACTGGTTCGCTCGGCGTTGACAGGAAAAGACAATTTCCGTCAACGGGGAACTTCTGGCGCCATTGATACGACAGTTAGGAATAGTCTTCCGTCAACAAATCGTTTCTGCAACTTTTGTTATCATCCTACTTTGCTGGTGATACTTTGCTTGCAGATACTAATCTTTCAGGTGTGGTTGAATCTGACACATTCAGCTGCTAATACTCGAGACTATTCTCTCACCTCCTGACTGGCGTACCAACAAATTTGGGTCGAATATTGTACCCTCGAAAACTGCCGTGAACCCACGCGCTGGTGGGCCATTGCAAGACAATTGCTAATTGTTGAGAAACTGGGAGCAGTTCTGGCTCTGTTGTCGTGAAGGCTTCAAGTCAGGGACTCTTCAACAACATTCTTCTAGTGTCGTTGCCGGGGAGTGCTAGCAGCATTTTCTGGCACCGTTGCCGGGGAGTGCTAGCAGCATTTTTGTGGCACCGTTGCCGGGGAGGTATTACTCTATACTCTGAGTCACTTGGGATTTATATCTGCTGATCACTATGAAGAATCTGAAAGATCCAAAAACCAAAGTCTTGCCCTCAACTATGAGGGGAGGTAAGGAACTGCCATCTAGCTCTGCACTTGATTCACCTTCAGTTATGAGTAAGTTTGCGACATCACCTCTTGCTAGAAATCTTGATATGTCGCCTGTGCTTGATGATGCTTATGATGCTACTGCTACAGATGCTATGCTTGATACTATGCATGATGATGCTATGCTTGATACTGTTAGAGATGCTATGCCTGATACTACTAGAGATGCTATGCCTGATACTGCTAGAGATGTTATGCCTGATACTGCTAGAGATGCTATGCCTGATACTGCTAGAGATGCTATGCCTGAAACTGCTAGAGATGTTATGCTTGATACTGCTAGAGATACTACTTTGCCTGATGTGCCACTAGGGGTATTCCTTGATGCTCATATTGCTAGGTTACTGCCAATGCTCGTGATGCTTCTAAAACTATCGATACTATCAATTGCCTCCTAGATAGAACCTGCTTTTCCTCCTGCTAGATCTAGCTCTCCTAGATATGAATATCCTGATATACCCGAGGGTTACGTTATGGAGGGGGAGATAGCTGAGGATTTTCTTGCGTGTAAGGATGCCTATGACGCTGAGAAATTACTTCTCCAGTGGAAGGAAAAATCTCTGAAAGCTAGGATGAAATACGACCCGAAGTTTGCCACTTCACCTATCTTTATCACTGAAAGCTGGGATGAGATAATTTCTCTAGTCGAATCTGATCCTTTTCACGGTTATGAATCTGAGACGGACGTAGCCCATCTTACTAAACTACACAATATAGCCACCCTTTTCACTAGTGAGGAGAAGATCCGCCACTACTATATCCTTAAGTTGTTTCCTTTCTCTCTAAAGGATGACGCTAAAGCCTGGTTCACTTCTCTTGCTCCTGGATGTGTGAGTAGTCCCCAGGATATGATCTATTTCTTCTGTGAGAAATATTTCCCTGCCCATAAGAAGCAAGCTGCCTTGAAGGAAATATACAACTTTTCTCAACTCAAAGAAGAGAGTCTCCCACAAGCTTGGGGGAGGCTCGTCCAGCTATAGAATGCTTTGCCTGATCACCCTCTGAAGAAGAATGAGATACTTCATATCTTCTATAACGGACTTACCGATGCTTCTAGAGACCACCTAGATAGTTGTGCCAGTTGTGTTTTCAGGGAACGAACTATAGAACAAGCTGAGATCCTACTGAATAACATCTTGATCAACGATAATGCTTGGACTATTCCCGAACCACCTCCTAAGCCAACTCCGAAGAAAAGAGGTATTCTATTCCTCAGTCCCGAAGATAGGCAGGAAGCCAAGAAAGGCATTAGATTAGAAGATGTCAAAAGTCTACCAGCTATCGAAGAGATCCATGGTGTCGATAACCCGATACAGGTAGTGGAAGTAAATTCTCTGCGTAGGTTTGATGAGAGTGATATTCCTTTTAATAAACCTGCTAGCCTATGCTCTGATGAATTTTGACAACTTTGTTGCCAAACAACAGAGTTTCAATGATTAAGTTAGCAGACATTTGGAACAAAGTACTCGTATGCTTAGTCATTTAAGTGCTTGTGTAGACAAAAATTTCAATGATCTGAAGCTTCTGAGTCAACAGGCCTCAATGATTACTACTCAGGTAGAACAAGTACTTAAGGCTCAGAATTACTTGCTCAATGAATTAAATGACAACTCTTTCAAAGCCATTACTAGAGGAGGCAAAATGACTTAGGAAGCATGGTAAAGAAAGGGAGCCATGGGTTCAGAGATCTATGCCCTTTCCTCCTAAGCCATCCAAGAAAAAGGATGATGAGGATTTTGAGCGCTTCGTTGAGATGATAAGACCCATCTTTCTGCAGATGCGGTTAACTCATATGCTCAAGATGTCTCCGTATGCCAAGTAAATGAAAGATAGCGTGACTAATAAACAGAAGATACCAGATCTTGAGATCTCCACCATGCTCGCCAATTACATTTTCAAAGGTGGAACTCCTAAGAAACTTGGTGATCCCGGACTGCCCACTATACCTTCCTCCATTAAAGGAAACTACGTAAGAACTGCCTTATGTGACCTTGGAGCCAGTGTTAGTGTTATGCTGCTCTCTCTTTATCGTAGACTTGAATTGGATAAATTGACACCCATTGACATTTCTGTGCAAACGGCCGACAAATCAACTACTTTCCCTATCGGCATTTGTGAGGATGTGCCTGTTGTGGTTTCTAACACCACTATCTTAACAGACTTTGTTATCTTGGATATTCCCGAGGACGATGCCATGGATGTCATCCTCGAAAGACCATTTTTAAACACTGCAGGGGCTGTTATAGATTGCAACAAAGGCAAGGTCACTTTCCATGTCAACGGTAATGAGCACACAGTGCACTTTCCGAAGAAACGATATCAAGTACATTGCATCAATGCTATCGAAAAGACTTCACCGATTCTTATTGGGAGCTTTGAATGCCCTATTCCTCGTGTCAAGATGAAGTATGATTTGCTTGTTGCGGAGATACATATCCCCATTGAGGTGACTTAGTGGCTATTCGAAAATTCTTCGTTCTCTCTTGCGATTCGAGAAGGTTTTGTCATGAGGACTTGATCAACCCCATTGACGGATTTCACTTTCTTTTGCTTAGAGGAAAAATGATAGATTTAGTTTAGTTTTTCCTGTTTTCTGTCTTAGCGTCCCGGAGAAAAGTACCCCGAAAATAAAAGTTCTCCGATGGTCCTGAAAATCTAGTATGATTGTTTCTGGAATATTTGAAAAATACTGGGACTGAGAGCTGGCCTGGGGGCCACCCCAGTGGGCCACAAGCCCTGTCACCGCGTCCACCCCCCTGGCCGCGGCAAGCAATCTTGTGGGGCCCAGAGGGCCCCCCTCCACTCACTCTAGCTCCCATCCTCTTCTTCTTCCTCCAGAAAAAATTGTTTCGCAGCTCAAACCCGTGTTCTTGCTCATTTGGTTGTGATTTTCGATCTCCTTGCTCAAAGCACCATTCTCTGAACCATTTTGGGGATATTACTCCTTGGTACGTGACTCCTCCATTGGTCCAATTAGTTTTTGCTATAGTGCTTTATCCTTCGCGTATTCTTGCTACTTTGGTGACCCTGTTCTTGAGCTTGAAATGTTGATTTTAGCTGGTCCCAAGTAGTTTTAACACGTGATACGGTCTCTAGGCACTAGTAGGAGTAGTTGCTACGAGTTGGGTTAATCTTTATTCACTTTTCTTTCGAAGTCTCGAAAATTTTTAGAATTTTACAGAGCTAGAAAAGGAAAAAGATGAGGAGGTTCTTGAGAGGATCTTCAAGCTGTAACCCCAAGGAGGATGAGAAGAACCACCCCAAGTACGTGGTTCCTCGAGTCACAGAAGTTCGAGCGTGCGAGTGGCCATGTGATGAATTTTTACGCGCCGCTAGGCTTTATGAAGACTTTTATTACTTGGTGGAGAACGCAGGACTTACCGCGTTCCTTGAAGATAAGTGCTCACAATACCTCCTCCTCACCTATATTTTCGTTCAAAGCTTCAACTTTTATCCCAGGAAGAATCCTCCCATGGTTGAGTTCATGTTGTACGATATCCCCCAGTGCATGACAGTACAGGACTTTTGCAATGCATGCAAATTACCTTATGTTGGGGATATTCATGATCCTCGTCCATGGGACCTGGAGGATTTCGTAGGTACTATTGTTGTTGGAGAGGAGAGAGGAGTGTCTCACGCTAGAATTGCTAGCATACATTTTCCTGTGCTTCGGTACTTCTCATTATTTGTGGGAAAATGTTTGATTGGCCGTGGGGAGGCTGGATCACTTAGTTCTCCAGACCTTGCGGTTTTGCGCGAAGGCCTTTATAGCACTAAGACTTATAGCCTAGGTGCTATAGTAGCTCAGCGGTTGAACAGAAACCATTCCAAATGTGTCGTCTATGGAGGTATCTATGCTACTCGCCTTGCTAGACACTTTGAGATACCTATTAGACTTCGAGAGGAAGAAGAGATGCTTCTTCGTGAGAAATTTCTGGATTATGACAGCATGGTTCGCCATGATTTTCTGGATAGAGATGGTAGTAGACGGATGATTTATAACCTTGTATTTAGTTAGGGTACTCGAGAGACTATTACTTTGCCTGCTCCTTCTTTGTTTGATCGTGATGCAGGCAGGTACACTATTATTCCCTCAGACATCTACGCATATTGGAGCTTAGCCCAACCATAGGTGCCCGTGCCCGAGCCGCCAGTCGAGTACCAGACGCCAGTTTATCAGTGGGAGCCAGAGGAGCTCACACAGCAGTGGGAGCCAGAGGAGCTCACACAGCAGTGGCATCCACAGTCTGCTCCGGAGTATCCCGGAGCTGGTTATTTCCCACCTTGGGAGTACATCAAGCTAGGCCAAAAGACTAAGCTTGGGGGAGTACGTGTTCTCACCGACCTTACATTCATGCTTATGATTTCACTTTGTTCGTCGGTGTTTACATTTTGCCACTGTATTATCCATGCTAGTTTATTTTCGTTTTCTTGTTTTGTTCTTGTGTCCTTTTCAGAAAACCCAAAAATATTTTCCTTTCTTCTTTTGCTTGTTGGGAGCTTTCCTGTGTAAATAGTTTTCTTTTTCTTTGGGTCAAGGTAGAAGATATTGGTTACAATGTTTATTGGCTCTTGCATTTATATCTGTTTAGCTTTCAAAGAGCCATATTACTTTGTCTTCTCCTTTGTGTTTGCATGTAGATTCAGCTTAGTCCAATGCACGAGCACTCTTATTATTGTTCACATCGTTCGATCGTGCAAGTGAAAGGCAATAATGATGATATATGATGAAGTGACTGAGACTGGAAAAGCTGGTATGAACTCTATCTATTTTGTTTTTGTAAATATGACTAGCTTGTCATTCCAGATTCGGCTTTGTTGTGAGAGAACCATGTTTGCAATGACAACTTAGAGATCATAGTTTCTGATGCCATGCTTATTTTGCTAGGAGCTTATAATGGTTTGTCTTGAATGCCAACATAGATTTTGAGATGACTATGATGTAGTATGATAGGATGGTATTCTCCTTTGAATGATTCAAGTCGATTGACTTGGCGCATGTTCATGCATGTAGTTGAAAAAAAATCAGCATAGCCCCTATGATGTTTGTGTTCATGGTGATTTATAGCCTGTTCATGCTTGCATTCCATGTTAGTCAAACTCATTGCATCTAGATGACCGTTGTCGCTCTCTAGTTGGTCGCTTCCCAGTCTTTTGCTAGCGTTCACTTGTACTAAGCGGAATACTATTTGCGCATCCACTTCTACAAACCCAAAAGTTTTTCCATGAGAGTCCACCATACCTACCTATTTGCGGTATTTACCTGCCGTTCCAAGTAAATTTGCATGTGCCATTCTCTAAACCTTCAAGAAATAATCTATTCTGCATGCCCGAACCGCTCATGTGGTGACAGGGGGCTATTGGTATCTTCCATGTTAGGCGTGTTATCCTCGACATGTGTTTATTCACTGTCATTCACGAGAAAAGGGCCGGTAATTGGAATTCCCAGTTCCACGCTTAAATCGAAAACATAACTGTAAAACAAGACTCCCCGCGGATTGATGTTAGTATGGACGGTACCCGAGGATTCGGCTAGCCGTGGAGTGTGATTGATTGGTGGTGGGGGAGTTAAAACTTTACTTTTCTGTTTGGGAACCGCCTATAGCATGAGTAGCGTGGAAGATATTGAGAAATCTTGGTCATTGCGTTGACAATGAAAGCATGCCACCCAAAATTATTATCTCTGTTTTCAAAGCTTGAGCTCCGGCACGTCTGCAAATCAATGCTTCCCTCTGCGAAGGGCCTATCTATTTATTTTCCTGTTGAGTCATCCTCTTCTTATATAAGCACCAATTAGAGAGCACCTGTGTCATTTTTATGCTTTGCTTTTGATTGATATTGAGTATAACTATGACTGGATCTTCGTTGCTATGAATTGCAATGTTTAGTCAGCCCTTGATCTTTGAAAGTGCTCTACATTTATGTTTTGTGGTGTCAGAAAGAGCTAGCGAGATACCACCTATTCATATTGCTTCATGCTTGTTTTCACTGAATTGTTGGTATCTGAAACTCATTATTATTTGCTCGCTAGCTGATTATGACATTGATATTAGTTTACGTGAGACCTTTGTGTCACTTGCTTATGTGGTTAACTTCTGATCTTGCTGAAATTCTTGTTACGAGTTAGACATAGTTGCAACAACAAGATCAAACAGAGTTTGTCAAAGTTTTTCTTTCTCTTTCAGTTTGTCAACTGAGTTGCTTGAGGACAAGCAAGGTTTTAAGCTTGGGGAGTTGATACGTCTCCATCATATCTACTTTTCCGAACTCTTTTGCCCTTGTTTTCGACTCTAATTTGCATGATTTGAATGGAACTAACCCAGACTGACGCTGTTTTCAGCAGAATTGCCATGGTGTTGTTTTTGTGCAGAAATGAAAGTTCTCGGAACGTCCTGAAAATTTACGGAGAATTTTTCTGGAAAATATGAAAAATACCTGCGCAAAGATCTACCGGAGGGGCTGGGCCAGTGGGCCACAAGCCCTGTTGCCGCAGCCACCCCACCTGGCTATGGCAACCAAGCTTGTGGGGCCCACGTGGCTCTGCCGCCCCCAAACTAAGCTCTATAAATTCACTTTCGCCCAGAAAAAAATCAGAAGAGAAGATTTCGTCGCGTTTGCGATACGGAGGCGCCGCCACATCTTGTTCTTCATCTGGAGGATAGATCTGGAGTCTGTTTTGGGCTCGGAGAGGGGAAATCTTCGCCATCGACATCATCAACCTTCTTCCCTCTCCAATTCCATGAAGCTCTTCATCGTTCGTGACTAATCTATTCGTAGGCTCGCTGGGCGGTGATGAGTAGGATGAGGTCTATCATGTAATCCAGTTAGTTTTGACAGGGATTGATCCCTAGTATCCACTATGTTCTGAGATTTATGTTGCTACTACTTTGCCATGCTTAATGCTTGTCACTAGGGCCCGAGTGTGTGACAGCCCGATGCCGACGTTCTAGAAGCTTCCCCTTTTCTTTCCGTTTTCGTCCTGTGGGTATTTTCAGTTGCCGCATCATTATCGCATCATGCGCATCATCAGCATTGCATCGGCATCTCCGTTGCCGCCAGTTTTCAAACTTCCATTCGTTGTTAGTTGTCGGTTCGCGTCGTCGTCCGTACTAAGCCCGACAGCACTCGCACGCGCCCGCGGCACCGTCGAAACCCTGTTTTAAAAACGCGTTTAAAACTTTCTCTGATCGAGGTGAAACTTGGCACGCGGCCGCGATTAGATATAGCTAGGCCGCCAGTCGAATTTCGTCGCGATCGGAGACCGTCTGGTACCCGAACGGTCGACCGTAGCGGCACCGTATTCGGGCTACCGTCGGACGTCTGTCGGTGTTTTAAAATTCGTGCCGCGCCGCCCGTTCTCCCTCTCGTCTCCGGATATCCCTTCTACACGGCCGCGTAACCATACCCGCGTTCGGAATCGTCCGAATCCGACCCCGCGGTTGGATCCGGATCGAAATTTCGCTAAGCCTAGCCCCCCTTTCCTATTTAAACACACCTCCCCTTCCATTTTAGGCCTCCCATAATCCCGCCTCAAAAACCGTGCAATTCCAAAACCCTAGGAGGCCTCTCTCTCTCCTCTCAGATCTGATCCACCAGGGCGCCGATCTGGACCGTCGGATCCCTGATCCAACGGCCCAGGCTCCTCCCGCAGCCCCGTCCTTGGCCTCCCGAGCTGTAGCTCCTCGGGCCGACGTGCATCTCCGCCGCCGGCCTCCTCCCGTTCTCCAACCTCCTCGCCGGCGGTGCCCCAGCCAGGTCGCGCCGCCTCGTCCCCAGCGCCTCGCGCCTCGCCGGTGGGCCGCAGCTGCGCCCGGGAGCAGCTTCTCCGCCGCTGCCGGTTGCATCCCCGTCGGGCCTCCCTGCAGTCGCGCGCTGCCGTGCCCGGGGCCCCGTCGTGCGTCGCGCCGGGGCAGCGCCGCCTCGGTCCCGCCGGTCGTCGGCAGCCCCGTCGGCCGGGAGTGCGTCGCTGCAGTCCGCTGGAGGCCGCGCCGCGGCCAGACTCGTGTCTCGGGCACGACGAGGCGCTGCGCCCGCTCGCCCCAGAACGGCCCCGTTGACCCACGCGTGGGCCCCGTCGGCCCAGCTTCCCCCCAGCGCCTGAGCCAGGCCCAGCAACCGGCTCGGCCCCGCCTCGCCTGGCCCAGCTCCCCAGCCGGCCCGAGAGCCCCCCCCCCCCAAGGTGAGCGAGCCACTCGCTCGCCCCGAGCGCCGCATAGTTATTTTGCGCCCATGTACGGCCCGTTAGAATTTTAGGTTGTTTTTCGGAATTGTTTATATTCCAGAAAATAGGTATATCTTAGAACGTCCGTAGATTTTAAACCATAAGTTGGAACGACGCGTTTTATATATGCTTTTGTGGTAGTTTCGCGCGTAGAATACGCATTTGAAACATGCATAATTGTTTGACGTCGTTTGGCGTGCCGGTTGCCTAGATTAGCGTGTTGTCCCAATAGAATTTAGTCCGTATTTAATTTTCTCGCAAGTCCAGATTGATCGAATGCCATGATAGAAATGCCCATGTTTTAGGGGCCATTTTTTCCATGCATTTTAGAGCAGTCATTTGTATTTTTGCGTGTAGGGAATTGCCTCTAGTTTATTTTCCAGTATATAGGTTATTTTCCCGCATTAATGTGTGGCTTTATTTTGTGTTGCAAACCCCACATATTTTATATGTTTCTGGGGTAGAAAAATCTCATGGATTTTTCTGTGCAATTAGTTTTAGCTTTCGAGTAAGTTAGTTTGCGAGATATTTTGCTATGTTGCCCTTTTGATTAATTCGTAGGCGTTATTCCGTGCCTCGTTTGAATTAGTTGTCAACTAGTGAGTTGATCTTGGATGTATTGTTTAGCCCCTGGTATTTTTGGTTGCAATAGAAATGCATGTTTAGGTGTGTTTTCATTGCCCTCGAAGTTGCTAGAAATAGTGCTGTTTTAGACGTGCTGAAATATTTCTAAGTCTGGAATCTGTTATTATTTTGTTGCTGTTTTGTTTTGCTTCTAGCTTGTGATCTGTAGCTCTTTTGAGGTTGGTCCAATGGAGTTAGTTGTACCCCTTATGTTTCTCTAGCATTCTGTTAAGTTTCATGCCATTTGGAGACCTGTAGCTTAGGATTTTGCTGCTGTCAATATTGCTTCAGGTCGAAAACTGCACTTTCACGAGGTGTTATTTTCACTAAGTCTGAAATAGTGTGTGAGATGCCATTTTGTGTCTTCGTGTCCTAGTGCTCCTTGCTACCATGCTGGTTGTTGTTAGTTGTTCGTAGTAGAGAGTCTTGCCCTCTTCCGTGCCATGCCTTGCTTGTGCATATCGGAGTTGCGTAGCCGTAGTTGTGGGGCGTAGAATATGCTAGGTGGCTGTTTTTGGCAGATTGTAGTGATTTCTTGTTTTGCTCGTAGATGTTGAACCGTAGCTCCGATTTGATTGTGTCCTACATGAAACTTGCTTAGAATCTCGTGAAGTTTCATTTTCTCTTGCTGGTTGCATGTGATGAAGTGCTCGTAGCCGCCGTTGCACACATTTTGCATTCATGCCATCATATCTTGCGGTGTCCGTATCTTTTGATCCGTAGCTACGTTGGAGATGTTCATTATGTGTAGATTGCTTGCCATGATGCGTAGAATCACGTCAACCTATTTGTTTTGCTGTTTAACAACCAATTAAATGCATTAGTTCAGATCTGGACAGAATTGTAAAGGGGTGCTATATGTCATTTCCGACCTCACTTAAAATGCCTAGATAAGTAGTTTAATTACGCTTCACCTCTTGCCATGCTTAATCACATTTAATATTGTCGTGTACCTAATCGGGATAGCACTAAATAAATAGACGTGGAGCATCGTCAATATGCAACTCTTTGCATATTGAACTTCACTTAATGTGTAGTGTTTGATTGCGTGAATTGTCATGCCGTGCCTTGCATGTTTTCAGCTTCTCATGCATCATTTGTGTCGTGCATCATCTGGTGAATATCGTGTGTTGATTCTTGTTTCCGGTTTTCCCCCGTCTCGTTAGAGTTCCCAAGCGTGTCGGATGTGAGGACCCGTTCGACTACGCCGGTTCGTCTGCTTCACGGAGGCATTCTTCTTCCAAGCGGGATCTCAGGCAAGATGATCATTTCCCCAGATACCATTACTATCATTGTCATGCTAATTTTACCGTTTCTATCGTTTATGTCTCGTTGCCTACCACCTGTTAAATTCAGCCTCTTAACAATGCCATGAAAACATTCAACTTGTTCAACCTAGCAAACCACTGATTGGCTATGTTACTGCTTGCTTAACCCTGTTGATAGCGTTGCTAGTTGCAGGTGTAGATTCTTCCATGTGAAAGCATGGGTTCCTTGATATATCACCATATTTAAATGCTATTTAATTTAACGCACCTATATACTTGGTAAAAGGTGGAAGGCTCGGCCTTTCTAGCCTGGTGTTTTGTTCCACCTTTGCCCCTTTAGTTACCGGCTACCGGTGTTATGTTCCATAATTGAGCGCTCCTAACACGATCGGGGTTGTTATGGGGACCCCCTTGATAATTCGTTTTAGATGAAAGCTGGTCTGGCAAGGCCCAACTTTGGTACTACATTTGCCTAATCACCTAATAAAATTGCATAGGGACTTTCCGGACCCCGAGGATAATTTAATCAACCCTCGGGCCAGTACTCCTCATGAGTGTTGGTCCAAATTGGCAGACTACGGGGCCACCGCGGGGCAACCCGAGGTTTGATTCTCCTAGTGTTACCCATCCGCCGTGTCCTGAGAACGAGGTACGGGACTCCTATCGGGATCGTCGACACGTCGGGCGGCCCTGCTGGATTAGTTTTACCTTTGACGAGATATCTTGTGCATCGGGATTCCGTTGATGCTTTGGGTAATATCAGAGTTGAGGTTTTCCACTAGGGAATCCAACGAGATCGCGAGCTTTGTGATTGAGGATTTCTATGCGGCTTGTGGTAATTTGTGATGGACTAGTTGGAGCACCCCTGCAGGGTTAAATCTTTCGGAAAGCCGTGCCCGCGGTTATGTGGCAACGTGGAAACTTTGTTTAACACTGGTTCTAGATAACTTAATTAAAATATGCCAACTGTGTGCGTAACCGTGATTGTCTCTTTCGTGAGTTCCTTCTCCGATCGAGGACACGGTGGGGTTATGTCTGACGTAGGTAGGTGTCAGGATCATTCATTTGATCATCAGTAGTTCCCGTCCGTAATGCGTAGATCCTCCCCCTCTTATTTCTGGTACTCGTAAGTTAGCCACCAAATATATGCTTAGCCGCTGCTGCAACCTCACCACTTAACCATGCCTCACCCATTAAGCTTTGCTAGTCTTGATACCTTTGGAAATGAGATTGATGAGTCCCCCGTGGCTCACAGATTACTACAACACTAGTTGCAGGTATAGGTAAAGGTTACTTGACGCGAGCGCGTTGATTGTTCATTTGGAGATGCTTCTTCTTCTTCTTCATCGATCTAGGGTGGGTTCCAGGCCGGCATCCTGGGATAGCAAGGATGGACGTCGTTCTTTCTTTTCTCGTTTGTTTTCGTCTGTAGTCGGACCCAGCTCTTACTCTTGATGATTATGTAATGTACTGATGTGACTCTGATGTAGCTTGTGGCGAGTGTAAGCCAACTCTTTATATAACTCTCCTTTTCAGTACATGTAATTGTAACGATATCCATTCTTGCGACACGACAAGATGCGCTTCTATCCCTGACGAGGCCTTCATGCCAAATTGAGGATAGTGTCGCATCTTGGGCGTGACAAGTTGGTATCAGAGCAAGGACCGACCTAGGAGCCCCGTTGATTGATCGAACTTGGCCGAGTCGAGTCTAGTAAAAACTATTTGAGTCTTAGTTATATATCGGAGAGTAGGATTCTTTTTTCTCCTCTTCTATGCTCTGGTGAGGAATCTTGACGTAATAATTTACTCTACTCTTCCCACTCAAAATTTTTTAGGATCACGCGGATATTCTTGGGATCTATATGATGCCGATGTGACGGAGTTCTGTCTTGGTGCCTCCTGTCTGACTTGATCTTCTTCCGGGGAGTTGAGCTCCAGGGGATTCTTGAGCACATCGTTATCATTCAGATTTCTTAATATCTCAGAACGAAGGATGTTCGTAATTGCTTCAATACTAGTAGTGGCGAGATAACCCCGATGTCCCCAGTACTGGTGTAGATTGTTCGGGAGTACTGCCGTACTTGGTATCATTGTGATCACGAGGGTCTGTTGTAGATGAAGGTCCGAGATTCTGGCCGTGTGTTGACGGATGTGATACAAGTGACGGGTTAGTATAGGAGTTGTGTGATATTACTCCTTGTATCCGTGTACCAGATGGCATTACCAGATATTTCGGGAATTCATAGGTGGGAATTCGAGTAGTCACTTATAGGACATTCTTCCAACAAATGCATGATGTTAGGTTGGGGTTCGACATCTAGTGGATTCGTTTGTTCACGGTCGACTTACAGCGGTACACGTTGTGTCTTAAAGAGTCCTTGTAGCTTGCTATGACTCGGGGAAGCTTCGTATGTCGGGTGCACTGCCCTCCACTTGATGGCTATTGTAAATCGTGCCCGTGCAATCCTGTCCACGAAAATATTGAACGGAAATCTTTCCCATGAGTTTGTTCTGGCTTGTTTCGTAAGCCTCACCCTTTGTTTTGTTTTAATATCGTAATTCAAGTTGCTTCGATGTCAAGTGGTGATTTCAGATCTTTCCTAACCTGTGTTCTCATATTTTTATGTGAATGCAACTTCTTTGCTCAATCAGATTGTTATGTCAATTCTTGTCAACCGGAGTCATCGTATCAATTCCATTCAACCGGTGTGTTTCTCTGCAACTGAATCCAATCCTCTCCAATTTTGCAAGATCATTCTCTCTTTATTCCGGAGTTCATCTCATCTAGCCCAAGTTGTCTTTGTTTTTCCCCACCCTCCCGCCCTTTTTCTCAGTGATTCAATTTTCATCCAGGAGTTTTCTTTTCATTATGCTTCCGCTATCTCTTCTACCTTTTGTACCCGGTGAATTTAATTCAGTTGCCCGTGTCATCATTGTAACTTTTTCCTATGTTGGAAATTTTTATCAGTCTATCTTCTTGTTCTATCTTCTTGTTGTCGTTTCTCTCTATTCTATCCGGGGCGTTGACGTTATCTCAGAATTCTTGTTCTCAATTCTTTAATTATTTCGAGGTTCTCAACCTCATCTAGTTTTCTTGTACCGGTGCAATATCTATCTTTCTAAGCAATCTTTTCTAACGGTGGTTTCTTTGAGTGGGCCCATAACCCACGGGTTTTTACCAGGATCTGTTATAGCTCTTGTAATTTTTCTAGAGATCATTAATTCTTTTATACTATGACGTAAGTATGAATTTCATCAGTCATATCCCTTCTCCAAGGCCATTCGAATTAATTCTCATATTTTACTCAACCTTGCATCCTTCTTTATTACCGAGTGTCTCAGCTATTCTTGGTGTTGTTCCTCGTCATCATTCTCAGCTTGCAAATTCGAAGGAGTGTTTCTCTCAATCTTTTTCCATTCTTGTGAAGATTGTCATCTCAGCTTCACGTTATCCTCTCATTTGTTGTCAATCATGAGTAATCCCTTTTGTGCTATCCGATGCATTTCTGAGTTGTTTTCATTCTCGATCCTCCGAAGGACATCATTTCAGAAGACTTGTTCATTCTCAGCTTTCGTTCTCTAATTCTTCTCCATTGTTGTCTCTTCGTTCGTCTCTCGTTTATCCGGTGCCTTGTTCTAGTTTTATTTTAGGTGGATCATGATCTCTTCATTCTCTTGCATCTCCATTAATTCTTGGTTGCCTCATTTATTTCAATTCTCACCGGTGCTTCTTTCAAGATTTCTTCTAGTTGGTGCTCATATCTCTCCTCAATCTTTTCAGAGGAATAAGTTGTATGCTTAATCCGTTGCTTGTCATCAATTAAACTTGATGAAGGATAAACATAACATAATTCTTATTCTTGTTCATAGTAATCTGAATTCTTCTTCCGGAGTGGCTCATGATATCAATTCTTTTCTCAAGTGCCTATATTTCTTTTCCGGAGCTCCAAGTTCTTTTAAGTATCTCTTTGTGAAGCTTCATCTAAATCTTGGCAAGGTCATAATCTTAGTCTTTTCTACCTTCATATCTTTGCATCGTTCATTTGTATACGAAGGTCCTTCTTTGTGGTTCATCAAGGATGTTATTCATTCTCATGTGTTCTTCAAGATTCCTGTTGGAATACCTCAAGTATTCTTTCTCTTATATTTTCGGTGCAATTGTTCTTCCTTTATCCTTTGAGGTGGTATTATAGCATTCTTGTTAGTGTAGGAGCCTCGAAGAGTTTTCCTTTCAAGAATGAGATAATTAAACCCACCAATTCTTTGATCATGAAATATTTTCAACCCATGATTTCTTCATTTGAGCTATCTTGGTTTGGATTTCACCTAAAGCTTTTCCTATGGATTACGCTATCATGGTGCTTGTCATTAATCCAAGTTCTCAATGTATCCTCTTGGTGTAAGAGATTGTTCATATCTTGTTTCTCCCAAACAATCCTTGTTCTGTTAGTGGCTGGTTGTCACCTCATTAGTGTGAAAAGGTCTCCATAAGCCCACTACTATCTTGTTCTTTTCGTTGTTCTTTTTCCAACAACTCCGTCCAATTCTTCTTGCAAGGATGCTTGCCAAGTTCATTGGAGTTAGTAGTTGTCATTCTTTTCTTCATTCTGTTCTTCCGTATGAGCTAGTTCACATTCTCTTGTTCCGGAGGCTTGTGATGTTGCTCTTTTGGGTCTATTATCTTGTTCTATCAAGATCATGGTGTTCCCTTGTTCTATTTACTTGTTTGTTGTGAATATTGTCTATTTCTTCCATCTTATCGAATTTTTTGTCCCATTTTCCTACCGAAGTGCTGCCGAAATTTTCCGTGAATTCTTGCTTGTTTCTCATATCATTCCTCATCTCTTTGCAACCTCCAAGGATCGTTGGTGTCACACGTTTGTCAAAGAAGCGACTAAATTTTTACCTCTTGCTTTCTCGTCCTCTTCCCCTTTCATTCTTGGATCTCGGGGTGAGATCCTCTTGTAGTGTAGGAGAGTTGTGACAGCCCGATGCCGACGTTCCAGAAGCTTCCCCTTTTCTTTCCGTTTTCGTCGTGTGGGTATTTTCAGTTGCCGCATCATTATCACATCATGCGCATCATCAGCATTGCATCAGCATCTCCGTTGCCGCCAGTTTTCAAACTTGCATTCGTTGTTAGTTGTCGGTTTGCGTCGTCGTCCGTTCTGAGCCCGACCACACACGCATGCGCCCGCGGCACCGTTGAAACCCTGTTTTAAAAACGCGTTTAAAACTTTCTCTGATCGAGGTGAAACTTGGCACGCGGCCACGAATAGATATAGCTAGGCCGCCTGTCGAATTTCATCGCGATCGGAGACCGTCTGGTACCCGAACGGTCTACCGTAGCGGCACCGTATTCGGGCTACCGTCGGACGTTTGTCGGTGTTTTCAAATTCGTGCCGCGCCGCCCGTTCTCCCTCTCGTCTCCGGATATCCCTTCTACACGGCCGCGTACCCATACCCGCGTTCGGAATCGTCCGAATCCGACCCCGCGGTTGGATCCGGATCGAAATTTCGCTAAGCCTAGCCCCCCTTTCCTATTTAAACACACCTCCCCTTCCATTTTAGGCCTCCCCTAATCCCGCCTCAAAAACCGTGCAATTCCGAAACCCTAGGAGGCCTCTCTCTCTCCTCTCAGATCTGATCCACCAGGGCGCCGATCTGGACCGTCGGATCCCTGATCCAACGGCCCAGGCTCCTCCCGCAGCCCCGTCCTTTGCCTCCCGAGCTGCAGCTCCTCGGGCCGAAGTGCATCTCCGCCGCCGGCCTCCTCCCGTTCTCCAACCTCCTCGCCGGCGGTGCCCCAGCCAGGTCACGCCGCCCGTCCCCAGCGCCTCGCGCCTCGCTCGTGTGCTGCAGCTGCGCCCGGGAGCAGCTTCTCCGCCGCCGCCGGTTGCATCCCCGTCGGGCCTCCCTGCAGTCGCGCGCTGCCGTGCCCGGGGCCCCGTCGTGCCTCGCGTCGGGGCAGCGCCGCCTCGGTCCCGCCGGTCGCCGGCAGCCCCGTCGGCCGGGAGTGCGTCGCTGCCGTCCGCTGGAGGCCGCGCCGCCGCCAGGCTCGTGTCTCGGGCACGACGAGGCGCTGCGCCCGCTCGCCCCAGAACTGCCCCATTGACCCGCGCGTGGGCCCCGTCGGCGCAGCTTCCCCCCAGCGCCTGAGCCAGGCCCAGCAACCGGCTCGGCCCCGCCTCGCCTGGCCCAGCTCCCCAGCCGGCCCGAGAGCCCCCCCAAGGTGAGCGAGCCACTCCCTTGCCCCCAGCGCCGCATAGTTATTTTGCGCCCATGTACGGCCCGTTAGAATTTTAGGTTGTTTTTCGGAATTGTTTATATTCCAGAAAATAGGTATATCTTAGAACGTCCGTAGAATTTAAACCATAAGTCGGAACGACGCGTTTTATATATGCTTTTGTGGTAGTTTCGTGCGTAGAATACGTATTTGAAACATGCATAATTGTTTGACGTCGTTTGGTATGCCGGTTGCCTAGATTAGCGTGCTGTCCCAATAGAATTTAGTCCGTATTTAATTTTCGCGCATGTCCGGATTGATCGAATGCCATGATAGAAATGCCCATGTTTTAGGGGCCATTTTTCCATGCATTTTAGAGCAGTCATTTGTATTTTTGCGTGTAGGGAATTGCCTCTAGTTTATTTTCCAGTATATAGGTTATTTTCCCGCATTAATGTGTGGCTTTATTTTGTGTTGCAAACCCCACATATTTTATATCTTTCCGGGGTAGTTTTAGCTTTCGAGTAAGTTAGTTCGCGAGATATTTTGCTATGTTGCCCTTTTGATTAATTCGTAGGCGTTATTCCGTGCCTCGTTTGAATTAGTTGTCAACTAGTGAGTTGATCTTGGATGTTTTGTTTAGCCCCTGGTATTTTTGGTTGCAATAGAAATGCATGTTTAGGTGTGTTTTGATTGCCCTCGAAGTTGCTAGAAATAGTGCTGTTTTAGACGTGCTGAAATATTTCTAAGTCTGGAATCTGTTATTATTTTGTTGCTGTTTTGTTTTGCTTCTAGCTTGTGATCTGTAGCTCTTTTGAGGTTGGTCCAATGGAGTTAGTTGTACCCCTTATGTTTCTCTAGCATGCTGTTAAGTTTCATGCCATTTGGAGACCTGTAGCTTAGGATTTTGCTGCTGTCAATATTGCTTCAGGTCGAAAACTGCACTTTCACGAGGTGTTATTTTCACTAAGTCTGAAATAGTGTGTGAGATGCCATTTTGTGTCTTCGTGTCCTAGTGATCCTTGCTGCCATGCTGGTTGTTGTTAGTTGTTCGTAGTAGAGCGTCTTGCCCTCTTCCGTGCCATGCCTTGCTTGTGCATATCGGAGTTGTGTAGCCGTAGTTGTGGGGCGTAGAATATGCTAGGTGGCTGTTTTTGGCAGATTGTAGTGATTTCATGTTTTGCTCGTAGATGTTGAACCGTAGCTGCAATTTGATCGTGTCCTACATGAAACTTGCTTAGAATCTCGTGAAGTTTCATTTTCTCTTGCTGGTTGCATGTGATGAAGTGCTCGTAGCCACCATTGCACACATTTTGCATTCATGCCATCATATCTTGCGGTGTCCGTATCTTTTGATCCGTAGCTCCGTTGGAGATGTTCATTATGTGTAGATTGCTTGCCATGATGCGTAGAATCACGTCAACCTATTTGTTTTTCTGTTTAACAACCAATTAAATGCATTAGTTCAGATCTGAACAGAATTGTAAATTAACACGTGGGGTCATTTCGGAGGTGCTATATGTCATTTCCGACCTCACTTAAAATGCCAAGATAAGTAGTTTAATTATGATTCACCTCTTGCCATTCTTAATCACATTTAATATTGCCGTGTACCTAATCGGGATAGCACTAAATAAATAGACGTGGAGCATCGTCAATATGCAACTCTTTGCATATTGAACTTCACTTAATGTGTAGTGTTTGATTGCGTGAATTGTCATGCCGTGCCTTGCATGTTTTCAGCTTCTCATGCATCATTTGTGTCGTGCATCGTGTGGTGAATATCGTGTGTTGATTCTTGTTTCCGGTTTTCCCCCGTCTCGTTAGAGTTCCGCAAGCGTGTCGGATGTGTGGACCCGTTCGACTACGTCGTTTCGTCTGCTTCACGGAGGCATTCTTCTTCCAAGCGGGATCTCAGGCAAGCTGATCATTTCCCCAGATACCATTACTATCATTGCCATGCTAGTTTTACCGTTTCTATCGTTTATGTCTCGTTGCCTACCACCTGTTAAATTCAGCCTCTTAACAATGCCATGAAAACATTCAACTTGTTCAACCTAGCAAACCACTGATTGGCTATGTTACTGCTTGCTTAACCCTGTTGATTGTGTTGCTAGTTGCAGGTGCAGATGCTTCCATGTGAAAGCATGGGTTCCTTGATATATCACCATATTTAAATGCTATTTAATTTAACGCACCTATATACTTGGTAAAAGGTGGAAGGCTCGGCCTTTCTAGCCTGGTGTTTTGTTCCACCTTTGCCCCTTTAGTTACCGGCTACCGGTGTTATATTCCATAATTGAGCGCTCCTAACACGATCGGGGTTGTTATGGGGACCCCCTTGATAATTCGTTTTAGATGAAAGATGGTCTAGGAAGGCCCAACTTTGGTACTACATTTGCCTAATCACCTAATAAAATTGCATAGGGACTTTCCGGACCCCGAGGATAATTTAATCAACCCCCGGGCCAGTGCTCCTCATGAGTGTTGATCCAAATTGGAAGACTATGGGGCCACTCCGGGGCAACCCGAGGTTTGGTTCTCCTAGTGTGACCCATCCGCCGTGTCCTGAGAACGAGGTACGCGACTCCTATCGGGATCGTCGACACGTCGGGCGGCCTTGCTGGATTACTTTTACCTTTGACGAGATATCTTGTGCATCGGGATTCCGCTGATGCTTTGGGTAATCTCAGAGTTGAGGTTTTCCACCAGGGAATCCAACGAGATCGCGAGCTTCGTGATTGAGGATTTCTATGCAGCTTGTGGTAATTTGTGATGGACTAGTTGGAGCACCCCTGCAGGGTTAAATCTTTTGGAAAGCCGTGCCCGCGGTTATGTGGCAACGTGGAAACTTTGTTTAACACTGGTTCTAGATAACTTGAAGATAACTTAATTAAAATATGCCAACTATGTGCGTAACCGTGATTGTCTCTTTCGTGAGTTCCTTCTCCGATCGAGGACACGGTGGGGTTATGTGTGACGTAGGTAGGTGTCAGGATCATTCATTTGATCATCAGTAGTTCCCGTCCGTAATGCGTAGATCCTCCCCCTCTTATTTCTGGTACTCGTAAGTTAGCCACCAAATATATGCTTAGCCGCTGCTGCAACCTCACCACTTAACCATGCCTCACCCATTAAGCTTTGCTAGTCTTGATACCTTTGGAAATGAGATTGCTGAGTCCCCCGTGGCTCACAGATTACTACAACACCAGTTGCAGGTACAGGTAAAGGTTACTTGACGCGAGCGGTTTGATTGTTCATTTGGAGATGCTTCTTCTTCTTCTTCATCGATCTAGGGTGGGTTCCTGGCCGGTAGCCTGGGATAGCAAGGATGGACGTCGTTCTTTCTATTCTCGTTTGTTTTCATCCGTAGTCGGACCCTGCTCTTACTATTGATGATTATGTAATGTACTGATGTGACTCTGATGTAGCTTGTGGAAAGTGTAAGCCAACTCTTTATATAACTCTCCTTATCAGTACATGTACTTGTAACGATATCCATTCTTGCGACACGACGAGATGCGCTTCTATCCCTGACGAGGCCTTCGTGCCAAATTGAGGATAGTGTCGCATCTTGGGCGTGACAGAGTGCCATGATTTCAGATCTGAAATTATTATGTTGTCACCAATATATGTGTGTTTTAGATCCAATCTTGCAAGTTGTAGTTACCTACTATGTGTTATGTCCCGGCAACCTCGGAGTGACAATAACCGGAACCACTCCCGGTGATGACCATAGTTTGAGGAGTTCATGTGTTCACCAAGTGCTAATGTGTTGTTCCGGTTCTTTATTAAAAGGAGAACCTTAATATCCTGTAGTATCCTTTTGGACCCCGCTGCCACGGGAGGGATGGACAATAGATGTCATGCAAGTTCTTTTCCCTAAGCACGTATCTCTACACACGGAATGCATGCCTACATCACATTCACGAACGAGAGCTAGCCACATATCTCTCCGTGTTATAACTGTTGCATGATGAATGTCATCCAAACGAATCACCGACCCATTGCCTACGAGTTTGTCCCACTGCTGCTGTTACTTGTCTTGCTCTGCTGCTACTGCTGTTACTACTTTCGCTTGCTACTGTTGCTACTTGCTACTGTTGCTACTTGCTAGCGCTGTCACTACTGTTGTTCCTTGCCACTGTTGTTACTCGTTACACTGCTACTACGTGCTACAATACTGGTTCGCTCGGCGTTGACGGGAAAAGACAATTTCCGTCAACGGGCAACTTCTGGCGCCATTGATATGACAGTTAGGAATAGTATGCCATCAACAGATCGTTTCTGACACCGTTGTTATCATCCTACTTTGCTTCTGGTACTTTGCTTGCATATACTAATCTTTCAGGTGTGGTTGAATATGACACATTCAGCTGCTAATACTCGAGAGTATTATCTAACCTCGTGACTGGGGTACCAAAAAATTTGGGTCGAATACTCTACTCAAAAACTGCCGCAAACCCACGCGCTGGTGGGCCATTGCAAGACAATTGCTAATTGTTGAGCAACTGGAAACGGTTCTTGCTTTGTTGTCGCGAAGGCATCAAGTCAGGGACTCGTCAACAACATTCTTCTAGTGTCGTTGTCGGGGAGTGATAGCAATCACCACTGATCCTCTCATCGAGAGGGGGTCAATCTCCATCAACCTATTCCTCAGCGCCATCTCCTCTCCAAACCCTAGTTCAACTCTTGTATGCGATCTTTGTCTCAAAACCTTAGATTGGTACCCGTGGGTTGCTAGTAGTATTGATTACTCCTCGTAGTTGATGCTAGTTGGTTTATTTGGTGGAAGATTATATGTTCAGATCCTTAATGATTATTAATACCCCTCTGATTATGAACAAGAATATGCTTTGTGAGTAGTTACGTTTGTTCTTGAGGACATGGGATAAGTCTTGTCATAAGTAATCATGTGAATTTGGTATTCGTTCGATATTTTGATAAGATATATGTTGTCTCTCCTCTAGTGGTGACATGTGAATGTCGACTACATGACACTTCACCATTGTTTGGGACTAGAGGAATGCATTGGGAAGTAATAAGTAGATGATGGGTTGCTAGAGTGACAAAAGCTTAAACCCTAGTTTATGCGTTGCTTCGTAAGGGGCTGATTTGGATCCATATGTTTAATGCTATGGTTAGATTTATCTTAATTCCTCTTTCGTAGTTGCGGAAGCTTGGGAGAGAGTTTAATCATAAGTGGGATGTTTGTCCAAGTAAGGGCAGAACCCAAGCACCGATCCACCCACATATCAAATTATCAAAGTAACGAATGCGAATCATATGAGCATAACAAAAACTAGCTTGACATAAATTCCCATGTGTCCTCGGGAGTGCTTTTATTTCTATAAGTGTTTGTCCAGGCTTGTCCTTTGCAACAAAAAGGATTGGGCGACCTTGCTGGACCATTGTTACATTTGTTACTTGCTACCCGTTGCGAAATACCTTATCACAAAACTATCTATCACCGATAATTTCAGTGCTTGCAAAGAATACCTTACTGAAAACCGCTTGTCATTTCCTTCACCTCCTCGTTGGGTTCAACACTCTTACTTATCGAAAGGACTGCGATAGATCCCCTATACTTGTGGGTCATCAATGCTATGAATAATTTGATCGTTCCAATAATTTTCAAACTTTCTGAGGGCCTCTCGAATAATCCTTTTAGTGCCCACAAAAAGTTCCATAATTTTATTAAATGTTTTAGTTAGCAAACTAAATTCAAACCAATTGTAGAAAATAGAAAAACATAAATAAGTAAAAGATAGAGAGGAAGAGAGAGAGATAGAGAGAGGAGTTACCTGCCTGGCCCATCACTATTCCTAGCTCAGCCCACGGACAGGGGTGTCTTCTTCCTCGTGCCAGTGGGCACAAGGGCTTGTTGCCCATGCATGCTCGATGCAGCCAGCTCCCCTGCCTGCATGGCTCGCCCCTGATGTCCCAGACGACGCCACACACCATGCTGGTCTCTCTCTCACTCTCCTCATGTTCATCCCCTCCCATGTCGCTCTCTCACACGCACGACCGAACCCTTTCATCACCGCCGCTGGTAGCCACC
Organism: Hordeum vulgare subsp. vulgare; assembly: GCF_904849725.1. Lineage (NCBI taxonomy): Eukaryota > Viridiplantae > Streptophyta > Magnoliopsida > Poales > Poaceae > Hordeum > Hordeum vulgare. The sequence goes on along the minus strand of NC_058523.1, from coordinate 289,500,638 downwards.
GCGGCCACTAGCCTCACCGAGCCCCTGTCATGTCCCCTAGCTCCGACGACCTCCTCATCGTCGCCATGCCGAAGGAATCGAGCTCGAGAGCCCCGCATCACCATCGACGAGTTCGTCTTCTTCCTCCTGAGCAGGAGATCATCGACCTCGATTCGCCTTGCCCCATGTCTCCCAGACCTCGCGAGCAGCAGTAGAAGCCCCGTCGTGAGGCACTGGTCCTTTTCCCCCTATACCCATGCCCATTTGCGTGCTGTAGTCACTATGCCCATCAGCCCGCGAACTCCTCGCCGCCGGCCATGTTGCATCCATTGCTATGGCCATAGGAGCTCGAACCTGAGCGTGTGGTTTGTTCTCAGGAGGGGACCAAGAACGTGGCGAAAACTTTAGCTCCTCCCCTAGTGCGTTGCGGCGTCGACTTCATCTATGCCCGAGCTACGTCCACTGCCCGTTCAGTCACCACTTTCGATTCCGGCGGCCCCGATGCCATCTTTCGCTCCAGCTAGTTGCCGACAAGGGTGGGCTACCTCATTGCAGTTTTCGTACATCCAACTGCTGCAATTGCGCAACTGCCGCATGAAACCGTCGTTGTTTTGGTCGCCGCCGGCATAGCCTCAGCAACTGCCGATGTGGCGGTCATTTTGTCGGTGATGCTAGGTCAACACCTATGGTAACCAACATGATACCCTTGTGATCGTAGGTAGGGGAAAGACAATTTCAAGAGCAGAGCTAATGATCAACGCCCGGCAAGCCTTTTTACCCAGGTTCGGGCCGCTTACGCGTAAATCTCTAGGTCCTGCTCTTCTGATCGTATTAAGTGTTTCGTTGTTCGTTAAAGTGACTAATGATAACCCTCTTCTTGGCCAATCCCCAAAGAGTCTAACCTCTTTTGAATGAGCTAAGGGCCTCCTTTTATAGGCCAAGGGGTCACCTACAATGCTCGATGGTAGGTTCACGAGAAGTTACAGTGAACCTAGAGCGGTGCTTATCCATCTATCGCTGTCAGGTGCATTAAATGCACGTCTTGTCCTTGTCAGCACTGTGCTGGTGGAGGCATGAAACACCTGGAAGCCGCGCTGGCGCATGCGGAATGCGCTGGAACTTTGGGGGTGGTGGCACTGTGGCAAGGGCGGTCGCCCTCCAGTGCCTAGCCTCGTCATCCCGGCAAGGGAGCTTGCTGGGCCTTGGATCTCCGTCCCGGCAAGGAAGCTTGCCGGGGGCTTCGGTTGTCTTCCCGTGAGGGAGGCTCACCGAGGTCTTATGCTTGGTGCATTCATCACGCCCAAAGAGGTGCATGTTCCTTCATGGCTGGGTCTGCTGCCGGTTGCGTTTCCCCACACCGCGCCTCGGATGCGCAAAGTGGGAGGTCATGCCGGGAGTGGCCTCTCCGCGTCCTGAAACGCCTCCGCCACGCGCGTGGCATGCACTTTTATGGACGGACATGTGGCAAGTGTGGCCATGAAAGGCGCAGTAGTGGCTGGGCCCGCACGTGCATGCATTGGTGCAGCAGGGCGGTTCTCTGTTCGCCCGTGGGCTCGAGCGATTGGGCGAGGAGGGTGGTGGCTTCTGGAGTAGGGGAGGCTAGCCCCCGCGCCCCATCCTATAAATTGGGAGGGCTTGCTAGGGATTTTGCTCATCCAACTCCTCCTGGATCCACCAACTCCTCGGCCTTGGCCTTCAGAGTCTTGTACTGCCTGTTGGTGGCACTTGCCCCTAACCATGGTTAGGGGATGGGGTTGGCCATCGTCGGTCGTCAGGGCGGCGAGGGGATCCCGTTCGAATCAAGGCACATCTTCGGGGGGTGCCGCGGCGGAAAATGGCCCGAGCGCCTGTGGCGGATGAAGGGCGAGATGCCGCGGCCGTCATGGAGGCCGAGGCCGGGGGAGGCGGAGCGCTACTTGTAAGTGCATCTAATGCCCTTAGTGATTTTGGTGGTTGGAAGATTATAGGTTAAGTATCTAATGTGTTCATGAGTGTACACATGATATGTAAGTCGCTGAGGAGTTTGAGTTATATGATGAATATCGACCCCTAAAAATGTATATCTTCGGCTAAAGAAATTGGTCTTATGCTGAAGATTTGGATCGCGAAGAAATTGCGATGAAATTGATATTCCTCATCAAGATACTGAAGATGAGGAACTCGGTGTGTCCCGAAGAAAATTAATCCTAAGACTTTGAAGCGTGAAGATTTATTCTTTCGGTTTCATTTTCTTCACTCTTGAGTCATAGGAACACAGTACTATTAAAGGGGGTCAAGGTAACACTACGAAATGAATTTCCTCACGATGCTCAACCCAAGCCCAAACCTACAAAAGCCACAAGTGAGGAATATGAGAGACATGAGGACTCTCATAGCTGAGAGTCCCGACCGTTGCCGCAATTTGCGCCACCTCACCGATCTTATCCACACCAATGGTCATAATACTTAAGCGAATTTATGTCAACTCATGTCTGGATGCTCCCAAGCTATAAATAGCCGCCCCCACAACCATTAGCTAGTTGGCTGCTCCGCGAGAAACTGACACTTGTCATTTAGAGCAACCCAAATTCCTCAGAGTCTTCGAGAGTAAATCATTAGTGAGGAACTACCCCAAACACCAAACCACAAACGAAAAACCAAGTGATTGAGCATCACTGAAGAATTTGTTCCTGTGTGGAACTTAAGCCTTTTACCTTTGAGGATTGTGCATCCTCCAGATGGTTAGGCGTCATGGTCTAGAGCAATCCAGCACTCAATTGTGGATCGTCGGGTGACACAGTTTCTGAGGGTTTGGAAGTCTGCCCTGAAGACATACCACAACTGTGCGCCGAGGACTGTGTCCTTAGCTCAAGGAGAATACGGTAGGGACTGTGTGTCCCCAGACTGTGTGTCTTTTGGTTTCAATACCAAGCCGCTCCAAACCAGATGTACGACTTTCACAGCAGTTAGAACTGGGTCATCAACCACTGTCTTCACTGTGATACGGGTTCTATTTCTTCAACTCGTTCAATTCCTCAATATTGTATGTTGAACTCTTTCATTGTCTCTGTTTGAAGAATTTGCTGAAGACTTTCTCTGAATTTCCTCAACCTCAAATTCTTCATGCTAGTCAATCCTCATCTGCATACTTTGTGCCTACGTACTGTGCAAACTGTTTTTCATATTCCTCATCAAGAAAACTGCTGTAGTAATACTTTGCACTCCTGATCCTTGGTTGTTTCCGCTGCAAGTTATTCATCAGTGAGGAATTTCCTCAAAAGGAATTTCCTTAGCGATGAAATTCTAAAAATATCCTATTCACCCCCCGTCTAGTCAATATAACACACTTTCAATTGGTATGAGAGCAAGGTACTCCCATGTTCTATGTGATTTTGGTTTAACCACCTCGAGTTTTAGTTATGTCGACTGCAGGCATGATCAAGGTTACCGAAGGATGTCCTACTTTCGAAGGAAAGGACTTTCCCTACTGGAAGACTAAGATGCAGATGCATCTTCACGCTATTGACAATGATCTCTGGTATATTGCGGAACATGGTGTTCCCTCCATCATTGCTACCGTCTCTACCGCTGATGTGAAGAAATTCAAGTAACTTGATTCTCAAGCGAAGAATATCATCTGTGGCCATGTGAGCAAAGCTCAGTATGGCAGAGTGAGTGCTTTCGGCTCAGCAAAACAAATCTAGGAAAGGCTGTCCAAAGTCAATGGAGGAATATCAACTCAGCGTGACTCTCGTGCTGATGTTCTTCGCACTCTCTTCAATCGCTTCAAGAGGCTTGACAATGAAAGCTGCCAAGATACCTTTGATCGCCTCACTGACATCTGAAATGAACTGCAAGCATTGGGAGCTCGAGACATTACTGACCATGAAGTTGTGAAGAAACTGCTAAGATCTTTTGATTCATAATTTGATACACTGGTTCTGATGATTCAAGAAAGATCAGACTACAAGATGCTTGATCCTCGTGATATACTCGAAAGACTCAATACTCTTGAATTCCAAGAGGAAGAAAAGAGAGATCTATATGGACCAAGCTATTCTAGACCTCGTGCACTGGAGGCCAAAGCAATTTCCTCATCTGAAGAAGAAGACTCAAACTGCAGCATTGGTGATCCTGAAGAACTTGGACACGAGCTTGCAATGCTCGTTAGGAAATTCGTGAAGTTTACAAGACGTGGTCAGTTTGGTAAATCTTCAAAAAGAGATATGAGGAAGTCAGAATCTTCATCTGAGGACTACAAGAAAAGAACCAGCAACAAATGCAAGAAATCAGGTCACTATATTGCTGATTGTCCTTGTTGGGTGAAGGAATCAAAGAAGAAGAAATACAAGGATGAAAGTTCTGATGACTCGAAGAAAAAGAAGAAATTTTCAAAATCCTCATCCTCAAAGTCCTCATCACACAAGAAGACTAGTTTCAGAAAGGCTCGGGCACTTATTGGCAAGGAAATGGATTCTGAGGCAGAATCTGAGGAATGTGATGAAGAGGAGGGTTCTGAAGAAGACTCAGAGTCTGGTGTGGCTAGTCTTGCATTGGCTACCACATTCGTTAGCAGGTCAATCTTCAACCTTGAAGAACACGACACCTCCATCTACACTAATGACTATTGTGATGACTTCACTCCATCCTATTGCTTCATGGCAAAAGGTTCAAAGGTACCGAATGACACTTCCTCCACTGATTCAAGTGAATGTGAACCTGATGATTATAAAAAACCAAGTTTCAGTAAACTTGCTAATATTGCAACTAAACAACAAACTGCCCTTGAGAAGCTTCCGAAACTGCTAGACAGAAGAGATGACCTGTTGAATGATGAAATGAATATTACCCAAATCCTCACTGAAGATATGAAAAGTCTTCAATCCAGATTTGATAATCTTCAAGATCGTCATGGTACACTCATGGCTGATCATGAGAAACTTCCTAATGAATTCCTTCAAAGGAAACTTGATCTTGAGAAGTTGAGGATGTCTCATGATGATATTCGAATGGAAAATGATTCATTACTCGCTCAACATATTAGTGTCGCTCAGGTTGAATTCATTCCACCATGTCTTAAATGCTTAGAACGTGAAACTGCCAAGTCTTCACTAGAATCATCAAATGCTTCTATTGCTAAAAATTCTTCAACTGCTCATGTGGTATCAAATTCCTCACTTGAGGAAACCACAAATGTTACTGATGAAAATGCAGGGCTGAAGGAATTGTATGTGACAAGCATGTACAAAAGTCTCAAAGGGCATCAAACCCTTTGCGATGTGCTCAAAAAGCTGATTTTGCACAGGAACCGGAGGAAAGAAGGAATTGCTTTTGAAAGGAAACTAAATGCTGATGGATCATACTGGAAACTTGAGCAATATCCCAAAACCTCATGGGTTGCTACTAAAGGGCCTCATGTTAACCCGTCCAATCTAACATGCTTTGCATGTGAATTATCCTATTCCTCAGATGAGTGATTTGACTCCAACTATAAACTGTTCGAAAATCAATCTGGTGAAGTATTTGCTCGATATGTTGGAACTAACCGCAAGAATGGACCACCCCTGAGGAAAATCTGGGTCCCCAAAAGCTATTTGGAAAATCTTCAAGTGAATGTCCTTATGACACCACCCGTGACAAATCTGAACCCCAGATTAAATTCCTCAGATGGACCAAAGTCTTCAAGAGGGTCAAAATCCTCAACTGGTCAAAACTATGCTCGTACTCGTGCTAATGCTTCTGATATGCAGGGAAATTACAAGGGATATGAATATGAGCATTACTCCTCAAATTATTATGTTCATGAAAGTGCGTTATATCGACTAGAGGGGGGTGAATATGAGATTTTTAGAATTTCATCACTGAGGAAATTCCTTTTGAGGAAATTCCTCACTGATGAATAACTTACAGCGGAAACAGTAAAGGATCAAAAGTGCAAAGTTTCACAACAGCAGTTTTACAGAGTGAGGAATGTGAAAACAGATTGCCTAGTGAGCAGGCACGCAGAAAACAGATGAGGATTAACTAGCGTGAAGAATGTGGGGTTGAGGAATTTCAGAGAAAGTCTTCAGCAAATTCTTCAAACAGTAAAAGTGGAAGTCATCAACACATAATTTGAGGACAGTAAGGAGTTGAGGAATTAGAACCCGTTTCACAGCGAAGATAGTAGTTGTTGACCCAGTTCCAACTGCTGTGACAGTTGTACATCTGGTTTGGAGCGGCTTGGTATTGAAACCAAAGGACACACAGTCCCGGGACACACAGTCCAGGACACACAGTCCCTACCGTGTTCTCCTTGGGCTAAGAACACATAGTCCTCGCCGAACACTCGTGGTAAGTCTTCAGGGAAGACTTCCAAACCCTCACAGACTTGGTCACCCGGTGATCCACAATTGACTGTTGGATTGCTCTAGACCATGAGGCCAAACTGTCTGGAGGATGCACAGACCTCAAAGGTAAAAGGCTCCAGTCCCACACAGGAACAACTTCTTCAGTGATGCTCAATCACTTGGTTCTAGGTTTGGGGTTTGGTGTTTGGGGTATTTCCTCACTGATGAATTACTCTCGAAGACTCTGAGGAATTGGGTTGCTCTTATGACAAGTGTCGGTTTCTAACGGAGCAGCCAACCAGCTAATGGTTGTGGGGGCGGCTATTTATAGCCTGGGAGCATCCCGACATGATTTGACACTAATGCCCTTAAATGATATGACCGTTGGTGTGGATAAGACCAATGATGTGGCGTGGCTATCGAAATGGTAGGAACCCTCAACTGTCAGAGTCCTCGTTTCACTCGTATTCCTCACTTGAGGCTTTTGGTAGGATTAGGCTTGGGTTGAGCATCATGAGGACATTCATTCCAAAGTGTAACTTCGACCCCCTTTAACAGTACGGTGTTCCTATTACTCAAGTGTGAAGAAACTAGAACAGAAAGAGTAAATCTTCATGCTTCAAAGTCTTCAAAATGATTTTCTTCAGGACACACCGAATTCCTCAATTTCAATAGCTTCATGAGGAATATCAATTTCATCGCAGATTCTTCGCGATTCAATTCTTCAGCTTCAGACCAATTTCTTCAACCGAAGATATACATTTTCAGGGGTCGATATTCATCAAATATCTCAAACTCCTCAGTGACTTATAGATCTTGTGTACACTCATAAACACATTAGATACTTAACCTATAAGTTTTCAAACCACCAAAATCACTAAGGGGCACTAGATGCACTTACAATCTCCCCCTTTTTGGTGGTTGATGACAATTAGGTTAAGTCTTCAACAGGGATAACAATATGAAGTGTAAATACTTATTTGAGGAATTTGAAATCAAGATTCAGAGAGACTCCCCGTGAAGATGTGTGTATCTTGAGGATTTTGCTTTTTACAGCAAATGCACATTGATGATTTATATCATGGAGATCTCCCCCTGAGTATTGTAAATCTTTCATACATGTAACATATAGTATGAAGAAAATGAAGATGGATGATGAAAAATGGTATCTGACGAATTCCAGCATGCGTGCATTAAAAAAAACTTGAGGAATAAGCATGCGAAGAAAAACGTTCAAAAGTGTCAGAGTACCATCGGGCTTAAGTTACAACTCATTACATAAAAAAACTTCAGAACAGCCAAGAGTTTGTAACCTACATATAGTTCATAAGCCCCAAAATATCCCTCTTGAAGACTAACTCTCAAGTTTCTCCCCCTTTCTCATCAAGTGACAAAAAGGGACAAACTGAGGACTATCGCCCGTGAAGACTTCACTTCTTGGCGGTTGATGAAGAGGCGTGATGCTTCTTGGGAGTAGTCTTCTTCCTTGGACCGGTGGCAGTGTCGAGCTGTTCTTCATCAGATTCAGCAGTACGGAATGAAGAAAAATAAGTGTCTTCAAGGTCTAGAACTGGAATTGGCCTGAACTTCTTCTTGGGAGGCCACGACCAGTTAAAGTGTCGTTCAAAGTCCAATTCTTCAAGTTCTGTCTGAGTCTTCAAATGAGCAAGTGTAGCCCAGGTGCGAGCAAAAACCTCATGCAGATAGTGATGGTTAAGCTTCACAGAGTTCTGATTTTCGGTGAGGGTTTTCACAATGGCGTCGAACTGGCGTTTGACCCACTTGTGATTGCGATCCACCTTCTGGTGAAGACTGAGGAGAAGCTCTCTTGTATTCATCACGCGAGGAGCAACAGGGCTTGGTGGGTGATTCTCAGTATCATCCCATGAAGAATAAGGCTCAGGTTCCCTGAACCGGCCATCAAGGGGCCTACTGCCTTCATCAGTGATAGATTTGCCTTTCCCTTCAACAGGCTCGAAACTCTTCTTGTTGACCCTGATAGGAGGCATGTAGCCAACGTGGTTGTTGCAATCAGCGTGAAAGTTGGTGCATGTCCTTGTCGTGATGAATCTCATGATCCATGGGGCATATATCTTGTGATCAAATGGACACATAGCATTGTCGGCCAAAGTCCTCAAGAAGAAATCATGTATGTTGATAGGAATACCATGGATGATGTTGAAGAGGATATTCTTCATGATGCCTATGACATCTTCTTCATCATCATGGCCTTTGATCAGCGCAAGGACGCTGCAGAGGTTTCTGGAAACAGATCTTGGTTCATACTTGAGCTCGTGGACGAGGAAGGTTTTTCTCGGTAGTTGCCCTTTAACTAAAGGCTTCATGAGGACCTCCATCATCCCGTTGGGCAGCTCACGCTCACCATAAAGCTTCACAACGTCCTCTGAGGGAATTGATACCGACAATTCACGCAGTAGCTCAGTAGCAGGAGCCTTGTAGTGAGTGTTTTGTGTCATTCAGTCAAACACCCAGGTGTTAATGTCTTCAGGATCGCCAGATATGTGAAGAGTGGCATAAAACTGAAGAATGAGCTCACTATTCCAATCAGAGATGTCTGAGCACATTGGTAGCAGTCCAGCTTCATGAAGAACATTGAGGACTGGGACCAGGCATGGAATTGCTTCAAGTTCAACATGAGGAATATGCGTGTGCTGGAATATCTTATTTCTTCCACACATCACAGAGGCATAGTAATTCAGATGTGTCCTCGTCCAAAACTTCAGATGTCTGATTTGAGGCTTGTCATAGGGATTTTCTCCAATGAAGTACATGCGTTCTTCAAAGAAGTTCTCCTTTTGAAACTTTGGACGCTTGGAGAATGGCTGACGCTGCATTGGCTGAAGATTTTGCTGAGCAACAGGAGGGGAGACAACAATTGTAGTCTCGGGTTCAGCACGACGAAGGCATTGTCTTGATCAAGTGCATTTTCTTCAACATTGTCCTCAGGGTGAGGAATTTCATCAGCTTGGGCTTCAGGCTGAGGAGCTTGCTCATGTTGTGCTTCATGTTGAGGAATGGGATCTGGTTGGGCACCAGTCTGAGGAATAGGTTCATTCTGAGCCTCAGTGTGAAGATCTTGCTCAGGTGGAGGAGTTGGGTCAGCCTGTTCCTCATCTTGAGGATTTTTCTCAGGACTTTGAATTTCATCATCTTGAGGAATTTCACTTTGCTCTTCCTCAGCTGGCTCGGTGACAGAGGCAGTTTCATCATCTGGTGCAGCTGATCCTTGTGAAGTGTCTTCCTGAGGAATGGAGGGCTGAGGACGGTCGTCAATACGAATTTCTTCGTCAGTGTGTTCCTCAGATGCGGCATCCTTCATTTCCTCCTCTGTCCCTTTCTCTTGGTCTAGGATGGAGTAACGTTGAGGAGAACAGGGTCCAAGGGAGCATTATCTTCAAGCTCTTTGAGGCGCTTGGCCTCAGTTTCTTCTTCTGCTGAGGAGGCCTTTCTCTTTTTGACTTCCTTCTCAGCAGCCCTGGTTTTCTTCACGTCTGATGCAAACGGAGTCATCTTCTTCACCTTTGAAGCTTTTGGTGAAGGGGTTCTCTTGACAGATTCATAAGCTGGCTATGAGGAACCAGCTGGAGCAGAGTCATCAACTTGCTTTGATGAAGCAACTGGGTCAGGGGCAGTCTCACCAGCTGTAGCAGATTCTTCAGCTAGATTTTCCGTGGTGATTTCTTCAATAGCCGGTACATCCACACGGCTTTCTTGGGGTATTTCCTCAGCTTGAGGAGTTGCATCAGCTTGAGGAGATTCATCGGCTGGCTCTTCAATCAGAGGCTGAGGAGTTGATACTGGAGGGGCAGCCATCTTGTTGTAGTCATCAACAGCTTTAGTGGCAAATTTGATGAAACTGCTTTTGAGACTCTGATGATCAGATAGCTTGGAGTACTTATCTATCAAAGTCTTCAACTCATCCTGTGTTGACACCAGTGCATCAGGCGTCAAGTTGAGGAGATTCTGCTTGAGGAATTTATCCTTTTTAAGCTTAGCAACCTTGGCCTGCTTGGCTTGCTATTCTTTCCACTTGGCTTCATTGATGAATGTGGCCACCATATGGCTGATGCTAGTGGAAAGTTTCAAATCATCAAGCGGAGTGTTTGGGTCCTCATACCAGATGTGTATGTAGTCTAGGAGGACCTTGGGGTCCAAGGCCAGAGGAATGGCGCTACCAGACGCTTGAGCTACCCTCTCCTGCTTGTTTCTGATTATAGCTTGCAGGGTTTGATCATCATATTCATCACTACCCTCTGATGCAGATGGGACTGTGATGATTTTGCTGGGGCTTGGTTGAGTTGCTCTTTCAGCAGACATCTGAGTCTTCATAGGAGGTGGTGAAGACTTTGCCTCCAAGCTGGTTGCAGCTGGGAGTGAGGAGCTGGAGGTAGCGGGCATTGGCTTCATGACCGGATTCAGTTCTAGTTTCTCTTGAGGCTTTGGTGGTGGTTTTGAGGATTTTTGCGCTGAGGATTTTGGCGCTGAGGGTTTTGTAACTGATGCCTGAGCCTGTTTCTCTTGAGGCTTTGGAGCCCTTGTTTTTGACGGCACAGACTTTGGTTGAGGAATTGCTGAACCAGAGGTCTCGGCGGCAGAGGAAGTAGCCGCAGTTGAAGCAGCAACTAAGGATTCATTGAATTTCCTCACCGCAGCATCTACGTGCTTCTTAAGCTTAGCCAAGTGCTTGTCCTTTTCATCAGGATAGTCATCAAGGGTCTTGAGGCTTGAGGAGTGTGCTACTTGATGAGCCTCAAGTGGGGCCCGGTTCCCAGGAGGCTTCAGGGCGAATTTCTTCGCATACTTGGCAGTTACAAATATGTATTCCTTCCATTCCTTAGCCCATCGGCATTCTATCTTCTGAAACCGAATCTTTCTCTTGGCCATTGTTTCATTTTCATCAGGTGTACAATAGTCCAAGTAAATATCCTGAGGGATATCCAAAGTTGTGTTCTTCTCAAGTTTCTTCCCTCCCTTCTGTTTCCTGTCATCCTCCATTTTCTTCAGCTGAGGATTTTGCTGATGAGATTGAATTCTTGAGGATTCTGATGAGACTTGAAAATATTCTTCAAGAAACGCTGCAAATGAGTTAATGTGATGAGAACCGAGAGATTCATCAGCTGACATGTGTGTACCTGTGAATAGAGTATAGTTGCAAAGAATTTGGCGAGGTCATATGCGTTCTCAGATTTGAAGAAAATGAAAAAGTTTGATAGTTGAGGAATTTAACCAGTGGTTGAGGAATTTTCCTAAGCATACTGTTCTTGGGTTCCAGAGTTGTACAGATCCGAAAATTCGCACAATTGAGGAATCTCGTGAATATCTTAGATGCTTAGTGAAGTTCATCAATGGTGTGGTGATAGGCAGTGTTTGAGGAATCAAGTGCATATCGAATCTTGAGGAAAAACAGATCTCACAACGGAGATGTAAAATAGTAGATCTAACTTGCTGTAAAAGTGGGGTTTTTATTTACCCTTGAAGGCGCGCACGAAGAACACAGAAAAGTTGTAGAGAGAAGCTCTTCGGTGCGTGTCCAATGCGCCCTAACCCGACAACAGAGGACGTCTACGGCGGCGGCGGACGAAGATGGTCCGACTCCGGCGTGGTTCCGGCGACGGAGAAGTTGAGGAAGTGAAACTCTCCTTCGCCGGTGACAAGACTTCCAGCGGTGGCCCTAGGGTTCGGTGCTTTTTGCTGTAGCAGGAGAGCGATGGGGCGAAGAAGTGTTTGCCGAGGGGGATAAGGACATATTTATAGCCAGACAGTTACTGTTGGCGCGAAGAATTCGGACCAAACAGCCCCTGCCTCTACGTTTCCGCAAGAGACGTGTAGCTCCCGAGCAAGGCGGTGGAGATAGTGGAGATTGTGGTTATCCGAACGTGGGAAGTGGGGTTCAGTTACTGTGCATTAAAGAAACATTTTTGAAGAGTTGAGGATTTTGTTACATAATCATGAGCTGACAAGGACACATTGAGGATTTTGAACAAAGTTTCAAGTAGAACACATATGAAGAATTGAATAGACTGGATCAGAATAGCATAGAGGGAAAGTAGGGTCCGATCACATTCACTTCGACGAAATATGAACTTGAAGAAATAGCTATAAGTGAATGTTGTTGAGGACTAGAAATCACAGTCTATCTATTCAAACGAAAGTCATCAAGTGTTTTTGAAGATTTGAGTAACTTGAGGATTTTGTGATAAATCGTCACAATGAAGAACAACTGTTTTGAAGAAAAACACATTTTGAGGAAATGGAACATTGAAGAAAATCAACTTGAGGAATTTCACGTTGGGCGGTGGCGTGACCCACCATATAAGAATGCTGATTACAGACGCCGCGTACAATTGTCGTAGGGCCGTGAGAATCAATTTCTTTGTTGATTTCTTCACATTCAGAGTGACATTCTTCAGTAGTTGAAGAAAATCGATTCATCATGTGTTGCACATGTAAGTCATCAATTTTGCATAAGTGTTAGGATGTGTGCATGTTTTACAAAACATTTGAAGATTCTAAGATAATTAGCTCACACCGCAACTTGCAAAACCTTTTCTCATCCAAGGGCTTAGTGAAGATATCTTCCAGTTGATCATCAGCCTTCACATGGTCGATGAGGATATTGCCCTTGAGGACATGGTCCCAAAGTAAATGATGACGAATCTGGATGTGCTTAGTCTTCGAGTGTTGTACTGGGTTGTATGCAATCTTGATTGCACTCTCATTGTCGCAGTAGAGAGGCACATTCTTCATGTTGATGCCGTAGTCCTTGAGGGTTTGCTTCATCCATAGTAGTTGAGCATAGCATGAACCAGCAGCAATGTACTCAGCTTCGGTAGTGGAGAGTGATATGTTGTTCTGCTTCTTTGAGGACCAACAAACTAGTGCTCTTCCGAGGAAATGACATGTACCAGAAGTTGACTTGCGATCCACACAATGACCAGCATAGTCAGAATCAGAATATCCTACCAGATGAAGGTTGGAGCCCTTGGCATACCATAATCCTAGTGTTTGTGTGTGAGCTAAGTATCGAAGAATATGCTTCACAGCCTTATGGTGTGATTCCTCCGGTTTTGCTTGAAAACGTGCACACATGCAAACACTAAGCATTATATCTGGCCTAGATGCACATAGATACAATAAAGAGCCAATCATAGAGCGATATACGTGGAGATCAAATTCTTTACCATTTTCATCAGTGCCGAGATGTCCGTTTGTAGGCATTGGAGTCTTGGCACCTTTGCATTCATGCATGTCGAATTTCCTCAGAACATCCTTGAGGTATTTCTCCCGTGATATGAAGATTCCATTGCGTTGTTGACGAATTTGAAGACCAAAGAAGAATTTCTGCTCCCCCATCATAGACATCTGATATTCTTCACTCATCATGTAAGCAAATTCATCACTATACCGTTTGTCAGTACAGCCAAATATGATATCATCGACATATATTTGGCACACAAATAGCTCATTATCATAGGATTTAGTGAAAAGAGTTGGATCAAGTGAACCAGGTTTGAAGCCTTTCTTCATGAGGAATTCCTTCAATGTATCATACCATGGCCGAGAGGCTTGCTTGAGACCATAGAGCGCCTTTTTGAGTATGAAGACTTTGTCTGGATTCTTTGGATCCTCAAAACCTGGGGGATGAACAACATATACTTCTTCCTCAAGCTTACCATTGAGGAATGCACTTTTCACATCCATTTGATATAAGATGATGTTTTGATGATTAGCATAAGCAAGTATTATTCGAATAGCTTCAAGTCTAGCAATAGGTGCAAAAGTTTCATCGAAATCTATTCCTTCAACCTGGGTGTAGCCTTGGGCTACTAGTCGTGCCTTGTTCCTCACCACTTGACCGTACTCATCTTGCTTGTTTCAGAAAATCCACTTGGTACCGATGATGTTGTGCTTGCGAGGATCTGGTCGTTTGACGAGCTCCCATACATCATTCAACTTGAATTGAAGAAGTTCATCTTGCATAGCTTGGATCCACTTCGGTTCCAGGAAAGCATCATCAACCTTTGAGGGTTCTATGATAGATACAAAGGAAAAATGCCTCCAAAAGTTAACTAAGTGTGAAGCTTTTGAGCGAGTGAGAGGACCTAGCGCGTTGATGTCGTTGAGGATTTTGTCAAGTTCTACTTCATTTGCAATCCTCGGATGAGCTGGTTGAGGATTTCGTCTCGGCTGAGGAAGTGGTTCTGGTGCAATTTCCTCAGGAGCATCTTCTTGATTTTCATGAGTGCTGGGGATCGTTTCTTCATCAATTTCCTCAGTGGGAACAATGTCTTCAGTAGGTTTGAGCTTTATTGCTTCCTCAGGAGACAGCTTATCTGGATCAGAAGGCAATTGCTCTCTTTGCGAGCCATTAGTTTCATCGAACCGCACATCTACAGTCTCAACAACTTTGTTGTGATAATTTTTGAAGACTCTGTAGGTGTGCGAGTCCTTTCCATAACCGAGCATAAAATCCCCATGTGCCTTAGGTGCAAATTTTGAGCTATGGTGAGGATCTCCAATCCAACATTTTGCACCGAAGACTTTGAAATAACTTACATTGGGTTTCTTATTAGTGAGGAGTTCATATGAGGTTTTCTTGAGGAATTTGTGAAGATATACCCTGTTGATGATGTGGCATGCAGTGTTGATTGCTTCAGGCAAAAAGCGACGAGGAGTCTAATATTCTTCAAGCATAGTTCTTGCCATCTCAACCAGAGTCTTATTCTTCCTTTCAACGACACCGTTCTGCTGAGGAGTATAAGGAGCAGATAATTCGTGAGTAATACCAAGTTCATCAAGATAGTCATCAAGACCAGTGTTTTTGAACTCTGTTCCATTATCACTACTGATATGCGTGATCTTGATGCCAAAGTTCGTGGAGGCCCTTGAAGAAAATCGTTTGAAGATTTCCTGCACTTCAGTTTTATATACGATGATATGCACCCATGTATATCTGGAATAATCATCAACTATGACGAAGCCATATAAAGATGCTGCATTGGTTAGTGTGGCATAGTGAGTAGGTCCCAATAGATCCATATGAAGCAATTCGAATGCACGTGTAGTGGTCATGATAGTCTTCGAGGGATGCTTGGATCTGGTCATTTTTCCAGATTCACATGCACCGCAGAGATGATCCTTGAGGAATTTGACTGAATCGATGCCGATGACATGCTTCTTCTTCGCGAGCATGTGCAAATTCCTCATGCCTGCATGACCTAGTCTTCGGTGCCACAGCCATCCTTCTGAGGTTTTTGCTAGTAAGCAAGTGGCTCGTTGAGGACCTGTAGAGAAATCAACAATGTACAAATCCCCTCTTCTTACACCTTCAATGACTTTGGATCTGTCAGATTCCATTATGACTACACATCTATATCTACCAAAGATAACAATCATATCAAGATCACAAAGCATCGAGACTGACACGACGTTAAAACCAAGGGATTCAACAAGCATTACTTTGTCCATATGCCTATCCTTGGAAATAGCCACTTTGCCAAGTCCCAATACCTTGCTTTTACCTTTGTCAGCATATGTGATTTGCTTCAGAGGTGATGGAGTTAGTGGCATATTCATGAGCAAGTTTTTATAACCAATCATGTGATGTGTGCAGCCACTATCAAGAACCCACTCAGTATTCTTGGGTTTGTCATCCTGCAGATGAATTAGTACAGCTTACCATCTCATATGCTTCAGATTTGAAGAATATGATATCAATTTCATTAGATAAGAATTTCATCTCAATAGAATTGTAAGGACGTGTGAAATATTTCTATTTCATCAATATTAGCTTGCGTCCTATCAAGCATTTCCTCAGGTCTCCAGCAAATTCTTCAGATGATGATTTTCATCTGGAGACCTGACCTGCAGAAGTGATTAGTTCGATTTCTTCACCACCCACATCTGAAGGGGTGGTAAAGCATTCATCATCCTGCGAGCACCATATGGGAATGGTGGCATTGAAGCTAATGCACTTGTCTTAACAGTAGGGGGTTAAAGTACTCATATGAGTATGCAGAGAACTGGTTTGAGGATTTATGAACATAATGATTTGAAGAGTAACGCTCATAGTCATATTCCTGGTAGTTTCCCTGCATGTTAGACGCATTAGCACGGGTACGAGCATAATTTTGACCAGTTGAGGATTTTGATCCTCTTGAAGACTTAGGTCCTCCTGAGGAATTTGATCTGGGGTTCAGATTCTTCATCGGTGGTGTCATGAGGACATTCACCTGAAGATTTTCAAGACAGCCTTTGGGAACCCAGATTTTCCTCAAGGGAGGACCATTCTTGCAGTTAGTTCCAACATATCGAGCAAATACTTTACGAGATTGATTTTTGAACATTTTATAGTTGGAGTCAAATGACTCATTTGAGGAATAGGATAATTCACCAGTAGCAGCAACCCATGAGGTTTTGGGATACTGCTCAGGTTTCCAATAAGATCCATCAGCATTTAATTTCCTCTCAAAGGCAATCCCTTCTTTCCTCGGGTTCCTGTTCAAGATCTCCTTTTTGAGCACATCACAAAGGGTTTGATGTCCTTTGACGCTTTTGTATATGCATGTCACATACAATTCCTTCAACCCTGCATTTTCATCAGTAACATTTGTGTTTTCCTCAAGTGAGGAAATAGACACTACAGGTCCAGTTGAAGAATTTGTATCAATAGAAGCATTTGATGATTCTGGTGAAGAATTAACAGTTTCGCGTTCAATGCATTTAAGACATGGAGGAATGAATTCAGCTTGAGCAGCACTGATCTGTTGAGCTAGTAATGAATCATTTTCCATACGAAGATCATCATGAGAAATCCTCAGCTTTTCTAGATCAAGCTTCCTTTGAAGAAATTCATAGGAAAGTTTCTCATGATCGGCGAGGAGTGTATCGTAACGATCTTGAAGATTATCAAATCTAGACTGAAGTCTTTTCACATCTTCAGTGAGGATTTGGGTAAGATTAATTTCATCATTCAACAGATCATCACTTCTATCTAGCAGTTTCTGAAGCTTTTCCACGGCAGTTTGTTGTTTAGTGGCAATGATATCAAGTTTGTTGTAACTGGGTTTTTTATAATCATCAGGTTCACAGTCACTTGAATCAGAGGAGGAAGCATCATTTCGTACCTTTGAACCTTGCATAGTCATCAGCATAGTCATTAGTTTGGATGGTGTTATCATCTTCTTCAAGGTTGAAGATTGACTTGCTGACGAAAGTGGTTGCCAGTGCAAGACTAGCCTGTCCGGATTCTGAGTCTTCGTCAGAACCCTCTTCTTCATCACATTCCTCTGATTCTCCTTCGGAATCCATTTCCTTGCCAATAAGTTCCCAAGCCTTTCTGAAACTAGTCTTCTTGTGCGATGAGGGCTTTGAAGCTAAGGATTTTGAATATTTCTTCTTCTTCTTCGAGTCATCAGAACTGTCATCCTTGTATTTCTTCTTCTTTGATTCCTTTCCCCAACGGGGACAGTCAGCAATGTAATGACCTGATTTCTTGCATTTGTGGCAGGTTCTTTTCTTGTAGTCCTCAGATGAAGGTTCTGATTTCCTCATGTCTCTTCTTGAAGATTTACCGAACTGGCCACATCGTGTAAACCTCTGGAATTTCCTCACGAGCATTGCAAGCTCCTGTCCAAATTCTTCAGGGTCACCAATGCTATCATCCGAATCTTCTTCTTCAGATGAGGAAATTGCTCTATCCTTCAGTGCACGTGGTCTAGAATAGCTTGGTCCATATAGATCTTTCTTTTCTTCTAGCTGGAATTCATGAGTATTGAGTCTTTCGAGTATATCAGCTGGATCAAGCATCTCGTAGTCTGGTCTTTCTTGAATATCAGTACTAAAGTATCAAATGAAGAATCCAAAGATCTTAGCAGTTTCTTCACAACTTCGTGATCAGTAATGTCTCGAGCTCTCAGTGCTTGCAGTTCATTTGGTAAGTCAGTGAGGCGATCAAAAGTATCTTGGCAGCTTTCATTGTCATGCCTCTTGAAGCGATTGAAGAGATTGCAAAGAATATCAACACGAGAGTCACGCTGGGTTGATACTCCTTCATTTACTTTGCATAGTCTCTCCGAGATAAGTGTTGCAGAGCCCAAAGCACTCACTCTTCCAAACTGGCCTGGGCTCAGATGGCCACATATGATATTCTTCGCTTGAGAATCAAGGTGTTTGAATTTCTTCACATCCACAGCAGAGATACTAGCAGAGATGATGGGAACGCCATGTTCCACAATATACCAGAGATCATTGTCAATAGCTTGTAGATGCATTTGCATCTTGTTCTTCTAGAAGGGAAAGTTCTTTCCTTCGAAAGTAGGCCATGCTGCAGTAACCTTAAACATGCCTGCAGTCGACATAACTAAAACCCCAGGTGGTTAAACCAAAATCACACAGAACAAGGGAGTACCTTGCTCTGATACCAATTGAAAGTGCGTTATATCGACTAGAGGGTGGGTAAATAGGAGATTTTCAGAATTTCATCACTGAGGATATTCCTTTTGAGGAAATTCCTCATTGATGACTAACTTACAGCGGAAACAGTAAAGGATCAGAAGTGCAAAGTTTCACAACAGCAGTTTTACAGAGTGAGGAATGTGAAAACAGATTGCACAGTGAGCAGGCATGCAGAAAACAGATGAAGATTAACTAGCGTGAAGAATTTGGGGTTGAGGAATTTTAGAGAAAGTATTCAGCAAATTCTTCAAACAGTAACAGTGAAAGTCATCAACACATAATTTGAGGAAAGTAAGGAGTTGAGGAATTAGAACCCGTTTCACAGCGAAGACAGTAGTTGATGACCCAGTTCCAACTGTTGTGACAGTTGTACATCTGGTTTGGAGCGGCTTGGTATTAAAACCGAAGGACGAACACTCCCGGGACACACAGTCCCTGCCGTGTTCTCCTTGGGCTACAACACATAGTCCTCGCCCAACACTCGTGGTAAGTCTTCAGGGAAGACTTCCAAACCCTCACGGACTTGGTCACCCGGCGATCCAAAATTGACTGCTGGATTGCTCTAGACCATGACTCCTAACCGTCTGGAGGATGCACAGTCCTCAAAGGTAAAAGGCTCCAGTCCCACACAGGAACAACTTCTTCAGTGATGTTCAATCACTTGGTTCTAGGTTTGTGGTTTGGTGTTTGGGGCATTTCCTCACTGATGAATTACTCTCGAAGACTCTGAGGAATTGGGTTGCTCTTATGACAAGTGTTAGTTTCTAACGGAGCAGCCAACCAGCTAATGGTTGTCGGGGCGGCTATTTATAGCCTGGGAGCATCCCGACATGATTTGACACTAATGCCCTTAAATAATATGACCGTTGGTGTGGATAAGACCAATGATGTGGCGTGGCTATGGAAACGGTAGGCACCCTCATCTGTGAGAGTCCTCATGTCACTCGTATTCCTCACTTGAGGCTTTTGGTAGGATTAGGCTTGGGTAGAGCATCATGAGGAAATTCATTCCAAAGTGTAACTTCGACCCCCTTTAACAGTACGGTGTACCTATTACTCAAGTGTGAAGAAAATAGAACAGAAAGAGTAAATCTTCATGCTTCAAAGTCTTCAAAACGATTTTCTTCAGGACACACCGAATTCCTCAATTTCAATATCTTCATGAGGAATATCAATTTCATCGCCGTTTCTTCGCGATACAATTCTTCAGCTTCAGACCAATTTCTTCAACCGAAGATATACATTTTTAGGGGTCGATATTCAGCAAATATCTCAAAATCCTTAGTGACTTATAGATCATGTGTACACTCATAAACACATTAGATACTTAACCTATAAGTCTTCGAACCACCAAAATCACTAAGGTGCACTAGATGCACTTACAGTTCATAAATCCTCAAAGAACTTCTCCGCCAATTCATTTGAGTACTCTAACCCCCTACTGTGAAGAGAAGTGCATTAGCTTCAATGCCCCCTTTCTCATATGGTGCTCGCAGGATGATGAACTCTTTACCACCCCTTCAGATGTGGGTGGTGAAGAAATTGAACTAATAACTTTTGCAGGTCAGGTCTCCACATGAAAATCATCATCTGAAGAATTTGCTGGAGACCTGAGGAAAATGCTTGATTGGACGCAAGTTAACATTGATGAAATGATAACATTTCACAAGTCCTCAAATTTCCTGTTTATGATGAAATTCCTATCTGTTGAAACTGATATCATATTCTTCAAGTCTGAAGCATATGAGATGGTAAGCTGTACTAATTCATCTGCATGATGACAAACCCAAGAGTACTGAGTGGGTTCTTGATAGTGGCTGCACACACCACATGACTGGTGACAAAAGCTTGCTGATGAATATTCCACTAACTCCATTACCACTGAAGCAAATCACTTATGCTGACAAAGGTCAAATCAAGGTATTGGGACTTGGCAAAGAGGCTATTTCCAAGGACAGGCACATGGACAAAGTCATGCTTGCTGAATACCTTGGGTTTAACCTCATGTCAGTCTCAATGCTTGGTTATCTTGATATGGTTGTTATCTTTGGGAAATATAGATGTGTTGTCATCATGGAATCTGACAGATCCAAAGTCTTCGAAGGTGTAAGGAGATGAGATTTGCATATTGTTGATTTTTCCACAGGTCCTCAACCAGCCACATGCCTACTAGCAAAAACCTCAGAAGGCTGGCTATGGCATCGAAGACTTGGTCATGCAGGCATGACGAATCTGCACACACTAGCGAACAAGAAGCATGTCATTGGCATCGAATTAGTCAAATTCCTCAAGGACCACATCTCTAGTGCTTGTGAGTTTGGAAAAATGACCAGATCCAAACACCCCTCGAAGACTATCATGACTACTACTCGTCCATTTGAATTGCTTCACATGGATCTATTTGGACCTACTCATTATGCCACTCTAACAAATGCATCATCTTTATACGGCTTGTCATAGTTGATGATTATTCTAGATATACTTGGGTACATATGATTCTGTATAAAACTGAAGTGCAGGAAGTCTTCAAACGATTTTCCTCAAGGGCCTTGATGAACTTCGGCGTCAGGATTAAACACATCAGGACTGATAATGGGCCTGAATTCAAAAACACAGGTCTTGATGATTATCTTGATGAACTTGGTATTACTCATGAATTATCTGGTCCTTATACTCCTCATCAGAATGGTGTCGTCGAAAGAAAGAACATGACTCTAGTTTAGATGGCACGAACCATGCTTGAAGAATATCAGACTCCTCGTTGTTTCTGGCCTGAAGCAATCAACACTGCTTGCCATATCATCAACAGGGTATATCTTCACAAATTCCTCAAGAAAACTTTATATCAACCCCTCATTGACAAGAAACCCAATGTAAGTTATTTCAAAGTCTTCGGTGCAAAATGCTGGATTAGAGACCCTCACCATAGATCAAAGTTTGCACCTAAAGCACATGAGGGTTTTATGCTCGGTTACGGAAAAGACTTGCACACCTACAGAGTCTTCAAGAACTATCACAACAAGGTTGTTCAAACAGTAGATGTGTGGTTCGATGAAACTAATGGATCGCAAAGAGAGCAATTGCCTTATGATCCAGATAAGCTGTCTCCTGAGGAAGCAATCAAGTTCAAAGCTACTGAAGACATTGTTCCTACTGAGGAAATTGCTGAAGAAATCACTCCCAACACTGATGAAAATCAAGAAGATGCTCCTGAGGAAATTGCTTTAGAACAAATTCCTCAGCCCAGGCGAAATCGTCGACCAGCTCATCTGAGGATTTCAAATGAAGTAGAACTTGACAAAATCCTCGATGACATCAACGCGCCAGGTCCTCTCACTCGCTCAAAAGCTTCACACTTAGTTAACTTTTGTGGGCATTCTTCTTTCGTGTCTATCACAGAACCTTCAAAAGTTCTTGAGGCTTTCATCGAACCTGAGTGGATTGAAGCCATGCAAGATGAACTTCTTCAATTCAAGCTAAATGACGTGTGGGAGCTCTTCAAACAACCAGATCCTCGCAAGCACAATATCATCGGCACCAAGTGGATTTTCCGAAACAAGCAAGATGAGGATGGTCAAGTGGTGAGGAATAAGGCACGACTTGTAGCCCAAGGCTACACACAGGTTGAAGGAATTGATTTGGATGAAACTTTTGCACCTGTTGCTAGACTTGAAGCTATTCGAATTCTACTTGCTTATGATAATCATCATAACATTACTTTATATCAAATGGATGCGAAAAGTGCATTCCTCAATGGTAATCTTGAGGAAGAACTATATGTTTCTCAACCCCCTGGTTTTAAGGATCCGAAGAATCTAGACAAAGTCTTCAGACTCAAAAAGGCACTCTATGGCCTCAAGCAAGCCCCTCGGGCATGGTATGATACATTCAAGGAATTCCTCATGAAGAAAGGCTTCAAACCTGGTTCACTTGATCCAACTCTTTTCACAAAATCCTATGACAATGAACTATTCGTGTCTCAAATATTTGTCGATGACATCATATTTGGCTATACCGACAAACGTTGCAGTGATGAATTTTCTTACATGATGAGTGAAGAATATCAGATGTCTTTGATGGGGGAGCTGAAATTCTTCTTAGCTCTTCAAATTCGTCAACAACTCAATGGCATCTTCATATCACAGGAGAAATACCTCAAGGATGTTCTGAGGAAATTCGACGTGCATGAATGCAAATGCGCCAAGACTCCCATGCCTACCAACGACCGCCTCTGCACTAACGAAAATGGGAAAGAATTCGATCAGCAGGTATATCGCTCAATGATTGGCTCTTTATTGTATTTGTGTGCATCTAGGACAGATATAATGCTTAGTGTTTGCATGTGTGCTCGTTTCAAGCAAAACCGAAGGAATCACACCATAAGGCTGTGAAACATATTCTTCAATACTTAGCTCACACACCAACACTAGGATTATGGTACCCCAAGGGCTCAAATCTTCATCTCGTGGGATATTCTGATTTTGACTACGCTGGTGACCGTGTGGATCGCAAGTCAATTTCTGGCACTTGTCATTTCCTTAGAAGATCATTAGTCTGCTCATCCTCAAAGAAGCAGAACTGTGTTTCTCTCTCCATTGCCGAAGCTGAGTACATTGCTGCTGGATCCTGCTATGCCTCTCAAGGACTACAGCATCAACATGAAGAATGTGCCTCTCTACTGCGATAATGAGAGTGCAATCAAGATTGCATACAACCCAATACTACAGTCGAAGACTAAGCACATCCAGATTAGTCATCATTTTCTTCAGGACCATGTCCTCAAGGGCAATGTCCTCATCGACCATGTGAAGACTCCTGATCAACTAGCAGATATTTTCACTAAGCCCTTGGATGAGAAAAGGTTTTGCAAGTTGAGGTGTGAGCTAAATATCTTAGAATCTTCAAAAAAAATTTAAAAACATGCACACATCCTAACACTTATGCAAAATTGATGACTTAGATGTGCAACACACGAAGAATTGATTTTCTTCAATCCACGAAGAAT
Organism: Hordeum vulgare subsp. vulgare; assembly: GCF_904849725.1. Classification (NCBI taxonomy): domain Eukaryota; kingdom Viridiplantae; phylum Streptophyta; class Magnoliopsida; order Poales; family Poaceae; genus Hordeum; species Hordeum vulgare. Next base: position 289,476,869 of record NC_058523.1, on the reverse strand, counting down.
ATCACTCGTAGTATGAGGAAATTAATGAAGAATCTGGTTCTCAGAGCCCTACGACAATTGTATGCGGCGCCTGAAATCATCATTCTTATATGGTGGGTCATGCCACCACCCAACTTTGAAAATCTTCAAGCTTCTGTTTCTTCAAAGTTAAAATTCATCAACCTAATGCTTTGCCACAAAATCCTCAAGTTTTTCAATATCTTCAAAATCTTTAAAACACTTGATGATTTTCATTTGCCTATATATATACATATAGACTGAGATTTCAAAGTCCTCAAAAGCATTCACTTATAGCTATTCCTTCAATTTGATCTTTCATCTAAGTGAATGTGATCGGACCCTACTCCCCTCTATGTTATACTCAACCCAGTCTATTAAATTCTTCATATGCGTTCTACTCGAAACTTTGTTCAAAATCAGCCTTTTTCGAATAGGCCAAAGTTTCAAAAGGACGCGTTCTATAAAGAACGGATGTATTTCATCAGCGACAATCCATATGACAAGCTTCGCATCAGGCACAGGAAGTTTTGGACAAGGACTCAGCTCAACTACTATGCCTCTATGCTCTGTGGGAGGAACACTATATTTCAGCACACGCATATTCCTCATGTTGAGATGGAAGACATTCCTTGCTTTGCCTCAGTCCTCAGTGTTCTTCATGAAGCTGGACTGCTGCCTCTCTGCACTGATATAAGTGATTGGAACAGTGATATAATTCTTCAGTTCTATGCTACTTTGCACATCTCTGGATACCCGAAGGATATTAACACTTGGGTGCTGGACTGGATGACTCAGCACACTCATCACAAAGCTCCTGGCACTGAAATGCTGCGAGTGCTTCTAGTTTCAATTCCCTCAGAACAAGTTGTGCGGATCTATGATGAACGGGAGTTGCCCAACAGACTGATGGAAGTCCTCAAGACTTGAAGTATGAACCACGAACTGTCTACATGATCCTATGCAGTGTCATCGCTCCAATCAAAGGCCATGATGATGAAGAACATGTCGTATGCATCATGAAGAATATCCTCTTCAACTCATCCATGGCATACCAATAAACCTTCACCACTTCTTCCTGAGTACTCTGGCTGATAATGCTCTCTCGCCCTTCGACATGAAGATTTATGCTCCGTGGATCATGAGATTCATCACACGCAGGCCAGGCATCAACTATCATGCTGATTTCAACAATCACATTGGATATCTGTCTCTGATCAGAGTCATCAAGAAGACTTTTGAGCCTGTTGAAGGAAAAGGAAAATCTGTCATTGATGAAGGAAGTCGGCCCCTTGATGGCCAGTTTCACAAACCAGACGCATATTCTTCATATGATGACACTACAACTCGGGATCCGCCTAGCCTTGTTGCCCCAAGGATAATGACTAACAAAGAACTACTCCTCAGTGTTCATCGGAAGGTCGATCTCAATCACAAATGGGTATAACGTCAATTCAGTGCCATTGTGAAAACCCTCAACGAGACTCGGAATGCAGTGAAGAAAAAACACTACTATCTTCATGAGGTGTTTGATTGTACCTAGGCCACCTTGGCTCATCTGAAGACTCAAGAAGAACTTGATGAATTGGAGTTTACTGAGGACTTCGACTGGGCATGGCCTCCCAAGAAGAAATTCAAGCCAATTCCAGTTCCAGACCACGAGGACAGTTCCTTCTCTTCATTTCGCACTTCAGAATCTTATGAAGAACCAAAAGACACTGCTACAGGCCGAAGGAAGAAGCCTGTCGCCAAGAATACTCACGCATCTTCATCAGCCAAGAAGTGAAAGTCTTGATGGGGCGTTAGTCCTCAGTTTTGTCCCTTTTCGTCACTTGATGACAAAGGGGGAGAAATGTGAGTTAGTCTTCATGCGGGATAAATTTTGGGGCTTATAAACTTTATTAAGTTACAAACTCTTGGTTCTTCTGAAGTGTTTGTGTAATGAGTTGTAACTTAAGCGCGATGGTACTCTGACGCTTTTGAACGTTTTTCTTCGCATGCTTATTCCTCAAAATATTAATGCACGCATGCTGAAATTCGCCAGATACCATTTCGCATCATGCATTCTCAAATTCCTCATATTATATGTCATATGTATGCATGATTTACAAGATACAGGGGGAGATCTCCATGATATAAATCATCAGTGTGCATTTGCTGTGAAAAGCAAATTCCTCAAAGTGTGCACATCTTCAGGGGGAGTCTCTCAGTATCTTGTTTTCAAATTCCTCAACTGAGTATTTACACTTCATATTGTTATCCCTGTTGAAAACTTAACCTAATTGTCATCAACCACCAAAAAGGGGGAGATTGTAAGTGCATCTAGTGCCCTTAGTGATTTTGGTGGTTTGAAGACTTATAGGTTAAGTATCTAATGTGTTCATGAGTGTATGAAGGATCTATAAGTCGCTGAGGAGTTTGAGTTATACGATGAATATCGACCCCTAAAAATGTATATCTTAGGCTGAAGCAATTGGTCTTATGCTAAAGATTTGGATCGCGAAGAAATTGCGATGAAATTTATATTCCTCATGAAGATACTAAAGATGAGGAACTCGGTGTGTCGTGATGAAAATCAATCCGAAGACTTTGAAATTGAAGATTTATTCTTTTTGTTTCATTTCCTTCACTCTTGAGTCATAGGAACACAGTACTGTTAAAGGGGGTCAAGGTAACACTACGGAATGAATTTCCTCATGATGCTCAACCCAAGCCTAAACCTACAAAAGCCTCAAGTGAGGAATATGGGAAACATGAGGACTCTCACAGTTGAGAGTCCCGCCCGTTGCCGCAATCTGCGCCACCTCGCCGATCTTATCCACACCAATGGTCATAATACTTCAGGGCATTTATGTCAACTCATGTCGGGATGCTCCCAGGCTATAAATAGCCGCCCCCCACAACTCATGTCGGGATGCGAGAACTGACACTTGTCATTTATAGCAACCAAAATTCCACAGAGTCTTCGAGAGTAAATCTTCACTGAGGAAATACCCCAAACACCAAACCACAAACCGAAAACTAAGTGATTGAGAATCACTGAAGAATTTGTTCATGTGCGGAACTGAAGCCTTTTACCTTTGAGGACTGTGTATCCTCCAGACGGTTAGGCGGCATGGTCTAGAGCAATCCAGCAGTCAATTGTGGATCGCCGGGTGACCAAGTTTGTGAGGGTTTGGAAGTCTACCCTGAAGACGTACCACGAGTGTTGGGCGAGGACTGCGTGTCCTTAGCTCAAGGAGAATACGGTAGGGACTATGTGTCCCTCGACTGTGTGTCTTTCGTTTTCAATACCAAGCCGCTCCAAACCAGATGTACGACTGTCACAGCAGTTGGAACTGGGTCATCAACCATTGTCTGCACTATGATACGGGTTCTATTTCTTCAACTCTTTCAATTCCTCAATATTGTATGTTGAATATTTTCATTGTCTCTGTTTGAAGAATTTGTTGAAGACTTTCTCTGAATTTCCTCAACTTCAAATTGTTCACGCTAGTTAATCCTGGCCTGCTTACTCTGTGCCTGCGTACTGTGCAAACTGTTTTTCATATTCCTCATCAAGAAAATTGTTGTAGTAATACTTTGCACTCCTGATCCTTTTCTGTTTCCGCTGCAAGTTATTCATCAGTGAGGAATTTCCTCAAAAGGAATTTGCTGAGCAATGAAATTCTAAAAATCTCCTATTCACCACCTCTAGTCGATATAACGCACTTTCACTACTCCAACGCCTCCTCCTTCCCCGGGGCTTGCTCCAGATGCGGCCCACCATGTTGCTTTAGGGGGCTCCACGTGTGCTTATCGGCTGCTGCGAAGGTCGCTCGAGCGGCATCGGGAGCTCCGCTTCGACCGGCGGTGATGAGGGGGACGGCAGCGGCGGTGGCGCTCTTAGCAGGTCGGGAGCCTTTCTATATTTTTTAGCTTCACTTCTTCACGTACGTCGGTACTCGTCAAAAGACAGAGTCATTAGGTTAGGATAACCACACTTTTGTAAGTGAAGTCAATTGTATCCATTCAAAAGAATGAAAACACTGTTTTCCCCTTTTCCGATTCTGTTATTTGTATGATTTGTTTTTGCATAATCCGGGTGCTTGCTGGCAACTACCGGCAAGGCTCCTTGCCGCGTTCGGTGTAACCATGGAAATCACCAAGCACAGCTTGAGAGAAATCGGGTGCTACGTAGCCGCTTGCTCTGTGGATCAGGTTCGTAGCTGTTTGAAGGTGCTATGTGGCCGTTTAGGTCATTTAAACGAGTTTGAAACGGAGACAAGGTGCACCGAACTTTGGGAAGGTCCCTGTACGCGCAAACTCCACACACAAAGACTGGAAGCTTTCGAAGTGAAAAAGCAAAGGATCTATCTACTTCAAATCTGAATATTTAAGCTTAAAAACTTATCTGTCCACGCCGTGGTTGCGAGGTGCTTGAATCTTTTGCCTGGGGGTCGGAGCCCTCGGCAGGCAGGAAAGCACCGCGCCCGGCGGTCTTTTCTCCGGCAAAGGCTTCTTGCCGACGGTCCGTGACCGTCGCTTGGAGAAAGAGCCTGCCAGGGTGTAACCCCTTTGCTTCTCTCTTGCTAGGTCATGCTTGCAGAGCCTCCGAGCGCGTCCTTGGGCGGTGATGCGACGCTCTCAGGGGTACAACACCCGCGGTGGAGTGCACGCTGGGACATCGGGACCGCGTGGCGCATCCTCAACGAATGTGCATCGCTCCACGGAGGTGCGTCCGCCGGAGTATGCGCCGAGTATGCCGTCGACAGCTGCGCGTCGGCCCCGAGCGACGCATCGGCCCGTCGGCGCTGCCCTTGGAGTCTCTGCCTCCCTGCCCGTCGCAAGCGTGTAGAAACATGCTCGCGCGGGCCTTGGGAAGCCATAGCAGAATAGAGCGTCCGCCACGATATCCCGTTTCCGGAGCAACGTGGCGTAGCGCCCAAACTTTGAAGAATCTGGTGCTAAGCATGCTTTGATTCACGCCCAACTCCGCCGCCCCCTACCTGGTGCGCCAAAGATGTCTGCAATGCTAGGTCGACACCTATGGGAATCAACGTGATGCCCTTGTGATCGTAGGGCGAGGAAAGACAACGTCAAGAGCAAAGCTAACGATGAACACCCGGCAAGCCTTTTTACCCAGGTTCAGGCCGCTTCCGCATAAAACCCTACATCCTTCTCGTTTGATCGTATTAAGAGTTTCGTTGTTTGTTACAGTGACTAATGATAACCGTCTTCTTAGCCAATCCCCAAAGAGTCTAACCCCCTTGTGAATGAGCTAAGGGCCTCCTTTTATAGGCAAAGGGGCCACCTATAGTGCTCGATGGTAGGTTCACAAGAAGTCACAGTGAACCTAGAGTGGTGCTTATCCATCTACCGCTGTCAGGTGCATTAAATGTAGGTCCTGTCATTGTCAACACTATGCTGGTGAAGACATGTCTCCAGGTGTTTCGACACCTAGAAGCCGCGCTGGCGTATGCGGAATGCACTGGAACTTGGGGTGGCAGTGGCACTGTGGCAAGGGCGGTCGCCCTCCAGTGCCTAGCCTCGTCATCCCCGCAAGGGAGCTTGCTGGGGCCTTGGATCTCCGTCCCGACAAGGAAGCTTGTCGTGAACTTTGGTTGTCTTCCCGACGAGATAGGCTCGTTGAGGTGTTGTGCTTGGTGCGTTCATCACGTCCACTAAACGGGTGTGGCCTTGGATATCTTCCCGGCAAGGCAGGCTTGCCGGGGCCTTGGTAATCTTGGGGGTGTATCTTGTCTGGATCCCGCAACACCTCGCCGTCAATGGCTCTTTGTGCCCGTGCACAAGTCTGGGGCACTAGGGACCCCAGTCCTAATGTTTTGGTTAGGATTAAGTAAACCATTTTTATTCAGTGTGACACTGACGTGTAGGTTCCACCAATCAGGTTTGACACAAGATGGTCCCGTTGACGAGGTGACGCAATAATTGAATTCTGGATTTATTTAATTCCCGAAAATACCTAAAATTCTAAAATTCGTAGAAAATAATCTATAACTCCAATGAAAATACGTTATATATGAAAAATTACTACAAAAATGCAAGCAATCTGTTTACCGCATTTTCATGCATGTTGGAACAACTTATGTCCTCTGTGTTGGACAAATCAAATAAAAGCCATTTAAATAACCACATATAAAGTTTGAATTTGGACCTTTGGTTCAAATGAACTTGATTTAATGTCGTTGATAGATGCATTAGCTCAATTGATATAATATTGTCATGTCATGATCATGCATCATGGTGTTGCATTACCATGAAGTAAATGTTGTTCTTTTTCTGTTTGTCGGTGTTGTTCCCTCTTGGTAGATGATGGTTCCGACGTTATGATCATTGACACTGATGAAGAGAAGTACTATCTTGAGAACTATTAGGCAAGCAACTCCCCCTTGAGCATTCTGATACAATCCCACTCTCTCGCTCCTGCTCTCTTTTAAATGCATTAGGACAACAACGATTCAAGTGTTACTTTTTCTCAGTAGTTGAACCCATTCCTTTGCATGACCTATCCTTGTCACAGTAAATAGTTGAAACCACTTAGCATGAGTAGCAACTTATTGATTCTTGTTGTGCTCACTCATCCATGCTTGCTTATTGTGCCTGTTATGCTTAGATTCGTGCCTGGTCTGATACATGTAGGTGATGGATTGGAATGATCATGTCCTAATGATGAGATTTAAGTGGCTTGACCCATTTTGGTCAAGATAGTGATGAGAGTCCATGTTGGAGAACTTCGTGGATTATGTTGTGATATGGCTCATCGAAACTAGGTTCCGTGCTTATGAGAACCTACCTCACTATTACATGGGCATGTGCGGGTTAGGTGGTCGGGTATGTGGCGCATGGCGTATGTGGCCCGTTGTGGCATGGCATGGCATATGTGCCGGACTAGACGCAAATACGTATTCCAGGTTGGAACATTGTTGATGGGACGAGGACGTCGGTTCCTCTGATTAAAAGTGTGTGAATCTGATTTGTTAAAGGTAGCGATGACAGGCCATGTAGGAGTACATGGTGGGTTGTCTCATAGAGACCGTCCTTAAGAACTGAGTTCTATGTATGTTATCCATGACAAGATACTACCACACATTGGGATCCTTAATTGACTCTCTCAGCTTATTAATCGCCTTGATCTCTATCCAGGAGTTGCAACTAGTTTCTGGTGTTTGTAGGATTTGCTACTGGCTGTGCATAGCGCTGACTGGAGGGGTAGGCTATGGCGCGGTATATGCACCAGTGGCCCGGTGTACTAAGTGTAGAACCATCAGTTGAGGTGGGCTTGGGAACCCTGTACACATCATTTGTGGCCGTAACAGAAACTTCGGACGAACTTCCTTGCGGGTTTAGTGTCAAATAGGCGATAAACCTGGGCTAGGGTCTTGTGTGGTTAACGGTCTGGCCGACGCCCATGCCAGTGCTTCCGCTTTAAGGTTGCCGAGATGCATGACGTGCATATGGTGATAAGTGGTGAGAGCGTGTGTGAATAAATATAGCCCTATAGGGTGAAATAATTTGTTTGAATAGCCGCATCCTTGTATATGGACTATTTGGAAACTTACGTGGTACATAGACAACTTGAAATGGATACTCTACAATATGCAAGATAAGTGTATGTGCTATGGATGGCATTCTCGTAGGGAGTCATGAGTGGATCCATAGTGGTGTATTGATTTGGTGAATATGTGGACTCGTGTGCGCTATCCCAGCTCAAAGGTACTACTCGTAGTCGTAGTACATGTTAGCGAAAAGTCAAAGATGGCTTGCTGCAATAAAATCCACAACCCCTTTGTTGAAAATGATGCATATGTAAATAGTTCTTATGTAAGTCTTGTTGAGTACCTTTGCACTCACACTTGCTTAATTATGTTTTTAGAGAGGAGACTTCTTCTCACTATCGCAAAGTTTCATGTTCACCGGGTTAACTTGGAAATCCGAAACAAAGGTCTGGCTCCGTTGGTAGGGTCATTGTAGATTTTCAAGCTCCTGTGGCCATTTTTAGTAGATGTGTGTACTCAGACATGTTGTGGTTCTGCTTGATGCTTGTATGACTTTAGTATTGGGTCATGTGACCCCTGTTTGTAATATCACACTATGTTGACTCGTATGAGTCCTTAATAAATGCTTGAGTCGTAGAGTTGTGTTTTGATGCCATGTTGTATCTACACATATCGTGCATATTGTGTGTACGCTTTGAAATTCATTATATGAGTGGGATTCGACATCTATTTGTATGCCTTTCGTGTCCTTCTTTATGGGGAAATGCCCCTTTGTGCTTCCAGTGAGCCTTGGTAGCTTGCTACTGCTTCAGACACCTTGATTGACCGTCATGTATCCTTCTTTGCTACTGTGTGTGTCCCCATGGTGAAATGTCACACGGTGTAATGGAGTCCATGTTGCTTGCTAGAACTCAGCATTGCTGGGTTTAGTATGCATGTCCATGTACGGTTGTGCCACTTGGGTCTATAACTAGAAATGTCGACCCGGGTTCTCTGGCATATAATTGATAGCAACACATCCATATACGTGAGCTGAAAGACGCAAACGGTCCCGGCCAAGGTAAGGTGGAAGACGTGGATTCTACGGTGTGTGAGGCCGCAGAGTGATGTGATGTGTTACATGCTGATGACGAGTTGATGGATATATTTCTCGCCCCTCATTGGTTACCCCAAGTGGAAGGTTGAGATGTAGTCAACAGCAGATTTCCCTTACATGGGGACTGTAAGGTTTATCAAACCAGGGGGACTCCGAGGATCAACAAGTAGGTGTCCGCTGCTCTGGCGCTAGCAAAAGACGTTGACCTGCAAACACAACAACTAACTTTGCTACGAACGAGTTCATAGAGGTTGTCCATCTCTCCGACCTTGTAGTTTGCAAAGGATCAAAACACAAGTGGGAATAGTGATAGTGATTACAACGGAAAAGTAAATAAAAGCGGTAAATGATGGAGGTGTAAACAATGGTGCTACTATGGACCAGAGTCCCATGATGTTCACTAGTGATGTCTCTAACCCAAAAGACGATAAACAACTCTGTTGGGTAAACAAATTATAGCTGGGCAATTGACAGAATTGTAAACGCACGGCATTGCTAATCATGCTACAAGAAAGTTAGAGGCTCAAAAGTAATGGGAGTACGCCAAGACAAGTAAACCGTTTATCAATCAGAACATCTCGCTCCTATTAAGTTGCGATATCTATCTACCTTGAGATATCTATCTAGATAATCTCGCTCGTATTAAGTTGCGAGCCCCACCCTAAGTGTAAACTCAAAGGAACGGACAACTGCATTAACCTTATCCTTGCAATCGTGGTCACAAGCACCATCGTTTTCTCCGTGGAGGCCACAGCACACCCCCTAGTCTCATGTTTCAATCACTCAAGCTAGACATCAGGGGGCCTGAACCCACAATCATGCATAACGCTCCCTCTTGGAGTCAAGATCTACTACTCAGCCAAAGCAATAAAGATTAACGGAGAACATGCATGAATTACTCAAGAACATAATATAAAAGGAGAACCAAATACATAACTCATCAAAATATGAACATAATCTCATAATCCATCGATCCCAGCGAACCAAGCATAGCCATAGCAGGAAAATTACATAGACGCCTTGATCATGTAGGGCAGCTCACAAGGGCTAAGCATTGAAGCACAAGATCGAAGAGAAGACATGACATAGCTACTGGTCACGGACTCGTGGTCCAAGGAGGACTACTCATGGCACGTTCGGTAAGTGTCCATGGTGGTGGAGAAGCTCCCGAAGGTCAATCCTCCCTCCGGCAGGGTCCCGGGAAGAGGTCTTCTAACGCTCCTGATCTCGAAAGCGCTCCGGAGGTGGAACAATGGAGAAATTCACGATTCTGGATCTGTTTATAGGGTTTTCTACCGGAGATGTAAATATAGGCCCAAGGAGGGCACCAGAATACATGGGACCCACCTAGGTGGCCTGGTGGCATGGCCAGGAGGGAGGCCGCGCACGGTGGCCGCCTGGGCAGGGCCCGGCCGACCTTTGGTGCGCGTGAAGCTTCCGTCACCATGATTTTTATATATTTTTCTCTGGATTTTTGGGGATCTGTAAATTTTGGTAAAAGTTCGTGCAAAAAAGACATCATTAGACAGAAACTGGCACTGGTTGCACTGAATTAGTAGGTTAGTCCAAATATGTGTAAAAAGGTATGAAAGTGTAGCAAAACTTAAAACAATGTCACCCAAAAGATTATGGATCAAACAGAAATTATAGATACGTTTAGGACGTATCAACATCCCCAAGCTTAATTCCTTCTCATCCTCGAGTAGGTAAATGATAACACAAATAATTTATGTGGTGACATGCTAACACACATATAGGAACTTCAAATTAAAGCAAGTAAGATATGCAATTCAAGTCAAGACAATAACAAGCAAGAGTCTATATTTAGTATTGAAGATAACAAAGTAAGAACATATAGGTGCAAGAGCTCTCGCTGTCTGTGACTCGAATGTCTCCAAATGGTGTTTGCGTGCAAGAAGTGGGAGATGGGTTTAGAGCATAAAATATTTTAATTGAGAACTCAATCTACTAAAGCTTCACACTTGGTCTCCTTCGGAATCTTATTTTGACTCATCCCTAGACCACTGGTGAGGCACAAGTCAAAATGATCCTCTCCCTTTCGACTTTGAGCACTCATGCAATGGATGAGTGCAAGCAAGATATCTTGGCACTTAGGATGGCAAAGAGAATAATGATGGGGAAGGAAAACAAAAAAGGTGTGAAAGGCTCACATCGATGAGGACAATCATAGGCGAGAGAAAGCCAAATGATATATATGATGTGAGGAGTAGGAATTGCCATGCAACGGATGCACATATGAGCCAAGGTAAGCTCTCCAATGTAGTAAGTGGGGGTGCATTCAACTTTCTTGCTCATGAAGACCTAGAGCTCATTTCAGAAGGCTCATCATTGGAATAATCAAGCCAAGTTCTATAGTGTAAGGGTCCCCACATAGTTATGCATCAATGATAATATCTATGGAGTACAAATATAACAATGGAGTACGAGTGTGGATCTTTCAAAAGGAATAGTAGTGTTTCCCCTTCTCTTTTTTTATTTCTTTTTTATATATTTTTCCTCTTTCTTTTATTTTTATTTTTTTGTGGCCACTTTGGCTCTTTCTATTTATCTCTCATTTGTCCTCTTTGGGATCTTTTCATGTGTCCTCTTTTGGGATCTTTTAATTTGTCCTCTTTGGGATCTTTTCCTCACTTAAGGGCAACACTCTATGTTTTACAAGAATAAAAAGAAGATATTCACACTTTATAAGAAGTACTCAACATAAATGAAACTATCATGATATATGCAAATGTATTCCTCTGCTAGTGTAGCAGGATATGCAATGAAACTAGCGCGTCATGTACCAACAATAAGGGCAAGGCCCAACTAGCATGCGGCTCCTCGATCAAGAAAAAGTATCTATGACATGAAGATCAAGTCATGAGATGGTGGATGTTGCATGGCAATGTATCTCAGAAAGGCTATGGAGATGCCTTAATAGGTAGGTATGGTGGATGTTTTGAGGAAGGTTATAATGAGGCTTATGATGACAGAGTGTATCATGCCAAGGGTTTGGATGCACTCGCGAAGTATGCACCAACTCTCAAGATGAGAAAGGGTAATGCACGGTACCGAAGAGGCTAGCAAAATATGGATGGTGTAAGTGCCAACAATCGAATACTCACATTAGTCCGAAGAACTCATGCACTTATTATCGGTAATTGTCCATCTAGTCATGAGATTCACAAAGAAACAAGTACCCCCAAGGAGGAGTGTTTGGGGGTTTGGTTATCCTTGCGCATCCTCGACCCATGATAATGTGAGGGTCCTCTATATATTCCAACCCCACCAGAGGTTAGCGATCCATCTAGTAGCTAGAGTTCTCAACTATTTTTTTTACTTTTTGAAAATACACACGAATTTACCAAAATAAGACACCTATCACTAATAGGCTCAAGCTCTTGACACCAAAATTCCAAACATTACTCAAATGAATACCTCAAAACTATTGCAACTTACTACTACACTTAAATAGCAACCTGAATTACCTACTCACGCAAGACACACAACTCAGTGCAACAAGCCAACTCTCTAAACAAGATAAGCATGATTACTCAAGAGAGTTCCAAAAGCAATGCTACCTCCTGAGCTTCTGTTGGTTTTTCCCTTGAAGAGGAAAGGGTGATGCAGCACAGTAGCGATAAGTATTTCCCTCAGTTTGAGAACCAAGGTATCAATCCAGTAGGAGTATCAAGATGAGGCACCAATGTACGTGCGCAAAAACAAACAAACTTGCACCCAACGGAAAAAAGGGGTTGTCAATCCCTTCATGATTATTTGCAAGGTGAGAACTGAAGGTGAAAAGTGCAACAAAGTAATTTTGTAGATATGAATATATGATGTGAAGTAGACCCGGGGGCCATAGTGTTCACTAGAGGCTTCTCTCATGATAGCAAGTATTACAGTGGGTGAACGAATTACTGTCGAGTAATTTATAGAATCGCGCAAAGTCATGACAATATCTAAGGCAATGATCATACATATAGGCATCACGTCCGAGACAAGTCGACTGATACTTTTTGCATCTACTACTATTACCCCACACATCAACCGCTATCCAGCATGCATCTAGTGTATAGAGTTCATAACAAACAGAGTAACGCCTTAAGCAAGATGACATGATGTAGAGGCATAAATTCATGCAATATGATATAAACCCCATCTTTTTACCCTTGATGGCAACAACACGATGCATGCCTCGCTACCCTTTCTGTCATTGGGTGAGGACACCGCACGGTATGAACCCAAAACCAAGCACTTCTCCCATTGCAAGAATTATAGATCAAGTTGGTCAAACGAAACCATAACTCGAAGAGAATTACAAGGATACGAAATCATGCATATAAGAGATCAGAGGAGACTCATATAATATTCATAGATAATCTGATCGTAAATCAAGAATTCATCGGATCTCAACAAAGACACCGCAAAAGAAAGTTACATCGGATAGATCTCCATGAAGATCATGTAGAACTTTGTACTGAAGATCCAAGAGAGAGAAGAAGCCATCCAGCTACTAGCTATGGACCCGAAGGTCTGTGGTGAACTACTCACGCATCATCGGAGAGGCAATTGTGTTGATGAAGATGCCCTACATGTCTGAATTCCCCTCCGGCAGGGCACCAGAACGGTCCCCAAATGGGATCTTGCGGAGACAGAAGCTTGCGGCGGCGGAAAAGTACTTTCGTGGCTCTCTTCTTTGGTTTCGGGATTTTAGAGAATTTATACGCGAAAGAGGTAGGGCAAAGGAGGCACGTGGGGCCCACAAGCCTGCCATGCGCGCCCCCCTAGGGTGCGCCTAGGGGGCTTGTGACCTCCCACGAGGTCTCCTGCCTTGGTTCTCAAGTCCCCCGCGTATCCTCTGTTATGGAAAAAATCATCCCGCAGATTTTATTCCGTTTGGACTACGTTTAATATTCTTCTGTGAAAAAGGTCAAAAACACATTAAAAACACAAACTAGCACTTGGCACTGAGTTAATTGGTTAGTCCCAAAAAAGATATAAAATAGCATATTCATGCATATAAAACATCCAAAGATGACAAGATAATAGCATGAAACCATCAAAAATTATAGATACGTTGGAGACGTATCAAGAAACCTAAATAAAAGCTCTTAAAAGATAAATATGAAACTAAGAGCTAAGCATGACAGCAGCTATGAAAAGATAAAGAACACACAACAAAGATAAGCATGAAAACCTATGGTGTGTTCAAGAGTGGAGTGGAGCATGTTTCTCTCCCAAACAAAGAAGGCTAGGTTCGAACTTGTTATGAAAAGCAAGAAAAACTAAAAAAAAGTAAAAAGTAAAATAGCGGGACGCTCCAAGCATAACACATAACATATGAAGTAATAAAAATATAGCATGGAGAAGGACGAACTCATGATTGTTGATGGAGAAGGGGATGCACGGGGGCATCCCCAAGCTTATACGCTTGAGTCTCCTTGAATATTTCTTGGGGGTGCATGAGGGCATCCCCAAGCTTGAGCTCTTGACACTCATGTATCTTCTTTTATCATCTTCCATCGCATACTTGAAAACTCCCTTCATAAGCTGATTAGAGTGGTTAGTGCCCATAATAAAATATATTTTTCTCTACTGGAAATAAAGATTTTCAGGAAGAGATACTGTTTCTCAATATTGCTAAAAGGTGTTTGCAAAGGAAAAGCAATCTTAGGATTTTCAAAACAATGAATACATAAAACATGGCAGAATCTGGGAAAAACAAAACAACAGGTAGTAAATAATTGCAACTCAAATCAAAAAACCCAGAATAGAAGCCAGAAAGAAAATTATATAGAGCATACTGTCAAAAAACTTTAGATCAAAAATATGATTTGGTGATTTTTGGCGAATTGTTCTGTCAAGCAGACAGAATCTGTTTCTGGACAGCATGTCACAACTTTTGAACTTTCTTGCAATTGGAGGCTAAAACTAGGCACAAAGCTTGAAAATAAAGATACAACGATGTTGCTACAGTAGTAACAAGCATCAAGACCACTAAAACAGAAAGTAAAAACTAATTGGGTTTCCTCCCAACAAGCGCTTTCTTTTATGCCTTTGAGATGATGCAAAAAGTTCAAGTATTATCAACTCCAAAAGAATAACTTGCCCGAGTAACAGACTTATAAGGTAACTTAATCTTCTTTCGAGGGAAGTGTTCCATTCCCTTTTTAAGGGGAATTGGAACATAATGGTCCCTTCTTTCATGTCAATGATAGCACCAACGGTGCAGAGAAAAGGACGTCCCAAAATAATTGGACATGAGGGATCACACTCAATGTCCATAACAAGAAAATCAGCAAGAACATAATTATCATTGACAACAATAAGAACATCATCAATTCTCCCTAAAGGTTTCCTTTTGGAAGAATAAACAAGATGAACACCACATAACGGAGGCACTAGCTCCAACATCACATAAAGCAAAGCAAGAGATATTATTCAATTTAATCTTGACCATACGATCCCAACCATCTTCTAGTTTTCTAGGAATAGAAGTCTCTAGCCTGAGATTCTCCTCCCTAGCTTTGATAAGAGCATTGGTAATATGCTCGGTGAAGGCAATATTGAGTGTACTAGTGTGGGGGTCTTTAGCCATTTTTTTGCAAAAAAAAGTGATAACTTCAGAAAGATCACAATTATCAAAATCGAGATTACTACCATTAATTAAAGTGGTGGTGATGTCATCTAAGCTCATTCTTTTGGTAGTCTCTAAGTTCAAAGGACCTTCTTGTCCTAAAGTTGAGGTATTAACATCACCATTAATAGGTCCATTGGGACTAGGGATGTGATGGGTGCTAACAGTTTTGAGATCCTCAACAACTTGTATAGTAGCAAGGGTAGTGTGTGTAGGAAGGCTCTTAATCCTATCTTCCTCTTCTTTTTCTCTAGCCCATCTATCCTTAAGTTTGGCTAGCATTCTAATATTCTCATTAATTTGGACTTGGATAGCATTCATGGGTGTGATTTTCCTTTCCTCGAGGGGGAGTTCTAATTTTAAGCATCTCTACATCATGAGCTATGTTGTCTACCTTCAAAGAGAGACTATCTAATTTTTCTAACTTCTCTTCTACACTCTTGTTGAAGGATTTTTGAGAAGTGATAAAGTGGGGTTTTTGGTGCTAGGATAAGTGTTGTTGTTCCCATAGTTGTTGGATGGAAATGGTCTAGGATTGCTACCAAAATTACTCCTATAGGCATTATTACTAAAGTTGTTCCTATAGATAAAATTAACATCAACTTGCTCTCTTTCTTGAGAAACCAAAGAATTTAAAGGAATATCATGAGGATCAATAGGAGCTTGCTTAGTAAGTAAATACATGATCATGTCAACCTTATCATTAAGGGAGGAGATCTCCTCAACAGAATTTACCTTCCTACCTGTTGGAGCTCTCTTGGTGTGCCATTGAGAATAATTTTTCATCTTCTCGTCCAATAGTTTTGTAATAGCACCAAGTATAGTTGACATAAAGGTTCCTCCCGCGACCGAGTCCAACAGATTCCGCGAGGTAAAGTTCAATCCTGCATAGAAAGTTTGGATAACCATCCGAGTAGTCAAACCATGTGTGGGGCAATTCTTAACAAGAGATTTCATTTGTTCCCAAGCTTGGGCAACGTGTTCATTATCCAGCTGCCTAAAGTTCATAATGTTACTTCTTAACTAGATAATCTTAGTAGGCGGGTAATACTTCCCAATAACAACATCTTTGCACTTATCCCAAGAATCTATACTATTTCTAGGCAAAGATTGAAGCCACACTTTAGCTCCTCCTCTCAAGGAGAAAGGAAAAAGCTTAAGTTTAACAATATCACCGTCTACTTCTTTGTACTTTTGCATATCACAAAGCTCAACAAAATTATTCAAGTACAAGGCAGCATCATCTCCAGCATCGGAGAATTGATATTTCATAACAAGGTTTAGTAAATCAGGTTTAATCTCATAGGAGGTCGCCTTAGTGGCGGGAGCAGCAATAGGAGTGCAGATAAAGTCATTGTTGTTGTACTAGTGAAGTCACACAACTTGGTGTTCTCAGTGGAACCCATAGCGGCAACAACAAGAAAGAACAAAGCAACTAATTTTTTTGTGGTTTTTGGTATAAGACTATAAAGCAAAAAAAAAAGCAAACTAATAAGACTAAAAGCAGAGGTAAAAGATAGTGTGCAACTCCCCTATCTTGAAGACTAGAGTCCCCCGCAACGGCGCCAAAAATTTGCTTGATGAAGAGTTGATGGATATACTTCTCGCCCCTCGTTGGTTACCCCAAGTGGATGGTTGAGATGTAGTCAGCAGCATATTTCCCTTACACGGGGACTGTAAGGTTTATCGAACTAGGAGGACTCCGAGGATCAACAAGTAGGTGTCCACTTCTCTGGCGCTAGCAGAAGACGTGCACCTGCACACACAACAAATAACTTTGCTCCCAACGAGTTCAGAGAGGTTGTCAATCTCTCCAGCCTTGTAGTTTGCAAAGGATCAAAACACAAGCAGGAATAGTGATAGTGGTTGC
This sequence comes from Hordeum vulgare subsp. vulgare, assembly GCF_904849725.1. Taxonomy (NCBI): domain Eukaryota; kingdom Viridiplantae; phylum Streptophyta; class Magnoliopsida; order Poales; family Poaceae; genus Hordeum; species Hordeum vulgare. The sequence goes on along the minus strand of NC_058523.1, from coordinate 289,459,767 downwards.
AACGGAAAAGTAAATAAAAGCGGTAAATGATGGAGGTGTAAACAATGGTGGTAATATGGACCAGAGTCCCATGATGTTCACTAGTGATGTCTCTCTCCCAAAAGACGATAAACAACTATGTTGGGTACACAAATTACAGCAGGGCAATTGACAGAATTATAAACACACCGCAATGCTAATCATGCTACAATAAAGTTAGGGGCTCAGAAGGAATTGGCAGTATGCCAAGACAAGTAGACCGTTTATGCATCAACATCTACTCTCTAATCATCCACCTTGAGAAATATATTTAGAACAAATCGTGGGTATTAAGTTGCAAGACCCACCCAAAGTGTAAACTCAAACCAACGAACAACTGCATTAACGAACTTTGTGTAAGGTAAACAATCCTTGCAACCATGGTCAGAAGCACCGTTGTTTTCTCCCTGGTGGAAACATCACATCCCCTGGTCTCATGTTTCTGTCATTCAAGCGAGACATCACGGGGCATGAACCCACAATCATGCATAACGCTCCCTCTTGGAGTTACAATCTACTACTCGGCCAAAGCAATAAAGAGCAACGGAGAACATGCATGAATTACTCAAGAACATAATATAAAAGGAGAACAAAATATATAACTCATCACAATCTGAACATAATCACATAATCCATGGGATCCCAGCAAACCAAGCATAGCAATAGCAGGAAACTTACATAGATGCCGTGATCATGTAGGGTAGCTCACAAGGGCTAAGCAGTGAAGCACAAGATTGGAGAGAACACATCACATAGATACTAGTCATGGACTCATGGTCCAAGGAGGAATACTCACGGCACGTCCGGGAAGCGTCCATGGTGGTGGAGAAGCTCCCGGAGGTCAATCCTCCCTCCGACAGGGTCCCGGGAAGAGGTCTTCTGACGCTCCCGATCTCGGAAGCGTTGTGGCGGTGGAACAATGGAGAAATTCACGATTCTGGATCTGTTTATAGGGTTTTCTATAGGAGAGGTAAATATAGGCCGAAGGAGGGCACCAGAGGATGTGGGACCCACCCAGGCGGCCTGGTGACGCGACCAGGAGGGAGGCCGCCTGGGCAGGGCCTGACCCCCCTATGGCCAACCTTTGGTGCCCATGAGGCTTCCGTCACGCTGATTTTTATATATTTTTCTCGAGATTTTCGGGGCTTTGTAATTTGGGGTAAAAGTCCCTGCAAAAAAGACATCAGCAAATAGAAACTGGCACTGGCTGCAGTGAGTTAATTAGTACGTTAGTCCAAATATGTGTAAAAAGGTATTGAAGTGTAGCAAAACATATAACAATGTCACCCAAAAGATCATGGAACAAACAAATATTATAGATATGTTTGGGACATATCACATGCTAGAGTTTATGGCTTAGGATCAGGGTCCCGACAGTGCCCGGACAAATTATGCTACCACTGAAAAAGAATTCTTAGCAGTTGTATTTGCTTGTGATAAATTTAGATCTTACATTGTTGATTCCAAAGTAATTTTACACACTGATCATGCTATTATTAAATATGTTGTGGAAAAGAAAGATGCTAAGCCTAGACTTATCAGGTGGGTTCTTTTGGTACAAAAATTTGATTTGCGTATCATTGATAGGAAAGGATCTGAGAACCCCGTAACTAATAACTTGTCTAGGTTAGAAAATGTTCTTCATGACCAACTACCTAGTGATGATAGCTTTCGTGATGAACAACTAGGTATGGTCAATGTTTCTCATAACACATCGTGGTTTGCTGATTATGCTAATTACATTTTTGCTAAATACATACCACCTAGTTTCACCTATCAACAAAAGAAATTTTTTTTCTTTGATTTAAAACTTTAATTTTGGGATAACCCACATCTTTAAAAAGAGGGGGTAGATGGTATTATTAGACGTTATATAGATGAGCATGAATAGGTACAAATCCTTCGGAAGTGTCACTCTAAGGATTATGGAGGGCACCATGCGGGAGATAGAACTGCATGCAAGGTATTAGACTCTCAATTTTTTCGACTACTCTTTGCGAAGATGCTCGTAAATTTGTGCTTACTTGTCATGAATGTCAAAGAATTGCTAATATAAGTGCGAGGAAGTACCTATGAATTATTCACTTGTTATTGAACCATTTGTTGTTTGGTGATTTTATTATATGGGACATTTTCCAGCGTATAATGGCTATACACATATTTTGATTGTTGTTGATTAGGTCACTGAATGGGTATAAGCTATTCCAGCCAATAGTGATGATCATAACACCTCTGTTAAGATGCTTAAGGAATTTATTTTCCCATGTTTTGGAGTCCCTAGATACTTAATGAATGATGGTGGTTCACAATTTATTCATGGTGTTTTTCGTAAGTTTGTTGCTAGATATGATGTTAACCTTAGAATTGTGTCTCCCTATCATCCTCAGTCTAGTGGTCAAGTAGAATAAACAAATAGAGAAATAAAATTAATATTGCAAAAGACTGTGAATAGGTCCCAAAACAATTGGTCTAAGACATTAGACGATGCATTGTGGGACTATAGAACAACTTATAAAAATTCTATGGGTATGTCTCCTTATAAAATGGTTTATGGGAAGGCATATCATTTACCTCGTGAGTTAGAACATAAAGCTTATTGGGAAATTAAAGAACTCAACTATGATTTCAAGCTTGCTGGTGAAAAGTGGTTATTTGATATTAGCTCCCTAGATGAATGGAGAACCCAAGCCTATGAAAATGCCAAACTTTTCAAAGAAAAAGTTAAAAGATGGCATGATAAAAGAATCCAAAAGCAAGGATTCGAAGTTGGTGAATATGTTCTATCGTACAATTCTCATGTTAGATTTATTGCAGGAAAGATTCTCTCCAAATGGGAAGGACCATATATCATCGTAGAAGTTTATAAGTCTGGAGCTATTCATATCAATAATCCCGAAGGCACTAACCCGAAGGTGGTCAATGGACAAACAATAAAGCACTTTATCTCAGGTACACCAATTAATGTTGAAACAAATATTATCCAAACCATGACACCGGAGGAGCACACTAGGGAGACCCACGAGAATACTCGAGAACCCTTAAAAGGAAGAGGTATGTGATACAGTAAGTAAACGGACTCAGGAAAATGCGCAAAAATATTTTCCAACAGTTTTGGAATATTAGAAAAAATAGGAAACTGAGAAACACATGGGAAGGCAACCCAGGTGCCCACTAGACATGAGGGAGCACCAGCCCCCCGTGGCGCTGCCTGATGTCTAGTGGGCCCCTCGGGCACCTTCATGGCTCCGTTTTCTTGTGGAACCCATTTTTCCTTGTATAAAAATTCACTATACATATATATATATATCCTCACAATTTGACCCCAGTACCATGGAGAAATGCTCTCTTCTTGTTTTGAGCTATTTTTCCTTGCAGATCTGAAATTATGTCGTCTTAAGATTCGGAGGGAGAGAGCTATATCGTTGATTTATTCGCAAACCCTAAGGTCTACGAAGAGGTGGATCAATATGGCTGGACTACGGAGGAGGAGGAAGACAAGGATATGAAGGAAGCAAAGGGGGGATAGGTCCGAGGAAGAGGAAGATCCACTGCCTCAACCAAAAGATATGCACGTGGAATTCAAGAAGTCAACCCTCCCCAACAAGTACAAACCTAAGGTCGAATTTATCCCTTCGTGTTTTTTACAAGACAGCAAAGTGGCATTTTGTTAAAACATATTAAAGCTGTAGTTGGAGAATGAGGGTCTGAGGGAGGATAATTTCATCCTTAGATGCAAGTTGGAGAAGAAAAACACACCACCACCTCCATCTTCACCACGAAAGAAGGAGACTTGAGTACACGGGTATGGGAAATCCCCTTCGCTTGTTCCAAGCTTGGGGGGTGCCCCAGTATCATACCACCTTCAATCTTATTTTCTTTATCCATCTTAGTTTGATCTTTAGCTATTTTGAAATTTAGTCAAATAAAAGTTTAGTTCAATCTTTTTATTTGAGTGCTAGTTTCGTGATATATCTACCTATCTATGTAATCGAGTGAGAGTTCCATAATAAAGTTTAGTTTGAGTTTTGCTTCTTTACTTTCTTGCTGCAATCAAAATAAAGGAAAATAATTAAAAATATCATATGCCAATCTTATAGTAAGAAGTGACATCACATAAGGAAAAGTATAAGTGGTAAAAATTGTTGAAGGTTGACAAACATAGCATTGGTCAGTGATGCAAACATGAAACAATTAAAAGGGGAAGAGAAGATTTACATGCAAATACACTATCATTTACATATTTTATGATTGTGAGCCCCCAATAATTATAATATGCCAAAATTGTTGACATTGGACAAGGAAGACAACGTAATAATTTATGTTTGTTCACATTCACATAGAAGTTATATTGTTATAGATCCTCTAACCTGTGGCGCTTTCCCAATAACTTTCCTAGCAAAAACTCTGCATGAAGTAGAGATACTACTTGTGCATCCAAAACCTTAAACCCAAATCCATGTTTCAAGAGTCCATGATACCTACCTATGGATTGAGTAAGATCCTTCAAGTAAGTTGTCATCGATGCACAAAACAAAAAAAATTGCTTCTAAACATGGTTAATCATTTATTGTAAGGGGAATTAATCGTTGTACAAACTTTTGATGGTGATAATAAATGCGGTGGACTTCATAATAAAGGTTGCCATCACAAAGGGAACTATAATGTAACGTTCCTTTGCACTAAGAGATTTAGCATACAACAAAAAAGGTGCATGACAACCTCTACATCCCTCTACGAAGGGCCTATATTTTACCTTTATGAATTTACTTTTGTGCAAGAATAAAATTATTTTCCTATACTTCCTTTATCTTCTCTTTGGCAAGCATCATGTGGTGGGGAAAGAACTAGAATTATATATCCAACTGAATGTGGGTGGTTATGAGTTATTATTGTTGACATCACCCTTGAGGTTAATACGTTGGGAGGCAACACTATAAGTCCCTATCTTTCTATGCGTCCGGATGAAACTTTTTGGTTTATATATGTGTTGAGGGTTAGCAATCATAGAAGACTAAATGATGGTTGATTATGTAGACTTGCTCAAAAGCTCAGATATGTGACCCTTGCTAAAAGTATGATGAATTGTGTTACAAAGTTGACTCAAAACATAGTTTGTTAGTTTTCAATAGGGTTTATGCTTCATACTTCAATGTTGTGATGAGTTCCTACTTGTTTATAAAATCTTTTATGATACAAGTTATATGATGAAAATTATATGATGAAGTATTTTACAAAGCTTTATTTGTTGTTATAACAATGAGCATGACGTTGCTATGTCCGTATGTTGTTTTTATCAACACCTCTCTCAAAGCATGTGGTCATGATTTTCGTTATCGGCTGTCACTTGAGGACAAGCGAGGTCTAAGCATGGGGCAGTTGATATGTCCATTTTGCATCATGTTTTGTTACTGTTATTTATAGTGTTTTTATGCATTTTTTCACTTGATGGAGTAGTTCTAATGCCTTTATCTCATATAATATGCAAGGTTTACATCAAGTGGGAGAATGCCGGCAGATGGAATTATGGACCTGGAAAAGCTACGTCAGAGATACCTATTCTGCACATCTACAATTAGGCTCAAACTTTATGGAGATTTATTTTGGAATAAATAAAAAATACTCGAGCGAAGAACTACCGTAGGGGGGCTACCAAGCGTCCACTAGACACCAGGGGCGCGCCAGGCCCCCCTGGCGCGGCCTGATGTCTAGTGGACCCCTGGCCCACCAATGGCAATCATCTTCTGGTACTTTCGGGACTTTCAGGACGAAGCCCCACCGTCTCGAGGCGGAACCTAGGCACGAGCACTTTTTCTCTCCCGCGAAGTGATTCCGCCTGAGAAACTTCCCTCCCAGAGGGTGAAATCGAGGCCATAGTCGTCACCAACAATCCTCTAATCTTGGGGAGGCCAATTTTCATCAACATCTTCATCAACACCATCAAGTCTGAAAACCCTAGTTCATCTCTTGTACTCAATCTTATACCAGAACCTCGGATTGGTACCTGGGGTGTGTCTAGTAGTGTTGATACATCTTGTAGTTGCTGCTTTATGGTTTATTTGGTGGAATATCATATGTTCAGATCCGATATGCTATTTAATACCTCTCTGATCATGAACATGTTTAGCACTTATGAGTAGTTACTTTTTTTCTTTAGGCCACGGGAGAAATCATGTTGCAAGTAGTCATGTGAAGTTGATATTCGTTTGATATTTTCATGATATGAATGGTGTGATTCCCTTAGTGTTGTTATATGAAGGTCGACTACATAACACTTCACCATCTTTGGGCCTAAGGGAATGTATTGTGGAGTCGTAAATATAGGGTGGGTTCCGAGAGTGACACAAACTTAAACCCCACTCTAGGCACTACTCCCTAAGGGGCTGATTTGAATCCCTATGTTTAATGCTATGGTTTGAAGTTCTTCTTAATACATTTCTCATAGTTGTGGATGCTTGCGGGAGTGTTAATAATAATTGGGAGGTTTGTTCAAGTAAGAATGGTGCCCAAGCACCGGTTCACCCACATATCATATTATCAAAATACCGAACGCAAATTAACCCAACATGACGAAAGTGACTAGATGAAATTCCCGTGTGCCCTCAAAAACGCTTTGCCTATTAAAAGAAACTGTTCTAGCCTTTACTTTGACACAAAATGATTGGTCTACCTTGCTCCACATATTGTTACTATTGCTACTTGTCAGTTGTTACAATCGTCTATCTATCAAACAACTTGTTACCGCTATTTCACTGCTTGCGGAAATTAACTTGCTAAAAATCGCTTGTCATGTCCTTCCGCTCCTTGTTGGGTTCGACACTCTTACTTATAAAAGGACTACGATTGACCCCCTATACTTGAGGGTCATCAATTTCTTAGTACTTGGTTCACAACAACATAACTTTTGTCTGACCATATTCGGTAGACCTTTCTTGAATAATGTTAGTGCTGAAATTAATTGTGCTACCAAGAAGGACAGAGTGAGCTTTGGATATATGTCTCATGAGTTTAATTTCTCAAAGTTTATTAAATATCCACATGAGAAATAATAATTTGTCTTGCTTCTATTGTTGTATCTCGTACCGATCCACTAGAATAATATTTTCTAGCCCATGAGAATGATATGCATTTGAATGAAACGGATGAAACAAATAGGATACTCCTTCATCAACAACCTATCCTTAAGCACAACTTGCCAGTTGAAATTTTAGGTGATCCTCCTCCACCCAAAGGAGATCCCAAATTTGAGCTTAAGTATTTCCTTGAGACCTTGAAATATGCTTATCTTGATGAAAAGAAGATATATCGTGTTATTATCAGTGCTAACTTTTCACATCATGGATAAAAGAGATTACTTAGAAATTTAAGGAAGCACATGGCTGCTAATGGTTATACTATTGATGATCTTAAGGGCATAAGTACCACTCTTTGTGAGCATAAGATTAATATGGAACCTCATGATAAAACCAGTCGTTGATCACCAATACTGTCTCAATCCTAGGATGAAAGAGGTAGTAAGAACTGTACTAAAACTCCTTGAGGAAGGTATAATTTATCCTATTGCTGATAGTAGATGGGGATCCTATTCATTGTGTTTCTAAGAAGGTTTTATAATTGTTGTTCCTAATGATAAAAATGAACTTATTGCACAAAGGCTAGTAACTGGTTATAGGATGGTAACTGATTTCAGGAAATTGAATAAAGCTACTAGAAAAGATCATTAACCCTAGCCTTTTATTGATAAAATTCTAGAAATATTATCCAAGCACACACACTTTTGCTTTCTTGATGGATATTCTATATTCTCTAAAATACCTTGATCGAACGAGGACCAAGAGAAAACTATCTTTAGTTTCCCTTTTGGAACTTATGCTTATATGCGTATGTCTTTTGGTCTATGCAATGCGCCTTCTACCTTTCAAAGACGTATGACTGCTATATTATCTGAATTTTGTGAAAATATTGCTGAGGTTTTCATGGATGATTTATCCGTTTACGGAACTTTTTTTTATGATTGCTTGAGCAACCTTGGTCGAGTTTTGTAGAGATGTGAAGAAACTAATCTTGTCTTGAATTGGGAGAAGTGCCACTTTATGGTGAATGAAGGTATATTAATTGGGCCTAAAAATTTTGAACGAGGTATTTAGGTAGATAAGGCCAAAGTTGATGTAATAGATAAAATGCACTGCATAAAAGTGAAAGGTATAAGATGTTTTCTTGCTCATGCTGGTTTCTATCGGCATTTCATTAAGGATTTCTCAAAGATTTCCATTACATTAACTAATTTTCTCCAAATAGATGTTCCTTTTTTATGATGATTGTGTAGAAGCCTTTAAAACACTTAAGAAATCCTTAATTTGTGCACCTATTGTTCAACCACCTGATTGGAACCTACCATTTAAAATTATGCGTGATGCTAGTGATTATGTTGTTGGTGCTGTTCTAGGGCAAAGAGTATACAAGAAACTGAATGTTATTCATTATGATAGTAAGACCGTAGACACTGCTCAAAGAAATTATGGCACTACTAAAAAGGATTTTTTTAGCAGTTGTATTTTCATGTGATAAGTTTAGACCTTTCATTGTTCATTCTAAAGTAAATATTCACAATGATCATGCTGTTATTAACTACATTATGGAGAAGAAAGATGCTAAACCTAGACTTATCAGATGGGTGCTATTACTCCTAGAATTTGACTTGCATATCATCGGTAGGAAAGGAGTTGAAAACCCTGTAGCAGATAACTTGTCGAGGATGGAAAATGTTCATGATGACCCACTGCCTATTGATGATAATTTTCCTGACAAGAAATTTGTTGTTATAAATACTTCACATAGTACTCCTTGGTATGCGGATTATGCTGATTACATTTTTGCCAAATATATTCTGCGTAGCTTCACCTATCAACAAAAAAACCTTCTATGATTTACCACATTATTTTTGGGATTACCCACATCTTTAGAAAGAAGGAGTAGATGGTGTTATTAGGCGTTGTATACCTAAGAATGAAAAGAAACATAAGTGCCATTCCGAGAACTATGGAGGACACCATATCAGTGACAGAACAGCACACAATGTATTGCAATCCGGTTTCTATTAGCCTATTCTTTTTAAAGATTCTAGTAAGTATGTCCTTTCTTGTTGTGAATGCCAAAGAGTTGGCAATATTGGTAAGCGTCAGGAAATGCCTATGAACCATTCACTTGCTATTGAACCATTTGATGTATGTGGCTTTTATTTTGTGGGACCTTTTCCTTCCTCTAATGGGTATACTCATATTTTATTTGTTGTTGATTATGTTACTAAGTGGGTAGAAGCTATTCCAACTAGTAGTGTTGATCATAACACCCCTATTAAAATGCTTAAATACATCATATTCCCGAGGTTTGGAGTCCCTAGCTGATCATAACACCTCTATTTAATGACTGATGGTGGTTCACATTTTGATCATGGTGCTTTTCGTAAACTCCTAGCTAAATATGATGTTAACCACATAATTGCATCACCTTATCATCCTCAGTCTACTCACCAAGTTGAATTTACCAACCCACAAATAAAACTAATATTGCAAAAAAACTATCAATAGGTCAACAAAAATTGGTCTAAGAAATTGCTTATAAAATTCACACGGGGATGTCCCCATATAAATGGTCTATGGAAAAGCTTCTCTTTTGCCTCTATAGTTAGAACATAAAGCTTATTGGGCAATTAAAGAAATTAATTATGACATTAAACTTGCTGTTGAAAAGTGGTTATTTGATATTAGCTCACTAGATGAATGGAGGACTAAAGCCTATGAAAATGCCATGTTGTTTTAAAAAAGGTTAAAATATGGCATGATAAGAGAATGCAAAAACAAGAATTCAATGTAGGAGATGTAGTGCTTTTGTACAATTCTCGTTTCAAATTCTTGGCAGATAAACTCCTCTCCAAATGGGCAGGCACATATGTTGTCGAGGAGGTGTAACGCACCGGTGTATAAAGATCAATAACTTAAGAGGCAAAAATCTAAGAGTGGAAAATGGTCAAATAATTCGGCATTATATCTCAGGTACGCCCATTAATGTTGAAATTAATACTATCCAAGTGATAACACTGGAGGCGCACATAAGAGAGACCTTCCAGAACGCTCTAGAATCCTAAAAAAGGAATAGTACGTTAAATGGTAAGAAAAAAAACTCCAAGAAAATATATCCTCTTTGTTTTGGAATTTTCATAAAATTACAAAAATAAAAACGAGTCAGGGGGACCCACGAGGAGTCGACAAGGAAACAGGGTGTGGTCACCCCGTGGGTGCGCCATAATGTTGGAAATATGCCCTAGAGGCAATAATAAAGTGCTTATTATCATATTTCCTTATCCATGATAATCGTTTATTATCCCTGATATAATTGTATTGATTGGAAACTCAAATACATGTGTGGATAGAGACAACAAAGTGTCCTTAGTAAGCCTCTACTTGACTAGATCATTGATCAAAGATGGTTAAAGTTTCCAAGCCATAGTAATGAGTTGTTATTTGATAACGGGATCACATAATTAGGAGAATGATGTGATGGAAAATTCCCAAACCATAAGCCTAGCGTTTGATCGTATCAAGTTTACTCCTATTGCTTTCTGCATGTCAATGTATCTGTTCCTATGACCATGGGATCGTGCAACTCCCTAACATCGGAGGAATGCCTTGTGTGTATCAAACGTCACAACATAATTGGGTGATTATAAAGATGCTCTACAGGTATCTCCAAGGGTGTCTGTTGAGTCGGCATGGATCGACACTGGGCTTTGTCACTCCGTATGATGAAGAGTTATCTCTCGGCCCACTAGGTAATACAACATCACAAGAAACTTGCAAGCAAGTTGAGTAAAGAGTTAGTCACGGTGATCTTGTAGTACTGAATGAGTAAAGAGACATAATGGTAACGAGATTGAACTAGGTATGGGGATACCAACGGTCGAATCTCGGCCAAGTAACATACCGATGGACAAAGGGAACTACATATGAGATTGACTGAGTCCTTGATATCGTGGTTCGACCGATATAGATCCTCTAGAATATGTACTAACATATATGGGCATCACGGTCCCGCTATTGGTTATTGGCTGGAGAGTTGTCTTGGTCATGTGTGCATAGTTTTCGAACTCGTAGGGTTTGCACACTTAACGTCCGGTGACGATATAGTATTGTTCAGGTATTATGTTGGTGATCGAAGGTTGTTCGGAGTGCCGGATGAGATCCTGAACATGACGAGGAGCTTTGGAATGGTCCAGAGGTAAAGATTGATATATGGGAAGTTGGTATTTGAGTTCCGGGAGAGTTTCGGAAAGTTAACGATTTTTGTGACGAAGGCTCCGGAAGTGTTTTGGGGTTCCAGCGGGAGGGTCCACCTGGCCTAGAGGGCCCCATGGGCTATGGGAGGTGGCGCATGAGCTCCTGTTGGGATTACCACCCAATGTCCATGCAGACAAGGAGGTGGGTTGTCCAAGAGGTGGCCACCGCCCCACTCTCCTTCGAGGCCAAGGCACCTTGGTCATCGCCCCACCCTAACGGGAAACCCTAGGGCGCCACCCCTCCTCCCTTCCCCTATATATACTAGAGGTGTGGGGAACCCGACTTAAAAGTCATGGTCACCGAATGCACATGCTTAGTGATCCCAGAGATCAATGCTCACCGAACACAAAGAAACTGGATAACTAGGGTCTTACATCCATACATACCGTTTAGCTTGGATATGGCCAGTATGGCCAAGTCTTCATATACATGGCAACAAAAATCTTCGAGGCTAGCGTGAACCCTAGCCATCTACCTTAAACCTATATGCATTTTGACTGGGAAGCGTCCTAGCTCGTAGGAACGTCACGAGGTCACTCTTCACCATCTCATGTTCTCTCTTACCTGGTCAATGAAATAACTAGTGGCAGTCCAATGAGTACTTTGAATGTACTCACAAGCAACTCATGTTTAGAACACGGCAATCACAAAGTATGACATAACACTAGTATGTTATTTGCGGAAAGTAGGTTTTCCCTGGTGCAACAAAATGATCAAATTCTTGGGCGACATGCATCACAAGGCATAGCGGTAACCCAGTGAACAGGTTATAGATATCAATGTCAACTGAGGCTCGAACATTCCATGTTCACCATCATCCAAGTCACTTGACTTAGCTCAAGCATCACCGTTCTCATATTACCATCTTTTCTCATACTCCCTCTCTCACACACACACACTTGGTGTATGCGAAAACAACTGGACGAAGTTTAAGCTGGATTACCCAACAGTCCTTGACTGTGGACACGACTATTTGAATAATTTTACACTCTGCAGAGGTTGCACGCTGTACCAACAAGACTCGGGGAACTTCCGTGTCATCCACGACTCGCGGTATATAACATACCTGAGGTAAGCACCCGAACAATGCTTTTCCCCTGGCAACACTAAATAAAGAGTCCACTCGTTGGTGTCATCCCTCATGATGTACATCATACGAGCCTCGATCTAGATCGAACCATCCATGAGGGCATGAAATAGTGTGCCCGGAACCTGTAAAAACAGCATGGCCGCCCTACCTGGCACGACCTTGTCACGAGAGTGACCACGCCACTCCCTTCACTAGCAATGTGGGCTCTCAGCTAGCATCGACCAAGGTAATCAACAACGCCCCGTTGCCATATAGGGGTATCGCGGTCAGACATGTAAGGTCGGGATGATTGATAAATCTTAAACCTAATCAAATTTCTGAAACCACGCACACAAAACCTGTCTTTGTACAACAGTTCCTTCTCAAGTGGTCATCCATCTCAACACCATCACCCTTGGGCATTAGTGGCACTCGACGGTGTTTTTGAAAAGCCTTTATAAACATTCCCTTCTTTGTCCCCATGCATATTCCCATCCCTTTTTGTGTATCAACTACTAGCAACTAACGACATCCCACATGCACAACCCTCATAGGTGGTAGGGTCATGCCCAACTTCAAGTTTCAATGAGGTGTTCTTCGGGAACAACCCAACAAGGGGGTCTCCGATCGAACATGAATATATGCATAATTAAGGTTCTATATGACATGCAAATACAAGTTTCTTAAGCATGGTCAAAGGGTTGCTTACCTGGTTCAGCAAAGTCTTGGGGGTCTTCTCATGATTCTCGTCTATCTTCGAGTACTTCGTCTACTTTGTCAACTATCGTGGGAAACAACCACAGTAAGTCACACAACAAGTAGAAAACAAAAGTTCTCTATAAATAGGAGTTTTATTTTGCTTGGACATCTCTAGTGTTAAGAAAAAATCCTAAAGCTCGATCAAAGAGATTTGGTTCACCAGTGATTTTTGGATGGAGGAACTGGAAAACTTACTAGGCCACAAGGAATCTATATAAAATATTGTGCTAAAAATGGGTGGAGGCACTCATTTAATAGGACAAGAATTTAGAAACATTTAGGAAGTGGTTTCACTGGATTTGTAGTTGGTATGAATTTCCTATGGTTTTTCTAACATGGAATAAATAGAAATAGGTGCTATCTATTTGATGCAACAGAAATATGGTAGAGAAAAATGTTGACTAATTCAACAGAAATAGTGCATGATTTGCTAAGTCTCTGGAAATTGGAATCACTCTATTTGAAGTTGATTTGAGTGCTGCAGGAATTTACAAAGGTGGAGTTTGAATAAATCACATTCAATTTCGCATTAGATCTCTTCACAAAATATTTTTGGAAAAAATGTGCAAAGCATATATTTGGATAGGAAAGGATTTTAGGAGTTCCTAGGAATTGGAATCACTAAATTTGGGGCCCATATAAAGTAGTTGTGTATTAATTACTCTCTCTGGAAACAAAGGAAAAGGAGAGTTACCCAAATGGCCTAAGCCACGCGTTGGGCGCAGCATAGCGCCGCGGCGAATCGGGCCAGCCCAGTTGCATGGTAGCATGCGGGAGGAGACTCGTAGGCGTATTTGGGCGACTACGCCTCTTTCGCGAGAAGCCGTAGAGGCGGGAGCAGCCTTCACTTAAGAGGGGGTTGGCAAGTGAGCCACTTACGAGTGGGGCCCTCCCGCCAGCTCCATCCCCCTCCTCCTGCTAAAAATAGAGGAGGCAGGGAAGGCCGGCTGAGCCGGTGCTAGTGCCTGCCCCGGTGGCTCTAGTCAGTCCTAGTGGCACTCCAGCCACCGTTGGGCTCGGCGGGGAGGGGGGGCTAACGCACCCACCTTAATGGTTTTTCACCACCGGGGAGACCCTGGTCCACCGTGGCATTGGCCGAGGCAGAGGTGGACGACGGTGGCGCTGGGCACGGTTCCCCGACCATGGAGGAGGAGAGATGGGGAGCTGGGGGAGGTTAGCGGCGGCTAGGAGGGACCACAAGGGGGTGCTAGGGCGAAGGGAGGTCGAGGAGATGCGCTGCGATTGCGGCCATGCTGGCCGTTGGGGCGGACAGAAGGCACGGGAGGGTCTATGGGCTAGTCCGGGGGTCAAAGGGAGCGAGAGAGGGAGAGAGCAAGCTAAGAGGGGCGCTAGCGAATGGCCTTAAGGCAGAGGGCGAACTGAGGGAGCTCCGATTCACCTCGGATGCGCTCTGGCGCGTGGAGCATGTGTGTCACAGATGTTTTGGAGGTAAGATGGCATCAGGGAGGAGCATGGGCGGTCAAGGGGAATCCTATGGCGCGCTGGGACATGCTACCCCAGCAAGACACGAGGTGCCGGAAGAAGACAAGGCGCAGAGCTCCATTAGTGCATGTAGTCGGTCTGGTCAGCACTTTGTAGCTTGTCTAGGACCACCCTTTGGCCAGGACAAGGTGTCTAACATGCAAGTCATGCATGCAAGAGAGCACTGGTCCAATTTGGACCCGAGTGGAGCAGGTTAGGCTGGGTTTCACCTCGGATTCAGTTTGCAGCAGCAAACTTGGGGCTAGCAATAGGTGTTATTACTAGGAGGCTTTTGAAATTAAACCTTGTCTAGTGGTCTTAGGCATGGAGGGACTACAAGACTGCGAAGTTGCAGTTCAGGGAGAGTTTGTAGCTAGCAGTTGTAGTTCAAGGCTACATTTCTGCCAAAAATCAAGTTTCAGAAGGGTTACTCATATTTTTCACATGGGCATGTCATACCTTTGCTTATCAGAAGGGCTACTCATATTTTTCACATGGGCATGTCATATCTTTGCTTTAAATAGTGAATTAGCATACTAGAGGTGCTCTAGAAAGATGTGGGTGCATTAGTTTGAATAAAATTATTGGGAGAGGGTAAAAGAGGGGATGCCATGGTAAAAAGGAGAGGTAAAGAGAGGTAGTCACCACCCAATAATCTACCATTGGCCATGTAAATGTTACCGAAGGTAAAATAGGGTTAGCAAATATTGTGGTACAAATTTTAGCTCAAGGAGAATAGTAGAAGGGGCCAAAGCAATAGATTTGGCAAGCGAGCATAACGTGTTTGATGGGTGTTAGGTCTATAAAATTGATTCCACTTGCTATGAAACTTAAGAGGATCACATGATAGGTGAAATGAGATAGAATACCAAATTTGGGATTTGTTGGAGAAAGTTTCGAATGTAGACATGAAAAACCCTAGAAATGGGCAGAAATGGCTTTTTGCAGATAAAACCATGCAAATTAATTCCCACTAATGCACCACTTGGTGTGGTGCCATTGTTTGAGTATTATAGCATGCCCAAAAAGTTTGGGATCAATTGGAGAAACTTCAGAACGTAAAGTTTCCCAATTGTAGAAATCAGCACATAAGGTTTTGAGGGGTTTTGGAAAAGTTCATCTATTCTCCTTGATGCGCCAATTGGTGTGGATGCACTATTGTAGTATCAGAACATGTCCACAAAATTTTAGCACAATTGGAGATAGTTGGAAATGTAGACTTGTTCAAATTTGGATCTGGACAGATAGGATTTTGGAATATTTAGGGAAATCAAATCAACTTGGATCGAGATGAAACTTGGCAAGGTCAACACATATATCATGTGTGACATGCCAGAATTTTACTCGAATTTATTGAGAATATGTCCTATGGAAATATTCCAAAATCTTGAAATAGGCTGAGAGGGTTTGAAGGGTTTTGTACAATATTTTGAACATAACCATGTGTTGAAACTCTCATATATGGAGTATATATGTCCACCGAGTTTCCCTAACATTTCTCAAATATTTTGAAAGCGAGAAAAATAATTTTCCTTCATAAAAGACATTTTCTTGCCTCAGAAAAAGGTATTTAAATAAAATATAAAAATAGCTTTTAAATTAACCATCTTGTGGTTTTGGGAAGTCTTTTTGATAATTGAATTGAAATAAAATATTTGGTTCAAACCACCTTCCCTAATTTGAGGACTTGTAGTACAAATCCCAACTTACGGGGTTTTCAAAAGCTTAAATCAAATAAAAGCTTTTTGGTAAAAATAGTATTTGGTAAAATTAGTTTCTCGTCCTATACACATGGTATGGTCATTGGGAAAATACTTTTGACATGGATGTGAGTCTAAAGAGTAGTAGGAACTTTGTGATTTAAACACGAGGAACCAAGCAAGCCAGCAACAATCACATCAAGCATCACAAGCACTCACAAAAATTTTGACTAGTCCTAATTTTTGAGATATATTAATTTAGTCAGGATATTCAAAAGAGAGGGTGTGACTAGAGGATAGGGAGGGCAGCCGCACCCAAGAGCAACGACGCAACCCTCCTTTCTGTCTTGTAGTTTTTCTCCCTCGTTCGTGTCACCGCAACACTTAGCGAAGCCCTGGAGAGACAGCTCCACCACCACCGTGACCATGTCATTGTGCTGCATGAGAACTCAAGATATTACTTTGGATTTTCTTGTTGTATCAGGGAGGTGAATACGTCATCGAGCTGTACGTGTGTTGAACGCGGAGGTGTCGTCTGCTAGGCACTTGATCAGGTCGTGATTCCATCGTAGGATGGATCCTGATTGGATCACGAAGACGTTCGACTACATCAATCACGTTTCTTAATGCTTCCGCTTAGCAATATACAAGGGTATCTAGATGCAATCTCCCTCTTGTAGGTGTTGATCTCCATAGGTTGATCTTGGGTGTTCATAGGAAATTTTTTGTTTCCCATGCAACGTTCCCCAATAGTGGGATCAGAGCTAGGTCTATGCGTAGATAACATGCACGAGTAGAACACAAAGTTTTTTTGTTCATTGATGTTCATATTGTGAAAGCACAATTTCTCCCTAGGGTGGTTTTGATAATTGATCACAACATATGCATCATTGGAATAATGTGTTTTCCAAGTATATTTCACAAAAGTTCAAAAGATGCTATGGCTTAAGGTTTATGTGGAGATGTCCCTGAATGCAAGAAAGGAATAATATTGGCTCAAGCTTCAAGCTAGACGACTCTTCATTTTATATTTGTGAGAAATCACTTTTGAGTCCATAGGAAAGCGAGTACTATTAAAAGGGGGCGAGGTAGTAAAATGAATTCATTGCTCAAATGCTCAAAGTTAGCCAGCAAAACACTCAGTCATTTTTCCCACATATCCACTATGTCAATTTCCAACTACAAAAATTCGGTGTAACCAACATTGCCACATCAGACCAACCGAGTTTGCACCAAAGACAGAACCATAGCCATTCCCACAAAGTCGGTGCAACCGAAACTGCATCGGTGCTACCGAGATCAGTGTGGCCAACATTCTATTGCAAAGATACACACAATCGGAATTTCCGAGTTTGAGTATCGGTGCCACAGAGTTTGTCCATCTGACCGTTAGTCACCTTTTCGGTGCCACCGAGTTCTATATATTGGTCTCACCAAGATTCAAATTTCACACTTTTAGTACTAGTCGGTACCACCGAGTTGTCCACTTCGGTGTCATCGAGTTTGCACTTTTGTGTGTAACGGTTGGATTTTGGCTACTCCTTATATACACCCCTTCACCCACCTCTCATTTGCAGGAGAAGCACACTTCATTTTCATATCCATTTTCCGAGAGAGAACCACATACTCGTGTGTTGAGACCAAGATATTCCAATCCAATCATTTGAAACTTGATCTCTAGCCTCCCCAAACTGCTTTCCACCAAATCAACCTCTCCTACCCATGCATATTCTGTGAGAGAGAGATTTGTGTTGAGGAGACAATCTTTAGAAGCACAAGAGCAAGGAGTTCATTGATCTACCCCATGTATTACCTTTTGGAGGGTGGTGCCTCCTAGATTGGTTAGGTGTTGCTTGGGAGCCTCCTACTATGTGTTGTGGAGTTGAACCAAGATGTTTGTAAGGTCAAGGAGATCGCCTATTTCGTGAAGAACTACCGTGAGTAAGTCTAGTCCTCCATGCACGGAAGCCGTGGTGGGATAGACAAGGCCGCTTCTTTGTGGACCCTCCGTGGGTGGAGCCCTCCGTGGACTCTCACAACCATTACCCTCCGTGGGTTGAAGTTTCCACTAACATGGACGTACGATAGCGCCACCTATTGGAACCATGCCAAAAATCACGGTGTCAACCTCATGTGTTTGATCTCACTACCTTACTCCTCTACTTTACACTCGCATGTTTAGTTTCCGCTGCTATACTATAAGAACTGCATGTGTAGGGCGTACTTGACTTGCTATAACTGCTGTAGCCGCCTTTCAAGTAAAATTGGGAAAAGGCAAAAAATTAATCTTGTTAAGTAGTCTAATCACCCCCCTCTAGACATTCTTCCGATCCTACAGATTGCTTACTTCCTTAGTCTTATTTTGAATCGGCAGTATTGTGGCATGAAGCGGCTCGGACCAACCTTGTTCACCCATGTACGAGAGACCGGTTCCGTCGACTAACATGTAAAATGGTTGCATAAAGATGGCTGGCGGGTGTCTGTCTCTCCCACTTTAGTTGAATCGGATTGTATAGAGGCGGTCCATGTGGAAGGTTAAATAGCAACTTGAATATCACTGTTGTGGCTTTGTGTATGTAAGAACGATCCTTGCTAGTTGCCCATAGAATCCACGTAAAACATGGAACAAGAAAATAAAGGACGTCTAATTTGTTTTTGCATGGTATGTTGTGATGCCATTGTTAGGGAACGTCACACGGGAAACAAAAAAATTCCTACGCTCACCAAGATCAATCTATGGAGATCAACATCTACGATATGGGAGAGTGCATCTACATACCCTTGTAGATCGCTAAGCGAAAGCGTATATAATGTGGTTGATGTAGTCGAACGTCTTCCCGATCCAATCACGATCCATCCCATGATCTCATCATGATCCGTCACGCGATCCCATCACGATCCGCCCCGATCTAGTGCCGAACAGACAACACCTCCACGTTCAGCACATGTATAGATCAATGACGATCTCCACCTCCTTGATCGAGCAAGAGAGAGGGTGGAGAAGTAGATGAGTTCTCCGTCGGCACGATGACATGGCTGCGGTGTTGGTGGAGCTGTTCCGGCACGGCTTCGCCAAGCAAAACCGGAACCGATCTTAGTGGAGAAAACTGATGTATGGGAGAGACAAGTCTGCGTCGTGTCCTTGGTTGGTTTGCAGCCATCTCTCCCCGTCTATATATATAGGGGGAAGGGGACAGGAGTTTCGCCCTAGGGTTTCCACCCTAGTGGCGGCGGCCAAAGGAGGGAGGGGCGGCTTGACCCCCAAGTTAGGGTGGCGCCCCCTAGGGTTGGCCCTCCACCAGCCCCAGCCGCATGGGCCTTAGGTGGTAGGTGCGCCCTGATACGTCTGCAACGTATCTATAATTTTTGATGGTTTCATGCTATTATCTTTTCAAACTTTGCATGTTCTGTATGCCTTTTATATCTTTTTTGGGACTAACTTATTAACTCAATGCCAAGTGCCAGTTCCTGTTTTTTCCTTGTTTTTGACCTTTTTCAGAGGAGAATATTAAACGGCGTCCAAACGGAATAAAACCTCCGAAAAGATTTTTTCCAGAACAGAAGATACGCATGGAACTTGAGAACCAAGGCAGAGGGCACCAGTGGAGGCCACAAGCCCCCTAGCCGCGGCCTAGGGGGCCCGCGCCTAGCAGGCTTGTGGGCCCCGTGGGGCTCCTCTATCCTACTTCTTCCGCCTATAAATCCCCGAAAAATCTGAAACCACGAGAGAGAGCCACGAAAATACTTTTCCACCGCCGCAAGCTTCTGTCTCTGCAAGATCCCATCTTGGGCACGTTCTGGTGCCCTGTCGGAGGGGGGATTTAGACACGGAGGGCTTCTTCATCAACACCATTGCCTCTCCGATGATGCGTGAGTAGTTCACCATAGACCTTCGGGTCCATAGTTAGTAGCTAGATGGCTTCTTCTCTCTCTTGGATCTTCAATACAAAGTTCTCCATTATCTTCATCGAGATCTATCCGATGTAATCCTCTTTTGCGGTGTGTTTGTCGAGATCCGTTGAATTGTGGATTTATGATCAGATTATCTATGAATCTTATTTGAGTTTCTTCTGATCTCTTATATGCATGATTTCATATCCTTGTAATTCTCTTCGAGTTGTGGGTTTCGTTTGGCCAACCTGATCTACAGTTCTTGCAATGGCAGAAGTGCTTGGTTTTGGGTTCATACCGTGCGGTGACCTCATCCAGTGACACAAGGAGTAGCGAGGCACGCATCATGCTATTGCCATCAAGGTTAAAAAGATGGGGTTTATATCTATTGCATGAATTTGTCCCTCTACATCATGTCATCTTGCTTAAGGCGTTACTCTGTTTGTTATGAACTCACTACACTAGATGCATGCTAGATAGCGGTCGATGTGTGGAGTAATAGTAGTAGATGCAGAAAGTATCGGTCTACTTGTCTCGGACGTGATGCTTATATGTATGATCATTGCCTTAGATATCGTCATGATTTTGCGCGGTTCTATCAATTGCTCGAAAGTAATTCGTTCACGCACCGTAATATTTGCTATCTTGAGAGAAGCCTCTAGTGAACACTATGGCCCCCGGGTCTACTTCACATCATATTTTCAGCCCTACACTTTTACTTTGTTGCACTTTCCGCCTTCAGATCCCACCTTGCAGTTAACCGTGAAGGGATTGGCAACCCCTTTGTAGCGTTGGGTGCAAGTTTGCTATTTTTGCGCAGGTACTTTGGAGACTTGGCTTGAAACTCCTACTGGATTGATACCTTGGTTCTTAAAATGAGGGAAATACTTACTCCTACTGTGCTGCATCACCCTTTCCTCTTCAAGGGAAAAACCAAAGCAAGCTCAAGAGGTAGCAAGAAGATTTTCTGGCGCCGTTGCCGGGGAGCATCAAGTCAAGAATAGTCTTCCTCCAACGTGTCAATCTCTGGCACCGGGGATTATTCTAAGTGAAGGTTATCCAAGTAACCGTCAGAAACTCATCTCTTGCATTTACTTTTTTGCCTCTCGTTTTCCTCTCCCCCACTTCTGAAAAACAAGAATTTACAAAAATATTTGCCTTATTCGTTTGCCCTTTCCTTTCGCTTGCTTTCTGCCTGCTTGTGTGGGATTGTCTACCTGTCCTCATGGCTGACCTACCGCTTCGAACGATACTCCCGAGAACAAAGTTCTAAATTTGAAACAAAATGAGGAAGAAAACTTAAAGGATGCTTGGTATAGGATTTGCAATGCTCGGAGTAGATCTACTCGTAAGCAATCTACTACTGTCCTGCTTTGCAGCTTTTATGTGGGTATTTCCCCTTGGAATAGGTATGTTCTTGACACCATCGTAGGCGGAACTTTCTTGGGTAGCCATACCGTTGATTCTTACGGTGCTTTAATAAATTTGGTAGTTTCACCCCCAGTCATGGTTAATGGAACTACCTTAACTCTGGAACATGTGATGCGTCGGCTGGATATCATTGAAAATAAAGTTGCTACGATTGAACTCATTGAGAATTTGGATAAAAAGATCCACAATCAAATCACTCAGTATGTATCCAAGGTGGGAATGACTATGAAAAATTTAAAGGAGAGGGAACCCATAGTTAGCGAAAAACTAGGTCATGATTCCGCTAGGATTGGCAAACTAGAGCATGTTATAACCAACTTGGGTTCCGCTTTTGCCGCTGTGCAGAACACTCCAAATTTTGCCCACAATAAGGCCACCGAGTCTTTTTTTGTTCATAAAAATAGTGGTGAACCATCTAGTAAGAGAGATGAAGACCTTATGATGATGAGTGTTCACCCTACTTATGGTTTGACTACCAAAGACGACGATACGTGATTCTATCGCCTTATGCCTAGCTAAGGGTGTTAAACAGTAGCGCTTGTTGGGAGGCAACCCAATGAATTTATCCTTGGTTTTTGCTTTTTTGCGTCCACACCATCATAATTATGTTATGATTGTGTTTTTTTGTTTCTTTTTGTGTTTGAGCCAAGTAAAACATTTATGACTAGTTTTGGTGATGGTTGTTTGATCATGCTGGAAAAATACAGAAACTTTTCGCTCACGAAATTATTTGTCATTTTTATCCAGAAAGATCTTTTGAGTTGATTCTTTTTGCTGCTGGTTGATATGCCAATTTCCCAAATTTTCGTAATGTTTCCAGAATTCTTGAGATACCAGAAGTATACGAAGTATATAGATTGCTACAGACTGGTCTGTTTTTGATAGATTCTGTTTTTGTTGTGTTGATTGCTTATTTTGATGGAACTATGGATAGTATAGGGGGTACTAACCATTGGAAAGTGAGAATAAAGTAATCTAACACCAATATAAATATAAATCAAGTTTGCTACAGCACCTAAATAGGTGGTAGTTTGTTTTCTTGTGCTAATGATATCACGAGTTTCTGTTTAAGTTTTGTGTTGTGAAGTTTTCAAGTTTTGGGCAATCTTCTCATGGACGATGAGATAAAGAGTGGAAAGATCTCAAGCTTGGGGATGCCCAAGGTATCCCAAGCCAAATTCAAGGACACAAAAAATCCTAAGCTTGGGGATGCCCCGGTAAGGCATCCCCTCTTTCATCTTCAATCCATCGGCAATGTTACTTGGAGCTATATTTTTATTCACCACATGATATGTGTTTTGCTTGGAGCGTCGTGTATTATAGGAGTCTTTTTCTTTTTTTGTGTCAAAATCATCCTTGCTGCACACCTTTTGAGAGAGACATGCACTCATCGTGAAATTGCTAGAATACTCATTGAGCTTCGCTTATATCTTTTGAGTTAGGCAATTTAGCTCACATGTGCTTCACTTATATCTTTTGAGCTAGATAACTTTGCTCTAAGTGCTTCACTTAGATCTTTTAGAGAACGGCGGTGTCATATTTTGGAGAAATAAGAACTCTCGATCTTCACTTATATCTTTTTGAGAGTGCTCTCTTTGAGCAACTTGGTAGTTGGCTTGTGCTATGAAAGTAGTCCTAAAGATGATAGGCATCCAAAGAGGATACAACAAAACTTCCATATTCTTGTGCATTGATTAGAAAGAGAAGTTTGATTCCTCTCAATTAGTTTTGAGATATGGATTTGGTAATATTAAGAGTCCTGTTAGTAGGGTGTTGTGAATCTAGAAATACTTGTGTTGAAGTTAGTGATTCCCGTAACATGCACGTATGGTGAGCCACTATGTTAGGAAGTCAGAGCATAATTGATTTATTGATTGTCATCATTTGTGTTGCGGTCGGGATCTCGCGATGGTTAACACCTACCAACCCTTCCCCTAGGAGTATGCGTTTAGCACTTTGGTTCGATTACTAATTAAAACTTTCGTAATAAGTATGTGAGTTCTTCATAACTAATGTGAGTCCATGGTATAGATGCACTTTCACCGTCCACCATTGCTAGCCTCTCTAGTGCCGCGCAAATTTTGCCGGTACACAAAACCACCATAGACCTTCCTCAAAACAGCCACCATACCTACCTATCATGGCCTTTTCATAGCCAATCCGAGATACATTGCCATGCAACTCCAACCGTTCCGTTTCACGACTTGTGCCGTCACTTACATATTGCCATTGCATGATCGTAAGATAGCTAGCGAGATGTTTCAACGTCATCGCCAAGCTAGATCGTTGCACATCCCGGTACACTGCCGGAGGCATTTCCTATAGAGTCGTCATTGTTCTAAGCATTGAGATCTGAGTAAATAAAAGTGTGATGATCATCATTATTAGAGCATTGTCCCATGTGAGGAAATAAAAGAAAGAGGCCAAAGTTGCGCACAAAAAAAATATGGAAAGAGGCCAAAGAGCCCAAACAAGAAAAAGAAAAGAGAAAAAATGAGAGAAGGGACGATGCTACTATCTTTTTCCGCACTTGTGCTTCATAATAGCACCATGTTCTTCATGATTGAGAGTCTCCTATTTTGTCACCACCATATACTAGTGGGAATCTTCATTATGTAACTTGCCTTGTATATTCCAATGATGGGCTTCCTCAAAATTGCCCTAGGTCTTCGTGAGCAAGCAAGTTGGATGCACACCCACTAATTCTCCTTTTGAACTTTCACACACTTATAGCTCTTAGTGCATCCATTTCATGGTAATCCCTACTCATCCACATTGATATGTATTGATGGGCATCTCCATAGCCCTTTGATACACCGAGTCAATATGACCATCTCCTCCTTTTTGCCTCACAACCTCCACCACACTCTATTCCACCTATAGTACTATATCCATCGCTCACGCTCATGTATTGCGTGACAGTTGAAAAAGGTTTGAGAAAGTAAGACTGTGAAAACAATTACTTGGCCAATACCGGGGTTGTATATGATTTAAATTTGTTGTGTGGGGATGATGGAGCATAGCCAGACTATATGATTTTGTAGGGATAACTTTCTTTGGCCTTGTTATTTCGAAAGTTCATGATTACCTTGCTAGTTTGCTTGAAGTATTATTGTTTTCATGTCAATAGGAAACTATTTTTTTCAATCTTACGGATCTGAACATTCATGTCACATGAAAGAAGTTACAAAGGAAAAATATGCTAGGTAGCATTCCACATCAAAAATTCAGTCTTTATCACTTCCTTACTCGAGGACGAGCAGGAGTTAAGCTTGGGGATTCTTGATACGTCTCCAACGTATCTATAATTTTTGATGGTTTCATGCTATTATCTTGTTAAACTTTGGATGTTTTGTGTGCCTTTTATATATTTTTGGGACTAACTTATTAACTCAGTGCCAAGTGCCAGTTCCTGTTTTTTCTGTGTTTTTGACCTTTTTCAGAGGAGAATATTACACGGCGTCCAAACGGATAAAACCTCCAAAAATATTTTTTTCTGGAACAGACGATACGCAGGGAACTTGAAAACCAAGGCAGAGGGCACCAGGGGAGGCTGCAAGCCCCCTAGTCGCGGCCTGGGGGCGCCTAGCAGGCTTGTGCCCCCCCTGGGTCTCCTGTGCCCTACTTCTTCCGCTTATAAATCCCCGAAAAATGTGAAACCAAGAGAGAGAGCCACAAAAATACTTTTCTGCCGCCGCAAGCTTCTGTCTCCGCAAGATCCCATCTGGGGCACGTTGTAGTGCCCTGCTGGAGGGGGGGGTCGGACACGGAGGGCTTCTTCATCAACACCATTGCCTCTCCGATGATGCGTGAGTAGTTCACCATAGACCTTCGGGTCCATAGCTAGTAGCTAGATGGCTTCTTCTCTCTCTTGGATCTTCAATACAAAGTTCTCCATTATCTTCATGGAGATCTATCTGATGTAATCCTCTTTTGCGGTGTGTTTGTTGAGATCCGATGAATTGTGGATTTTTCATCAGATTATCTATGAATCTTATTTGAGTTTCTTCTGATCTCTTATATGCTTGATTTCATATCCTTATAATTCTCTTCAAGTTGTGGGTTTTGTTTGGCCAACTTGATCTACAGTTCTTGCAATGCGAGAAGTGCTTGGTTTTGGGTTCATACCGTGCGGTGAACTCCCCCAAGTGACAGAAGGGATAGCGAGGCACGCATCGTGTTGGTACCATCAAGGGTACAAATATGGGGTTTATATCTATTACATGAATTCATCTTGCTTAAAGCATTACTCTGTTTGTCATGAACTCAATACACTAGATCCATGCTGGATAGCGGTCGATGTGTGGAGTAATAGTAGTAGATGTAGAAAGTATCGGTCTACTTGTCTCGGACGTGATGCCTATATGTATGATCATTGCCTTAGATATCGTCATGACTTTGCGCGGTTCTATCAATTGCTCGATAGTAATTCGTTCACCCACCGTAATATTTGTTATCTTGAGAGAAGCCTGTAGTGAACACTATGGCCCCCGGGTCTACTTCACATCATATTTTCAGCCCTACACTTTTACTTTGTTGCACTTTCCGCCTTCAGATCTCACCTTGCATTTAACCGTGAAGGGATTGACAACCCCTTTGTAGCGTTGGGTGCAAGTTTGTTGTTTTTCCGTAGGTACTTTGGAGACTTGGCTTGATACTCCTACTGGATTGATACCTTGGTTCTCAAACTGAGGGAAATACTTACTGCTACTGTGTTGCATCACCCTTTCCTCTTCAAGGGAAAAACCAACGCAAGCTCAAGAGGTAGCACACCCAGCCCACCAGGGGCTGGTGCACATCCCTCTCAGCCTATGTGGCCCCTCCGGGGCTGGTGACCCCTTCCGGTGGACCCCCGGTACGCTACCGGTGACGCCCGAGATTTTTCCGGTGACCAACACAGAATTTCCCATATATCAATCTTTACCTCTAGGCCATTCTGGAGCTCCTCGTGCTATACTGAAATGTCACAGAACCTTAAGTGTGCAGAACCTGCGGGTTCGAGAACTATGCAGACATGACCGAGAAACTCTCCGGTCAATAACCAATAGCGGGAACTGGATGTCCATATTGGTTCCGACACATTCTACGAAGATCTTCATTTTTGGAACCACGGTGTCAAGGATGCAATCAATCCTGTATGATGTTCACTTTGCCCTTCGGTATGCTACTTTCCCGAGATTTGGTCGTTGGTATAAACTTACCTAGTTCAGTCTCGTTACCGGTAAGTCTCTTTACTCGTTCCATAATACAAGATCCCGTGACTAACTCCTTAGTCACATTGCTTGCAAGCTCATTGTGATGTTGTATTATCGAGTGGGCCCTAGAGATACCTCTCCATCATACGGAGTGAAAAATCCCAGTCTCGATTGATGCCAACCCAACATACACCTTTGAAGATACCTGTAGAGCACCTTTATAGTCTCCCAGTTACATTGTGACGTTTGATACACACAAGGCGTTCCTACGGTGCCCGGGAGTTGCATGATCTCATGGTCATATAAAAAGATACTTGACATGCAGAAAACAGTAGTAGTAAACTTACATGATCATATGCTACGTTTATAGTTTGGGTCTTGTCGATCACGTCATTCTCCTAGTGATGTGATCCCATTATCAAATGACAACTCAGGTCTATGGTCAGGAAACCTTGACAATCTTTGATCAACGAGCTAGTCCTTAGAGGCTCACTCGGGACAGTGTGGTGTCTATGTATCCATACATGTATTTGAGTTTCCAATCAATAAAATTATAGCATGGATAATAAACAATTATCATGAACAAGGAAATATAATAATAACTAATTTATTGTTGCCTCTAGGGCATATTTCCAACAGCCATATGTCCAAAGACATGATGTGATATATGTGATATATGTGATGTATGAGATGATCTTGTTTTGTATAGATTATCACGACTTGCAAGTCGCTGAGTACGGCATATGGTAGGAGCCATAGGGTTGTATCTAATTTATTTGTGCCTTTTTTGCTTTACTTTATCGGTATGAGTTAGCAATAGTAGTAGAAACATAGTTGGCGCAAAAACCACATGACGACATGATGATGGAGATAATGGTGTCATGCGGGTGACGATGGAGATCATGCAATTGCTTTCTAGATGGATATCAAAAGCACAACATGATGATTGCCATTTCATGTCACTTATATGATTTGCATGTTAAGTTATTCCTTTTATGCATATTATTTTGATTAGGACGACGCTAGCATTATAAGATGATCCCTCAGTAAAATTTAAAGATAAAATTGTGTTCTCCCCAAGTGTGAACCGTCGCGAAGGAGTTTTGAATGTCGTGGAACATATGAGATGTTCCCGGAGTTGAACTTTGTTTTTCAAGAAAATGACAGGATCGACAGGTATGAGACCTTCGATAAATTCTTTGCCTACAAGATGGAGGAGAACAGTCCTATAAGTGAGCACATACTCAGAATGTCTAGGTACTATAACTGATAGAGTTCTTTAGCCACTGCCACCTAGCTACAAGAGGTTCATGATAAACTATAATATGCAAGGGATGAACGAGCCCATCTTCGAGTTATTCGCGATACTGGAAGTCGCGGAAGTAGAAATCAAGAAGTAGCACCAAGTGTTGATGGTGAATAAAACCACTAGTTTCAAAAAGGGTAAAGGAAAGACGGGAAACTTCAAAAAGAATGACAAAGCAGTTTCTGCTCGCATGAAGAAACCCAAGGTTGGATCCAAGCCTGAGACTGAGTGCTTCTATTGCAAGGGAATTGGCCAATGGAAGCATAATTGCCCCAAGTATCTTTTCGAGAAGAATGGTGCAAATGTCAACAAAGGTATGTTTGATATACATGTTATTTATGTGTACCATACTAGCTCTCGCAGTAGTGCCTGGGTATTTTTTACCGGTTCGGTTGCTCATATTTGTAACTCAAAACAGGTACTACGGAATTACCGGAGGCTGGCAAAGTACAAAGTGATGATCTGTGTGGGAAATGGTTCCAAGGTTGATGTGATCGTTGTCGGCACGCTCGCTCTTCGGTTACCATCGAGATGAGTTACGGACCTAAATAATTGTTATTAGGTGCCTGCATTGAGAATGAACATTATATCTGGATCGTGTTTAATGCGAGACGGCTACTCATTTAAATCAGATTATTATGGTTGTTCTATTTATATGAGTAATATCTTTTATGGTTATGCACCAAATGTTCATGGTTTATTCTTGATGAATCTCGATAGTGATGATACACATATTTATAACGTTGATGGCAAAAGATGTAGAGTTAATAATGATAGTACCACTTTCTTGTGGCACTTTTTCTTAGGTCATATTGGTGTAAAACGCATGAATAAGCTCCATGCTAATGGACTTTTGGTGTCACTTGATTTTAAATCACTTGACACGTGCAAACCACCCTCATGGGCAAGATAACAAAAACCCTATTTTCCGGTTCAATGGAACGGGCAAGTGAATAGTTGGATATCATACATACTGATGTGTGCGGTCCAACAAGTGTTGAGGCGCGTGGTGGATATATTTACATGATGAAACACAAATCTGAAACGTTTGAGAAGTTGGAGCAATTTCAGAGTGAAGTTGACAATCATCGTAACCAGAAGATTAAGTTCCTACGATTTGATCAAGGAGGAGAATATCTGAGTTATGAGTTTGGCATGCACTTAAAACAGTGTTGAATTGTTTCACAGCTCACGCCACCTGGAAAACAAGAGTTTAATGGTGTGTATGAATGTCGTAATCGTACCTTATTGGATATGGTGCGTTATCTGGCGTCTCTTACAAATTTGCCACTATCATTTTGGGGTTAGGCATTACAGACAGTTAATTCACTTTAAATAGGGATCCATCTAAATCCTTTGAGAGGACACTATACGAATTACGGTTTGGTAAGAAACCTAAGTTGTTGTTTCTCAAAGTATTGGGATGCGAGGCTTATGTCAACAGGCTCCAAACTGATAAGCTCAAACCCAAAGCAGATAAATGCATCTTCATAGGATTCCCAAAATAAATAGTTGCGTATACCTTCTATTTCAGATCTGAGGGCAAAGTGTTTGTTGCTAAGAATGCGTCCTTTCTCGAGAGAGAATTGAGTGGGAGGGAAGATAGAACTTGATGAGGTTATTGAACCGTCACTTCAACCAAAATGTAGAACAGCACATGAAGATGTTCTTGTGGCACCTACATTAGTTGAAGAGGAAACAAATGATGGTGATCATGAAGCTTCAAATCAATATACTATCAAACGTCGTAGGTCGACAAGAACATGTACTACTCCTGAGTGATATCGTAACTCTGACTTCGAGGTCATGCTGTTGGACAACGATGAACCTATGAGGTAGGGAGAAGATATGGTGTGCCCGAATTCCAAAAAATGGTTAGAGGTCATGAAATTCGATATGGGATCCATGTAAGAAAACAAAGTGTGGACTTTGGAAGTATTACGTGATGGTCAAAAGGCTATTAAGAACAAATGGATCTTTAAGACGAAGACTAACACTTACAGTAATGTCACCATATATAAATCTCGACTTGTGGTAAAGGGGTTTTCAAAAGTTCAAGGAGTTGACTACGACGAGACTTTCTCACCCGTAGCGATGCTTAAGTCCGTCAGAATCATGTTAGCAATAATTGCATTTCTCAATTATGAAATCTGGCAAATGGATGTCAAAATAGCATTCCTTAACTGATTGCTTAAGGAAGAGGTGTATACGATGGAACCTGAATGTTTTGTCGATCTAGAGAATGCTGACAAAGTATGCCAGCTCCAGTGATCCATTCCTAGACTCGTGCAAGCATCTCGGAGTTGGAATCTTCACTTTATTGAGGTGATCATAGCATTTGGGTTTATACAAGTTTATGGAGAAGCTTGTATTTACAAGAAAGTGGGTGGAGCTCTATAGTGTTTCTAATATTATATGTGGATGATATATTGCTGATTGAAAACAATATAGAACATTTGGAAAGCATGAAGATATACTTGAACAAGAGTTTTCAATGAAAGACCTTGGAGAAGCTGCTTACATATTAGGCGTCAATATCTATAGAGATATATTGAGACGCTTGATAGGACTTTCACAAAGCACATACCTTTATAAGGTTTTGAAAGAAGTTCAAAATGGATTAGTCTAAGAAGGGGTTCTTGTATGTCCTGCAAGGTGTGAAGGTAAGTAAGACTTAATGCCTAGTGACTACAGAGGATAGAGACAAGATGAGTGTCATCCCCTGGGCTTCAGCCATAGGCTCTATCGTGTATGCGATGATGTGTACAACACGAGATGTGAGCCTTTCCATAAGTATGGCCAGAATGTTCCAAAGTGATCCTGGAGTGGAACACTGGACAATGGTCAAGAGTTTCCTTAAGTACGTGAAAAGGACTAAGGAAATGTTTCTCGTCTATGAAGGTGATCAAGAGCTCATCGTAAAGGGTTACATCGATACTAGCTTTGACACTAATCCGGATGACTCTAAGTCTCAATCCGGATACGTATTTTATTCTGAATGGTGGAGTGATAAGCTGGTGTAGTTCAAAGCAAAGCGTCGTAATTGATTCTACATGTGAAGTGGAGTACATAGCTCCTTCAGAAGCAGCGAAGGAAGGTTTATAGATGAAGCAATTTATCACGGATCTTGGAGTTGTTCTCAATACACTAGATCCAGTGACCCTGTTTTGTGACAACATTGGTGGCATTGCTCTAGCCAAGTAACCAAGGTTTCACAAACGGACCAGACACATAAATCGCCGCTTCAATTCCATTCGTGATTATATCAAGGAGGAGAACATAAACATTTGCAAAGTACATACAGAACTTAATATTGCAGATTTGTCGACTAAACCTCTTCCACGTGCAAAACATGATCAACCCCAGAACTCTATGGGAGTTAGATTCACTACCATGCAATACTAGATTATTAATTCTAGTGCAAGGTGGACACTGTTGGAAATATTCCCTAGAGGCAATAATAAAGTGGTTATTATTATATTAACTTGTTCATGATAATCGTTCATTATCCATGATATAATTGTATCTATTGGAAAATCCAATACATGTGTGGATACATAGGCAACAAAGTGTCCCTAGTAAGCCTCTACTAGACAAGCTGGTTGATCAAAGATGGTTAAAGTTTCCTAGCCATAGACATGAGTTGTCATTTGATAACGGGATCACATCATTAGAAGAATGATGTGATCGACACGACCCAAATTGGAAGCATGAGTTTACTGCTATTGCTTTCTGCATGCCAATGTATCGGTTCCTACGACCATGAGATCATACAACTCCCAGACACTACAGAAATTCCTTGTGTGTATCAAATGTCACAACATATTTGGGTGATTATAAAGATGATGTCCAGGTATCTACAAGGGTGTGTGTTGAGTTGGCATGGCTCGAAACTAGGATTTGTCACTCTGTATGACGGCGAGGTATCTCTGGGCCCACTCAATAATACATCATCATAAGAAGCTTGCAAGCAATGTGACTAAGGATTTAGTCACAGGATCTTGTATTACGGAACGAGTAAAGAGACCTGCTGGTAACGAGATTGAACTGGGTATGGGATACCAACGATCGAATCTCACGCAAGTAACATACTGATGGACAAAGGGAACTGCATACGGGATTGACTGAATCCTTGACATCATGGTTCGACAGATACAAATCTTCATAGAATATGTAGGAACCAATATGGGCATCCAGGTCCCGCTATTTGTTATTGACTGATGAGGTGTCTCGATCATGTCTGCATAGTTCTTGAACCCATAGGTTCTACACAATTAACATTCGATGATGATAGTATTGTTGAGTTATTATGTTGGTGGCCAAAGGTTGTTCGGAGTCTCGTATGAGATCTCGGACAGGACGAGGAGCTCTGGAATGGTCCGGAGGTAAATATTGATATATGGGAAGTTGGTATTCGAATTTCGGAAGAGTTTCGAAAAGTTAGCGGTTTTTGTGACGGAGACTTCAAAAGTATTCCAGGGGTCCACCGGGCGGGTCCACCTGCCCCTTGGGGCCATGGGCTATGAGAGGTAGCGCACTAGCCCCTGGTGGGCTAGCCACCCCTCCTACCTGAGTCCCACGAAGCCAAGGATATGGGCTGGGCTTGAGGTGGTCGCCGCCCCACTATCCTTGGGGGTCAAGGCACATTGGCTACCGCCCCACCCTAAGGGGAAACCCTAGGGCGCCACCCTCCTACCTTCCCCTATATATACTAGAGGAGAGGGAGGGTAGCCGCACCCAAGAGCCACGGCGCAGCCCTCCTCTCTCTGTTGTAGTTATTCTCCCTTGTTCTTGTCACGGCATCGCTTGGCAAAGCCCTGTCAAGATATCTCCACCACCACCACCACCTGTCGGTGCACTAAAGACTGGGGTCTCCAGTGCCCCAGACTTGTGCGCGGACGCCGAGAGTCCCTCCGCAGCGGCAAGGCGCGTCGCTGAGGCTTAGGGCGAAAGCAAGAGTCAGAAGCCACCAAGTGCAGACTGCAAGCCCCGGCAAGCATTCGCTTGCTGGAAAGGAAGAAGAGCCCCGGCAGGAGTTCCATGCCGAGGAGATAGACAATGCCATGGCAAGACCCTCCCGCGAGGAAGTAAGATTGAACCCTGGTAATCCACCCTTGCCGGGAAGGCTGACAAGGCCTCAGCAGGCCATCTCCTCGCTACCGAGAGGAACAGAAGGGCCCCAGCCAGGTAACCCTGCCAGGAAGGAAGAGAAAGGCCCGAGGAGAGGCGCGGGCCTAGGACGCTCTCACGACCTGCGAACGCCTCCACCGACGAGCATGCCACCGATGATGCATGAGCCATGCGTCCGCCCGGACGCCAGTGCAACGCCCCGGAGTTTCCAAGTGTGGGTACGTGTCCAACCCCCCCCCCCCCCTGACGAGGTCAGGGAACTGTGTCGAAGCATTTATTGCACCTCTAACAAGGCAGTAACACTGTATCTGTCAGTCGGCGCTGTTTCACTCGTGAACCCACCGTTCACCCACTAAGCCACTGTGGTGACCCCTTTGCCTATAAAAGGAGGCCCGAGGCTCAGTAGTAGGGTCTTTCGGCTTTTTGGAAAATCGAAAGGCTATAAAAAGGGACAGATCTACAGTAACCCAAAACGAATAAATAACCGCATGCACGACTAGGGTTTTACGCACCATGCGGCCCGAACCTGGGTAAAAAGATCTTGTTGTGCCGTGACTGTTGGTTCTGTTCATGCCATGACCCCTCTCCCCGCCAAACCAGCAAAAAGGGGACCATCGAGGGGCCCATAGGTGTCGATCCTTCACCGACATCTTTGGCACGCCAGGTAGGGGGATCGCCGGAAGCAGGCCGACATCGGCGCCACCCCGATCCGACGATCTGCCCGTTGGCTCCACTTATCCCAGTTCGCCGCTGCATCTTCCCTGAGTTGGAGGAATCAGTGGTTGCTCTCCCGCGCAAGAGCTCATAGCGCCTCCATAGGTGCTATGCGAGCGCGGACGGAAGGAGCGGAAGCCCCGAGCTCCGCATCGCCCGGCCGACACACCTCCTTGGAACGTCGCGCTACTGGCACGGGTGTGACAGGGGGCTTCGGCCAGGCCTCCGACGCTTACTCCGACCGACGCACCTCTCCGGACCGTTGCATGGTCATCGAGGACGCATCCGAGGCCCCGAACCGCCCCTTCATGTGCGCTCCGGCTCACATTTCTCCTTGGAGGATTGTGACGCTAGAAAGCTGCACTCGGGGCTCCGCCAGCAAAACTCTTGCAAAAGAGATAAGAAAGCGTTACGCCCCAGCGTGACTCTTTCCTCCAGAGTGGCCAAAGGCCACAGACGAAAACCTCGTCGACAAGGAGGCCGCTGGAGGTGACATCAGCTTGCCAGGGGCACGGATATTCCTCCCCGGCAACACCTTCAGACGCTGCGGCTAGGAATGTCCCGACGCGCCAGATAACTACAGAGGCAAACGTCTTGTCAGACTCTTGGTAGATTAGTTGTGTCCTTTTGAAGTATTGACTTTTGTATGAGAACCCCGCGCGCAGATGGACCTTGCTAGGATCACTGCACTCCGACTCCATTTCGAGCATGTTCAACGACTTGAGCGGCCACATAGCGCCCTTATCTTGTTTCGAACTCGCTCAATGTTTCGTACGGCTACGTAGCACCTTAATTCGCCTCAAGCCG
Organism: Hordeum vulgare subsp. vulgare; assembly: GCF_904849725.1. Taxonomy (NCBI): domain Eukaryota; kingdom Viridiplantae; phylum Streptophyta; class Magnoliopsida; order Poales; family Poaceae; genus Hordeum; species Hordeum vulgare. The sequence goes on along the minus strand of NC_058523.1, from coordinate 289,424,935 downwards.
CGCTTGAGGATTTACATGGTTGAACTAAGTGCGGCAAGGTGTCTTGCCGGTGAAGACCTCCTCTGTTGACTTATCTGAGGATCCGCTCCTCTAAGGGCTCGCGGTAGGATAAGTCAAGGCGGTAAGCTTCCGGAAAGTGCAAGGAAATAATCATACAAAATGAGAGTCGAATAAAGTATGCAACTATTAATTCATTTGTCTGGATACATTTGATATCACTTAGAAAGCATTGTTTTCCTAACCTGAAGACTCTATCTGTCAACGAGGAACGACCTATGCGGAGAAGGTGAAGTTCAAGAAGGCAAAAGACAGCAAGGCCTGCTACGCAGCCCAGTCTGGTTCCTCCTGGACCAGCATTGCATAGAGGAGACCGGGGCGAGGAGGGAAGGCGGAGCTGAACTCCGGAAGCCGCCGAGAAGACGAGGCAGCGTCGGTCCTTCCGACGCGCGGGTCTTGGTTCGGGACGAGGTGGGCCGCAAGCTGACAGTGATGGTGCGGCCGGCGGTCCTTCTGAGGTAGATCCTCATACCCAGTCTTAACCTGCCGAGGATCTGACCCGTTCCCGTTGTCGCTGTCGTCCGACCTTTCCTTGTGGCCCCCAGATGAGGAGAGGCTTTCAGTCCCACTCGAGCTCTGTTCGCAGCAGCCGAGACGCGCACCTGAGCGCCCATATAGCTTGACGGAGAGCAGGTTGTCCGCCGTCATCTTGAAGAAGAGAACATGCCCATCCCAGAGATGGTGGGCACGAGCGAAGCTTTTCCACCCACGGCCAAGGAACAGGAGCCGAGACCCCGGATTCTCTACGGCCAACGGTATGGCACCATTGCCGCAACCATCTAGCCGTAGCCATATTATCGGGGGCTTATCTTCCTCCATAGCCTTGGCAAAGGCGTTGGGAAGCTGTAGTCGGGTCCTGATGCGTCCTCGCTATTGGACAAGGAACTCTAATGGGGTCCTTTCGACGTGAGTTCCCACCGGAAATGAGCCTCGAAGAAGGCAGAGACGCTGGCATATCACTCCGCCTCCCTCGGCCACGACCCCAGTGTCCTTGGCCCCTCGAGCCCCTCCCGCCAAGGTCGACAGGGCTGCCATTCGTTGTGGCCCCTGAAGCTGTGGCATGATCCGAACGGGATCCCCTTGCCGCCCTGGCAGCCGACGGAGGCCGGCCCCGTCCCCTGACCATGGTTAGGGGTGGGCGCCCCCGGCAATGCTGAAAGAAACAAGAGAAGGCAAGGCGATAGGGGCTGAAGGCTTTGAGAGTGAGATGGATGGGTAAAACCTCCGCGCAAAAACCCTAATTTATAGGGCAAAGCTCAGAGGCCCACCCTCCTCGCTCCAGAAGCCACCGCCCCTCTCTCCCAATCACCCTCAAGTCACGAGCGGAACAAGGAACCGCCCTGCTGCACCAATGCATGCAGGGGCGGACCCATCCACGCCCGCGACTTTTGAGGCCACTTTCGCCACCTTCCTCGTCCACCACGCGCATACCGCGCATACTCCCACTTCACGCGTTCAATACGCGACCTGGGGAAAGAAATCCTATAACGGCTCGATTCCGATAAACCCGGCACCCACGAGTCCGCGCACCGCTTTGGGCCTGGCCCGACAACGCCTCGCATGCATGTGTGGCGCAGGCCCGGGGAGTCCTGTTGGTGCACTAAAGACTGGGGTTTCCAATGCCCCAGACTTGTGCACGGACATCGGCAGCCCCTCCGCAACGACAAGGCACGCCGCTGACGCTCAGGGAGAAAGCAAGACCCTCCCGCGAGTAAGATTGAACCCCGGTAATCCACCCTTGCCGGGAAGGCTAACAAGGCCTCAGCAGGCCATCTCCTCGCTACCGAGAGGAACAAGAAGGGCCCCGGCAAGGTAACTCTGCCAGGAAGGAAGAGAAAGCCCCAAGGAGAGGCGTGGGCCCAGGGCTCTTGCATGACCTGCGAACGCCTCCACCGACGAGCACGCCACTGACGATGCATGAGCCAAGCGTCCGCCCGCACGCCAGCGCAATGCTTCGGAGTTGCCACGTGTGGGTACGTGTCCAACCCCCCCTCCCTTGACGAGGTCAGGGAAGTATGTCGAAGCATTTATGCCACCTCTGACAAGGCAGTAACACTGTAACTGTCGGTCGGTGTTGTTTCACCCGTGAACCCACGGTTCACACACTGAGCCACTTTGGTGACCCCTTTGCTTATAAAAGGAGGTCTGAGGCTCAGTTGTAGGGGCTTTTGGCTTTTTGGCAAATCAAATTGCTGTAAAAAACGACAGATCTATAGTAACCCAAAACGAATAACTAAACACATGCAGGAGTAGGGTTATACACACCACGCGGCTCGAACCTGGGTAAAAAGATCTTGAAGGGCCCTGACTGTTGTTTCTGCTCTTGACGCGACCCCTCTCACCGCCAAACCAGCAAAAAGGGGACCGTTGAGAGGCCCATAGGTGTCGATCCTTCATCGACACCACCACACCATCGTGATGACGAAGAACTCAATCTACTACTTCACCTTCGCTCGCTGAATCGAGGATGTGAAGGCGTCATCCAGTTGTACGTGTGTTGAACGCGGAGGTGTCATCCGTTCAGCACTTGATCGGCACGTGACTGGATGGATCGTGATTGGGTCGCGAAGATGTTTGACTACATCAATAGTGTTTCTTAACGCTTCCGCTTAGCGATTTACAAGGGTATGTAGATGCACCCCCTCTCCTAGTTGTTAATCTCCATAGATTGATCGTGGGTGTCCGTAGGATTTTTCTTGTTTCCCATGCAACATTCCCCGACACCTGATACCTTTCGGGCACCTCATGTGCCTCCGAGACTCCGGTTTCTTCCCAGCACATATTCTTTCCTAAAAAATCATTATATATACTCCCGCTTGTTTTGACCAACACATCGCGAGAGTTTCGTGTGATCTTGTTTCGGGCTCTTTTTCTGACAGATCTAGATTGCCATGACACAAGCTCCTCCAACGACAAGTTCTTCCATAAGGTCATCAACCTGTAGCTCGCGGAAGTGATAAAACACCCTCGTGCCATTGAGATGTATGAGGGGGTGCTTCACATCTGACATGTCCAAGGACCAAAGAAGAAGGGGAGCGAAAAGGCTAGGCTTGCGATGGTGGGGTAGGAGATCTACAAGTGCAAGGGATGGTTGAACGTGGTTTGAATGCTAATCACTCTATGATCATGGACATCATCTGGGAGAACAAGTTGGACACCAAGAACATGGCAGCGGTTATCTTCAATCTTCAAGAGCGGATCGAGCGTCTCCAAGCCCAAATCTTTGACCTCCAAAGCCAAAATTGTGAGTATGAATTGAAGTTTAAGAGGATGAGGATCGCTGCTGATTTTAGGGTCCCGAAGCCAAGGTTTTCGTTCTATGATGGAGAGGCAATGCCTTGGAAGGCGGAAGACCAATCTGCCACACCATCACCATCATCACCCAAGAGGGACGCCCGAGTACATGGGTATGGGAACCACCCTTAGCTTGTTCCGAGCTTGGGGTTGGTGCCCCGATATCGTATCACCATCACTTCCATCATTAACATCTATCTTAGTTCGATCCCTAGATGTTCCATTATTTAGAGAAATAAATTTCAGATTTCCTTTGCTTAGAATTTTTGCTTTGAGAACCTTCTATCCTTGTAATCGTGTATGAGAGTTATATAAGAAAGATTAGTGGAGATTGGGTACTTCACTTGTGTGCACGCATCATCATAGCATCGCAATAAAAAAATATAAATATCATATGCTTATCTCATGAGAAGTAATGATTTCACACAAAACAGGGTATAAGTGATAAGAGTTGTTGATATTAAACAAACATAGTATTAGTCATTGATACAATCTAAGAAAGATTGTGATAGAGGGTAGAAGACTCATATATAAATAAACTATGTTCGACATCTTTCATGATTGTGAGGTCCTACCAAATATTAAGTAATGATCAAGTGTTCGTATTCGACATGGAAGACAACATAATGGTTATGGTAGTTTACATTCACATAGAAGTTATATGGTCATGGATCCTTTAACATGTTGTGCTTGCTTTAGATCCTTACTAGCCCAAAAATTCCACACTAAGTAGAGATAGTACTTGTGCATCCATAACCCTGAAACCCAGTCACTGGCCATGAGAGTCCGTCGTACCTACGTATGGATTGAGTAAGACCCCTCAAGTAAGTTCTCGTCGGTACATCGAGCAATAAAAAATGCTCTTAAAACTTGTGTGATCTTTTATTGTAAGGGAAAATAAGCTTTGTACAATCTTGTGATGGTAAATATATAAAAGGGACAGACTGCATAATAAAGTTTACTATCGCAAGGGGCAATATAAATTGACGTTTCTTTGCATGAAGAGTTTTCACATCCAATAACTTAAAAGCGCATGACAACCTCTCATTCCCTCTGTGAAGGTCCTATCTTTTATATTCATCAGTCCAATCTTGTGCTTGAGTCAATAAAGTGTATTCCTCTTCTTACCTATTAATTCTACAGTGGCAAGCACCATGTGTTGAGCAAAGATTTAGACTTATATATCCAAGTGTATGTAGATGATCATGATTTACTATTGTTGACATTATCTGTGAGGTAAATAAGTTGGGAGGCGAATCATTTAAACCCCTATCTTCCAATGTGTCCTATGGAAACATGACCTCCAAAAATATGTCCTAAGCATGAACAATCATAGAAGATTAAATGATAGTTGAGTTTGTGAACTTTCCAAAATGAAAGCTCTTACATAGATTCTCCTCTGAAATATATGAATTATTATTGTCCCAGTGACTCAGAACATAGTTTGTTGATTGTCAATAAAGTTTACGCTTCTTACACCAACAGTTGTTAATGGATTGTTACTTGTTTATGAGGAGCTATATGATAAAATACTTGGTGCTATTCTAATATTCTTGATGCTCTCATGTTTGTATTCTTTTTTTATCGATACCTCTCTCTCAAATCATGTGGTTATTATTTTCGACCTCGGCTTTCGCTTGAGGACAAGCAAGGTCTAAGCTGTGGGGAGTTGATACGTCCATTATGCATCATTAATTACTATTCATATTTTGGTAATCCTGTCCATTATTCCTTATTATCATACAATTCTTATGTCCTTTCTCTCTGAATATGCTAGGTACATGACCGAGAGGGAAATATTTCGGAACTAGAATTGTGGACCGAGAAACCGAGAAAAAGGCAGAACAATCAACTTTCTCCAAATGACCTTAAATTTCACGGACAAATTTTTTTCGATTATTAAATAATTATTGAGACAGAAATATACCAAAGGGGGGCCACCTGCTTTCCACAAGGCAACAGGGCGCGTCCACCCCCAAGGTCGCGCCTTCATGCCTTGTGGGGCCCCTTCTGGCCCTGTGGCGACCATCTTCTCCTATATGATGTGTTTTGACCTGGAAAAAATCATAAGCAATCTTTTAGGATGAAGCACAACCATCTCGAGTTGGAAACCTAGGCAAAGGCCCTTTTGCTCCCTGGTAAAGTGATTCTACCAGGGAAACTTCCCTCAGGGAGTGGGAAATTGAAGCCATCGTCATTACCAATGCTTCCTCTTTTGTGGGAGGACCAATCTTCATCAACATATTCACGAGGAACATCTCATCTCCAACCCTACTTCATCTCTTGTATTCAATCTTTATCTCAAAACCTCAAATTGGTACCTGTGGGTTACTAGTTGTGTTGATTACATCTTGTAGTTGATGCTTGTTGGATTACTCAGTAGAACATATTATGTTCAGATCCTTAATTATAATTATTACACTTGCGATCCTAAAAATGTTGATGAGGTATGAGTAGTAACTATTGTTCCTGAGGACATGGGAGAAGTCTTGTTATAAGTAATCATATAAAGTTGGTATTTGTTCGATATTTTGATGAAATGTATGTAGTTACTTCTCTTAGTGGTGTCATGTGAATGTCGATAACATGACAGTTCACCATGTTATGGGCCTAAGGGAAGTCATTGTGGAGTAACAAGTAGATGATGGGTTGCTAGAGTGAGATAAGCTTAAATCTGAGTTTATGCATTGCTTCATGAGGGGCTGATTTGGATCCACACGTTGAATGTTATGGTTAGATTTTATCTCAATCCTTCTTTCGTAGTTGTGGATGCTTGCAAGATAGGGTAATCATAAGTTGCTTGTTTGTTTTAGTAAGAACAACACCTTAGGGCTGGTCCACCAACATATCATATTATCGAAGTAGCAAACGCGAATCAACTCAATATGATGAATGGTACTCTTCGTGTTATCATATTCTTTCATGCTTGGCCAATAAAAGATTCAATGGCAAGCCAATGAGTACTTTGACTGTACTCGCAAGCAACGCATATTTCAGACAGGGTAATAACAATGCATGATATAGCACTAAATGGGTAAGTTGCAGAAAGCTAACTTTGAGTCCAATGACATGTTCAATCAATTTGTAATTGCATGCATCATGGGGTTGCGGATATCCAGGTGAACAAGTTACAGATATCAATATAAGCAGAGGTTGAACATCTCATGTTCGATCATCATGTCTAGTCATTCGACTTAGCTCAATTATCTTCTTTCTCACGCACACACGCCATGTTTGGTAAACAATGGACGTAGCCCAAGAGCGGTCATCCAAATGTCCTGGACCGTGGACATGGCTATTCATATAGAATTACACTCTGCAGAGGTTGCACGCTTTAGCCACAAGACTCTGGAAACTTCCTTGTCAAGCGAGGGCTCGCGGTATTGTTCATACCTGAGGTAAGTACCCGAACAATGACTTTCCCTTAACGACACTAAAGAAAGAGTTTACTCGATTGGTACCCAACCCTCATGATGTATATCATAGGAGAATCGCTCTAGATCATACCATCCATGAAGGTACCAACGGTGTTCCCGGTGTCTGTGGAAATAGCACTTGGTCCCCCTACCAGGCACGACCTCGTATCGAGAGTGACCATGTCACTACCGCCACTAGTAATGTGGGCTCTATGCTTGTACCGACCAAAATAATCAACAAAGCTCCGTCCCATAAGGTTTATTGTGGTTGTACATTTAAGGTTGGAGTAACGATCGAACTTAAACCAATCTATTTTCAGAACCAACACATTCACTTTCCTCGGTACACCACTTCTTTGTCAAGTGGTTACCTAGCTCAGCACCATCTCCCTCGGGCAATAGAGGCACCCGGCGGGGTTTTATAAAATTCTTTAAAATCATTTTTGTTTCCCACACCATACAATTTCCCATCCCATTTGTGTAGCAACTACTAGCATCCTATTGTCACACCCTGTTTTTACTACCACATTCTCTCTATTGTGAAAATCTGAGCTTGTTAAAACTTTTTCAGAACTAATGATGTGAGTGCCATGATTGCCATTGTATGCTTGTGTGTGTGATCATGAGATGATAAAAACCCATTTCACAATATTGAAATAGTTTCTAGAAACCTTTACTTGTTTCTAATCATGGTAAGAACCCTACTTTGAGTTGCACTACATGCCCTTGATGGCAAGAGGTGTTTCAACCCAAAGTTGGTGAGCTGGTTTTTTAATTTGTCTTTATATTACAAAATCAAAAAAATAATTATTATGAGAATTATTTCCCTAATTTAATTGCATGTCCATTTTTCAGGCCAGAATTGGTATTCCTACATGGAAAAATACTTTTCTGCCCTAGAAAAATCCGATTAAATTTGGAGATGATCAAAAGGACATATATTTTCCATACATAAGATTTTAACCCTATTTTACATTATAATTATTTGAATAAAACCCTGGAAACCATTTTTGTCTGTTTTGACCTTTTGAAATATTTCCAAAGGAAATATTCTCCATAAAATCCTAGAATATTCCAGTGGTATCCCTAAGCCATATTTGGTGTCCACATAAAGTCTCACCTGGATTCAAGGTGATTAAGGACCCCAAATAACCCTAAAACCAGTTCTGTCCAGATTGAAGTTAGAGAAACTCTACCTAGGAAAGTTCATCCAATGATGCTGAAACTTTGCAGGACTGCACAATACCTCAAATGAGGGTTCCACGCCAAAAAAGGGATTTGTGGGACTTAGTTTGTCTACACTCTCTTTGGAAGGGGCAGCTCTCGTCAAATTGAAGTGTTTTCAAGTTTACAAAGCTAACTTGTCCATTGGAGCTCAAACTTGGTGAAACCCCATGTTTGAGCTCCAAACCTAAACCTGCTAAGTTGCAGCACCAGTGGTGGGGTGCAACCCCCTCAAACCACTGTGGAGCACCTTCTAACAGATGGGAAAAAGCCACCTGAGCCACAGCTAAACCCAACCCCTTTGCTCCAAACTCATAGATTAGGTGGCCAGTATCCATATCTAACCCCACTCTTCTAGCCCCTCACTGGTCCAACCTCTTCCCCGACAACCCCTCTGCGTTGAGCAACCCTCGGGGTCCCTCCTTCCCCGCGCTAGAGCTCGTGCGACGCGTGCCCGCGCGCACCAGAACTGGCCAAGGTTATGCGGCCACGGATGCTCGACTCCTCCCTCTTTCCCTCTGGAGCAGATGGTTCTGGCAGTCCAAAACCATGTCCTGAGACCATGGTTTTGACCCAAGCCCCTCTCTGCACGCCCATGCGCGCCACGGTGAGTCACCGGCGCTCCCGAATCGGCTCACCGTCGCGGGCCTATTTATAGCCCTCCCCCACGCCCCAGCACCCCTCAGATTGCTTCACCGCGACCACTAGCACCTCCCTAGCCACCCCAGCAAACCAGCAGAGCCCCGGTGCTCGAGATCGACCAAGTCCCCTCCGCCTCGGAGCTTCAGTCGATCTTCGGCTACACGATGGCTCGTGCGCCCCTCGACCCACCAAACTGATCCTCTCAACCCTAGGAAGCTTTCCCCCAACTCGCCCGAGCATTTCCGTGCCTCTAGCCACCTCCTCGACCACCTCCCGAAACTCCTCCGCCGTGGCCTCCTCGTCGCCGGCGAACCCCTGCCTCTTCGAAATTGTTCCGACCACCAGCAGGTAGGCGACGTCATGGCAAACCCATTCCAGTCCTTGTTGGGGCTTGAGAGCGTCGGCAGCCTCGCCGACGTGCTCCTCCTCCTCTCTGGCCAGAGGTAGGAGACGACCCCGACAGGAGTGCCCCACCTGTCGGTGACCCAGCCTCCTCCCCCACGCTGTCCACATCCCTTACCGCAGGGCCCCGCACGTCAGGTTCCAACCTGATGACGTGCGCGCCTGGACAGGTTGTCGGCTGGCCTTGGGCCAAACCAGTTCCAGGCCGAGCCAGGCCAGGGACTTAGCCCGTTTTCTTTTATTTTAAAAACCTGATATCTAAGATTTTTATAAAAACATTTACCCGGTGTAAAAATATATTTTTTCCACTATTATTCTTCTAAAAATATGTAGTATTTAATGATATGATTGGATGAATTTTCAAAAACTATTTTGTTTTACAATAATAAAAAGGACTAAATTGGAATAGTTTTGCTTCTGTATGGATAATTTTCAAAATGTTCCTTTAAGAAAAAGTGAGGCAAATATTTTTCAAAATGACAACTTAAATTTATCAGTAATAAAGAACATTTTAAAAATAACTTTGTGATCTGTTTCTGTTTGAGCTATTTCTTATTTATTCTTTTATCGACGAAAGAAAATCCATGTGACGAGGGAATCGGAGCGGAAGACCTCGAAGACCCCAAATACCTAGCTGACCAAGGCAAGCAGCCATTTGACCATGACTGAGCATATGTTATATTGCATGTTAAGATAGCAAGTATTTTCGTTTCATATGATCACAAGTGCCGGTAAATCATTTGATATGATGTTATCGATGGCTCCTCCGGAGCACATGCATTGAGCTTGATCCTACCCCTTTTGAGGATCACGCTATTATCATGATGACAAGTAATACTAGAGTACATAGCATGAGAATGTTGTTGGTTCAAACAAAGATTTATGAAAACCCCATCGGGTGCCACTAATGCCCGAGGGTTATGATGAGTTAGGTGGCCACTTTTGGTGAAGTGGTGCACCCGGTATTTGTGTGAGTATGGTTTCGGAAATGGGATTAGATTTATGATGTATCGACCGTCCCAACCTTACGAAGTACGACCACGTTACCCCTTATGGGACGGGGCTATGTTGATTACTCTGGTCGGTGCTAGCAAAGAGCCACATTACTAGTCGCGGAAGTGATGTGTGGTGACTCTCGTGATGGGGTCGTGCCAAGTAGGACGACTATGCCATTTTTCTGAGTTCCAGGCACACCGTTGGTCCCCACATGGTTGTTACTATCCAGAGTCAGTGCTTATAAGACGTAAAACATGTGGGATGGGTACCAATCGAGTGGACCTCTTTGTCTAGTATCATCAGGGGAAAGGCATTGATCGGTTACTTACCTCGGGTATGTTATATGCCACGAGTCGTGGATGCCACGGAAGTTTCTCGGATCTCGTGGGTCTAGCGTACTACCTCTGTAGAGTGTTAAACTATTCTAATAGCCGTGTCCATGGTCAAGGACAGTTGGGTAATCCTGCTTAAACTACGTCCAGTTGTTTCCGCATCAACCAAGTGTGTGTGAGTGGTGATAAAAAGGTGTTGTTACAAAAGTAATGATATGACCAAGTTTGGTGACTTGGCATATAGGGTGAACCCGGATGGTTCAGCCCTCGACAGATATATTGATATCTGTAACCTGTTCTTCAAAAGTAATTCTCTAACTTGTTGCATATCCATGATCAAACCACCATGATGAGTTCCACCATAGATGCATATTAATATTATTCACTTTCATTGTTCATGTCATGGGCTGTTTGCGAGTACATTCGAAGTACTCATGGGCTTGCCACTGGTTATGTTATTGACTAGACATGGAAGGATTGGAGTTTGGAAATGAGTATGTCTTCAGAGACGCCCCTGCGAACTAGGACGCTTCCAAGTAAGAATGCATGTCGGTGTAGGCTTGATGGCATGGGCACCCGCTTAGCCCCTATAATTTCCGCTTCTAGTTGTATTTTAATTATTTTGCCTTAGGCCCTACCTTGTGAACCTGACCATTCAGTCTTGTGTTGTAATAATCGGTATTTGGATGTAAGACTCTTATTTGGTATCTGTGTTCGGTGAGCATTGATCTCTCGGATCACTGAGCACGGCGATCTCGACTAGTAAGTCAGGGTCCCCACACCTATCTACTTCCAACACGCACAACCCTCATAGGAAAGGAGGGTTATGCTTAGTGCCAGTATGAACAAGGAAAGAAACGCAGGTAACCCACCACGGTGGTCACTGTTCAATTCATGATTTATTGCAATAGGTAAAGTGCTATATGCCATGCAAAAAGGGTTTCTTAAACATGGTCAAAGGGTTGGTTGCCTGGCTCTGGAAAGTCATCCAGGTCTTCACAAGCTTCTGGTCCAACCCTGAGCGCTTCGTCTACTTGGTCAACTACCGCCGAAAACATACACAATAAGTAACACCACAAGCAGAGAAATAAAAGTGCTCTAAAATAGGAGTTTTCTTTTTATTGGACACCTTCGCCTATAAGAAAAATAGCTAAAGGGCTTATACTGGATCTGGGTCAATGAGTATTTTCGAAAAGTGGAAATGAAGGGTTACTAAACCTACAAGAAGTCAACAGAAAATATTTCCTAAAAATGATGATGGGTACTAGCACCGTTGGCCACTCCCCTTAGGCTCTCCCCCTAGGCTCCCTACGCCGATGTCCACTCCGGCCTTGGCGATCATATCTCTGTCCTTTAGGGGTGTTGGCCACCTTCCCTACCTGGTCATGGACCCTCCTTCTCTCAACTTTTCCCGAGGTAATGAATTTCAACTTGCAATGAGGCAAAAGTTTGGGCATCATATGGTGTTTTATCTTGCTTTTCGTTAAAGAGAGTTCGTGCTTGTGGTTTCCTTCTGTCGAGCCCGTTTTTGTCTAGATCCTCACACTGTTAGTATTGCTCTTCAATATCCCTTTGGTGGGTATCCTAGAGGGTTCAGACTACTTCACCTTAAGGATCGTTCTTTCAAGTTCTCGGTGGCCTCTAAGGCGGTAGGTTTTGGGATATACAACCGGGGTCATATTACTGAAAAACAATTGAAGTGGTTTTTATCTCTCGTGGGTGGGAAGGCCTAATTGGAGGCTTGAAGAGAATTATCCCATCAAGAAGAAGCTTATTCATGGACTTTAGTGACACGTTCATCTGGATCTTCTCCATCTCTGGTTCCTTCGCCAATGCCGACGATCACTGACGGCAATCTATTTTCCTTTGGTTACCTAATGTTCTCGCAGATAATCCTCTCGCGGTTAATGAGGAGGTTAATGATCAGGTTAATGAGGAGAGCGTCAACTCTTCCTCACGTCAATGGAGCGCCAATCAAGTTTTTTAAATGGTGGGCCTCGTTGTTGTGGGTGTGGTCTGCTGGGCCATAATGTTAGGTTTTTCTCGATACCTCATCTCCCTCGACTTTTTTCTTGCCTACATTTTTCCACCTTCCAAGTCCCGCCTGAAAACGGCTAGACCCCGGGTCTGGTCAACGACTGGTTTCAATCCTTTGGACCATCATGGGACTCACCGCTATTGGTCTCTTTTAGAGATCTTTGTTTGGGAGTTTTTCATAATTTCTAGCCCTGATTGGGACTTGCCTCCTCGTCTTCTCCTCCTAATGCCTCTGTACCCCTGCTGGAAAAACCCTGGCCCTCCACAAGTCAAATCCTCCTCCGTGACATTGCTCCCACCTTCCACTGAGCAGGGCATGGCTAATATTCCTCTGGACTCTCGCCCCACATGGCTTTGAAATCCAGAATGTGGAGGGTCGTAATGGAGTTGCTAGGGTGGTTCTTCCTAATCGCCCTCAGAAGCATGAAGATTGGGCGATTCCCACCATTCAGTCTCTTCCTGATGAGGTATTCTTCCCTGATGTCCAATAAGTTCTATAGGAGTTTGTTCTGGTGCATCAACAGTTGGGCCTCACAGATATTCAATGTTCACCTTTTGGAGAGTCATACATTCAGCTGACACATGTGCATGCGAGAGACAAATTGGTGATGGTAGTCCACATGCTTTTGATTATGTTTTAATCTCCTTTCCAAGCACGATGAGGGGCGCATCATCATAGAGTCTATCTTAATAGGCTAGTTTGTTTGCTTCTTATGGGTGTTTCATTTTTTCATACAACTCAAGATTTGATTCGTGTCGTCAGTCCATTTGGCCGCTTAATCTCTTGGGAAAAAGAAGATCGTCGTATGAGTCATGTCCTAGTCAAAGCGAGAGTGAAGGATTTGCACACTGTTCCTAAGAGTCTGCGGTTGTCTGAAGGTGAAGATTTTGAGGAGGATTCTTGGTCCTCTTCTTTTGAAGTTCCAACGATTGAGCTGCTGGGGGCTGCTGATGAGGACCCAATGCCCCTTGAAAATGTGGACCCACGTCCATTTCCTAACATTGAAGGTGATTTCCCTGGTTTCCATAATGCTTCTATTAAACACCTGGAACCTAAAAATAATGAGTTGTGGGATCAAGATGATCACTCGGCTTTCCCACAACATGGTTAGAATAACACAGCATTAGAAAATCTTCATGAGGTTGTTCAGCGAGAGTAGTTGGCTTTGGCGGATTGAGAACAACTCGGTCCTTTTCATGATGGCAGTAGCAACATTTCTTTCTCACATGCATATCATTCCAATAATCTTGGGTTGATTTTCGTAGATGTTGAAGATAATCAACTTCAAAATAATCAGGTTGCACACCTTGTTCCCCAGCTTGATGGTGTTTTTGGTATTGGAGTTCACAATCTCATGCAAGCATACCAGTAAGATGATGAAGTAGCATATGTTCGTGTCATCCAAGAACCTATGGATCTCTTTGTTGCTCCTTTTGATGTGGTGATGGATGTGGATGCAGGTGTTGTGGATACTGCTCTTATAGGCCCTATTGATGTAGTTATCTCTATTTCCACTACTGATGTAATGATGGATGTGGCTACAAGTGCCAAGGATGATGTTGTTATAGTCCATGCTGATGTGGTGAGAGCAGTGAGTGGAGATACCAGGAATGATGTTGCTCATGCTGCTCCTGTTATTCCTGCTAGCATCTGTTTTAATTTTGTTGATGTGCATCATGGCACTGAGAATGAGAAATTAGAAAATTTTACCAATCCAAGTTGTGATCTTGAGGAGGTGGTGCCTGTTGCTGAGAAAGAGAGAGACAATTGTGGCAATCCTAGCTCCAATCATGTGCCAGTGGTGCATGTTGTTGTTACCTCTAATATCTCTTCTTGTATTGCACAAAATGAGTATGCTGGTACCTTTTCTCCTTCCTTACCAATTTATGCTCCTTTCAAAACTGAATATGATTGGAAACATGCACTTGATGAGCCCTTGAACTGCAATACAAATACTGGGGATGCCCTTCTTCATTTACAAAACATTCATTGATGGGCACCTCTTAAATATGATACAATCATGTCTGATGAAGGTGTAGAACTTAGTACCCAACATTTTTCTTCTAAGGATGGGGAGAACTCCAATGTTCTATATGTGGATATTCCTGTAAGTTGGTTTAACTTTGTTCTATACTTGCTCATGACTCCTGATAATTTGGATGGACACTTTATCTTCTTAAATCATCTATGTGGAAATTTATTACTGAAAAGGAAGATCTTGAGGGTACTATCACTTTTCATATACCTGATCATTGCTCTGCATCCCAGGCCCCACTTTGCAAAGAATCCCACATGGTTGAAAATACCTCTCACAAGCAGAGTAAAGCAACTGATGAAGTGATCCTGTCCCAAAATCTAAGATCTGCTCAAGCCCTCCTCCTTCTTTTTAGACCAGAGAATACTAAGAAGATAAGAAGTGGCAAGACTCCCCTGGTGGAATTAGAGGTAAGAAGAAGTGATAGAATCAGGAAAGAAAATGAAGGCTATAAAAGAAACTCTTGCTCTAATAACAATTGTTTTCCTTGTAATGTTGTTCCACCTTCGACTCATAAAAATGTGGCTAAAAATCTTGTTGCTGCATTTTGTAAGGTGGCTAAGGAGGAACTGGAAGGAAAGATCTCCAAGAAGCCTAAGAACACGGGAGCAGATGGGATGGCCAAGGTGTATTTGGTCAAAGGAAAAGCTACAAACCCACAAGATAAGTGATGTGTTAGGCTGTTGAAAATAGGCTCATAGGGAGGGAGTGTAATAGACTTTTGGTTGATGCCTTTGTTAGCTTTTGTTGGGCATTATGCTATTTGTTATGTAACACTGAGTGTCGGAGCAAGACCATACTACTTTTGCTTATGTATGCTTTTGATTCTCCAAGTAATGATTGTGCTGCACTAAGAGGTGGTATCTGTTGGCACTACCAGTTTTGGATTTTTCATATGTGTTTCCATGAATAACAACAGAAATTGGAGTATACTAAACAAGAACATTAGAGGTCTTAATGATAAGAATAAGTGGGTGTCTATTAGAACCAAAATTTAGGAGAGTACATGTGCCATTATGAGCCTCTAGGAAACTAAGAGAGATCATTTTGATGCTTCGTATCTTAAAAACTTTTGCCCCAATAGGCTAAATAAATTCATGTGCCCTATGTGGGTGCTTTTGGAGGCCTACTTATTATATGGAATGGGAATTAGAAGGGGATTTTATGTTCCAAAACATGATCTCTTTATCAATTGAGTTCACAAGTTACACGTCCAACCAATCCTTGCTTTTAACAAATATTTATGGCCCATGTGTACATGAGGAGAAGATTGAGTTCTTGGAATGGTTTGCTAATATTCAGATGCCAGATTATATAGACTATATTATCATGGGGATTTTCAATTTTATTAGAGCACATTTATATAGAAATAAACCTAGGGTGATGTGGATGAAATGTTGCTATTGAATGAAGCCATAACTAACCTTGTATTAGTGGAATTACCCCTCAAAGGTAGAAAATACACTTGTGGCACTTTGCAAGACTCCCATCTTCTAGCAATTGGATTGGTTCCTCACTTCTGTTTCATGGATGGTTGTTTATCCTGATACTAATGTGCTACCACTTGCTAAGCCAATTTTTGATCATATCACATGTATGATTAAAGTTGGAACTTATATTCCGAAATCCAAAGTTTTCAGGATTGAGAATTACTGGTTACAACACTCCAATTTCATGGAGATTGTAGTTGCTGCTTGGAATGTTTTAGTGGTCCATACTGATGATTCAAAAAGGTTTAATGCCAAATTTAAGAATCTTAGAACAACCATTAAACTATTGGCTAGAAACCTTTCTTGTCTAAAAAATGGATTTCTAAGATTAATGAAGTGGTCTTCTTCTTTAATGTTCTTGAGGAATTTGGGGACTTGGGACTGTTTGAAGAGAATTGCAGAAATATTTTTAAAGACTCTCTCTGTGTTGCTTAATAATTAGAGGATTTACTGGAAGCAAAGAGGCGAAATTAAAGGTGTTAAATTTGGAGATGGGAACACAAAATAATTCCACACTAAGGCTTCTCTCAACCACAACCATAACCAAATTGCCATACTTCTAAATGAACAGAAGAAGAAATTCTTTTATTGAAGATGGATTTCGAAAAGACATTTGACACTATTGAGCATTAACTATCATTGACATCTTAAAGGCTAAGGGCTTTCATGGCAGATGGATTATGTGGATGGAAGTGTTATTTAAGTCTGCTTCCTCACCTATTTTTCTCAATGGAGTACCCGGAAAAAGGTTTTCTTGTTTGAGGTGGGTCAAGCAAGGTAACCCTCTTTCGCCTATCATTTTTGTGATTGTTGTTGATCTACTTTAGTCTGTGTTACATAAAGCTACATCACAAGGGATTGCCCCCTGTGCAAGTGAATTCAGGTCCAGATTTTCCAGTGGCTCAATATGTTGATGATACTCTTGTTCTCTTACAAGATGATGCTAGGCACTTACTCTCTTTAAAGCTCTGTTAAACACCTTTGCTTTTGCTACGAGTCTAAAAGTAAACTACAATAAGTGTAACCTAAATCCAATCAACATTGTAGAAGATAGGGTTCATCTATTTACTAACATCCTTAATTGTGCCAGAGGAGCTTTTACTATAACATTTCCTGGTTTATATTTGGATCTAGTTGAACCCACACTGGAAGAATGTATGCCATTGCTTTATATAGTTTCCTCCGGACTAACTGGTTTGGCCATTTTCATGTCTATGGCTAGCGGGTTATTGTTGGTAAAATATGTGTTGTCCTCTCTAATTGTTTTCTTCATGATATGTTTCGATGTTCCAATTACCATCAAGAATCAACTTTCTAAGTACTTGAGACATTGTTTATGGAGAGGTCCAGACTTGGAAGATCATAGGCCTGCCTTGGTTAAATGGACAACTGTTTGTAGGCCCAAAAAAACAAGGAGGGCAGGGTTTCATAGACATTCAGGTTCATAATAAAGCACTCATGTTATAGAATATTCATAAATTTCATAATATACAGAACATCCCTTGGGTGAACCTCATTTGGGAAACATACTATAATAATGGAAACCTCCTTGGTTTTCACACGGAAGGTTCATTTTGGTTGAAAACTATCTTGGGTTTGATGGATTGGTATAAAACCATGGCTAGTTGTCATGTTGGTGATGGAAAATTTGTTCTATTCTAGACAAACATTTGGCAGGAAAGATGTTTACATCATATTTTCCCACATTTATTCTCTTTCACCAAGAGCTAGCACATTTCTATGGCTAATGCTCTACAATTTTAATATATGAAAGATATGTTCTACCTTCCTCTATCTATCTAGGCTTATCAAGAATTTACTCAAATGGAGGACATGTCTGATGCTATGAGAGCATCCAGTGATATTGAATGCTCAGATAACTGGTCCTACATGTGGGGAAAACTACTTTTTCTTATGCTAAAGCTTACAAGGTTCTCATAGGCTCACAAATTTTCCCATCACATTTCCAATGGATAGGGAATAGCTCTTGGCAACTCAAGCACAAAGTTTTTCTCTGGATGATGCTTCATGACAGATTGAATACTACGAATTTGCTGAGAAGGAAAACTTTCTATGTGGAGTCATATTTGTGTTCCACACTTAATTGCCAATTGGAAGAAACTCCCCATCACCTTTTCTGGAGCTGCCCCTTTGCTGCTAACTACTGGGATTTTGTGTGCACCAACAGAAACACCAACCTCTGAGTTCTTGAATCCATTGCAGATATCAAAGAGAAACTTAATGTACCTTTCTTTATGGAAGTCATCATTCTTGCTTCATGGGGTATTTGGATCACCAGGAACAACTACATATTTCAGCACATTCCACCAACAATCCGGGGATGGAAGAACTCATACTATGAAGAGTTGCACTAGCTGAGACTCAGAATCAAAAGGAAATATGCAAACTTGTGTAATAATTGGTTGGATTCGTTCAATTTGTAAAAAAAATATTATTTTTCTTCCTTGTTGCTTTCTTTCTTAGTTTTAGATATAGGTCTTGTTTTTCATAAGCTTACCTCAAGCCTACTTGAAAATTCTAGGACATTTTTAATATTTAAATAAAAATTGTAGTGGGGTTTTACCCTGCTATTTATAGTCAAAAAATAGGGCATGCTTTTAGAAGAATTTAGGAATTGTAGTTGAGATGACTATGTTAGTATTTTTCTAAGATGAATTAAATACAAAATGGGGCCTTTTATTAGTTCAACAGAAACATGGTATGGGAAAATGTTAACCATGCCTGTGTAAATTGTTCATGATTTTATAGACATCTCGGAAATTGAATCACTCCTTTTGGAGTTGATTTGGATGCTCTAGGGATTTTTCAAAGTGGTCTTGAATAATTCAAATTTGAAGTTTAAATTTCAATAGTCCACAAAAGTTTGCTGGAAAATTTCGCAATGCACCTATTTGGTTAGGCCATGATTTTAGGAATCTAGATGAATTTGAATCACCAATTGTTCAGGTCAAATGAATTTAATATGAATTTTTGTATTCCTATGATAAAAAAGGAAAAATCCTGGCCTAAATGGGCTAATATGTGCATTGGGCGCTGGATAGGGAATGGTCCAGCCCACTAGCGCAACCATGCGAAGCATCAGGCCCACATCGAAGGCGTATTCTTGGGAATACGCTTGTCGGTGGCGAAGGAGGTTAGAGGGTGAACCCACCTCCCCTTACTCTAATGGTGGGGTCGTCTAGGGGCTACTCTGGCTGATGGGTTGTATCGGGATGTGGCTCGGCCCACTGGCAGGTTCGTCATCGTCCTCCTGCCTCAGCGCCCGAGGACAGACACAAGAGCATCGGCATGACATGCATGGTAGCACATGTAGCCTCCAATGAGGCCCAGTCTACTGGCGGACTCAGGAGGATGTGCAACACCTGCCTTGGTGGTCCTTGTCCCTAGGGAGGTCGTGGTCGACCGAGACATCATCCATGGTGGAATCTGCTCTCGGCATCGATGGGCAGGATGCCATAAGCTCGGGAAGAGGAAAATGGATCATTGTGTGGGATTGCAGCGATGCAGGTGATGCTATGGTGCAGCTTCGAGGAGAGGAGGGGCGGAGGAGAGCTCGAATTTGAGAGGAGGTCGAGACGGCAATGTCGGCAATGGATAGATAGAGAGGGCACGGGAGTACGAATGGGGGTCTGAGGGTGTTCATGGGAGGGGGAGGAAGTGAAGGGAGCGTGGAGGGGAGAGCGGAGGGGAGCTTGGAAAGGCCTTATGTAGCCACAGCATAGGGGCGCCATAGGCCACGCCCATGGCCACGGCCCGAACTACGCCGAAGACAACGGGGGTTCGCTAGGGTGTTTATGCAGTCTCCATGGATGTGGTCCTATGTCAACATGAGGGAAGAGAGGGAGTGAGGGATCCCCAGGGGATCGCGCGTGCGAGGTCGCGGGTGCTCTCGGGTAGCCGGGGCGTATGTCAGGGAAGCCACCAAGAGGGAGAGAGAGCATGGGGACACAAGAGTGCCATGTTGCGAACATCGAGGGACATTGAGTGGTGCGCGGGGAGACCCTAGGTGCCCAGGGGCATGAGGTAAACCCTTTGGAGCGCGGCTGCGCTCTCCATAGCTCGAATTTGGCCGACATGATTTCCCTTTTAGCATGCTCTGGCATGCCCACTTACGTCTACCAGCTACAGGAAGTAGTAAACAATGGGAAAGGAACTTTAGATGCTTTGGAATGGCCATGAGTGGGAGAGAGAAGATAGAGAAGAGAAAATTTTGGTTGTCCAAAGAGTGCAAGTCGAGGTTCCACCCCCTCAATCATGGAGTTAGTAGTTGGGAATCTTACTAGAGGCGGGGAGAAAGTTCTTGGAGCTGTGGTAAAAATTCTGGCCCAAGGAGAGGGGTCTAGGGGCTCAATTATTGGACTTTAGATTCCACCAGAAGGTGTTTGACCCATTTTTCGGTTATCTTTGGTGCTCCACTCGTGTTGAATCTTAGGAGGATCAAATAATTGGGATAAATAAGCTTGATCACCAATTTTGAGAATACTTGAGGAAAGTTGCTAGTGCAAACTTGGTAAAACCTAAAATAGGAAGAAATGGTTTTGTTTACATCCATCTAAGATAACTTGCTCTCCTTAATGCACCACTTGTTGTGGTGGCATCATTATTCTATAAGAGCATCCACAAAAAGTTTGCAACCAAATGGGAAACTTGACATTGCAATATTACCCAACTCTAGAAATCAGCAGGAATAGTTTTTTGGGGATTTGGACAAGTGTATTTGTTCTCCTTGATGCACTATTTGGTGTGGGTGTATTATTAGGTGATCTGAACATGCCTACAAAGTTTGAGACCAATTGCAGAAACTTAGCAACTTAGAGTTGCTAAGGTTTGGATTTGGTCATAGAGGGTTTTCGGATATTTTTGGTAATCAAAACAATTGGGATTAAGATGAAACCTGGCAAGATCATCACATATGGCATGTGTGACTTGCTAGAAATTTCCTGGATTTATTTGAGAATATTTCTTGTAGAAATATTTCAAATACTTGAAATGAACAGAAAGGGTCTTGGAGGGTTTTTTCAAATATTTTGAACATGACCATGTATTGAAATCCTTATATATGGACAATATATGTCCACTGAGTTTCCCTTAAATTTTTCAAATATTTCGGAGGCATAAAATTATTTTTCCCTATAAAAGACCATTTGTGGCTTCAGAAAAAGGTATTTTAATAAAACAGAAGAATAAATTTTAAAATATATTGTTGGGGTATTGGGAAGTCTTTTTGTTAATAGGATCCAAATAAAATATTTGGGGCAAAACATCCTCCCTAATTTGAGGACTTGAAGTACAATCCTGAATTTAGAAGGTTTTGAAAGGTTAAATTAAATAAATGCTTTTTGGTAAAAATAATATTTTGTAAAAATAGTTTTAGTTATATACACATGGTATGGTCATTGAGCAAAGATTTGGATCAAGGATATGATTCTTGAGAGTAGGAGGATTTTTATGAAATAAAACACAAACAAGCGAGCAAGCAAACACAACCAAGTCAACGATCACAAGCACGCACAAAAGTTTTTGCTCGCCCTAATTTTTGAGCTATGTTAACTTACTATTAAGGAAAAACACAGGGTGTGATAGACCTACCCTCCTTACAAGAATCTCATTCCCGGGATTCCTAGGCTAGGCGTTGAAAAGATATAGAAATTCGGGTTCGGGGTAGACTTCATGTTCCCGTGTTGCTCATTCTTCGACGTGAGTGCTCCATTAGACCTTGAGGTGCTTGATGATACATCTTCGAGTGCTTTGATTGGCTTCATGTGAGGGTGAACGGGGTTATTGCAATATGCTAGTCCTGACTAAATGTCAAGGGCCTGGTGAAGGAGGTGCGGCAAGGGTCTGGCTAGCGTATGTATTCCAAAGTCGGAATACGTGGAAAAGTAGTACATTTGTATGCCGGTCCTGGGTTTACTCAAGGTGGTTAGTGACATCTAGATGTCTCGTGCTAGTGAAAAAGGGTTAATGTCCCCGGCGCAGCTTCTTGGCAATGTGGAATCATTTGTTCCCTTGGATCAGACGATCTTTTGGTGAACGTGGTCCTCAATTGTTGTGTCATTGTCGTTTGTCAATGTCGGCTTCTTATTGAGATCTTCTGCTTGGCCGAGCTATCCAGGTTTTGTCTTCATCCACTTGTCTTTGTCATCACGGATGCACTCTCTCAGTAAGTCTCTGTGGGTCTGGCTTACTTGGCTCCAAAGTTTGGGTTGATTCTCGTCCCTAAGATTAATCTTAGAGATCTGATAGCAAAAATGGGTTCCTTTCCCTAAGAAGGTATCCACGGGGGTTTTAAGTAAGCTAATTATTCAAAAGCGTATAATAGTTGTCTAGTCCTCATGGTCTAAGGTTCAAACAAATGCAGGGGAGTATCTTGGGTAGTGTTCACCATGGTCCAGTCGGTATCACGTCTTTGATTGGACTAAAAAGGGGCTAATGATGAAGCCATGACAATCATTCTACTCTGTTCCACACATCTTTAGCGAGTAGGGACGCCAGGTTTATCGTACACCATCAACATGGTGGAGTGAGGGGTTCTATCAACTTCTCGGTTCCCTTCTAGCCAGGAACTGATAGCTGACCATTTAAACCAAGGGATAATTAGTTTTTCTTCACATCCACGGGCTTCGTCGTACTTGAACGTCGTTACTTCTTGACATAGTTGATGTAGCCGTCAGAGGAGTGATGGTTGACTTCTCTTGCTTCTTCTTTGTCGTTGTAGTTGCTCAACCATATTGGTTCTTCATCTTACTTGGGTAAGATTGTATTCTGCTACTTCGAGGAGTCCACTTCTTCAAGGTAAAACCTTACACTTGAGAAGAATGGCAATCGGTGTTTTTGGGCTGATCCAAATAGGTATAAGGTGTTCCTTCTCTTATTGGGTAAACATGTAAGTCATCCATGAGGACAACAACATATTTCCCCAAGTATCACATAAACACATTGCTCATGGGATATGTGAGAGGAGCGGTCATTTGTTCCGGGTGGTCACTTGTCCAAGGGTTTGGTGGTCCAATGCAATCTAGTTCTTTTTATCCACCTCCCGACACAATTGGTGGTGGTCGAGGTGGAGTATTGGCCATAGTCTAATGACTTAGAGTGAAGGCCTATAATTCGACCATGTTATGGCTCGGTAAAGCTTCGGAGTTTGATAGAGCTTAGATGGGAGGGAACATTTACATCTTGTGCTTGAGCACAGTTCTTAGATGCCAATAGTCCTTCATATTTTCCAAACATAATCATCCTATATTATCGAGGGTATCTTCTCATATAAGTCAACCCCAACATCACTCATGCTATACATATCTCCGTGGCCTTGAGAGAAACACTAAACCATATTCTCATGCATATACCATAGCTAACTCATATATATCCCTATGTAAAAACTCCTTGGGAAAGCATACAAGATGCTAAGCTTGATTATGACATTACAAATCCAAGTGCTTTGCTAACATATCCAAGGTCTAAGGTACGGCATTTCAATGCCAAGGAAACATGTATTATATCAATCCAAGATCTTGTTCCCTTCCAACGAATCCGATCAAGTGGTCCTTAATGCCATCAATTGTTACATGAACCACTACTCTTTTAAATCCAATATCGATGGAGTTCTACATAATCTCCTAGAGTGCCTATAATCCGCATATCATTGCAAGAATTGTCATCATGGTATGTCCATGAACATCCAATCTCACGACCAACTAAATTCCAAGGTCAAGCTTATATAGATTCCTAAATCATCCCTAACATCATCCAATTTCTTCTACTCATCCACCGAGAAACATGGTATCATGATCAAGATCACTGTACTAAATCAAAATCACTCTGAACCATGTAGACTTACTTAACACCAACACTCTATAAGGATTACCTATTTAAATCCGAATGTCTTGTCCAACGAGAACTCCTACTTTTTACTCCAAGTCACTGTTGCAACATCATCAATCCATGACCATTACTTGTCAAAGTCCAATCATTATACCACCAATAATTTCAACTTATGATCAATATTCTCCTACCAAATACATTTTACTCAAAGGAGAAGTAACCCATGCTACTCTATAAACTTGATCGATCAAGTTTACCTATCATTAAGAAAATCTCGTAATCCACCAAGGGGCTTAGCTATATCCTCAAGATACCTATTATAGTCATATAAAATCATTTGTCTACTAGTCATACATCCAAAGAACGATCTTTCCTACGGCATCAAGGTTCTCATGCTAGCTTAAGAATGAAAGGGGTTTGTTCACTATGATAATTAGTTCCATAATGAACCAAGTGGTAACAAGAGTGTTTGAGTTTCAATGGGCATTCTGGCAAATCCGCGTGTTAAACACGTGGTTAGAGGTTCGAGCTGTGGTAACTTGTGAGGCCAAGGCTGGCCTAGCGAGGAGTTCCAATCTTGAGGGAAAGCATGTCTTCACTGAGTTGAACTAGGTTGCATAGGCTATTGCAAAAAGTCTCCAGTGCTAGTCATTTGTCGAGGTAGATCCTTCGTGCATCTTGTCTTGTTAATCTTCGGTTGACGAGATGGGGGAGGGAAAGTAGCAAAGAGGGGAGTGCCTAAGGGGTGGTATAGTGAAAGTGCAATCAAATAGGTGCCGAAAAGGCCAAACTATTTCATTAACATAAGTTAGGTGATATAGCCGCGTTCTCATTGACAATGGAAAAAGTGCGACTTATACCAAACCACCAAAAAGAAAAACAAGCAACACACATCATGGTTCCATTTGAACCATCACACAGACTCAACTTCGCATAAGGGATACATGACCTATCCTACCTTAGGGATCTCGGACTCAGTAGTCGTGCTTGCTTCGTGTATGGGAGAGGAGTTCCCTCAATCTTCTTGGTCTTCTTCAGTTGTCGCTACGTCTCTTGTTGTTGTTCGTCGAAACGATCCGACTTGTGCCTGAAGAGTCCTTCACAACTTTGCATTTGGTGAGTTCAGAACAAAGGTGATTCCTCGTGGCTCTCATTGCTAGGGTCTTTTGTTGTCTCCATAATAGTGTCAATGCCTTCTTGTCCTCCAAGGCGTTGAGACTTCCAAGTGGGTAATCCTTTATGGAATGACACTAACAAAGCATGATAGAGTTCCGACATGTCGATTATGTTTACGACAATATCGATACGAATAGCAGGGGATGAAGAGAACCATTTTCCTGCTCACTATGGTGAGGCGGACCAAATGGAGAGGTCCTCATCCACCGGTGGTTGTCGACACAAAAACGATAAGGACATGTTTGCTCTATTACTCATGCATAACATGATCTTTCATATCTTATGTCCTAATCATTGCAGGCCAATGGTGCATCACTCTCGAGCAGTTTTGAGGGTTTAACCATCTTCTGAGTCTTAACGTCCTCATTCCTCGAGAATGTGTCTTCTGTTGGTATCTTTTTTCGCAGTGTCGCCAAGCTTGTGTTCAAGAAATGTGGGCAAATGTCTCGCAAGGTGGATTCCTTCCAGGTTACCGATGAGGATTCTGAGGAATCCAATAGTTAGGGGTGTAAGGGTACTAGTGACCATTCTCAAGGTTCTGAAAAAAAGTAGATGAGGAGAGCCAAGAGAAAAAGGGTGGAGGTTATAAGGCGAAAACCTTCGCTCCATTTGAAATTATAGAAGATGTGGGAAATATAGAGGCCTTGTAAGTGATTTTTGAAGGGTCCGAAAAAATGGCTTTGTCCTAACTAATGTCCATGCTAACAAAGGGCTTCCTACAGTCACGACGGCTCTAGTACCAGCTCTGTGGGGACCCCGACTCATAAGTCGTGATCACCGATTCCACATGCATAGTGATACGAGAGATAAATTCTCACTGAACACATAGAAGCTGGATAGAAGAGTCTTACATACATTATATACCATTTTACTCAAATATGGACTTTATGGCCCAGTCTTCATATATTTGTAGTAGAAGTCTTCAATGATAGCGTGGACCCATGCCATCTGACTTAACCCTACACGCATTCTGACTGGGAAGTGTCCTAGCTTGCATGTACGTCACCAAGTTACTCTTCGTAATATCCTATTCTTTTATGCCTAGCTAATAAAATAACCGGTGCCTAGACAGTGAGTACTTTAGTGTTCTCGCAAGAAACCAAACTTTGGGACAAGGCAATAATAATGCATGATATAACACTAAGTAGGTAAGTTGCAGAAAGATAACTTTGTGTGCAATGACATGTTCAATCAACTTGTAAATGCATGCATCATGGGGATGCAGATATCCATGTGAACAAGTTACATATATCAATATAAGAAGAAGTTGAACATCTCATGTTCGAGCATCATGTCAAGTGATTCGACTTAGCTCAAGTATCTTCTTTCTCATGCCCACACGCCAAGTTTGGTAAACAATGGACGTAGACCAAGAGCGGTCATCCAACTGTCCTTGACCATGGACACGGCGAACCGAATAGTATTATACTCTGCAGAGGTTGCACACTTCACCCACAAGACTCAGGAAACTTCCATATCAAGCCACGACTCGCGGTATTATTCATACCCGAGGTAATTACCCGAACAATGCCTTTCCCTTGAGGACACTAAACAAAGATTCCACCTGATTGGTACCGAGACCTTATAATGTACATCATACGAGACTCGCTCCAGATCGTAACGTTCATGAAGGGACCAACAGTGTGCCCGGTGTGTGTAAAAACAACCCATGGTCGCCCGACCACGCATGACCCCGTCTCGAGAGTGACCACATCACTCCCGCCACTTGTATTGTCGGCCCTCTACTAGTACTGACTGAAGTAATCGACAAATCCTTGTCACATAAGGGGTATCGTGGAGTAACGGTCGCAACTTAAACCAATACATTTTTGGAAACAATACGCTCACTTGCAATGGTACACCACTTCTTTCTCAAGTGGTTAGCTATCTCAACACCATCTCCCTCAGGCATTAGTGGCACCCAACGGTGTTTTCAGAATGTCTTTGAAATCATTTGTTTCTCCGAAGCCATGCAATTTCCCATCCCATTTGCGTAATAACTATAAGCATCCTATTTACTTCCCACCCGCACAACCCTCATAGGAAGGTAGGGTCATGCTCAATTCAAGTGTCAACGAGCAAAGTAATGGAGGTAACCCACCACGATGGTCATCGTTTCATTCATGAGTCATTGCAACAAATAAATGGCTACATGCCATGCAAAAAGGATTTCTTAAACATGGTTAAAGGTCTGCTTGCCTAGCTTTGCAAAGTCTTCGAGGTCTTCACAAGCTTCTGGTCCAACTCTGAGCACTTCGATTACTTCATCAACTACCGTTGAAAACAACCACAATAAGCAACACCACAAGTAGAGAACTAAAAATACTCTAAATAGGAGTTTCATTTTTATAGGATACCTCCAGCTATAAGAAAAATAGCCAAACGGGTTCTAGTGGATCTTGATGAACGAGTATTATTGAAAGGTGGAAATGTAGGGATTACTAAACCTACAAGAAGTCAACAACAAATATTTTCCTAAAAATGGTTGCAGGCACTCAAGAAAAATGGCATGATTTTAGAAGAGTTTAGGAAATGGTTTCATTGGATTTGGAGTTCGGATGAATTTCCTATGATTTTCCTAAGATGAATTAAATGGAAAATGACGCCTTTTATTATGTTCAAAAGAAACTGGTATGCGAAAAACGTTAACCATGCCTATATAAATGGTTCATGTTTTTATAGACATCTAGGAATTTGAATCACTAAGTTTGGACTTGATTTGGATGCTCTAGGGATTTTGCAAAGTGGCCTTGAATAATTAAAATTTGAAGTTTAAATTCAAATAGTACAAAAAAAATCCTCGAAAAATTAGCAATGCACCTATTTGGTTAGTCCAAGATTTTAGGAATCTGCAGGAATTTGAGTCACCAATTTTGGAGGTCAAATGAATTTTTGAATTTCTGTGATTAAAAAAAAGGAAAAATCCTCACCTAAAAGGGCTAAGATGTGCACTTGGCGCTGGATAATAAATGGGTCGGCCCAGTGGCGCAACCATGCGAAGCATCGGTTCTCATCGAAGGCGTATTCTTGGGAATAAGCTTTCCAGTGGCGAAGGAGGTTCCACGGTGAACCCGCCTCCACTTACTATGACGGTGGGACCGTCCAAGGGCTAGTGTGGCTGACGGGTGGTATCGGGGTGCGGTCGGGCCTGCTGGCAGGTTCGTCGTCCTCCTCCCGCCTCAACGCCCGAGCACTAACATTGTAGCACCGACATCGCATGCATCGGCAGCACGCAACCTTCGAAGGGGCCTAGCCTACTGGAGGACTCAAGAGGTTGTGTCGTACCTATCTGGGTGGTCCTTCGCCCCGAGGGAGGTCGGGGTCAACCGAGACCTCGGCCATGGCGGAATCTGTTGTCGGTGTCAATGGTGTAAGAGCATAATCTTCCCTAAGTTGTTTTGATGGTTGATGAAAACACCTTTGGGGACTAACCATGTGCTTTGAGCTTTCAGAGGTTATCAGGTTGCACGAGACGGTTATTCTTCCCCTCGGATGTTAAATGAGAAGATAGAGTGATTTGTATGATTCAGTGCTCGTGGACCTGAGACATAGGATAGTCCTTATTATCAAGAGGGGTCAACATTTGGAAAAGTTGGGATAATCATTCATGTACACATTCGTCACCTTTTTTCCTCCTCATCTATTTGGAGCTATCATCTTGTTGTTTAGTAAGCGGAAGTACCGCTCAGAGTTGGGCGGTAGTACAGCTTGCGCGGTACTGCCGCTCCCTACTTTCATCCCATCTTCCGCTTAACTTTCCCGATATTTCGGTTCTGTTTAGCAATTGATTAGTGAGCGGAAGTACAACTCGGAGTCGGGTAGTAGTAGCACTTGTGCGGTACTGTCGCTCCCTACTTCCGTCCCAACTTTTGCTTAACTTTCCAAATATTCCAATTCTATTTAGCAATCGCTTTTGAGCGGAAGTTTGTAGCGGAAGTATCGCCCTAGGCATTACTTATGCTTTGTTCCTTCCCTATCTGTGCGGAGTGGTAGTACCATTGACCGAGCGGTAGTACCGCTCCAACGGAACTTCCGCTCCTCTCCTCATGTATGTTTGGCTGCCCGACCTGTCTCTTCTGTGCAAGCGTAAGTAACGCTCCTGTGAGCGGTACTACCGCTCCAGCACAGGTTTCGGGCAAAAACGGTCGCTTTGTTTCTCCACTATATAAGTTGGTCTTCTTCCCCGTGGAGACTCACCTTTCCACCCCCCAAAGCTCCATTGTCACTCCAAGCTCCATTTTAGCCCGATCTATCTCCCTTGCCAACAAAACTTGCTGATATTCTAGGTTTGGTTGTGAGGGCTAGATCTACACTTCCACCAAGAGAAATTTGATTCCCCCCACTAATCCCTTGCACATCTTGTTAATATTTGGTGTTTGAGCACCCTAGATGGTTGAGGTCACCTCAAAACCATATTCGATTGTCGTTAAGCTTCATGGTCTTGGTGGGAGCCTCCAATTCAGTTGTGGAGATTGCCCCAACCTTGTTTGTAAAGGTTCGGTCGCCACCTTCAAGGGCACCACTTAGTGGAATCATAGCACCTTGCATTGTGTGAGGACGTGAGGAGAATACGGTGGCCTCAGTGGCATCTTGGGGAGCATTATGCCTCCACACCGCCCCAACGGAGACGTACTTCCCTTCGAAAGGAAGGAACTTCGGAAACACATCCTCATCTTCATCGGTTCCTCTTGTGGTTATTTCTTACCTTTACTTGTATTTACTTCTTGCTTATTATTGTGGTTGTTAGCATCATATAGGTTGCTCATTTAGTTGCATATCTAGACAACCTATTTGTTGCTAAACCTAATTTGTTTAAAGAAAAGTTTAAAAATTGTTAGTTGCCTATTCACCCCCCTCTAGTCAACTGTATCGATCCTTTCAATTGGTATCAGACCCACGTTTCTTTATTAAGCGTTTTACCACCCAAAGAATTTGGCTGACGATGGGGGTTGCCGGAGGCATCTGTTGTGAACTTGGTCTCCCGTGAGGACCTAATTGAGGCCATGTCCACATTTAGATGCTCTGTGACGATCGAGGTCAAGAACATGCTTAAATCTTTCCTTGATAATTACAAATTGTCTACCGACCCTTTGTTTGTGGATAATCCCACAACTTCGGATACGGGGGACAATTTTGACAAAGAAAATGCTAGTAGTGAAAAAGATAAATTGCCTCAACGAACGAGTAGGGCAAATACCTTTGTCTCGGTTCCCCCTCCCATGGTTTATGGAGGACCGGTTCACCCACCGCATATTATTAAGCTCGGTCCTCCATAGAAGCTTGTTAAGAATGATTTTGCTAACTGGGTTTTTCTTATAAAGGCTCATTTGAATCATAGATCAACACAACTTTGGATAATTATCGTGCAAGGCTACTACCCTCATGATCCAACAAACCTCACTCCAAGAGAAGAGGTTGACAATAAGCTCAACCATTCAGCCCTGATCATCCTTCAAGGAGATGTTCCTATTGAATATCTTGCTCATTTGTGTCCCTTCACTTGTGCCAAAGACTGTTGGGAGCACATCGTTTCCATGTACAAGAGAAGTTCTAGCATTCAACGGTCAAACTACGAAGT
The DNA here is from genome assembly GCF_904849725.1 of Hordeum vulgare subsp. vulgare. Lineage (NCBI taxonomy): Eukaryota > Viridiplantae > Streptophyta > Magnoliopsida > Poales > Poaceae > Hordeum > Hordeum vulgare. The sequence continues at coordinate 289,394,410 of NC_058523.1, read as the reverse complement.
GATACTTAATAAGGCCGATGAATTTGATATGACTGGGGATGAAGATCCTCATGAGCTATACCAAAGGGTGAAGACTCATGTTGTTGCTCTTCAAGATCATGGAAGCAAGGATGCAGATGAAAATTGGATCAAGCGTAAGTTTCTAAAAGCTACCATGCCCTTCAACAAATCCATGTCCTAGGTCGTCCATTAGAGCCGAGACTTTCACTCCTTGCCTTCAAGCGGTGTGTTGGATAAGTTTATTGCCATGAACGTATTGAACAAGACTGCTGACAATGCTCTTGGTCATGTTCAACTGGCAAGAAAAGACTCTCCCTACCTTGACTTGAAGGCCAAGGCTGAATTGGAGGAAGATGAGGATGAAGAAGAGCAATTGTGCCCCGAAGACACCAAGTATGCTTATCACGAGCATATGGCTCTTGCATCAAGACAGTTTTGGGGCAACAAGAGAAACTCAAAGCCAAATTTCTCCAAGAACAACTCAAACGGGCCCAAAGGCAAAAACCGTGTGAGGAATTTCTACAACTGTGGCAATGTGAGTCACTTTGTGGCTGACTGACCTTATGAGAAGAGGGAAGACATTGGTGGTAAAATTATTCAGAAATACAAAGCCAAGCCCTTCCCCAACAAGAACAACTTCTTCAAGAACAAGCCCCAAAAGGTGTTCGTGTCTCAAGAGTAGTACCTGTCTGATGAGGATGAGGATGATGATGCAAGTGGTGAAGTGATGGGGATGGCCACCATTCTCATTGCATCCTCTTCTCCAAGCAATGTGTCCCTCCTCAACGTCCCCAATGAGAACCGCATTGCCAAGTGCCTTATGGCCAAGACATCCAACAAGGTAACATCCAACATTAAAACTTCCAACCTCAATGCTACATTTCAACTACCTCTGTTAGTGGTGATGAAAAGGAAGAGGTAGAGGAGGAGGAAAACTCCTTTGATAAATTCATGAGAAAACTCCAGGGTAAATCGAAGAAGCATTTTTTGCTCTCCTAGAACAACTTGGAGAGGCTAATGACCTCATTGAATCTCATGAAGAAACTATCTCTACATTACAAGGACATAGTTGTGACTATGCTGGTGATATTGTGGATCTTTCTATTGCTCTTGAAGAAGAGAAAGGACTATGTTTGACTCTTGAGGAGTCACACAACGATGACCTTACTAAATTAAGGAAAGACCTTGATCATGCTCTAGTTCTTACTTGTGTACTTCAATCCGAAAAGGTTGCACTTGGTCTTGACCGTGTTAGACTCAAGGAAGAACTTGCAACACTTGACATGGGTCACAAGTCCTTGAAGAATGATCATGCCTCTTTAAAAGAGTCTCATGCTCAACTCCAAGTAAAACTCACTAAGGAAATACCCACTTGCTCTCCATTTGATTTAATTGATAATGTCCATGCTAGTAACTCTTATTGTGAGCATGCACGTCTTCTGGTAGAGTACACCAAATAAAAAGAGCAACTTTAGAAAGGACTTGTGATATGCATCCAACGTGAAAAGAACCTTAATGAACTTTTTAGCAGTCAAAAGGAAGTGGTTGCAAAGGAAGGAGTTCAGTTTGCACCCAAGTCCAAGAAGAACGAGAAGAGGAAGACCAAGCAACCTCCCTAGCTTATGGAAATCTTTGTTAAAACTGGGAAGGGTACTCATGAGAAGAAACAGTACCAAGCTAAGGGTGGTAATGCCAAGAAGGGCAAAACCCCTCTACCCAACACAGCCGGTGACTTTAACCCCTCTTATGTTTTATGTCGTGACAGTGATGGGAATGTTTTTGATAAGTTTGTTGGTCCTTATGATGAGTACGTTGAATGGTCTATTTGGGTTCCTAAGACCCTTGTTACTAACCTGAAAGTACCACTAAAGAATGGTTACCTGAATCCAAGCATTGATCTTATACAGGAGTTTGCTTCCGGTGGGGTGTCATGGTTGCTTGATAGTGGAGCAACAAATCATATGACCGGAAGCAAGGACTTGGTGGTGGACGTTCATCCGACCTATCCATTGCCACCCAAGTCTCCGTTGGTGATGATGCAATTTCAAAGGTTTTGGGTCTCTGCAATGTGGTAGTTTCTCCAGAACTTACCATTGAAAAGGTTATGCTTGTCGAGACCCTCGCATACAATTTACTTTTCATTCATCAACTTGCCCTTATGGGCTTTAGTACCTTATTTGACATTGACTCTATGGCCCTTTTATGGAGCAAGTATCTTAGAGTAGCCTTTGTTGGGCATGTCAAGAACGGTCTCTATGTGGTTAACTTTTCGAAGCGACCCACTAAGACCACGACTTGCCTAATGGCTAAAGTTGATGTGGGATGGTTTGGCATCACCAGCTAGCCCATGTCAATATGAGATCTTTGCAAAGTCTCCTCAAAGGGGATAATGTTCTTGGACTAACAAATGTGAGTTTCGCTAGAGATCGTGCTTGCAGTGCCTGTATTGAAGGAAACATTCATGAGATAGCTCACCGCCCCACGAGTACCATCTACTCAAAAAGCACGTTGGAGCTCCTCCACATGGATCTCTTTGGCCCTCCATCTTATGATAGTCTTGGAGGAAGAAAGTATTGCTTTGTGATAGTGGATGATTACTCAAGATATACTTGGGTATACTTTTTCAAAATAAAGAGTGAGACTCAACAAACCGTCATCTACTTTGCTAATGAAGCTCAACGACAACATAATGCAAAGACTTTGATGATTAGAAGTGACAATGGCAGCGAGTTCAAGAATTACACCTTAAATGAATTTCTCAGTGATCAAGGAATCAAGCATCAATACTCTGCTCCTTACACTCCTCAACAAAATGGTGTGGAAAAAAGGAAGAATTGGACGTTGATGCACGTGGCAAGAACCATGATGGATGCGCTTAAATCTCCATATAACTTTTGGGTTGAAGCCATCAACACCGCATGTCATGCATCCAATCACCTCTACATTTGCAAAGGCTTGAACGAGACTCCATATGAAATTCTTACAGGTAACAAGCCCAATGTCAAGTACTTCCGGGTGTTTGGTTGTAAGTCTTTCATTCTTAAGAAAAGTGCTTCATTGTCTAAATTTGAAGCTAGAGATCAATAGGGCATAATTGTTGGTTACGCAACAAAATCTCGCGCTTACTGTGTCCTCAAGAAGTCCTCATGACTCATTGAGGAGACGTGTAACGTGGTGTTTGTTGATAAATTCCTCCCCAAGCCATAAGAGGAATGGGTGTGGGACACTTACTGCTCGTTGAGGAACCCCTTGTAGCTAAAGGAGAAGGACAATGTTCCACTCTTTTGGAACCATCACCGACTCAAGACCCACATGCTTCCGAATAACACTCTGAAGAGCCTCAATCGTGTGATCTTGATCAAGGAGAATATCAACCTCAGGATGGTCCTGCACCAAGTGATGTCCTTGATCAAGCTCGCCCCTCTAGGGATGCTCAATATCAAGAGCAAGATCAAGATCAATACCAAGTACAAGATCAAGAGGAATCTCAAGAATAAAACCAAGATCAAAATCAAGGGCAATCTCGCAAAGGCGGTAAATGTCTCAAACAGGATCCTCAGCTTACCCCTAAGGATATTCAAGAAAGACGTGTGGCCAAGAATGCCAAAAAGTTCTTAAAGAATTCTCATATACTCGAGAATGTCAATGGCAGCTTAAAGAGAGGGGAAACCACTTGTTGTCAATTACCAAACTTTAGTTCCCATCATGCGTTTGTTTCTTGCATTGAACCCCTAAGGTCCTGTTTGGAATGGGTGTAAGTTTTTACAGCCGTATTAATTTTACACTTGTAACTTACCGGCCGCCTCTTGTTTCCTATGTAAAATAAAAAGAGTTAAATGCATGGGTGGTCCTTCAAGTTTAGGAGGAGTGCCAAGTTGGTCCCTATTCTATGAAAATGCACGCCTGGGTCCCAAATGTTCATTAAGTGATTCATGTGAGGTCCTTTTCTCGTATGACCAGCTTTGACCCACGCCACGTCACCGCATATTTGCATGAAGCCCCCCAAATCTGATTCAATAGCGACCGCGGTCCCGCTCCTCTCGAACCCCTGTCTCTGTCTGTGGTGATTTGCGAGGCGACCGGCGGCGGTGGAGTTGCATCTCCAGCGGGCAGACAGCTGAGGCGGTCCTGCTGACGCGGCGGCCGCGTGAATGGCACCCGCAAGCAAGGGGCCCCTGCTACGGCGACCCGGCGATCCGCCGCCGCGCTACGGTAAGAAACCTAACCCTATCTCAACCCCATGCCAAGTAGATCGAATTAGATGTAGATTTTGACTAGATTCATGATACTTAGGCCCACTTGAGGAGCTGTTCACAGTAGAAATCAAGTATGGTGGATTCTTTTGCGGATTAGGCTCGTCCAAATCTTATGTCGATGGCAAAGTTGCTCGTTTTGATGGATGTGAAGCAGACACTTGGTCGCCTTTGTGGCTTAGGGATTTTATGCAGCAGCTAGGGTATTCTGAGTCAGCAAATTATAGTTTGTACTGGCTACTGCCTGGAAAGAACTTAGGTACAGGCCTTCGCATTGTCGACAGTGACACTGCACTCTAAGCATGATCGTTGTGGTTCCCAAGTTTCAGTTTTTCCAGTTGTTTGTCGACCACAAAGATATGGCATATCACAATGTACTTGATGGAATTCAACTTACTCGCACACCAAATCTTTCTTCAATGATGACCACCAATTCTGCTACATGTAATGTAGAAAGTAGCAGTCCAGATGGCATATCACAAAGTACCAGATGAGGAACCAGAAGGGGAACCAGAAGAAGCTCTCCAGGTGACACAAACCAGACAAAAACTACCAATCAAGAAAAAACTAGTGCCACAATCCAGGAGAAGTGCTTCCAGTGTTGTTGCATCCTCAAGCACCCCTGATTTGTCCACAACTAGCATCATTGACATTCTGCAAGAGCAGGTGAGTACATATACCTAGTCCTGCAATTCTGCAACAAAAACTGCAACACTGAGAGCTGAGTATTTAATGTCCCATTTTCCTTTTTTTTACAGGCTACATCCACTCAGCAATCTCAGACTCAAATTCCAGGTCCTCTACCTGAGAGCCAGTTTATTGCAGGTTGTATAGATGCTCTACCCCCTCCCAGGTCAACAACTGCAACACTGGGCTTGAAAAGGAGGAAGAAAGTGCCCACCAAAAAGAAAGAGAACATAGTCCCTTAGTTGTAGATGATGACTGACTACTGATGGTTATATTTTGGCTACAAAACTAGTGAAACCTGATGGTTAGGATATATTTTGCATGGTGCATGGTGGTTTGTACTGAAACCTGATGTCAAAATGTGGTGACTGGTTTCACACAAACCATTATCAGTGCAACTATTAAGTTATATGTAATCTGGATTTGCAAAGTATCAGATGAATGTGATGTCAATGCTTGTTCCTGCTAGTTCCTGAAAATACTTTTATTCATTTCAAGTTCCTGATACATAGTCTCCGACATCGACAACATTCTTGCAATCAACAACACAAAGGATTCGTTGCTAGTTCCTGGTACATAATCTACTTAGCTACAACCACATACAACATTATTGCAATCAACACAACCAAAGCAGTAAGCACATGCCTACACAGCACAATCAACTGATCCATCTTATTCAGACATTGTTCCATTTTCGAAACCAACTGGTCCATCTTCAGTCCACTGCCTATTTCCTCCTCAATTGCTTCAATCCGAAAGTCGCCACCTGAATAATCAACAGATGTAGTGCCACCACCAGCGATGAATCCATTTGCGATTAGGAATGCAACATAGTTGTCCTCCTCATCTTCCCAGTAGTAGTGATTGCAAGGATTCATCCCCTTCTTCAGAAAGAAAAAATCAGAAAAAACAATGGATTCAATCAACATTCAAATCCAAATGAAAACCCAAATCTTGAAGTGAGAAACTTACGCCATGATTAGGGCACTTGTAGAACACACGTCCTGGATTAGCTACTGATCTGGAAACGCACCGAACCGTGCGGCGCATTTGACAACACGGACACAGAACTAAAGGCAGTGATGACCCGAGAGGTGTAGGCCTTCTGGGTCCTAAAGCTACTGGCAGCAATGCAACCGGCGACGAAGCCTTCAATCTATTGCCACCAGACGAGCTACCAGCGAGAGACATGGCGGCTGGAGAAGAGAGCTGAGGAAGAGCAAACCTAGGGACTGGGGAATAGAAAGACAGAGTCTTATAAGGGTTCAGATGCAAATATCCACGACCCAGACAAGAAAAGTACCTCGCATGAATCACTTAACAAACATTTAGGACCCAGACGTGCATTTTCATAGAATAGGGACCAACTTGACGCTTCTCGTAAACTTTGAGGACCGCCCGTGCATTTAACTCAAATAAAAATGATGGGAGAGGGTCTGTATCCTAAACCGGCCACAAACGAGCTTAAACGTTGATCCAAACGCGACCTAAGGGTACAAGGGGCTCTCGAAGACATTGATTGGGTTGAAGCCATGCATGAAGAACTCAACAACTTCGAGCGCAACAAAGTGTGGAGACTGGGGCCAAGACCAAAGTAGAACCACAATGTCGTTGGGACAAAGTGGATATTTAAGAACAAGCAAGATGTGAACAGTGTCGTCACTCATAACAAGGCAATATTTGTAGCACAAGGCTACTCCCAACGCGAGGGCATCGACTACAGTTAAACCTTTGCTCCTGTCGCTCGCCTTGAATCTATTTGCAATGGTGCTTGCATTTGCTTCTCATCATAACTCCATATTGTATCAAATGGATGTGAAGAGTGAATTTTTTAATGGTCCCCTTAAGGAGTTTGTTTATGTCAAGCAACCCCCGGGGTTCGAGGATCCCAATTTCCCTAATCATGTGTATGTTCTCGATAAGGCACTCTATGGCCTTAAACAAGCCCCACGTGCGTGGTATTAGCACCTTACCGAGATGTTACATGACCGTGGATTTGAAGTTCGGAAAATTGACCCCACTATTTTTACTAAGAAGGTCAAGGGGAGCTTGTTCATATGCCAACTATATGTTGATGATATTATCTTCGGTTCTCCTAACAAAGCTTTTAATAAAGAATTTACCGCACTAATGACTAAAGAGTTTGAGATGTCTATGATGGGGGAGGTGAAGTTTTTCCTTGGATTCAAAGTCAAGAAACAAACTCAAGGAACCTTCATCAATCCAGTAAAATATACTTAAGACATGCTCAAGAGGTTCAAGATGCATGATCTCAAACCGGCGAAGTCCAACACTCCCATGCCTCTCAACTGCCATCTTGACCTCGATCCCAATGGTAAAGTTGTGGATCAAAATGTATATTGCTCTATGATCGTCTCTCTGTTGTACCCTTGTACATCTAGATTGGATATTATGTTGGGTGTGGGAATTTGTGCATGATTTCAATCCGCACCTAAGGAAAGCCACTATGTGCTGGTCAAGCAAATTTTTTGATATTTGGCTCAGACCAAAAACTTTGTCTTATGGTGTCTCAAAGGTGCTTCATTTGATCTCATAGGATATTCAGACTCGGATTTGGTGGGAGACTATGTGGAGAGGAAGTCAACTTCTGGAGGTTGCCAATTCCTTGGTCACTCTTTGGTAAGTTGATCTTCCAAGAAACAAAATTGTTTTTCTCTCTCGTCCACCGAAGTTGAATATGTAGCTGCTGCAAGTTGTTGTGCTCAGTTGCTTTGGATGAGGCAAACTGTAAAGGATTACGGTGTCATATGTGACAAAGTGCCTCTTTATTGTGATAATATAAGTGCTATCGCTATCTTCAATATCCGGTTCAACACTGCAACAGGAAGCACATCAGTATTCATCACCACTTCATCCGGGATCACATGAAGCTTGGGGAGATTGATCTCATTTACCTCAAAACTAATGATCAACTTGCACATATTTTCATGAAGCCTTTGAATGAAGCAAGATTTTGCGAGTTAACTCATGAGCTAAATATCATTGATTTGAGCAATGTGGATTGAAACTAGGCACACTGCACCACTCTCATCTTTTTATCTTGTTTAGGTATAGGCATGGATTTAGGGGGAGTGTTGTTCTCTCAATGAACTCTCCCTCCCCCTATTATGCATAAATCAATCAAATATTTCACTTTGCCCATTTGGAATGGTGCTAGTGCTTCAAAGACGAGTTTTGGTCATGGGCCCAAGGTTAAAATCTTCGCGGTGCCATACGATTTGACTCAAACATAGGTGGCCTCGTCCACCGCTCATTCCTGGTGAGACCTTTGCTCTTTTTAACTCTTCCTTCTGTGTATTTTTATTTCCTTGGAGCTTATTCTCATCTTTTTTCCTGGTTGAATTATCTAGAATTTTTGTCGTGTTGTTCTTCATAGTTTGGGGCTGGGCTGATCCTGTGACACAAGTGGTACTACCGCTCTGGCGTGGCTGCTACTACCATGCAAGTGGTAGTACCGCTCATGTCCATGGTACTACTACTTCAGGAACCGCCTGGGGTTATGAGATGGGCAGGGGAGGTTCTAACTTCCCCCATACCCATTCTCTTTTCCTGGCTCTCGTTCTCCCTCTCATAGGTGACCGCAACCCCCCTGGAGGCCGGCTTCGGATCTCCCCCTCTCGGCTGTTCCTTGATCTTCTGGTCGGCGGGGCTCCTCCTCCCCTCCCTCCTTGCGCCATGAACTCCAATATTGCCCATCTTCTTTTACCCTTTTTGTGTTGCACTTCTCAAATCTAGTTTTAGGGCAATACATGTAATGTGTTTCTAATCTCTTTAGTGGAGGATTGCCATAAGGAGGTCGGCATTTCTCTTCCTAAGTTTGTAGTCGTTATGGGTATAGTCATTTGTGTGAGATCTATTGCACCGCGGAAGCTGCTTCCGCCGCATGGGCGGTAGTACCGTTGCTAGGTGGATGATACTACCGCGGAAGCGGAAGTACCACTCACAAAACACGGTACTACCGCTCGTACTCCAGAACCTCTCTTTTATATGTTTCTTCTTCAGGGATCTCTTTATTTTATTTTGTTTTGTTGTTTTCTTCGTTGTTGCGTGGTATTCACTTGTGTATTGTCTCTTTTCTGCCATTTTGTTCGAGTTCCAGATGATGGTGACTATGCCCTCTGTCGGATTTCGGGCTCTGCACAACCCTAAGGATTCTAAAACTGGGGCGTGAACGAAGATCTCCCCTGTTTTGCCTCGCCTAACTTGCTACTCGATGGAAACGATGGAGGACTCACTCGATGGTGAGGGGAACACAGAACACAACAGTTTACCCAGGTTCAGGCCGATGCGAAGCATAAAACCCTACTCCTGCTTTTGGTGGATTGCCTCTCACGGAGGTGATGGATGAGTTAGTACAGTGTTCTTGAGCCTCCGGAGGCTCAGTGACTAAGAGTGATGGTCTGCTATCTGAATGAACTCCCCCTATCAAGTATCCTACGCTATCTATTTATAGGGGAGGCGCGGGTCTTCTTCCCTCATCGCTTCGGTGGGAAGGGGTCCCACAACGGCCAATTTTAAAGGGGATAGGGGAGCATGCTCCCGTGCCCAAAGATGGTCTTCGCCTGCAAAGTAACTATCCGCCCCGTAGAGACGGGCCCGTGGGTGACGTTTTCCCTACTGGTGGGAGACTGCGGCTTGGTTCCACCAGAAGGGAAACCTTTGGGAGATGCCTTTGGGAAACATGTACGCCCCCGCCTCCTTTGCACCGAAGGGGAAACTGTCCTGTCCTCCCATCTGCTGCTCGCCTGTCCTATCCTAGCGTCACCCTTGACTCCTAAGGCCCGGCCCTGCCTCGAAATATTCGCTGCTCCGGAGGGGTCCCGAGGAGGCCCCATGCGGGTCTTGATGCTGCTCCTCCTCATGAGGATTGGCCGCTCACGAGGGCCTTCCCTTAAGTTGTGTCGGGCTTGTTGGTTTGCTCCGGTGAAGCGGGTCCGCCCTGGGCCATAGGCAGGCCGGTCTGGGTACCCCCAATCCCAAAACGCCGACAGTAGCCCCCGGGCCCGCGGTGTGCTCGGGTTGGCTTCAGGGCGGAGCCTCGAGGGGTAGCATGAGACGACCTCAAATGCATGTGGGCCAAGCCGGCGCGCGTCACGCGGATGGCGTCTGATCCTCCTTGTCCTCTATCTCTGCCCCTGCCCTTTAATAGGTGCCCTGCTTGTAGCTTCGGCGCCTTATTGATTTCCTTCTTCTGCAGTCGTCTTTCTTCTTAAGCCTTTGACTCCGACCGGCGCCTCCCAGATCCAGCGTTATACAGTTCCTTGCCAGTCCGGCAATGTGCGTGCAGGCAAGCAGAGGCCAGAGGGGAATGGTCTGGCCCCGGCTTCTCCGGTCCTGGACTGCACCCTCTCCAAGGATGCGGATCTCGTCCCAGTGCTTCCATGGACCGCGGTCGAGTCCAGTGAGCATCGGCGAACCCTGATTGGCCTGGCGCCATAGAGGAGCGGCCCGCGACTAGGGCGGTATACCCCTTCTTCCTTCACAGTATTTACGTTGGGCTGGTGCCGCCTTTCTCTTGATTCTTCTCTGCTGTTTTGGACCACTCTGGGATCCAAGCCCTTCATCTCCAACCCAACTCCATCTTGCTTCTGTCCGTCTTTGCCTTCTACTACGAGGCTTTTGTTGGCATGGAGCCTTTGGTTGCCCTCCTCCACCACTTCTTCAGCCTGCGCCTGCACGACGACGCTCACTTATGGGCGTGCGTTTCCTTCGTGGTGGCCCAAAGCGGCAACATGCTCTTGAAGTCCGGGAAGAAGGTGGAGAACTTCAGGCACCGCTGGGTCCTCATGTGTCTCAAGGATGCCAACCCCCGGCAAGAAAAGCCAAACGGGTTGCCAGGGAAGACCTCCGCATGGATCTCAGCGAACCTCTCCGACCCTCGGGTTGTTCCCGTGATGGAGCGCTTTTCCTTGACATCAGCGCCAAGAGGCTTATCGGGGGAATGATAGTGAAGGAGTTCCTGGCGCAGAGCTTGGTGATACGTCTCCAACGTAACTATAATTTTTGATTGTTTCATGCTATTATCTTGTGAAACTTTGGATGTTTTGTATGCATTTTATATATTTTTTGGGACTAACTTATTAACTAAGTGCCAAGTGTCAGTTCCTATTTTCTCCATGTTTTTGACCCCTTTCAGAGGAGAATTTGAAACGAAGTCCAAACGAAAGAAAATCCCCGAAAAGATTTTTGTTGGAACGGAAGAAGATCGGGAAGCTTGGGAGCCAAGGCAGGGGAGCCTCAGGGGCCCCACAAGACCCCACCCCACGGCCAGGGGGGAGGCCGCGCCATCCAGGCTTGTGGACCCCCTGGACGCCATTTGCCCTAGGTCTTTCACATATATAGTCCCATAAATTCCAGAAAAAATCTAGAGATCATTGAAAGTACTTTTCCGCCGCCAAAAGCTTCTGCCTCCGCAAGATCCCATCTGGGGCACGTCCTGGTGCCCTGCCAGAGGGGGGATTCGGACATGGAGGGCTTCTTAATCAACACCATGACCTCTACGATGATGCATGACTAGTTCACCATAGACCTACGGGTCCATAGCTACTAACTAGATGGCTTCTTCTCTCTCTTGGATCTTCACTACAAAGTTCTCCATGATCTTCATGGAGATCTATCCGATGTAATCTTCTTTTGCGGTGTGTTTGTCGAGATCCGATGAATTGTGGATTGATGATCAGATTATCTATGAATCTTATTTGAGTTTCTTCTGATCTCTCTTATGCATGATTTCATATCCTTGTAATTCTCTTCGAGTTGTGGGTTTTGTCTGGCCAACTAGATCTATGATTCTTGCAATGGGAGAAGTGCTTGGTTTTGGGTTCATACCGTGCGGTGACCTCACCTAGTGACAGAAGGGGTAGCGAGGCACGCATCGTATTGTTGCCATCAAGGGTAAAAAGATGGGGTTTTCATCATTGGTTTGAGATTATCCCTCTACATCATGTCATCTTGCTTAAGGCGTTACTCTGTTCGTCATGAACTCAATACACTAGATGCATGCTGGATAGCGGTGGATGTGCGGAGTAATAGTAGTAGATGCAGAAAGTATCGGTCTACTTGTCTCGGACGTGATGCCTATATGTATGATCATTGCCTTAGATATCATCATGACTTTGCGCGGTTCTATAAATTGCTCGACAGTAATTTGTTTACCCACCGTTATACTTGCTATTTTGAGAGAAGCCTCTACTGAACACTATGGCCCCCGGGGTCTACTCCACACCAAATATTCAGCCTTACACTTTCTACTTCGTTGCACTTTCCGCCTTCAGATCTCACTTTGCAAACAATCTTGAAGGGATTGACAACCCCTTTGAAGAGTTGGGTGCAAGCTTGTTTGTGTTTGTGCAGGCACTCTAGACTTGACGAGACCCTCCTTCTGGATCGATACCTTGGTTCTAAAACTGAGGGAAATACTTACTGCTCCTGTGCTGCATCACCCAAGCCCAGCCTGTGTCAACGTGTCAGTTTCTGGCGTTGTTATCTGTGGGATAGGAGAAATATTTATGGCGCCGTTGCCGGGGAGGAAGATCAAGTCAAGAACTCATCCAAGTAGGTGTTGCAAACTCATCTATTGCATTTACTTTGTTTGCCAGTTGCCTCTCGTTTTCCTCTCCCCCACTTCACCAATTTCCCTTTTTCCTTTGCCTTTTTCGTTCGCCCTTTTTCTCGCCTCCTCTTTGTTTGCTCGTGTGCTTGCTTGCTGAAGTCACCATGAACGAAAACACCAAACTTTGTGACTTCTCAAATACTAATAATAATGATTTTATTAGTACTCCGATTGCTCCCGCCACTAGTGCGGAGTCATACGAAATCAATGTCGCTTTGCTGAATCTTGTTATGAAAGAGAAATTCTCTGGCCTTCCTAGTGAAGATGCCGCATCCCATCTCAATACCTTCATTGAGATTTGCGATATGCAAAAGAAAAAAGATGTGGATAATGACGTGATTAAATTGAATCTTTTTCCTTTCTCGTTGCGAGATCGCGCAAAAACTTGGTTTTCTTCTTTGCCCAAAAATAGTATCGATTCTTGGGATAAGTGCAAAGATGCTTATATATCCAAGTATTTTACACCGGCTAAGATCATCTCTCTTCGTAATGATATCATGAATTTCAAGCAACTTGATCATGAACATGTTGCACAAGCTTGGGAGAGAATGAAATTAATGATTACAAATTGTCCCGCTCATGGCTTGAGCCTTTGGATGATTATTCAAATCTTTTACGTTGGCTTGAATTTCTCTTCTAGAAATATCTTGGACTCTGCCTCAAGTGGAACGTTCATAGAAATCACGTTAGGGGAAGCCACAAAGCTCTTAGACAACATCATGACAAACTACTCACAGTGGCACACTGAAAGGTCACCTACTAGTAAGAAGGTACACACTATAGAAGAAATTAACTCGTTGAGTGTTAAGATGGATGAGTTAATGAATTTGGTTGCTAGTATAAGTGCTCCTTTGGATCCTAATGATATGCCCTTGTCTTCTTTGATTGAGAGTAGCAACGCTAGCTTGGACGTTAATTTTGTTGGTAGGAATAACTTTGGCAACAGCAATGATTTTAGAGGAAACTATGTTCCTAGGCCTTTTCCTAGTAACTCCTCTAATAACTTTGGCAACTCCTACAACAATACTCATGGAAATTACAATAGACTACCCTCTGATCTAGAGAGTAATATCAAAGAGTTCATCAACTCTCAAAAGATTTTCAATGCGTCCATAGAGGAAAAACTACTCAAAATTGACGATTTTGCTAAGAGAGTTGATAGAATTTCTTGTGATGTTGATGCTCTAAAATTTAGATGTGCTCCTCCCAAAATCAACATGGATGAAACTTTGAAAGCTATGCGTGTTTCCATGATTGAGAGCCAAGAAAGAACCGCCCAAATTCGTGCTAGACATGAATGGCTTAAAAAGGCGTGTTCTCGTGATGAGAATCATGAAGATCTTAAAGTGCTTGGTGTGACTCCCATTGAATCTTTGTTTTCTTGTGTCAAACCTAATGTTCATGGGGCTGGATATGAATCCACTTTGGTTGAAAAGTGCCCCAATGATTCAGAGTCCATCTATCTTGATGCTAAAAGCATTGAAAGTGGAGTAGAAGACGTTAAAACTTTGAGTAGTAATGAAATTACTGCCGTGGATTTCAAGGAATTCAATTATGATAGTTGCTCCTTGATTGAATGCATTTCTTTGATGCAATCCATGTTAAACTCTCCACATGCTTATAGGCCAAACAAGGCCTTTACCGATCATATCGTTGAAACTATGATAAAATCTCTTGAAGAGAAACTTGAATTGGAAGTCTCTATCCGTAGAAAGCTTCATGATGAGTGGAAAACCTACCATCAAAATCAAAATCAAAAACTATGAGTGCAATGCTTTATGTGATTTGGGTGCTAGTGTTTCTGCGATTCCAAAGTCTTTATGTGTTGTTTTGGGTTTTAATGAGATTGAAGAGTGTTCTCTTAATTTGCATCTTGCCGATTCTACTGTCAAGAAACCCATGGGAAGGATCAATGATGTTCTTATTATTGCAAATAGGAACTATGTACCCGTGGATTTCATTGTGCTTGACATTGATTGCAATCCTACATGCCCCATTATTCTTCGTAGACCTTTCCTAAGGACTATCGGTGCTATCATTGATATGAAGGAAGGGAATATTAGATTTCAATTTCCTTTAAGGAAGGGCATGGAACACTTTCCTAGAAATAAAATAAGATTGCCTTATGAATCCATGATGAGAGCCACTTATGGTTTGAGCACCAAAGAGGACGATACATGATTCTATCGCTTCTATGCCTAGCTAAGGGCATTAAACAATAGCGCTTGTTGGGAGGCAACCCAATGAATTTATCTTTTTTCTTTCTGTTTTTTTGCGTCCACACTTTCATAATTCTGTTGTGATTGTGTTTTTTGTGTTTGTTTTTTGTGTTTGAGCCAAGCAAAGACTTTATGACTAGTCTTGGTAATGGTTGTTTGATCCTGCTGGCAAAAGACATTAACTTTTCGCTCACGAGATGATTTTTCATTTTTATTCAAAACTAGCTCTTGAGTTGATTCTTTTTGCTTCTGATTGATATGCTTTTTTCCCAGGCCGTCATAATGTTTCAGATTTTTTGAGGTACCAGAAGTATACGAAGTATACAGATTGCTACAGACTGGTCTGTTTTTGACAGATTCTGTTTTTGTTGAGTTGGTTGCTTGTTTTGATGAAACTATGGTTAGTATCGGAGCGTACTAGCCATGGAAAAGTGAGAATACATTAGCCCATAATTAATATAGATAGCATTCAAGTTTGCTACAGTACCAAAAGAAGTGGTAGTTTGTTTTCTTGTACTAATGTTATCACAAGTTTTTGTTTAAGTTTTATGTTGTGAAGTTTTCAAGCTTTGGGTGATGTTCTCACGGACAAAGAGATAAGGAGTGGAAAGAGCTCAAGCTTGGGGATGCCCAAGGCATCTCAAGCCAAATGCAGGGACACGAAAAAGCCTAATCTTGGGGATGCCCCGGGAAGGCATCCCCTCTTTCGTCTTCAATCCATCGGTAACATTACTTGGAGCTATATTTTTATTCACCACATGATATGTGTTTTCGCTTGGAGCGTCTTGTATCATAGGAGTCTTCTCTTTTTGTTTGGTCACAATCATCCTTGCTGCACACCTTTTAGAGAGAGAGACATGCACTCATCATGATTTTTGCTAGAATGCTCATAGTGCTTCACTTATATCTTTTGAGCTAGATACTTTTGCTCTATGTGCTTCACTTATATCTTTTAGAGCACAGCTGTGTGTGATTTGGTAGTTGGCTTATGCTATGAAAGTAGTCCCAAATGTGATAGGTACCCAAAGAGGATGCAAAAACCTCCAGCTTCATGTGCATTGAGTAGAAAGATAAGTTTCAATTCCTCTCAATTAGTTTTGAGACGTGGATTCGGTAATATTAAGAGTTATGTTAGTACGGTGTTGTGAATCTAGAAATACTTGTGTTGAAGTTAGTGATTCCCGTAGCATGCACGTATGGTGAACCGCTATGTTAGGAAGTCGGAGCATAATTGATCTATTGATTGTCATCCTTTGTGTTGAGGTCGGTATCGCGCGATGGTTTACACCTACCAACCCTTCCCCTCGGAGTATGCGTTTAGCACTTTGTTTCGATTACTAATAAAAACTTTCACAACAAGTATGTGAGTTCTTCATGACTAATGTGAGCCCATGGTATAGATTCACTTTCACCTTCCACCATTGCTAGCCTCTCTAGTGCCGCGCAATTCTCGTCGGTACACAAACCCACCAAATTCCTTCCTCAAAACAGCCACCATACCTACCTACTATGGCATTTTCATAGCCATTCCGAGATATATTGCCATGCAACTCCCACCGTTCCGTCTCATGACTTTTGCCGTCACTCTCATATTGCCATTGCATGATCGTAAGATAGCTAGCGAGATGTTTCAACGTCATACGCCATGCTAGATCGTTGCACATCCTGGTACCCTTCCGGAGGCATTTCCTTTGGATTCATCATCATTGTGATCTTTGAGTTGTGAGTAAATAAAAGTGTGATGATCATCATCATTAGAGCATTGTCCCATGTGAGGAAATAAAAAAAAGGCCAAAGAGCCCAAAAACAGAAACAAAAAAAAGAGAAAATAAAAAAAGGCCTAAGAGCCCAAATAAAAAAAAGTGAGAGAAAAAGAGAGAAGGGACAATGCTACTATCTTTTTCCACACTTGTGCTTCATGATAGCACCATGTTCTTCATGATTGAGAGCTTCTTGCTTCGTCACCACCATATGCTAGTGGGAATCTTCATTATATAACTTGGCTTGTATATTGATGGGCTTCCTCAAAACTGCCCTAGGTCTTCGTGAGCAAGCAAGTTGGATTCACACCCACTAGTTTTCCTTTTGAGCTTTCACACACTTATAGCTCTAGTGCATCCTTTGTATGGCAATCCCTACTCATTCACATTTATATCAATTAATGGCCATCTCCATAGTCTATTTAACACGCCGAGTCAATGTGACCATCTCCTCCTTTTTTGTCTCACAACCACCACCACACTCTATTCCACCTATAGTGCTATATCCATGGCCCGCGCTCATGTATTGCGTGGTAGTTATAAAAAGTTTGAGAAAGTAAGAGTGCGAAAACAATTACTTGGCCAATACCGGGGTTGTGCATGATTTACATTAGTTGTGTGAGGATGATGGAGCATAGCCAGACTATATGATTTTGTAGGGATAAGTTTTTTTTGCCTTGTTATTTTGAAAGTTCATGATTACTGTGCTAGTTTGCTTGAAGTATTACTGTTTTCATGTCAATAGCAAACTATTGTTTTGAATCTTACGGATCTGAATATTCATCCCACGTGAAAGAAGTTGCAAAGGACAACTATGCTAGGTAGCATTCCACATCAAAAAATCATTCTTTATCACTTCCCTACTCGAGAACGAACAGGAGTTAAGCTTGGGGATGCTTGATACGTCTCCAACGTATCTATAATTTTTGATGGTTTCATGCTATTATCTTGTCAAACTTTGGATGTTTTGTATGCCTTTTATATATTTTTTGGGACTAACTTATTAACTCAGTGCCAAGTGCCAGTTCCTGCTTTTTCCATGTTTTTGACCCCTTTCAGAGAAGATTTTGAAACGGAGTCCAAACAGAAGAAAATCCCCGAAAAGATTTTTTTTGGAACGGAAGAAGATCGGGAAGCTTGGGAGCCAAGGGAGGGGAGCCTCAGGGGCCCCACAAGCCCCCACCCCGCGGCCAGGGGGGAGGCCGCGCCATCCAGGCTTGTGGGCCCCCTGGACGCCCTTTGCCCTAGGTCTTTCGCCTATATATTCCCATAAATTCTAGAAAAATTCAGGAGATCATCGAAAGTACTTTTCCGCCGCCGCAAGCTTCTGTCTCCGCAAGATCCCATCTGGGGCACGTCCTGGTGCCCTACAGGAGGGGGGATTCGGACACGGAGGGCATCTTCATCAACACCATGACCTCTCCGATGATGCGTGAGTAGTTCACCATACACCTACGGGTCCATATCTAGTAACAAGATGGCTTCTTCTCTCTCTTGGATCTTCAATACAAAGTTCTCCATGATCTTCATGGAGATCTATCCGATGTAATCTTCTTTTGCGGTGTGTTTGTCGAGATCCGATGAATCGTGGATTTATGATAAGATTATCTATGAATCTTATTTGAGTTTCTTTTGATCTCTCTTATGCATGATTTCATATCCTTGTAATTCTCTTCGAGTTGTGGGTTTTGTGTAGCCAACTAGATCTATGATTCTTGCAATGGGAGAAGTGCTTGGTTTTGGGTTCATACTGTGTGGTGACCTCACCCAGTGACAGAAGGGGTAGCGAGGCACATATCGTGTTGTTTCCATCAAGGGTAAAAGGATGGGGTTTTCATCATTGGTTTGAGATTATCCCTCTACATCTTGTCAACTTGCTTAAGGCCTTACTTTGTTCGTCATAAACTCAATACACTAGATGCATGCTGGATAGCGGTCGATGTGTGGAGTAATAGTAGTAGATGCAGAAAGTATCGGTCTACTTGTCTCGGACGTGATGCCTATATGTATGATCATTGCCTTAGATATCGTCATGACTTTGTGCGGTTCTATCAATTGCTCGACAGTAATTTGTTCACCCACCGTAATACTTGCTATTTTGAGAGAAGCCTCTAGTGAACACTATGGCCCCCAGGGTCTAATCCACACCATATTTTCAGCCTTACACTTTTTACTTCGTTGCACTTTCCGCCTTCAGATCTCACTTTGCAAACAATCTTGAAGGGATTGACAACCCCTTTGAAGTGTTGGGTGCAAGCTTGTTTGTGTTTGTGCAGGTACTCTAGACTTGACAAGACCCTCCTTCTGGATCGATACCTTGGTTCTCAAACTGAGGGAAATACTTACTACTCCTGTTCCGCATCACCCTTTCCTCTTCAAGGGAAAAACCAACGCAAGCCCAGCTTCTGTCAATGTGTCAATTTCTGGCGCTGTTGTCTGTGGGATAGCACTTTGCGCCCCTCCAGGCACATTCCAGACCCCTGTGGGAGTATCGGGCTGGCGACGACGAACTCCGCCTTCGGTCCCGAGACCTTCCCTCACAGGACCTGAGCAGGGTCTTGGCGATTTTGCTGGGCGGTGACCCTGGCGACCTTCCCGAGAGCTTGGGCCCACTATATCGTCGTGACGACCGGGCCGATCTGGTCGTCGCGATGCCCGTCTTCAACGAGCGGGGATTCTCCCGGCTGAAAGCTCTGGTCCAGTGGAGGTGTCATCTGGCGACACCTCTGGTGAAGGGGGGCCAGAGAAGACCATTGACGACCGTGCGGTGAGCGTGCCTCTCCCGTCACAATCCGTACTTATGCGGGAGCTCGAGGATGATGGCGCCACTAGTGATACCTCCGTTGGGACCCCCTTACGCCCGGCCAGGGCCTCTAGGGGCCTCGTGCCGACCCCATGCGCCATGCAGTCTGCTTGCGTGCACGCTTCCCGGAAGCTCGGGGCTGAACCATCTCCTGCGCACCTGCCTCCGCCGGTGGGAGAGGCAAGGCGCCGAGCTCGCCTCCCTCCGTGGGGTGGAGGGCATTTCCTCCGCCGTCGTCGTGGCGGAGAAGAGGAAGAGATGGCGCGATGTCGAAGAGTAAGCTTCCTGCTGGGGCGCGCCTTGTACTTCTATTGCTCGTGCTTGGTTGATTTACTCCCTTTGCTTGACGCTGAGGGATGTAGTCTCGTCGAGGGCAAAGAGGAAGATGACGGTCACCAAGCCGAACGCGGCTTTCGATGCTCCGCCTGTTCTCGCCGGCATGTCGCTGTCTGTGGGTGGGGAGGAGGAGGCTCCTGGGGCAGCCTCCCTGGCCTTGGTCACCAACCCTCCGAGCCCTCGAAGCACCTTGAGGCGACCGTGGAGATGCCGCTGCCCGGGGAATAGGCATGCGAAGAATCCCAGGCCCCGGAGGTGCTGACGCCCACAACTATTGAGCAGCCTTCGGGGTCCCTTGTTCTTCGTGGCGCTGCTCCTCCTATAGCGCCACCTACACCAGTGTTGGAGGTTCCTCAGGAGGGGGTCCAGAAGTCCTCGGTGCTCCCCCAGGGCATAATGGATGCAGCCTTCACCGCCCTGAATGGTGTCGCAGTTGAGATGAGGAAGGTCGAGGAAGAGGTCATGACTGCCCACGCCACGTGTGAGGGGGTGCTGGAGTAGGCCAAGGCGTCCTCGAGCGCTGCAAAGAGGTGGAAACCTGCCTAAGCGCCCTCTAAGGGGAACATGACAGGCTGGTCGAGCAACACCGCTCGCAAGAGGAGGAAATCAAGGCCCGTGAGGCCAAGCTCGCCGCCCGGGGGGAGAGCTGTCCCGGGAGGCGAGTCGCCTGGACACGGAACAGGAGCACCTGGTTGAGCGGGAGAAGGACGTCACCACGAAGGACGCTCTCCTTGAGGCCCGTGAAAAATCTCTCATCGCGGCCGAGGAATAGAAGACCTCCGAGCTGGCTCGCTTCCATGACGTCTAGCTTCAGCTTCGCAAGGCGGTCCGCTCCCTCTGTCGGGGCGGCTCTGGCCACCCCAGAGGAAGGCTTCACCATGCTCGCGGAGGGGCTCACCGTGGCGCTGGAGGCTGCCGTCACGCGGATGGACAAGATCCTGGACAACGAGTACCACGACCTCTTCTTTGCGACTGCGACTCGTGTCTTCAGTAACCTTCATCTTCGCGACCCCAGGTTTGATCTGAGCTCCATGATGGTGTCGGTCCCTGCCAATGCCCGCGACCGCGCCGCAGAGGCGGTGAAGGGTCCTGTGGAGGCGCTGCTGAGGAGGTTTGCCCGCATTGCGCCCCCCTTGTCTCCAGGTGCCGCTGGAGCTGATGATGGGGAAGACGATTCCTCTGATGTCGACGACCAACCCCCTATGGAGGGGCTGATCGGCGGTGGCTCTTCCTGATCCCTTACACCTATTATCTTCCTGCAATGCACATCGTGCCTCGTGGAGGCGTTAAATTCATTTGCATTTTTATGAACTGGGTCATGGTCTGTAATAATTGAATGCTCGAGTGTTTTCCTCACTTTGTTCCTGTCATGTTTGTTGTGTTACTCTACATCGGTAGGGCCTGCCCCGCACGTATCTTCCCATGATTGAACCGACCGGAAACCAAGGATGGCCCAAAGGGGAAGGGGCTACGAGCGCAGTTAGGCTCCTGAGTCGCGATGCTCAGGAGTCCCCCTTGACGCGCGAGCTGCCCTCATGAGGAGAACGTGGCGAAGATTCCAAAACTTAGAACACCTTCTGCACTCCGCGTCGGCAGGGCCCGCCCCACGCGTACATCCCTGCGATTGAACTGACCGGAAACCAAGGACGGCCCAAAGGGGGGAGGGGCTATGAGCGTAGTTAGGCTCCTGAGCCGCGATGCTCTGGGGTCCCCCTTGACGTGCGAGCCACTCCAATGCTCTTCCTAAGAAACTGATGGTATGAGACTCTTGAACTCCTTCAACACTCTGCGTCTGCAGGGCTCGCCCCCGCGCGTACCTCCCCAGGGTTGAACCGGCCAGAAAGTGTCGGCTCAAAAGGGAAAGGGGCTACGGGCGCAGTTTAGGGTCCTAAGTCGTAATGCTCAGAAGTCCCCCTTGACGTACGAGTGACTCCAGCGTTCTTCCTAAGGGAACCAAAGTGATTTGTTGAGCGCACTAGGCTCTGCACCGGCAGAGCCGCCCCGCTCGTACCTTTCCGTGATTGAACCGTCCAAGGACGGCCCAAAGGGGGAAGGGGTTACGGGCATAGTTAGGCCCCTGAGTCACGATGCTCAGGGGTCCCCCTTGACGTGCGAGTGGTTCCGTACCTTCAGTTGTTTGCCCACACGCTGGGTGCGGGCCAAGTCGCGGATGGACTGCACTGATCTCCTTTATGGCCGAGGGTGTAGCCATTGGCGGGCTGTGTTGGTGCCACCTAGGGCCGTAGTCATTGGTGGACTATATTAGTTGCCCATGTTTGTACCCGGCGCGGAGCATAGGTCTTCTACTAGGCGTAGGGCGGAACCCTCCGCATCCTTGGGGGGGCCTGTGCGTATACAGCCTCGGGTCGTTATTACGGGAGAGTGTAACGGTGGGGGTGTATATGGTAGGTCGCGAGGACGCTATGGCCTCGCGAGTGTCCCTACCCCCGAGGAATTGGGGCCTGATCTTCTCCCGAGCGCGGAGCGTAGAGCTGCAACTAGGCATGGGATGGACCCCTCCGCGTCCTCGGGGGGCCCTGGGCGTATACAGCCTCGGCTCGCTATTACGTGAGAGTGTCACGGTGGGGGTGTATATGGGAGGTCGCAAGGATGCTATGGCCTCGCGAGTGTCCCTACCCCTGAGTCATTGGTGGACTAAATTGACTTGGTTTGGGTCATTGGCAAACCTTGTTGACTTCTTCTTCTTTAGGAGCGAGGTTGCGCACCTGCATGGACAAACTTTGACCGGAGCCCCGAAGCGGGGGGGCGACCGCCCGACAATATAACCAAGGCAGAATGTTAGGAAGCAAGCAGGTGAAGTTGAACAACCAAATGATGCATAAACGAAAGTAGTAGACGGGGAAAGTCCGGAGCTGGGGGAGGCCACATGGCCCCGAGGTTGCCCATGGACGGGGCGAGCCGAAAAGTTACCTGGAAGTGGCCAACAGAAAGTCACCTAGCGGCCAAGCCGCTGAAGTGTCGGAGTCTCCGTTGTCGCTTGATGTCTTGTCTCCGCGGTCGCGACCCTCAGGAGCCCCTAAGCGTGGGTCCGCCGCCTCCCAAGGCTCGGGGCTTGTGCTTGGCCCGAGCATCTCCTCCTCCTCCTCGCGGCGCCCCAGCAGGCGGGGTACGAGCATGGCCTGCTGGAGCCTCTCATAAGTGGTAGCCGCGTTCCTCAGCCCAAAAGGCATGAAGGCGTCGGCGCCTGGGTACTCCCACCGGTAGCCAGTCAGCGTAGGCCGGAAGGGGCCATGCGCCGTGGCTATGTTGGTTGCGGACGCGTTGATACAGATGCGGGGTCGGTCAACCGTGCCGACGTCGGCGACTGCGATAGGTGGTGCAGAGGAGTCACCGCATCGTATGGTCTGGTCCTTGCAAAGTTCTTGGATTGCTCTGATGACGTCCTCGCGAGAGCTGGTCGGACGTGCTCCGGAATGCGCCCTCGAGATATGCTCGGACAGCGCCTCCACCTCACTGATCAGGCTAGGGGCATCCCCGGTGGGAGCCCCTAGTTCTGATTGAAGACGGTCATCGAGCGCGCATCCCTATGCGATGGGGGGCAGGGCTCCGTCCCCGGGCACGGAGCCTGAAGCTCCGGGGCCCTCCGCGGGGAGGAGCTCCTTCTTCTTCTTGCGCGGGTCCTCGCGAGGCAGCTTGTCGTCTTCAACGCCTAAGCGTTCCGCCGCCGTCGCGCGGTACGCTCGCTCCAGTGCGCAGACGACATCCTTCTCATGACAAGGAATGGTGATGATGCCGGAGCTCCCCGGCATATTGAGGACATTGTACCCATGGTGGACCACTGCCATGAACTTGGCAAGCGCTAGGTACCCGAGGATGGCATTGTATGGCAGGTGGATGTGCGTGACGTCGAAGACGATGACCTCAGTGTGGTAGTTCTGGCCCTCGCCAAAGGTGACAGGCAGATGCACTTGCCCAATGGGTATGGTGGGTCCCTGTGTGACCCCTAAGAAGGGCTTGGTCGGCATGAGTTTCTCATACGGCAGATGGAGCTTCTCGAAGGTCTCGACTGAGAGGATGTTGATCACAGTTCCACTGTCAATGAGGGTATTGCTGATGAGGACGTTGCTGATAGTTGGGGTGCACATCATTGGGAGCTTGCCGGCCATGAACGAGCACCTGAGCTGGTCGCTTGGGTCGAAAGCAATGGTGGTGTGGGACCAGTTGAGGGGACGCATTGCTTCAGGTCTCAGGAGGGCGGCATTCACCTCCCGGGAGAACTGCTTCAAGGCGCGGTTGGAGGATGTAGGCCACTGCCCTGGCCTCTTGGAAGCCCCTAGCCCTGTCGTCTTGCCTGTCTTCATCCCTCCTCCTGGCCTGCGGAGGCAGTGGGGGCAGCCCGACCTCCCGAGGGCGAGCCTCATGGGGTTGGCCGCATCGCTGCCCCTCCTGCGGATTATCACGCCAGCGGTCCTCCTAAGGCTGGCCACGCCAGGGGTCCTCCTGAGGCTGGTCAGGCCACCCATGACGCGGCTCAGGATCATCCCAGCGGCCCCCATTGCGGCCTCCTCCGCTCGTAGGGCTTGTGTCGAACCATCCGGGCGCCTGTTGAAGTGGTCGGCACAAACCAAACGTAGTTCTTGACATCCGATGGTGTCATGGCCGCTGGTGCCATGGAAGATGCACGTCGGCCGTCCGTCGGATGGACGCTCTCCCCCTCGGATATGCTTCGCTTCAGGCTCGGCGGCAAGCACCGCTGGGGCCCTGCGCTTCACCTCCTTGGCTTTGGCTTTCTTCTCTTCTGGGTCCGCCGCCTCGGGCCTGAGGAGCGACAGGCGTCCTTCTTCCGCCTTGGTGCACTTGATTGCCAAGTTGAACATCTCTAGTGCGGTGCTAATTTCATCGTTCATGGCGAGCTTTTCCTTCATCTTGAGGTCGGTGACTCCGTCGAAGAAAGCCGAGATGACGGCCTCGTCCGACGCCTTGGGGATCTTGAGGCGCATGATAGTGAAACGATGTATGAACTTGTGCAGGGTATCTCCCCCTGCTGCTTGACTCGTCACAGGTCGTTCACGGTGGGAGCGCGGTTGCGGATGCCCTGGAAGTTGGTGATGAAGAGCTCGCGCAGGCCATCCCAGGAGATGATGGACGCCTTCGGGAGGTTGAGGAGCCATGAGAGCGTGCTGCCCTTGAGCGCCATTGGGAACCAGCACGCCATGATCTTGTCGCCTCGTCCTGCCGCCTTGATGCTCAACGTGTAGAATTACAGGAACTCCGCCGGGTCTTGGGTGCCATTGTAACATGGGGGCGGGCCAGGCTTGAAATTGCAGGGCCACGCAACAGGGTAGACCTCGGGGGTGATGCCGAAGCACCCTACCGGTCCAACGGGCATGGTACGCACGGGGGCTGCAGGGTCTTATTGTTCCACAGGGTCTGCCTCAAGGGGGGCGCAACCCGGGCGCGAGATCTGCAACACCGGGGGTGCGCTTCCGTTGGCGCAGGGTCGAGAGATCATCTGGCAGCTTGCTTCATCCCCGGGCGGTGCCTTGGGTTCACAAGACCGAGCGCGGGGTCGTGCTTCCTGCCCGGGCTCGGGGTCCGCGACACGCCGTGGAGGATGGGGCGGCGTGTCTTGCTCCTTGTTGTTCGTCAGGGACGGCTGGTGCCAGAGCGAGCAGGAGAGTGATGCTGAGTCACTGGAGGCGGCAATGAGCTCCTCGGTGCGATCGAGCCAGTCGTCGTGGCGGTCTGGAGCAGACCGGTAACGAAGCAGCTCGGTGGCCATGGCAAGCGCGCGGCAGCCATAGGGCATCTTTGGCCGAGCGCGTGATGCCGACCCCGAAGGCCTGGCGAGTGACGGCGTGGTGGTGCGGCTGTCGACACGCTTGGTCGCCGGCTGAGAGGAGCCCTGTTGCTCTTAAGATTCGGGGCCGATGGCAGCGTTCACCATGGGTGACGGCGACCGGCGCGCGCCGACGGCATCGATGGGGGCAGTCTGGGCGATGCGAGTGGCGCGGCGTTCTGCACGTACCCGGCGAGCATCAGCCATCAGAGTCGTGGAGCTTGGTGAGGACGGAGCTTGGAGGAAACCTCGACACGACCCTACCTAGCGAGCCAAATGTCGGATTTCGGGCTCCGCAAAACACTAAGGATTCGAACACTGGGGCGTGACCGAAGATCTCCCCTGCTTCGCCTCGCCTAACTCACTACTCGATGGAAACGATGGAGGACTCACTCAATGGCGAGGGCTGAGTGACTAAGTGTGATATTCTACTATCCGAATGACCCCCCCCCCTTGTGATGTATCCTACCCTATCTATTTATAGCGGAGTCTCGGGTCCTGTTTCCTCATCGCTTCGGCAGGAAGGGATCCCACAGCGGCCAATTTTAAAGCGGAACATGGGAACATGCTCCCCTGCCCAAAGATGGTCTTCGCCTGCAAAGTAATTGTCCGCCCCGCAGAGATGGGCTCGTCGGTGACATTTGCCCTACTAGTGGGATACTGTGGCTTGGTTGCACCAGAAGGGAAACCTTCGGAAGATGCCTTTGGGAAACCTGTATGCCCCCGCCTCCTTTGCACCGAAGGGGAAACTGTCTCGTCCTGCCATCTGCTGCTCGCATGTCCTTCCCTAGGGTCACCCTTGACTCCTGAGGCTCGGCCGTGCCTCGGAGTATCCACCGCTCCGGAGGGGTCCTGAGGAGGCCTCCTGCGGGTCTTGACGCTGCTCCTCCTCGTGAGGCTTGGCTCCTCACGATGGCCTTCCCTTAAGTTGTGCAAGGCTTGTTGGTTTGCTCCGGTCAAGCGGGCCAGCCCTGGGCCACAGGCAAGGAGGTCTAGGTACCCCGAATCCCAAAACGCTGACACTCTCCTCGTCGCATGAATCCTGGCCGGGCCAGTGGTTTCAAGTGGTTCCTTACGTCTGACATTGCCAAAGCCAGTGCCAGTACAAAGCAACCTCACAATAGGTGAAGCGGGATGTGAGCAAGAAGAACTCTCCCAAAGGCCTTAATGAGATGATCAAAGCTGAATTTGTGGAATTTCGCAAGCGTAACCCATACAGTCTTCCTCGGGACGACAACATGGTTGGTCGTCCCTTCTGGACCAAAGAGAAATCTATCAATCTTACAAGGATCCTGAAGAACAAAACCAATCTGTTTGTGCCTTCTGCTTGTACGTGACATCAAATCCATCGACACGGGGCACATGGGAAACAATCGCCATGTTGCCTACTTTGCTGAGGCACGGGCTCTATGTTCTCAATGGGGTCTGTATCCAATCATCAGCTTCAACAAGGATTTCGATTATGAAGTTGTGGCTCAATTTTATGCCATCGTTCACTTTGACACTGATGAGAAACGACGCTTGACTTGGATGACTGGCGACAGGGTTATTCACTCCGACTCGAAAAAATCATGCACTCTTTGGGCTATGAAGATTCTGTACTGAATGAGCATGTTCGGCTGAGGCCTCACACTAAGGAGAGGCCCATTCACAAGAACATGTTGATTCATTATTCGAAGGTTGTTCCAGACTGCCAATGGTAGTCGCACTCAGCTTGTTCCTTTTCTAGATATTATGCATCACATGTTCCGCAATACCCTGTTTCCTCAAGTTGGTAACAAGAATCAGGTTCACTCCTATCTTGTGAATCAGGTTCCTTATGTGCATCAAAGAGAAAGGTCGTGATTCTTCTTTGGATGTTTCCCATATCATGTGGAATGCGCTTCGATTTGCGGTTCTTCGCAAGAAAGTGCCCATCTATGGGCCATATATGTTCAAGCTCAGTGGATACCTGGGATGCTGTGTTTCTTGATGAACTCATGGGGGCTGATCTTATGTTGGCTGATGATGTCCTTAAACTTCGTGTGGAGGAAAACTGGGACACTCTACCTTTTTGTCCAGAAATTGTTGCCACCGACTCTCACGATGAGCCTGAGCCGGACTACACTAATGACACTTATGCTCCTCCTTCTGAGCACGTGTTGTCTTCGAAAGCCAAACTCAAGATGAAGTTCCATAACCTTCTGTGCTTTCAAGTCAAGGGGCAGTACAAGGCTCATGTGGACTCCAAGGCAGCTCACAGCCATGACAAGATCATCATGAGGAAGATGGGTGATGGGGTTATAGTCCCAGGGTAGGGTCATAGGCCTGCCCTATAGGTCCTACCCAAGGACTACCCTTCATAGAAGACAAGGCCCTTAGACAGTTCCGACTGAACTAAGGACGCCCCCATCATCCAGTCGGCGATGAGCCACTTGGAGCATATTTAACGTACCGACTAGAATCCACTCTGTACATCGTAACCTCCCAGGAGGGCAACGGTCATACGTTTTCATACACCATTATTAGCATTTAAGACTTACGTTACCTGTAACGTAGGCATTTATTCGCCACTATTCCACCCTTGTCCATCGGGCCATTATGAAGGGCAGCGCACTCCATATAAGCTGCCCTTCCCCACTGGTGCAAGGGTTGGCACTTGTTGTAATCCTATAATCCACTCGACACTAAGCTCCCAAGAGCACTGAGACGTAGGGCTTTTACCTCCACCGTAGAGGGTCCTGAGCTGATACATCCTCGCCGTAGCTAAGGCTCTGCCCATCCTTTCGTACCCCATACATCTACTGTCAGACTTATACCCACGACAGTTGGCGCCCACCGTG
Organism: Hordeum vulgare subsp. vulgare; assembly: GCF_904849725.1. Classification (NCBI taxonomy): domain Eukaryota; kingdom Viridiplantae; phylum Streptophyta; class Magnoliopsida; order Poales; family Poaceae; genus Hordeum; species Hordeum vulgare. The sequence goes on along the minus strand of NC_058523.1, from coordinate 289,366,097 downwards.
GGGCAGGCATCTAAGCGACTTCCTGCGAGTTTGCGATTTCATACTTTCGTCATGTCGTCCGGTAGAGATCTATGCATGGGTCGTCAGATCCTCTTCGGTGCCCTCTCCTTCGTCGCCGACGATTCGGCATGGCTTCGGGATGCACCCCTCAACGTCGAGGCGCATCCCAGTCGCGGGGCTACGCACTTCCGTGCCAGTTCCCACGGTGTTCTTCTTCTACAACCATCGACCCCGGTGTCGATCTTCACCCCCGTCACACGCCGCAACAAGCGATCCCGTCGTCCGCGGCTCCAGCGTTGGGTGCGACAAACCCAGGCGCGACAGAGCGCGTCCTCTCAAGTGGCGGTGCTCGTATCGGTTGTGGTCCCGCCGCCATCCCAGTGCTTGGACTCAGTTCCGACTAAGCTACCTTCCGAGTACCCGGGTCGCGGGCCTGCAGCCGAAGTTCTCATGGCCGATTCCCATGAAAGTCCCCTCCGGACTGGTCGGAACGAGCATGAGGTCGGAGAATCATCCGACGCTCGTCATCAACACCATCGTTCTACCAGTCGACGCACTCGCCAGAGCAACGTCGAGGTGTTCCGCACACCCATCCTCAACTTGGCTGCGGCTGCCAGGATAGCCGATTCGCTCCAGCCGATTGATTCAGAGGCTGGTAGAGGGATCGAGCAGATCCGTTCCGTGTTGCATATGGCACAGCAGCAAAGTTTGGCGGTCTCCTAGTCGCACAACAGGATCCACAACAGTTCTGTTCACGCGAACACGCATTGGTCGGTTTTCAGTCCCGACTCTCATCAGCGGCGCAGAGGAGGCAGCCGTTCTAGGGACCCGAGTCGGAATCCGCTTCCCATTCGGTCTCATCCAGAAGATCGTCGCCGTTCGCGTACTCCTCCGCGGGGTGGGCCTTACGGGCCCCGGCATCACGATGATCGTCGTTCGGTCGGTGACGCGCATGATCCAAGGCATGATGCAAGAGGGTACATCGCCCAGAAGAAGGTCGACAGAAGTCGAGCCCACCGTGATGGTCACGACAGAGACCGTCCGAGTGGAAGAAGGACCGTTCTTTCTGGCCCCGAGTGTTTCAGTCGGGCCATCCGCTCAGCTGACATCCCTCCCAACTTCCGATTGGCGACGGGAATCGGCAAGTTCCCACGAGAGTCCAAGCCAGAAACTTGGTTGGACGACTACGGAGTGGCGGTCCAGATCGGTGGCGGAGATGACCATGTCGCCATGAAACATCTCTCCCTGATGCTCGACGGCTCGGCGCGAGCTTGGCTAAACCAGTTGGCTCCGTCAAGCATCTATAGCTGGGCAGATCTGTCCCGAGTCTTCATCAGGACCTTCGAGGGTACGTGCAAATGCCCTGCTGGTCTCGTAGAGCTCCAGCACTATGTCTAGAAGCAAAACGAGCCCTTGCACGATTTCATCCAGCACTGGACGACCCTCTACCACACGGTGGAGAACGTCACAAAGCATCAAGCAGTCTGCGCCTTCAAGGCAGGCGTGCGGTACAGAGATCTGTACCTGAAGTTCGGTCGGACAGGCGACATCTCCATGAGAAACATGATGGAGATAGCCGCACGCTATGAAAATGGCGAAGAAGAGGACCGCATACGTAGAGGTAAGCATAAGTCAGTCGCTGATGGAGATGGGAACAGCAATCGGAAGCAGAAGCAAAAAGCTCAATCCACTCCGCGGGCAGAGGCAGCAGCCGTTCCGAATGCCAAGTTCAAAGGCAAGGGGAAAGCTCAGTACACCCCCAAGAAGAAGCAGTCAGGAAACTTCATCCTAGATCAACTGTGTCCAATCCACACGAAGACGGATGAAGAAGGCAATGTCATATTGCCGAAGCATACCACTCGGTAGTGTCGCCTCCTGATCCAAGGATTCGACGACGGACAGCCGAGTGAGAAGGACACCGAGCAGGATGGCGAAGAGGAGGATCCGTTCCCCCAAGTCCATGCAACGTTGATGATTTTTTCTGATGTGGAAAGCAAAAGTCGACTGAAGCTGGTCAACAGGGAGGTGAACATGGCAACCCCATCCACTCCCACGTTCCTCAAGTGGTCACAGACTGCGATCACCTTTGATCAGTCAGACCACCCAGCACACGTACCCACCCCACGGAGGCAATCTCTGGTCGTCGACCCGGTGGTGGAAGGAGTCAGGCTGTGCAAAGTCCTCATGGACGGCGGCAGCAGCTTGAACATCATGTACGCCGACACTCTCAAGGGAATGGGCATTCCGATGTCCAAACTTAGCGAGAGCAGTATGCAGTTCCACGGAGTCGTCCCAGGAAGAAAGGCCAAATCACTCGGCCAGATCGCGTTGGATGTCGTCTTCGGCTCTGACAAGAACTTCCGCAAGGAGAAGCTGACATTCGAGGTGGTGGACTTCTAGAATGCATACCATGCGATTGTGGGCCGCCCAGCATATGCGCGTTTCATGGCCCGTCCATGTTACGTCTATTCGAAGGTCAAGATGCCAGGCCCCAAAGGTGTGATTACAGTCACAGGCAATCGGCAGCGGGCCGAGGAGTGTCTGCAGCAAGGGTCGAGGATTGCCGATCAGCAGATGGCTATTCTCCAGCTAGATGAGTACAAGAAGACCACCGACCCCGCTGACCTGATGCGTTCAATGAAGCTAGCTTCCGAGTCTGCATTCCAGTCTGCGGGAGACACGAAGAAAGTCAGCATCCACCCGACGGACGAAGTCGCTGCCCCGACAAACATCTCCACAACCCTTGATCCAAAATAGGAAGCCGAGCTCATCCAATTCCTTCGTGAGAACGGGACATCTTTGCATGGAAGCCTGCTGACATGCCAGGTGTACCCAGGGAGTTGGGTGAGCACCGACTACATGTGGATCCTGCTGCTTGGCCCGTCCGAGAACGCCTGCATCGGTCCGCCGCACACAACAGGAAGGCAATCAAAGAGGAGGTGGCTAAACTTTTGGCAGCCAACTTCATTCGCGAGGTGCACCACTCCGAGTGGCTCGCTAATGTTGTCATGGTGCCCAAGAAGGACAAGTCTCTCCGTATGTGCATCGATTTGAAGCATCTCAATAAGGTCTGTCCGAAAGATCACTTCCCGCTCCCCCGCATTGATCAAATTGTTGATTCGACTGCGGGTTGCGAGCGTTTATCCTTCCTTGATGCCTATTCGGGCTATCATCAGATTCGTCTGTATAGTCTGGATGAACTAAAAACAGCCTTCATCACCCCATTCGGGTGTTTCTGTTACATCACTATGCCATTCGGTTTGAAGAATGTAGGAGCAACTTTTATGCGCATGATCCAAAAATGCCTCCTTGACCAGATCGGTCGAAATGTGGAGGCATATATGGACGATATCGTAGTCAAGTCACGCAAAGGTTCCGACCTGCTGACTGACTTGGCAGAAACATTCGCCAACCTACGTAGGTACGATATCAAGCTCAACCCAGCCAAGTGTTCACTCGGCGTTCCCAGCGGGAAGTTCCTCGGTTTCTTCGTTTCCGAACGAGGGATCGATGTCAACCCAGAAAAGATCGGGACCATTGTCGAATGGAGCGGCCGGTAAGAATACTTGATGTTCAAAGGCTCACAGGTTGCCTTGCGGCTTTGAGCAGGTTTATCGCTCGACTCGGCGAGAAGGCGTTACCTCTGTACCGACTCATGAAGAAGTCAGATACCTTCGAGTGGACAGACGAAGCCCAAATTGCATTCGACGACCTCAAAGCCCTGCTTTCCACCCAGTCGGTTCTTACTGCCCCGCTCAGTAAAGAACCCCTTCTTCTGTACATCGCGGCTACAAATCAAGTCGTCAGCACCGTTCTGACAGTCGAACGTGAAGAAGAAGGCAAAGCGTACAAGGTTCAGCGGCCAGTATATTATGTCTCCGAAGTCCTGACTCCTTCTAAGCAGAGGTATCCCCATTATCAGAAGCTTATTTATGGGATCTACATGACTGCAAAGAAGGTGGCTCATTATTTCCAAGACCACTCGGAGTCTGTCATATCTGATGCTCCGTTGTCGGAAATTCTCGACAATCGGGACGCATCAGGCCGAGTGGCAAAGTGGGCAATGGAGATGCTATACTGCGACATCAAGTTCGAAGCCAAGAAAGCTATAAAGTTTGAAGCTCTGGCTGATTTCATAGCAGAATGGGTAGAACAACAGCAACCGACTCACATCTACTCAGCTCATTGGACCATGTTCTTCGATGGGTCCAAGATGTTGAATGGCTCCGGCGCTGGCGTAGTGATCATATCCCCAAAAGGTGATAAACTCAAGTATGTGTTGCAGATACATTTTGATTCTTCCAACAACGAAGCATAGTACGAAGCTCTCCTTTACGGATTGCGCATGGCCATCACACTCGGCGTCCGTCGCCTGATGGTCTATGGCGACTCAGATCTGGTGGTTAATCAAGTAATGAAGGAATGGGACGTAAGGAACCCCACCATGACTGCATACTGCAATGCAGTAAGGAAGCTCGAGAAGAAGTTTGAAGGTCTGGAACTTCAGCATGTTCCCCGACTGAAAAACCAAGCAGCAGATGTATTGGCAAAACTTGGATCCACTCGGAGACCGGTCTCGAGTGATGTCTGCCTCGAGCACCTACACCTCCCCTCGGTGAAAGAAGATCCTTTTACAGAGGAACCAGTACAACCGAAGAGCTCAACAGATCCGACTGAAGTCGAGGTCCCCGCTGTGGTTGATTTGATCATGGAGATTCTAGCTATCATTCCCGAATGGAATGTGCCGTTCATTGCATACATCATGAGGCAAGAGTTACCAGAACACGAAGTCCAAGCTAGGCAGATCGTTCGCGGGTCGAAGTCCTTCACCGTCATTGATGACCAGTTATACAGGAAAAGTGTGTCAAGCGTTCTTCAGCGGTGTATCTCTCCTGAGGAGGGGCAGTTAATCTTGGAGGAAATCCACTCGGGAACCTGCGGACATCCTGCCTCCTCAAGGGAAATCATCGCCAAAGCATTCAGAGTTGGTTTCTTCTGGTTGCAGGCGAATGAAATGGCAAAAGATATGGTCGACTATTGCGAAGGCTGCGAGTTCTATTCAAACAAGTCCCACAAGCCAACGTCTACGCTGAAGACAATTCCTCTTGTTTGGCCATTCGCCGTGTGGGGATTAGATACAGTCGGACCATTCAGAACAGGCCAAGGAGGATTCACTCATCTGCTGGTAGCAGTCGACAAGTTTACTAAGTGGATTTAAACCAAGCCCATGAAGAAGCTTGATGCCCTTACGGCCATCAAATTTATCGGAGACATCATCGCAAGAAACGAGGTTCCGCACAGCATAATCACCGACAATGGCACAAACTTTGACTCGGACAGGTTCAAAAGTTTTTGCACATGCCAAGGTATCCGAGTGGATTTTGCATCCGTGGCACACCCCCAAACAAACGGGCAAGCAGAGCGGGCGAATGGACTTATTCTTCAGGGGTTGAAGCCTCGTCTCCTGCGAGAAGTTGGACATGCCGCCGGCGCATGGGTCACCAAGCTGCCTTCGGTGTTGTGGGGCCTCTGCACAACTCCGAGTAGATCTATAGGGCGATCCCCGTTCTTCCTCCTTTATGGAGCAGAGGCAGTCCATCCGAGTGACTTGCTTCACAACTCTCCACGAGTCGAACTCTTCTCCGAAGCCGAAGCAGAGCAAGCCAGGCAAGATGGAGTGGATCTTCTAGAACAAGAGCACGAGATGGCATTGATTCGTTCAACAATTTATCAACAAGATCTGCGGCATTTTCACGCGCGGCACGTCAGGAGCTGCACATTCCAAGCAGGCGACCTGGTGCTCCGAGTGGATCAGCAGAGACCACACAAGTTGGCTCCCGCCTGGGAAGGACCCTTCATCATCTCTAAGGTGCTGAACAACGGAGCATGTCGACTCTACAACCTCGACAGGGAAACGGACGAGCCGCGAGCATGGAATGGAGATCTCCTGAAGTGCTTCTACACATAACCGCCGACGGAGACAATGTAAAGAACAAGTATCATTGAAGTAATACAAAGCAGATTGATTTCTTGCCGATTCAAAATTCTTCCGCGTTTGCATACTCCGGTCTAAAAAACTAACTCCGAGTGTGCACTAAAAGTTGCACTCGGGGACTTAGTTGCGACCCAGAGTCGCCTAAGTACAAACTCGCTCCGAGTGTGTGCTAAAAGTCACACTCGGAGACTTAGCTGCGACCCAGAGTCGCCAAAGTACAAACTCGCTCCGAGTGTGTGCTAAAAGTCACACTCGAGGACTTAGCTGCGACCCAGAGTCGCCTAAGTACAAACTCGCTCCGAGTGTGCACTAAAAGTCACACTCGGAGACTTAGCTGCGACCCAGAGTCGCCTAAGTACAAACTCGCTCCGAGTGTGCACTAAGAGTCACACTCGGGGACTTAGCTGCGACCCAGAGTCGCCTAAGTACAAATTCGCTCCAAGTGTGCACTAAAAGTCACACTTGGAGACTTAGCTGCGACCCAGAGTCGCCTAAGTACAAACTCGCTCCGAGTGTGCACTAAAAGTCGCACTCGGAGACTTAGCTGCGACCCAGAGTCGCCTAAGTACAAACTCGCTCCGAGTGTGCCCTAAAAGTCACACTCGGGGACTTAGCTACGACCCAGAGTCGCCTAAGTACAAACTCGCTCCGAGTGTGCACTAAAAGTCACACTCAGAGACTTAGCTACGAACCAGAGTCGCCTAAGTAAAAACTCAATCCAAGTGTGCACTAAAAGTTGCACTCGGAGACTTAGCTGCGACCCAGAGTCGCCTAAGTACAAACTCACTCCGACTGCGCATGAAAAGTCTCCACTCGGGGACTTAGCTGCGACTCAGAGTCACCTAAGCAAAAAGCTTCCTCCGAGTATATACTCGAGATACATTCGGAGGCTTAGCACACCCTCATTGGGGCTCATGTGGATGTGAAGACAACTGACAACTACATGAGTAACAACTCACTACGAGTGTGCACGAAAAGTCACACTCGGGGACTTAGCTGCGACTCAGAGTCGCCTAAGTAAAAAAGCTTCCTCCGAGTGTATAATCGAGATACACTCGGAGGCTTAGCAGACCCTCATTGATGCTCATGTGGATGTGAAGACAAGTGACAACTACATGAGTAACAACTCGCTCCGGGTGCGCACTAACAGTCACACTCGGGGACTTAGCCGCGACCCAGAGTCGCCTAAGTAACAACTCGCTTCGAGTGCGCACTAACAGTCACACTCGGAGACTTAGCCGCAACCCAGAGTCGTCTAAGTAACAACTCACTCCGAGTGTGCACTAACAGTCACACTCGGAGACTTAGCCGCGACCCAGAGTCGCCTAAGTAAAAGCTCGCTCCGAGTGCGCACTCGGAGGCTTAGCAGACCCTCATTGAGGCTCATGTGGATGTGAAGACAACTCACAACTACATGCTCCGCATGTTTGCCATTGGCTTCACCAAGAGACGCCAAACATAAACCACGAGACAAAATTGTGTCAAAAAAAACTCAGCGAAAGAAGAGCAAAAGATCCGATTCGAATTCAAAGTTGGATCTACGATCAGTCGGCTTTGTGTGAATCAAGTTTATCTACACCGAACCACGAATGTGACGGCCAACAGCAGTGGCCAAAGTTTAATACAGATACCACTCGGCATACCGAGGTAAATGTGCATTCACCATAAAGTTTTTTCAAGCGTCACCGGGACTGGCAGGCTCAACAAAGGTGTCGAGGTTGATTCCGTCTGCAATGCGAGTGGCAGTGTTGAGGAAGGTCTCCATGAAATCTTCGAATCGAAGCTTCTTCGTGTTGGCGACCTACAACGTCTTCAGCCTTTCTTCGTGAGCTTCCTTGCAGTGCACTCGGACCAGAGATAGCGCCACGTCCGCACCACACCGAGCGGCAGGCTTCTTCCATGCCTGCACTCTGCTTGGGACGTCCTCCAGCCGAGTCATCAACCCATCTATTTCGTTCCGGGAATCGTCTTCAGGCCACAGCTCCTTGTCGATCCGGCCGACAACTTTTCTCAGGCGGCCAATGAAAGGGCCCACCCTGTTAAGGCGAGAATGCGCTCGGAGCATGTCCCGGTTAGCTTCATCGCCGAGTGGAACATTTAGAACAAGCGACCGTTCAATTTCGGCTGCTTCAGCCTCAACGTCCCGACAGAAGTCTGCAAAGAAAAGACAAGCAGAAAGTAAGCACGACAGAATGAACTCCAAAGTCAAGAAGCACTCGGCAACAACTTACCACCAAGCAGTGTGACCATCTTCCTTGCCCAGTCGCCGACGTAGTTCTCCTGCGCCATGCACCGAGTGTTCATCACTTTCAGCTAGCCCATCCATTCGGATCTCTCCCTCTTCATTTTTTCTACTTCAGCTAGCAATGCCTTGTTGGTCTCCCAAGACTCCTCCAAATATTTCTCTCGGTCAGCAAGAGCCTTCTTCACACCAGCCAGGTCATTCACAGCCACCTCCAAGTCCGCAGCAAGCTGAATCTTCTCAGCCTTCAGAGCATTGTATGCAGATCCCATTTCACAAGTCTTCTGCCAAATAGACACAAAGGGAGGATCAGACACATTCAACAAGGAAAAAGTCTCAACAGATATGACAAAACAATCAAAGCTCAGAGTTCTTCAGACCCCTGCCGATGCAAGCAATCGACAGCGGTCTCGGGGACTACACCCAGTGGGTTCACTGAGAGTGACCCCACTGGCATGAAGCTCGAACAGGTCGGCCCTATTGAGCTCCATGACAAACAAACAACACTATGAGATTACTATTACTCGACCCGAGTAACACTACTCTCGGGGACTACACCCAGTGGGTGCACTCGGAGTGCCCCCACTGGTACCATTCGGGCAGATCAGCTCTGATCTGTTCAGATTACGGAAAATACATATAAAGACAACTGCCGGTGCAAGCACTCGGCAGAAGTCTCGAGGACTACACCCAATGGGTTCACTCGGAGTGAACCCACCGCAAAATCATCCTACTGCATCCGAGTGTATCGCTGAAACACCCAGTGGATACCAAGAGGAATGTAAACACTTACTAGCGCACTTACTCGGATGTCATCCCGAAGCTCCAAGCTCTTCTTATATAGAGACGCGATGGAGTCATACGCTCCCTTGGCGTCACCCACCATCAGCTCCACCTGCACCATGGCATCCTTGGCGGCCCCCACCTGGTCTTCCGGGAGGCGTTAGGCGTCATATTGAACAGCTGACAGACCCGGCGCGGCAGAAGACTCCCTGGGCATCCCGAGCTCCGCTCCAGTCGGTTCCGCCGTGAGGGGCACCGTCTCAGTCGGCGGCACCGTCTCAGACGGCGGCACGTCCATGGTGGGAGCGGCAGTAGATGAGATAACCCCAGGGACAGGCACCAAAGCTGGCTCCGGCCTCCTTTGGTCGTCATCGTCTAGATGGATCACCTCCGAAGGAAGCCCGACTGAACAAAATAGAATTACAGAAAAAGTTCAAGATCAAAAACAGCACTCGCAAAACAGTAATGCGGCTCTCGGAGTCGTGACAACGTACCTTGCTGGGACGTGGCGGCGTTATCCGTGTCCATGGGATCATCGTCCTAGCGCGGCAGAGAGGTGGCGGACGTAGCAGCTCTGTTGAGTGAAATCCACTCGACGGATAAGAATGAGTTCCCAAAAAGAGGAGTTCAATCGAATACTGAAGGAAGATGGAAGAACAAGACACTTACGCTGAGGCGACCGGAACAGCGATCCTCATCCGAGGCAAAGCTTTCCGAGGCTTAGGCCCACTAGGTTTGGCCACCTTCGACGGCTGGTTCATGGGCTCGGTAGAAGCGCCCCTGGTCCTCTTCACACTCCGAGCACTCGGAGCCACGGGAGGAGCTGGCGGAGCACTCGGGGCCGCTGGAGGAGCCGGCGGAGCAGCGGGGTCATGACGGCGCTTGGTTCGGTGCTCTGGTGGTGATGGTGGCGAGCTCTACTCCCCATCCTCCTCCTCCTCCTCTTCCGTCTCCTCCTCCGTCTCCCCACTATCAGAGACGTACTCGGCGCTATCCATGCTGCCCTCCTGGCTGCCCTCCTCTTCCTCGGCTAGATTCTCGTTCGAGACTACAGAATGCCAGTTAGTCCACTCCTGCACAAAACACAGTCGGCAACGTCAATCAGCGGGACAAGAAAAGCAATAAAGCTAAGAAGATTAAAAGCACTTGACAAGATGTACTCACCTCATTCGGAGGAGGATTTTCGGCGCGGAAGGGCTTCACCCGTCGGGCTCCCACGGGGTTATCACACGCGCCTGTGATGCCGTGGACCCACGCACTCACAGTCTCCCCGCTCACGTCCTCTGGATGAGACCGAGTGGAATCCGACGGCCCCGCATAGTGCCACATGGCGTGGTGTCGGGCCTGCAGCGGCTGGATGCGCCGACCCAGGAAAGTCTCCAGCAGGTCCGTGCCGGTGACTCCCTTACGGACGACGGCTATCAGCGCGTCGACCAAAGGCTGGATCTGGATCCTTTCCCCCTTAGAGAGCGCAAGCTTCCTGGGAGGGCCAGGACGGTCTAAACTAAAAGGTGGCAACCCACTCGAAGCATTCGGACAAGCAATGTCCTGGCAATAGAACCAGGACGATTGCCAGTTCCTGACTGACTCGGATAGCTGGAGAGAGGGATAGCTGCTCTTTGTTTTCTTTTGGAAACCTAAACCCCCACAGAGCTGGAGGATGTGGGTCTTATCATCCGACTGGCTAAGCTTTTTGATGGTTTGGGATCTAGAGGAGAAGACATACTTAAAGAGTCCCAAGTGGGGAGGACATCCAATAAAGCACTCGTAGAGGGTGACGAATGCAGCAAGGTGAGCTATTTCGTTTGGAGGAAAGTGATGGAGCTGTGCCCCGAAGTAAGTCATGATACCTCGGAACAAAGGATGGGGAGGCAAGGAGAAGCCTCTGAACACATGGCTGAGCAGCAGAACACGCTCCCCCTCCTTCAGCGTCGGCTCCGTCTCGCCTTCCGGCAGCCTCCAGGACTTGTTGACGACCATGCCATGCTCCACCAGCTCTAGCACGTCGTTCTCCGTCACCAAGGACGGGAGGAAATCCCCCAGGATCCAACCCGCCGGCAGCGCCTGCTACCGCCGTTGAGTAGGAGCCGCCCCCTTTTTCTTCTTCTTTTGCGACTCGAGCTTGCTAGTCTGCCCTTCGTCATGGCGAAGGCGACGGATCCACAGAGGAGGAGGGGAAGGAGGAGGCTTGAGGTGTGCACAGAGCTGCAGGAGGAGCAAGATTAATGGGAGGAGGAGTAGCAGCGCAACAGGAAATCCCGCCGGGGAGGCTTAAATAGGCTTCCGACTCGGTCAATTACAGGTGGACCCAAGATCTTATCCCCACAACCAGCCGCGGCAAGGTTAGTGGCGAAGATAACGGCGTGGTAATCGAGGAGGCAAAACCTACTCGATGACGATGTCGTCATCCCCGCTAAGCGTGCGGCAACCGAAATTTGAGGATCCCGAAAAATCCGCCGCTGTCAGTTTGACCAGTCACGTCGAAAGATTCCACGGAAGCACTCGGTCCCTGACGGTTCGTTTCACTGGTATATTCACTCGGATCACAGGTTGAAAGGATAAAATGGATCGAGGCAAACAACACTAAAGTCACCTCCATACCAGTCGGATCCATACTCCAAACATCACTTCATCGTTCCAACCCCGATCCATTCGGGGACTAATGATGGGGTTATAGTCCTAGGGTAAGGTCATAGGCCTGCCCTATAGGTCCTACCCGAGGACTAACCTTCATAGAAGACAAGGCCCTTAGACAGTTCCGACTGAACTAAGGAAGCCCCCATCATCCAGTCGGCGACGATCCACTCGGAGCATATTTAACGTACCGACTAGAATCCACTATGTACATCGTAACCTCCCAGGAGGGCAATGGTACGTTTTCATACACCATTATTAGCATTTAAGACTTACGTTAGCTGTAACGTAGGCATTTATTCGCCACTATTCCACCCTTGTCCACCGGGCCATTATGAAGGGCAGCGCACTCCATATAAGCCGCCCTTCCCCACTGGTGCAAGGGTTGGCACTTGCTGTAATCCTATAATCCACTCGACACTAAGCTCCCAAGAGCACTGAGACATAGGGCTTTTACCTCCACCGTAGAGGGGCCTGAACTCATACATCCTCGCCGTAGCTAAGGCTCTGCCCATCCTTTCGTACCCCATACATCTACTGTCAGACTTATACCCATGACAATGGGTTTGCTTGTTGACAGCGTGTCTGAGGACCGGATTACTAATGAGGAGGGATGGGTCAAGAAGAACTGTTCGTGGGCTCAGTCAGATGAGGATGTTCCTACTGCCACGGATGAAGAGGATGATGATGAGGAGGACAAATCTCTTTGGGCTTATCATCACCTTCTCTCACTTTTTGTTCTCTTTGTCCCTTTTGGTGTCTCGATGCCAAAGGGGGAGAGTTAGGGATTTGCCTTGCTGAGTTACGAGTGTGTTTATTTTCACGTGTTTTCTCTACCTCGTGAACTCGTTTATCGTTTGCTTTGGTTTATGTTTGTCCAAGAAACGTGTGACATACGCTACCCTGTCTATCCGATTATGTCTATTATCTCTATGTTGTTATATCCCGTGTCTCATATGGTTGCTTACTTGTTTTAATATCATCTGTTCACGCAAGTATATAGCCTTGTCTATAAAATATAGGGGGGTATTGATCCTTGGTTGTTCTCTTTGCATTCCAAAAGCATATTCAAATAGAGCACACACCTAGGGGGAGCCCGTCTATATTTTGTAGGTATTGGGTTTGCCTAACCTTTCTCTCTCATTCTTATGGAAAATCTGGTATTGTCATCAACCCACCAAAAAGCGGGAGATTGTAAGAGCATAATCTTCCCTAAGTTGTTTTGATGGTTGATGACAACACCTTTGCGGACTAACCGTGTGCTATGAGCTTTTAGAGATTATCATGTGCCACGAGAAGACCGAGTTCTTTTTATGATTTTGTGTTGGTATAATTTAGTGTTGGTGGACCTCAGTCATAGGATAGTCCGTACTATCAAGAGGGGTCCGTATCAGGAAAATTTGGGAGATTCATTCACGTACACATTCGTCAGCTCCTTTCCTCCTCATCTCTTTGGAGCTATCATCTTGTTGTTTAGTGAGCGGAAGTACCGCTCGGAGTCGGGCGGTAGTATCGCTTGCGCGGTACTGCCACTCCCTACTTTCGTCCCATCTTCCGCTTAACTTTCCCAATATTTCAATCGGTGATGCTAGGTCGACACCATGCCCTTGTGATCATAGGGCGGGGAAGGACAACGTCAAGAGCAGAGCTAACGATCAACACATGGCAAGCCTTTTTACCCAGGTTCGGGCCGCTTACGCGTAAAACCCTACGTCCTGCTCGTCCGATCGTATTAAGCGTTTCGTTGTTCGTTACAGTGACTGATGATAACTGTCTTCTTGGCCAATCCCCAAAGAGTCTAACCCCTTGTCAATGAGCTAAGGGCCTCCTTTTATAGGCAAAGGGGTCACCTACAGTGCTCGATGGTAGGTTCACGAGAAGTTACAGTGAACCTAGAGCGCTGCTTATCCATCTACCGCTGTCAGGTGCATTAAATGCACATCTTTTCCTTATCAGCACCGTGCTGGTGAAGACATGTTTCCAGCTGTTTCGACACCTGGAAGCCGCGCTGGCGCATGCGGAATGCGCTGGAACTTGGGGGTGGTGGCACTATGGCAAGGGAGGTCGCCCTCCAGTGCCTAGCCTCGCCATCCCGGCAAGGGATCTCTGTCCCGGCAAGGAAGCTTGCCGGGGGCTTCGGTTGTCTTCTTGGCGAGGGAGGCTCGCTGAGGTCTTGTGCTTGATGCGTTCATCACTTCCACTAAACGGGTATGGCCTTGGATATCTTCCCGGCAAGGCAGGTTTGTCGGGGCCTTCGTAATCTTGGGGGTGTATCTTGTCTGGATCCCGCCACACCTTGCCGTCAGGGGCTCTTTGCGCCCGTGTACAAGTCTGGGGCACTAGGGACCCCAGTCTTTAGTGCACCGACAGGAGCCCCGGGCCTGGGCCACACACGGTGCGGAGCATTGTTGGGCCAGGCCCGAAGAGGTGCACGGGCCTTCATGGCTGGATCTGTTGGCGGTTGTGTTTCCCCACGCCGCGCATCGGATGCGCAAAGTGGGAGGTCGTGCGTGGAGTGGCCTCTCCGCCTCCTGAAACGCCTTTGCCACGCGTGTGGCATGCGCAGTTATGGATGGACAGGTGGTAGACGTGGCCTTAAAAGGCGCAGTAGTGGTTGGGCCCGCCCGTGCATGCATTGGTGCAACAGGGCGGTTCCCTGTTCGCCCGTGAGCTCGAGCGATTGGGCGAGGAGGGTGGTGGCTTCTGGAGTAGGGGAGGCTAGCCCCCACGCCCCGTCCTATAAATTGGGAGGGTTTGCGAGGGGTTTTGCTCACCCAACTCCTCCTGGATCCACCACTCCTCGGCCTTGGCCTTCGGAATCTTCTTTTGTCTGTTGGTGGCGCTTGCCCCTAACCATGGTTAGGGGACGGGGTCGGCCACCGTCGGCCGTCAGGGCGGCGAGGGGATCCCGTTCGGATCATGCCACAGCTGCTGGGGGCGCCGCGGCGGAAGATGGCCCAAGCACCCGTGGCAGAGGAAGGGCGAGGGGCCGAGGCCGAGGGAGGAGGAGCGCTACTCCAACGCCTTTGCCTTCCCCGAGGCTTGCTCCTAAGGCGGCCCACGTCGTAAGGAACCCGATGGAGTTCCTTGTCCAGTTACGAGGACCCATCCGGTCCTGACTCTGACTCTCTGCTGTCTTTGTTGAGGCAATGGAAGGAGAGGGGGCCCGACCCTGTTGCTCCGCATGCACGGTTGCGGCAATGGTGTCGTGCCGGTGGTTGCGAAGCGCACTGGGCCCCGAACCATGTTCCTTGGCCACGGGTGGAATAGTTTCGCCCGCACTCACATCCTTTGGGATAGGCATGTTCTCCGCTTCAAGAAGGTGGCAGAGAACACGCTCTCCATCAAGCTATATGGGAGCTCGGGTGCGCGTCTCGGCTGCTGCGAAGAAAGCTCGAGCGGGACTGAAAGCCCTTCTTCGCGTGGGAGTAGCGAGGAAGGTAGGGACGATGACGAGAGCGGAAGCGGGTCAGCTCCCCTGCAGACATTGTCTGTATAAGGGGGTCTGTCCTCAGGCTAACCGCCGGCCGTACCATCGCCGTCAGTCTGCCGCTCGCTCTTTCCCGCGCCGGACTGACCCGAGCTGCCTCATCTTCCCGTCAGCGCCTGGGCTTCTGCTCCTCCATCTCTTCAGGCTCTGTTCTCCTCCGTGCAATGTTGGCCCCGGAGGAACCAGCCTGGATCGCGCGGAGGGCTGCTCCATGTCTTCCTGAACTCTAGCCCGGCGAGCGTAGTTCCTTGCCAAGGACAAAAGTTCTAGGTTAGAGTAGATCATATCATCCATGTGGCATATTTGAGAATACCCCAAACAAATGAATGAAAAGACTATTTTCCCCTTCTCCGATTCCGCTCTTTGTATGATTCGCCTTTGCATAATCTGGGAGCTTGTCGGCAACTACCGGCAAGGCTCGTTGTCGCGTTTGGTGCAACCATGGAAATCACCAAGCGCAGCTTGAGACGAGATCGGCTGCTACGTAGTCGCTTGCTCTGTTGATGAGGTTCGCAGCTATTTGAAGGCGCTCTGTGGCCAATCAGGTCATTTGAACGAGTTCGAAACAGAGACAAGGTCCACCAAACTTTGAGAAGGTCCTAGTACGTGCAAAATCCACACACAAAAACTGGAAACTTTCGAAGGGAAAAGGCAAAGGATCTATCTACTTCATATCTAAATCTTTAAGGTTAAAAACTTATCTGTCCACGCCGTGGTTGCGAGGTGCTTAAATCTTTTGCCGGGGGGTCGGAGCCCTCGGCAAGCAGGAAATCACCGCGCCTGGCGGTCTTTTCTCCGGCAAAGGCTTCTTGTCGAGGGTCCGTGACCGTCGCTTGGAGAAAGAGTCAGCCAGGGTGTAACCCCTTCGCTTCTCTCTTGCTAGGTCGTGCTTGCGGAGCCCCCGAGCGCGTCCTTGGGCGGCCATGCGACGCTCTCACGGGCTCAACACCCACGTTGGAGTGCGCGTCAGGCCTTTGGGACCATGTGGCGCCTCCTCAACGACTGTGCATCGCTCTGCACAGGTGCGTCCACTGGAGTATGCGCCGAGGTCTCTGTGAAGCGCCCGGACGTGCCATCGACAGCTGCGCGTCGGCCCCGAGCGATGCATCGGCTCGTCGGCGCTGCCCTTGGAGTCTCCGCCTCCCTTCCCCGCGTGCGTGTGTAGCAACACGCTCGCGCAGGCCTTGAGAAGCCTTAGCATAATAGAGCATCCGCAGCGGTACCCCATTTCCGGGGGAACACGGCGTAGCACCCAAACTTCGAAGCATCCGGTGCCGAGCGTGCTCTTCACGCCCAACTCCGTCGCCCCCTACCTGGTGCGCCGACGATGTCAGCGATGCTAGGTCGACACCTATGGGAATCAACATGATACCCTTGTGATCGTAGGGCGGGGAAAGACAACGTCAAGAACAGAGCTAATGATCAACACCCGGCAAGCCTTTTTGCCCAGGTTCGAGCCGCTTATGCGTAAAACCCTATGTCATGCTCGTCTAATAGTATTAAGCGTTTCGTCGTTCGTTACTGTGACTGATGATAACCGTCTTCTTGGCCAATCCCCGAAGAGTGTAACCCCTTGTGAATGAGCTAAGGGCCTCCTTTTATAGGCAAAGGGGTCACCTACAGTGCTCGATGGTAGGTTCACGAGAAGTTACAGTGAACCTAGAGCGGTGCTTATCCATCTACCGCTGTCAGGTGCATTAAATGAACGTCTTGTCCTTGTCAGCACCGTACTGGTGAAGACATGTGTCCAGGTGTTTTGACACCTGGAAGCCGCGCTGGCGCATGGCGGAATGCGCTAGAACTTGGGGGCGGTGGCACTGTGGCAAGGGCGGTCCCCCTCCAGTGCCTAGCCTCGTCATCCAGGCAAGGGAGCTTGTCGGGGCCTCCGTCCCGGCAAGGAAGCTTGCCGGGGGCTTCGGTTGTCTTCCCATCGAGGGAGGCTCGTTGAGGTCTTGTGCTTGGTGTGTTCATCACGTCCACTAAACGGGCGTATCCTTGGATATCTTCCCGGACCAGCAGGCTTGTCGAGGCCTTGGTAATCTTGGGGGTGTATCTTGTATATATCCATCCACACCTTACCTTCAGGGGCTCTTTGCGCCCGTGCACAAGTCTAGGGCACTAGGGACCCCAGTCTTTAGTGCACCGACAATTTCGATTCTGTGTAGCAATTTTTTAGTGAGAAGAAGTACCACTCGGAGTCGGGTGGTAGTATTACTTGCGCGGTACTGCCGCTCTCTACTTCTGTCCGAACTTCCACTTAACTTTCCTGACATTTCAATTCTGTTTAGCAATCGCTTTTGAGTGGAATTTTGTAGCGGAAGTACCGCCCTAAGTGGTACTTCTGCTCCGTAACTTCCCTATATGTGCGCAACAGTAGTACCGCTGACCGGAGCGGTAGTACCGCTCCAGCTAAACTTCCGCTCCTCTTCTCCTGTGTGTTTGGCTGCCCTACCCATTTCTTCCGATCAAGCGGAAGTACCTCTCCTCTGAGTGGTACTACCACTCCTGCATAGTTTTCGGGTAGAAAACGGTCAGTTTGTTTCTCCACTATATAAGTGGGTCTTCTTCCCCATGGAAACTCACCTTCCCCCCCCCCCAAAAAAACTCCATTGTTTCTCCAATCTTCATTTTAGCTTGATCTCTCTCCCTAGTCAACAAAACTTGTTGATATTCTAGGGTTTGGTTGAGAGGGCCTAGATCTACACTTCCACCAAGAGAAATTTGATTCTCCCCACTAATCCCTTACGGATCTTGCTACTCTTTGGTGTTTGAGCACCCTAGACGTCTGAGGTCACCTTGACGCCATATTCCATTATGGTGAAGCTTCGTGGTCTTGTTGGGAACCTCCAATTAAGTTGTGGAGATTGTCCCAACCTTGTTTGTAAAGGTTCGGTTGCCGCCTTCAAGGTCACCAGTGGAATCACGGCACCTCGCATTTGTGAGGGCGTGAGGAGAATACGGTGGCCTTAGTGGCATCTTGGGGAGCATTGTGCCTCCACACCGTTCCAATGGAGACGTACTTCCCTTCAAAAGGATGAAACTTCGGAAACACATCCTTGTCTTCATTGGTTCCACTTGTGGTTATTTCTTACCTTTACTTGTATTTACTGCTTGCTTATTATTATGGTTGTTAGCATCATATAGGTTGCTCACTTAGTTGCATATCTAGACAACCTATTTGTTGCTAAACCTAACTTGTTTAAACAAAAGTTTAAAATTTGTTAGTTGCCTATTCACACCTCTCTAGTCAACCGTATTGATCCTCGAAAGAGGGAAATGGGGCGCGAGAGGGGCTTGCAGTGATGCAGGTGATGCTATGAGGCAACTTTGAGGAGAGGAGGGGCACAGGAGACGTCAAATCTGGGAGGAGGCGGAGGCGGCAATGTCATCAATGGGGAGATGGTGAGGGCATGGGAGGACGAATGGGGTTCTGTGGGTGTTCACGGGACGGAGAGGAAGCAAAGGGAGCGCGGGGAGGCCTTAGGTAGCCGCAGCGCAGGAGCACCGTAAGCCATGTCCGTGGCCACGGTCCGGACTACGATAGAGACCAAGGGGGTGTAACGGGGCGTGTCCCCGGTCTAAGTGGATGTGGTCCGCGTCAACATGAGGGAAGAGAGGGAGCGAGGGATCACCAGGAGCTCGCGTGTATGAGGTCGCCCCTTGGTGCTCTTGGGCGGCCGACGTGCGTGCGAAGGAAGCTAGGAGGAGGGAGAGAGAGGAGGTGGATAGAGGAGTGGTGTGTTGCGGATGCCAAGGGACCTCGACTAGCATGTGGGGGAGACCCGAGGTGGCAGGGGCGCGAGGTCAAACCTCTCGAGCATGGAAGTGCTCTCCAGAGCGCGACTTTGGCTGACATTATTTCCCTTTTGGCGTGCTCTCGCACAACCACTTACGTTTACCAGCTGCAGGAGGGAGTAAACAATCGAAAAAGAGCTTTGGATGCTCTAGAATAGCCATGACCGGGAGCGATCAGAGAGAGAAGATATAACCGTGGCTATCCAGAGAGTGCAAGCGGGGGTTCCACCGCCTCAATCATGGAGTTTGTCGTTGGGAATCTTACTGGAGGTGGGGAGAAAGTTCCTCGGGTAGTGGTAAAAAATTTAGCCGTGGAACAGGGGTCTTAGCAGCTCAATTATTGGACTTAGGATTCCACGAGAAGGTGTTTGATCCATGTTTGGCTTGTCTCTAGTGCTCCACTCGTGTTGACACTTAACACGATCAAATAACTAGGATAAATAAGCTTGACCACCAATTTTGAGATTATTTGAGGAAAGTTGCTAGTCTAAACTTGGTAAACCCTATAAATAGGCAGAAATGGTTTAGTATAGATCCATCTAAGATACCTTGCTCTCCTCAATGCACCACATGTTGTTGTTGCATCATTAAGCTATTAGATCATGCCCAAAAAATTTGGGACCAAATGGGGAAACTTGACAATGCAATATTACCCAACTCTAGAAATCACCAGGAATGGTTTTGGGGGGATTGGGACAAGTGGATTTGTTATCCTTGATGCACCACTTGTTGTGCATGGATATGTAGGGGATCAGAACATGTCCAAAAAGTTAGAGAACCATTGGAGAAACTATGTAATGTAAAGTTGCTCAAGTTTGGATCTGGGCAGAGAAGGTTTTCGGATATTTTGGTAAATCAAAACAATTGGGATTGAGATGAAACTTGGCATGATCATCACATATGGCATTTGTGACTTGCTAGAACTTTCCTGGATTTATTTGAGCATATTTATTATAGAAATATTTCAAATACTCTAAATGAACAGAAATGGTCTTCGAGGGTTTTATCAAATATTTTGAACATGACCATGTGTTTAAACTCTTATATATGGCCAATATATGTCCATTGAGTTTACCTAAATTTTCTAAAATATATTAGAGACATAAAAATAAATTTTCCCTATAAAAGACCATTTCTAGCTTAAGAAAATTGTATTTAAATAATGTTTTTGTGGTTTTGGGAACTATTTTTGATAATGGGATCGAAATAAAATATTTGGGACAAAACATCCTCCCTAATTTGAGGATTTGAAGTACAAACCTCAACTTATGGGGTTTTGAAAGCTTAAATTAAATAACAAAGAAAGCAAACGATGACAACCAGGAGATGGTATGGTCATTGGGCAAAGATTAGGATCAAGGAGATGAGTTTTGAGAGTAGGAGGATATTAGTGAATTAAAACAGAACTAAGCAAGCAAGCAAGCACAACCAAGTCAAGCATCACAAGCACACACCAAAGTTTTTGCTGGACCTAATTTTTGAGCTATGTTAACTTACTTTTATAAGGAAAAACACACACTAGGACACTTATCTGCCAGATCATAGAGTTCGGTGCTATCATGCACCTTCTTGATGCTCATCTCCTCACGCATCCGCTTGTTGCGCACGTTCGTGAGCAACACGACAATTACTATGGTAGGATGGATGTCAGGGATGTTGTCCTCTAGACAACTGAAATAGCGAATGTATTTGCGGAGGGATTCACCATCCCTCTGGGAAATCACATGCATGTCACTGGGCTGCCCTGGGATCTTGGGATAACGATGGTATGCACCAACAAACTGGTTGCATAGATTCTTCCAAGAGGAGATGGAGCCCTCGCGTAAGTTCACCAACCAAGTCCTCATGTTGGGCTTCAGCACCAATGGAAAGTAGTTGGCGATCACTTTCTCATCGCGGCCCTCGGTAGCCTGCACCACAATAGTGTAGATGCCGAGGAACTATAACACGATGATCTTGTTATCATATTTGTTCGGCGAGTCAGGCTTGAATGTTTTGGTGGAGGGTCAACGTACTTGCCGCAGCTCACGGGAGAATGTCGGGCAACCCATCTCATAAGGCAGGCTGCTGGGAACTCCTGGCGCATGATCTTCGCTCTCTGATCTGGCATGGTCATTTAACTAACGATGTGCCTCCCATCATCATTGAATGGTGGTTTAGGCATCCTCCTTTCACCGGTCCTTAGGGACTTCTCTTTGATCTTGTTGTTGTTGTGGCAATGATGACGCAGAAGACATTTTTTCTTGCATATCTGTCCAACATGTCGGTTTCCACTACTGTTACGAAGGCAAATGCACCATGGGTGCCATGCGAGTGCTATGCCCAACAACAACCATCATTGGCGTCCTTTGGTGCGCTCGTGAGGGCTCTGCCGCTTCTGTCTTTCACGCTTGGCGAAGCTCAGCAAGCTTTGGATGTTGGCCCTCCAGTCCTCCATCTTCACTCACAAAGGGGGGTGGTCCAGCAATAGCTGGGCTTGCGCCACAACTTCTTCCATCGCTTTAGGCATGGCGTGGCGTGAAGCATTGGTGGCACTCTTGCTCCTGACACAGTCAGGAAAAAGAACTGTCCTGCTGTGGGGATCCTGACTTTTACGTCGTGATCATCGAATGCACGTGTACAATGATCCGAGAGATCAATGCTCACTGAACACACATAAACTGAATGACAAGAGTCTTACATCCCTACATACCGTCTGGTACAAATAGAGACCATTAAGATCAATTTTTACATAGATAGGTCCTCGAAGGCCGACACACTAAAATAAGTAGCACTAGAAATCTTGATCGAAAACGTGAACCCGGGTCATCTGCCTTAAACCTAGAGGCATTCTAACTAGGAAGCATCCTAGTTCGCGTGTTCATCCTCAACGAACTCTTCTCCATATTACTGCTCTTCCATGCTTGTCCAATCAAATAACCAGTGGCAAGCCAATGAGTACTTTGAATGTACTCGCAAGCAACCCATGATGTGGAACAAGGTAATAATAATGCATGACATAGCACTAAGTAAGTAAGTTTTGCGAAAAGCTTATTTCGAGTGCAGCGACATCATTAATCTTGTAAAAGCATGCATCAACTTGTCATAGATGTCCATATGAACAAGTTATAGTTATCATCATAAGCTGGGGTTACGTAGACGTCCCATGTTCAATTCCCATACCAAGTCGTCGGACTTAGCTCAAGTATCATATTTCTCATATCGTCATCCTTTCCACATACTGACACACACACTCATTTGGTTTATGTGAAAACATCTAGACATAGTTTAAGCTGGATTACGGAACTATCCTTGACCGTGGACATGGCTATTCGAATAGTTTTACACTATGCAGAGGTTGCGTGTTGTACCCATGAGACTCGGGAAGCTTCCGTGTCACCCACGACTCGCGGTATGTTACATACCCGAGGTAAGCACCCGAGCAATTCATTTCCCCGGTGACACTAAACAAAGAGTCCACTCGATTGGTACCCAGCCCTCATGATGTACATCATACGAGACTCGCTCTAGATCGTACCATCCATGAAGGGACCAACGGTGTGCCCGGTGCGTGTAAAAACAGCTCATGGTCGACCTACTTGGCACGACCCCATCACGAGAGTGACCACGCCACTCCCGCCACTAGTAATGCGGGCACTCTGCTAGCATCAACCAAGGATCAACAAAGCCTCGTCCCATAAGGGGTATCGTGCTCGCACATGTAAGGTTGGGATGGTCAGCAATTCTCAAATCTAATCCTGGTTTCGAAACTACACACATGAAACCTATTTCTCGATACGCCACTTCTGCCTCAATTAGTCACGCATTACACACCATCTCCCTCGAGTATTAGTGTCACCTGACGGGGTTTTCAAAAACCCTTCGAAATCATTTCTTTCATGGTCACCATGCATAGACCCATCTTATTTGCGTAGCAACTACTAGCAAGCTAATTACTTCCCACCTTCACGACCCTCATAGGTGGTAGCATCATGCTCATATGCAAGTATCAACAAGGGGTTTCTTAGAGATAGCCCACCAAGGTGGTCACCGACTCATCATGAATCAAACACAACATAACATAATGCTATATGGCATGCAAAATAAAAGGTTCTTAGACATAGTCAAAGGCTGCTTCCCTTGCTGAACAAAGTTTCCGGAGTTTTCAAAATCTTCTGGTCCAAATCCTTCGTCAGCAACGCAATCTATCGTTGCAATAGTAATGGCAAAAATAAGAATACCACAAAAACAGGATTAATAATTTGCTCAGAAAAATGTCACAACATGTTTGTAGAATACTAGGTAGGCATTGTAAAAATAGGTAAGTTTTATTTTTAAAGTGTAAAAAGTTGTGAAAAACATTTTAACATAGGGTTAAAATGTTTAAAACTATGTTTTTAAAATAAAACTATGTATAAAATTTTGTGAAAAAATACACAAGTGATGTTATTAAATACTACACAATATTACAATATCTCTGTTGAAAGAATAAATGGATTTGGATGCATTTTGGCTTCTGTGAATTTTTTCCAAAAAATAAAGAATGGAAAAAGAAAAAGAAAAGGAGGGGGCCTCAGTGCGGGGCCAGAGGCATGAGCAACTAGGCTGGCCCGGGGAATCAGCCAAGGGGGCGAGGGGTGCGCGCACGACATGTTTAATTTAAACCTGCACGCGGGCCCTGACTGCCAGCAAGAGAGAGACAATGAGGAGAGGCTGATGCACGGATCCCACCCCGCGATCATATTCTACCTCCCGACACAAGCTAGGCGGGCCTCAACAGCGACTATTCGGCAATGGCGAGAGGGGCTAGAGGCAGTAATGAATCGAGGAAGGGGTCGTCATTTTTTTGGAGGTGGAAGAGAGGTCGGAGGTGCCCTGGCTTGCCGACGATGATCACACGCAGTGGAGGAGCTTTGGAAGGTATCCACCGGAAGGAATTCCTGGAGCAAATCAACCGG
This sequence comes from Hordeum vulgare subsp. vulgare, assembly GCF_904849725.1. Taxonomy (NCBI): domain Eukaryota; kingdom Viridiplantae; phylum Streptophyta; class Magnoliopsida; order Poales; family Poaceae; genus Hordeum; species Hordeum vulgare. The sequence goes on along the minus strand of NC_058523.1, from coordinate 289,342,221 downwards.
AAAAGAGAGGGGGGTCATCAACAAAGTGTTGTGGTTCCACAGGGAGATAGAGAATGGTCGGAGCGGCATCCTACCATGGGAATCAACGGCGGCCGAGGCGGAGCTCGATTCTAAGCACACAGAGGGGGGACTGGAAATGGAGTGGTGCGGGGGGATTGGGTCGTGAGAGAGCGGAGAGAGGCATGGGGGTGTTTATATTGGAGTGGCCTTGGTGCACCGAAAGCATGGTGCACTGACGAGCTCGGGGTCAACGCCAGGGGGCACGGGGTGAGATGGGGTGAGTATGGGGTGTTCCTGGGGTCAGCCCAGGGCGAGGGAGAGAAGAGGGGGAGTGGGGCAGCCTGCGCACGCGAGGCCTGTTGTTGGCCGAATTGGGCGGTGCTCGGGCGCGTCGAGGATGTCCATTAGAGAGACAGAGAGCAGAGGGGCACAAGGGTCTTCTGTGCCCCCATCGTCGATGCGCCTCGACTGGCGTGAGGGAGGGCTCGAGGTGGTCAGGAATGGGCAGGAGAGCAAGGTTAAACCTCGGATGCTCTGACGCGCGCTCCAAAGCATGATTTTGGCCAGCACAATTGCTTGCTGATGCACTTTGGCATGCCACCTCTGCCCAAAAGTTGTGGGAGAGTGTAAACAAAGGGAAAAGTAGGAGGGGCAATCTGGAGGCAATCAGAGAGAGAGAGGAGTGGAGAGAGAGGTGAAAAAACTGTTGTCCAGGAGGGGAATGGGAGTATACCCCACCAGTAATTGAGTTGTGGCCATGGGAAAGTTACTGGGGTGTAAAGCATATCACCACGAGAGTTGTGGTAGAAAAATGAAGTGAACGAGATGAGAAAAGGTGGTGAAAGCGGTAACTTTACCAAACTACCAAAAGGTGTGTTACGATTGCCTGGGCAAGTTACCTTTACCCAATTGTTGTAAAAGTTAACAGGATAGCACTGTGTTAGGAACCAAGAGCGTTCACCAAGTTTCATCTCATTTGAGCAAATTTGGCAATGTAAACATGAAAATCCCCATAAATAGATAGAATCAGATTCCTGCTGACTTTGGTGACCAAATCAAGTCCCATAAATGCATAACTTGGTGTAGCATCCTTATTTGGGGCCTAGATCACCTTTGTAAAATTTGGCATCAATTGGACAAACTTGTTCATGTAAAGTTGTTCAAATTTTGTTCTGGACACAAAGGGTTTTGGGGTTCTTAGGTGAACCAAATCAACTTGGATTTAGATGAAATTTTTCATGGCCGCCACATATATCATTTGACTTGCTAGAATGTTCCTAGAATTTATTGAGAATATTTCCTATGGAAATATTTCAGAAGCTTGAAATAGGCAGAAAGGGTTTTGAGGGGTTTTGTCCAATATTTTGGAAATGACCATGTGTTTAAACTCATATGTATGGGAAATATATGTCCACTGAGTTTCCCTAAATTTTCTCAAATATTTTTGAAGCAAGAAAATATTTTTCCCTATGAAATATCATTTCCGGCCTCAGAAAAGGGTGTTTGAATAAAATAGGAAAATAACCTGTAAAATAATTATTTTGTGATCATGGAAAGTCATTTTGATAATATAATGAAAATACAATCTTTGGGGTAAAACACCCCTCCTAAATTAGGGACTTCTAGTACAAATCCCAATTCAGGGGTTTTGAAACTTTAAAATAAATAAATGCTCTTTTGTTGAGATAACATTTTTATAAAAGTAGTTTCTCGTGCTATACACATGGCATGGTCACTCGGCAAGGGTTTGGGGTCAAGGAGAGGAGAGGATTTTTTGAGAGAAGAATAAGTTTGGTGACTTAAAACACAGTCAAGCACACAAGCAAGATGCAATCAAATCAATCATCACAAGAACTCAAAAAATTTCAGTTGGATCCAAATTTTGTAAAATATAATGTGACAAAGTGATACAAACACATGGTGTGAAATACCTACCCCACTTACAAGAATCTCGTCCCCGAGATTCCTAGGATAACCACTGAAAAGATAAGGGAACTCGGATCTAAGATAGTCTTCACGCTCCCATGTTCCTTCTGCTTCTGTGTGATTGCTCCAGTGGACCTTGAAGTACTTGATGGTGCGGATTTGGGTGCAATGCTCGGCTTCACCTAAGATGCGGATTGGTCTCTCACGATACATGAGGTTTGGCTGAAGTTCGATGGTTTGATAATCGATGTACTTGTAGAGGTCTGGACGGTTGGGAACTTTGAGACACTTCCGGAGTTGTGACACGTGGAAAACATTGTGCACAACTGAAAGCTCGGAAGGTAGTTCTAGTTGGTAAGCAATTTCTCCTCGCCTTGCAGTGATATTGAAGGGTCCAATGTATCTTGGTGCAAGCTTCCCTTTAACGTGGAAACACTTGGTTCCCTTGAGAGGCGTGACGCGGAGGTATACATAGTCTCTAGTGTTGAGGTCCACTTCTCGATGGTTTGAGTTGACGTAGCTCTTCTATCTTGACTTGGCGGTCTCCAAACGTTCCTTGACGAGTTGAACTTGCTCTTCGGCTTCACGGAAAATATCTGGTCCAAAGATCAGTCCTTCTCCAGACTCACACCAGTTGAGGGGAGTGCGACACTTGCATCCATACAACACATCAAATGGTGACATCTGCAGACTGGACTGATAGGTGTTCTTGTAGGAGAACTCGGCAAAGGGCAAACAGTCCTACCACTTGGCTCCATATGCCAAAACACAAGAATGGAGCATTTCCTCGAGTATCTGATTTACTCGTTCCATCTGTCTGCCTGTGTGAGGGTGGAAAGCAGTGCTGAAGGAGAGCTTGGTCCCCATAGCTTCTTGGAATTGCTTCCAGAACCTTGAGTTGAACTGAGTGCCTTGATCCAACATGATATCCTTAGGAACTCCGTGGAGTCTCATGATATGCTTGATTTAGAGACTGGCTAATTTGTGCCCATCATAAGAGGTCTTGACAGGAATGAAGTGGGCCACCTTGGTCTGGTGATCCACAATGACCCAAATGGAGTCGTGTTCTTTGCTTGATCTGGGAAGGCCGGTGATGAAGTTCATCCCAACCTTGTCCCACTTCCATTCTCGCACTTTGAGGGGTTGTAACAGTCCAGCGGTTCGTTGATGCTCATCTTTGGCCCTCTAGCATATGTCACACTTAGCGACATAGGAAGCTAGTTCCCTCTTCATGACATGCCACCAGAACCTTGCCTTGACGTCTTCATACATCTTGGTTCCTGCAAGATGGATGCAATACGGAGTGTCATGTGATTCTTGCAAGATCAGGTTCTTGAGCTCAACTTTGTTGGGCACGCAAATGCGATTTCCAAACCATACAACTCCTTGTCCACCCACTGAGAATCCTGGAGCTTTGCCTTTCTCGATCTTCTCCTTGATGCCTTTGATGCTCTCGTGTCCCTTCTGAGGTTCCTTGATATCGTCCATCAACGTAGGCTTTGCTTCAAGGTTGGCGAGAAATTCTAGTGCGACTAGCTCCAATCCGAAGTTTTCAAGATCCTCATACAAGGCAGGTAGCCTTTCCTTGACCATAGCATTGAAGGAACAAGCCTTTCCGCTCCAAGCATCAGCTACCACATTGGCCTTTCCAGGGTGGTATTGAACACTGAGGTCGTAGTCTTTGATCAAATCCAACCATCTTTGTTTCCTCATGTTCAATTCCTTTTGAGTGAAAATGTACTTCAAACTCTTGTGGTCTGTGTATATCTCACATCGTTTTCCCACAGGGTAATGTCCCCATGTCTTCAAGGCATGAACTACCGCTGCCAGCTCTAGATCAAGAGTGTCATAGTTCTCTTCGTGAGGGTGTAGATGTCTACGACTCTGCCTTCTTGCAATAGGACACCACCAAGCCCGATCCTTGATGCGTCACAATATATCACAAATTCCTTGTGAATATCGGAGGTGGCCAACCAATCTCTTCTTGAGCTCCTAGAAGCACTCTTCACACTTCGGCGTTCATTCGAACTTCTTGTCCTTCTTCAAAAGCTGCATCATTGGTCGGGCGATGCCTCAGAACCCTTCGACGAACTTGTGGTAATATCCCACGAGTTTGAGGAAGCTTCTGACTTCCCTCACATTCTCCGGAGATTTCCAATTCGTCACAGCTTCAATCTTGGTAGGATCAACTAACAATCCTTCTGTTGTCATCACATGACCCAATAGTCCAACTTCATGCAGCCAGAATTCACACTTGCTGAATTTGGCATAAAGTTGGTGCTCTCGAAGCTTGTCCAGGACCATCCTCAAGTGTTTCTCATGTTCTTCTTTAGACTTCAAGAATATAAGTATGTCGTTGATGAAGACAACGAAAAACTTGTCCAAATACTCCATGAAGACTTTGCTCATGAGGTACATGAACTAGGCTCGGGCATTGGTTAAGCCAAATGACATGACCATGCACTCATACATGCCATACCTGGTTACAAATGTCGTCTTCGGAATATCTTCGGGTGTGATCTTCGGTAGGTAGTACCGAGACCTGAGGTCGATCTTGGAGAACACTTTGGCACCATTTACCTGATCAAACAAGTCTTCAATATTGGGGAGTGGATACTTCTTCTTTATCGTGACTTCATTGAGAGAACAGTAATCAATACAGAGTCTGATAGTTCCGTCCCTCTTGGACACAAATAGAACAAGCCATCCCCAAGGAGAGGCGCTAGGGCGAATAAATCCTTTCTTGAGTTGCTCCGCCAGTTGTCTCTTCAACTCAGCCAATTCTTCGTACCCCATTCTATAGGGCTTCTTATAGATGGGTCTTGCTCTAGTCATTAGCTTGATAACGAACTCGATGTCCCGGTCAGGAGGCATTCCAGACAGTTCATCACGAAAGACATTTGGGTACTCACATACCACTGGCATTTGGTCCAACTCAACTCTTGAGAGGCAATTAACCAGAGGGGCTTGAGCGAAGGCGGGGTCGGAAACCTACTTAACTTCAACTACCTGACTATTGGTCATGGTAACAGTCTTCTTGGCACAGTCCAACAAGCCTTGGTGCTTCGTCAACCAATTCATGCCAAGGATCACATCCAACCTTGCGACTTCAGGATGACAAGATCTGCCAGGAAGTCTACTCCATTTATATTAATCCCAACTTCATTACATCCTATCTTAGACCTTAATACCGCACCCGGGGTTTGTAACATCAACAGACTACCCAAAGGTGTTGGCTCGATACCACTCTTTTTTGCAAACTTGTGAGTAACAAAAGAATGCAAACCACCACAATCAAACAGAACTGTTGTTGGGGTTGAGTTGACAAGGAACGTACCTAGTATAACATCCAGGTCTTCTTGGGCTTCCTCAGTGGTGATGTGGTTCCCACAAGCTTTGCCATAGTTGGGTTGGTTGCAGGGAGCGGGGTTTTTGGGTGGCTCTCCATGGCCTTGTCCTTGATTTGGCGCATTGGGGCACGGTGCATTGGGCTTCCTGTTGGGGCACAACCTTGAGAATGGCCCAGGTTGACCACAACTGAAACAAGTGACTTGACCTGAGTTGATGTTGTTGGCACCACTGTTGTTGGGATTGTTGTATGTCAGCCTGGGGTTGGCATATACTGAGGCTTGTAGCTCGGCTGAGGTGCGGGGGCTGACTTGGTGAGGCTGATAAGTTAGTTTTGCTGGGGCCGGTTGCCAAGGGCGAGCCTTCTGGTTGTTGGAGCTTCCCTTCTTGATCATCTTCCATTTGCGAGTTTCCTCCATGGCATGATGCTTTTCTTCGAGAATAAGAGCCTTCTTCACCAGCTCGAAGAAGGTCCGGCAGTCACAGACAACAAGTTGATATTGGAGGGCTTGCTGGAGCCCTTCCATGAAGCATTCTATCTTGTCTGCCTCGATGCTGATGTCTTCCGGTGCATACCTTGACAGAAAGTTGAACTTTTTTTGGTATTCCTTGACAGAGCCACTTCCTTGCTTAAACGCTCGAAATTCCTGTTTCTTCATAGCCATAATCCCAGATGGGATGTGAGCGGTGTGGAACCCTTGCTTGAAATCAGCCCAAGTGATCACACAATCGCCTTGCATGACCTTAAACCCATCCCACCAAGATCTGGCAGTACCTCCAAGGCAATGAGAGGCATAAAGAACCTTCTGACTATCCTCATTGCAGGTGACCAATGCAAGGAGGTCCTCGATGGTGCAGTTCCAGTCATCTGCATCCAAAGGCTCAACAATCACAGTGAAGGTTGGCGGCAAATTCCTCATGAACTCTGACAGAGTGGAGCGGCCATTGTCGTTCCTGTCCTGCTGCTGGTTTTTCAAAAGGGTTTGCGCCAACTACTGCATAGCGGCAGCATTGGCTTGGCGCTCCTCTCGTAGAACTTGGAGAAACTGAGCTATGGTCATGTTCTCTGGTGGAGGTTGTGGCGGGGGAATATCCCCTTGTGGTCGCTCCTGCCGACCTCCAGCTTGAGCATACCCACCGGCCTCCAGCTACTGGCTAGGTTTGCCGGTGCTAGGGTTGCCAAAAGTGTTGGTACGAATAGCAGTCACCATATTGTTTGGAGCAGCCGAGTCAAACAACTGATATAGGCAAGATAAGGAAATAAGAGAAAATGCGCGCCTAAGGGGGTTAGCGAGTGCAAGTGTGACAAACAAGTGTCGAAAAGACCCAACACATACCATATAAAATAAGATAGGCGATGCAGTCACTTACATGTTGCCTAAGGCAAAAGCGCGACTTGCATCGAAACGTAAACAGTAAACAAGCAACAGGCACACATGGTTTCATATGAACCATTACACGGCCTCAACTTTGTTTGTCTTATCGTACCCTAGGGGTTCTCGGATTCAAGTGGTGGAGTGCTTTCTCTCGTACTCACGTTCCTCTGGATCTTCCTCCTGATCATCGCCTACACGGGCATCATCTCCCATCGAGGGGGTCGAAGGACGAAGAGGTTCATCCCGACGATGCTTCATCGATGGAAAAGTGAAGAGCCAACGATACTTGTTCGCGCTCATGCGATGATGTCATGTGGGTGCATCTGTGGCTGGGGGTACTCCTCCTCTGTTTGCGATAGTTGGTCGTCCCTCGGGGGCTCCATCCTTCTTTATCTTGTATGGCTTTGCATTGGCCAGTTGGAGTAGCTCACGAGTGTGGTGAAGTTTCTCGCGAAGCTTCATAGACTGCTTGATTAGGTTGTGAGCTAGACTGTCAGCGGAGAGGATGAAGTAGGTCTGGAATCTGAGTGGTGTTCCATCCTCCGGGGATGGGGTCAGTGCCTAACTCTCATCAATATCATCCTTCCGGAATGGAAGGTGGTGTGTAGTCGGCTCGTCAACCATCTCTAGAACGATGTCTCGAAGGTCGACGAGTGACTTCCGTGCAGTTGTCTCAACTGCTAGTGCCAAGGTCTCCATATGTGGTCCTTCAAAGAACCAACTTGTCGGGCAGTCATTTGTCTTCATGACCACATTAATGTGGTACTCCTTCGTGATGGCATCGACACAATGCTCGTGGTAGAGGAAAACGGGTGATCGACAAAATTGGCACTTCTCCATGCTGTCCTCAAGGAGTATGGGAAAGCCAGATGCTAGGAGGTTTCCAGGTACGAGGGCCATCTACAAGTTTTAAGGGGATGGTGTTAGTAATGCTTTTGAAGTAGAGTGGTCAAAGCACAATTTCTCCCTAGGGTGGTTTTTATAACTGATCACAACATATGCATCATTGGACTAATATGTTTATCCAAGTATATTTCAGAAAAGTTCAAAAGATGCTTTGGCTAAAGGCTTATGTGGAGATGCCCCTTGATGCAACAAAGGAACAGAATTGTCCCAAGCTTCCAGCTAGAAGACTCCTCATTTTATATTTGTGAGAAATCACTTTTGAGTCCATATGAAAGCCAATACAATTAAAAGGGTATGAGGTTAAAAAATGAACTGGTTGCTCAAGTGCTCAAAGTTAGCCACCAAAATACTGAGTCATTTCTCCAACATAACCATTCTGTCCAATTCCACACACTCAAATTTGGTGCCACCAACTTCCCCATTTTGGCCCCACTGAGTTTGACCTCAGACAGAACCCTAGATATTCCCACAAAATCTGTGCAACTCAAACCATATCGGTGCTACCGAGTTCAAGGTGACCAAATTTTTGTTGCCTTGGTACACAAGATCGGAATTCCCGAGTTTGCGCATCGATGTCACCGAGTTGGGTCTTCTAAACATTAGCCATCTTTTCGGTGCCACCGAGTTGTGTATATCAGTCCCACCGAGATTCAAAAGTTGTTTCCTTTAGTGCAAGTCGGTGCCACCAAGTTTATGACTTATGTGTCACCGAGTTTGCCACTTTAGGTGTAACGGTTGGATTTTGTGTGTTGCCTATATATACTCCTTCACCCACCTCTCATTCGTGGGAGAAGCACTCAGAACACACTCTTCATTTCCAGATACATTTTTCTGAGAGAGAGCCACCTACTCATATGTTGAGACCAAGATATTCCAATCCAATCATTTGAAACTTGATCTCTAGCCTCCCCAAGTTGCTTTCCAGCAAATCAATCTCTCCTACCCATGAATATTCTGTGAGAGAGTGATTTTGTGTTGATGAGACTATTTTTAGAAGCACAAGAGCAAGGAGTTCTTCGTTCTACCACATCTATTACCTTTTGGAGGGTGGTGCCTCCTAGATTGGTTAGGTGTTGCTTGGGAGCCTCCTACTTCGTGTTCTGGAATTGAACCAAGATGTTTGTAAGGGCAAGGAGATCACCTACTTCGTGAAGATCTACCATGAGTAAGGCTAGTCCTTTGTGGGCGGAAGCCGTGGTGGAATAGACAAGGCCGCTTCTTCATGGACCCCTTGTGGGTGGAGCCCTCCGTGGACTCTCGCAGCCGTTACCCTCTCTGGGTTGAAGTCTCTACTAACATGTACGTACGATAGCGCCACCTATCGGAACCATGCCAAAAATCACCGTGTCAACCTCATGCGTGGATATCCCTACCTTACTCCTTACTTTACACTTGCATGTTTTACATTCCGCTCCTACACTCTTAGAACTGCATGTACTTGACTTGCCATAACTGCCAAATCTGCTCCTCGACTAAAATTGGGAAAAGGCTAATTATTATCTTGTCAAGTAGTCTAATCATCCCCCCCTATAGACATACTTTCGATCCTACAAGTGGTATGAGAGCTTTGGTATCCATTGCATTCGTTTCAAAACCTAGGAGAGTATGGCGCCTAGTGAGGGAAATTATCACTATAGAGGTCCATACTTTGATGGCACTATTTTTGCTAGTTGGAAGCATAAGATGAAAATGCGTATTCTTTGTTTTAATCCTCACGTTTTGGTTGTTATTCGTTGTTGGACCATGTGTTTTACCTCACTTCAACTGTAATTTCAAAATCTGAGTTTATTGAAAAAATCAAAACCAATGATGTGAGTGCCATGATTGTCATTCTATGTTTGTATGCTTGAGTGAGTGGATTCATAAACCATATTTTAATAACATGGTTATTCCCAAATTTTCTTTTTCTTATTTTTAGATACTTCAAACCCTTCTTTGGGTTGCACTACAAGACCCTGGTGACAAGGGAGTGCCTTTACCCCAAGGATGGTAATCTGGTTTTAAAACTATTTTAACTCTCTAGTATCATAAAATAATTATTTTTCAAATTATTTTCCTATTTTATCTGCATGTCCATTTCTGAGGCCAGGAATGATATTTCCATATGAAAAATTACTTTTCTCCCTTAGAAAAATCTGAGAAAATTAGGAGATACTGAGAGGACATATATTTTGCATGCATAAGATTTTCAACCCCTATTTATATTCAGAATATTTGAGCAAACCCTTGAAAACCTATCGTGTCTATTTTGATCTCTTGAAATATTTCCAATAAATTCCAAGAAAATTCCAGCAACATTCCCAAGCTATATTTGGTAGCCACACCAAGTTTCACCTCATTCCAAGGTGGTTTGGTTCACTAAATAATCCTAAAAACCTCCTTGTTTAGAATCAATTTGAAACATCTCTACATTGCAAAGTTTATCCAAATTTGTTGAAACTTTGCAGTTTATCCAAATGGGTTGAAACTTTGCAGGAGTGTTCAACACCCCAAATGAGGAGGTTGTGCCAAAAATGGGATTTGCAGAGGGTAATCTACCCACATTCCCTTTGGAAGGGACAAATCTGCCCATTTGTGTTTGATTTCAAGTTTGCACTGCCAAACTTGTCCAATGAAGCTCAAGTTTGGTGGAGTATCCTATTTTTGCATAAAACTCAATCCTGTTAACTTTCATCACCGGTATTAAAGTGTAGCTACCCCAAACACGTATCGAACACCTTCTGCCAGATTAGTAAATCAGCTCCTACCTCATTCCACACCCATACACTTTCCTCCAAACTCACAGACCAAACAGCCAGTACCACTCCCTAGCTGCAGGTGAGTGGCCCCTCCTTGAATCCAAGCAGAAAAACCAAAAACCCCATTCTAATTTCTGGTTCAAGTCTAGCATCACTCCTTTAATCACTTCCCTTGACTAGCATGGAGTCTCTCAACTCTCAAACGGCTAAGTATCTTCAAAACCAGCCCCAGGACACGCCAGACACGGCCAAGGCGCCCCGGAGCGCGCCAGCATGCCGTGGCATGCCAAAACTGTGCTTTGGGCAAGTTGCAGGGCGCACCCGAAGCAAAGGTGGCCAGCTCCGGCCGGTTCAAGCCTCCCCCCATTGCCCATTCCTGTCCCCGACAACCCCTCTGTATCAGGGTAGCCTCAGGGCCCCTCCTCCCTCACTCTGTGACCGGAGCGACGCGTGCCCGCACGCGCCAAATTCGGCCAGAATACCACGGCCACACATGCACGCTCCTCCTTGCTCTCTCTCCCTCTCAATGACTCATGGGGGTCCTAAACCACGTTTGCAATACCATGGTTTCGACCCCGATCTCTCACTGCCCCTCCTGCAAGCCACGATGAAACCACCGGCGCTTCCATCTCGGTGCACCGTCGGGGGCCTATAAATAGGCCTCCCCCTCGCTCCAGCACCATCATCCCACTTCTCCAGAGCCTAAATCGCACCCCTAGCCACCACATACGAGCATAGTGAGCTCCTGTGCTCGAGATCGACCGAGGCCCCGCCGCTTCGGAGCTCCGTCAATCTCTAGCTGCAAGCCAGCTCCGATGCTACTCTCTCCTTCTTCGTGACCCTAGCAGCCTCAGGGAGCTTCCCCATCACCTCCCTGAGCTAATCACTGCCTATAGCACCTAGTTCATCAACCTCCCGAATCAGCTCCGCTGCAGCCACCTCGTCGCTGGTGAACCAGGGCCTCCCCATTGACCCCTCGACCACCACCAGCTAGGCGGCGGTGAGCTGGCTCCATTCCTGCCATCAGTTGGGCTTGAGGGCACCGTTACCATCGCCGTTGTGCCATCCCTCCCCTCTGTCCAGAGGTGGAAGACGACCTCGATAGGTCGGCCACACCTGTCGGTGGCTCTTCTCCCTCCCCCTCTCTCCTCTTTGTCGCTGACCGCAGGGGCCCGCGCGTCAGGTTTGAACTTGGCCGCGCGTGCGCCTGGGCTAGCTGGCTGGCTGGCCAGCTGGGCCGACCCATGCCTAATCCATAGCCCCTTCTTCTTTTTCTATTTAATCCAGTTTTAAAGGATTTTTGTAAAAAAATTGTTATCCAATATAATTTAATTATTTTTCACCAGAGTTCTTCTATAAATGAGTAGAATTTAATAGAGCATTTGCACAAATTTTTGAGACAAGTTTTTTGTATAACAATAAATAAAAAGGCTATTTTTAAAAATGATTCCTTCACCAAAACCAGAGACAAATATTTTCAAAATTATAATATTGATGTATCAGAATAGAGCAACATTTTTAAAGTGAGTGTGCTCTGTTTTTGAGTGAGCCACTTATTATTTTATTATTTACTACGACGATGGATACCACGTTTGACGAAGGAGTTCGACTTGAAGACCACGAAGAGCCCGGATACTTAGCTGATCAAGGCAAGCAGCCCTTTGACCATGTCTGAGCAAATATTATATTGCATGCTAGTAGAGCAATTATTCCCGTTGCATATGATCATGAATGTTCGCTAAATCATCAATATGATGTTTCCGATGGCTCCTCCCGAGCACTTGCATTTGAGCATGATCCTACCACCTATGTGGTCATGCTAATATCATGTTGACAAGTAGATGCTAAGCATAGTACAAGCATGAGCATGATGATGGTAAATAACAAAGGTTTATGAAAACCCCGTCGGGTGCCACTAATGCCCGAGGGTGATGATGAGTTAGGTGGCCACTTGTGAAGTAGTGGTACACCGGGTATATTTTGGTGTGAGTTTTTTCGGAAATGAGATTAGATTTATGAGTGTAAAACTATTCGAATAGCCGTGTCCATAGTCAAGGACAGTTGGGTAATCCAGCTTAAACTACGTCCAGTCGTTTATGCATAAACCAAGTGAGAGGATGTCCGTGTGTGTTCAGAGTGATATCTGAGGAAGATTTGATATGACCAAGTTTGGTGACTTGGCATATCGGGTGAACCCAAAGTATTCAGCACATAATAGATATGTTGATATCTGTATCTTGTTCTTCTAATACCATCTAGCTTATGTTGCATATCCATCTATGATCATGTTTATTTATAATTAAGCTGCTACCCGCCAATACTACATATTACTTGTTATTGTACATACTGCATTATCCATATCATGGGCTGTTTGCGAGTACATTCAAAGTACTCACTGGCTTTCCACTGGTTATGTTATTGACAAGACATGGAAGGACCGGAGTTTGGAGAAGAGTACATCATCGGAGACGGACTTTTGATGTAGGACGCTTCCTAGTTAGAATGCCTGTTGGTGTAGGTTGATGGCATGGGCACCCGCTTAGCCCCAAGATTTCCACTAGTAAATGTAATGGTGTGATTTGGCCTGACATGCCCTACCTATGTGAACTTGACCTTGATGGTCATTTGATGTATCAGTTCGGTATGTTGGATGTAAGACTCTTAATATTTAGTATCTGTGTGTTCAATTAGCATTGATCTCTGGGATCACTGAACACGTTCATTCCACGATCTCGACTCGGAAGTCAGGGTCCCCACAGAGCTGGTATCAGAGCCATCCTAACTGTAGGAAGCCTTAGGTAGCATGGACGATAGCCGAGACAAGTAGTGCACTCAGCCCTTACACATGAGACTTTCTACACCAACTAAATTTCTAACCCTCTCCTGCAACCTTGTTGATGGTCGTCGTACCTGAGATGCTTCGGGAGACGGGCTTTCCCCTACTCTTTGGAGATAGCCTCGAGAAGTGTCAAGTACGCCGCACACCCATTTTCCTCTACCACGAGCACTGGGTCAACGCCAACACCAAACAATATCACGTGGATGTGATAGTGAGGGCTAACGACTCCCCAACTACTTGGTTCTTTGAAGGACCACAAATGGAGAATCTGATGTTGGCAGTGGAGACAGCCACACGAGAGGTGCTCGTGCGTCTCCGCGACCTCCTTCCCGAGATGTCTAATGAGCCGTCTACTCATCACCTGCCTTTTAGTAAGGACGGGATTGACGGGAGCTGGACGCTTAACCCATCCTCGGAGGATGGAACGCCACTCAGTTTTCAGACCTACTTCAGCCTCTCGCCGACACCTTGACTCACCTTTGATCAAGAAGTATTTGATGCTTTGCCAAGAACTACACCCAATCAAGGTCCTACTTCGCCTGGAAAAGGTGAAGACCCGCAAGATCAAGAAGGAAGGAGCACCAGGAGGGCAATCGTCCATTGGCTTCCGAGGAGGGATACCACCACTCCAGGCCACTCCTATTCAGACTCGCCACCTGACCGCAGAAGAATACACTGAGCTCTTTACCGCTTCACCAACCAAGAGACGTCGTGACAGACCGCTCCCATCTCCCACACCTCTCAAGGAGGAAGATACCGACGAGGATGAAGACGAAGATCCTGCTGAGCCTGCTTACGAGACTGAGAACTCTACCGCTTAGGAGAACGTCTTAGGCAAATTAGAAATCTACCCATGTGTAGTTGAGTCTGTGTGTCGGTTCATGAGAACCATGCGTGTTGTGTGGTCATGTATGATGCATGCCGCATTTCTGCCTTAAGCAGCTTGTAAGCGACTACATAACTTGTTTTAAAATTCAATGCATTAGATTTCCCAAAAATCTGTGTTTAACTCGCGCACTAGCACCGTACCAAACACCCCCCCCCCTCTTATTTAGGAACTCCATCCCTTATGATTCCCGACCAATTCGGCATATTGACACGTCTGCTCCCCTGATAGGATGGTGATTTCAACATATACCAGCACCTTCGGCAACCCCAGCTCTGCCACCTTTGGCCAGCAGCAAGGACACGGTGGGAACGCTCAAGCTGGTGATCACCTCGAGCAGCAGCAAGGAGATATTCCTCCACCACCGCCTCCTTCGGAGCGCCTGACTCTGGCTCAGTTCCTCCAAGCCCTCCGAGAGGAACGCCAAGCCGACAATGCCGCCATCCAATATCTGGCTCAAGTCTTGGTGAACAATCCGCCGCAAAACAGAAATGGCAACAATCGTTCTACTCTGTCTGAGTTTATGCGGACTACGCCTCCTATATTCACGGAGACAACTGAACCATTGGATGTTGATGACTAGATATGCACCATCGAAGACCTCCTCGCGCTGGTCAAGTGCACCGATGATCGCGAGAAAGTCCTTTATGCTTCTCACTATCTCGGAGGCACGGCCAGAGCTTGGTGGGACGGGTTCCAGATCATGCGAGAAGGGCAGCTATCACTTGGGAAGTATTCAAGGAAGGGTTCCGCGCTGCTCACATTCCCCTAGAATGATGACGATTAAGAAGTGGGAATTTGGAGCCTTGAGGTAAGGCAGTGGAACCGTCTAGGAATATCTGCAGAAGTTTAACCTCCTGTCAAGATATGCACCAGAAGACGTCAACACTGAAGCCGCAAAGGTGGAACGCTTTATGGAAGGACTACAGCAGTCACTCCAGTATCAGCTGATTGTGTGTGAATGTCGGACCTTCTGCGATCTGGTGAACAAGGCCCTCATGTTGGAAGATAAGCATCGTGCAATGGACGACACCCGTAAGCACAAGATGATGGTAATGGAGGACCTAGTAACCTAAAGCCACGCCCATGGCAGTCAGCCCCAGCAAGACCCAACTATCAGCAACAACAGTACAGGGTACCGACGTTCCGCCAGAACTACCAGCCCCAGCAGCGGGTCAACACCAAGCCAGCGATCAATCCGCCCAATAACGGTGGAGTCAAGCATAACATTCCTGGGCAGGTGACCTGCTTTGGATGTGTTCAGACTGGGCACTACTCCAGGCAGTGGCCCAACAAGAAGCCCGATGCACCGCGCCCCAATGCGCCAAATCAAGGACAAAGTCAAGGAGCGTCGACTAGGAACCAAGCTCCCCGCAATCAACAGTACCACAGCAGGGGACATATTAATCACATCTCCGCATAAGAAGCACAGGGAGATTCGGACTACATTCTGGGTATGTTCCTCCTCAACTCCACCCCAGCAACAGCATTGTTTGACTGTGGTGCCTCGCATTCTTTTGTTACGCAAAAGTTGCGGAAAAATGTGGTTTAAATCCTACCCTACTTAATGGACAAATGGCAGTACATACCCCGGGAGCAGTGCTAAGGACCACCTAGGATGTAGAGGAGTCAAGATCAATATTAATGGGATAAGCTTCACAGCATATCTCATCGTCATTAAGTCACAAGGCTTGGAAGTGATCCTTGGAGTGGATTGGTTGGCCAAGCACAAGAGCATCTTGGACTGTGCAAACAGGACTATTACCATGACAAGCGACCAAGGGGTCAAAGTCAAGTATGTCCCTGAGCCTACATCCACTCAAGTCCCTCGGGTAAATTGCCTATCGGGAGAAGAGTTGGACTGAGTGCCAATAGTTTGTAAGTACCCGGACGTCTTTCCTGATGAGTTGCCAGGGATGCCTCTTGACCGAGACATCGAGTTCATCATTGAGCTCATGCCCGGATCAAGGCCTATCTATAAGAAGCCTTATAGGATGGTGTCGGTGTTCTAGGAATGGGGGTACCCAGACCTTCCTGCCTGTCGCCCAGGGCGAGCCGCCTCACCGGAACAAACCAATGGGCCCAACGCCATTCAAGGTAAGGCCCTCGTGAGGGCCAAGCCTCTGGAGGAGGACGAGCGTCAAGACCCACAGGGGGGCTCCTCAGGACCCCTCCAGAGTGGCGGATATTCCAAGGCAAGGTTGGGCCTCATGAGTCAAGGGTGACGCCAGGAAAGGACACGAGAGCAGCAGATGGAAGGACGGGGCGGTTTCCCCTTTGGTGCAAAGGAGGCCGGAGCGTTCAAGCGTTCCAAAGGCATCTCCCAAAGGTTTCCCTTCTGGTGCAACAAAGCCGCACTCGTCCGCCAGTAGGGCAAACGTCACCCACGGGCCGGTCTCTGCAGCGTGGACAGTTACTTTGCACGCGAAGACCATGTTTGGGCAGGGGAGTATGTTCCCCTGTTCCCCTTCAAAATTGGTCGTTGTGGGATCCCTTCCCGCCGAACCTATGAGGGAAGAGGACCCGGGCCTCCGCTATAAATAGAGAGTGTAGGATACTTGAGAGGGAGAGTTCATTCGGACGGTAGAACAATTCACGTAGCCACTTGGCCTCCGGAGGCTCAAGACTACTGTACTAATTCATCCACCACCTCCGCAAGAGGCAATCCACCAAAAGCAGGAGTAGGGTTTTACGCTTCACAGCACCCCGAACCTGGGTAAGATGTTGTGTACTGTGCTACCCTCGCCATCGAGTGAGTCCTATGTCGTTTCCATCGAGTAGTGGACTAGGTGAGGCAAAGCAGGAAGAGACCTTCGTACGCGCCCCAGTGTTCGAATACTTAGGGTTTTGCGGAGCCCAAAATCCGACATTTGGTGCTCTAGGTAGGGGCGTGTCGAGGTTTCCTATAAGCTCCGCCTTCACCAAGATCCACGGCTCCGATGGCTGACACTCGTCGGGTTCGCGTAGAACGTGTCGCCGCCCCCATCGCCCAGACCACGCATGTCGGTGCCGGCGGCGCGCGCCGGTCGCCATCACCCGTGATGAACGCTGCCACCTGCCCCAAAGTTCAAGAGCAACAGGGCTCCTCCCAGCCGGTGACCGAGCCGATTGATGGCCGCACGGCCACTCCGTCACTCGCTAGGCCTTCGGGATCGGCATCGCGTGCCCGACCGGAGATGCCCCATGGCCAGCGTGTGCTCGCCATGGCCACCGACCTACTCCGTTACCGGACTGCTCATGACCGCCACGATGACTGGCTCCATCGCATCGAGGAGCTCATCGCCGCCATCGATGACTCAGCGGCACTCTCCCGCTTGCTCTGACCCCAGCCATCCCTGGCGAACAACGAGGAACAAGACGCACCGCCCCCACCCCCAGGGCGTGTCGCGGACCCCAAGACCGGGCAAGAAGCGCGACCCCGCACCCGGCCTCGTGAGCCCAGGGCGGGGCCCAGAGATGAAGCGAGCTGCCAGATGATGCCCCGGCCCCGCGCCAATGTATGCGCGCCCCCAGCGCTGCAAATTCCACGTCATAAGCGCGCCCCGCTCGAAGCAGACCCCGTGGAGCAACAAGACCCGGCGGCCCCCGCGCGTACTATACCCGTTGGACCGGTGGGGTGCCTCGCTATCGCCCCCGAGCTCTACCCCGCTGTGTGGCCCTCCAAGTTCAAGCCTGACCTGCCCCTGCGTTACGACAGCACCCAAGACCTGGCTGAGTTCCTGCAACTCTACACGCTGGGCATCAGGGCGGCTGGAGGAGGCGATGAGATCATGGCGTGTTGGTTCCCAATGGTGCGACACACTCTCATGGCTCCTCACATCCCGAAGGCGTCCATCACCTCCTGGGACGGCCTGTGCGAGCACTTCATCGCCAACTTCCAGGGCACCCGCGACCGCGCTCCCACCGTGAACGACCTGCGGCGCGTCAAGCAGCAGGAGGGAGAGACCCTGCACAAGTTCATAAAGTGTTTCACAGTTATGCGCCTCAAGATCCCCAAGGGGTCGGACGAACCGTCATCTCGGCTTTCACCGACGGAGTCACTGACCTCAAGATGAAGGAAGAGCTCGCCACTAACGATGAAATGAGCATCGCACTGGAGATGTTCAACTTGACAAGCAAATGCGCCAAGGCTGAAGAAGGACGCCTGTTGCTCCTCGGGCCCCAGGCGGCAGACCCAGAAGAGAAGAAAGCCAAAGCCAAGGACGTGAAGCGCAAGGCCCCGGTGGTGCTCGTCGCCGAGCCCGAGGCAAAGCATATCCTAGGGGGAGAGCGCTCGTCCGGAGAGGGGCCGACATGCATCTTCCATGGCACCAACGGCCATGATACCTCTGAATGTCAAGAACTGTGTTTGGTTCATTCCTAACTTTGTTCCTTAAGAGGAGAAGTATGATCCTAATCCTCCCAAAGGAACAAGCTCACAAGATGGCCTTCTACCACAAGACCACAAGGGCAAGGGAAAGCTTCAAGATGACATTGACTTACATGAAGAAGAACACCAAGTCAAGGTCAAGTGGATTCCCAAGGACACTACTAGCACTACCTCATCTAGTGCTACCACAACTCCAAGGATTCCCATCAAGTTCATGTGGATCCCCAAGAGGAAGAACTGGAACGTTCTTGAGGGGTGTCTCCGCCAATGAAATTCACTCTTATTCATTTTGGCAAGAACTATATGCAATCAACATCAACCATATGCATTAGCTCAAGGAGTCACACATTCCCTCAAAGGTAAGCAAGGAACAAGGTAACTAATGTATCTTTGGACATCATTTCATATGTACTTCATTCCATGTCCATAGAT
This sequence comes from Hordeum vulgare subsp. vulgare, assembly GCF_904849725.1. Taxonomy (NCBI): domain Eukaryota; kingdom Viridiplantae; phylum Streptophyta; class Magnoliopsida; order Poales; family Poaceae; genus Hordeum; species Hordeum vulgare. The sequence continues at coordinate 289,323,401 of NC_058523.1, read as the reverse complement.
TCTCTTGCATATGTTCCTTTTTCTTTGGGACTAACCCATGTACGTGAGAAGAGTAAGAAACAATAAGGATTGCTACCAACTCAAGATGATATTCATCAACATTGAGCATCCACCACTACTTCACCTACTTGAAGTCTTCTATGACAAAACCAGAGGTTAGTTTATCCCTCTTAGGGGGGGTGTCATATCAAGGGGGAGCTTTACTCTAAATCTTGAATATAAGCATCTCCTAAGGATATGAACAAATTCATGCATTATGTAAAACTGGTAACCCAACTTGTGCTTAATGATGAGTATGACCTATGACCAAGTATTCTTACTTGTCTCCTAAGCCAATATACTCATATATAGATGACTTTGACATCGCCCAAGTGTTTGATAGATGCTAGGATGTTTGTGCATGTTCACCATATTTTATCTATCATCTTATTGTGTGAGAATGTTGGTATGCATGTGTTTGCTCATTCGAGAACATCCAATTGTTGTTATTTGGCTCTTGATTTATCTTTTGCCAATTGGATGGACAAGAATGCCTAGGACCCTCCTCTAGCTATCTATGCTATCTCATCTCAAGTTCTATTCATTCTTCATCACAAAACTTGAACAAGCACTTGTCGATCCCTCTGTGTGAAAGAGCACTCGGAGTTCCATATCGTCAAAGGTGCCTTCCAAAACCTCTTTGTGAATCTCGGCGAAACCAACCCCACAAACCCGGTTCCACCGAATTTCCAAAGTTGATCTGGTTTTTCAATCCCAGTACCACCTAAGTCACCAACTCGGTTACACCGAGTTTCCATATCAGCTGACAGTAGAGGAACTCGGTGACACCGATTTTGCAATGTAGGTGACACCGACAGCAATGGGTATATAATCTCGCGGACCGGATGTTTTGAAACCCTCTCTTCAAACGTTTCGTTCCCAAACCTAAGCTGTACCCGAAGGACCCCTGGTCGTCGCCTTCGCCTCCCCGAGCACCTCCTCTGTTGGGATTCACCGACGTCGATGGAATCTTCACCGCCGTCGCCGCCGTAGTCGGACTGCCACCAAGCTAGGGTACTATTCCGATCTCCTCTTGCGCTCCCTTAATCCAACTTATGCACATTAGGAAAACAATTATGTACAAGCCACCATGTACAAACCCCTCCTTCCACCAAAGAATATCGTAGCATAGAGAACGATGAAATTTAGGATCTGATCTACCGCAGCGTGCAACTCCGTGAGACCGAGTTGGTAAAATCGGTTCCACCGATTTTAGTTTTAGGGTTCCTAAGAAGCAACTCGGTGAGACCGAGCAGTTCTTTTCGATGACACCAAAAAAGACTACCAAGTCTCTGTTATTCGAGTAGATTTTCTATGTGACTCTGAAATGACCAACCCGGTGCTACCGAATTACATTCTGCACAAGATCATACCCTAAGTTTATGATTTACAATTTTGAAAAATCTTTATGTGTTTTGTGATGCTCAACCCTTCTGCTCTTCTATATCTATTTCATAGGATTGTTGTTTGCTGGTTTGATGCTGAGTTGGTGCTTGTGTGCGAAGATGTCAAGATCTGAGGATAGCCAGAATGATTTCAGAGAAAACAGTGTTGAGATGGACTTAGGCACAAGTCCTGAGAAGATAGACTCTGGCCCTGGATCTTACAGCTCCCATGGCTTGCCCAAGGTAGCCACCAGGCAGAGAAAGAATCTTAATTCAGATGAAGAGGACTCGGATTTCTAACAGAGGAAACTTCAGCTCCTCCAAAGGCTCCTAAGAAGACTGTCAGGAAAGAGTATGCAACAGGTGCTGATCTTAGAGCTCCTAAGTCTGCAAGGCAGAGTACGAGACTCTACACTAATAAACCTGCTAAGAAGGCTCGTGTGAAGAGAGCCAGGAAAAGAGTAATTCAAGTTATTGGGAGAAAGACTTCTATGTATGACGAACTAGAAGATGTTGCTGTAGAAGATGAGATCCCAGCTCCTCCTTAAAAGAAGAAGCTCATGGTTGATGCCATGCCCAGGAAATCTGCTCCTAAGCCTCCTTCTAAGGCTAAAAAGATTGTAGCTCATAGGAAGACTACAAAGGATAGTCCTGCAGCTGCCAAGGAGAAAGGCCCTTCTTCTTGTGCCTTTGCTTAAGTGGAAGATGATGAGAATGCACAAATTCTCAGAAAGCTTCGACCAAATCTGCCACTGCACAATGTTGCTCATCCAGTAGCCGAAGATATGAAGAAGCGGAAAGATGCAGGTTTGGGGAAATGGAGAGCCGCAGATCCATATGCCATAAGGAGAAGAATTGTTGTTGATCCAAGGATTCACACCAAGGAACAAAAAGACTTTTATGAGACTATCTTGTATGACAAAATTCTAGCTGTTAGTGACATGAGATATGTTGACTGGGGTTACATCAAAGCTAATGTAAATTTCTTTCCCCATGTGAAAGGTAATTTCAAGTCAGTAGACATTCAAGATTTTGTTGCAAAAGAGATGACCCCATGGAATGATGAACTGATCATGCAATTTTACTCAACTATTCACTTCTATGGAGATGGTTTTATTGTCTGGATGACTGATGGTCACAAGTATGAATCAACAATTGATGAGTGGGACACTACCATTGGTGCCCCTAAGATGAAAGAGAGTGATGTTGATGTGTACTCCAAACCAAAGATGAGCCACAACTCCATGGCCAACATGTAGAAGCCAATTCCTCACAAGTTTTTGGCAACTCACAAGATGGGATCAGTGTACTTCTTGCAAGCAGGGATACCCACAACTAACACCATTCTGAGACACACCTTGATGCCTAAATTGGGTGATGATAGGATGATTAGAGGACACTCCATCAATCTGCTGCACCATTTGGACAATCACAATAGATTTAGAGTGATGGACTTGATAATAGAGACTATTCGGAGGACTGCTGCTCATCAGAAAAGATCTTGTGGATATGCCCCGTACATTCAGATGCTTATCAATGTCAAGCTAGGCAAGCATGCATATCTCCTTGATCGTCCCCATTTACCTCTTCAGCCAGAATTTGAAGACAATGTAGTGGTGATGGATGATAATGATCCCAGCTTAGTAGCAGCTAGAATGGCACCACAGGCAACTGAAGCTAGGGCTGCTAGAAATGAGCCACCACCAGTTCCACAGCTCAGAACTCAAGTTGAGAAAATAACATTTCTAGTTAGCTCTGATGGAGAAGAACATCTCGGAGATGCTCCAAAATCAGAAAAGCCTAGAGAGAGTCGTGGAAACAAAGTTTCGTGACATGGATGTGAAGGTAACGGAGTTGACTACTATAGTCAAACTGCTTCAACATGAAGTTGACTTAGTGCAGATTCCACACCCAGATGATGATGATGACGATGATGATGATGATGATGAGTCGCGTCCTCTCACTAACTCTCAGTTCAGCACCAAGCCTAGATCAGCTATTGTACCTGCTCTAGAGACAAGACAGACTTCATCAGCTCAAGCATCTGCACCTTCAGCTCCAGCACCAGCTCAGCTCAAGCACCTCCACTATCCAATCCTCTAGCTCCAGGACACTCAAAAGATGCCTTCGTGGATGCTCTTCTCTCGACTCCATCATCAGATGCCCAGAGAGACGATTAGCTCTTTACTTTTTGAACTTTTTGGTAACTTGTTGCCAAAGGGAGAGAAATGTATAGATCATAGGGTTTCGAGAGAGAGAGAGAGAGAGATAGCTTCTGACTTTATTTGCTCTCATTTCATTTTACAAAACTTTGGTCTTCTGGATGACTTTATCCATTTACCTGTGTTTGATCATACGCCTTGCTTGGTTGATGCTACGCTATTATCCTTTTAGCTGTGTTTGTGATGATCATTCACTTATCTTGTTGGTGTCATGTGCATTACTATTCATTCTTATCTTGTATGCGCAGCACCAAGATGTATGTGACATGGAAAAGTGACCCATGATCCTAATTGATTGTGCATTTGCATTCAAATGCAAATTTTAAATAATTCACAAATTTAGGGGGAGCTCTTGCCTTTCACATACTTCTCAAAGTGTCGATGCTTATCCTTAATTATATCTTTTGTGAAAGCTTTGATCTATATGTTGTCATCAATTACCAAAAAGGGGAAGATTGAAAGCACTATTGCTCCCTAGGGTGGTTTTGATAATTGATCACAACATATGCATCATTGGACTAATATTTTTATCCAAGTATATTTTAGAAAAGTTCAAAACATGCTTTGGCTGAAGGCTTATGTGGACATGCCCCTTGATGCAAGAAAGGAATAGGATTGGCCCAAGGTTCAAGCTAGAAGACCCCTCATTTTATATTTGTGAGAAATCACTTTTGTGTCCATAGGAAAGGCAATACTATTAAAAGGGGGTGAGGTATTAAAATAAGTTGGTTGCTCAAGTGCTAAAAGTTAGCCACCAAAATACTCAGTCATTTCTCCCACATAACCATTTTGTCCAATTTCACAGACTCAAATTCGGTCCGACCAACTATCCCATTTCGGCCCCACCGAGTATGACCTCATACAGTACCCTAGCCAATCCCACCAAATCGGTGCAACCGAAACAATATCGGTGCTACCGAGTTCAAGGTGACCAACTTTCTGTTGCCTCGATACACAAGATCGTAATTTCCGAGTTTGCATATGGTGTCATCGAGTTGGGTCATCTTACCGTTAGCCCCCTTTTTGGTGCCACCGAGTTGTGTATATCGGTCCCAACGAGAATCAAAAGTTGTTGACTTTAGTGCAAGTCTGTACCACTGAGTTTAGGACTTCGGTGTCACCGAGTTTGCCTGTTTAGGTGTGATGGTTGGATTTTGTGTGCTGCCTATATATACCCCTTCAACCACCTCTCATTCGTGGGGGGAAGCACTCAGAACACACACTTCATTTCGACATCCATTTTTCTGAGAGAGAGCCACCTACTCATGTGTTGAGACCAAGATATCCCAATCCAATCATTTGAAACTTGATCTCTAGCCTCCCCAAGTTGCTTTCCACCAAACCAATCTCTCCTACCCATGCTTATTCTATGAGAGAGTGATTTTGTGTTGAAGAGACTATCTTTAGAAGCACGAGAGCAAGGAATTCATCGTTCTACCACATCTATTACCTTTTGGAGGGTGGTGCCTCCTAGATTGGTTAGTTGTGTCTTGGGAGCCTCCTACTTCGTGTTGTGGAGTTGAACCAAGATCTTTGTAATGGCAAGGAGATCTCCTACTTTGTGAAGATCTAACGTGAGTAAGGCTAGTCCTTCGTGGGTGGAAGCCATGGTGGAATAGACAAGGCCGCTTCTTCGTGGACCCCTTGTGGGTGGAGCCCTCCGTGGACTCTCAAAACCGTTACCCTTCGTAGGTTGAAGTCTCCACTAACATGGACGTACGATAGCGCCACCTATCAGAACCATGTCAAACATCACCTTGTCAACCTCATGCATTTAATCTCCCCACCTTACTCCTTACTTTACACTTGCATGTTTTACATTCTGCTGCTACACTCTTAGAACTTCATGTACTTGACTTGCCATAACTGCCAAATATGCTCCTCAACTAAAATTGGGAAAAGGCTAAATTTTTATCTTGTCAAGTAGTCTAATCACCCCCCCCCCCCCTCTAGACATACTTTCGATCCTACAAGTGGAAGAGGTAAGAAGTGTAGAAACTCCTAAGTATAAACACGAGGTATAGTTTTGGAAAGGGGTTCATCCGATCTCAAGTCCATGCTAACTAAAGTTTCCTACAGTCAGGATGGCTCTGATACCAGCTTTGTGGGGACCCCAAATTTTACGTCGTGATCACCGAATGCACGTGTACACTGATCCTAGAGATCAATGTTCACTTAACACGCAGAAACTGAATAATAAGAGTCTTACATCCATACAAAATGTCTCATATAAATAGAGACCATTCAGGTCAAGTTTTACATAGATAGGGCCTCGAAGGCCGACACGCCAAACATAACTAGCAGCGGAAATCCTGATCGAAAACGTGAACCCGATCCATCTGCCTTAAACCTAGAGGCATTTTGACTAGGAAGTGTCCTAGTTCACGTGTTCATCCTCAACGAACTCTTCTCCATATTCCTGCTCTTCCATGCCTGGCCAATTAAATAGCCAGTTCCAAGCCATTGAGTACTTTGAATGTACTCGCAAGCAACCCATGATGTGGAACAAGGTAATAATAATGCATGACATAGCACTAAGTGGGTAAGTTCTACGGAAAGCTAATTTTGAGTGCAATGGCATGATCAATCTTGTAAAAGCATGCATCAACTTGTCATAGATATCCATATGAAAAAGTTATGGTTATCATCATAAGCCGGGGTTGAACATCCCACGTTAAATTCCCATAACAAGTCATCATACTTAGGTCAAGTGTCATCTTTCTCATATCATCATCCTTTCCACATACTCACACACACACTCATTTGGTTTATGCGAAAACATTTTGACGTAGTTTAAGAAGGATTACCCAACTGTCCTTGATTGTGGACATGGCTACTCGAATAGTTTTACACTCTATAGAGGTTGCACATTGTACCCTCGAGACTCGGGAAGCTTCTGTGTCACTCGCGACGTGCGGTATATTGCATATTCGAGGTAAGCACCCGAACAATGCCTTCCCCCAGCTACACTAAACAAAGAGTCCACGCGATTGGTACCCATCCCTCATGATGTACATCATACTAGCCTCGCCCTAGATCGTACCATCCATGAAGGGACCAACGGTGTGCTCGGTGCTTGTAAAAACAGCTCAGGGTCGCCCTACGTGGCACAACCCCATCACGGAAGTGACCACGCCACTCTTGCCACTAGTAATGCGGGCTCTCTTCTAGCATCGACCAAGGTAATCAACAAAGCCCCGTCCCATAAGGGGTATTATGGTCGCACATGTAAGGTTGGGTGGTTAGCATTCTCAAATCTAATCCTGTTTTCGAAACCACACACACGAATCCTTGTTCTTGGTACACCACTTCATCCTCAAGTGGTCACCCATTTCACACCATCTCCCTTGGGTATTAGTTTCACCCAACGGGGTTTTGGAAAAGCCTTCAAAATCATTTCTATCATGGTCACCATCCATAGACCCATCCTATTTTCGTAGCAACTACTTGAAACGTAACTACTTTCCACCCGCACGACCCTCATAGGTTGTAGGATCATGCTCATATGCAAGTATCAATGAGGGGTTCTCGGAGACAACCAACTGAGGTTGTCATTGACTCATCGTGAATCAAATGCAACATAACATAATACTATATGGCATGCAAAATAAAAGGTTCTTAGACATGGTCAAAGGTTGCTTGCCTTGCTCAACAAAGTTTCTGGGGTCTTCAAAATTTTCTTGTCCATGTCCTTCGTCAATAACGCAATCTATCTTCCAATATTAACGGCAAAAATAACAATACCACAAAAACAGGAAAAATAATATGCTCAGAAAATTGTCACCCCATTTTTGTAAAATACTAGGGTGATTGTAGGCATTGTAAAAATAGCTAAGTTTTATTTTTGAAGTGTAAAAAATTGTGAAAAAACATTTTAAAAGAGGGTTAAAATGTTTAAAACTAGGTTTCCAAACTAAAACCGTGTATAGAAGTTTCTGTAAAAATACACAAGTGATGTTATTAAATACTACACAATATTACAATATTTTGGTGAAATAATAAATGGATCTAGATGCATTTTGGCTTCTATGGAATTTTTCCAAAATAGTAAGAAATGGGAAAAAGAAAAAGAAAAAGGAGGGGGGCCTTAGTGCGGGCCAGAGACGCAAGCAACTGGGCTGGCCAAGGGAATCAGCCCAGGCGGCTGATGAGTGCGCGTGCGGCAGGTTTAATTTAAACCTGCACACACGCCCTGACTGCGAGCAAGATAGGTAGAGAGCATGGAGAGGTTGATGCACGGGTCCCACCCTATTGTCGTCTTCTACCTTCGGACAGAGGTGAGGAGGAGCTCACCAGTGACGATTCCGGCAACGGTGAGAGGGCCTAGCGGCAGGAATGGATCCAAGAAGGAGCCGTCCTTCTACTAGAGGTGGAAGAGAGGCTGGAGGTGTCGTGGCTTGCTGGTGATGACCACCCGCGGTGGAGGAGCTTCAGGAGGTAGCCGCCAGAGTGGATTCCTAGAGTAAATCAACGGGAAAAGAGAGGGGGAGGGATCAATAGAGTGTTGAAGTTCCAGAGGGAGAGAGTGAATGGCCGGAGCGGCATCCTACCGTGGGAATCCACGGCGGTCGAAGCAGCGGCGGCGAGGTCGATTCTGAGCACACATAGGGGGAAGTGGAGAGGGAGTGGTGCAGGGGGCGATTGGGGCCATGAGAGAGTGGAGGGGAAGGAGAGAGAGGCACGGGGGTCTTTTTATAGGAGTGGTCGCGGTGCACCAAAAGCTTGGTGCGTCTGTGAGCTCGGGGTCGAGGCCAACGGACACGGGGGTGAGTTGGGGTGAGTCTGGGGTGTTCCCAGGGTCAGTCCATGGCGAGGGGAGAGAAGAGGGGGAGCAGAGGAGCCTGCGCGCGCGAGGCATGTGGTTGGCTGAATCAGGTGGTGCTTGGGCATGTCGGGAATGGTCGTTGGAGTGAGAGGAGAGGGGGCATGGGTCTTGTGTGCCTCGTATGTTGATGCGCCTTGACTAGCATGAGGAGAGGGTTCGAGGTGGTCGGGAATAGGCAGGAGAGCGAGGTAAAACCTCGGATGCTCTCACGCGTGCTCCAGAGCAAGATTTTGGCCAGCATAATTGCTTGCTGACGTGCTCTGGCATGGCCAGCTCTGCCCAGAAGTTGTGGGAGGGTGTAAACAAAGGGAAAAGCAGGAGCGGGCAATCTGGAGGCAATCACAGAGAGAGAGGAGTGGAGAGAGAGGTGAGAATTTTCTGTCCAGGAGGGGACTTGGGGGTTTTACCCCACCAATAATTGAGCTATGGTCGTGGTGAAGTTACCGGGGTGTAAAGCATCACCAGAAGAAGTTGTGGTAAAAAATGAAGTGAAGGAGATGAGAAAAGGTGGTGAAAGCAGCAACTTTAGCAAACTATGAGAAGGTGTTTGATGAGTGCTTGGTCAAGTTACCTTTACCCAATTGATGTGAAAGTTAACAGGATTGCATTGTTGTAGGAACCAAGCGTTTTCACTAAGTTTCAGCTCATTTGAGCAAAGTTGGCAAGGTAAATGTGAAAATACCCATAAATAGACAAAATCAAATTCTTGCTGACTTTGGTTAGCAAATCAAGTCCCACAAATGCACAACTTGGTGTAGCATCTTTATTTGGGGATAGATCACCTTTGTAAAATTAGGGATCAATTGGACAAACTTGGCAATGTAAAGTTGCTCAAATTTGGTTCTCGACAGGAAGGGTTTGGGGGTTCTTAGGTGAACCAAATAAACTTGGATTTAGATTAAATTTTGCATGGCCACCACTTATATCATGGGTAACTAACTAGAAGTTTTCTGGAATTTATTGACAATATTTCCTATGGAAATATTTCAAAAGCTTGAAATAGGTAGAAAGGGTTTTGAGGGGTTTTGTCCAATATTTTGAACATGAACATGTGTTGAAACTCATGTGTATGGAAAATGGGCACTGATCAGTGTCGGCGCGCCGGCCGAAACTTTCGGCTGGTCGCATGCGAGCCGCCAGATCCGCCAGATCAAATCCTGTTTGACCATCAAATCAGTCCATGCAGCAAAAATCATCGATGGTAGCAAAAACGAGCAGCGGCATAGCAAATTTCGGCCACGGATGCAGCAAAAACATGGTTGTAGCAAAATATATCAATGTGGTCCTAGCAAAAAATGACATTGATGATGCGTGGTAGGAAAACAAAATGTGTGTTGTAGCAAAACAATCCGGTGAACTCGGGTTGCAACTCTCACGAACGTGTATGCAACTTTTTAGTGAACAGTTGTAGCAAAAAATTGATACCGGTTGTAGCAAAAATAAACACCGATTGCAGCGAAAACAAAAAAAAATGCCCATCGTCGTCGCAGCTCCGCCACCATGGATGTAGCAAATTTCGTCGCCGGTAGTAGCAAAAATCACCAAGGGTTGCAGCAAAAACAAAAAAAAGTAGTCGTCGTCGCAGTTCCGCCACTATGGGTGTATCAAAATCCGTGTCAGTAGTAGCAAAAAAATGATAACAGTTGCAACAAAAAATGACGCCTTACAGCACAGGAAGGGGGTCTCTCGCACGACCCACGCAGGACCGGCGGAAAGGTTCGGTCGGCGCGCCGTCAGGAAACATTTCCCATGGAAAATATATGTCCATTGAGTTTCCCTAAATTTTCTCAAATATTTATAAAGCATGAAAATATATTTTCCCTATGAAATATCATTTCTAGCCTCAGAAAAGGGTGTTTAAATAAAATAAGAAAATAACCTTTAAAATAATTATTTTGTGGTCCTGGGAAGTCATTTTGATAATAGAATTAAAATAGAATCTTTGGGGTAAAACATCCCTCCTAAATTAAGGACTTGTAATACAAATCCCAATTCAGGTGTTTTGAAACTTTAAAATAAATAAATACCCTTTTTGAGATAACATTTTTATAAAAGTAGTTTCTCGTCCTATACACATGGCATGGTCATTGGGCAAGGGTTTGGGGTCAAGAGAGGACTTTTTGAGAGAAGAATAATTTTGGTGACTTAAAAACAAACAAGCACACAAGGAAGATGCAATCAAATCAATCATCACAAGCACTCAAAAAAATTTAATTGGCACCAAAATTTGTAAAACATAATGTGACAAAGTGATACAAGCATAGGGTCTGACACCCGCACCGTTGTATGCTACCGCTTCAGGCCACGACCTTGACGACGAGCTTGTCCATTGATACATCCCCAATGTATCTACATTTCCAAACACTTTTTCTGTGATGTTGGCCTCTAGTTGGCATGATTTGAACGGAACTAACCTGGACTAATGTTGTTTTCAGCACAACTACCTTGGTGTTATGTTTGTGCGGAAATAAAAGTTCTCGGAATCAGATGAAACTTTTTGTGAATTATTTTTTGGATTTATTAGGATTTATGGACCGAAGACCTGTGAGGAAGAAAGTGCCAGGGGGCACAAGCCATCAGGCCCCCACCCAGGCCACGACCTGATAGCTTGTGGGGACCTCGAGGCTCCTCCGACCTAGTTCGATTCCTATAAATTCATATTCACTGAGAAAAAAATGAGAGAGAGGTTTTCCTCATGTTCTACAAGACGGAGCCGCCGCCACCTCCTGTTCTTCCTCCAGAGGGCTGGTCTTAAGTCTGTTTGAGGGTCCAGAGAGGGTGATTCATCATCGTTGTCATCACCAACCCTTCTTCATCAACACCACCATGATGCTCATCACCGGGAGTGAGTAATTACTTTGTAGGCTTGCTGGGCAGTGGTGTAATTGGATGAGATTGATCATGTAATCTAGTTAAGTTTGATAGGGCTTGATCCCTAGTATCCACTATGTTCTGAGTTTGATGTAACTATGACTTTTCTATGCTTAATGCTTGTCACTAGGGCCCGAGTGCCATGATTTCAGATGTGAACCTATTATGTTTTCATGAATATAAGGGTGATTTGGATCCTATCTTGCAAGTTATAGTTACCTATTACGTGTCTTGATCCGCATACCCCAAGGTGACAATAATTGGGATTCTGTCAGGAGATTGTCGTAGTTTGAGGAGTTCATGTATTCACTATGTGTTAATGCTTTGTTCCAGTTCTCTATTAAAAGGAGACCTTAATACCCTTAGTTTCCAATAGGACCCCGCTGCCACGGGAGGGTAGGACAAAAGATTTCATGCAAGTTCTTATTGCAAGCACGTATAACTATATACGGAATACATGCCTACATTATATTGGTGAATTGGACCTTGTTTTGTGTCACCCTAGCATGTAACTATTGTATGATCAACGTCATCTAAATCATTATTCATTGTTGATCCACATGCCTACGCGTTACATATATTGAATCTTGCTATGTTACTACTATTGTTGTTACCGTCACACCTGCTGCTAAATTGCTACTACTACTGTTACTAAAATTGCTACTACCACTATTACTGTTACTACTATAACTTGTTGTGCTACTAAATATTTGTTGTAGAAGAATATACCACGTGTAGTTGGATTGAAAACTCAACTGTTATGGCCAATAATGTTTTTGCTCCCCTTGTGTCGAATCAATAAATTAGGGTGAAATACTACCCGTGAAGACTGTCGCGATCCCCTACACTTGTGGGTTATCAACCATGTGCATCCTGAGATTGATGCACAAGGGTCATGTATGCGTGCCTCCCGAGGTTGTTGTTTTTCGCATGTGCTTGTCGTGGTTGTCTTGCGAGGGACGCGGTGGGTGCTTCGCCACCACCGCTGCTGCGATTGCCATTGATGTGGTGTTGTCCTTGGATGCCGTTGGTGCATCCCGTGATGTCACAATGGCGGGGTCTAGGTCACATCTCGTAGAGCTTCATGTAGTGTTATGTCTTCACTCACCAGCATGGTGAGTGCGATTCTCACCTTCGTCGTTGTCACCTGTAGCCACCTTTGAAGGCAGATTGGATGTGGACAGCGTGACTGTCGATGGACCCTTGGCCTTCTCGGATGCCATGGGCGTAGGTGAATATGATAACGAGGACGGTCTGAAGCGGGTTAAGTTTCACCTATGCACTTCTCCTTCCTGGTGCGCCAAAGATGTCGAGATACGAAAATCTACCAGGCCGGCAAGGCCCCTTTGTTGTTTGACTATGGGGATCTACACACGCGAAGAGCAACAACAGCAAAAGCACACCGAGGGTTTTGACAGGTTTGGGCCGTCCTGAGGCGTAAAACCCTTCATCATGTGTTATGTGGATTATGTGTATGCTCCAATTACAAGGATCACAATAGACTCGTAAGCTGCTCGAGAGTGCTACTACGCATGCAATTGAGCAGAGTTTCGACCCTTGTAAAGGTAGCCATGGACCTCCTTTTATAGGCAAAGGGGTTACCATAGTGTCTAAAACGGTAATTACACAAGGGTAAATAGTGGTTCTAATAGTAGTCAAACTACTAACGTATGCTACAGTTGAAAATGCCTAAGCCTGGCGGATTAGGACACGCACATTAAATGTGTCGTTAGGTCTCAAGCTGGGGTTGCTCCCCGGCAAGGATTGTCTCTCCTTTAGTGTTGTTCGCCCATCTACCACTTATTCTTCCGCCAAGCCATTAAGACGGGTATCATTAAAGCTGGCATAATTCTTTGGTGTTGCCACGTACCCCATCAAGCCCTACATAATGGCCTACCCGCTCGACACCTCACTGGTGGGTGACAACCAGCCTAGTGAGGTGGAGCAGTGGCTTTGTAGTGGGTTCATGCCGGGCACGGATCTTATCGGGTCTTCTCTTGCCGGTAGGGCATCCTTGCTGGTGACTTAGTCTTCTTTCAGCATCGTCTTGAGTGTATTGGTCGCCCAAAAATTCTTGCCGGGCAGGAGACCGATGTCATCTATGCACAAGTCATGTTACTATGGGGCCCATTCCTTAGTACACATACAATCTTCATCATGATTACGGTAAAAATCAGGTGAAAGGGATTTTCCTAGGAATTCATGCTTAGCTCTCAACCTATAGGTCCTCTCCTTACTTTCAATAATCGAGACTTCGATAGAGTTAATGGACTCATTAACATCATGCATGGGTGGCACATTTTTATTTTAAGAGTTTCCACATCATGGGTAATTCTATAAATATTTCTAGCCATATCATCAACTTTATGCAACTTTTCTTTTACTACTTACTAAAAACTTGTTGAGAACTTATAAATATTTTAATTGTGCTCTCAAGATCAAAGGGTATCCTATTATAATTAGAAGAATTTACATAGGAATTACCATAATTATTAGGCGAATTACCGGGGACAGTCTAGCACTGAAATTTCCTTTGTAAGCATTGTTGTTGAAATTATTTTGAGAGACAAAGTTCATATCTATAGCATCACTAATTTTCTCAAGCAAAGTAGATAATGGCATATCATTGGGATCAACATGAGCATGTTTACTAGCAGCCATATTCATAAGAGCATCCATCTTATCACTCAAAGTAGCAATTTCCTCACCGGAATTTACATTCTTACCAATTGGATCTCTTTTGGTATGCGAGTGAGAATAATTTGTCATGATATTTTCTAGAAGTTTGGTGGCCGCTCCCAATGTCATCTCCATGAAGGTACGACCTGCAGCAGAATCTAGAAAATTTCTAGACATAAAGTTTAGTCTCCCATACAAGTTTTATATAATCCTCCATAAACTCAAGCCATGTCTCGCACCCTGTGTTTTGCCTCTCGTGACGAAGTCAACATAGCTCAAATTAGGACCGGTTTAAAAAATTCTGACTGTGATGCTTGACTTGATTGTTATTTGCGTGTGTGCTTATCTGTGTTTTAATTCAAAAACATTCTCCTTCTTTCAAGACTCATCTCCTTGCTCCAAATATTTACCCAATGACCACACCATGTGTATAGGACTTAAAACTATTTTTACAAAATATTATTTTGGTCAAAAACATTTATTTAATTTAGCTTTTCAAAAACCCATGAATTGAGGTTTGTACTACAAGTCCTCAAAATAGGGACGATGTTTAGCCCCAAATATATTATTTGGATCCTATTATCAAAAAGACTACCCAAAACCACAAAATTATTATTTTAAAATTTATTTTCCTATTTCATTTGAATACCTTTTTCTGATGCTGTAAATGGTCTTTCATAGGGGAAAATTATTTTATTGCTGCAAAAATATTTGGGGAAACTTAGGGAAACTCAATGGACATATATTTTCCATATATGAGAGTTTCAACACATGGTCATGTTAAAAATATTGGACAAAACACGTCACAACCTTTTCTGTGTATTTCAAGTATTTGAAATATTTCTATAAGAAATATTCTCAAATAATTCAAAGTAAATTCTAGAAAGTCACACATGATATATTTGATGATCTTGCCAAGTTTCATCTCAATCCAAGTTGATTTGATTCACAAAAATATTCCAAAATGCTCTTTGTCGATAACCAAACTTGAGCAACTTTACATTTCCAAGTGTCTTGATTTGTGCTCAAATTTTGTGGACATGTTATAATACCCTAATAATGCATCCACACCAAGTGGTGCATAAAGGAGAACAGATCCACTTGTCCAAATCCCCTCGAAACCACTTCTGCAGATTTATAGAATTGGGAAAAAATTATTGTCTTCTCCGATTGATCCCAAACATTTTGGGCATTCTCTAATCCTCATATAATGCCACCACACAAAGTGGTGCACTAGGGGGAATTAATTTGCAAGGATAGATTTAAGGAAAACTATTTGTGCCCATTTCTAGGATTTATAGAGTTTACATTGGAAAATTCCATGAGCAAATCCAAAATTTGGTGATCAACCTTATTTCCACCTAACAATAACTCATGTTAAGTTTCATAGCAAGGAAAGCAACTTTTCTAGCCCAAACACCTTCTGGTGGGATCCAAAGTTCAGTAAATGGGGCACCTCACGTGTTCTCCTTGGGCTAGGATTTTTACCACAACTCTATGTGACATCTTGCTACTCCCGGTAAAAACACCATGGCCTGAGCTCAATAATTGGTGGGTGAAACCCCCATTTTTACAACTAGACAACCCCATCCTCACTCCCTCTCAGCTCTCCCTTTCTCTATTCCATGTTTCACTCACTGCCCATTAGCCCCTAGGCACTCATGGGAATCTCCAGAACCTCCTAGACACAAGCGGACATGCTCGAGCGTGCCCAGAAAGAAAGTGGTGTTCCCTGACATGCCAAAAGACATCTCCACATCGTGCTACAGTGCCCCAACGCACTATAGATGCCCTCATCCTGAGTCCCCCGTGCTTCTCGAGCCCCTCCCGCTTGCCAGAGTCTTCCCTATTGCGTTTGTAGTGTGCCTGGTGGTCTACCCCTCCTTCATCTCTATCATGAGCTCACCCTTGCATTCGCTCTGCCGCCATGGCCGAGCGAATGGCCGAGCCTAGATGCGCGCCCTCCCCTGGGTCCGCCAATGACGCCAAGAAGCGGCAAAATGAGACCAGGGACGCGTGTGCTCCGCACCCGAGTACATCACGGAAGCCACCCGAGGCCCTCTCGTCGCTCGCTTAATTCCACTCCACCCCAAGCACCCCAGACACTGTAAGGCCGCACCACTCCTTCCTATCTCCCCCCCCCCCCCCCGACGACTGTGACACCTTGGATTCATGCTATAGTGAGCATTGTAATTAAGTTGTAGTGATGGCCAAGATTAATCTAATGTTTTTGCTAAACAGTGCTTGATCAATCTAAGAATCATATCTAATTTCAAATTCCCTTTTCAAATTCAAAATTCAAATAATAAGTGGGTTAAATATTTTGACAACCATGAAAACTAAAATCATGGTAAGCCCATCGGCCTGACCGAGCCCTCCCCGAGCGGTCTGAGCACATCTACACGAGCATTGTAAGCACATGCACCTTTCCCCCTCTCCCTGGCTCGTCCATGCCCGTATCCCCCTTCCGTCGTTGCCCGAGCTCCACTATAGTTAGACCCTTTGTGTGCATCCCCAAGCTCCGTGTTTTTTCCATGCTTTTGACCCCTTTCAGAGGAGATTTTGCAACGGAGTCCAAACGGAATAAAATCCTCGAAAATATTTTTTCCGTAACGGAAGAAGATCAGGAGACTTGAGAGCCAAGGCAGGGGGACCCAGAGGCCCCACAAGCCCCCACCCCACGGCCAGGGGGGAGACCGCGGCCCTCGGGCTTGTGGGCCCCCTGGACCTCCTTTGCCCTATGTTTTGCACCTATATATCCCCAAAAATTCCACAAAAAATCAGGAGATCATCGAAAGTACTTTTCCGCCGCCGCAAGCTTCTGTCTCCGCAAGATCCCATCTGGGGCACATTGTGGTGCCCTGCTGGAGGGGGGATTCGGATACGGAGGGCTTCTTCATCAACACCATGACATCTCCGATGATGCGTGAGTAGTTCACCATAGACCTACGGGTCCATAGCTAGTAACTAGATGGCTTCTTCACTCTTTTGGACCTTCAATACAAAGTTCTCCATGATCTTCATGGAGATCTATCCGATGTAATCTTCTTTTGCGGTGTGTTTGTCGAGATCCAATGAATTGTGGATTTATGATCAGATTATCTATGAATCTTATTTGAGTTTCTTCTGGTCTCTCTTATGCATGATTTCATATCCTTGTAATTCTCTTCAAATTGTGGGTTTTGTTTGCCAACTAGATCTATGATTCTTGCAATAGCAGAAGTGCTTGGTTTTGGGTTCATATCATGCGGTGACCTCACCTAGTGACAGAAGGGGTAGCGAGGCACGCATCGTGTTGTTGCCATCAAGGGTAAAAAGATGGGGTTTTCATCATTGGTTTGAGATTATCCCTCTACATCATGTCATGTTGCTTAAGGCGTCACTCTGTTCGTCATGAACTCAATACACTAGATGCATGCTGGATAGCGGTCGATGTGTGGAGTAATAGTAGTAGATGCAGAAAGTATCGGTCTACTTGTCTGGGACGTGATGCATATATGTATGATCATTGCCTTAGATATCGTCATGAATTTATGCGGTTCTATCAATTGCTCGACAGTAATTTGTTCACCCACCGAGATATTTGCTATTTTGAGAGAAGCCTCTAGTGAACACTATGTCCCCCGGGTCTACTCCACACCATATTTTCAGCCTTACACTTTTTACTTCGTTGCACTTTCCTCCTTCAGATCTCACTTTGCAAACAATCTTGAAGGTATTGACAACCCCTTTATAGCGTTGGGTGCAAGCTCTTTGTGTTTGTGTAGGTACTCTGGACTTGACGAGATTCTCCTACTGGATTGATACCTTGGTTCTCAAACTAAGGGAAATACTTACTGCTCTTGTGCTGCATCACCCTTTCCTCTTCAAGGGAAAAACCAACTCAAGCTCAAGAGACGACGGAAGGATCTGTGGCACCACTACCGGGGAAGGTCTTTTGTCGACGTATCAGAAGGATTTCTGGCACCATTGCCATGGAGGATCAAGTCAAGAACTTATCCAAGTAGGTGTTGCAAACTCATCTCTTGCATTTACTTTGTTTGCCAGTTGCCTCTCGTTTTCCTCTCCCCCACTTCACCAATTTTACTTTTTTGTTTGCCTTTTTTTGTTTGCCTTTTTCGTTTGCCCTTTTCTTTCGCTTTGCTTTATGTTCGCTTGTGTTTCCATGTACCTTCAATATGCTTGCATCTTCGCTTGCTGAAAATCTAGTGATATGGATCCTCATCCACTTGCTAATCTCTTTAAGAGATCCAATTATGTTGATCCAATTGCTAGTGAGTTGAGTGCACTTGACTATCTTTATGGAGTTTTGCTTGAGATGCGTGAATCTGAAAATTGTGAGGAAGAAATTTATGAAGTGATTCACGAGGGCTCCTTGGATGAAAAGCATGATTGCAATGGTTTCACTATAAATTCTATTAGTGACAATCATGCTAAAAATATGCAAAACCCTAAGCTTGGGGATGCTAGTTTTGCTATGTCCACTACTTGTTGCAATGATCATGAGTGGGGCGATGATTTTTCTTATGATCTTGAAAATTTGTTTCAGCCTCATTATGAATATGATATTTGCAATATTATTGAAAGTGGGTTTGGAGAAGTCATGACTTTAGTTGATGATAATCCCACTATTTTTGAAGAGCATCAACTTTGCATGCATGTGGATCATGAAAAGAATATCCTATGTGATAGTTACATAGTTGAATTCGAATATGATCCCACATGTAATTATTATGAGAGAGGAAAATATGGTGGTAGAAACTTTCATATCACTAAATCACCTCTCGTTATGTTGAGATTGTTATTGTCTCTTTCTTCTTCCTTGCATTTGGTAACTATTGGTTGTCTTGCCAATTTGTTCTCCTATAAAATGTCTATGCATAGGAAGTATGTTAGACTTCGATGTGATTTTCACATGCTTTATGATGCTCTTGTTGTGCTTCAATTCTTGTATTTTGTGTGAGCATCATTGATTTATCAATGCCTAGCTAAGGGCGTTAAACAATAGCGCTTGTTGGGAGGCAACCCAATGAATTTATCTTTTTCATTCTGTTTTGTTGCGTCCACACCATCATAATTATGTTGTGATTGTGTTTTTTGTGTTTCTTTTTGTGTTTGAGCCAAGCAAAACCTTTATGACTAGTCTTGTTAATGGTTGTTTGATCCTGCTGGAAAAAGACAGAAACTTTGCACTCACGAGATGATTTTTCATTTTTATTCACAAAGATATTTTGAGTTTATTCTTTTTGATTCTGGTTGATATGCCTTTTTCCCAGGCATTCGTAAGTTTTCAGATTTTTTGAGGTACCAGAAGTATACGAAGTATACAGATTGCTACAGACTGGTCTATTTTTGACAGATTCTGTTTTTGTTGAGTTGGTTGCTTGTTTTGATGAAACTACCGTTAGTATCGGGGGTACTAGCCATGTAAAAGTGATAATACAGTAGCCCAACACCAATATGGATAGAATTCAAGTTTGCTACAGTACCAAAATAAGTGATAGTTCGTTTTCTTGTCCTAATGTTATCACGAGTTTCTGTTTAAGTTTTGTGTTGTGAAGTTTTCAAGTTTTGGGTGATGTTCTCATGGACGATGAGATAAGGAGCGGAAAGAGCTCAAGCTTGTGGATGCCCAAGATATACCAAGACAAATTCAAGGACACCAAAAAGCCTAAGCTTGGGGATGCCCCGGGAAGGCATCCCCTCTTTCGTCTTCAATCCATGGGTAACATTACTTGGAGCTATATTTTTATTCACGACACGATATGTGTTTTGCTTGGAGCATCTTGTATCGTAGGAGTCTTTTCTTTTTGTTGAGCCACAATCATCCTTGCGGCACATCCTTTTGAGAGAGAGAGACATGCACTCATCATGATTTTGGTAGAATGCTCATAGTGCTTCACTTATATCTTTTGAGCTAGATAATTTTGCTCTAGTGTTTCACTTATATCTTTTAGAGCACGGCGGTGCGTGACTTGGTAGTTGGCTTATGCTATGAAAGTAGTCCCAAATGTTATAGGTACCCAAAGAGGATGCAAAAACCTCCATCTTCATGTGCATTGAGTAGAAAGAGAAGTCTTATTCCTCTCAATTAGTTTTGAGACGTGGATTTGGTAATATTAAGAGCTATGTTAGTAGGGTGTTGTGAATCTAGAAATACTTGTGTTGAAGTTAGTGATTCCCGTAACATGCACGTATGGTGAACCGCTATGTTAGGAAGTAGGAGCATAATTGATCTATTGATTGTCATCCTTTGTGTTGAGGTCGGGATCGCGCGATGGTTAACACCTACCAACCCTTCCCCTAGGAGTATGCGTTTAGCACTTTGTTTTGATTACTAATAAAAACTTTCGCAACAAGTATGTGAGTTCTTCATGACTAATGTGAGTCCATGGTATAGATGCACTTTCACCTTCCACCTTTGCTAGCCTCTTTAGTGCCTCGCAATTCTCGCCGGTGCACAAACCCACCATATGTCTTCCTCAAAACAGCCACCATACCTACCTACTATGGCATTTTCATAGCCATTCCGAGATATATTGCCATGCAACTCCCACCGTTCTGTCTCATGACTAGTGTTGTCACTCTCATATTTCCATTGCATGATCGTAAGATAGCTAGCGAGATGTTTTCAACGTCATACGCCGTGCTAGATCATTGCACATCCCGGTACACTGCCGAAGGCATTTCCTATAGAGTCATCATCGTTCTAAGCTTTGAGCTGTGAGTAAATAAAAGTGTGATGATCATCATTATTAGAGCATTGTCCCATGTGAGGAAATAAAAAAAGAGGCCAAAGAGCCCAAAAATAAAATAAAAAATAATAATAATAATAATAAAGGAAAAAAGAGGCCTAAGAGCCCAAATGAAAAAAAAGAAAAAGAGAGAAGGGACAATGCTACTATCCTTTTCCACACTTGTGCTTCATAATAGCACCATGTTCTTCATGATTGAGAGATTCTTTCTTTGTCACTACCATATGCTAGTGGGAATCTTCATTATATAACTTGGCTTATATATTCCAATGATGGGCTTCCTCAAAATTGCCCTAGGTCTTCGTGAGCAAGCAAGTTGGATGCACACCCACTACTTTTCCTTTTGAGCTTTCACATACTTATAGCTCTAGTGCATCTCTTGTATGGCAATCCCTACTCATTCACATTGATATCTATTAATGGGCATATCCATAGCCTTTTGATACGCCGAGTCAATGTGACCATCTCCTCCTTTTTGCCTCACAACAACCACCACACTCTATTCCACCTATAGTGTTATATCCATGGCTCACGCTCATGTATTGCGTGATAGTTATAAAAAGTTTCAGAAAGTAACAGTGCGAAAACAATTACTTGGCCAATACCGGGGTTGTGCATGATTTACATTAGTTGTGTGAGGATGATGGAGCATATCCATACTATATGATTTTGTAGGGATAACTTTCCTTGGCCTTGTTATTTTGAAAGTATTATTGTTTTCATGTCAATAGCAAAGTATTGTTTCGAATCTTACGGATCTGAACATTCATGTCACGTGAAAGAATTTCCAAAGGACAACTATGCTAGGTAGCATTCCACATCAAAAATTCATTCTTTATCACTTCCCTACTCGAGGACGAGCGGGAGTTAAGCGTGGGGATGCTTGATACGTCTCCAACGTATCTATAATTTTTTATGGTTTCATGCTATTATCTTGTCCAACTTTGGATGTTTTGCAAGCCTTTTATAAAAAATTTGGGACTAACTTATTAACTCAGTGCCAAGTGCGAGTTCCTGTTTTTTCCATGTTTTTGACCCCTTTCAGAGGAGATTTTGAAATGGAGTCCAAACGGAATAAAATCCCTGAAAATATTTTTTCTGTAACGGAAGAAGATCAGGAGACTTGAGAGCCAAGGCAGGGGGACCCAGGGGCCCCACAAGCCCCCACCCCACGGCCAGGGGGGAGACCGCGGCCCTCGGGCTTGTGGGCCCCCTGGACCTCCTTTGCCCTACGTTTTGCGCCTATATATCCCCAAAAATTCCACAAAAAATCAGGAGATCATCGAAAGTACTTTTCCGCCGCCGCAAGCTTCTGTCTCCGCAAGATCCCATCTGGGGCACGTTGTGGTGCCCTGCCGGAGGGGGGATTCGGATACGGAGGGCTTCTTCATCAACACCATGACATCTCCGATGATGCGTGAGTAGTTCACCATAGACCTACGGGTCCATAGCTAGTAACTAGATGGCTTCTTCTCTCTCTTGGATCTTCAATACAAAGTTCTCCATGATCTTCATGGAGATCTATCCGATATAATCTTCTTTTGCGGTGTGTTTGTCGAGATCCGATGAATTGTGGATTTATGATGAGATTATCTATTAATCTTATTTGAGTTTCTTGTGATCTCTCTTATGCATGATTTCATATCCTTGTAATTCTCTCCGAATTGTGGGTTTTGTTTGGCCAACTAGATCTATGATTCTTGCAATGGGAGAAGTGCTTGGTTTTGGATTCATACTGTGTGGTGACCTTACCCAATGACAGAAGAGGTAGCGAGGCACGCATCGTGTTGTTGCCATCAAGGGTAAAAGGATGGGGGTTTCATCATTGGTTTGAGATTATCCCTTTACATCATGTCATCTTGCTTAAGGCGTTACTCTGTTCATCATGAACTCGATACACTAGATGCATGATGGATAGTGGTCGATGTGTGGAGTAATAGTAGTAGATGCAGAAAGTATTAGTCTACTTGTCTCGGACGTGATGCCTATATGTATGATCATTGCCTTAGATATCATCATGACTTTGCGCGGTTCTATCAATTGCTCGACAGTAATTTGTTCACCCACCGTGATATTTTCTATTTTGAGAGAAGCCTCTAGTGAACACTATAGCCCCCAGGTCTACTCCACACCATATTTTCAGCCTTACACTTTTTACTTCGTTGCACTTTCCGCCTTCAGATCTCACTTTGCAAACAATCCTGAAGGGATTGACAACCCCTTTATAGCATTGGGTGCAAGCTCTTTGTGTTTGTGCAGGTACTCTGGACTTGACGAGATTCTCCTACTGGATTGATACCTTGCTTCTCAAACTGTGGGAAATACTTACTGCGCCTGTGATGCATCACCCTTTCCTCTTCAACGGAAAAAGCAACACAAGCTCAAGAGACGACAGAAGGATCCGTGGCACCACTGCCGGGGAAGGTCTTTTGTCGACGTAGCAGTCTACTATTTGAAAAACTTTTACTAACATTGTTGTGTGGTTTACGGTCCCACATCTCAATCAAGTGGGATTAGGATCTTTGTCTCCTCTTCTCTACTCTGGGTTATGATGTCTGTTCTCTTTCGTGTTAAATATTTTGCTAACTCTAACATTAGGTTCTCGTAATCATTTCCAACGAAGAGCCATCTTATGTGCTTTTGTTTCTTTTAGAAGTATGTTGCGCACACTATATTCTGACATCATTGATCCTTCTTGTTACACATGTGTCCTGCAAGATAGCTTGTACGCCTGACTATGGTTGTCGCTGCAACTCATTCCCGGTCATTCTAGTCGACCTCTTGACCAAGTTGGGATATCACTGGTACCCCGAGTAAACTATTTACAAAGAATATCACGAGTTCAACCAAGAGTAGTACCAGGTTGTGGTTCGTATTTTAGGTTGGCAGAACATCTCCATCACTGAACTACACACCTTTTGCACTGTTGGGTGACTGTTGATATGGCAGTCCATGATGCTGCCTATACTGCTATCACCCACCTCCATGCAGAGTACCCCCACTTGGAGGATACTAGATTCAGATACATCTCGTATGCCCCTACTGTGGATGAAACTGGATACGACATTGCTGCCTACACCCCTTATGTGTGGCAGTGTAACTATCGTCCTACACCACTGTCTATACCCTTTACGTGAGTCATCATTAAGACCCACATGTTCTGGTTTAGTACACTGAGGCGCTGAATCATGTTGTCCCAGATCTAACTGTTGAGTTGTATGCCACCCGTACTCGTCTTTACGATGCTATGACACAGTTCCTACCAGCAGTCAGCACAAGGATGCATCGAGAGTACATCATATACTCGTGCAGGACAGAGCTACCACCAGGTCTTGAGTGGCCTGTTGTTGAAGGTCGTACTCCTTCACATGGACCTCTGCTCCCCGTTCGGGACCAGTACCTGAATCGGAGTGTTCATGGGTTGCAGATTCCTGCCCCTAGTTTTTCTATACAAGGTCAGCATCAATTACCTGGCATTAGTGGTTGTCCCCTACATTGATGTAGCATTATCCCTATGTCCTATTGTGGTATCCCTCCACCGCGTGCATGTGTGCCGCCTAGTTGGTCTAGGTTATTTTCAAATTTGAACTTGTAATCGCTGGTTTGTAATCTAACTTATGTATGTCGTACTTGGCTACTATGAAGTATCTATCACATTTCCCTTTTGTTATGCATGTTACTTCATGAATGATTCCATACCCCTGTCCCAAGGCCATTTTATGTTGCACCTCTCTCCACCGGCTACGCAGCTGAGGCTCCCACCTCCACCACCCCGAGCTCCTCCTCCCCGTCCTAAGGATGGGTTGTGCTTCAACTGTGGTCATCCAGGTCACCGTGCCAAAGATTGCAGGTAGCAGTAGAATAATCTTGCATTGCCTTTAACAAGAAGTGGTAACAACCAGAACCGCAGAAACAATGACAGACCTTCTTATGGCCGTGGTCACGCTAACAACATTGAACTGAGTCAAGCTCAAGACCATCCTGCTACCGTGATGGGTACTCTTCTTGTTTACTCAGTACCAGCTTATGTATTCTCTGATATAGGAGCATTGCATTCTTTCATGTCAGAAAATTTTGAATTCATGCATGAAATTAGTTATGAAGAGATGAACGTTCCAACAATGGTAAACACCCCCGCGAGCCAATGTAGAACCTCCATGGTTAGCCTAGTCTCCCTGTTGAAATTGAAGCACTGGAATTCATTGCCTCTCCCATACTGGTGAAGTCTTCCAATATTGACCTCATTCTGGGAATGCACTGGTTGAGAACTCATACTGCTTCAATCGTTTGTGGCACCAAAACCGTACATCTCCAGCATCCTTCAAATGAGATCGTAAGCTACCATGCTCATCTTGTTAGAGATCTCGAAGCCCGGCTATATGCATTGAATGCATTGAATGTGTCACCTCTTGATGGGATAGAAAGCATTCTAGTTGTCCCACACTTCCTAGATGTCTTTGCAGAAGAACTCCCAGGAATGCCCCCCTATGGGAGATGTCGAGTTTGTCATTGACTTAGTGTCAGGCACCATTCGTATCGCCAAGCAACCCTACAAAATGCCACCACATGAACTCCTTGATCTTAAGGAAGAAATCGACAAATCTCTTCGTTGTGGTTCCATTCGTCCAAGTTCCTCTACTGGGGGAGCACCTTATCTCTCTGTTAAGAATAAGGATGGAACAAATCGTTTGGTTCAAAACTACCGCCTATCATCCA
The DNA here is from genome assembly GCF_904849725.1 of Hordeum vulgare subsp. vulgare. Taxonomy (NCBI): domain Eukaryota; kingdom Viridiplantae; phylum Streptophyta; class Magnoliopsida; order Poales; family Poaceae; genus Hordeum; species Hordeum vulgare. Next base: position 289,297,909 of record NC_058523.1, on the reverse strand, counting down.
AGAAACTATTCAAAACAAGTATCCTCTTCCTAGGAAAGATGATATGTATGATCAACTCCCTGGTTCCTCGGTCTTCTCTAAACTCGACTTGAGGTTGGGATATCGCCAGATTCGTGTTCACGAAGAGGATATCCCATAACCACCTTTGTTACTCGATATGTTTCATACATGTACATCGTCATGTCCTTTGGCTTAACCAATGCTCCAGCAACGTTCTCTCTGTTTATCTGGATCATATCGTGGTGTATTCCAAGAATAAGAAGAGCATGTTGAACATCTTCATCCTATACTAGAAAAGCTTCGGGAGCATCAACTTTATGCCAAGTATTACAAGTGTGAATTCTCGTTGGACGAAGTGACCTACCTTGGTTATTTGATCTCCAAGGATAGTACTGAGGTCAACCCTGAATGAGTTCAGGCTATTCTTGACTGGACTCCTTCAAAGAATGTCAAGAAAGTCAATAGTTTTCTCGGACTCACAAGCTATTGTTGTCGTTTTGTCCAAGATTGAAAAGCCCTTGACCAATCTCCTTCATAAAGGTGTTAAGTATGACTGGACAAATAAACATGAGGAGAGTTTCCAGACATTCAAAGACAAACTGACAACCAACTGCTCCAGTCCTTGCTCCCTTGGATACTCGCAAGGACTTTGCCATTTATTGTGACAATTCTCGTCAAGGATTATGTTGTGTCCTAACGCAAGAGCACAGAGTGATTGCCTATGGCTCATGACACTTGCATGCTCATGAAGAGAAATATCCAGTTCATGACCTTGAAGTTGCTGCAGTTATGTATTCGTTATTTCTATGGCAACATTACCTTCTCGATAATCATTAATTGTGAGATCTACACCAATCACCAAAGTCTGAAGTGCATATTTACTCAGCCAAATCTGAACCTCCATCAACAGAGAAGGATGGAGAGCATAGTAGATTTCAAATCGGTTATTTCTTATATACCCATCAAAGCTAATGTAATGCCTGATGCTTTGAGCTGCAAGTCATACTGCAACCACCTCTATGTTCATAAGGTTCAGGCCCGTCTTCAAGAAGAATTCAGCAAGGTGAACCTCCATATTGTTCTTGAGGGTTATCTCGCTCCCCCACCTAAAGAGTACCGCAATATGAACCTATGTGTTGTTAACCAGGGTTCCTTTAATAACCTGGTGGCTAAACCAGATCTCGTGGGCGACATCAAAACTATTCAACACTATGATGATGAAGTCAAAATGATTAAAGGCTATCTTGCAGAAGGTAAACCCTCTTGTTTCATTGTTGGTGATGATGGCGCCTTGTAATTCAAGGGTCGCCTATTTTTTCCAAGTCAGAGGGAAAACCTAATATGACCAGTAGGCTGATGAAAGAAGCTCATGATACACATCTATATATTCATACCGGTAGTACCAAGATGTACCAAGACACACGTCAAAGGTTCTGGTACTCAAACATGAAACAAGACATTCCATGCTATGTTGTTGAATGTGACATTTGTTGTCGAATTAAAGCAGAACATCAACGACCTACTGGAACTCTACAACCTATTACTATTCCTGAATGGAAATGGGTCCATCTCAAAATGGACTTTGTCACTGTTTTTCCGAGATCGCACAAGGGTAATGATGATATTCTTGTCGTCATTGACCGACTGTCCAAAGTTGCACATTTTCTGGCCATCAAGGAAACCATCACTGCTAGTTAGCTGGCACAGCTATATATGTGTAGAATTGGCTCACTCCATGGTATTCCATTCGTGATTAGCTTAGATGGTGGTAGCTTATTCACTTCAAGATTCTGGGAAAGTTTCTAGAAAGCTATGGGAACTCATATGTTCTTTAGCACCGCTTTTCATCCTCAATCCGAGGGACGAGTTCAACGAGTCAACCAGATTCTCAAAGATATGTTTCGAGATTGTGTCATTTCTTTCGGCAAGAAATGGGAGGAATCTCTCGCGTATGTCGAGTTCTCCTACAACAATAGCTATCAAGCTAGTCTGAAAATGGCCCCATTTGAAGTGTTATATGGACGGAAGTGTCGAACTCCTCTGAATTGGTCAGAAACTAGGGAACGATCACTCTTCGTTCCGGATATTATCCAACATGCCGAAGACCAAGTCCTTGTTATTCATGAGAATCTGAAGGCTGCTCAGTCTCTTCACAAGAGTCAGTATGAACGTCATCACCAAGATATGGTCTATCAACCTAGCGAAAAGGCTTACCTTCAAGTCACACCAATGACTGGTGCACATCTATTTGGGATCAAGGGCAAGCTATCTCCTTGCTATATTTGTCCACTCACTATTCTCAAAAGGCTTGGAAAGGTGGCATATCAATTGGATCTACTGTCGAACCTTTCTTAGGTTCACGATGTCTTCCATGTGTCATAGCTCCATCGGTGCTTCAAGGATCCTATCCAAGCAGTGGGTCATGATATGCTTGAGGTGCAACAAGACCTTTCTTATAAAGAGCACCCAGTTTGTATTCTCGATCAAACTAATCATCGTACTCGTTAGAAGGGAATCAAGTTCCTCAAAGTTGAGTGGTCAAACCATTCTGAAGATGAAGTCACTTGGGAACACAAGGATCATCTTCGTGATCAATGTCCCGAGCTTTTTCCTTCTACCTCTTAATTATCAGGGACGAGAATTTCTTTTAGTAGGGGAGAGTTGTGACACCCTTGGATTCATGTTATAGTGATCATTGTAATTAAGCTACAGTGATGGCCAAGATTAAGCTAATGCTTTTGCTAAATAGTGCTTGATCAATCATAGAATCATATCTCATTTCAAATTCTCTATTGAAATTAAAAATTCAAATAATAAGTGGGTTAAATATTTCGAGGAACATGAAAACTAAAATTATGGTTGCTTTGCAAATATTCACCTAGTAATTATAAAATATGAACCAACATTTTATCAAGTATTTTGGTGACCCAAAATAATTATAAAAGAGGCCAAATCAATTATTAAATTCCCTTTTGATTTATGCAAATTTCAAGCAAATTCTAAAGGACCCCAAAGTTTTTATGGCTTTGTCCAAAATTGCAACACTAATTATGGACCAAGTTTTATATTTTATAAAACTTGTTTGCTTTTAAAATTAATTGACAATCAGAATCAAATAAAAGAAAACAAAAAAGGAAAAGAGAAACAAAAAGGGGTTCACTCTTGGACTCGGCTCTAAGTGCACAGTGCAAAACCCAGCCCAACTCCCCCTTGTCCCCTTCCTCCTGCTCACCCGAGCGAGCGTGGCTGTGCCAATGCGCGCCAGCGGCCGAGGTCGATGTCGTGGCGGCCATTCGCCGGCTCACCGTCAGTGATAAGGTCGTCCCAAACCCCCGTGGACACCGAGGCCAACCCTAGCCCTCTCATGCCTCCCCCCTCACGCCGCCATTCTCCCCTCCGCTTTCTGCTGAATTACCGCCGTCATGACCGATGTCGACCGCATGCTCCCCGAACACCCCGCGCCCTAGGACCGTGTCAGAAGCACCGTCGTCGTCCGCTACTTTGTCCTCGCCCATGGGATCAATATCGGAGCCACCGCATCGTCGCCATCACCCTCTTCTTCCCTCACGGACGCTGCTACTCGTTGTCGACCAATTCGGCAGCACTGAACCCTCCCCGAGCAGTCTGAGCACATCAGGAGGAGCGATGTAAGCCCCTGCACCTTTCCCCCTCTCCACTGGATCGCACGTGCCTAGTATCCCCCTTCCGCCATTTCCAGAGCTCCATCGCTGCTATCGAGCTCGCTACTATAGCTAGGACCCTTTGCATACCTCCCCGAGCACTGCGTCGTGCTCAACACATCTCTAGGGAGGCGAAGCCACATTCAGCTCGCCCTCTCGTTCCGCATATCGCCACCTCCAACGAGCTCCTCCTCCGGCTGATGTTCCATTTAATTATCATTAACATGTTCATTTCTTGCTCCCAAGGTGCTATCATGTTAAAACTGCTAATCGGTTTTTGTTAAGTTCCATTTTGTGAAGCTCGTATTAACCAAGCCATGCATCTTTTAAATGTGTGCAATGGAGTGATTTGTAGTATGCTATGTCTAGTTGCTGATAGGCAGTTTATGTCAGGTATAGCTATAGTTTTCATCATGTGAACATGCCATGAAAAGATTTCTTTTGTAGGGTCAAAATAATTTGAAGTTTGAGAATATGTTTATTGCGGCTATGAATGTGTGCATATTTAAACCTTGCTAGTATGGAATGAAATTAAGTGCATCATTCCTACTACCAAGTAGTAAGTTTTCATGCCATTATATGACTAGTAGCATGTGTTTTTCTTGCTACCAATATGCCATAATAAAACTGCTACGTTAAAAATTATTATTTTCACTAAATGTGAAATTGTGTTCAAGTAGCCATCTCGTGACCTCATTTCCTAGTGATCCATGCTTCTATTCAATTTTCTGTTATAACATGGATGTTGTGCATCATCTCAACTATTTCCCCATGTCTTGTTTGTGCATTTTAGATTCTTGTAGCTTGTTGTTTTGATGTGCGCAAAATGTCATGTTATTGTTTTGGGCAGATTATAGTTATAACTTGTGTTGGTTGTATTTGTTGAACCATTGCTCTGTTTTGAACATGCCATATACGGAACTTGCCTAGAATTCCATGTAGTTTCATAATATCTAGATGCATCCATGATTTGGTATGTTGTGTGGCTGTCATTTTCATACATTTTTCATTCATGGCATATTATCTTGTGTTGGTCATATCTTGTAGGCCGTAACTCCGTTTTAGATGACCCGTATATGTACATTGACTAGAATGACGTTTAGAATCAGATGATGCAATTTATTTTCCTGTTAAAAAATATGTAATATGTTTAATTCTGATATGGATCAATTTCTAAATTAACATATGCGGTCGCTTCGGAAATACTATAAGTTGTTTCCGACCTTATTGAAAATGCTTAGATAGTGTAGTTTATTTATGCGTCACCTCTTTCCATGTTTTAGAACATTTAACATTGCCGTTTACCTAAACAGGAGTGAACTAAGTAATTCAAATGGGGACTTTCGTCAATATGCAACTCGTTGCATGTTGAACTTCACTTAATGTATAGTATTTATTGTTGTGCTTGTCATGCCTTGCATAATCGTATGGACATGCATCATATGGGTTTGTGCATCATGTCATGCATATGTTGTGGTGTTAATCATGTGTTTATTGTTTGTTTCCGGATTGTCTCTTCTTGATAGAGTTCGGAAACTGCTTTGGAGTTTGAGGATTCGTTCGACTACATTGGTTCGTCTACTTCACGGATTCGTTCTTCTTCCAAGCGGGGTCATAGGCATGATGATCATTTCCCTGGATACCATTACTATCATTTCTATGCTAGTTGTCTCACTTCTATCATTATGTATCGTTTCCTACCACTTAAATGTCAAGCCTCCCAACAATGCCATGAAAACCATATAACCCCCTCTTCATTCCAGTAAACCTTTGTTTGGCTATGTCATCGCTTGCTCGACCCTTTTTATAGTGTTGCTAGTTGCAAGTGTAGTTGCTTCCATGTGAAAACATGGTTTTCTTGATATATCACAATATTATTTCCATTTATTTAATGCATCTATATACTTGGTAAAAGGTGCAAGGCTTAGCCTTTTGGCTCGGTGTTTTGTTCCACCTTTGTCACCATAGTTAGTTGTGCACCGGTGTTATGTTCCATACTGAGTGCTCCTAACATGCTTGGGGTTGTTATGGGGACCCCCTTTATTTTTGTTTGGGATAAAATTCTTCTGGCAAGGCCCAACATTAGTACTATATTTGGTCAACATAATAATATTGAACACCGTTAGTAACGCATAGGGAGTTAGCGCTACCCATGGATTAATTCAACATTATACAAGGGGTAGTGCTAATGGTGTTGATACCAAACAGGTTGACTACAAGGCCACTGTGGGGAAACTCATGGTTTGGTTTTACTCGTAAGTTTTCCCTTCCAGTCATGTCTTGAGAATGCGATACGCGGCTCCTATCGGGTTCATCGACACGTCGGTCGGCCTTGCTGGATTAGTTTTATCTATCTCGAACGTCTTGTGCATGGTATTCCGAGGATACTTTGGGCTATCTCGAGGTTGATGTTTTCCACCGGGATTCTGAGGAGACTATGGATTTACCGTGGTTAAGGTTTTACACATAGCTTGTGGCTAGTTTGTGATTGATGAGTTCTAGCACCCCGGAAGGGTTAAATATTTCTGAGAGCCATACGCACGGTTATGTGGCAACTTGGGAAATTAGATTAACACCTGGTCAAAGAAAACTTGAAGTAAACTCAATTAAAATAGGCCAACTGTGTGTCTAACATTGACTGTCTCTGCTCATGAGTTCTGAATCCGAGAGAGGACACACTAGGGTTATGCTTGACTCATAAGTAGGTGTTCAGGATCATTTCTTGATCATTATTAGTTCACGACCATTTATGCGTAGATCTCCCCCCTCTTGTTCTTGTACTCATAATTTTGCCACTCAAATAAATGCTTACTGCTTGCTGCAGCCTCACCACTTAACTATACCTCACCCATTAAGCTTTTCTAGTCTTCATACCTTTGGAAAGGAGAAGGCTGAGTCCATGTGGCTCAAAGATTACAACAACAACACGTGCAGCTACAGGTAAAGCGATAATTTGACGTGAGAGCGATGATTGTTCTATTTGGAGTTTCTTCTTCTTATTATTCGATCATAGGATGGGTTCTAGGCCAGCATCCTAGAGTTAGCAAGGATGGACAATGTTTTACCGTTTTTTGTCCATAGTCGGACCCTGCTCTTCTACATGGTGATAGCATGTATTGTTGTATTGAGATGCTCATGTTGTAGCTTGTGGAGAGTGTAAGCCAATGTCATATACTCATCTCTTCTTTACATCTACTTGTAACAATATCCATTCTTGTGAAACGGCGAGATGTGTGTCTATCCCTGTCAAGGCCCTCGAGCCAAAAATAAGGATAGGATCCCATCTTGGGTGTTACAAGTTGGTATGAGAGCCTCTAATGACATAGGATCCCCTTGACTGATCGAACTTGGCGGAGTCGAGTCTAGTGAAAAAAAAATTTGTGTATAGTTATATATCAGAGAGTACGATTCTTTTTACTTCTCTTCTATGCTCTTGTGGGGAATCTTGACGTAGGAATTTTAATTCTACCCCTCTTCTCACACATTTTTTTTAGGATCACGCGGGTATTTTGGAGCCTCTGTGATGTCGATGTGACGGAATTTTGTACTTGGTGCCTCTTGTTTTCGAGGAGTAGAGCTCTAAGGGTTTTTTGACACATCTCTATCATTCATATTCCTTATATCTTAAGACACGGACATTGAAACACTTGAATACTTTGCTTGGTGGAAAATAGCGCATTGACTTTTCCCCTGTACTGGTGGAGATAGCTCGGATGATCTACTAGGTCTCGTATCGTTGTTTTTCGAAGGTCTAAGGTCGATGAGTTGCGGAACTTCTGGGATATGTGTTGAAGGTTGCGTGTGCAGTTTTGCAGCTGATTACATTGAGTAGGTTCCTGTACCCGCAACCTGATAGGATAACCAAGAAAGATTTTAGGATTTATCAGGTGGGAATTCAAGAAGTTACCTAGGATTATCCTTCCAACAAATTCATAATGGGTTATGTATTTGTTTCCATCTTAATTTGCAAGCATCATCCTTTGTCATGTTGGAATATGGTAAGTGGAGTTGCTTCGATGTCAAGTGATGATTTCATATCTTCCCTAGGCGTTGTTCTCGTATTTTTATGGGAATGTTAATCTATTGGTTTAACCGGTGTTTTCATGAAATTGTTTTCAACCGGTGTGCTTCTCTTCAAGTAATTCAATCCTTTTCAATATTTTCAAGATCCATCCTCATATTTATTTCCGGAGCTCCTCTCATTTGTCCGAAGTTGTCTTTGTTTTTCCCCACCCTCCCGCCCTTTTCTTCAATGATTTAATTTTCATCCAAGTGACTTTCTTTTCATTGATGCTTCTGTTATCTTTTCTACCATATTGTATCCGGTGATTAATTGTGAAGATGCTTCATTGCTAATTTCATCATTTATTTGTTTTTGTTTTCTTCTTCGGTGGATTCAATTCAATCTTCCAGTGTTCATCATATCATTTTCGTTCATTCATTGATTTCCCATGTTGGAAATTCTTATCCAAGCCTGTCTTATTTATTCATGCCTCTCTATTCTATGTGGAGTGTTGAAGATATATCAAAATATTTGTGTTTCCATTCATATCCTATTGAATTATTTTGGGGATCTCACCTCATCTAGTTGTCATGTGTACCGGTGCCATCTCTCTTTCTAAGCAATCGATTCAATGGTGTTTTCTTTATTTCAGTGGGCACATAACCCACAGGTTTTTCCAGGATCATACCTGGCTCTCTAATCTTTCTGGAGATCTCAAGTTCTTTTCAATTATGACGTAAGAATGAATTCCATCAGTCATATTTGTTCTCCAAGATCGCTTAGAATTATTTTCATCGTTGGCTCAACCTTTCTTTCTTGATTATACCAGAGTCTGCGAGTTTCTTGGTGGTCTTTCTTGCCATCATTCCCTGCATTGAAGACCCAAGAGGTGTTTGTCTTAAATCTTGGTCCATTTTCTTGAAGAATCATGGTTCAATTTGTAGATATCCTTTAAAATTATTTGCGATCATGAGAAATTCCTTCCATGTTTATCTCAAGCTTTTCGATGTTGTGTTCATTTCTCGATACTCCAAAGACCATCATTTTAGAAGATTCCCTCGCTCTCAGCTTTCAGCTTTCGTTGTCAAACTCTTCTCAATTGTTGTCTCTTCGTTTGTATCTCAATTATCTGGCGGATAGGGTTTTTGAAAACACTTCCTCAAAACCCTTCGTCCCCAAACCCTAATCTGCCTCCAAGGACCCATGGTCGTCACCTTTGCATCCCCGAGCTCCTCCGCCGCTAGGATTTGCGGCCGTCGACGGAATCTACACTGTCGTCGCCGTCGTAGTCGGACCGCCGCCAAGATAAGGTACGGCTCCACTCCTCTTTTGCGCTCGCAAATCCAATCCATGCGCAATAGTTGCTTTTATCTAAAATCCACCATGTGCAAGTTCTTCTATCCACCAGAAAATTCATGTAGAGTAGAGACTGACGAAATTCTTGATCTGATTTCCCGTAGCATATATCTCAGTGACCCCGAGTTCGTGAAATCGGTTCCACCGAACCGATTTCGTGTTTAGGGTTTTTGAGAACCATCTCGGTGAGACCGGGTAGCTCTTTTCGGTGATACCGAAAAGGCTGCCAAGTTTCTGTTACTCGAGTGGACAATCTCGGTGACTCCAAAATGACAAACCCGGTTCCACCGAATTGCATTCTACAGTAAATCACACCCACAGTTTCTGAAATCAAACCTTGAAAAATCAGTTGTGTTTTATGATGCTCAACCCTTCTGCTCTTCTATATCTATTTCACAGGGTTGTTGTTTGCTGGTCTATTGGTGTGTTGTTGCTTGTTTGCCAATATGTGTGATTCAGAGGATAGCCAGAACAATTTCAGGGAAAATAGACTTGAGATGGACTCAGGCACAAGTCATGAGAGGACAGACTCTAACCCTGGTTCTTATAGCTCCCATGTCTTGCCCAAAGCAGCCACCAGGCAGAGAAAGAAGCTTAACTCGGATGAAGAGGATTCAGATTTTGTGCCATAGGAAACTTCGGTACCTCAGAAACTGAAAGAGAAAGCTCCTATCAGGAAGACTATCAGGAAAGAGTATGCTAAGCCTGCTGATCTTAGAGCACGTGAATTTGCAAGGCAAGGGATGACACTTTCCCTTGACAATCCTCCTAAGCATGCTCGTCTGAAGAGAGCCAGGAAGAGGGTGATTCATGTTACTGGAAGACCTACTTCCATGTATGAGGACCCAGAAGATGTTGCTGGAGAAGAAGAGATCCCATCTGAAGCTCCTCCTCAGGAGAAGAAGAAGAAGCTCATGGTTGATGCCATGCCCAGGAAATTTGCTCCAAAGCCTGCTTCTAAGGCTAAAAAGGTTGTAGCTTCCAAGAGGACTACAAAGGATATTCCTACAACTGCCAAGAAGAAAGGCCCTGCTTCTAGTGCCTTTGCTTCAAAGGAAGAAGAAGAGGATGCACCCATTCTCATAAAGCTCGGACCTAATCTGCCACTGCATAATGCTACTCATCCAGTAGCTGAAGATATGAAGAAGAGGAAAGATGCGGGATTGAGAAAATGGAGAGGTGCAGATCCATATGCCATAAGGAGAAGAATTGTTGTTGATCCAAGATTCCACACCAAGGAACAACAAGACTTCTATGGGAGTTTTATGTATGACAAAAGTCCATCTATTAGTTATATGAGATATGTTGACTGGGCTTACATCAAAACCAATGAAGATTTCTTTCCCCATGTGCAAGATAATTTCAAGTCTGTGGACATTGATGACTTTGTTGGGAGAGAGATGATTTGATGGAATGATGAACTAATTATGCAATTCTATTCAACTGTTCATTTCTATAGTGATGGTTGTATTGTCTGGATGACTGACGGTTACAAGTATGAATCCACTATTGATGAGTGGGCCACTATCATTGGTGCCCCTAAGCAGAAAGTAGCTGATGTGGATGTATACTCTGAGCTGCAGATGAGTCACAACTCCATGGCCAACATGTATAAGCCAATTCCTCACAAGTTCTTGGCAACTCACAAGTTTGGCTCAGTGTACTTCTTGCGAGCAGGGATACCTACAACCAATACCATTCTGGGATACACTTTCATGCCTAAATCAGGTGATGAGAAAATGATAAGAGGTCACTCCATCAACTTGCTGCACCATTTGGACTCTCACACTAGATTCAAAGTGATGGACTTGATAGTAGAGACTATCAAAAGGACTGTTGTTGATCACAAAAGATCTTGTGGATATGCCCCATACATTCAGATGCATATCAATGCCAAGATAGGCAAGCATGCATATCTACTTGATCGTCCCCATTTACCCCTTCAGCTAGAATTTGAAGACAATGAAGTGGTCATTGATGACAATGATCCCAGCTCAGCTACAGCTAGAATGGCAGCAGAGGGAGCGGAAGCTGAGGCTGCTAGAAATGTGCCACCACCAGTTCCACAATTCATAACTCAAGTTGAGCAAATGGATTTTCTAGTAAGCTCTATCCAAGGAATGGAGAAGAACATTTCAGAGATTCTGCAAAATCAAAAGAGTTTGGAGAGAATCATGGAAACAAAGATCCATGATTTGGATGTCAAATTGACAGAGATATCTACTAGTGTCGAACAGCTTAAGCATGAAGTTGATGGTGTGAGGACACCGAGTTCAACTAGTGATGATGAAGAGTCGCCTCCTCGCACTACCACGCAGTTCAGTACCAAGCCCCAATCAGCAGATGTGTCAGTGTCGGAAGCAAGACCAACTTCATCAGCTCAGGCATCTGCACCTTCAGCTTGAGCCCCAGCTCCAGTACCTCCATTATCAACTCCTCCACCTCCAGGACATTCAGCAGAAGCCTTCGTGGACGCTCTTATGTCCACTCCTTCATCAACTACCGAGAGAGACGATTAGCTCTATACTTTTGAACTTTTTGGTAACATGGTGCCAAAGGGGGAGAAATGTACAGATCATAGGGTTTGGAGAGAGAGAGAGCTTTTAACTTTATTTGATCTCACTTTGGTTTTTCAAAACTTTGATCTTTTGGATGACCTTATACTTATTCTTGTGTTTGATCATACGCTTTGATCGGTTGATGCTACATTATTATCTTTAAGCTATCTATGTGATGATCATTCACTTATCTTTTTGGTGTCTTGCGCATTACTATTCATTCTTATCATGTATGCGCAACACCAAGATGTATGTGACATGGAAGAGTGACCCATGATCCTAATTGATTGTGCATTTGCATTCAAACACAAATTATAAATAATGCACAAATTTAGGGGGGAGCTCTTGCTTTTCACATACTTCTCAAAGCGTCGATGCTAATCATTGATTATATCTTTTGTCGAAGCTTTGATCTATATGTTGTCATCAATTATCAAAAAGGGGGAGATTGAAATCACAATTTCTACCTAGGGTGGTTTTAATAATTGATAACAACATATGCATCATTGGACTAATATGTTTATCCAACTATATTTCAGAAAAGTTCAAAAGATGCATTGGCTAAAGGCTTATGTGGAGATGCCCCTTGATGCAAGAAATGGATAAGATTGGCCCAAGCCTCAAACTAGAAGACACTTCATTTTATATTTGTGAGAAATCATTTTTGAGTCCATAGGAAATCCAATACTATTAAAAGGGGGTGAGGTATTAAAATGAACTGGTTCCTCAAGTGCTCATAGATAGCCACCAAAAATACTCACTCATTTTCCCACATAACCATTTTGTCCAAAGACACATACACAAAATCGGTGCCACCAAGTTTCTCAATTCGGCCCTACGGGTTTTCATCCCACACATAACCCTAGCCAAAGCCACCAAATCGGTGCAACCGAAACTGTGTCGGTGCTGCCAAGTTTAGGTGACCAACTTTTTGTTGCCTCGGTACACAAAATCGGAATTTCTGAGTTTGAGTATTGGTGTCACCGAGTTGTGTCATCTGACTGTTTGCCGGCTTTTCGGTGTCACCGAGTTGTGTATATCGGTTCCATCGAGATTCAAAAGGCGTTGCCTTTAGTGCAAGTCGATACCACCGATTCATGACTTCGGTGTCACCGAGTTGGTCACTTTAAGTGTAACGGTTGGATTTCGGGGACTGCCTATATATACCCCTCTACCCATCTCTCATTTGAGAGAGAAGCACTCAGAACACACACTTCATTTCCAGATCCATCTTTCTGAGAGAGAGCCACCTACTCATGTGTTGAGATCAAGATATTCCAATCCAATCATTTGAAACTTGATCTCTAGCCTCCCCAAGTTGCTTTCCACCAAATCAACCTCTCCTACCCATGCCTATTCTATGATAGAGTGATTGTGTGTTGAGGAGACTATCTTTAGAAGCACAAGAGCAAGGAGTTCATCGTTCTACCACATCTATTACCTTTTGGAGGGTGGTGCCTCCTAGATTGGTTAGGTGTCGCTTGGGAGCCTCCTACATCATGTTGTGGGGTTGAACCAAGATGTTTGTAAGGGCAAGGAGATTGCCTACTTCGTGAAGATATACCGTGAGTGAGGCTAGTCCTTCGTGGATGGAAGCCGTGGTGGAATAGACAAGGTCGCTTCTTTGTGGACCCCTTGTGGATGGAGCCCTCCGTGGACTCTCACATTCGTTACCCTCCGTCGGCTGAAGTCTCCACTAACATGGACGTACGATAGTGCCACCTATCGGAACAATGCCAAAAATTGTCATGTAAACCTCATGTGTTTGATCTCCCTACCTTACTCCTTTACTTTACACTTGCATGTTTTACATTCCGCTGCTATACTCTTAGAACTGCATTTGTAGGGTGTACTTGACTTGCCATAATTTCTAAAATTGACCCACAACTAAAACTGGGAAAAGGCTAAGTTTTTATCTTGTCAAGTAGTCTAATCACCCCCCCCCCCTCTAGACATACTTCCGATCCTACACCCTCCAAATGGAAAAGATCGAAGACGGTGTTCTCTACGTGTTTATTCTCTTTGGTCGTAGGGATCCCATGCTATTAAGAGGGAATCCACATTGGAAGTGTTGGAAATATTCCCTAGAGGCAATAACAAAATGGTTATTATCATATTTCCTTGTTCATCATAATCGTCTATTGTTCATGCTATAATTGTATTAACAGGAAACAGTAATACATGTGTGAATAAATAGATCACAATGTGTCCCTAGCAAGCCTCTAGTTGGCTAGCTCGTTAATCAATAGAAGATCATGGTTTCCTGATCATGGACATTGGATGTCATTGATAACGGGATCACATCATTGGGAGAATGATGTGATGGACAATACCCAATCCTAAGCATAGCACTAGATCGTATTGTTCGTATGCTAAAGCTTTTCTAATGTCAAGTGTCTTTTCCTTCGACCGTGAGATTGTGCAACTCTCGGATACCGTAGGAGTGCTTTGGTGTATCAAACGTCAGAACGTAACTGGGTGACTATAAAGGTGCACTACGGGTACCTCCGAAAGTGTTTGTTGGGTTGGTATGAATCGAGATCGGGATTTGTCAATCCGTTTGACGGAGAGGTATCTCTAGGCCCACTCGGTAGAACATCACCATGAGCTCAATGTGAATAAGGAGTTAGTCACACGATGACGTGCTACGGAATGAGTAAAGAGACTTACCGGTAACGAGATTGAACAAGGTATAGGTATACCGACGATCGAATCTCGGGCGAGATCTATACCGACAGACAAAGGGAATTGTATACGGGATTGATTGAATCCTTGACATCGTGGTTCATTTGATGAGATCATCGTGGAATGTGTGGGAGCCACCATGGGTATCCAGATCCCGCTGATGGTTATTGGCCGGAGAGCATCTCGGTCATGTCTGTATGCTTCTCGAACCCGTAGGGTCTACACACTTAAGGTTCGATGACACTAAGGTTATAGGGAAATGTTATACGAGGTTACCGAAAGTTGTTCGGAGTCCTGGATGAGATCCTGGACGTCACGAGGAGCTCCGGAATGGTCCGGAGGTAAAGATTGATATATAGGTTGGATGGTTTTGGACACCGGAAATGTTTCGAGCGTCGCCCGTAGCGTACCGGGACCAACGGGACCACCGGAAATGGTCCCGGGGGTCCACCGGGAGGGGCCACCAGCCCCAAGAGGTAGCATGGGCCAAAAGGTGGAGGGCAATCAGCCCAAAGTGGGCTGGTGCGCCTCCCACAAAGGGGCCCATGGCGCAGGAGGTGGAGAGGGAGGGAAACCCTAGGCGCTGGTGGGCCTAAGGCCCACCTAGGGGTGCGCCACCCCCTCCCTCTGCCCTGGCCGCCGCATCTCCCATCTAGGGTGGTTGCCGCACCACCTAGGGGTGGCTCCCCCTCCCCTCCTCCTATATATACCTAGGGGTTTGGGGCTGTTTTGCACACCGTTTCTTCTCTCCCTCGGTGCAGCCCTGCTCCCCTCCTTCCTCCTCCTCCCACGGTGCTTGGCGAAGCCCTGCCGGGAGAACTCGTCTCTCCATCGACACCACGCCGTCGTGCTGCCGGAGATATTCCCCAACCTCTCCCTCCTCCTTGCTGTATCAATGTGCGGGAGACGTCACCGGGCTGCACGTGTGTTGAACGCGGAGGTGCCGTGGTTCAGCACTAGATCGGAATCACACCGCGATCTGAATCGCCACGAGTACGACTCCATCAACCGCGTTCTAGCAACGCTTCCTCTTAGTGATCTTAAAAGGTATGAAGATGCACTCACCCCTCTCTCGTTGCTGGTGTCTCCATAGGAAGATCTGAATATGGCGTAGGAAAATTTTGAATTTATGCTACATTACCCAACAGTGGCGTAGGAAAATTTTGAATTTATGCTATGCGTAGATTCTATGCACGAGTAGAACACAAAAGGTTGTGGGAGATGATTTTTCAATTGCTTGCCGCTACTAGTCTTATTATTTTCCGGCGGTATTGTGGGATGAAGCGGCCCAGACCGACCTTACACGTACGCTTACGTGAGACTGGTTCCACCGACAGACATGCACACCGTGCATAAAGGTGGCTAGCGGGTGTCTGTCTCTCCCACTCTAGTCAGATTGGATTTGATGAAAAGGGTCCTTATGAAGAGTAAATAGCTTTGGCATATCATCGTTGTGGCTGTCACGTAGGTAAGAAGGCATTCTTGCTAGAAACCCAAATCAGCCACGTAAAACTTGCAACAATAATTACAGGACGTCTAAGTTGTTTTTGCAGGGTTTGACATGTGATGTGATATGGCCAAAGTTGTGATGTTGCATGTGTGATGTATGAGATGATCATGTTATTGTAATAGGATTCACGACTTGCATGTCGATGAGTATGACAACCGACAGGAGCCATAGGAGTTGTCTTAATTTATTGTATGAGATGCAACGCCGTATGTTTTAACTACTTTTACTTCATTGCTAACGGTTAGCTATAGTAGTAGTTGGCATGACGACTTCACGGAGACACGATGATGGATATCATGATGATGGAGATCATAGTGTCACGCCGGTGACAATGATGATCATGCGATGCCTGAAGATGGAGATCGAAAGAGCAAAGATGATAATGGCCATATCATGTCACTATATGATTGCATGTGATGTTTATCATGTTTTTAATCATATTGCTTAGAACGACGGTAGCATAATAATATGATCCCTCTTAAAGTTTCGAGAACGTATTCCCCTAAGTGTGCACCGTTGCGAAGGATCGTTGTCTCGAAGCACCACGTGATGATCGGGTGTGATAGATTCTAACATTCGCATACAACAGGTGTAAGCCAGATTTACACACGTGAAACACATAGGTTGACTCAACGAGCTTAGCATGTACATACATGACCTTGAATACAAGAGACCGAAAGGTCGAACATGAGTCGTATGGTTGAATACAATCAACATGAAGTTGCTCACCATGACGACTAGTCCGTCTCACGTGATGATCGGACACGGGTTAGTCAACATGGATCATGTATCACTTGGATGACTAGAGGGATGTCGATTTAAGTGGGAGTTCATACTTAATTTGATTAAATGAACTTAACTGTCATGAAATTAGTCTAAAAGTTGTCTTTATAAATATTGTAGATGGCCAACGTCAACCTCAATTTCAAAGCATTCCTAGAGAAAAACAACCTGAAAGATGATGGTAGCAACTATGCGGACTGGGTCCGCAACTTGAAGCTCATCCTTGAAGCAGCTAAAAAGGCTTATGTCCTTGATGCGCCGCTAGGTGACCCTCCTGCTCCCGCAGCAGCCCAGGACATTCTGAACGTCTGGCAAACGCGGAGTGATGACTACTCTCTGGTTAGGTGTGGCATGTTATACAGTTTGGAAACGGGGCTCCAAAGGCGTTTTGAGCAACACGGTGCATATGAGATGTTCCAAGAGCTGAAACTAGTTCTTCAAGCTCATGCCCGTGTCGAGAGATATGAAGTCTCCGACAAGTTCTTTAGCTGTAAGATGGAGGAGAACAGTTCTGTCAGTGAGCACATACTCAAAATGTCTGGGTTACACTGTCCTCTGACTTCACTTGGAGTCGAACTTCCGGATGATGCTATAATTGACAGAATCCTTCGGTCTCTCCCACCAAACTACAAAGGTTTTGTGCTGAACTACAACATCAAGGGATGGAGAAAACCATTCCCGAGTTGTACTCGATGCTCAAGTCTGCAGAAGTAGAAATCAAGAAAGAGCATCAAGTGTTGATGGTCAACAAGACCACCAGTTTCAAGAAAGGCAAGGGTAAGAAGAACTTCAAGAAAGGCGGCAAACCGTTGCCGAGCCCGGTAAGCCATATGCCAGGAATAAGAAAAAGAATGGACCCAAGCCTGAGACTGAGTGCTTCTATTGCAAGGGAAAAGGTCACTAGAAGCGGAACTGCCCCAAGTACTTAGCGGACAAGAAGGCCGGCAACGTTAAAAGTATATATGATATACATGTTATTGATGTGTACCTTAACAGTGCTCGTAGTAGCTCCTGGATATTTGATACCGATGTTGTTGCTCACATTTGCAACTCAAAGCAGGAACTGTGGAATAAGCGGAGATTGGCCAAGGACAAGGTGACGATGTGCGTCGGGAATGGCTCCAAGGTCGATGTGATCGTCGTCGGCACGCTGCCTCTACATCTACCGTCGGGATTAGTTTTAAACCTTAATAATTGATATTTAGTACCAGCTTTGAGCATGAATATTGTATTAGGGTCTTGCTTAATGCGAGACGGCTACTCATTTAAGTCAGAGAATAATGGTTGTTCTATTTATATGAGTGATATGTTTTATGGTCATGCTCCGCTCGTGAATGGTTTATTCTTGATGAATCTCGATCGTGATGTTACACATATTCATAGTGTGAGTACCAAAAGATGTAAAGTTGATAATGATAGTCCCAATACTTGTGGCACTGCCGCCTTGGTCAAATCGGTGTTAAGCGCATGAAGAAGCTCCATACTGATGGACTATTAGAGTCTCTTGACTTTGAATCATTTGACACATGCGAACCGTGCCTCATGGGCAAGATGACTAAGACTCCATTCTCGGGAATAATGGAGAGAGCGGCCGACTTATTGGAAATAATACATACTGATGTGTGTGGTCCAATGAACGTTGAAGCTCGCGGTGGCTACCGTTATGTTCTCACTCTCACCGATGATTTGAGTAGGTATGGGTATATCTACTTGATGAAGCACAAATCTGAGACGTTTGAAAAGTTCAAGGAATTTCAGAGTGAGGTTGAGAATCAACGTGACAGAAAAATTAAGTGTCTACGATCTGATCGTGGAGGAGAATATTTGAGTCACGAGTTTGGCACACACCTAAGGAAGTGTGGAATCGTTTCACAACTGACGCCACCTGGCACACCGCAACGCAACAGAGTGTCTGAACGTTGTAATCGCACTTTATTAGATATGGTATGATCTATGGTGTCTCTTACCGACTTACCGCTATCATTTTGGGGATACGCATTAGAAACTGCAGCATTCACTTTAAATAGGGCATCGTCTAAATCCGTTGAGACGACACCGTATGAACTATGGTTTGGCAAGAAACCTAAGCAGTCGTTTCTTAAAGTTTGGGGCTCCGATGCTTATGTGAAGAAACTTCAACCAGCGAAGCTCGAACCCAAAGCGGAGAAATGCGTATTCATAGGATACCCTAAGGAAACTATTGGGTATACCTTCTATCTTAGATCCGAAGGTAAAACCTTTGTTGCCAAGAACGGATCCTTTCTAGAGAAAGAGTTTCTCTCGAAAGAAGTAAGTGGGAGGAAAGTAGAACTTGATGAGGTTATTACACCCCCTCTCGAACCGGAGAGTAGTGCAGCGCGGGAAATTGTTCCGGTGGCGCCTACGCCAACTGAAGAGGAAGTTAATGATGATGATCATGAAGCTTCGGATCAAGTCGCTACTGAACCACGACGGTCCACAAGGATACGCTCCGCACCAGAGTGGTACGAAAACCCTGTGATGGAAATCATATTGTTAGACAACGGTGAACCTTCGAACTATGAAGAAGCAATGGCGGGCCCGGATTCCAACAAATGGCTTGAGGCTATGAAATCCGAGATAGGATCCATGTATGAGAACAAAGTATGGACTTTGGTGGACTTGCCCGATGATCGGCGAGCCATAGAAAATAAATGGATCTTCAAGAAGAAGACTGATGCAAACGGTACTGTGACCGTTTATAAAGCTTGACTTGTCGCAAAGGGTTTTCGACAAATTCGAGGAGTTGACTACGAATAGACTTTCTCTCCCGTAGCGAAGTTGAAGTCAGTCCGAATCATGTTCGCAATTGTTGCCTTTTATGATTATGAAATTTGGCAAATGGACGTCAAAACAGCGTTCCTTAACGGGAATCTTAAGGAAGAGTTGTATATGATGCAACCAGAAGGTTTTTTTGACCCTAAGGGTGCTAACAAAGTGTGCAAGCTCCAGCGCTCCATCTATGGGCTGGTGCAAGCATCTCAGAGTTGGAACATTCACTTTAATGAGGTGATTAAAGCGTTTGGGTTCATACAGGTTTATGGAGAAGCCTGTATGTACAAGAAAGTGAGTGGGAGCTCTGTAGCTTTCCTCATACTATATGTGGATGACATATTATTGATGGGAAATAATATAGAGATGTTGGAGAGCATAAAGGCCTATCTTAACAAGAGTTTTTCAATGAAGGACCTTGGAGAAGCTGCATACATATTAGGCATCAAGATCGAGACGCCTCATAGGTCTTTCGCAAAATACATACCTTGACAAGATACTGAAGAAGTTCAATATGGAAAACTCAAAGAAGGGGTTCTTGCCAGTTTTACAAGGGGTGAGATTGAGTAAGTCTCAGTCACCGAACACGGCAGCAGATAGAGAGAAGATGAGTATTTTCCCCTATGCTTCAGCCGTAGGCTCTCTAATGTATGCCATGTTGTGTACCAGACCTGATATAAACCTTGCCATAAGTTTGGTCGGGAGGTACCAAAGTGATCCCGGTATGGAACACTAGACAGCGGTCAAGAATATCCTTAAGTACCTGAAGAGGACTAAGGAGATGTTTCTCGTTTATGGAGGTGACGAAGAGCTCGTCGTAAAGGGTTACGTCGATGCTAGCTTCGACACAGATCCGGATGACTCTAAGTCACAGACCGGATACGTGTATGGTTTAAATGGTGGGGTAGTGAGCTGGTGCAGCAACAAGCAAGAACTCGTGGCAGCATCTACATGTGAAGCGGAGTACATAGCTGCTTCAGAAGCGGCTCATGAAGGGATTTGGATGAAGGAGCTCATCACCGACCTTGGAGTGGTTCCAAGCGCGTCGGGTCCAATGACACTCTTCTGTGATAACACCGGGGCCATTGCCATAGCCAAGGAGCCCAGGTTTCACCGGAAGACCAAGCACATCAAACGCCGCTACAACTCCACCCACGACCATGTCCAGAGTGGAGTAATAGATATTTGCAAAGTACACATGGATCTGAATGTTGCGGACCCGTTGACTAAACCTCTTCCTCGAACAAAACATGATCAACACCATAATGCTATGGGTGTTCGATACATCACAATGTAACTAGATTATTGACTCTAGTGCAAGTGGGAGACTGTTGGAAATATGCTCTAGAGGCAATAATAAAATGGTTATTATCATATTTCCTTGTTCATGATAATCGTCTATTGTTCATGCTATAATTGTATTAACAGGAAATAGTAATACATGTGTGAATAAATAGATCACAATGTGTCCCTAGCAAGCCTCTAGTTGGCTAGCTCATTAATCAATAGATGATCATGGTTTCCTAATCATGGACATTGGATGTCATTGATAACGGGATCACATCATTGGGAGAATGATGTGACGGACAAGACCCAATCCTAAGCATAGCACTAGATCGTATTGTTCGTATGCTAAAGCTTTTCTAATGTCAAGTGTCTTTTCCTTCAACCGTGATATTGTACAACTCCCGGATACCGTAGGAGTGCTTTGGGTGTATCAAACGTCACAACGTAACTGGGTGACTATAAAGGTGCACTACGGGTACCTCCGAAAGTGTCTGTTGGGTTGGTATAAATCGAGATCGGGATTTGTCACTCCGTGTGACGGAGAGGTATCTCTGGGCCCACTCGGTAGAACATCATCATGATCTCAATGTGACTAAGGAGCTAGTCACAGGATGACGTGCTACGGAACGAGTAAAGATACTTACCGGTAACGAGATTGAACAAGGTATGGGTATATCGATGATCGAATCTCGGGTGAGATCTATACCGACAGACAAAGGGAATTGTATACGGGGTTGATTGAATCCTTGACATTGTGGTTCATCCGATGAGATCATCGTGGAACTTCTGGGAGCCACAATGGGTATCCAGATCCCGTTGATGGTTATTGGCCGGAGAGCGTCTCGGTCATGTCTGCATGCTTCCCGAACCCGTAGGGTCTACACACTTAAGGTTCGATGACGCTAGGGTTATAGGGAAATGTTATACGAGGTTACCTAAAGTTGTTCGGAGTCCCGGATGAGATCCTGGATGACACGAGCAGCTCCGGAATGGTCCGGAGGTAAAGATTGATATATAGGATGGATGGTTTTGGACACCAGAAATGTTTCGGGCGTCACCGATACCGTACCGGGACCACCGGAAATGGTCCCGGGGGTCCACCGGGAGGGGCCACCAGCCCCAAGAGGTAGCATGGTCCAAAAGGTGGAGGGCAACCAGCCCAAAGTGGTTTGGTGCGCCTCCCACAAAGGGTCCCATGGCGCAGGAGGTGGAGAGGGGGGGAAACCCTAGGCGCTGGTGGGCCTAAGGCCCACCTAGGGGTGCGCCACCCCCTCCCCCTGCCGTGGCCGCCACACCTCCCATCTGGGGGGGCTGCCGCACCACATAGGGTGGGAACCCTAGGGCTGGCACCCCCCTCCCTTCCTCCTATATATACCTAGGGGTTTGGGGATATTTTGCACGCCGTTTCTTCTCTCCCTCGGCGCAGCCCTGCTCCCCTCCTTCCTCCTCCTCCCACGGTGCTTGGCGAAGCCCTACCGGGAGACCTCGTCTCTCCATCGACACCACACCGTCGTGCTGCCGAAGATCTTCCCCAACCCCTCCCTCCTCCTTGCTGGATCAAGGTGTAGGAGACGTCACCGGGTTGCACGTGTGTTGAACGCGGAGATGCCGTGGTTCGGCACTAGATCAGAATCACACCGCGATCTAAATCGCTGCGAGTACGACTCCATCAACCGCGTTCTAGCAACGCTTCCGGTTATCAATCTTCAAAGGTATGAAGATGCACTCACCCCTCTCTCGTTGATGGTCTCTCTATAGGAATATCTGAATATGGCGTAGGAAAATTTTGAATTTATGCTACGTTACCCAACAGGAAGTTCTTGGGTGGATCAATTCTCTCTCACATTCTTATGCACACAACTCGTTCCATTGCATCAAAGTTCTTGGGAGGCCCCTCTTTCCTTCCATGCTTTCCGGTTGTACCGCTGCTCCGGGCGGTTGTACCGCCCACCGTTGGGTGACCCAGGGTGGCAGCCCTAGACGGTTGAATCGGCCCAGCATCAGGCTTCAACCGGACACGATTCTGTTGAGCTCCGGTTTTTGGGCGGAGGTGGACCGGTTGTACTGCTATATTATATAGCCCAGTACTACCTATGTTCCAGGCGGTTATGCCGCTTGGAATTTGGCAGTGCCCAATGATCGAGTTGAGTGGAAAAGCCGGCTACGTTTCTGTTATGGTCCGATTGTTGGGCGGTGGTGGGGCGGTTGTACGGATCATGCCATTTGTACCGCCCGCAACACCGCTTGTACCGCTGCCATGTAAAAATGGTTGTAACGGTAGGAAAGTGGGGGCCTATATAAAAGGGTGGTTCTTCCACCTCTATCTTATCTCTTACCTCTCTCTCTCCACCATTGATGCACTCCAAGATTTCTTGCCCGATCTCTCTCTCTCTAGCCACCCAAACTAGTTGTATTGCTAGGGATGGAAGGAGGAGATCTAGATCTACACTTCCACCAAAGGAAAATTTATTCCCCCATACTTTATTGTGTGGATTTTGTTACTCTTGGGTCTTTGAGCACCCTAGACGGAAGAGGTCACCTCGAAGCCATATTCCAATGTGGTGAAGCTTCATGGTTTCGTTGGGAGCCTCCAACTAAGTTGTGGAGAGAACCCCAACCTTGTTTGTAAAGGTCCGGCGCCACCTCCAAGGGCACCACTTAGTGGAATCACGACACCTCGCATTGTGTGAGGGAGTGAGGAGAATACGGTGGCTTTAGTGGCATCTTGGGGAGCATTGTGCCTCCACACCGCGCCAACGGAGACGTACTTCCCCTCAAAGGGAAGGAACTTCGGAAACACATCCTCGTCTTCATTGGTTCCACTTGTGGTTATTTCTTACCTTTACTTGTATTTACTTCTTGCTTACTATTGTTGTTGTTAGCATCATATAGGTTGCTCACTTAGTTGCATATCTAGACAACCTATTTGTTGCTAAACTTAATTTGTTAAAAGAAAATATTAAAATTTGATAGTTGCCTATTAACCCCCCCCCCTCTAGTCAACCATATCGATCCTTTCACCTTCCCTTCCTCCTTGACAAACTGCATGAGCATTCTTTCATTCATTGCATCCGTGTTTTTATGTGGAACATGGTGAAGGACCGCATCAACATTAGTACAACCGTGTGAAATTTACAAATTCGTATAGAATTGTTGCACCTCAGCGTGAATGTCTTCATTTGTCTCACAAGTTGCAGCATCCACTGTCTGCAAACCTGAAATTTGGTTCTAACTTTTACGTGTAGCCGCACGCGCTTGAAAGAAATCGGTATTGTGTCTCCCACCTTCAACCACTCTGCATGTGACCTGTGACACTTCGTTATCTCTTCTTTATGTAATAGTTCAGAGAGCTCACGGGATAGTTCCTTCTCTTTGCATGTCGGACCCCTAAAGAGCGAGTTCGAACTCTCGTTCTCTATTCCTTATGTACTTTCCTAATTTTGCATTCACATCTCAAGACTTCTTTGAATTCCAATCTGTAAGGTAAGTTTGCATGTTCAGACAAGCATCGTTGAGCCCTTGTGGACCATGGATACCCGCACCACTCCACCATACACTCAAAGTAGCTTCACGGGTCATCTATTTTCCATGCTTCTTCGTACATGAATCGGCAGGTGCACACACTATCATCTTCCACAAGATGTTTCACTCTCACATTTAGCATGCAATGATCAGATTTGGGTGATGGTATATGTTGCACAAAAGAGCAAGAGTACAAACTCATCATAGCCGGCTTCTCGACATATCTGTCGAGTCTAACTTTCACATTCGAATCACCTTCTTGCATGTTATCTCACGTAAAAGGGACACCTTGAAAACCAATGCACTCTCTAAATTCTTCCATTTGCCACTTTGGCGGTCATGTGCACAAAAATACTTCGAGTTGTCCAATATTTCATGAAAGTCTTCATCGCCTAGCCATGGTACATCACTGTGAGCTTCCACACATCGTAACAAGTTCCAACTCTCACGTGTTCACTTCGTCTTGCTTTTGCACAGAACCCGGTAAACCTCCACACTTTCCTACCTCCCACAGTATTTCTCACCATAACATCAATATGTTAGTCAAAGAAATTATTAAGGGTTATGTCAACATCCTTCCACCAAAACAAGACCAAACCTCCATTGAGCCCATCACTATTCACGGGATAGCATCCTTCAAATCCTAATCGTGATGTCAAGTCACTTACTCTTCTTCACATGATCGTCGTATCAATAAGAAGATCGGGGCGGGCGCTTCTGACCTCTCCAAATTGTGAAGTTCTTGAACTGTCTCTGGGTTCCCAACCCCGCGACAGTTCCATGATAAGAAATTAGTTGTTACTGACGGGGCTGGACCTCACGAGTTCCTTAGTAGCCAACTCATCTCCCTTCTTCTTCTTTGAGTCTCTACTATCAACCCTTGAACCTGAAGACTCATGCTCCTCGCTTTATCTCTTCTTATTCATGGTATCTTGTTCATGGAAAAATAAAGTGTTTCCCATGTGTGACCGATACGTCTCCAACGTATCTATAATTTTTGATGGTTTCATGTTATTATCTTGTCAAACTTTGGACGTTTTGTATGCCTTTTATATCTTTTTTGGGACTAACTTATTAACTCGGTGCCAAGTGCCAATTCCTGTTTTTTCGTGTTTTTGACCCTTTTCAGAGGAGGATTTTAAACGGAGTCCAAACGGAATAAAACCTGCGGAATGATTTTTCCATAACAGAAGACACGCAGGAGACTTGAGAACCAAGGCAGGGAACCTCGGAGGAGGTCACAAGTCCACCAGGCCCGGCCTAGGGGGCCGGGCCTAGCAGGCTTGTGAGCTCCCCGTGACTCCCCTGCCCTAGGTCTTTCGCCTATATATTCCCTAAAATCCGAGAAAAAATCACGAGATCATCGAAAGTACTTTTCCACCACCGCAAGCTTCTGTCTTCGCAAGATCCCATCTGGGGCACGTTCTGGTGCCCTGCTGGAGGGGGGATTCGGATACGAAGGGCTTCTTCATCAACACCATGACATCTCCGATGATGCGTGAGTACTTCACCACAGACCTTCGGGTCCATAGCTAGTAGCTAGATGGCTTCTTCTCTCTCTTGGATCTTCAATACAAAGTTCTCCATGATCTTCATGGAGATCTATCCGATGTTATCTTCTTTTGCGGTGTGTTTGTCGAGATCCGATGAATTGTGGATTTATGATCAGATTATCTATGAATCTTATTTTAGTTTCTTCTAATCTCTCTTATATGCATGATTTCATATCCTTGTAATTCTCTTCGAGTTGTGGGTTTTGTTTGGCCAGCTTGATCTATGATTCTTGCAATGGGAGAAGTGCTTGGTTTTGGGTTCATACCATGCGGTGACCTCACCCAGTGACAGAAGGGGTAGCGAGGCACGCATCGTGTTGTTGCCATCAAGGGTAAAAAGATGGGGTTTTCATCATTGGTTTGAGATTATCCCTCTACATCATGTCATCTTGCTTAAGGCGTTACTCTGTTTGTCATGAACTCAATACACTAGATGCATGCTGGAGAGCGGTCTATGTGTGGAGTAATAGTAGTAGATGCAGAAAGTATCGGTCTACTTGTCTCGGACGTGATGCCTATATGTATGATCATTGCCTTAGATATCGTCATGACTTTGCGCGGTTCTATCAATTGCTCGACAGTAATTTGTTCACCCACCGTAATACTTGCTATTTTGAGAGAAGCCTCTAGTGAACACTATGGCCCCCGGGTCTACTCCACACTATATTTTCAGCCTTACACTTTTACTTCGTTGCACTTTCCGCCTTCAGATCTCACTTTGCAATTAATCTTGAAGGGATTGACAACCCCTTTATAGCGTTGGGTGCAAGCTCTTTTGTGTTTGCGCAGGTACTCTGGACTTGACGAGATTCGCCTACTGGATTGATACCTTGGTTCTCAAACTGAGGAAAATACTTACTGCTCCTGTGCTGCACCACCCTTTCCTCTTCAAGGGAAAAACCAACGCAAGCCCGGTCTCCGTCAACATGTCAATATCTAGCACTGTTGTCTGTTGCCGCAGCAGTGACCAAGTAGGGTTTTTCTCCATTGCTACCCGAAGGTACACAACGTCACTCATGGCCACCTCTTCCATTAGTGTTTGCTCCCCTAGTATTAAACTAGTAGACAGCTTGATTAGATTTTCCATGATCCTTCTCTCGCGAGGTAACCTAGGCGGACGATTACACTTCTTTCTTGTGTTCCTCTTCTTCATCGTTATACTTGCCTCCAACACTGGATCCCGTAGGCATGCAATTAGGAGCGGTATCCCAGCTCATGTTTATATTAGGCATAAACATGAGAGACTCGTGGCATGGTGGTAACGACCATATTCATCTCTTCGTGTCGGTATTGGGAAGAGAAACTCCGTGTGTACCAACAAATTGCAAGAGAAACAGAAGTACGCAAGTTCTTATATCGGATGTCAAAGAATTCAGATTGTTTTGCCCTTACCTTCTTCAGCTGAACCCATCTTATCAACGACTCTTTCACCTTGGTACACACCCTAACCTCAAGCAATCACCACACAAAACCCTTGGAATCAGCATCCAAGTTCACCATATCTTCCACCATGCTTACAATCCTCTCTGGCCATGGTCGGCTGTGACGCCCTCGGCTTAATCGTACGCTAAACATACACGCAAATGCGTACGATCAAACCCAAGGACTCACGGGGAGATATCACAACACAACTCTAGACACAAATAAAAATAACATCAGCTTCATATTACAAGCCAGAGGCCTCGAGGGCTAGAATACGAAAGCTCGATAAACACACGAGTCAGCGGAAGCAACAAATATCTGAGTACAGACATAAAACATGGGGTGCCTTAGAGAAGGCTAGCACAAAAGATACAACGATCGAACGAGGCGAGGCCTCCTGCCTGGGAACCTCCTAACTACTCCTGATCATCAGCGGCCTCCACGTAGTAGTAGGCACCGTCGGGGTAGCAGTCGTCGGTGGCGGGGACCTCCATCTCCTGGGCTTCATCATCTGGTCGCAGCAAACGGACCAAGGGAACAAGGGGGGAGCAAAGCAGCGGTGAGTACTCATCCAAAGTACTCGCAAGTCTTACATCAGAACTATTCTAATAATGCATCAGTATCAAAGAAGGGGGTTATATGTGGACTGACTGCAGCAATGCGAGAATAGAGAGAGAAAGGCCTAGTCCTATCGAAGACTAGCATCTTCAGGGTCTTGCAGCAATAGACGAGAGTAGAACAGGGGTAACACATTAATAGTCATATTGTTGCAGCAAAATTAAAGTGAGGTCACGCCTAAAGATCCTCCCTCGACTCCCTGCGAGGAAGCAATCCCGAGGCAAACTAATTCCAGTTAAGTAGCAATTTTAGTTGTATAAGATCGGGGCACAACTCCAAGTCGTCCTGTAACCGTGGACACGGCTATCCGAATAGTTAATTTTCATCCCTGCAGGGGTGCACCACATGTCCCGTCACGCTCGATAACACTCTGGCCGGACATACTTTTCTGGGTCCTGCCCGGCCTCGGAATATCGACACGTCGCAGCCCCACCTAAGACTAATCAGAGAGGCCAGCCCGCCGGTCTAAATCCTAAGCACAAAGGGTTCATGGGCCCAGTTCCCCTTCACGCTCCTGCACGTGGCGTGGGCGGCCGACGTCAGTCCTAGCATCCCTTAATCACAAGCGCGATGCATCTCGGGACCACTCGGGCGCGCGCCGCTACACTGCTGGCATCTGAAAAGCTTCGGCTGATACCGCGACGTCGAGTACCCATAATTCTTCCCGCGTAGCCGGTTAGTGCGAAAAGGTCTCCGACCAACCCAGATCAAATACCCAAATCCATTAGCATTTTAATTAGGCCAGCAACACAGTCTCGCGGGAATCCACCCGTCTTACAACTATTCACCCATGATCCCAGTAACATGGTCGAGTAACTGTGTGGTCGTAACATCGGGGGGAATCCGAGGTATCACCCTCGTTGGATTCCGAACGATGTACCCGTCAAGGTGGGCTTAGAGGAATCACCCTCGGGGGTCCCACACTCGCGGGGTGGCACGACAGAGACGTCATCGGGAATGGTGAAAGAGGAATCACCCTCGATAACCACGACCGACTAGCTATACTACAGAGATATCATCAGGAGTACTTAGCGAGGTGTCACCCTCGGTACCCGATAGTATCGCTGTAGCGTCGTACAACGAAGGGGGGTGAATGTGCTGTGTCGGGTCTGGCTCGTCGATCAGAGATCGAGATTGAAAAGCAAGCGGGGCAACTGAACTACGGGGTCAGAGGGGATGACTGCTCCACCTATACTAAGCAGGTTAAAGGTACAGGACTGAAAGTAGCAGTTCATCAAAAACAGGCTATGCATCAGATATAGGAGCTAACTACAACAGTAGCAAAATACTAATGCAAGCAGTAGGAAGAAAGACATAGGCGATATAGGAATGATCAAGGGGAATTTGCTTGCCTTGCTGCTCTGCGGCAATGGACTGATCGGCAGGGTCGTAGATGTACCCGGCAGCAGCGTCAGTCTCGGGGTCTACCGGTAAGAAGAGGGGGAAGAAACAATAAATAATAGCACCGATGCAACACAAAGCATGACATGGAAATATGCAGGCTAGGCATGAGCTAACGCAGGAACATCCGTCATAGACGGGTCGGAAGAATATCTGACGATATTTTCCCGGGTCTCGGGCTACTATCGGTTACACTGGAAACGATGGAAAAGTTCCATGTTTACTATGCTAGGGACGCGTGACAGACGAACGGACCGTGTATCCGGGTTCGTCTCGCTTTGCTGATCAACTTTCATGTTGAAAATATTTTGATCTGACTTACGGATTATTTAATATTAATTTTTAAAGTTTTATTAATTATTTAGGAATTAAAAACAGATTTAAAAGATTTAGTAAAATCCTATTATGACATCATCGCGATGTCAGGCTGACATCACATTTGACCGGTCAACTGACCAGCGGGTCCCGAACGTCATAGGCACAAGTTTTTATTAAGATTAATTATTTATTAATCAGATTAATTCAACGAGGGACCCACGTGTCATACTCTAATTATGTTAATTAATTATTTTAACTAAATATCTATTTATTTATCTATTTTAAGAAAAACATTATTTTTAATTATCGCGCGGGGCCTCACTGTCATTGACAGCGGTGCATTGGCCCCACCGGTAAGTGGCTTAAGGTTATTTTCACATTTATTTTTATTAGATACCTAACCGTTCAAATACCGTATTCCTCTAATTATCCAAATACACAAATACATACATCACATCTCATACATACATACATACATACGCATCTAATACACCATTTATTCTTTTTTCATTTTTCTTTTCTCTCAACACTCATCTCTCATCTCTCTGTTAACAGAGACAGAGAAGTTCCTTAGCTACTCCACCTAGAAGAACACGAACTTCGAATCCTCCTACCGGAGTCCACCGTCGACGGATCGAGGCCCCGTTTGCCGGAACGGAACCGTGACGTCGAGGAGAACGGTAAGGTGGGAGGAGCCCGAGGAGGGGCTCACCGACGGTGACGTGACGGCCCGGTGAAGCCGGAGTTCGCACGAAGTGACGGTGGGGACGGTGACGGTGAGGTTCCGGTGGTGATGACGTGCCGGCGAGGAGGAGCCGGTGAGGAGGGCCCCGGTGAGGAGAGGCCCCCGGAGGTGGAGCCGCCGACGGGGAGGGGCGGCCACCGTAGAGAGGGCCGCCGGAGAGGGACCTCCCGGAAGGGCCGGCCGCCGAGATGGGGGGGCCGAGGTGGCCGGCACCCCTGCCGGCGGGGTGGAGGCCGAGAGGTGGGGGGGGGCCGCCGGGAGAAGGAGGGGCCGTGGGGTGGGGCGGCTCGGTGTAGGAGGTGGCCGTGGGGTGGGGAGGAGGCCGGCGGGGGAGAGGGCTGGCCGTGGGGGATGGAAGGGGGCCGCCGGCGGGAGGAGGGGGGTGGCCGCCGGCGTGGTGAGGGGCGGCCAGGGAGGGGCGAGATGGAGAGGAGGAGGCGACGGGATGGGGTGGGGGCGTGGCTCTCGTGGGGAGGGGTGGCCGAGAGAGAGGGAGGGAGTTACGGGACTGGGAGGAGATGGCGCGTGGGGTGGGGGGCGTCGGTGGGTGGAGGTGGGGCCCCCACGAGGGGGGGGGCTGGCGGCGGCGGCGTGGGGGAAAGGAGGGAGTAGCGAGGGAAGGGGGGTCGGTCGCCAGGGGGGTTTAGGGTTTGCGGGGAGGGGGCGCGGGAGGTGGCCGGCTGGGCCCTTTTTGGCCCAGCTGGGCCACGGGGGAGTGGGGGTTGTTTCTTTTTTTCTTTTCTTTTTTTTATTTGTTTTGTTTTATTTTCTCTTTTCCCTTTTCTTTTTATTATTTCTTTCTTTCAGTTTTCTTTCCTTCTTTTATCTTTATTGTTTCTTTAATACTTTCCTCGTCTTTACATATATATTCTTGTAATATTTGCAATGAACTCATAACGTACTCCCCTTTTCTTTCAAATCATCGATCCGGACAGACGCGAATCCACGCGGGTCTGAGATGGGAATTCGAAGACGTGGCGTCGATAGCGGTTGATCACTGTAGTTTAATTACAATCACTACTGTAGCAAAAGTCGAGGATGTCACAATTCTCCCCTACTAACAAGAATTCTCGTCCCGAGAATTAAGAGGTAGAGGGAAAGAGCCCGGGGTATTCATCACGAAGATGATCCTCGCGTTCCCAAGTGGCTTCATCTTCAGAGTGATTTGACCACTGCACCTTAAGGAACTTAGTGACCTTGCGACGAGTCTTACGTTCAGCTTGGTCGAGAATGCGGACCGGATGCTCTTTATAAGAGAGGTCTTGTTGTAGCTCAAGCATATCGTGATCCACTGCTCGAATAGGGTCCTTGAAGCAGCGACGGAGTTGAGAAACATGGAAGACATCGTGAACCTGAGAAAGGTTCGCCGGCAGTTCCAATTGATAAGCCACTCTTCCACGCCTTTCGAGAACAGTGAAAGGACCAATATAACGAGGAGCTAACTAGCCCTTGATTCCGAAACGGTGTGCACCTCTCATTGGTGTGACACGAAGATAAGCCTTTTCGCCAGGTTGATAGACCATATCTTGATGATGACGGTCATACTGACTCTTCTGACGAGACTGAGCAGCCTTCAGATTCTCATGACTAATGCGGACTTGATCTTCGGCATGTTGAATAATATCCGGACCGAAGAGTGATCGTTCCCCAGTTTCTGACCAATTCAGAGGAGTCCGACACCTTCGCCCATACAATACTTCGAAAGGGGCCATCTTCAGACTAGCTTGATAGCTATTGTTGTACGAGAACTCGGCATACGGGAGAGATTCCTCCCATTTCTTACCGAAAGAAATGACACAAGCTCGAAGCATGTCCTCGAGAATTTGGTTGACTCGTTCAACTTGTCCCTGGGATTGAGGATGAAATGCAGTGCTGAAGGACAGATGAGTCCCCATAGCCTTCTGAAAACTTTCCCAGAATTTTGAAGTAAACAAGCTGCCACGGTCCGAACTGATCACCAACGGAATACCGTGCAGTGAAACAACTCTTGACATATAAAGATCTGCCAGCTGACTAGCATTAATCGTTTCTTTGACGGCCAGGAAATGTGCAACTTTGGACAGTCGATCAATGACGACAAGAATAGCATCATTACCTTTCTGAGACCTGGGAAAACCAGTGACGAAGTCCATTTCAACATGGTCCCATTTCCACTCGGGAATAGAGATAGGTTGCAGAGTTCCAGCAGGCTTTTGGTGCTCTGCCTTGATACGCCGGCATATATCACATTCTGCCACATAGCGTGCAATGTCTTGTTTCATATTGGGCCACCAGAATCTTTGCCGGATGTCTTGGTACATCTTGGTACTACCCGGGTGAATAGACAATGGTGTGTCATGAGCTTCTTCCATCACCTTCCCAGTCATCCTGAGATTTTCCTTCTTATTTGGAACGAATAGGCGACCCTTGAAATACAAGGCGCCACCTTCATCAACAGTGAAAAAGGAGGGTTTACCCTTTGCAATATAGCTCTTAATCCTGTCGACATCATCGTCAAAGTTTTGTATATTCTTTATGGAGCTCACAAGATCTGGTTCAACCACTAGGTTACTGAGGGAACCCTGATTAACAACACGAAGGTTCATCTTTTGATACTCTTCAGGGGGAGGAACAAGGTAACCCTGAGGAACAATGTGGAGGTTCAGCTTACGGAATTCCTCTTGCAGACGATCGTGAACCTGATGAACCTGGAGGTGGTTGCAGTATGACTTGCGACTTAAGGCATCAGCCATTACATTAGCCTTGCCAGGGGTATATGATATACTACAGTCAAAATCTGCTATACGCTCCATCCATCTTTGTTGACGCAGGTTCAGCTCCGGTTGAGTGAACAAGTACTTCAGACTTTGATGGTCGGTGTAGATTTCACAGCGATTACCGACAAGGTATTGTCGCCATTCCTTCAATGCATGAATGACTGCGGCAAGCTCGAGATCATGAACTGGGTAGTTCTCTTCATGAGCACGCAGTTGACGTGAAGCATAAGCGATCACCTTGCGATCCTGCATTAGGACACAACCTATTCCTTGACGAGAAGCATCACAGTATATGACGAAATCCCTTTTTGTATCTGGAGGAGCAAGTACTGGAGCGGACGTCAGTTTGTCCTTGAGTGCCTGGAAACTTTCCTGACATTTATCAGTCCATTCATACTTAACACCTTTGTGAAGCAGGTTGGTTAAGGGCTTCGCAATCTTGGAGAAGTTCTCGACGAATCGACGGCAATAGCTGGCGAGTCCGAGAAAACTTCTGACTTGCTTGACATTCTTTGGGGGAGTCCAGTCAAGAATAGCTTGAATTCGTTCGGGGTTGACCGCAATACCATTCTTGGAAATCACATGACCAAGGTAAGTCACTTCATCTAGCCAGAACTCACATTTGGAATACTTCGCATAGAGTTTATGCTCCCGAAGCTTATCCAGTACAAGACGAAGATGTTCAGCATGCTCTTCTTTGTTCTTCGAAAACACCAGAATATCATCCAGATATACCACGACAAATTTGTCGAGGTAGTCCATGAATATATAATTCATCAATCGAGAGAAAGTTGCCGGTGCATTGGTTAAGCCGAAGGACATGACGGTGTACTCGTATGATCCATATCGAGTAACAAAGGCGGTCTTTGGAATATCCTCCTTGCGAACACGGATCTGGTGGTATCCCAATCTCAAGTCGAGCTTAGAGAAAACGGTGGAACCAGCAAGTTGATCATACAAATCATTTATCCGCGGGAGAGGATATTTGTTCTGAATAGTGGCCTGGTTGATAGGACGATAGTCTTGAACCAATCGATTTGTCCCATCCTTCTTCTTAACAAAGAGAGAAGGTGCTCCCCAAGCAGAGGAACTCGGACGGATGAAACCCAGACGGAGCGAGTTGTCAATTTCTTGCTTAAGTTCAAGGAGTTCATGTGGTGGCATTTTATAAGGACGCTTGGCAATAGGAGTGGTACCGGGTACCAAGTCAATGACAAACTCGACAGCTCGAGCAGGGGGAATCCCCGGAAGTTCTTCTGGGAAGACATCTTGGAACTCTCGGACCACTGGAATGTTTTCAATCCCTTCAAGAGGCGACGCATTTAATGCATTCAAGGCGTACAACCGTGCCTCAGCATTACGGACGAGATGAGCATGGTAGCTTACGAGTTCATCTGAAAGGTGTAGGAGGTGGACGGTTTTGGTGGCACAAACGATCGATGCCGTATGAGCCTTCAACCAGTCCATCCCCAATATGAGGTCAATGTTGGATGACTTTAGTAGGATGGGGTTGGCAAGGAATTCTAATCCTTCAATTTCAACTGGAACATGGGGGCAAACCACAGAGGTTCGGCATTCGCCCCCAGGGGTGTTTACCACTATCGGGAGGTTCATCTCTTCGCTCCTAATGTCATGCATGTATGCAAAATTTTCCGACATAAAGGAATGCGATGCTCCTGTATCAAACAATACAGAAGCAGGTACTGAGTTAACGAGAAGTGTACCCATCACGGTAGCAGGCTGGTCTTGAGCTTGACCCATATCAATGTTGTTGGCCTGACCACGAACATAAGCAGGCTTAGCGTTGAAGTTGCGGTTCTGGTTGTTGCCACGGCCAGTTGCGGGAAGTGCCAGCTGATTCTGATTCTGCCTGCAGTCTCTAGCACGGTGACCTGGACGGCCACACTTGAAGCACAGCCCGTCCTCAGGACGGGATGGAGGAACTCGAGGTGGTGGAGCTGGAAGCCTCGGCTGCCTAGGTGGTGGAGGAGGCAGGCGAGGTGCAGCATAGGACGGCCTCGGAGTAGGAGCAGGTGCATGGTACATGTTGTTGGGGATCCAGATCTTCCGCTTCTGTGCAGATGAGCCCGAAGATGAGCCCATGTCACGGTTGCGCTTGCTGCTATCTTTGTATTCCTGCAGACCAGTCTCAACCTGAATAGCCTTGTTCACGAGGGTGGCGAAATCAGCATAGTCCTGAACGAGGAGTGTGAGCTTGATATCAGGGTGGAGGCCTTCACGGAACTTCTCCTGCCTGCGTGCATCAGTCGCAATGTCTTCTTCAGCATAGCGAGATAATTCCAGAAATTCCCGCTGATAAGCATCCACAGTCTTGTTGCCCTGGACTAAGTTGCGGAACTCACGCTTCTTCCGGTCCATGATTCCCTGGGGAATGTATCGAGCACGGAAAGCAGCCTTGAACTCTTCCCAAGTGATGATAGCTCCAACGGGCTGAGAGCGCCTGTGGCTGTCCCACCATTGAGCAGCGGGACCCTTCAGAAAGTATGCGGCAAAGTTGACATAGCTCTCCAGGGGCACATTGGCAGACTCTAGCTCATAAGAAATGTCACGGAGCCAGTCATCAGCATCTAGAGGCTGAGTTGAGCTGCGGTAGATCGCAGGGTTGAGACGGCAGAAGTCTTGCAGTGTCACGCCTTGTGGTTGGTTCATGTTTGGCCTTTGAAACTGATCCATGAGCCCTTGCATAAACTGGCGGTTCAGCTCAAACTGTTGGATCATCCCCGCCATATACTCAGGAGGCGGGGGTGGTGCATCGTTGGCACGGCCACGCGGGCGGCCAGCTGGTCTAACCATCCTGTTAAATATTTAGCAGGGGTAGTTTAGCTTAAGTAATCGAAAGGCATCGCACGCATTCATGAAGTATTCAAGCATAATGAAAGGGAAATGCGATAGATACTCCATAGTAGTTGAGTTCGACATACACACCCATACATAAGTTCGATTACAGACTAACGATTAAAAACTCGAAATTTGGCGATAGCCCGGACGCATTTGACGATACCCTAGACTCAGTAGGCGGCGCGCAGGCACGCGGTGGAAGAGTACCACAACGAGATGTAGCGATAAGGCTACATCAACGTCGGAGAGGACGATCGAATCCTGGTAGCTGGCGGTGATAGAAGGTAGGGACAGGACCCTGTGTCCCGTTGTGACTCTGATGAGGGTACCGCATCCAGTCGAGCAGCTGAGGTCCAAGTGCAGGGGTTCTACCCCCAACATCAGTCCACTCGAGAGCTGATGGTAGCTCTGTCCTGCTCGGCTCGCGGATGCGCATAGGTGGAACCCTCGGACAGTGTGATGGCTGCAGCTCTGTCAACGCGTCGTAAAGACGAGCGCGTGTAGCATACAACTCCACAGTCAGAGCTCGGAAAGCACGATCCATTGCCTCAGTGTACTGCACCAGAATCCGCGCGTCGTACCGACGCGTCACGTAGGGGGCGCAGACAGCGACGTAGGAACGGTCGCTGCGCTCCCGAACGTCAGAAGCGTAGGCAGTGAGATCAGACCCAGTCTCATCCCCAGCAGGAGCATGCGGGATGTATCTGAAAGGGCTCTCCTCCAGGTGAGGGTACGCTCCACGGAGTCGGGTGATGGCGATGTAGGCCGCATCGTGGACGGCCATCTCGACCGACACTCCAATACCACAGAACACGTGGCGCTCGAGGGTCTCGCCGCCCCTCTGGTCGAAGATGCGAACCTCAGCCTGGTACTGGTACTGGTTGTACTCGCGGAAATCCTCGAACACAGTGTACTCGGGGTACCAGCGATATCCCAGCCTGGTCAGGAGATCGACCAAAATGGCCGGGAACCCAGTCGTCTCGGTGGCCTGTGTCAGGCGCACGTGCTGTCTTGCGGGACGCATCTGAAAATAAGATTGACGAATGTCAATGACAGTGTGTGTAATACATATTCAGGAGAAAAAGAGTAGATAGTCCAGCGCTCCGGATTGATGTGATTCGAGAACCTAATGTTAGAGTTAGTAAAATATTTGACCCGAAAGAGAAGAGAAAGTAGAGCCCAGAGTATAGGAAAGGAGTAAAAGATACTAATACCACCCAATTGAGATGTGGGCCCGTAAGCCACAACATCAGTGTTAGTAAAGTTTTTCAAACACTAGACTCAACTTCGGCCAAGGAGTTGGAAAGGGGGCTACCTACAGGCAGTTGGCTCTGATACCAACTTGTGACGCCCTCGGCTTAATCGTACGCTAAACATACACGCAAATGCGTACGATCAAACCCAAGGACTCACGGGGAGATATCACAACACAACTCTAGACACAAATAAAAATAACATCAGCTTCATATTACAAGCCAGAGGCCTCGAGGGCTAGAATACGAAAGCTCGATAAACACACGAGTCAGCGGAAGCAACAAATATCTGAGTACAGACATAAAACATGGGGTGCCTTAGAGAAGGCTAGCACAAAAGATACAACGATCGAACGAGGCGAGGCCTCCTGCCTGGGAACCTCCTAACTACTCCTGATCATCAGCGGCCTCCACGTAGTAGTAGGCACCGTCGGGGTAGCAGTCGTCGGTGGCGGGGACCTCCATCTCCTGGGCTTCATCATCTGGTCGCAGCAAACGGACCAAGGGAACAAGGGGGGAGCAAAGCAGCGGTGAGTACTCATCCAAAGTACTCGCAAGTCTTACATCAGAACTATTCTAATAATGCATCAGTATCAAAGAAGGGGGTTATATGTGGACTGACTGCAGCAATGCGAGAATAGAGAGAGAAAGGCCTAGTCCTATCGAAGACTAGCATCTTCAGGGTCTTGCAGCAATAGACGAGAGTAGAACAGGGGTAACACATTAATAGTCATATTGTTGCAGCAAAATTAAAGTGAGGTCACGCCTAAAGATCCTCCCTCGACTCCCTGCGAGGAAGCAATCCCGAGGCAAACTAATTCCAGTTAAGTAGCAATTTTAGTTGTATAAGATCGGGGCACAACTCCAAGTCGTCCTGTAACCGTGGACACGGCTATCCGAATAGTTAATTTTCATCCCTGCAGGGGTGCACCACATGTCCCGTCACGCTCGATAACACTCTGGCCGGACATACTTTTCTGGGTCCTGCCCGGCCTCGGAATATCGACACGTCGCAGCCCCACCTAAGACTAATCAGAGAGGCCAGCCCGCCGGTCTAAATCCTAAGCACAAAGGGTTCATGGGCCCAGTTCCCCTTCACGCTCCTGCACGTGGCGTGGGCGGCCGACGTCAGTCCTAGCATCCCTTAATCACAAGCGCGATGCATCTCGGGACCACTCGGGCGCGCGCCGCTACACTGCTGGCATCTGAAAAGCTTCGGCTGATACCGCGACGTCGAGTACCCATAATTCTTCCCGCGTAGCCGGTTAGTGCGAAAAGGTCTCCGACCAACCCAGATCAAATACCCAAATCCATTAGCATTTTAATTAGGCCAGCAACACAGTCTCGCGGGAATCCACCCGTCTTACAACTATTCACCCATGATCCCAGTAACATGGTCGAGTAACTGTGTGGTCGTAACATCGGGGGGAATCCGAGGTATCACCCTCGTTGGATTCCGAACGATGTACCCGTCAAGGTGGGCTTAGAGGAATCACCCTCGGGGGTCCCACACTCGCGGGGTGGCACGACAGAGACGTCATCGGGAATGGTGAAAGAGGAATCACCCTCGATAACCACGACCGACTAGCTATACTACAGAGATATCATCAGGAGTACTTAGCGAGGTGTCACCCTCGGTACCCGATAGTATCGCTGTAGCGTCGTACAACGAAGGGGGGTGAATGTGCTGTGTCGGGTCTGGCTCGTCGATCAGAGATCGAGATTGAAAAGCAAGCGGGGCAACTGAACTACGGGGTCAGAGGGGATGACTGCTCCACCTATACTAAGCAGGTTAAAGGTACAGGACTGAAAGTAGCAGTTCATCAAAAACAGGCTATGCATCAGATATAGGAGCTAACTACAACAGTAGCAAAATACTAATGCAAGCAGTAGGAAGAAAGACATAGGCGATATAGGAATGATCAAGGGGAATTTGCTTGCCTTGCTGCTCTGCGGCAATGGACTGATCGGCAGGGTCGTAGATGTACCCGGCAGCAGCGTCAGTCTCGGGGTCTACCGGTAAGAAGAGGGGGAAGAAACAATAAATAATAGCACCGATGCAACACAAAGCATGACATGGAAATATGCAGGCTAGGCATGAGCTAACGCAGGAACATCCGTCATAGACGGGTCGGAAGAATATCTGACGATATTTTCCCGGGTCTCGGGCTACTATCGGTTACACTGGAAACGATGGAAAAGTTCCATGTTTACTATGCTAGGGACGCGTGACAGACGAACGGACCGTGTATCCGGGTTCGTCTCGCTTTGCTGATCAACTTTCATGTTGAAAATATTTTGATCTGACTTACGGATTATTTAATATTAATTTTTAAAGTTTTATTAATTATTTAGGAATTAAAAACAGATTTAAAAGATTTAGTAAAATCCTATTATGACATCATCGCGATGTCAGGCTGACATCACATTTGACCGGTCAACTGACCAGCGGGTCCCGAACGTCATAGGCACAAGTTTTTATTAAGATTAATTATTTATTAATCAGATTAATTCAACGAGGGACCCACGTGTCATACTCTAATTATGTTAATTAATTATTTTAACTAAATATCTATTTATTTATCTATTTTAAGAAAAACATTATTTTTAATTATCGCGCGGGGCCTCACTGTCATTGACAGCGGTGCATTG
This sequence comes from Hordeum vulgare subsp. vulgare, assembly GCF_904849725.1. Taxonomy (NCBI): domain Eukaryota; kingdom Viridiplantae; phylum Streptophyta; class Magnoliopsida; order Poales; family Poaceae; genus Hordeum; species Hordeum vulgare. The sequence continues at coordinate 289,258,158 of NC_058523.1, read as the reverse complement.
GCCCCACCGGTAAGTGGCTTAAGGTTATTTTCACATTTATTTTTATTAGATACCTAACCGTTCAAATACCGTATTCCTCTAATTATCCAAATACACAAATACATACATCACATCTCATACATACATACATACATACGCATCTAATACACCATTTATTCTTTTTTCATTTTTCTTTTCTCTCAACACTCATCTCTCATCTCTCTGTTAACAGAGACAGAGAAGTTCCTTAGCTACTCCACCTAGAAGAACACGAACTTCGAATCCTCCTACCGGAGTCCACCGTCGACGGATCGAGGCCCCGTTTGCCGGAACGGAACCGTGACGTCGAGGAGAACGGTAAGGTGGGAGGAGCCCGAGGAGGGGCTCACCGACGGTGACGTGACGGCCCGGTGAAGCCGGAGTTCGCACGAAGTGACGGTGGGGACGGTGACGGTGAGGTTCCGGTGGTGATGACGTGCCGGCGAGGAGGAGCCGGTGAGGAGGGCCCCGGTGAGGAGAGGCCCCCGGAGGTGGAGCCGCCGACGGGGAGGGGCGGCCACCGTAGAGAGGGCCGCCGGAGAGGGACCTCCCGGAAGGGCCGGCCGCCGAGATGGGGGGGCCGAGGTGGCCGGCACCCCTGCCGGCGGGGTGGAGGCCGAGAGGTGGGGGGGGGCCGCCGGGAGAAGGAGGGGCCGTGGGGTGGGGCGGCTCGGTGTAGGAGGTGGCCGTGGGGTGGGGAGGAGGCCGGCGGGGGAGAGGGCTGGCCGTGGGGGATGGAAGGGGGCCGCCGGCGGGAGGAGGGGGGTGGCCGCCGGCGTGGTGAGGGGCGGCCAGGGAGGGGCGAGATGGAGAGGAGGAGGCGACGGGATGGGGTGGGGGCGTGGCTCTCGTGGGGAGGGGTGGCCGAGAGAGAGGGAGGGAGTTACGGGACTGGGAGGAGATGGCGCGTGGGGTGGGGGGCGTCGGTGGGTGGAGGTGGGGCCCCCACGAGGGGGGGGGGCTGGCGGCGGCGGCGTGGGGGAAAGGAGGGAGTAGCGAGGGAAGGGGGGTCGGTCGCCAGGGGGGTTTAGGGTTTGCGGGGAGGGGGCGCGGGAGGTGGCCGGCTGGGCCCTTTTTGGCCCAGCTGGGCCACGGGGGAGTGGGGGTTGTTTCTTTTTTTCTTTTTTTTTTTTATTTGTTTTGTTTTATTTTCTCTTTTCCCTTTTCTTTTTATTATTTCTTTCTTTCAGTTTTCTTTCCTTCTTTTATCTTTATTGTTTCTTTAATACTTTCCTCGTCTTTACATATATATTCTTGTAATATTTGCAATGAACTCATAACGTACTCCCCTTTTCTTTCAAATCATCGATCCGGACAGACGCGAATCCACGCGGGTCTGAGATGGGAATTCGAAGACGTGGCGTCGATAGCGGTTGATCACTGTAGTTTAATTACAATCACTACTGTAGCAAAAGTCGAGGATGTCACATCGGCATAATGGATTAAAAGACAAGTTGATCGCTCGCGCCCACATTTTCATGCTATCAAATTTCAGCTCTGCGTGACTTGATATCGAAGATTTCCAGAATGACACAATCCTTGACAATCATCCAACCTCCATGAAAAACTCGATCATAGTCCTGCTGGTTCTAAAAGCTTGCCATGAACACGTTCCCCCATGTCAGACTGAAATTCAGCCCCTTTGGACAGGTCTCAGGGCTTCTCCAATGGTGTTCACATGGAAGCTCTTCCTATAGAGCACCTTCCCAATTAACGCATGCAAATCGTCCTTCACACTATCCTCATCTTCATCTATCACAAGCTTTGCTCTCCTTCTCAGTCACGTTAAGCATGTCAATCATGTGCTCAACCGTCTTCGTCTCTGTCCTCTTGTTCCTCATCTCCCACGTGGCGCTCGACTCCCCCGTGTTGGTCTGGCCCTTACAATCCAATCTCCACTTCTCGGTGCCGCCAAGGGTGGGTAAGGAGGCGGGGTCTCTGTGAGCACCCCGAGCAAACAACCAAGGAGAATGGGCGACCAAAACGACGAAAATATGTCAGCGATCAAAATTCTAGCCTTGCGCTCCAAGAATCTCCAAATCTCTTTGTGCATTGCGTGGTCACTCGAAACCCTAGGATAATGTTTCGAGACTCCAACAGAACCTTTCCTTTTGCCCAAGACCATGTAACTAGTCACTCTTTATTCTAATACATCGACAGCAAAATAAAAGTATTCAACGTAATTTCTTTTAAACAATTGTAACTTCAAAATGGCGGTTCCTACCTAAAACTTTGAACTTGGAGACAAGCCAGTAATTATAAGACAAAAGGAAAACGTTTGTTTTCAACGGATGAAAACAAACCGATGCAAGCCACCCACGCTGAGACCACAAGCCTTATCTCTTCAACCCCTCTATCTTCCACATGTTTTTTCTTCCACACTCCTTTCTCTTCCCCATCTTTGTCATTCGAGAGGAGAGCTCCCATGGCGAACTTCGCCCCCGTGTCGCCACGGTGTTGCGAAGCAGGAGCGACGGAGCCACCGCGCTGCTGCATCCCACCTAAAAGGACGTGGATGTCGCCTAGAGGGGGTGAATAGGCGCTTTAAAATAATTACGGTTTCGGCTTGAACAAATGCCGAATAAAACTAACGTTTAATTTGTCAAGCACAAAACCTAAAACAACTAGGCTCACCTATGTGCACCAACAACTTATGCTAAGCAAGATAAACAACTAAGTCATAGCAAGATATATAACAAGAAACAATATGGCTATCACAAAGTAAAGTGCATAAGTAAAGGGTTCGGGTAAGAGATAACTGAGGCACGCGGAGACGACGATGTATCCCAAAATTCACACCCTTGCGGATGCTAATCTCCGTTTGGAGCGGTGTGGAGGCACAATGCTCCCCAAGATGCCACTAAAGCCATCGTAATCTCCTCACGCCCTCGCAAAATGCAAGATGTCGTGATTCCACTAAGGGACCATTGAGGGCGGTCACCGAACCCGTACAAACAAGGTTGGGGCAATCTCCACAACTTAATTGGAGGCTCCCAACAACACCATGAAGCTTAACCACAATGGCATATGGCTTCGAGGTGACCACAAATGCTCGGGGAATCTCCACAACTTAATCGGATAACCCGACGCTTGCCCGGAGCTTTACACCACAATGATTGAGCTCCGAGGAACCACCAAGCTTCTAGGATGCCAAAGCATCCACGAAGAACAATCTCTAGAGGTACCAAGTACCCAAGGGTAATAAGCTTCTCAACTTCTCACTTCCATGTATCACCGTGGAGAACTCAAACCGATGCAACTAATGCAATGGCAAGAACACACGAAGTGGTCAAGTTCCTCACACTCAAATCCCTCCAGAACAACAAAAGCTGTGGAGAAATATGAGATGAAGAACAAGGAGCTCACAAAGAACTCCAAGATCAAGATCCAAGGGGTTCCCCTCACATAGAGGAGAAAGTGATTGGTGGAGATGTGGATCTAGATCTCCTCTCTGTTTTCTCTCAAGAACTAGCAAGAATCATTGGAGGGATTGAGAGTTAGAAAGCTCTAAGAAGGTCAACAATGGGGGAAGAACACGAGCTCGACGGATGGATTCGACCCAATGGGGAAGAAGACCCCCTTTATATAGTGGGGGAAAGAATCGAACCGTTACCCCCACTCGCGGCCCGAGCAGAGCGGTACTAACGCTGCTTGGAGCGGTACTAACGCTGCTAGGAGCGATACTATCGCTCCTAGAAACGGTACTACCGCACGGTAGGTTCACCAACCACGGTAGTAAGAAATTACTTCCGTGCCTACCATCGCTGAGGCTGCGGTTGTGCAAAAGTCCGACGGCACGGTAGTACCGGACGGTACTACCACCAGAGAGCGGTAGTAAAAAACTACTACCGCTCCAAGAGCGGTACTACCGCTGGCACCTGCGGTACTATCGCTCGCCACTCAAACTGCCATAACTTTCGCATACGAGCTCCGAATCGAGCAAACTCAAGCTTGTTGGATTCTGGACGACAAGAGCTATCAAACTGCCATAACTTTCGCATAAGAACATGAAATTATGAAAATGCCAATGATATAGAGATGTGAGACCTCTATGAATGAAGAACCGGCAAAAACTTCCAACATCGAAAACATCATAGAAGATGCATATGGACTCCGTTTTCGATGAACTCGAGCTTGTCATGAAGATGACCATAAGCTCTAAAACTCACAAAGAGAAACACCAAACAAGAACCAAGATATGATGTAAGGATGCAAATGGTTTGAGCTCCAAACGAATGATACGATCAAGCTACTCACTTGAGAGCCCCCCTTGATAGTACGGCAAACTATCCTACAATAGAAAAACCTATCAAGGGCAAACCTATACCTTGCACCTAGTCCTTTTGAGCTAGATAACGATGATCTTGGCTTCCTCAAGATGGACCACATTTCTTGATTGCGTTGGTTTGATGAAGAGTAGTTGATTGCTCCCCCATACTCACTATGGGTGAGCCTCTCTTCCGCACATCTTCACAAGTCCATTGCCACCACAATGGACGGCAAGCTTCAACCATGATATCTTCGTGATAATCCACTTGAACTTGCACATCGCAATCTTGATGACGATCACCACTTGACGTCATCCTTCATAGGTTGAATGAGATCTTTCTCTTGATGCAAATCCGTGGAAAAACACCTAACCCCACATAGAACTCTCATGAAGACCATGGGATCACTTGATCCCCCTTGGTACATCTTGTACACTTTGTGTGTTGATCATCTTGATGTACTCTCTGCTTAGTCTTGATCAACCTTGTGTCTTTATGACCAATCTTTGGATAATACTTTGAATACCAACTTGGTCATCATATAAACTCTTTGAAGCCAACAAATGGACTTCAAGAAGTGCGTATGGACAAATCCTTTGAATATAACTTAAGGCAACCATTAGTCCGTAGGGATTGTCATCAATTACCAAAACCACATATGGAGAAATATGCTCTAACACCATCGCAAGATGAAGAGCGGTGAGGCCCCACGCGCCACCGCCGCGGTGCTGCAACCTCGAGGGGTACGCATCATGCAGGGGAGGCGGCCGCTGCGGGCGATGCATTGCTGGGGCTCATCGACACTGTGTGTGCTACGATGCAGCAACAAGTCCATGGTCACAATGATGCGAGGCAACCTCAGGGAGGCGCTGCTGATGTTGAAAGTCACCGGCATCGAAGTTGCATTGGAGCGCTCTCTCGGTCATTGGAGCTCCGCCGCGACTGCAATGAAGCATCGCGGGAGTTGCAGTGAAGCACACTGGAGCTGCAATGGAGTGTGTCGGAGCTGAAGTGAAGCATAGGGAGGGAGAGGATCATTGAAACTTCGTTAGGGTTGCAATGGAGCTCGACCGAAGCGCGAGTGCTACATTGAGGCTCCGACAAGTTGCAATGATGCTTCGTCGAACCATCCGTGCTGCGTTGGAGCTCCATCGGGTTACAATGGAGTTGTCGAAGCTGGAGTGAAGCACCGAGAGGGGGGGTCCTTTGAACTTCGTTGGGGTTGCAATGGAGCTCAACCGGAGCGTCAGTGCTGCATTGAGGCTTCGTCGAACTCCATCAGGTTGCAATGGAGCTGTCGGAGCTGGAGTGAAGCACCGGGAGGGGGGTCGTTGAAACTTTGATGGGGTTGCAATGGAGCTCAACCAGAGCGTCAGTGCTGCATTGAGGCTTCGCCAAACCATCGTGCTGCGTTGGAACTCCTACGTTGAGGCTTCGCCAAACCATCGTGCTGCATTGGAACTCCACCAGGAGGGGGTCGTTGAAACTTTGTTGGGGTTGCAATGGAGCTCGACCGGAGCGTCAATGCTGCATTGGAGCTCTGCCGGGTTGCAATGGAGCTCGGTAACCGGAGCGTCAATGCTGCGTTGGAGCTCTGCAACCCGTCAATGCTGCGTTGGAGCTCTGCCGGGTTGCAATGGAGCTCACCTGACCGAACCGAGCTCCGCACCGGGCTACAATAGCGTAGCGTTTGAAGCTGTCACTCGCTGCTGCTGATCCAACGACCCCCAGCATGCTGATCGGACGGCTGTCAACAGGCTGATTTGTACTATGAAAAGCATAATTGTCATTATTCCATATTTTATTCGGCACAGGCATAAACTCCCCTTGACTTTTGGATCGGATACATAAGCAAAGGCACGGAAGTGCCAAATTCCTCCAGAGTTCACAAGCATTGGCGACCTAGCTAAACATATTCACCATATGGCGGAAGACGTTATTTATACAACATACTGGCCTAGCCTGTGTTCTGCATGCCAGCAGCAATGCCCTTCATAGTCAGGATGAGGGTGTCCTCCAGGCCTGGGGCAAACTCGCTCCCATGGTTCAGTTGCACCAGCTCGGCGGGCTCCTTGTCGCTGAACTCCTTCGACAGGGGCGGCTGCTGTGGCGTCACCTCGAAGCTGGGGTCTCTTATCCGCTTCAGGGTGTAGGCTTGGCAAACATTCAAGGTTGTGATGTAGGACTCACGCAACCGCAGCCGCTGCTTTAGGTAAGGATCCCCTTCAAGAACGTCCTTGTGACCAGCAACCTGGACAGATTGACAATGGTTAGAAGAGCCATGTGCGGAGATTCTGGTAATTGTTTGTATTATGTCTGATATGTATAGGTCAATACATTTTGAACAAATCATTCTATCTACCTCTGAAAATGGCACCAACCCAAACTTGGTAAACATCACCATGTAAGAGTAATTAGTTGCATTATACTCCCTCCGTAAAGAAATATAAGAGCGTTTAGATCACTAAATTTCTTTACGGAGGGAGTATATCATAAGGAATTCAACTAACCATGTAAAAGGCTTAACAACAAATTGCATACAGATCCGAGTTGTTTTGGACACTGAAACAGTCTCTAAGGTTACATCTTGAACCTACGTATACATTATGGAAGTATATTTCATGGACCTAGTAATAGTAATATCAAGTTACGTGCTATTAGAACTTTACCTGTAGGAGTAACTGTTTTGTCTCTTCAAAGTTTTGCCTCAACTGATCCCCAAAGGACTGCAGATCTTGAGCCACAAGCAATTTGTCATATAAAGCAGCAATTCCTGGATCTCCCTTGGCAAAAACCATCTCAAGTAAGTCAAGGGTGACCCTGAAGAATGGCCACTCATTGTACATTTCTTTCAGCGTATGGATGTTCCTGATGTCCTTCTGCATGATATGTTTGAATGCTGCACCAAATCCAAGCCATACAGGAAGATGAAATCTTGTCTGTGTCCAAGCAAAGATCCATGGAATTGCACGCAGCGATTCTATGCCCCCACTAGGCTTTCTCTTTGATGGCCGGCTGCCAATATTCATCCGACCATATTCAGTCTCCGGTGTTGCCTGAAACAATAGATGCACAAGTTAGCACAAATTAGGTGTTCTTGATCTCCACCAAATTCAAGCCCAGCTTCAGTCAGCACTAAGATATAATTCAGTGACATTTACATGGCTGATATTTCAACCATACAGTCGTTCAATATAAGTCAATGCTCACAATTTAGGGACTGCACATGTCTAAAAATAAAGGGCGGCCCAGTGCATGTAGCTCCCGCTTGCGCAGGTCCGAGGAAGGGTCCGACCACTTTGTGAAATAAATCAAAACTGACAGTCCACATAGCAATGAGAAAGGAGCATATCCCTGGATTGGTATTTGCTCTCTTGAAGGGTCTAAACAGTAGTAGCCGAAAGCATCACTAGTTTATGCTCTGACACAGGGCAGGCTTAAGGTACGCTTTAGTTTGAAATAATAAAATCATTAAAGATATGCTCAACCTAGTTTATGTCCATGGTACCATCGTGCGTGCCTTCTACAATCAATCAGATGATATAGGCCTTTGAAAGGTCAGAGTCAGTCTCCCAGAAGACTCTAATTCTAGGTTCATCCTAATTCTTCTATAATCAACCAGAAAACCATGGCATACAACTCAAAAACAACAAAGCCAGCAAACCTTTTAACATGCAGCTTTGTAGCAAAAGATGATTTCATGTTCATGCTAACTGCAAGGTATATGATAAAAGCATTGGATATAGGTGAACGTACCGAGCGGAAGTATTCAACAAAGCGTGGTTCTTGGAAGACTATTGATCGATACTCTTTTGTTGCCACAACAGCCATCTCATCCATTAGAGCACGCCATTCTGGCTTGGGTGGAATTGGGGGATGCATTCCATGCTCAAGAGTAGCTGCAGTGAAGCGCTGCAGAGTTCTAAAGCACAAGTGTTCCTCTCCAAACGAGTGCTCTATGACCTCGCCTTGAACTGTTACACGGAGTGATCCATGTATCGTGTCTGGTGGTTGAGATAATATGGCAAGATGACTGGGACCCCCTCCTCTGCCAACCGTTCCACCTCTTCCATGAAACATTGTCAACTTTACTCCATGCTGCTTTGCAACCTTTATGAGCTCTTCCTGTGCTTTATACATTTGCCATGCTGCAGAAAGACGCCCAGCATCCTTGCCAGAGTCTGAGTATCCAATCATAACCTCCTGCTTGCCATTGATCCTATCCATATACCAGTCTATTGAAAATAGGCATGCAACAGCTGCTGGAGCTGCTTCAAGATCTGCAAGCTTCTCAAATAGTGGAACGACTCTCAATGGCTCTTTTATATGGCACTCCCTCTGTAGAAGCTCAACAGCAAGCACATCCGATGGGGCAGTTGCCATTGAGATGATATAAGCACCAAAACAATCTGCTGGAAGCTCTGCAAGGATATGAAATGTGCCTAAAACATCAGCAACTTCTTCGGTCTGAGGAAGATCTGAACCAAACAATGGGCGTTTGCCCCTTAGTTCGGACAACAGCCAAACCTGGCGTTTCTCCTCAGACCATTCAGCGTAGGACCCGATCCCAAGATGTGTTGTTATAGTATCAAGGACATCAGTGTGTCGATCAGATTCCTGCCTGATATCAAGCTTCACAAGAGCAAGCCCAAAAGTTGATACTTGACGCAAGAAATCAAGAAGGCTTCCATCAGCTACAGGTTTGTCACCACAAGCACACAAAGATCTGTAGCATAGCTCAAGAGGCTCGAGAAACTGCAACATAGGAGGACAATTTTAGACAACTAATGGCGGCAACATTCACGAAGAAGTCACATCTGATAATAAGAGCTCACCAGCTCGACATTAGTAAAAGTAGAATCCTCAGGAATGTCTGAAACTCCAGTTGTCAATATATGGCGAGAACGTTCGCGTGTATAATACAATTTATCCCTGACATCACCGAGTATGACACGATAAGGTTCATTTGAAGGAACTTGCTTCCAGAACTCTGCAGCAAAGACATTTTCTTAATAATAGGCAGATTCAACAAGCAAAACATTCTTCGCAAGGGAGTAAAATCAAGCAGTTTACACAACTACAAATTATTTTCGGTGCCAAACAAAAAATACCCATGACTCCAAGATATAATTATTGAAGTTTTCTCTGAGACCATGATATAATCTATACAGGTTAAAGTATTTAGTCCAAGTTAACCATGCCTACTTTTTATGGACATATAGTGTGACCTGTCTACGCATGAGGATATCAGTCAAACCAGACAGCAGTAATCGCCTAGGTGTAGATTAGGGAGAATTAAATAAAGTAGAGGGAAGGTATCAAGTTACTGCTGCTGAAGACGCTGGAGTGCTGCTGCTGCTGCCTCTTGCTCGTGGTGCTGCTGGATATTGTATGTGGCTGCTGATTGCATCCTCCTACTCACGAGGGCACTATACAAATTGTTGATGGTACAAAACAACATGTTGTAGGGGTTGGCACAGTAAAGTGCATCGACCATCTCCCTATCATCAGTTTTACATGTGCCAGCTTTTCCTGTCAATTTGGTCTCTTTCAGATAAACTTTTGTATGATCCTTGACAAGTTCGGTTGCTTGATTCAGGAGTGACAGGCAGTTGGGACTGGCACCAAGCATAGGGGGCTTGGGTATATGGACCAGGAGGTGCAGCCAGACTTGATGTGTGCTGCGACCATGGAGGACAAGGAGAAGCAGGCGATGATCCAGTACTATAGGATAGGGCATATATCTTTTGATAAGATGAGTAAAATATTTTCCGGATGTATGTGTGAGATAGACAAGGCCAAGTTGACAGGAGATGCTTGCGGATGTGCCAAACACACAAGAGCTCATGTGAGTAGGGGCTTAGGAGCATCTCCTTTTATGCTTATTCATTCGGATGTATGGACTTGCCCAGTGGTGTCCATGAATGGAATGAAGTACTCAATTACCTTTATCGATTGCTATTCTTGTATGACTTAGATTTATCTGATGCATCACAAGGATGAGGTGTTGAGCTGTTTTCAGAATTTGCATGCCTTAGTGAAGAATCAGTTTTAGGTGCTCAGGACTGACAATGGCACAGAGTATGTGAACAATACCTTGGGGCCTTCTTGTCTAACCAAGGTATTCTTCATCAAACTTCATGCCCAGACAACTCTCTCTCCTCCAAATGGAGTGGCAGAAAGGAAGAATCGACATATTCTTGAGGTTGCTCGGTCATTGATGTATACGGTGAATTTACCCCAAGTTCTTGTGGAGTGCAGCAGTTATGACAGACACATACCTGATCAACTGGACACCATCAAGAATACTATGCATGAAATCTCCATGTGAGTTGATGTTTGTAGAAACTAAGTTTGTTGTTCCCCGAAGTTGTTTGGTTGTACCTTTTTTGTTCGGGATCACCGACGTTCTATTGGGAAGTTAGATCCGCAAGCAGCGAAGTGTGTTTTTCTGGGCTATTCTTCTAGTCCGCAGGGGTATAAATGTTGGTGTCCCATTGAGAAATACATGTTTGTTAGTATGGATATCACCTTCAAGGAGTCTGAGCCATTCTCTGGTGAGTCGACAGACCCAAGTCTTGTTTGAAGAGCTTGACCAGTTACACTTTATGAAGGATGGTCAAGTGGGGGAGAAGGTTGTGTCTCATACTCAGGGTGATCCTGTGGTGAGATGTGCAGGTTCAGGTCCACAAATGATGGGTACAATTCTGGTTGATACTCTCACTGATGATGGATGATGATGTGCAGGTTCAGGTCCAGCCAATTGCGAATACAATTCAGATTGGTACTCTGCCTGTTCCTGTTCAGGATCGGTGGCAGAAGATTCCCTTGGTGTACTCATGACGACCGCCACAAGTGCATAGCTCATCTGACACACACCTGGTATACTCACAACGGCAGCCACAAGTGGTGCGGGGGGGGGGGGGGGGGGGGGGGGGGAGGCTCCACCACAGGATGATGTTTCTGTGACCATGACATTGGCAACTTTGTGTCCCATGAGGCTTTATCTCCTTCCTATAGAATGTTTGTTGCCTATCTTCAAGTTGTGTCAGTTACAAAGGATTGGAAGGCTGCGAAGGAAGATCCGAAGTGGCGTGAAGCCATGATAGAGGAGTTGGAAGCACTGAAAAAAACAAGACATGGGTGCTGACCACATTGCCGGCAGAAAAGAAAGCAATAATTGTAAGTGGATCTACACCATGAAGCAAAATCCTGAGGGGAAGGTGAAACGGTATAAGGCCACATTGGTCGCCAGAGGATAAAGTCAAATTTATAGTGAATTGACTATGATGAGACATTTGCTCCAGTGGCAAAGATGAACACAGTAAAGATATTGGTTTCATATGATGCAAACTTTGGGTGAAAGATGCATCAATTAGATGTCAAGAATGCCTTCTTGCATGGTGAGTTGCAGGAAGAAGTGTACATGGAGAATTGGAGATGCCACCAGGTTTTGGTACTTCAGAGACTACGAGGAAGGTATGCAAGCTAAAGAAATCCTTGTATGGACTGAAGCAATCCCCAAGGGCATGGTTTGATAGATTCAGACGCGTTGTCTGTGGGATGGGGTATGATCACTGAGTGTAACAATGATCACACGATGTTCTACAAACACTCTGATAGGAAGATCACCATTCTTGCCATGTATGTGGATGACATTATCATCACTAGAGATGATAAGAAGGGAACAGAGAGATTTGAAGGGGTATCTGAGCAAGGAAATTGAGGTAGAGAATTTGGGCAACCTAAAATACTTCCTTGGCATTGAAGTGGCCCGGATATAGAAGGGAATATCTTTGTGCCAACGGAAGTACACCTTTGGATCTTTTGAGTGACATAGGCATCATGATGGGACGTCGTGCAGCCCCCTACTCCGATTGAACAAAATCATCCAAGGACAGAACAATCAGGAGAGCTACTGAATAAGGAAGATGATCATAAACTAGTTTGGAGGTTATTGTACTTGTGTCGTACAAGGCCTGACATTATGTATGTCGTGAGTGTGGTGAGAAGATACATTCATGAACCAAGGAGTGGGCATCTTCATACTGTGCACAGAATCCTGAGATACTTAACGAGCACTCCGAGTAAAGGGTTGTGGTTTGCGAAGAGTGGACATCTTGAGGTGGATGGCTATAGTGACTCTGATTGGGCAAGTTATCAAGATGATAAAAGATCAACTTCTGGCTATTGTGTGTTTGTGGGAGGAAATTTGGTGTCATGGAGAAGCAAGAAACAGACAGCTACATCTAGATCAACAGCAGAAGCTGAGTATAAAGCATTATCTCACGGGTCGAGTGAGATACTGGGTGAAGCACCTAATGAGCGAGTTGGAACTTCTGAGGAAGGGACCCTTGAGGTGTGGTGTCACAATCAGTCAGCCATAAGCGTTGATATAATAACTCAGTACAGCATGATAGGACAAAACATATGGAAATTGATCGCTTCTTCATTATGGAGAAACTTGATGCTGGGATCATCAACCTTACTCATGTCAGAGCAGCAGTTTAAGGATTGCTTGACAAAAGGACTGGGAACAAAGGACTGTAACTTGGCATGTGACAAGTTGGAGGTAATAGATATCTACCAACCATTTTGAGGGGAGTGTTGAACCGGTATATGGGCCTCGCTCATCTCCACTCTAGCCCATAGGGCCCAAGCCCATGTGGGCGGCTGGCCTAAAAAAGGAACCAGAAGCTGTCTGGAGTAAGGCACCACTACACACGCACGAATGGACACGAGCTGGTACCTCTCTCTCTCTACCAACAATAACAATATATGATTCATGTTAATAATGAGAACTTCCCAGCCTCTAGAATGAATATCAATACCTTATCTCTATAACGAAAAATAATCAACATTTTGATCTCGTCGAGTTAACGTGCCTAGTCCATTATATTTTAGCAGATTTTGATCGAGTAGATGCACTTATCGAATCATCCGACAAGCTAAAATTAAATGATGATCCACAACATGTGGCAAATAATACTCCTTCTGTATCAAAATGTAAGTCTTATATTCTGATATAGAGGGAATAAATGGCAATAGGCATGCACATTTTTTTATGTGCAAAGGAACTAAAACATATAGTTTTTAGTTAAGTTAAGATGCTCTTATAGCTAATTCTGATGTGGTTAAACTGGCAAAACATGGCTAAAATATAAAAGAAAACCCGTGCAAAGTTTCTTCGTGTTAAAGTGATACTGCACGTGTCAAGAGCAAAGCAAGAAGGGAAAAGAGCATCCAGTTTTGTCCTTTAGGTTGATAAGCAGACCAACACTTATGCAAATTGACCAAAACACTTGTTGACAAAATTAAATTTATGTTACCTATATAGTGTTTTGCTGATTTTTTTGAAGAACGATGTAGTTCATCTGCACGGACCCGAAGTTCATCACTGCAGCGCCACATAGAAAGCTAGAAAGACATCTTTTGTTCTTAATATTGGGGAATTAATATTGCAAGAGTACCTTAGAGTATGTAAAAGTATGTAAAAGCACTTCTGTTGTACAATACCTCAAACATCAGATCTTCTATCTGAGAGAAGTACAAGTTAGCAGCCATCATCCTTGCTAACAAGCAAACATCGCGTGTAACCTCCGGTGTAACCCTTGGATTTCCTACGAAACAAGAGAGTATAAGATAAGTTCTAACATTATTTATTATGGAAAGGAAAACAGCCTCTAGTTCTTGTTAAGAGTTATAATATAAGTCATGTACCCTTTTGTATTTATCTCAATATATAAGGGGTTTCCTGCATATAGTCCATCACCTGTACATGTATATATACCGGCCTATGGCCTCATGGGAATACAAGTTGCTTATTCCTAACATGGTATTAGAGCTAGGTCAATTTTTTGCACGCTGCAACTCGTGTGATTGATCCTTCTCTCCTACTCCTGATCGAAGTCTGTCCTCGATCTCCTTCTCCTCCCCGTCCAGCTGCCGTCTCAAAGGCTGCTCCAGATCGGCTGCTGGTTCCTTCCACGAGGCGCTGCAGGTCCGCTCCAGATCGCTGCTGCCCCGTCCCGATCCAGTCCCGCGAGGCACCAGGCCGAGGCGCTGCAGGTTCCAGATCGCTGCTGCCCCGTCTCGATCGGCCTGGCGCTGCAGGTTCCAGATCGCTGCTGCCCCGTCTCGATCTGCAGGCAGGTTCCAGATCGCTGCTGCCCCGTCTCGATCTGCAGGCAGGTTCGCTCCCTCCAGTCCCGCGAGCCATCCAGTCCCAGCCCGTGCCGCCAGGAGCTACCAAGGACTCGATCTGCAGGCAGGTCCGCTCCATCCAGTCCCGCGAGCGATCCGGTCCCAGCCCGCGCCGCCAGGAGCTACCAGGGATTCGATCTGATCTCGCCTTCGCCAGATCAAGTCCTGCTGTCTGACGCGGCTCGTTGACTTCTTCAAAAAAAAATATCAAAAAAAAATGTCTGCTTCATCCGGCTACGTTGCTGTTCCTCGTTGTCCGGTGATCTTTGATGGCACTAATTACACCGAGTTCATTGACTTCATGCGCATTCACATGCATGGCATCCGCCTATGGGGTTTCCTTTCTGGTGAGGTCTGTTGTCCGCCATGTCCGGTTCCTCCCGTGGCTCCCACTCCGCCGACCTCACCGGCTTTTCCTGCGGATGCTACTCAGGCTGCCAAGGATGCGGCTAAGCTTGCTGATGAGGACGCTATCCGTGCTTATGATGAGAAGGTCTTGGCTTATGAGGAGGCTCTTCAGACATATCATGGTGCTCTGTCTGCTTACACCCAGTGGCTTGATGATGATGCTTGTGCTGCAGCTGCTCTCACTGCTAGCGTTCTGCCTCAGTTTGCCTCTGAGTTTCTGGGCCTTCCTACTGTGTTTGAGATGTGGACTCGCCTTTGTCAGCGCTATGAACCCTCGGGTGATGCCTTATACCTCTATGGTCCGTCAGGAGCATGCTCTTCAGCAGGGCGACTCTACTGTTGATGACTTCTATGCAGAGAGTTCTGCTATCTGGCGCCAGCTTGATTCTCTCCGCAGTGTTGGTTGTCGTACTTGCCCCTGTTGCCAGGCTGTCCAAGCCAACTTGGAGTTTCATCGCGTCTACGAGTTCCTGTCTCGGCTCTGTAAGGAGTTTGAGCCCCGGCGTGCTCAGTTGTTTGCTCATGGCCGTATCTCTCTCATGGAGGCGCTTTCTGAGATTCGTGCCGAGGAGACTCGCTTACGTGGTGCTGGTTTGCTGGAGGTTCCTTCGGTGCTCGCTGCTCGGGCTACTTCTAAGCCATCTGCTGCACCAACCCCTTCTCGCTCGAGTGCTCCGCCGCTCTTGCCCACACCTTCTGGAGGCTCAGGTCGCCCCCGTCCATATTGTGGTTACTGCAACAATGATGGTCATATTGAGTCCAACTGCTACACGAAGAAGAAACACTTGCGCAAGGCGCGCTCATCATCTACAGAGACCTCGTCATCTACCTCGACAACTTCAGCCATCGCTTTGACTGAGCAGGATATTCTGAGACTTAAGCGTCTGCTCGCTGCTTCGGGTTCTTCCTCGACGGGTACTGCTGGTTCTGTGACTGAGGCTTCCCGCACTGAGCAACCACCTTCTACACAGTCAGGTACATCCCCATGGGTTCTAGACTCTGGAGCTTCCTTTCATATGACTTCTAATTCTTCTCCTCTGTCCTCTCTTCGATCGCTTGATTCTCCTGTTCATGTCCTCACCGCTGATGGTACTCCCCTTTCTGTCGTTAGTAGAGGCAATCTTACCACTCCTTATTTTGTTCCTGATGTTGCTCATGTTCCTCGACTTACCATGAATCTGTTTTCCACTGGTCAACTTGCTGATTCTGGTTGTCGTGTCATCCTTCACCTTGACTCTTGTTCTGTCCAGGACCGTCGCACGCACACTCTGGTTGGGGCTGGTCCTCGCCGCCGTGATTTTGAGGGTCTTTGGGAGTTGGACTGGCTTCATGTTCCTTCCGCTGCTCACTCTATCGCCAGTTCTTCCGCTTTGGTCGCCTCGGCTACTGGTTCCTTCCAGCAGTGGCATCATCGACTTGGTCATCTGTGTGGCTCTCGTTTGTCGTCATTAGTTCGTCGAGGTCTTCTGGGGTCTGTCTCAGGAGATGCCTCTTTAGAGTGTCAGGGTTGTCGTCTTGGCAAGCAGATTCAGTTACCATATCCACATAGTGAGTCAGTGTCTAAGCGTCCTTTTGATTTAGTTCATTCCGATATATGGGGTCCGGCTCCCTTCGCTTCGAAAGGGGGTCATAAATACTATATTATTTTCATAGATGACTTCTCTCGTTACACATGGCTTTATTTCATGACTTCTCGTAGTGAGGTGTTGTCCATTTATAAGCATTTTGCTGCCATGGTTCATACTCAGTTCTCTTCTCCCATTCGTGTGTTCCGTGCTGACTCTGCTGGCGAGTATATCTCTAAGATGTTGTGTGGTGTTCTTGCTGAGCAAGGGACTCCCTCTCAATTCTCTTGTCCTGGTGCTCACGCTCAGAATGGTGTGGCTGAGCGCAAGCATTTTCATCTTCTTGAGACAGCTCGTGCATTGATGATTGCTGCCTCTCTCCCGCCTCATTTTTGGGCTGAGGCCGTTTCCACCTCCACCTATCTCATCAATTTCCAACCTTCCGCTGCTCTACAGGGTGGTGTTCCTTTCGAGCGTCTTTTTTATCGTTCTCCCGATTATTCGATGCTTCGCTTGTTTGGTTGTGTTTGCTATGTTCTTCTTGCCCCCCGCGAACGCACCAAACTGACCGCTCAGTCTGTTGAGTGTGTCTTCTTAGGCTATAGTGATGAGCATAAGGGCTATCGTTGTTGGGATCCTCTCGGTCGTCGGATGCGTATCTCTCGGGATGTGACTTTTGATGAGTCTCGTCCCTTCTACCCACGCCCATCTTCCTCGACTTTTTCAGTGGAGGATATCTCTTTCCTCACTTTTCCTGACACACCTATCACACCCGTCGAGCCTTTGCCTATTCGTTCCGCTCCCTCTGCTTCTCCACCTCCAGTCGATTTGTCGCCACCATCTTCCACGGTCTCCTCATCTAGCATGTCACCTGATTCTACACCTTCTTCTCCGGTGACTTCTTTGTCGCCACTCCCCGATTCTCCCTTGGTGATTCCTCCTTCCATTGTTCCGTCTTCTCCTCAGTGTTACACTCGTCGTTCACGTTCTGTGGATGCCTCTGTGGATGTGTCGTCATCCTCATCGCGGCCTACTTATGGCTTGCGTTCTCGTCCTCGTCCGCCTGTTGATCGTTTTGGATTTTCCACTGCTGGTGCTGCTGTTCTTGAGCCGACTACTTATCATCAGGCTGTTGTTCATCCTGAATGGCAGTTTGCGATGGCAGAGGAGATTGCTGCTCTTGAACGCACTGGTACGTGGGATCTTGTTTCCCTTCCTCCCAGAGTCCGTCCCATCACTTGTAAGTGGGTCTACAAGGTTAAGACTCGCTCCGATGGTTCTCTTGAGCGTCACAAAGCTCGTCTTGTGGCTCGTGGTTTTCAGCAGGAGCATGGTCGTGATTATGACGAGACTTTTGCTCATGTGGCTCATATGACCACTGTCCGTACACTTCTTGCCGTGGCTTCTACACGCCACTGGTCTATCTCTCAGCTTGATGTTAAGAATGCTTTTCTTAATGGTGAGCTGTGTGAGGAGGTGTACATGCAGCCACCACCTGGGTATTCTGTTCCTGATGGCATGGTATGTCGTCTTCGTCGCTCTCTCTATGGCCTTAAGCAAGCCCCTCGCGCCTGGTTTGAGCGTTTTGCCTCTGTGGTGACTACCGTTGGTTTTTCACCCAGTGTTCATGATCCAGCATTGTTTATTCACCTTTCTCCTCGTGGTCGGACTCTTCTTCTCTATGTTTGATGACATGGTCATCACTGGGGATGACCCTGAGTATATTGCCTTTGTCAAGGCCCGCCTTAGTGAGCAGTTCCTTATGTCTGATCTTGGACCTCTTCGCTACTTTCTTGGGATTGAAGTCTCTTCTACCTCTGATGGCTTCTTTATATCCCAGGAAAAGTATATCCAGGATCTTCTTGCTCGTGCTGCTCTTACTGATGAGCGCATTGTTGAGACTCCTATGGAGCTCAATGTTCACCTCTCTGCTACGGATGGTGATCCCCTGCCTGATCCGACTCGTTATCGTCATCTTGTTGGCGGTCTTGTTTATCTAGCTGTCACTCGTCCGGATATCTCTTATCCGGTTCATATTTTGAGTCAGTTCGTCTCTGCTCCCACATCGGTTCACTATAGTCATCTCCTCCGTGTTCTCCGATATCTTCGGGGCACGATCTCTCGCCGTCTATTCTTTCCTCGCTCCAGTTCTTTACAGCTTCAGGCCTATTCGGATGCTACGTGAGCTAGTGATCCTTCAGATCGCCGTTCACTTTCTGCTTACTGTGTTTTTTTTGGTGGTTCTCTCATTGCCTGGAAGACGAAGAAACAGGTTGCAGTTTCCCGTTCGAGTGCAGATGCTGAGTTGCGAGCGATGGCTCTTTTGACGGCAGAGGTGACTTAGTTACAATGGTTACTTCAGGATTTTGGTGTTTCTGTCACTACACCAACTCTGCTCTTATCTGACAGTACATGTGCTATTAGCATTGCGCGCGATCCTGTGAAGCATGAGTTCAGCAAGCATATTGGTGTTGATGCTTTCTATGTGCGCGCTGCTGTGCAGGATCAGGTTGTTGCTCTTCAGTATGTGCCTTCCGAATTACAGTTGCGGATTTCCTGACGAAGGCCCAGACTAGAGCACAACATTGCTTCTATCTCTCCAAACTCAGTGTTGTTCATCCACCATGAGTTTGAGGGGGGTGTTAAGAGTTATAATATAAGCCATGTACCCTTTTGTATTTATCCCAATATATAAGGGGTTTCCTGCATATAGTCCATCACCTGTACATGTATATATACCGGCCTATGGCCTCATGGGTTATTCCTAACAGTTCTATCCTAAATATTATGTTAGGCCCAACCAAAATATATATATAGTGTCGGCCGAACAAGTCCCGGACAGTCCGGCCAATTGTTCGGGCCTTGCTAGCTTGGACTTGGCTAGTTCTTATATATATCTCAAGATGACTTAAAACTGAAAAATGTGTGCTGCTCCGGTGAAAGCACAACTTCTCCCTAGGTGGTTTTGGTAATTAATAACAACATATATTTCATTGGACTAATAATTTCATCAAGTATATTTCAATAAAAGTTCAACGATTTGATTGGCTATGATTGTGAGGAGATCCCCTAGATGCTTGGAACATCAATCGGCAAAACCTTAAGACTCTACATTTTATTTTTTATTTATGTGAGAAATCACATTTGAGTCCATAGAAAAGCCAATACTATTAAAAAGGGATAAGGTATCCATGATGATCTGGTTGCTCAAGCGCTTAGAGATTAGCCACCAGAAACCCTCAAGAAGTCTCCTACAATATAGTCTATCAAAACCCTAATAGTCAAATTCGGTGTCACCAACTTTTCCAAATTGACCATACCGAGTTTTCCTTAGACAGATTCCAAAGCCAAACCCTAGCATATCGGTGCCACCGAGATCACATTCGATACAGACGAAAAGTAGGTGCCAACTTTCTGTTGCCAAAGTGTTAAATTTCGGAATTCCCGAGTTCTTCATTTCAGTCTCACCGAAGAGTTGAATCTGCCCAAGGTCACCCGAATCGGTCTCACCGAGTTGTGTATATCGGTCTCATCGAGAACCCGAAAGTTACCACATTTTACACTAGTCGGTGTAACCAAGTTTCTGCTTCAGTTCCACCGAGTTGGGCAATAATGTTGTAACGGTTAGATTTTTGGAGATGTCTATATATACCCATCCACCTCTCTCTCATTCATAGAGAGAGCACTCAGAACAAGCAAACACTTCCAACATTCATTTTCTGAGAGAGAACCACCTACTCATGTGCTGAAATCAAGATATTCCACTCCAACCATATGAATCTTGATTTCTAGCCTCTCCAAGTTGCTTTTCACCCAATCAATCTCTTCTACCAAGCCAAATCATGTGAGAGAGTGAGAGAGTATTGAGGAAACTATCTTTTGAAGCACAAGAGTAAGGAGTTTATTATCCATACCACATCTATTACCTTTTGGGGAGTGTCTCCTAGATTGGTTAGGTGTCACTTGGGAGCCTCCAAATCATGTGGAGTTGAATCAAGAAGTTTGTAAGGGCAAGGAGATCGCCTACTTCATGAAGATCTACCCCGAGTAAGGCTAATCCTTCGTGGACGTAAGCCATGATGAAATAGACAAGGTTGCTTCTTCGTGGACCCTTCGTGGGTAGAGCCCTACGTGGACTCGTGCAGCCGTTACCCTCTGTGGGTTGAAGTCTCCATCAATGTGGACGTACTATAGCACCACCTACCGGAACCACGCCAAAAATCTTCGTGTCTTCATTGTGTTTTATTTTCTATCCCTATCCTCTACTTATCCATACCCTCTACTTACATGTGCATGTCTTTACTTTTCGCTTTTATACTCGTAGACCTGCATGTGTAGGGTGTGCTAGACTTGGTATAATCGCTAAAACTTGTCAACCGCTAAAATTGGGAAAAGGTTAAGTTTTTATTTGGTCAAGTAGTCTAATGACCCCCCCCTCCCCGTCGGCCATGTAGACGTACTTAGGATACTACAAATGGTATGAGAGCTTTAGTCTCCATTGCATTGGTTTCACAACCTAGGAGAGTATGGCGTCTAGTGAGGAAAATTACCACCGTAGAGGTCTATATTTTGATGGTACAAATTTGCTAGTTGGAAGCATAAAATGAAAATGCATATTCTTAGCCATAACCCCGTCGCTTACAAGGCAAATTCTTTGGTGATGGGGAGGAACCGGATCATAAAGCGACTGCGGAAGAATTGAAGATGTTGCAATACAACGCTCAAGCATGTGATACTCTATTCAACTGCCTATGCCCCAAAGAGTTCAACAAGATAAGTTCTCTTGAGAATGCAAATGAAATTTGGGATACTTTGGTTGATATGCACGAAGGAACCAAATCCGTCAGGGAATCTAAGTTGGATGTGCTACAAAGTCAACTTGACAAGTTCAAGATGAAGGATGGTGAAGGAGTCGCAGAATTATACTCTAGGCTTGCTCTCATCACAAATGAGATTGCCAGCTTAGAAAGTGAAGAGATGACCGACAAATTCATCATGAAGAAGACCCTTAGAGCCTTGGATGGAAAATACAACACCATGTGCACATTGATCCACATGATGCCAAACTATAAAGATCTCAAGCCTACGGAAGTCATTGGAAGGATTGTTGCTCATGAAATGTCACTCAAAGACAAAGAAGAGCTTCACAACAAGTCTAGCGGTGCATACAAAGCTTCAAGTGACACTCCCGCTACCTCAAGTGACAATCTTGTTACCAATGAAGAGATAAGCCTCGTGGTCAAGAAATTCAACAAATTCTACAAGAATAGAGGCAAAGAGAGAAGCCCCAACTCAAGATATGAAGAGAAATGTTCATCTAGTCGTGACCGAAATTGTTACAATTGTGGAAAACCCGAACACTTTTCCAATGAGTGGTCAGCCCCCTCCAAGAGAAGAGAAGGGTCGCATAGAAGAAGAAGCTCAAGAGATGAGTCACCTCAAAGAGAGAGGAGTAAAGAAGATCACTATGAACGAAGACCCTCCCGGAGAAGCAAGGACTCGAAGAAGAGGGACAAGTACACCAAGAGCTAAACAAGAAGACATAAAGCTCATGTTGGTGAATGGGTATCCGGCTCCAAAACCGACAACCAATCCAAGAGAAGCTACCACTCCAACTCCGACTATAGTCAAGATGAAGGTGTTGCCGGACTAGCACTTGTTTCCTCAACTACTATGATTTATTTGATTCACCAAATGAAGGAATTGGAAGTTGCTTCATGGATAAAGGTCCCAAGGTATCACACCCCGAATACTTTGACTTTAATAGTGATGAGGATGACTTGCTAGGAGATGATGACTTGTTCTATGATAAAACTAGTGATGTTAGTCAAAATGAACTTGATAATAATCATGCTAGTCAAAATTCACAATGATAAGAAGAAGATTAAGCACCTAACTAAAGAACTAAACACTTAAGTTAGCTCATGAATCTACTCAAGAAGATCATAGAGAGCTTCTAAGAACTCATAAGAAATTACGCTTTGAGAAGCTAAATTTAATGCAAGAGCATGAGTTTCTTAAAGCTATCAATGACAATCTTCGAAAGAAGAGTTCTTTTTATCTTGCTAAACGATTACTCTTGTCTACTTTTGTGGCACAAGTTAATTCTAAGCAAACTAGTAACAAAGGCAAGAAAAGTTCTTCATCTAGTAGCAACAATAAAAATGCTAAATCTAATGATGTTGCTTCTAGTAGTTCTATTGATTCCACTAATGATTCTCTTAGCCAAGTAACACTTGTACAAGAAAACGATTTATTAAAAGAAATTGTAGAGAAAGGTGTCTACAAGAGTCTTGTCGAAAATAAGCAATTTGAGGAGATTGTGCGCAAGCAAGGATGGCACCGAAAGAACCAAGGTATTGGTTTTGAACCAAAGTTTAATGCCAATGAAGTTGAATGGGAAGATGATTTTCCACCACAAGACCACAAGCTCAAGGGCAAAGACAAGCTTTAAGAAGAGACTGGCTCATTCAAAGAAGAATCTCAAGCCATGGTCAAGTGGGTTCCCAAGGGCACTACTGGCTCTATTTCATCAAGTGCTACCTCAACTCCAAGGATCCCATCAAGTTGATGTGGGTTCCCAAGAAGAAGAACTAGATAAGTTCACGAGGGGTGACTCCGCCAACAAAATTCATTTGATCCACTCGAGACATGGTCGCTACCTCAGCGGAGACCCTCTGCATACTCAGGTGCTCAAAAGGAGATCACGCGAAGGAGCATGAAGAAGAAGCTGAAGCTGAACGCCCCAACGTACGGACGACCGACGCCTGGAATCCCTCCCTCCACAGCGCCCGGACGACCGACAACGCGCGAACGACCGGCCTTGCCCCGACCGAACCGATCGCTCGGACTTCCGGACCCGACGGACGACCGACATGACCCGGAATTCCGACACCCTCGCTCCCGAATCAGAGTCGCGGATGACCGGACCCCGTCGAATGTCCGAGCCCCTCTGAGCCTCCAGACGTCCGAAGCCTCTTGGACGACCGAGCCCTGTCTGCGCACAGGCTGTTGGGCCACGGCCCATGTACCCCCCTATCTCGCCTTGGACTATAAGTAGACCACCACCTCTTCCTTTTTAGGGTTAGCTAATGTTTAGACAACCATTTGTTGAGCTTGGCTCCATCTACTATCCTCCTCCCATGGAGATGTCCTCCATGTGAGAAGATTCATAGTGATGCCAAGGCCCCTAATCTAGGGAAGATCCCCTCGCGGATACAAGGCCCCTCTCGTAGGGAAGACTACCGTTACGTGTATCCTTCTGTTGACTTTGGATCGTGTATCCCCCTGTGTTTATGTGGATCTAGTGGATGTGTGATTTGAGGATTGTTCTTAAGTTCTTGTGTTTCTCTTGATTTTCCTCTCTCTCCCCTCCAAGTGTGAAAAGATCGACCACTACGGGTGTGCCCCGTATCACTAATTTTTGGTAAGAACTATTTGCATTCAACTTCAACCTTATGCAATATTTCAAGGAGTCATAAATTTCCACGTTCATAAGCAAAGGACAAGGTAATTAATGTATCAATGGACATCAACATACATGTTTTTCACTCCATATCCACAGATATCCTTGTATTTGTTCCTTGTGTGGGACTAACCCATGTAGATGAGAAGAGTACAAAACAACAAGGATAGCTCCCAACTCAAGATGATCTTCATCAACAAAGAGCATCCACTATTACTCCACCTCCATGAAGTCTTCAACGACAAAACCCAAGCTTAGTTTATCCCTCTAAAAGCGATATCACATCAAGGGGAAGCTTTACTCTAAGACTTGAGTCAAAGCATCCCACAAGATGTGAACATATTGTGCTTAAACGATGAGTATGACCTATGATCAAGCATTCTTGCTTCGCTTCTTAAGTCAATATACTCATATATAGATGACTCTATCATCGCCAAAGTGCTTGGTAGATACTAGAGTGGTTGTGCATGTTTGACATATTCTATTTGACATCTTATTGTGTGAGTGTGTTGGTATGCATATTTTTATCCCTTCGAGGACATCCAATTGTTGTTCTTTTGGCTCTTAATTTTTCTGGCCAATTGGATATACAAGAATGCCTAGGTACCCCCTCTAGCTATTTATGCTTTCTCGTCTCAAATTCTATTCATGCTTCATCACAAAATTTGAGCAAGCACTTCTCGAACCCTCTGGTGAGGAGCACTCGGAACCACCGTTTCGATAAGGACTGACTTCCAAAACCTCCCAAGTGTTTCTCGCTGTGACCAATCCTCAAATCTCGGTTCCACCGAAGCACTAGGGTTGATCTAGGTTTTCCATCTCGGTACCACCAATCTCAAAATCTCGGCATCACCGAGTTATTGTGTCTACAAGCAATTAGGCATCTCGGTGGAACCAAAAAATTTGGCACATTGTCACCGATAGCAGGTGGGAACATATATCTTCGCGGGTTCGTACTGTGAAATTTCATTTCAAACAAAACAAAAGCCCCGCACCCCACTGCTGCCGTCGCTCGCGTCTCCGGAGATCTTCATTGCCTCTCGTGCGCCCTTGTCGCAGGAGTCCTTTGCCGTCAACGGAATCGTCTCCGCCGTTGCCGCCGTAGCTAAGTTTTCGCCAAGTTAGGGTAAAACTTCGACCCCTCTTGCGCTCCAACCTCCGGTTCATGCATATTAGGACTTATTTCTCTTCTAGCCGCAGTTTGCAACATTTCTCTCCACAAGAAAATTCATTAGAAATAGACGAACGAGAAAATTTAGGTTTAGGTTTCCGCCGTATGCGTTTCGGAGTCACCGTGTCGAAACAAACCGGCATCAGCGATGTGGGATTCCCATAGCACAAAGGGCTTCTCGGTGAAACCGAAAGTACCTATCGATGTTACCGATTTGGGGTTTTAAGGGTTTCTGAGCACAACTTCGGTGAGACCGAGTCACTCATCGGTGAAACCGAAACAAGTGACCAAGTTTTTGTTAACGAAGTTTGTTGCCTCGAAAGCTCCAAAATTTGGAACTCAATGGAACCGAATCTCACGCTGTGAAAATCTAAAACTAACTTTTTGACTTCAAATTTGCAAAAAAAATCTAAATTTTATGATGATCATCCTCTCTGCGCCTCTACATCTATTCACAGGGTCAGTGCTCAACCATGTCAGGTTCAGATGACATCCAAAACAATCTCAGAGAGCAAAGTGTAGATCTGGATGCAGGCACTAGTCTTGAGGCAAGCTATTCAGACCTAGGGACTCCTAGCTCCCATGACTTGCCCAAGGCTGTCACCAGGGCTAGGAAGAAAAGAAATTCTGATGAGGAGGATGCAGACTTTGTTCCAGATGAAGTGACATCCCAGAAACAGTCTGAAAGGAAAGAGAAGGCAGCAGCAAAAAAAATCCAGAGTTTGTTGCGGCTAAAAGAGGGTTGCCTCTATCTTCAGAGCAACCAAGTGGAACAGGGAGGACTAAGGTCTTGGTTAAGAAGTCACGACAAAAAAGGCAAAGAAGAAGGTTTACCAAAGTTGTTATGCACCCTTCCACTTCAGAGTATCCTGATGATAAGGAAGAAGAGGAACAGGAGGTCCCAGTTACTAACCCTCCTTCCAAGCAGAGGAAATTGATGGCTGATGCAATGCCCAGAAAGCCTGCTAAGGCTAAACCCTCAGCTCCCAAGGCCAAGCCAGTTGCCCCAAGCCCAAGAGGACCACAAGAGATATCTCTGCTGCAGAGAAGAACAAGGGTACTACTTCCAGAGATGTTGCACAAGAAGTTGAGGATATTGTTGTGTTGAGGAAGCTCATACCTCTGATCACAATGATGATCATCCCATTGCAGAGAATATGAAGGAAAGAAAGGATCAAGGTCTCAGAAAGTGGAGAGTCGGTGATCCATATGCTGTGGGGAGAAGAATTGTTTTTGATACTAGATTTCACACCAAGGAGCAGCAAGATTTTTATGAGACTGTGTTACTTGATAAGAACCCAGATGTCAGTGACATGAGATATGTTGATTGAAAGTTCATCAAGTCCAATGAAGACTACTTCCCCATGTCCAGGAGAACTTCAAATTGATAGATCTTGAAGAGTTTGTTGGCAGAGAGATGACTGCCTGAAATGATGAGATGATCATGCAATTCTATTCCACTGCTCATTTTTATCCTGATGCAAAGATAGTGTTGGATGACTGAAGGCACCAGATACCAATCAACATTTGATGAGTGGGTTACCATCTTAAGAGCCCCAAAGTTGAAGGAAGGAGATTTGGATGTGTACTATGAGTGTAAGATGAACCATACTCTATGGAAAACATGTACTCACCAGTCCCTAAGGAATATCTGAAGACCCACAAGCTTGGTTAGGTCTACTTTCTGCAAGTTGGTCTTCCTACCTCCAACACAATACTAAGGCACACCTTGATGCCCAATTCTGAAGATGACAAGATGATTCGAGGCTACTTCAACTCCATTAACATGATGCATCATGCGGATAGTCGCACCAGGATTAGAGTGATGGATATGATTGTTGAAACCATCAAGAGAACAGTTGCTGATCAGAAGATATCTTGTGGATACGCTCCGTAGATTCAGATGTTCATCAACTCCAAAGTTGGAATAAGCCAATATCTACTTGATCGACCACACCTGCCCCTCCAGCCAGACTACGAAGACAATATTGTCGTGATGAATCCTTCTCATCCCACTTCATCGACTGCACAGGCTGATGTTGAGGCAGAGGCAACTAGAGCCGCTAGTGCTCTAGTTTTAAAGACAAAATGTGATCCAATGTCCTACCTTGTTAGCACCATTCAAGGAATGGAGAAGAACATCTCTGAACTGTTGAAGAACCAGAAGAGCCTATAGAGAATCGTGAAGACTAAATTTCATGTCCTCGACATCAAGATGACTGAGCTGACCACCACGGTCAACCAGCTGAAGCAAGAGGTAGATGTAGTTCCATTGCCCAACAAGGAATGGAGAAGAACATCTCTGAACTGTTGAAGAACCAGAAGAGCCTATAGAGAATCGTGAAGACTAAGTTTCATGTCCTCGACATCAAGATGACTGAGCTGACCACCACGGTCAACCAGCTAAAGCAAGAGGTAGATGTAGTTCCATTGCCCAACTCGGATGATGAGGATGAGAGCCCCACACTGCGAGTCCAGACTCATTTTAGGACTCAGGCTCGATCTGCTGTTGTGCCTGCTCAGGATGTGAGACCCTTAGTGTCTGCACTGGCGCTACTTCTACCATGCCTCCATCAACACCTCCGATGTCAACTCCACCAGCCCAGAGGACTTCTGCTGAAGCATTCGCGCACACTGTTCTCTCGACTCCTTCCACGAATATCGGAGCAGCTTCATCGCCCTATGGAGGAGACCATGCCCATAGCGACGCTTAGCTCTATACTTTCAAACTTTTTGGTGATTTGTTGCCAAAGAGGGAGAAATTATATAGATCATAAGACTTCAAGAGAGAGTGTGTTGCTTTTGATGCTTTTCTTTAGTTTTGAAAACATTTGGCCTACTTTTGTTTGTCTTAAACTTCGTGGTGTTTTGATCATACGCTTTGTGATTGGTATTACTATTTCATATTTTTTATGATATTTATATGATGATCATTCACTCATATTTAGTGTTATGTGCATTGTAATCCATTCATATCATTTATGCGCGGCAACAAGATGTATGTGAGATGAAAGAGTGGCCCATGATCCTAATCGATTGTGCATTTGCATTCAAACGCAAATTTAAAACAATGCATAAATTTAGGGGAAGCTCTTACTTATCACATACTCCCTTCGTCCAAAAATTAGTGTCTTAAGCTTAGTACAATTTTGTACTAGAGCTAGTACAAATTTGAGACCGTTATTTTGAGACAGAGGGAGTACTTTTTAAAGCGACGATGCTATACATTGATTATATTTTATGTCAAAGTTTTGATTTATATGTTGTCATCAATTACCAAAAACGTGAAGATTGAAAGCACAACTTCTCCCTAAGTGGTTTTGGTAATTAGTAACAACATATATTTCATTGGACTAATAATTTTATCGAGTATATTTGAGAAAAAATTCAATGAATGGATTGGGTAGGATTGTGAGAGGAGATCCCCTAGATGTTTGGAACATCAATTGGCAAAAGCTTCAAGACTCTATATTTTATATTTATGTGAGAATTCACATTTGAGTCCATAGAAAAGTCAATACTATTAAAAGGGGATGAGGTATCTATGATGATCTGGTTGCTCAAGTGCTTATAGATTAGCCACCAAAAACCTTCCAAGAATTTTCCCTTTGACAGATTCCAGAGCCAAACCCTAGCATCTCGGTGCCACCGAGATCACATTCGGTACAGCCGAAAAGTAGGTCCCAACTTTCGGTTGTCAAAGTGTTAAATTTCGGAATTCCCGAGATTTTCATTTCGGTCTCACCGAGGGTTGAATCTGCCCAAAGTCACCAGAATCAGTCTCGCCGAGTTGTATATATCGGTCTCATCGAAAACCCGAAAGTTGCCACATTTTGCACTAGTCAATGTAACCGAGTTTCTGCTTTGGTTCCACCGAATTGGGCAATAATTTTGTAACGGTTGGATTTTTTAAGATGGCTATATATATACTCATCCACCTCCCTCTCATTTGTAGAGAGAGCGCTCAAAACAAGCAAACACTTCCACCATTCATTTTCAGAGAGAAAACCACCTACTCATGTGCTGAAATCAAGATATTCCACTCCAACCATATGAATCTTGATTTCTAGCCTCCCCAAGTTGCTTTACACCCAATCAATTTTTTCTATCAAGCCAAATCCTATGAGAGAGTTCTTTTGAAACACAAGAACAAGGAGTTCATTATCCATACCACATCTATTACCTTTTGAAGAGTGATGTCTCCTAGATTAGTTAGGTGTCGCTTCTGAGCCTTCAAATGGTGTGAGGTTAAACTAAGAAGTTTGTAAGAGCAAGGAGATCACCTGCTTCGTAAAGATCTATCCTGAGTAAGGCTAGTCCTTCGTGGACGTAAGCCATAATGAAATAGACAAAGTTGCTTCTTCATGGATCCTTCGTGGGTGGAGCCCTCCGTGGACTCGTGGGTTGAAGTCTCCATCAACGTGAACGTACGATAGCACCACCTATCAGAACCATGCCAAAATCTTCATGTCTTCATTACGTTTGATGTTCCTATATCTGCCCTCTACTTACATGTGCATGTCTTTACTTTCCACTGCTATACTTGTAGACTTTGCATGTGTAGGGTATTCTGAACTTAATATAACCGCTAAAACTTGCCAACCGCTAAAATTGGAAAAAGGTTAAATTTTTATTTGATCAACTAGTCTAATCAACCCCCCCCCCTCTAGACATATTTCGGATCCTACATGCAAAGGATCTAGATACGACCAAACAGTCCAACCAAATTCGACGTCCAAGCTTATGCGCTCCAATTTAGGTTAGTTTGACAATTTGGATAAAAATTAATGTCATTTTCTTGTTGTTGTACGGAAAGTCCAGCCGCCTCATATAGATGAGGTGATGACATATTGAACAATCGATCAATCAATTTACCACGTTTACCTTTTACAACGGTAGTACCCACCATTTTTACCTTTCACAATGGTAATACCCACTTATATTTTACTGTTTTGGCTATGAAGGTCGCATATGACCTTGGATGGAGACAATCCAAAAAGCAAAGTTGTTTGTCATGGCGAAGCGCACAGCTTTCATGTTGACCACTTTTTCATTTGAGGCCATGTTAAGAACGTTTTTGTGCAGACCAAAATCTGGAGTACACTCACATGTACCACAACGAAATCTGGTACCTTCCCCATAAAAAGGTCTAGTACGTATAACATAAACTCTTAATAAAGCATAATTCGCTTTCCTAAATGATTACTGATGTACAAAGTGGCATAGGAGAAAGTACCATCACGGTCACCGCCCATCCAGGAGGAGAACTGAATGAGAGGGGCGTTGTAAGGAAGGCGCTCATTAATCCCAATGTTTTTCAAAGCAGTGTCAATACGGCGCAAGAATTTTGGTACACCCTTCCATATAGTTTCATGGAAATAACTCATTCCGGCACGCATTTCATCCTGGGGAGTGGGAGGTGTTCTGCGGATTTCATCGGTTCGAAAGGCAGCTTGAATCTGTGAAATGTGTTAAGAGATGAATCGAAAGAGAAAAACGTAATGGGACATAGTAGTAGAAAACAAGAAGTCATTTCCACATACATTTAATTTAAACTTGCATATAATAAGCTATGCCTACCATGTTGCAGTAGATTATTTACATTATCTCGTTATCTTATTTGACTAAAGATGGATATGTGACCACTTTGTTCAAATCATACTGAGATCTTGTGTTGAATATGTCATGAAAGCTATCGTTTGTGTGGGTTTATAAAAGTTAAGAGGGGTACAGGCTACATATTAAATGGGCTGTTCCAGCTAATTCGAAAATAATACTAGTCAATAAAGGTTTTGGTGTACACTTCATATTGGAAGATCATATTTACTTTATAATATTCTCATTTCAAATTGACAAGTTTCTTTTAATTTACCTCCCTCTGCAGAGCCTCATCTAGCTCCTGCTTATCATCGGCAGTGATATCCTTTGCATACAACTGCCTCAGGCAATTCCGGATCCTGCACAATCAATTAACGCCGCGCAACTTTAGAGTCTCAACAAAGGCGAAAGCTGTTGGGGTGGGATTCATTGTCCATCACCGCACCTCCCGTGCTTCTGGAGCAGGGACCTCCTGACGGATTGCGTGGGGTGCGCTGTGAACACAAGATCGACAGTCTGGTTCTTGAGCGCATCGAACACCTCCTCACGGGACTTTCCGAGCTCGGAGACCAGCCGCTTAAGTGTCTCCTCAATGTCGGACTCGGTGGGTGCTGATGCCTCGTCACCGAAGTCCCCCCGCTTGAGCTTGCTCCGGCGGCGAAAGGCGATCTGCACCTCCTCCGCCAGATTTGCGAGGTTGAGCATGTGCGAGAATGAGCTGGAGACGACGATGGAGTCAGCGGGGGGCAGACTGGTGAGCTTGCTCCCGAGCTCGGCTATCCGGGCCTCGTCCCGATCGGTCTCGTACTCCGCCGAGAGCTCGTAGCACTCCTGCACCTGCAGAGGAGAAGAGGACCAAACAATCCGTATGGGCATGACGTCGAACAGATGGTGTGCAGATCTGGGAAGTAAAGGAGACGGGAAGGACGCACGAATTCGCGGAGGTGGGGGCCGTGCAAGTCCTGGAGGATGTCGAGGAAGCGGTCGACGAGAAGGGCGTCGTACTCCACGAGTTTGTCATCCTCGGAGACCTTGCCGGGGACGAGGAGCCGCAGCTGCGCGTCGATCGACTGGTGCCGCTCCATTGCGGCCTTCCCCGAGGGCGCCGCCATCTGGGCGCGCGCACGCGCCTGCGTTAAATCAAGCGGATCCCCTCTGGAGTCTGCGCGCAGCTCGCGCGGATCCTCCGGTGCGTGCTCGAACGTGGCGGCAACGGTGGAGGCTCGTCAGCGTGGGATATAGCCATATAGGTATACAGAGATCGGAGTCGTTTTCTTCTTTTTTAAGGGAAAAGATTACGTTCCATCGGCTGATCTGGTTGACCCATCCGCCGCCTGCTCGTTCGTTAGATCTCGCCTCAGTCACGAACCATTTCTCAAAACTGGCTCGTTGTTTCAGAAACTGAAGCGTTGTTTCAGGACGGGGGCTGAAGCTGGAGCACTCTAGGTTCCTCGTCGTGGCTCCTTTGCTACCGGGGACGAGCGTGCCGGAGTCCGGCGAACCGCCACCGCCGTCGGTCCTCGCCAGCTCGCCGGATCCCCACCTCGCCGACGAGATCCAGCCCCTCGCCGGATCCCCACCTCACCGGATCGCCGGATCCCCACCTCGCGCGACGAACGAGGAGGTGTGCGGCGCGGACGCCGGCGAGCTCCCGCCGCCGGGAGCTTCTTTGCCTCGCTGGAGATGCGTCCCTACTCGCGCGCCCGACTCTCCGTTGAGCATGGATCCCGGCTGCAACATGACTTTCGTTGCAAAAATTCCTGAAACTCGACCGTTGTTGCAAAAAATTCTTCCGTAAAAATACATATGTTACAGAAAGACGAAGAAAAAAATAATTCTACAACAAGCAAGTTTTTTCTCAAACTCGACCGTTGTTTCAGGAATTAACGGATCCAAAGTTTATTTCTTGCAACAAAGCGAAAGTTTTTACAACTCGAGCGTCGTTTCAGGAAATAACTACTGACCATGCGGCGGGAATGTGGAGCGTTAGATCGGCATCCGACGGCTAGCTAGGCGACGGATAATTTTTAAAAATCATCCGACGAACGCGTAGCGTTCCCCATTTTTTAAGTCACGTGTTCTTTGTATTTTTATTTTATTTACTCTTTTGAGATAGTGAGTCTTCTTTTTAGGTGAGCGGAGATCACATTTTTTCTTTTTCGCCCAAGATGCAGGCCAACATTTTCGTCGGTTGCCTACGAGCCGTCCGATTCACTTTCGTTTTCGTTTTTTTTATTTTGAAATCAACATATACACACACATCAAATGCATCCACGTATTTTTACTGAAAAGATGAGTATAAGGAGTTGTCTTACACTCGCCACAAGCTACATCAAGATCATATTAATACAGCAACATACAATCAGCATGAAGAAGAGGAGGGTCCAGATAGCATAATTGGCGCGCTCACGTCAAAGTAACTCTTTACATGTACCTGCAACTAGTGTTGTAGTAATCTGTGAACCACAGGGACTCAACAATCTCATTTCCAAAGGTATCAAGACTGGCAAAGCTTAATGGGTGAGGTATGGTTAAGTGATGAGGCTACAGCAAGCGACTAAGCATTTATTTATGGTGGCTAACTTAGAAGTACAAGAATGAAAGAGGAGGATGATCTACGCACAGCGGACGTGGACTACTTATGATCAAATGAATGATCCTAGACACCTACTTACGTCAGACATAACCCCATCGTGTCCTCGATCGGAGAAGGAGCTCACGAAAGAGACAGTCACGGTTACGCACACAGTCGGCAATTTTTAATTAAGTTTACTTCAAGTTATCTAGAACCGGATGCTAAACAAAAATTTCAAGTTGCCACATAACCGCGGGCACGACTTTCCGAATGATTTAACCCTGCATGAGTGCTCCAACTAGTCCATGACAAACTACCACACGTTGTGACGGAATGACCTCGATCAAGGAAAACCCGTGATCTCCTCGGGTTCCTGTTTGGAAACCTCAAACTCGAGATAGCCCAAAGTGTCCTTTGTATCCCTCGCACAAGACGTTCGAGAATAGTAAAACAAGTCCGGCAAGGCCGCCTGACGTGTCGACGATCCCGATAGGAGCCGCGTATCTCGTTCTCAGGACACGACAGCGACGCGTATGGTGGCCTGATAGAAATCACCCAAGTTGCCCTGGGTTAGCCCCGCACAATGCTCTAGGTTGGACCAACACTCATGAGGAGCACTGGCCTGGGGGTTGAGTAATTATCCACGGAGTGATCAAACCCTATGCATATTTTAGTTTGTTATTAGCAAATAATACAAATGTTGGGCCTTGCGAGATGAGTTTTATCCCAAACGAAAGTCAAGAGGTCCCCATAACAACCCCAAGCATGTTAGGACCCCTCATTTATGGAACATAACACCGGTAGCCGAAGTAAGGCGACAAAGGTGGAACAAAACACCAGGCTAGAAGGCCAAGCCTTCCACCTTTTACCATGTATATAAGTGCATTAAATTAAATAGCATTAATAGGGTGATATAACAAGGAACTCATGTTAACACATAGAAGCAACTGCATCTGCAACTAGTAAGTCTAACACATGGTTAAGAAAGCGGTAACATACTCAAACAATGGTTTGCTAGGTTGTGAACAGGTTAAAGGTTTTCATGACAATGTTGGGAGGCATAATAAACAGGTGGTAGACAGCGAGACATAGCGAAAGAAATGAGACAACTAGCATGGCATTGATAGTAATGGTATCTAGGGAAATGATCATCTTGCCTGAGATCCCGCTTAGAAGATGAACGACTCCATGAAGCAGACGAACGTACGTAGTCGAACGGATCCTCACACTGCGAGGCGGTTCGGGCTCTATCAAGATGAAGCAAAATGGAAACAGTAATCAACACACGATATTCACCACGGCACATGCATGATATGATGCACACCCTAATATGATGCATGTCGAGTTAAATTATGCATGCATGGCATGACAATTTCACAACAATCAAACACCACACATTGAGTGAAGCTCAATATACAACAAGTTGCATATTGACGAAACTCCATATTCAAATATTTAGTTCACTCCCGATTAGGTACACGTCATTATTAAATGTTGTTTAAACATGACAATGGGTGAAGCACTAATAAACTACCTATCTAGACATTTTAAATGAGGCCGGAAATGACATATAGCATTTTCGAAAAGACCCCACGCATTAACTTTGTAATCTGTCCAAATCTGACCTAAACATCTTTTTATGTTTGTTAAACGGCAAAACAAAGTGGTTTGCGTGATTCTACTCGCCGTTCTAGTCCATTTACATATATGGCTCATCTCCAACGGAGCTACCATTAATTAACTACGAACTAAACCGTTTCTATCACGTCGACACGCAAAACAATGCAAACAACATGTGAAACAAATTTTAATATGCATGAGAGTTGGAAAATATTAATCAACGCAAAATTCTGGTCAAGTTACATATATAACTCGCTGCGATCTCACGCGCGGTTTAAAAGCTACACGGGTTTTGAAATCATGCAATTTTGTGAAATTAGATAAATTCGCATGTTGGAAAAAATTACTACGGGCCGAATCTGGTAATGGGTTGAATCGAAGCATGGGCGCTGGATAACTAAATGTCGCCTCGGGCGTACAATACAGGGGACAGGGGGACTCACCTCGGGCCTTGGCCCGATGGAGGAGAGGCTGAGGCGGGCCTGGCCTGCTAGAGGAGGCCGGTGGCTGGGCGAGCCACGAAGCGAAGGGAGGCCGTGGCCCACACACGGGGCAAGGCGGCCCAGGCGGCCAAAGCGTTGCGGCTCGTCCCTAACCTCCCGCAGCTGAGGCCGAGGCGAGGCCATGGTGTGACGACGGCGAGCTGTGGCCGAAGGAGGGCGAACTGTCGGCGGGGGCGGCTGTGGCGGCTGTGGCGGCGCGGAGAATGGGCTCCCGGGCCGGATCCGGCCGGCTGGGGCTGCTCGGCAGCGGATGGCGGCGCACATCAGGGCAGCCATGGCGGCCCGGTCCTGCACAAAAGAGGGGAGAGAGGTGAGGGAGGCAGGCAGCAAGCGAGGAAACGAGAGAGGAAGGAGGAAGTCGAGACTCTGGCCGACTCCGGTGACTGCTCCGCCGGGTCGGGGCTTCGGCGCCTAGCACGGTCCGGCGAGGTTCGGGGCTCCAGCGGCGGGAGGCGCAGTGGAGCTCGGGCATGGGGCTGCTTGGCTGCCATGGGAGGAGCTCGGGAGCTCTGGCTACTCTTTGGTCGTCGGACATGTCCGGTTGGTGGCGCGGACGTGTTCGGTAGGTGGGGAAACTAGGAGAATGTGGGCCTTTGGATGGGGTATACAATGGTCTAGATCTGTCCCGAGATTGGATTTCGGGGAGAGAGGAGGTGGAGCTAGCAGGTGGGTTTTTTCTAGGGGGGGCTGCAAAAAGGCTAGGGGGAACCATAGTGGAGTGAGATAGCTCCTCCATGCGGTGGTTCTTATATAGGGTTTGGTCTATGGTGCGTTGGACCTTGTCCGTTCGATCGCGATCCAACGACCACGAACGGAGGAAGTGGCTAGATGGCTAATGGGTTGTGTAGTTGGGCTATGTAGGGATGAGAGGGAAATGGTGCGGCCCGTGACAGGGTTTTTCAAACACCGAACGTCCGACAATTAAACCGGCTATAGTGTCGCTATATAATATACGGTACACGTATCAAATGAGCTTTGATTTCGAGAAAATTAGCAGGCGGCCTACCTACATAAAAATAAGACTGCACGCCAAGTTTCAACCCAATCCGAGAAAGTTTTATACACACTTCCAAAAACAAGATTTTAACGATGCCCCGGGCGCGTGCGTGTGTGGTCGGGCTCAAAACGGTCAACGACAAAAGCGAGAGAACCGATAACTAATAACGAATGCAGGTTTTGAAAACTGACGACAACGGAGTGCCGA
The DNA here is from genome assembly GCF_904849725.1 of Hordeum vulgare subsp. vulgare. Classification (NCBI taxonomy): domain Eukaryota; kingdom Viridiplantae; phylum Streptophyta; class Magnoliopsida; order Poales; family Poaceae; genus Hordeum; species Hordeum vulgare. Next base: position 289,221,560 of record NC_058523.1, on the reverse strand, counting down.
TGCAATGTAGATGATGCGCATGATGCGATGATGAATGGGACAACGAGACGAATCACACGACAAGAACGGAAAAAAGGGGAATCTTCTGGAGCTTCGGTCTGGGGCTGTTACAGCTCTCCTACACTAACAAGAGATCTCGCCCCGAGATCTAAGAACGAAAGGGGAAGAGGATGAGAAAGCAAGAGGTAAAACTTAGTTGCTTCTTTGACAAACGATTGAAACCAATGAATCTTGAAGGTTGCAAACAGATGAAGAACGACATGAAGAATAAGCAAGAATTCAAACAAAATTTCGGCAGCACTTCGGTAGGAAATACGACAAAATTTGATAAGATGGAAAGATCTTGACAAGATTCACAACAAACCAACTAATAATAAGATGATAGATTAAAGAGAGCAACATCACAACAACTCCAGAACAAGAGAATAGAAACTAGATCATTGGTAAGAAAAGAACGGATAAGAAATGACAACTACTACCACAATTGAATTTGGCAAGCATCCTTGCAAGAAGAACAAAACGAAGTTGTTGGAAAACCAATAACTAAGAGAACAAGTGTCGGGACCCCGATCCTAATCCATAGGAATCCAGCCTGTAACACATCGCACCTCTTTGCGGTCTCACGCACGGTTAACCCCACGGCTGTAGCCTTACCTTAGCCGGGACCGTTTGCGCCTTTTGACTCGCGTATGCAATTGTGTCGCTAGCATTCCAATGACAAAGAACCCGGATCGACATGTCTAGTCATAAACCAAAGTGGCAGTTCCGCACAGGAACAGGCATACATGACCCAACAAAGCAGGTGTCAGTCGCCAGCGAATGTAGACGAGTCGTAGAAAGCTACAAGGACTCCATTACATCACGTGACATTTCCCCAAAGGGGACAGACACAGCAGCTAAGAAGGACACATGTCGGTCAACCAATGTGTCCGGAGCAGTAGCGAGCTACCATGGCTCGTTGGATCACAAAGGGGCATTTCCCTGTAAGGAATGCTACTAAAGTCTACGGCTAGGCAATCGAACACCATACATATGAAGTACGACACACGTACGCATGGCATACTGGTATGTGTAGATACATCGATGGCATCACAACATAACCATAAACATGCAAGCTTTATTTAAAAGGCTCGGAAGAGCCACACACATAATATTACACAGTAGGGTTCTCACGACCCGTCATACCAGTCATTCAAGTTACAAGCCAGCGGAAGTAATTAAATTGCCTGAGTACAGACAGATGAAACTAGAAGGCACATGGCCTGACTATACTACAGACCCACCCTAGGGCCAGATCGTAGCTGGGATACCAGCTACTCGTCGTCGTCGATGTCTAGGAAGAACCCTCCTTTAGGGTCATTAACAACCTCTGCAAAAAATATTAAGCAAACATGAGTACGAAGGTACTCAGCAAGACTTTAGGATAACTATCTACTCATGCAATGTATCAATAAGGAATTGTGGGGTTTCATGCGGAAAGCCAACATTTGACTCATGGCTAGACAACTTGCATTTTAAAACAATTTTTGACAACTTGATTTCTCCCACACGAGTCCACTAACACCACAACAATACTCCATCGTGGAATCATTCCGTCTCCATACGGGAATGCCGTCCACGACACTCACGCTTATCTTGACAATTTTATGAGTAGCCATTTAAGTTATCTATGAACAACATATGTCTCCAAGTAGTCCATATCCGCGGACGCGACTATTCGAATAGATCATAACCCTGCAGGAGTGTACTTCTTCACACACGGTCTCGCCACTTATCGCCATGTGCACGTCATGCACCTCGGCAACCTTCAAGCGGAAGCCCAGCGAGGGAGTCGGCCACGACCGTTAACCACGCTAATACTTAGTCCAGGTCTATCGCCTATCTGAGGGTAATCCGCACGGAAGTCCGGCCGAGGTTTCCGCCACGGCCCCAAACGATGTGCGCAGGGTTCCCAAGCCCACCATCCGGGTGCCACTTGGTACACCGTGCGACTGCCTACCGCATCACAACCCACCTCTCAGGTCAACGCTATGCACGGCCTCCAGCATGACTATAAACACCAGAAACTACTTGCAACTCCTAGACCGAGTACTAAGCGATTAATAAGTCGAGATGGTCAATTAAGTATCCCAACGTGTGGTAGTATCTAGTCTTGGATTACATACAAGGAACTGAGTTCCCAGGGACGGTTTCAATGAAACAACCCGCCATGTACTCCTACATAGCCTTTCACCGGTACCTTTACCAAATCAGGTTCAACACACAACCTTTACGTACTGAACACATTCTCACAATTATGTTCATCTCCCAGATGAGAGACCATACACAACTCTAAGCATAGCATGCATAGCAGGATAAGGCACATCATGGCTCAAGCATTTACCAGGTATGCTAGGTTGCAAGGTTCAGCTATTTACTGTGACAAAGAGAGGTCATGCAAAGGAAGTGGGTTCAACTAACGTGGCAAAAGCATTTGAGCATTTGATCCTAATGCAATAAGTAAGTACAAGAGCGAGAACATGGGATTTATCGGGATGATCAAAATGGTTGCTTGCCTTGTTGCTCACAGGAGGGACAATATCCGCCAATCAGATATTCAGTGGAATCCGGAGGAGCGGAGCCTACCGAAGAAATGACAACAATCAATAACAATCATATGCAACAGAGTGATGCATGAGCATGGCATGAGGATGCAAGGTGGTATGCTAATGTAGCTATCATTTATTAGGTTTGGAGTTGATTTGAATCGGATTCAAATATCACTTCAAACGAGGTATTCTCGAATACCATTTTAATTGATTCGACCTGATGCTCAGATCAACTTGTTTTTAACATGCATGGAAATGATATGTTAAGTTGCTGGTTGTGGTTGAACAATGTTTGATCATAGTATTTGAAGTGGAATTCAAATGATTTTCAAATTCCATCTCCATAGCATTTATAAAATTTAACTTATTCATTATTCTACATGTTTGGTCCTGTAACATTTTCAAACATGTTTGAAAATTACATATTCAGATTCCTTGGGTTTTTCTGATACTTTTTCATATATAAATTATTTTCATTGGAGTTACAGATTAATTTCCATGATTTTTAGAAGTTTTGGCTTTTTTCTGGAATTCTTTTAAATCAGAAAATCTTTACTGCATCAGCATGACATAAGCAGGTCCAACTGGCCGTTGAAAGTCAAACCTGACCAGTGGGACCCACTGGTCAGTGACTCTGGTCAGTTTTAGATTAGTTTTAAACTTAATTAGCTAATTAACAGTACTGGACCCACACGTAAGTGACTTATTAGATTAATTAATTTTATTTTTGTTAACCAAAATCATCCAGAGGCTGGCCCCACATGTCAGTGGCTCAGGCCAGCTGAGATCCACCGGCGGCGAGGTCGTCCTCGCCGGCGGGGAGCCTCCGGCGACCACCAGTACAGCGGAGGGGCTCGGAAACGGCGCACAGGCGGCCAAACTATGCGCCGGACAGGCAGCCAAACGACGCACAGGTAGCCAAACGGCGCACAGGTTCATTTTTGCACTTAGCCAGGGCTGATCTGGCCGGAGATGACGCCGACGACGAGCTTGGCGGCAGCCAAAGCTCGGGCATCATCGGGGTCGTTGAAACAGAGGGAGCTACGCACGGGACTGAGCTCCTACGGCATCTACGCGACGTCCTGAAGCTGCTGGTGGCCTCAGAAGGACGAGTTGGTTACCGGAGGGCTACCAAAGACGAGCTCCCGCGGCGGATCTCGTCGGGCTCCGGTGAAATCAAGGCTAGAGGAAGGGATCGAAGGGGGAAACTTAGGGGAAAGCTGCGCAAGCTCACGGGGAGTGCAGTGGTGGCGCTAGCTTGCTCGGGGACGACCTCGAGAGGGAGAACGCCGGCGATGAGCTTCGGTGACCCGAGGAAGAAGAGGAATGCGTCTCGTCGTTTCACTGCGTCTCGGCGTCAGGCTTGTGGCTAGGAAGCTTCAGGGAGCTGCGGCAGTTCTATTGCACGGCTCAGGAGGGAAAGGGGTAGGCTAGAACGACGGCTAGCTCGAGCTCTGCTCGGGCTCGAATGGCGGCAGTGGGGAACGAAGCAGAGGGGGAGAATGAGGAGAGGATGTGCTCGGGCACGCCTCAGGAGGGTTATCCCCTCGCGTGCCAGCGCAAAGCGGCGGCCAGGCAGGCGCGCAGGTGCGTGGCCGCGCCGGAGTACGCGACGGCCACCTCCTGCTGCCCACTGGCGGGGAGGAAGACGATAGGAAGAAGCTGGGCCGGGCCAGGTGGGCGACAGGTAAGTGTTTCTTCCTTTTTTCTGTTTTGTTTTCTGTTTTACTAACTATTTTGGCTTGCTATTTATTTCAGCTCCAAAATAGTTTACCAAAAATATTTTGAAGTTTTCAGCATTTTTGAAAACTTAAAGTTTTTTTATTCAAATTTAAACTTGAATCGAGTAGCTTTTTGCATTTAAATAAAATGCCAAATGTGTTATGAAAATAGTTTTCTCCACTGCTTATTTGCTTCCATGAATTATCAGAAAAGTTGAACTTTTCTTGAGGCCATTTTGGGTTCATTGATTTGAACAAGTTTATAATTTCTTTGAATTTGAGAAGTGGCTAGGGGTTTTGAGTTTTGCTTCACCACTTGATTTGATCTTGTTGCAATTTACTTTGATGCAATGCAAAGAATATACGAGCACAATGCTATACTTGATTAGGGTTCCAGGGATGTGACAACTCACCCCCACTCAAAAGAATCTCGTCCCGAGATTTAGAAGTCGCCGGGAATAACGCGGGATACTCAAGTCGGAGACGATCCTCTCTTTCCCATGTTGCCTCCTTTTCAGAATGATTTGACCATTGAACTTTAAGAAACTTGAGGTTTCGACGTCGAGTGGTAAGCTCAGCTTGATCAAGAATACACACAGGGTATTCTCAGTATGAAAGGTTATCTTGGAGATCAAGCATTTCGTGGTCCACTTCACGGATAGGATCCGAAAAGCAATGCCTGAGTTGCGAGATGTGGAAGACATCATGAACCTTGGAAAGATGCGAAGGAAGTTCCAACTGGTAGGCAACTTCTCCTCGTTTGGCAAGAATGCGAAATGACCAATGTAACGAGGAGCCAACTTGCCCTTGATACCGAATCGATGGGTACCCTTCAAAGGTGTAACCCGAAGGTAAGCCTTCTCGTCAACTTCAAAGGTCACAGCCTTATGATGACGATCATATTGGCTCTTTTGACGAGACTGGGCTGTTTTCAACTTTTCACGAATAATGCGAACCTGCTCTTCTGCATCGTGGATCATATCCGGGCCAAAGAGTTGCCTCTCTCCGGTTTCTGACCAATTAAGAGGTGTTCGACATCTTCGTCCATAGAGAACTTCAAAAGGGGCTTTGCCCAAGCTTGATTGATAACTATTGTTATAAGCAAATTCGGTGAATGGAAGGCACTTCTCCCAATTCATACCGAACGATATAACACAAGCTCGGAGCATATCTTCTAGGATTTGATTCACTCTTTCTACTTGACCACTTGACTGAGGATGGAAAGCAGTGCTAAAAGATAAGTGAGTCCCCATAGCATTCTGAAAACTTTCCTAGAAGCGAGAAGCAAAGATACTCCCACGGTCTGAGTTAATCTCCAGGGGAACACCATGAAGAGACACTATTCAAGAGATATATAACTTTGCTAGCTGGCTAGCTGTTATACTCTCACGAACTGGAAGAAAATGAGCTACTTTGGAGAGATGGTCAATGACCACAAAGATAGCATTATTTCCTTTCTTGGTCTTGGGAAATCCGGTAATGAAATCCGTACTGACTTTATCCCATTTCCATTCAGGAATAGCTAAAGGTTGAAAGGTGCCAGCAGGCCTTTGATGTTCTGCCTTAACTCGACGACAAACGTCGCAGTTAGCAATGAACTCACCAATTTCTCTCTTCATCCTAGTCCACCAAGACCTCTGGCGTAGGTCCTGATACATCTTAGTACTTCCGGGATGAATGGTGAAAGGAGAATCATGAGCCTCCTTAAGGATCAATTGCCGCAGACGTTTGCTCTTAGGAACCACTAAACGGTTCTGAAAGAACACAACACCTTTCTCATTGACGGAGAAATCCCTAGCGTTTCTGCTAGCAATATTCTCCTTGATCCGGGATATACCCTTATCATAAGCCTGCACGGCTATGATTTGATCCCTAAGAGTAGGCTTCACCACCAGGGTAGAAAGGAATCCTTGAGGAACAATATGGAGATTTAACTTCCGAAATTCCTCATAGAGATGTGGTTGACCTCGTTGTAGCATCAAATTGTTACAGTAGGATTTACGACTTAGTGCATCAACCATAACATTGGCCTTCCCCGGGGTGTAAGTTATCCCTAAGTCGTAATCCGAGATCAACTCAACCCACCGTCTTTGCCTGAGATTCAAATCCGGCTGGGTGAAGATATATTTCAGACTTTGGTGATCGGTGAATATTTCACAACGATTACTGAGGAGGTAATGTCGCCAGGTTTTTAGTGCATGGACTATAGCTGCAAGCTCAAGATCATGTGTGGGATAATTATCCTCATGTGGACGCAACTGTCGAGATGCGTATGCAATCACATGACGATCTTGCATGAGAATGCAACCTAATCCTTGTCGCGAGGCATCGCAATAGATAACAAAGTCCTTAGAGAAATCTGGTGGTAACAACACAGGTGCGGAAGTCAGGCGTCTTTTCAGTTCCTGAAAACTATGCTCACACTGTGGTGTCCGCTCGAACTTTTTATCCTTCTTGAGGAGTTCAGTTAGAGACTTTGCAACCTTGGAGAAATTCTCGACAAAGCGGCGACAATAGCTCGCTAGACCAAGAAATCTCCTAACTTGCTTAACCGATTCAGGTTGAGTCCAATCAAGGACGGCTTGAACTCTCTCGGGATTCACAACAATACCCTTACCAGAGATTACATGACCTAGATAGGTCACTTCTGGTAACCAAAATTCACATTTTGAAAACTTGGCATAAAGGCGATGCTCTTGAAGTTTCATCAATACCAGCCTTAGATGCTCGGCATGTTCTTGTTCGTTCTTCGAGTAGATGAGAATATCATCGAGGTATACCACAACGAATTTATCCAAATACTCCATGAAGATTGAATTCATCAGACGAGAGAAGGTGGCTGGGGCATTGGTTAAACCGAAGGACATGACGGTGTACTCATATTGGCCTTAACGAGTAACAAAAGCCGTTTTTGGAATGTCCCCGTTCTTGATCTTGATTTGATGGTATCCCAACCTCAAATCCATTTTTGAGAAGACTGAGGATCCAGCGAGCTAATCATACAGGTCGTTGATCCTGGGGAGCGGATACTTGTTCTTTATGGTGACCAGATTAACTCGTCGGTAATCTACAACCATCCAATCCGTTTTGTATTTCTTCTTGACAAAGAGGACGGGGCAAGCCGAGGGAGAAGAGCTAGGACGAATGAAACCTTTGTTCAAGGCCTCATCTAGTTGCTTCTTAAGTTCGGTTAGCTCCAAGGGTGTCATCTTATATGGTCTTCTGGCTATTGGAACAGTTACCGGAACAAGATCTATCACGAACTCTACATATCTGTCAGGTGGAATTCCTGGCAGTTCCTCTGGAAAAACATCCGGGAAGTCACGGACTACCGGAATGTCTTCAAGTTCCGGAAGAGGGTTGGCATTGAGGGAATAGAGTTGGCATTTGGCAACTCGAGTAGAGACATTGACTATCTCACCCGAGGGATGGGTAAGCTGAACATTTCTAGTATGAGTATCAATCTTGGCATAGTGAGCTGACATCCAGTCCATACCCAAGATGATATTAATATCCGAAGATTTCAAGGCTATCAATGAGGCTAGAAAAACTAGCCTGTCTACTAGAATTTCATTGTCATAGGTTATCCTAGAGGTTTGCCACTTACTACCAGGAGTTTGGACAACCAAAGGAATTGGCATATCACAAAAAGACATGCTATGCAACTGTGCATAACTTTCTGAAATGAAGGAATGAGAAGACCCAGTGTCAAAAAGAACAGACGTTGGGTGATGATTAACAAGAAGCGTACCCAGTATGACGTCGGGATCCTCTGCAGCTTCTTCTGCTGAGACATAGTTCACACGACCACGTGCAGGAGTTGGCTTCACATAGTAAGCTTTGCCCGACTTGCCTTGCCCGACGAACTTTCCGGGTTGCTTGGCACCCACGTTCTTAGGACACTCACGGGAATAGTGCCCGGGTTCTCCACACTTGTAGTATATCACTTGGTTGGCACGTGGTGCAGCATTGCTAGCTGGACCACCATAGGTTTTTGCTGGAGGGTTGGTCTGATTCATCTGAGGCGCCACGTAGGATGGCCTGGGAGTGTATCTTGGCGGCAGAGAACTGTTTGGAACCCACATCATGTGTTTTGGAAACGCGGAACCAGATGACGAGCCAAAGTCACGGGAGTGCTTCTTTGTGGCTTCCAAGTCGGTATGACCAGTCTCACCACTGATCGCCTTGTTGACCAGGGCTTGGAAGCTTGTACACTCGTGGAGGCGCAAATCACGACGAAGCTCAGGGCTCAGACCCTTACAGAATCTTGCTTGCTTCTTGGCGTCAGTAGACACCTCCTCTGTTGCATAGCGAGCGAGGTTACCGAACTCGTGGCTATAGGCATCCACGGTCAACTTGCCCTGGGTGAAAGCACAGAACTCCTCTCTCTTTCTGTCCATTAGGCCCTCTGGAATATGGTGCAGACAGAAGGCTGCACTAAAGTCTGCCCATGTGGTTGCTGGTTCAGCAGGACGCATAGCTTCAAAGTTCTCCCACCACAGATTGGCGGGTCCTTCCAGAAAATACGCCGCAAAGGTCACCTTGTCGGCCTCAGAAACATTCGCAGAGCGAATCTTACGTGAAATACTGCACAACCAATCATCAGCGTCGAGGGGATCGACGGAGTGATGGAACTTTGGAGGATTCAACTTCACAAAGTCATTGAGGGACACTGCAACATTCCTAGGCTGACGAGCCGTATTCTGCTCAATACGCTCTAACAGTCGGTTGGTCTCCCTTTTGTTTCTCTATGCCTCAAGCATCACTTCCGCCAGAGAGGGCGGGTGAGGCACGTCTTCCTGCGACGCTTGACTACCCTCGCCTTGCTCATGAGCAGGGGCACGGTTCAACCTGGTGAACACCATCCTGACAAACAAACTCACAGCTTAGACCAATATCATCATCAATGCTAGCTATGGATTAAGAATGCACTGAACACATGGAATGCAGAAATGAATATCCGAACAACATGGTAACAAGCAACTGCTATATATACACCATGGTTCATACACACCCTTACATAGTTCAGTACAACCTTAACCGAAGAGCAAACTACTGCAATTATGAAACTACTCATCAGAGGCTTACAAGCTTCCTATACATTATTTATCTAGGCCTCCGGAATTCATTTCACATCACAAGCATACTTCACAAGTCACACAGGACTGTGAACGTACGGCTACTACCATACCATCCTTCCACTCACGGTTCAGGCATCCACATAGAACATCTCATAAAGATTGCCTCCATGGCCTGGAAGCTCAACCTGCGGATCAGGAAATACTCTGGCCTGAGATCCCTGGGATCCGTAAGGACACGGATGTGGCCTTGGTCCCCTGACTGGTGGTAGTAGGGGTCCCCGAAGAGGGGTGACTCCTATAGCTCGCCAGTCAACATGGGCCGGAAGATGGTTTCTAACAGGGTTTAGCATCTCCATATCTCCGTACCCTGTCTGGACTACCGGTGCCAGCTGCGTCAAAACCGTCCACAGACGGGCACGTGTAGCATAAAGCTCCATGCGGAGAGCACGAGCATCCCTGTCTCTGTTCTCTAGCATCTCAGCAGTGGAATGCAATAGCGGATCCTCCATAGAGGAATCAAAATAGACCCCACTGAGGTATCCCTCTTCACCTGGCTGAGAGGCAGGAACATAGCAGAGCTCTGAATTCTGCAGCAGTGCATGTCTTGCCCTCATAATGGTCAACATTGAATAGGCAGCATCTTGTACTGCCATGTCAACAGTGACTCCCAATCCATAGGACCAATGGATTGGCTCCTCAGCTCCAGGGTAGTCTGGAAATACCCTAACACTGCAGATATACTTGCTCTGGTTGAAGTCTCGGTACTGTTCCTCCACTGTGTACTCTGGGTACCAGCGGTAACCGCACACCAACATCACCCTGACCAGCATGGCCGTATGACCCGGCACATCAATGCACCTGGTCAAACGAACCACCTGACGAGAAGGACGGCCAGGCATATGAAAATAGAGAGTAATGCAAAAAGCATTAGAGCTCTGATTGTAAAATTGGGCAGCATAACGGTTGTAAATGCTCAAAAATAATTTTGAGACAACCCAAAAATAGAATAGCGTAACCACTCAACTATCAAGTTCAATTCTCTAATTATCAAACTTACTTCCTTTTTCCTAGGGATAAAAGAAACCCAAAAATCTCTCGACCCATAGACTTATAATCTAGCGATCAGAAACACGAGCCTAGAAGAAGATGAGTAACCTAGTCCTTAATTCCCGCAGAAAGGATGAGGATGAACAGAATAGAATAACTTGAGAAGAGAACAAGAGTCTTACGTTCCCTTCCACAAACAATTCCCTTATATATAACTAGAGCAATTCTAGACTCAACTTCGACGAGTTTGGCTTAGTAGTCCTACAGTCAGTTAGGCTCTGATACCAACGCTGTCGGGACCCCAATCCTAAGCCATAGGAATCCAGCCTGTAACACATCGCATCTCTTTGCGGTCTCACGCACGGTTAACCCCACGACTGCAGCCTTACCTTAGCCGGGACCGTTTGCGCCTTTTGACTCGTGTATGCAATTGTGTCGCTAGCATTCCAATGACAAAGAACCCGGATCGACATGTCTAGTCATAAACCAAAGTGGCAGTTCCGCACAGGAACAGACATACATGACCCAGCAAAGCAGGTGTCGGTCACCAGCGAATGTAGACGAGTCGTAGCAAGATACAAGGACTCCATTACATCGCGTGACATTTCCCCAAAGGGGACAGACACAACAGTTAAGAAGGACACATGCCGGTCAACCAATGTGTCCGGAGCAGTAGCGAGCTACCATGGCTCGTTGGATCACAAAGGGGCATTTCCCTGTAAGGAATGCTACTAAAGTCTACGGCTAGGTAATCGAACCCCATACATATCAAGTACGACATACGTACGCATGGCATACCGATATGTATAGATACATCGATGGCATCACAACATAACCATGAACATACAAGCTTTATTTAAAAGGCTCGGAAGAGCCACACACATAATATTACATAGTAGGGGTCTCACGACCCATCATAGCAGTTATTCAAGTTACAAGCCAGCGGAAGTAATTAAATTGTCTGAGTACAGACAGATGAAACTAGAAGGCACATGGCCTGACTATACTACAGACCCACCCTAGGGCCAGATCGTAGCTGGGATACCAGCTACTCGTCGTCGTCGATGTCTAGGAAGAACCCTCCGTTAGGGTCATTAACAACCTCTACAACAAATATTAAGCAAACATGAGTACGGAGGTACTCAGCAAGACTTTAGGATAACTATCTACTCATGCAATGTATCAATAAGGAATTGTGGGGTTTCATGCGGAAAGCCAACATTTGACTCGTGGCTAGACAACTTGCATTTTAAAACAATTTTTGACAACTTGATTTCTCGCACACGAGTCCACTAACACCACAACAATACTCCATCGTGGAATCATTCTGTCTCCATACGGGAATGCCGTCCACGACACTCACGCTTATCTCGACAATTTTATGAGTAGCCATTTAAGTTATCTATGAACAACATATGTCTCCAAGTAGTCCATATCCGCGGACACGGCTGTTCGAATAGATCATAACCTTGCAGGGGTGTACTTCTTCACACACGCTCTCGCCACTTATCGCCATGTGCACGTCATGCACCTCGGCAACCTTCAAGCGGAAGCCCAGCGAGGGAGTCGGCCACGACCGTTAACCACGCTAATACCTGGTCCATGTCTATCGCCTATCTGAGGGTAACCCGCACGGAAGTCCGGCCGAGGTTTCCGCCACGGCCCCAAACGACGTGCACAGGGTTCCCAAGCCCACCATCCGGGTGCCACTTGGTACACCGTGCCACTGCCTACCGCATCACAGCCCACTTCTTTGGTCAGCGCTATGCACGGCCTCCAGCATGACTATAAACACCAGAAACTACTTGCAACTCCTAGACTGAGTACTAAGAGATTAATAAGTCGAGATGGTCAATTAAGTATCCCAATGTGTGGTAGTATCTAGTCTTGGATTACATACAAGGAACTGAGTTCCTAAGGACGGTTCCAATGAAACAACCCGCCATGTACTCCTACATAGCCTTTCACCGGTACCTTTACCAAATCAGGTTCAACACACAACATTTATTAACTGAACACATTCTCACGATCCCGTTCATCATCGAGATGACAGACCATACACAACTCTAAGCATAGTATGCATAGCGGGATAAGGCACACCAGAGTTCAAGCATCTACCAGGTCTGCTAGGTTGCAAGGTTCAGCTATTTACTGCGACAAGGACATGTCATGCAAAGGAAGTGGGTTCAACTAACGTGGTAAAAGTATTGAAAACATTTTGACCTAATGCAATAAGTAAGAGCAGGAGCGAGAACATGGGATTTATCGGGATGATCAAAATGGTTGCTTGCCTTGTTGCTCAGAGGAGGGACAATATCCGTTAGTCGGATATTCGGTGGAATTCGGAGGAGCGGAGCCTACCAAAGAAATGACAACAATCAATAACAATCATATGCAACAGAGTGATGCATGGGCATGGCATGAGGATGCAAGGTGGTATGCTAATGTAGCTATCATTTACTAGGTTTGGAGTTGATTTGAATCGGATTCAAATATCACTTCAAACGAGGTATTCTCGAATACCATTTTAATTGATTCGACCTGATGCTCAGATCAACTTGTTTTTAACATGCATGGAAATGATATGTTAAGTTGCTGGTTGTGGTTGAACAATGTTTGATCATAGTATTTGAAGTGGAATTCAAATGATTTTCAAATTCCATCTCCATAGCATTTATAAAATTTAACTTATTCATTATTCTACATGTTTGGTCCTGTAACATTTTCAAACATGTTTGAAAATGACATATTCAGATTCCTTGGATTTTTTTGATACTTTTTCATATATAAATTATTTTCATTGGAGTTACAAATTAATTTCTATGATTTTTAGAAGTTTTGGCATTTTTTGGAATTCTTTTAAATCAGAAAATCTTTACTGAATCAACATGACATCAGAGGTCCAACTGGCCGTTGAAAGTCAAACCTGACAAGTGGGACCCAGTGGTCAGTGACTCTGGTCAGTTTTAGATTAGTTTTAAACTTAATTAGCTAATTAACAGTACTCGATCCACATGTAAGTGACTTATTAGATTAATTAATTTTATTTTTGTTAACCAAAATCATCCAGAGGCTGGCCCCACACGTCAGTGGATCAGGCCAGCTGAGATCCACCGGCGGCGAGGTCGTCCTCGCCGGCGGGGAGCCTCCGGCGACCACCAGTACGGCGGAGGGGCTCGGAAACGGCGCACAGGCGGCCAAACTATGCGCGGAGTGCACCAGAAGAACGACACGTCTCCCTCAGGTTCATTTTCGCACTTAGTCGGGGCTGATCTGGCCGGAGATGACGCCGGCGACGAGCTTGGCGGCGGCCAAAGCTCGGGCGTCATCGAGGTCGTTGAAACAGAGGGAGCTACGCACGGGACTGAGCTCCTACGGCATCTACGCGACGGCCTAAAGCTGGTGGTGGCCTGAGAAGGACGAGCTGTTCACCGGAGGGCTACCGGCGACGAGCTCCCGCGGCGGATCTTGTCGGGCTCCGGTGAAATCAAGGCTAGAGGAAGGGATCGAAGGGGGAAACTTGGGGGGAAGCTGCGCAAGCTCACGGGAGTGCAGTGGTGGCGCTAGCTTGCTCGGGGACGGCCTGGAGAGGGAGAAAGCCGGCGATGAGCTTCGGTGACCCGAGGAAGAAGACGAGTGCGTCTTGTCGTTTCACTGCGTCTCGGTGTCGGGCTTGTGGCTAGGAAGCTTCAGGGAGCCGTGGTGGTTCTATTGCGTGGCTCAGGAGGGAAAGAGGTAGGCTAGAACGATGGCGAGCTCGAGCTCTGCTCGGGTTCCAATGGCGGCAGTGGGGAACGAAGCAGAGGGGGAGAATGAGGAGAGGATGTGCTCGGGCACGCCTCGGGAGGGTTATCCCCTCGCGTGCCAGCGCAAAGTGGCGGCCAGGCAGGCGCACAGGTGCGTGGCCGTGCCGGAGTACGCGGCGGCCACCTCCTGCTGCCCACTGGCGGGGAGGAAGACGACAGGAAGAAGCTGGGCCGGGCCAGGTGGGTGACAGGTAAGTGTTTCTTCCTTTTTTCTGTTTTGTTTTCTGTTTTACTAACTATTTTGGTTTGCTATTTATTTCAGCTCCAAAATAGTTTACCAAAAATATTTTGAACACACGAGAATATTTGTTGGAATATATCCAACCATTCCTGAAGTTTTCAGCATTTTTGAAAACTTAAAGTTTTTTAATTCAAATTTAAACTTGAATCGAGTAGCTTTTTGCATTTAAATAAAATGCGAAATGTGTTATGAAAATAGTTTTCTCCACTGCTTATTTGCTTCCATGAATTATCAGAAAAGTTGAACTTTTCTTGAGGCCATTTTGGGTTCATTGATTTGAACAAGTTTATAATTTCTTTATTTGGGAAGTGGCTAGGGTTTTTGAGTTTTGCTTCACCACTTGCTTTGATCTTGTTGCAATTTCCTTTGATGCAATGCAAAGAAGATATGAGCACAATGCTATACTTGATTAGGGTTCCAGTGATGTGACAACAAGCATGTAGTGGACTGATGAAAACCATCCCAAAATAACGAGGTGACGACCAGCCACTAACAGAAACAAAGATTGATTGGATGCAACAAGAAATGCAAAACTTCTTACACCAAGTGGATATATTGAGAACTTGGATCAAGGATTGTCGTGGGTATAAGTCTGACAGTAGATGTGTAGGGTACTAAAGGATGGGCACAACCTTAGCTACGGCGAGGTTGTATGAGTTCAGGCCCCTCTACGGTGGAGGTAATAGCCCTACGTCTATGCTCTTGGGAGCTCGTTGTCGAGTGGAATATGGATTACAGTGAATTGCTAACCCCTGCACCAGTGGGGAAGGGCGGCTTATATAGAGTGCGCTGCCCTTCACAACGGTTCGGTGCATAGGGGTGGAGTAGTGGCGAATAAATGCCTACGTTACAGGTAACGTATGTCTTAAATGCTAATAAAGGTACATGGAAACGTATGACCGTTGCCCTCCAGGGGGGTTACGATGCACAGAGTAGAATCCAGTCGGTAAGTTCGATACGCTCCGAATGCTCATCTCCGACTGGATGATGGAGGAATCGTCACCGACTGGATGATGGGAAGTCCTTAATTCAGTCGGAACTGACTAAGGGCCTTATCCCTTATGAAGGGTAGTCCTTGGGTAGGACTCATAAGGCAGGCCTATGACCCTACCCTAGGACTATAACCCCATCATTAGTCCCCGAATGGATTGGGGTTGGAACGACGAAGCGATGCTTGGAGTACGGATCCGACTGGTACGGATGCGACTTTGGCGTTGTTTACCTCGATCCATTTTATCCTCTTTGACCAGTGATCTGAGTGGATGTATTTGTGAAACGAACCGTCAGGGACCGAGTGCTTCCGTGGTATCTTTTGACGTGACCAGTCAACTGACAGCGGCGGATTTTCCGGGATCCTCAAATTTTGGTTGCCGCGCGCTCAGCGGGGATGACGACATCGTAATCGAGTAGTATCTGCTGCCTCGATTTCCGCGCCTTCATCTTCTCCACTAATATCGCATCAACCGGTCGGGGGATAAGATTTCGGGGCCACCTGCTAGTGACCCGGTCGAAACCTTACTTAAACCTCTGCAGCGAGGGTTTTTCGTTGCATTCGCCTGATAGCTCGCACTTGCCCCGCTTCTCTCGTCACCTCCTGCGCATCTCAAACTCCTCCTTTCTCCTTCTCCCTCGTGGATCTGCAGCCTCCACCATGACAAAGGGGCAGACTAGCAAGCTCGAGGCGCGGAAGAAGAACGGGAAGGCGGCGGCTCCTGCTCAGCGGCAACAGCGAGCGCTACCGGCGGGTTGGATCCAGAGGGATTTCCTCCCCTCCACGGTGACGGAGGGGGACTTGCTGGAGTTGCTGGAGCACGGCATGATCGTGCACAAGACGTGGAGGTTGTCGGCGGAGGGCGAGACCGAGCCGGCGCCCCGGGAGGGGGAGCGCGTCTTGCTGCTCAGCCACGTGCACCGAGGCTTCTCTCTGCCTCCTCATCCCTTCTTCAAAGGTATAATGAACCACTTCGGGGCGCAGCTCCACCATTTTGCTCCCAACGCAATAGCTCATCTCTCTGCCTTCGTCGTGCTGTGCGAGTGTTTCATCGGCTGTCCTCCCCATTGGGGGCTTTTCAAACACATCTTCTCTGCTAGATCTCAAACCATCAAACGATTTACCAGTCGGATGACAAAACTCACCTCCTTGAGCTCTGCGGAGGCTTAGGCTTCCAAAAGAAAAGTAAAAGTAGCTATCCCGCTCTTCAGTTGTCTGAATCTGTTAGGAACTGGCAGTCGACATGGTTCTACTGCCGGGACGTTGCTTGCCCGAATGCCACAACTGCCTGTCTCCTTTTAGCTTAGACCGACCGGCTCCGCCTAGGCAGCTCGCGCTCACGAAGGCGGAGAAGATCCAGATCCAGCCTCTGGTCGATGCGCTTGTAGAGGTCGTCCGAAGGGGAGTCATTGGCATAGATTTGCTGGAGGTTTTTCTGGGTCGGCGTATCCAGCCTCTGCAAGCTCGACACCACGCCATGTGGCACTACACGGGGCCTGAGGACTCCACTCGGACTAACGTCGAGTGCGTGACCGGGGAGATGGTGGCGTCGTGGGTCCTCAACATCACAGGCGCCTGCAATAACCCTAGAGGAGCCCGGCGAGTGAAGCCCTTCCGCGCGGACAACCCTCCTCGAAATGAGGTGAGTATAACTTGTCGAGTGCACACAATTGTCTTAGATTTATCGCTTTCTTGAATCACTGTCTAATGTCTGATGTTGTCGACTGTATCTCGTGCAGGCGTGGACTAACTGGTTTTCTCCTGTCTCGAACGGGAATCCGGCCGAGGAGGAGGAAGGTAGCCAGGAGGGCAGCGTGGAGAGCGTCGAGTATGTCTCCGATAGTGGGGAGACGGAGGAGGAGTCTGAAGAAGAAGAGGAGGAAGATGAGGAGCAGAACTCGCCACCCCCACCGCCAGAGCCTCGAACTAAACGCCGTCATGAACCAGTGGCTCCGTCGGCTCCCCCAGCGGCCTCGAGTGCCCCGCCAGCTGCTCCTGTGTTTCCGAGCGCCTTGCCAGCCTCTCCCGTGGTCTCGAGTGCTCGGAGCACAAAGAGGACCAGGGACTATGCCGCTGAGCCTGCGGGCCAGCCCTCTAAGGCGGCCAAACCGAGTGGATCTAAGCCTCGGAAGGCTTTGCCGCAGATGAGGGTCATAGTTCATGTCACCTCAACGTAAGCACATTGTTCTTCTATCTTCTTCCAGTATTTGATTGAACTCATGCTTATTGGTCGAATGAATTTTACTCGACAGAGCTGCCACCTCTGCCACCTCTCCACCACGCCAGGGGGACGATCCCATGGACATGGACAATGTTGTCACATCCCAGCCAGGTGCGTCGTGGCTATTCTGAGAGCTTACATTATTGCATCACGAATTCTGTCTTTGGTCTTGCCTTTTCCCTGTGGTCTCACGCCGTTCGGTCGGGTTTCCCTCAGAGGTGATTTATGTGGAGCAGGGCGACCAGAGGAGGTCCGAGCAAGCTGCGGTGCCTGTCCTTGAGGCTGTTCCACCGGTTACTACTCCCACCATGGACGCGCTCCCGACTGAAACGACGCTTATCGCTGCTGAACCGACTGGAGCAGGACTTGGGATGCCTAAGGAGCCTCCTGTGGTTCCAGGTCTGTCGACTGTCCAGTACGACGTCCAGCGCCTCCCGGAAGATCAGGTGGGAGCTGCCAAGGGGGCCATGGTGCAGGCGGAGCTGATGGCGAGTGATGCCAAGAGAGCGTACGACTCCATCGCGTCTGTGTACAAGCGAAGCTTGGAATTCCGGGACGATATCCGAGTAAGTGGGCTAGTAATTATTTACTTTCCTCTTGTAACCCATTGGGTGTTTAAGCAATATACTCGGATACAGTATGATTATTTTGCAGTGGGTTCACTCTTAGTGAACCCAGTGGGTGTAGTCCCCGAGACTTCTGTCGAGTGCTTGCACCGACAGTTTTCTTTATATACATTTTCTTTAACTTGATTAGATCAGAACTAATCTGTTCGAATGTTACCGGTGGGGGCACTCCGAGTGCACCTACTGGATGAGTCCCCGAGAGTGATTTTACTCAGGTGGGGTAGTAGTAACCTCATAGGCTTTTTTGTTGTTATGTATCTCAATAGGGCGGGCCTGTTTGAGCTTCATGCCAGTGGGGTCACTCTTAGTGAACCCACTGGGTGTAGTCCCCGAGACCGCTGTCCACTGCTTGCGTCGGCAGGGGTCTGAAGAACTTCGAATTTTTATTGTTGTCCTTGTTGAATTTGTCTGATCGTCTCTTGGCACTGACTTGCAGAAGACTTGCGAGATGGGATCAGCGTACGAGACTCTGAGGGCTGAAAAGGTTCAGTTTGCTGCGGAACTGGATGCAACAATGCTTGCCTTGGCTGGTCTGAAGGATGTTCTGGCTGAACGAGAAAAGTCCTTGGAGGAGCCCCGTGAGGCAAACAAGGCATTGGCGGCTGAAGTGGAAAAAATGGGGAAACAAAGGACCGAGCTGATGGAACAGATGCAGGTGTTGAACAGGCGGTGCATAGCACAGGAGAATTACGTCAGTGACTGGGCAAGGAAGATGATAGTGCTTCTCGGTGGTAAGTTCTGTTTTTCCGAGTGCTTGTGGACTGTGTATTTCATTCTGCGCTTACTGTTTGCTCGTCTTGTCTTTGCAGATTTTTGCATGGACGCTGAGGCTGAAGCAGCTGACGTTGAGCGGTCGATTCTTCCGAACGTTCCACTCGGCGAGGACGCCAATCGAGATATGCTCCGAGCGCACATTCACCTGGACGAAGTGGGACCTTTCATCGGTCGACTGAGAGAGGTCGTCAGCCGAATCGACAAGGAGCTTTGGCCTGAAGACGAGTCTCGGCAAGAGATGGAAAGCTTGATGACTCGGCTGGAGGAGGTCCCGAACCGAGTGCAGGCGTGGAAGAAGTCTGCGGCTCGCTGTGGTGCGGACGTCGCTCTGTCGCTGGTCCGAGTGCACTGCAAGGAGGCTCGCGAAGAGAAGCTGAAGGCGTTGTAAGTCGCCAACACCAAAAAGCTTCGATTCGAAGATTTCATGGAGATTTTCCTTGAGAGCGCCACTCGCATCGCAGACAGGATCGACCTCGACACTTTCGTGGAGCTTGCCAGTCCGAGTGCCAGTCCTGACGACGTTTAAGAAAACTTTTACCTCGGTATGCCGAGTGTTAGTTGTATGAAACTTTACCACTGCTGTTGGCCGTCACATTCGTGGTTCGGTGTGGATAAGCTTGATCTACACCGAACCAACTTTGAATTTGAATCGAATCTTTTGCTCTTCTTTTGCCAAAGAGTTGTTGACACGATTTTGGCTCGTGGTTTTTGTTTGGCGTTTGTTGGTGAAGCCAATGGAAAACATGCGGAGCATGTAATTGTCAGTTGTCTTGACATCTGCATGAGCCTCACTGAGGGTCTGCTGAGTCTCCGAGTGGATCTGTAGGATACACTCAAAGGCAATTGTGTACTTAGGCGATTCGTGATCGCGGCTAAGTCTTCGAGTGCGACTGTAAGGTCGTCCTCGGAGCGAGTTGTTACTCATGTAATTGTCAGTTGTCTTGACATCTACATGAGTCTCACTGAGGGTGTGCTGAGTCTCCGAGTGGATCTGTAGGATACACTCGAAGGCAATTATGTACTTAGGCGATTCGTGATCGTGGCTAAGTCTTCGAGTGCGACTGTAAGGTCGTGCTCGGAGCGAGTTGTTACTCATGTAATTGTCAGTTGTCTTCACATCTACATGAGCCTCAATGAGGTTCTGCTACTCATGTAATTGTCAGTTGTCTTGACATCCACATGAGCCTCAATGAGGGTCTGCTAAGCCTCCGAGTGGATCTGTGAGATACACTCGAAGGAAGCTTTCTATTTAGGCGATTCTTGATCGTAGACAAGTCCCCGAGTGCGACGTTAAGTGCACACTCGGAGAAAGTTTGTACTTAGGCGATTCGTGATCGCAGCTAAGTCCCCGAGTGCGATGTTTAGTGCACACTCGAAGAAAGTTCGTACTTAGGCGATTCTTGATCGCAGCTAAGTCCCCGAGTGCGACATTAAGTGCACACTCGGAGAAAGTTAATACTTAGGCGATTCGTGATCGCAGCTAAGTCCCCGAGTGCGATGTTAAGTGCACACTCGGAGAAAGTTTGTACTTAGGCGATTCTTGATCGCAGCTAAGTCTCCGAGTGCGACGTTAAGTGCACACTCGGAGAAAGTTAATACTTAGGCGATTCTTGATCGCAGCTAAGTCCCCAAGTGCGACGTTAAGTGCACACTCGGAGAAAGTTAATACTTAGGCGATTCTGGATCGCAGCTAAGTCCCCGAGTGCGACGTTAAGTGCACACTCGGAGAAAGTTAATGCTTAGGCGATTCTGGATCGCAGCTAAGTTTTTTTTTGAGACCGGAGTCTACGACCGCGGAAGAATTTTGAATCTGCAAAAACTCGATCTGCTTTGTATTACTTCACCGATACTTGTTCTTTACATTGCTTGAGTCGACGGTCACGTGTAGAAGCGCTTGAGGAGATCTCCGTTCCATGCTCGCGGCTTGTCCGCTTCCCTGTCGATGTTGTAGAGTCGATATGCTCCGTTGTTCAGCACCTTGGAGATGATGAAGGGTCCTTCCCAGGCGGGAGCCAACTTGTGAGGTCTCTGCTGATCCACTCGGAGCACCAGGTCGCCTGCTTGGAATGTACGACTCCTGACGTGTCGCGCGTGAAAGCGCCGCAGATCTTGTTGGTAAATGGTTGAGCGTGTCAGTGCCATCTCGCGCTCCTCCTCTAGAAGATCCACTCCGTCTTGCCTTGCTTGCTCTGCTTCAGCTTCGGAGAAGAGTTCAACTCGTGGAGCGTTGTGAAGCAAGTCACTCGGAAGGACTGCCTCTGCTCCGTAAACGAGGAAGAACGGGGATTGCCCTGTAGATCTATTTGGGGTTGTGCGGAGACCCCAAAGCATCGAAGGTAGCTCGGTGACCCATGCACCGGCGGCATGTCCCACTTCTCGTAGGAGTCAAGGCTTCAAACCTTGCAGAATAAGTCCATTTGCCCGCTCTGCTTGCCCGTTTGTTTGGGGATGCGCCACAGATGCGAAATCCACTCGGATACCTTGGCCTATACAGAAACCTTTGAATCTGTCCGAGTCAAAGTTTGTTCCGTTGTCAGTGATTATGCTGTGAGGTACCCCGAATCTGGAGATGATGTCCCTGACAAACTTGATGGCCGTAAGGGCGTCGAGCTTCTTGATGGGCTTGGCTTCAATCCACTTTGTGAACTTGTCGACTGCCACCAACAGATGTGTGAATCCCCCTTGGCCTGTCCTGAATGGACCGACTGTATCTAATCCCCATACTGCAAACGGCCAAACAAGAGGGATTGTCTTCAACGCAGATGTTGGCTTGTGGGACTTGTTAGAGTAGAACTGACAACCTTCACACCGGTTGACCATATCTTTCGCCATTTCATTCGTCTGCAGCCAGAAGAAGCCAGCTCTGAATGCTTTGGCGACGATTGCCCTCGAGGAGGCGTGATGACCGCATGTTCCCGAGTGAATTTCTTCCAGGATTAACTGTCCCTCCTCAGGGGAGATGCATCGTTGAAGGACGCCTGAAACGCTTTCTTTGTACAACTGGCCATCAATGACAGTGAACGACTTTGACCTGCGGACAACCTGTCTGGCTTGGACTTCGTCTTATGGTAATTCTTGCCTCAGGATGTATGCAATGATCGACACAGTCCAATCGGGGATGACAGCAAGAATCTCCATGATCAAATCAACCACAACAGGCACTTCGACTTCAGTCGGATCTGTCGAGCTCTTTGGTTGTACTGGTTCCTCTGTGAAAGGATCTTCTTTAACTGAGGGAAGGTGGAGGTGCTCGAGGCACACGTCACTCGGGACTGGTCTCCGAGTGGATCCGAGTTTTGCCAACTCATCAGCTGCTTGGTTTTTCAGTCGCGGAACATGGTGGAGTTCTAGACCTTCAAACTTTTTCTCGAACTTCCTCACTGCATTGCAGTATATGGTCATGGTGGGGTTCCTGACGTCCCACTCCTTCATCACTTGATTAACCACCAAATCCGAATCGCCATAAACCATTAGGCGACGGACGCCGAGTGCGATGGCCATGCGCAGCCCATAAAGGAGAGCTTCATACTCTGCCTCGTTGTTGGAGGAATCAAAGTGTATCTTCAACACATACTTGAGTTTGTTGCCCTTTGGCGATATGATCACAACGCCAGCGCCGAAGCCATTCAACATCTTGGACCCATCGAAGAACATTTTCCAATGAGCCGAGTAGATGTGGGTCGGTTGCTGTTGTTCTACCCATTCTGCTATGAAGTCAGCCAGAGCTTGAGACTTTATAGCTTTCTTGGCCTCGAATTTGATGTCGCAGTACAACATCTCCATTGCCCACTTCGCCACTCGGCCCGATGCGTCCCGATTGTGGAGGATTTCCGACAACGGAGCATCAGAAACGACAGACACCGAGTGGTCTTGGAAATAATGAGCCACCTTCTTCGCAGTCATGTAAATCCCGTAGATAAGTTTTTGATAGTGGGATACCTGTGCTTGGAAGGAGTCGGGACTTCGGAGACATAATACACTGGCCGCTGAACCTTGTATGCTTTGCCTTCTTCTTCCCGTTCGACTGTGAGAACAGTGCTGACGACTTGATTTGTAGCCGCGATGTACAGAAGAAGGGGCTCTTTACTGAGCGGAGCAGTAAGAACCGGCTGGGTGGAAAGTAGGACTTTGAGGTCGTCGAATGCGACTTGGGCTTCGTCTGTCCACTCGAAAGTATCTAATTTCTTCTTGAGTCGACTGATAAACCTGCTCAAAGCCGCTAGGCAACCTGTGAGCCTTTGAACATCGTGTATTCTGACCGACCGCTCCATTCGGACGATGGTCCCGATCTTTTCGGGGTTGACATCGATCCCTCGTTCGGAAACGAAGAAACCGAGTAACTTTCCGCTGGGAACGCCGAATGAACACTTGGCTGGGTTGAGCTTGATATCGTACCTACAAAGGTTGGCGAATGTTTCTGCCAAGTCAGTCAGCAGGTCGGAACCTTTGCATGACTTGACTACGATATCATCCATATACGCCTCCACATTCCGACCGATCTGGTCGAGGAGGCATTTTTGGATCATGCGCATAAAAGTTGCTCCTGCATTCTTCAAACCAAATGGCATAGTGATGTAGCAGAAGCACCCGAATGGGGTGATGAAGGCTGTTTTTAATTCATCGGGGCCATACAGACGGATCTGATGATAGCCCGAGTAGGCATCAAGAAATGACAAATGCTCGCACCCCGCAGTCGAATCGACAATTTGATCGATGCGGGGGAGCGAAAAATGGTCTTTCGGGCAGACCTTATTGAGATGCTTGAAGTCGATGCACATTCAGAGCGACTTGTCCTTCTTGGGCACCATGACAACATTGGCGAGCCACTCGGAGTGGTGTACCTAGCGAATGAAGTTGGCTGCCAAAAGCTTGGCCACCTCTTCTCCGATTGCCTTCCTCTTGTGTGTGGCGGACCGACGCAGGCGTTCTCGGACAGGCCGAGCGGCGGGATCCACATGCAGTCGGTGCTCAGCCAACTCCCTGGGTACACCTGGCATGTCAGAGGGCTTCCATGCGAAGATGTCCCAGTTCTCACGGAGGAATTGGATGAGCTCAGCTTCCTATTTAGGATCGAGGGTGGTGGAGATGTTCGTCGGGGCAGCGGTGTCGTCCGTCGGGTGGATGCTGACCTTCTTCGTCTCTCCCGCCGACTGGAATGCGGACTCCGAAGCTGGCTTCTTCGAACGCATCAAGTCAGCGGGGTCGACTGTCTTCTTGTACTCGTCAAGCTCGAGGACAGCCATCTACTGATCGGCGATCCTCGATCCCTGCTGCAGACACTCCTCGGCCCGCTGCTGATTGCCTGTGATAGTGATCACACCTTTTGGGTCTGGCATCTTCAGCTTTAGGTACACGTAACATGGACGGGCCATGAAACGCGCATACGCCGGGCGGCCCAGAATTGCGTGGTATGCACTCTGGAAGTCCACCACCTCGAACGTCAACTTTTCCTTGTGGAAGTTCTTGTCGGAGCCGAAGACGACGTCCAACGCGATCTGGCCGAGTGACTTGGCCTTTCGTCCAGGGACGACTCCATGGAACTGCATGCTGCTCTCGCTAAGTTTGGATATCGAAATGCCCATCCCCTTGAGAGTGTCAGCGTACATGATGTTCAAACCACTGCCGCCGTCCATGAGGACTTTGCGCAGTCGGACTCCTTCCACCACCGGGTCGACGACCAGAGCCTCCCTCCCTGGGGTGGGTACGTGTGCTGGATGATCCGACTGGTCAAAGGTGATCGCAGTCTGAGACCATTTGAGGAACGTGGGGTTGGTCGGCGTGGCCATGTTCACTTCCCTGTTCACCAGCTTCAGTCGACTCTTGCTCTCAACATTAGCAAAAATCATCAGTGTTGCATGGACTTGGGGGAACGGATCCTCCTTGTCCTCCTCATCCTGTTCATTGCCCTTTTCACTCGGTTGCCCTTCGCCGAACCCCTGGATCAGGAGGCGACATTGCGAGTGGTATGCTTTGGATATATGGCGTTGCCCTCTTCATCCATCTTCGTGTGAATTGGACATGGCTGGTCCATGATGGGGTTTCCGAACTGCTTCTTCTTGGGGGTGAACTGAGCCTTCCCCTTGCCCTTGAACTTGGCATTGGTAATAGCTGCGGCTTTTGCCTGCGGAGTGGACGGAGCTTTCTGCTTCTGCTTCCGAGTGTTATTCCCATCTCCATCGGCGACTGCTTTGTGCTTGCCGCTACGGATGCGGTCCTCTTCTTCGCCATTTGCATAGCGTGCCGCTATCTCCATCATCTTACTCATGGAGATGTCGCCGGTTCGACCGAACTTCAGGTACAGATCTGTGTACCGCACGTCTGCCTTGAAGGCGCAGACTGCTTGGTGCTCTGTGACGTTCTCCACCGTGTGGTAGAGGGTCGTCCAACGCTGAATGAAATCGTGCAGGGGCTCATTCTGCTTCTGGACATAGTGCTGGAGCTCCACGAGGCCAGCAAGGCGTTTGCACATCCCTTCGAAGGTCCTGATGAAGACTCGGGCCAGATCTTCCCAGCTGTAGATGCTTGAGGGAGCCAACTGGTTCAGCCACGCTCGTGCCGAGCCGTCGAGCATCAGAGGGAGGTGTTTCATGGCGACGTGGTCGTCCCCTCCTCCGATCTGGACTACCACTCGGTAGTCGTCCAGCCACGTTTCTGGCTTGGATTCTCCTGTAAACTTGCTGATCCCCGTCGCCAATCGGAAGTTGGGAGGGATGTTAGCCGAACGGATGGCTCGACTGAAACACTCGGGACCAGAGACGATGGTCCTGCTTCCACTCGGACGGTCCATATCGTGACCATTGCGGTGGGCTCAACCCCTGTCGACCCTCCTCTGGGCGATATGCCCTCTCGCGTCGGGCCTTGGATCGTAAGTGTCACCGACTGAACGCCGATCATCATGATGTCGGGGCCCGTAGGGCCCACCCCGCGGAGGGGTGCGTGAACGGCGATGACCTTCGGGATTTATGGAACGATTGCCTCCCCTGTGTCGATGATGAGAACCGGGGTTGTGAACTGACCGATGCGTGTTTGCATGAACAGAGCTATTGTGGATCCCGTTGTGCGACTGGGAGACCGCCGAATTTTGCTGCTGCGCCGTGTGCAGCATGGTGCAGATTTGCTCGATCCCCCTGCCAGCCTTTGAATCAGTCGGCTGGAGGGAATCGGCTATCTTGGCGGCGGCAGCCAGGTTGAGGACGGGTGTGCGGAACACCTCCACGTTGCTCCGTCGAGTGTGCCGACTGGCAGAACGGCGGGGCTGACGGCGAGCGCCGGATGTTTCGCCGACCTCGTGCTCGTTCCGGCTAGTTTGGCGGGGACTTTCATGGGAGTTGGCCATGTGCACTTCAGCTGCAGGCCCACGACCCAAGTACTCGGAAGGAAACTCAGTCGGAACTGAGTTCGAGCGCTTGGACGGCGGTGCAACCACAACCGACTCTAGGACCGCCACTTGTGAGGACGCGTTCTGGCGCGCCTGGGCGTGTTGCACCCAACGCTGGAGCCACGGACGGCGGGACCGCTTGTTGCGGCGCGTGACGGCGGCGTAGGTCGACATCGGAGCCGACTGCTGGAGAAGAAGAATACCGCGGGCGCCGGCACAGAAGTGCGTAGCCCCGCGACTGGGGAGCGCCTCGACATCGAGAGGGGCGTCCCCAAGCCATGCCGAATCGTCGACGATGAAGGAGAGAGTGCCGAAGAGGATCTCGTGACCCATGCTCAAATCTCCACTGGATGACATGATGAAAAGATGTAGTCGCAAACTCGCCGGAAGTCGCTTAGACGCGTGCCCCACGGTGGGCGCCAACTGTCGTGGGTATAAGTCTGACAGTAGATGTGTAGGGTACGAAAGGATGGGCAGAGCCTTAGCTACGGCGAGGTTGTATGAGTTCAGGCCCCTCTACGGTGGAGGTAATAGCCCTACGTCTCAGTGCTCTTGGGAGCTCGTTGTCGAGTGGAATATGGATTACAGTGAATTGCTAACCCCTGCACCAGTGGGGAAGGGCAGCTTATATATAGTGCGCTGCCCTTCACAACGGTTCGGTGCATAGGGGTGGAGTAGTGGCGAATAAATGCCTACGTTACAGGTAACGTATGTCTTAAATGCTAATAAAGGTACATGGAAACGTATGACCGTTGCCCTCCAGGGGGGTTACGATGCACAGAGTAGAATCCAGTCGGTAAGTTCGATACGCTCCGAATGCTCATCTCCGACTGGATGATGGAGGAATCGTCACCGACTGGATGATGGGAAGTCCTTAATTCAGTCGGAACTGACTAAGGGCCTTATCCCTTATGAAGGGTAGTCCTTGGGTAGGACTCATAGGGCAGGCCTATGAGCCTACCCTAGGACTATAACCCCATCAACGATAATCACCATAATAGCAACAACCCTTAGAAAAAGCTTTAGGTGAAATCCAAACCAAGATAGCTCAATGAAGAAATCATGGGTTGAAAATATCTCATGATTGAACGAATTGGTGGGTTTAAATATCTCATTTTTGAAACAAATTCTCTTCGATACTCCTCCACTAACAAGAATGTTGTAACACCACCTCAAAGGATAAAGGAGGAAGAATTGCAATTTGAAATGCAAGAGAAGGAACACTTGAGGTTCTCCAACAAGAATCCTAAAGAACACCTTGAGAATGAAGAGATAATGATCCGCCTACGAGAAAACTTCAACAAGGCACCGGAATAATTGAGAGATCAACGAAGAGACAACAATTGAGAAGAATTTGAGATTAAAAGATGAAAGCTAAGAATGAAGAATTGTTTTTAAATGACGGCCTTCGGAGGATCGAGAATGAAAACCAATCTGAAATGCATCAGATAGATATGGAATGAATTTCTCATGATCGAGAACAATTCAAGATGATAACACAAAGCTGAAATGATGAATCTTCAAGCGAATGAACCAAGATTTCAGAGAAACACTCCTTCGGTCTTCCAAGATGAGAATGATGAGAAGGGATACCACCAGAATTACTGGTACACTCCGGAATAATGAATAACGAAAAGTTGAGCCAAACAAAGGAATTAATTTGAATAGATCTTGGAGAAGGGATATGACTGATGAAATTCATACTTACGTCATAATTGAAAAGGATAAGGGATCTCCGGGAAAAGATTAGAATAGCCAGGTAAGATTATGGGAAAACCTATGGGTTATGAGCCCACTCAAAAGAAACATCATTGAAAAGATTGATGATAAAGATTGACTATACCGGTATAAATGAAAACTAGATGAGGTTGGGAACCTGGAAATAGTTGAAAGGATTGAGAACAAGAAACTCTAAGATATCTTGAACACCCCACATAGAATGGAGAGAGGTGAATGAATAAGAAAGGATTGAATAGGAATTTCCAACACGGAAATCATATAGGAAGAAAAGGATATGATGAACACCGCGAGCTTGGATTGAATTCACTGGAAAAGAGAACAAGAATGAAAAAATAATGAACTAAGAACTCCTGAAAATCTTCACAATGAATCACCGGATACGACACGGAATAGAAGATAGTGGAAGCAAAATGAAGAGAAAGGCACTTGGATGATAATTGAATAGCTGAAGCAAAAAAGGGCGGGGAAAACAAAAACAACTTGGGGCACAAGAGACAAACTCCGGAATGAAATGAGAGATTGATCTTGCAAATATTGGAAAGGATTGAATTCATTTGAAGAGAAGCACACCGGTTAAAAGAATTGATAAGACAACTTGTTTGAGCAAAAGAATCATCATTCCCATAAAAATATGAGAACACCTCTTCGAAAACATATGAAATCACAATTTGACATCGAAGCAACTTGAATTGTCATATTCCAACAAAACAAAGGATGAGGCTTACAACACAAGCCAGAACAAATTCATGACAGAGATTTCCTCCGATATTTTCGTGGATAGATACGCACGGGCTCTATCCTACAATAGCCATCATGTACAAGGCAGTGCACACGACATACGAATCGTCCCCGAGTCGTAGCAAGCAACAAGGACTCTTTATGACACAAGGAGAACCATTGTAAGACGGTCGTGAACAAAAGAATCCGCTAGATGTCAAACCCCAACCTCACATCATGCATCTGTTGGAAGATTGTCCTATAAGTAACTACTTGAATTCCCACCTAATAACTCTCGAAATTTTCTGGTCATGCAATTGGGTCCACGGATACAAGGAGTAAAATCCATCACTCAACTCCTAGCAATAACACTACTCACCAGAGAGCTTGAAAACTCACCTATCTCATATCCTCGTAATCACAATGATACTAAGTATGGCGGTACCCCTGAACTCTCTACATGAGTACTCGAGATGCCGAGCTTATCTCGCCACTACTAGTATTGAAGCAATTTCGAACATCCTCCGTCCTTAGATACTATGAAATCTGGATGATAATGATGTGCTCAAGAATACCGTGGATCTCAACTCCCCGAAATAAA
Source organism: Hordeum vulgare subsp. vulgare (assembly GCF_904849725.1). Lineage (NCBI taxonomy): Eukaryota > Viridiplantae > Streptophyta > Magnoliopsida > Poales > Poaceae > Hordeum > Hordeum vulgare. The sequence continues at coordinate 289,192,028 of NC_058523.1, read as the reverse complement.
ATCAACACAACATGAGGCACCAAGTCAGAACTCCGTCACATCGGCATCATATAGATTCCAAAATTATTCGCGTGATCCTAATTTTTTTTAGTGAGAAGAGGAGTAGAATTAAAATTCTTACGTCAAGATTCCTCACGAGAGCATAGAAGAGGAGAAAAAGAGTCCTACTCTCCGATATATAACTAGACTCAAAGCAGTTTTTCACTTGACTCGACTCGACCAAGTTCGATCAATCAAGGGGGCTTCTAGGTCGGTACTACTTCGATGCCAACTTGTAACGCCCAAGATGTGGTCCTATCCTTATTTTCGCACGAGAGCCTTGACAGGGATAGAAACACATCTCATTATTTCACAAGAATGGATATCGTTACAAGTACATGTACTAAAAAGATGAGTATAAGGAGTTGGCTTACACTCGCCACAACCTACATCAAGATCACATTAATACAACAATATCCAGTCATCATGAAGAAGAGAAGGGTCCGACTACGGACGAAAACAAACGATAAAAGAACGACGTCCATCATTGCTATCCTAGGCTACTAGCCTGGAACCCATCCTAGATCGATGATGAAGAAGAAGAAACTCCAAATAGCACAATCAGCGTGCTCACGTCAAAGTAACTCTTTACCTGTACCTGCAACTGGTGTTGTAGTAATTTGTGAGCCATAGGGACTCAGCAATATCATTTCCAAAGGTATCAAGACTAGCAAAGCTTAATGGGTGAGGTATGGTTAAGTGGTGATGCTGTAGCAAGCGACTAAGCATTTATTTAAGGTGGCTAACTTACGAGTACAAGAATGAAAGAGGGGGATGATCTATGCATAGCGTACGTGGACTACTTATGATCAAATGAATGATCCTGAACACCTACTTACGTCAGACATAACCCCACCATGTCCACGATCAGAGAAGGAGCTCACGAAAGAGACAGTCAAGCTTATGCACACAGTCGGCAAGTTTTAATTAAGTTTACTTCAAGTTATCTTGAACCGGATGTTAAAAAAGGTTTCCAAGTTGCCACATAACCACGGACACGGCTTCCCTAAAGATTTAACCATGCAAGGGTGCTCCAACTAGTCTATCACAAACTACCACACGCTGCGACGGAATGACCTCGATCAGGTTACCCATGATCTCCTCGGGTTTCTATTGGAAAACCTCAACCTCAAGATAGCCCAAAGTGTTGTTGGTATCCCTCGCACAAGATGTTCGAGAAGAGTAAAACAAGTCCAGCAAGGCCGCCCGATGTGTCGACGATCCCGATAGGAGCCGCGTATCTCGCTCTAAGGACACGATACATAAGCACGCGTACGGTGGCCTGATAGAAATCACCCAAGTTGCCCTGGGTTTGTGTTGGAAATATGCCCTAGAGGCAATGATGAAAGTTATTATTATATTTCATGTTTAAAGATAATCGTTTATTATCCATGCTATGATTGTATTGAATGAAAACATAAATACATGTGTGGATACATAGACACAACAATGTCCCTAGCAAGCCTCTAGTTGGCTAGCCAGTTAATCAAGGATAGTCAAGGTTTTCTGGCTATGTGCAAAGTGTTGTTGCTTGATAACTGGATCACATCATTAGGAGAATCATGTGATGGACTAGACCCAAACTATGAATGTAGCATATTGATTGTGTTGTTTTATTGCTATAGTTTTCTACGTGTCAAGTATTCGTTCCTATGACCATGAGATCATATAACTCACTGGCACCGGAGGAATGCCTTGTGTGTATCAAATGTCACAACGTAACTGGGTGACTATAAAGGTGCTCTACAGGTATCTCCGAAGGTGTCTGTTGAGTTAGTATGGATCAAGACTGGGATTTGTCACTTCGTGTGACGGAGAGGTATCTCGGGGACCACTTGGTAATACAACATCACACACAAGCATTGCAAGCAATGTGACTAAGTGTAAGTCACGAGATCTTGTATTACCAAATGAGTAAAGAGACTTGCCGGTAACGAGATTGAATAGGTATGCGGATACCGACGATCGAATCTCGGGCAAGTAACATGCCGAAGGACAAAGGGAATGACATATGGGATTATATGAATCCTTAACACTGAGGTTCAACCGATAAGATCTTCAGAGAATATGTAGGATCCAATATGGGCATCCAGGTCCCGCTATTGGATATTGACCGAGGAGTACCTCGGGGCGTGTCTACATAGTTCTCGAACCCGTAGGGTCTGCACACTTAAGGTTTGGCGATGTTTTAGTATAGTTGAGTTATATGTGTGGTTACCGAATGTTGTTCGGAGTCCCGGATGAGATCACGGACGTCACGAGGGTTTCCGGAATGGTTCGGAGACGAAGATTGATATATAGGATGACTTCATTTGGTTACCGGAAAGTTTTCGGGCATTACCGGGAATGTACTCGGAGTGACGAATGGGTTCCGGAAGTTGACCGGGAGGGGGGTAACCCTCCCGGGGGAAGCCCAAAGGACTTATGGGTGGTGCACCAGATCTTAGTGGGCTGGTGGGACATCCCAATAAGGCCTATGCGCCATAAGAGAAAAACCAAAGAAAGAAAAAAAAGAAAGGGTGGGAAGGAAGAGAAGGACTCCACTTTCCAATCCTAGTTGGACTAGGATTGGAATAGGACTCCTCCTCCTCCTATTGGCCGGCGCACCTTGGGGACTTGGTTCTCAAGGCAGGTCCCCTCCCCCTGCCTTCTATATATAGTGGTGATTTAGGGCTGATTTGAGACAACTTTGCCATGTGCAACTCACATCTTGACACCATAGTTTTACCTCTAGATCGTATTTCTGCGGAGCTCGGGCGGAGCCCTGCAGGAGTAGATCCGTCACCACCACCGGCGCACCGACACGCTGTCGCAGAACTCATCTACTTCTTCATCTTGCTTGCTGGATCAAGAAGGCCAAGATCATCGTCGAGTTGTACGTGTGTTGAACGCGGAGGTGTCGTCCGTTCGGCACTAGATCGGAGCGGATTGTTGGACGGATCGCGGGACGGTTCGTGGGCCGGTTCGCGGGGCGAGACGTGAGGACGTTCCACTACATCAACCGCGTTTCTTAACGCTTCCTGCTGTGCGATCTACAAGGGTATGTACATCCAAATCTCCTCTCGTAGATGGACATCACCATGATAGGTCTTCGTGCGCATAGGAAATTTTTTGTTTCCCATGCGACGTTCCCCAACAGTGGCATCATGAGCTAGGTTCATGTGTAGATGTAATCTCGAGTAGAACACAAAGTGTTTTGTGGACGGTGATGTTTGATTTGCTGCCCTCCTTAGTCTTTTCTCGATTTGGCGGTATTGTTGGATTAAAGCGGCCCGGACCGACATTATTCGTACGCTTACGAAAGACTGGTTTCATCGCTTGACATGCAACCTCGTTGCATAAAGATGACTCGCGGGTGTCGGTTTCTTCAACTTTAGTTGAATTGATTTTGACCGAGGCGGCCCTTGGAGAGGTTAAATAGCAATTTGCACATCTCTGTTGTGGTTTTTGCGTAAGTAAGATGCGATCTACTAGATACCCATAGCAGCCATGTAAAACATGCAACAACAATTAGAGGACGTCTAACTTGTTTTTGCAGGGTATGCTTGTGATATGATATGGCTAATGACGTGATGTGATATATTGGATGTATGAGATGATCATGTTGTAATAGTTAATATCGACTTGCACGTCGATGGTACGGCAACTGACAGGAGCCATATGGTTGTCTTTAAACTGATGTTTGTGTTTGCAGATGTGTTTACTATATTGCTAGGACGTAGCTTTAGTTGTAATAGCATAAGTAGCACGAAAACCCCAATGGCGACACGTTGATGGAGATCATGATGATGGAGATCATGGTGTGGCGCCGGTGACAAGAAGATCGTGCCGGTGCTTTGGTGATGGAGATCAAGAAGCACATGATGATGGCAATATCATGTCACTTATGAATTGCATGTGATGTTAATCCTTTTATGCACCTTATTTTGCTTAGAACGACAGTAGCATTATGAGGGAATCTCTCACTAAAATTTCAAGACGAAATTGTGTTCTCCCCGACTATGCACCGTTGCTACAACTCATCGTTTCGAGACACCACGTGACGATCGGGTGTGATAGACTCAACGTTCACATACAACGGGTGCAAAACAGTTGCACACGCGGAACACTCGGGTTAAGCTTGACGAGCCTAGCATGTGCAGACATGGCCTAGGAACACATGAGACCGAAAGGTCGAGCATGAATCGTATAGTTGATATGATTAGCATAGATATGCTTACCACTGAAACTATCATCAACTCACGTGATGATCGGACTTGAGCTAGTGAAATTGGATCATGTACCACTCAAATGACTAAGAGAGATGTACTTTTTGAGTGGGAGTTTAGCAAGTAATTTGATTAGTTAAACTCTAATTATCTTGAACATAGTCTAAAGTCCACTTTGAAAATATTTGTGTTGTAGATCAATGGCTCACGCGACAGTCACCCTGAATTTTAATACGTTCCTAGAGAAAGCTAAGTTGAAAGATGATGGAAGCAACTTTGTAGACTCGGCTCGTAATCTTAAGTTGCTCCTGCAAGCTGGGAAGAAGGATTATGTCCTTAATGCTGGGCTAGGAGATGAACCACCCGCCGCCGCTGACCAAGATGCTAAGAACGCTTAGTTAGCACGCAACGAGGACTACTCAGTAGTTCAATGTGCAGTCTTGTATGGCTTAGAGCCGGGACTTCAACGTTGCTTTGAGCGTCATGGAGCATATGAGATGTTCCAGGAGTTGAAGTTTATCTTTCAGAAGAACGCCCGAATCGAGAGGTATGAGACCTCCGATAAATTCTATGCTTGCAAGATGGAGAAGAATTCGTTTGTCAGTGAACATGTGCTCAAAATGTTTGGATACTCAAACCGTCTAGCTGAGCTGGGAGTTCATGTTTGGGTACTCAAACTGTCTAGCTGAGCTGGGGATTGAACTCCCGCAAGAGGCTATCACTGACAGAATTCTTCAATCACTTCCACCAAGCTATAAGAGCTTTGTGTTGAACTATAACATGCAAGGGATGAACAAGTCACCCAGCGAGTTATTCGCGATGCTGAAAGTCGCAGAGTCAGAACTCCGTAAAGAGCATCAAGTGTTGATGGTGAATAAGATCACTAGTTTCAAGAGAAACGACAAAGGAAAGAAGGGTAATTCAAAGAAGAGCGACAAGCCTGTTGCCAATCCGACGAAGAAACCCAAAGCTGGACCTTAGCCTGAAACGGAGTGCTATTATTGCAAGGGTATGGGTCACTGGAAGCGCAACTGCCCCAAGTATCTGGCTGATAAGAAGGAGGCCAAGGAAAAATCAGGTATATTTGATATACATGTTATTGATGTGTACTTAGCCAACTCTTGTAGTAGTGCCTCGGTATTCGATACCGGTTCTGTTGCTCATATTTGCAACTCGAAACAGGAACTGCGGAATAAGCGAAGGGTGGAAAAGTATGAAGTGACGATGTGCGTGGGAAATGGTTCCAAGGTTGATGCAACCGTTGTCGACACAGTCTCACTTCAGTTACCATCAGGATTAGTTATGAACTTAAATAATTGTTATTTAGTGCATGCGTTAAGCATGAACATTATATCTGGATCTTGTTTATTGCGAGACGGTTACTCGTTTAAGTCAGAGAATAATGGTTGTTCTATTTCTATGAGTAATATCTTTTATGGTCATGCACCCAATGTGAGAGGATTGTTCATATTGAATCTTGATTGTGATGACACACATGTACATAACATTGAGACCAAAAGATGTAGAGTTAACAATGATAGCGCCATGTTTTTGTGGCACTACTGCCTAGGTCATATTGGTGTAAAGCGCATGAAGGAACTCCATTCCGATGGGCTTTTGGAGTCACTTGATTTTGAATCACTTGACACATGCGAACCATGCCTCATGGGCAAGATGACTAAGACTCCGTTCTCCGGAACAATGGAGCGTGCAAGTGACTTGTTGGAAATCATACATACCGATGTGTGTGGTCCGATGAGTGTGGAGGCGCCCGGCGGATATCGTTATTTTCTCACCTTCATTGACGATTTGAGTAGATATGGTTATGTCTACTTGATGAAGCACAAGTCTGAAACATTTAAAAAGTTCAAGCAATTTCAGAGTGAAGTCGAAAATCATCGTAACAAGAAGATCAAGTTCCTACGGTCTGATCGTCGGGGTGAATATCTGAGTTTTGAGTTTGGTGCTCACTTAAGACAATGTGGAATTGTTTCACAGTTGACACCGCCTGGAACACCGCAGCGTAATGGTGTGTCCGAATATCGTAATCGTACTTTATTAGAGATGGTGCGATCTATGATGTCTCTTACCGATTTTCCGTTATCATTTTGGGGGTAAGCATTAGAGACAGTTGCATTCACTTTAAATAGGGCACCATCAAAATCCGTTGAGACGACACCATACGAACTGTGGTATGGCAAAAGACCAAAGTTGTCGTTTCTTAAAGTTTGGGGATGTGATGCTTGATGACCCACAAGTATAGGGGATCAATCGTAGTCCTTTTGATAAGTAAGAGTGTCGAACCCAACGAGGAGCAGAAGGCTGTGATAAGCGGATTTCAGCAAGGTAATAACTGCAAGCACTGAAAGTAGCGGTAACAAGTGATTGTGTAGCGAGGTGAAACATAGCAAGAAAAAAGTAACAAGTAACAAGTAGTAGCAACGGTGCAGCAAGTGTTCCAATCCCTTTTGCAGCAAGGGACAAGCCCGAACAAAGTCTTATAGGAGGAAAAACGCTCCCGAGGACACACGGGAATTTCTGTCATGCTAGTTTCATTATGTTCATATGATTCACGTTCGTTACTTTGATAGGTTGATATGTGGGAGGACCGGCGCTTGGGTACTGCCCTTACTTGGAAAAGCATCCCACTTATGATTAACCTCTCTCGCAAGCATCCGCAACTACAAAAGAAGAATTAAGAAAAAGTCTAACCATAGCATTAAACTAGTGGATCCAAATCAGCCCCTTACGAAGCAACGTATAGACTAGGTTTTAAGCTTCTGTCACTCCAGCAACCCATCATCTACTTAATAATCCCCAATGCCTTCCTCTAGGCCCAAATATGGTGAAGTGATATGTAGTAGACGTTCACATAACACCACTAGAGGAAAAACAACATACATCATATCAAAATACCGAACGAATATCAAATTCACATGACTATTATTAACATGACTTATCCCATGTCCTCAGGAACAAAAGTAACTACTCACAAAACGTAATCATAATCATGATCAGAGGTGTAATGAATAGCATCAAGGATCTGAACATAAACTCTTCCACCAAGTAATCCAACTAGCATCAACTACAAAGAGTAATCAACACTGCTAGCAACCTTACAAGTACCAATCGGAGTTGCAGATGAAGATTGGTTACAAGAGATGAACTAGGGATTGGAGAGGAGATGGTGCTGATGAAGATGTTGATGAAGATGCCTCCCATTCGACGAGAGGAGTGTTGGTGATGACGATGGCGACGATCTCCCCCTCTGAGAGGGAAGTTTCCCCGGCAGGATCGTCCTGCCGGAGCTCTAGATTGGATCTGCTCAAGTTCCGCGTCGTGGCGGCGGCGAAACCACGAAAAAGCTCCCTTCTGACTTTTTATGGACCAGGACGCTTCATATAGCAAAAGAGGGGGGCTAGTGGGCCGTCAGGGAGCCCACAAGCCCCCACTCCGCCACCAGGGGGTGGCGGTGTCAGGGCTTGTGGCGCCCTGGCAGCCCCCTCCGATAGTTCTTTCGCCAAGTTTTTTTTATATAATCCCAAAAAATCCACGTAACTTTTCAGGGCATTTGGAGATGTGCAGAATAGTGGACTAGGATTTGCTCCTTTTCCAGTCCAGAATTCCAGCTGCCTGAATTCTCCCTCTTCAAATAAACCTTGCAAAATAAGAGAGAAAAGGCATAAATATGGTACCACAAGTAATATAACAGCCCAAAAAGCAATAAATATCAACATGAAAGCATGATGCAAAATGGACGTATCAACTCCCCCAAGCTTAGACCTCGCTTGTCCTCAAGCAAAAACCAAGTCCCATAAACATGTCCACATGTTGAGGGACGAAGGTGTCGATAAAACATAATACGGACATGAGGGCATCATGATCACACATAGAACAACAATACATCATAAAGATTTTTATGGGAAAGTAACAATTCCTTCAAAAAGCAAAGCATGAAGCAAAAACCTTACCGAGAAGTAACCAACAATAGTCCATAGTCATTGAAGCAATTGCAATTTATCACAACATCAGAAAGAGTCAAATAAGAGCTTGTAAGGCAAACCCACATACTCAATCATCTCTTTTGTTTTCCACAATTATTAAAACTCACGTGGTACTCATGGTGTCAAAGTTTTAGCTGGACACAGAGGAAGATAGGGGCTTATAGTTTTGCCTCCCAACCATTTACCTCAAAGGTAAAGTCAACAACAATAAAGCATAAGTACTCAACAACAAGTTGATATATGAATATAGATCTTTCCCAAGCATGTGACGGTAGCCGAGACAAAGGCAAAAATAGGGAATTGGTGATGATCACCATGACTCTTACAAGGGCAAAAAGTAAAGGTACAAGATAGGCCCTTCGCAGAGGGAAGCAGAGGTTGTCATGCGCTTTTTAGGTTTGAATGCGTGTCCTCTTAGTGCGGAGGAACGTCACTTTATATTGCCTCCTGTGATAAAGAACTTTATTATGTAGTCTGTCGCTTTTATGTCTTCCTCATCACAGGTTCGTACAAAGCTTATTTTCCACACACTAATAGATCATGCATATTAGAGAGCAATTTTTATTGCTTGCACCGATGACAACTTACTTGAAGGATCTTATTCAATCCATAGGTAGGTATGGTGGACTCTCATGGCAAAACTGGGTCAGAGGTTTATGGATGCACAAGTAGTATCTCTACTTGGCGCGGGAGTTTTGGCTAATATGAGGTGGAAGCAATCGTCGCATGCTAAGGGATCTCTAATCATATAACATTGTTTGGAACCAAGCAAACACAATTCATTATGTTGTCTTCCTTGTCCAACATCTACTCCTAAGCATGTAATAGTTTGGTGAGTGCTCACAATTGCAAAAAGTGTCTAAGATGATATATTTATATGTGAACCTCTCTTTCCTTATTACTTCTTATTAATTGCAACAATGACTGAGGTCTATGTTGATTTATTCTCAACAAGTTTCAATCATCATACGTGTCATAAGTGAAGTTATCACTTTCCATAAGATCGTCTCATGATCTTTCATGCTATCGTTCTTTTCATACTTTTTGATCATGGCACAAAGCAAAGCCCTTAACTGAGATACTCTTTATTATATAGCTCGTAAGCTCGAATACATCGGGGGAGAGACAAAAGCAAAAGACTCAAACTACAAACTAAAGACTTATTCCTCTAAGGGAAGAAATAAAAACTGAAAAGGAAAGAACTAAATCAAAGGTAAAAGCAAAAGATATAAAGGTGATACGATACCAGGGCAACTCCCCCAAGCTTGGCAGTAGCCAAGGGGATTGCCCATACCAATGCTTAGTTGTCTTCCTTTGGCGGTGATGGTGGTGGAGTTGTTGAAGCAGTCTTGAGCTTGTCTAATTTCCACTTGAGCAAAAATTTCTGCTCCCTTAGATCGTCATTTTCTTCCTCAAGTTTCAACACTCTATGGCAAAGTTCCTGCTTACTCTCCTGCAAGAAACGAGAAGGGATAAACAAGGTCTTAGGCTTCTTCCTATGGTCACGGAGGCTTGACTTCTTGAACTCCACATGGGTGTTTGCAGGTTGAGGTAGAGGAGCCTCCTCTTCATCGGAACTCGTTTGCTCCTTCCCTTTGGGATCATAGTCCTCTTCCTCATGAGTGGTCCAACCATATGGTTCCAAATCCCCATTAATCCTAGAGTTAGCACGATTATAGGCCACATAGATCTCTTCTTCTGAATCTTGAGAAGACATATTGACCTAAACCTGCGACAGACAACAAGCTCGAAACGAAAACAGAGGAAAATTGCGCGATACGGAGATCAAAACCTTTAGGCGACTATATATTGATTTTTTCTGGGCCAGAAGGAGTGCTCCGCAAGAAAGCGGAGTCCGGGAGGCACACGAGGTGCCCAAAAGCTTGCCCTCCGCCACCAGGGGGGTAGGGGGCGGTGGCAGGGCTTGTGGCCGCCTCGTTCGCTCTCCGGACTACTTTTTATTTTTCTAATTTTCCAAAAATTCCAAAACGGAAGAAATTTCCTATTGGAAAAGTATCGGAGTCCAATTTCTTAAGGAAATAGATACATCTTAATTTTCCAAGTCTGAAACAGGCTGATAAACATCCCTTATGTACTCCTCTGGAGTTATGAAATTGATGATATTGGTCTCAACATTTATGGGAGTATCAGAGATGTAATGCTTGATTCTTTGCCCATTTACCACTCTAGGAAAATTTCCTTCCGTGTTATTGATTTTGATGGCACCGGAACAATATACTTCCTTGATAACATAGGGACCTTCCCATTTAGAGAGTAGCTTGCCTGCAAAGAATCTCAAACGAGAATTGTATAGCAGGACATAATCACCTACATTGAACTCTCGCTTCTGTATTCGTTTGTCGTGCCATCTCTTAACCTTTTCCTTGAACAACTTGGCTTTCTCATATGCCCGGGCTCTCCATTCATCTAACGAGCTGATATCAAACAACAACTTCTCACCGGCAAGTTTGAAATCAAAGTTGAGCTCTTTGATTGCCCAATAAGCTTTGTGTTCCAGCTCAAGAGGTAAATGACAGGCCTTACCGTAAACCATTTTATACGGTGACATGCCCATGGGATTCTTATAAGCACTCCTATAAGCCCATAGTGCATCGTCAAGTTTGCTAGACCAGTTCTTTCGAGATCTATTGATGGTATTTTGTAGGATCAACTTGATCTCCCTATTACTCAACTCCACTTGACCACTAGACCGAGGATGATAAGGAGATGCAACTCTATGGTTGACATCATACTTAGCTAGCATCTCGCGGAAAACACCATGAATGAAGTGTGAACCGCCATCAGTCATCAAGTATCTAGGGACTCCAAATCTTGGGAAAATGACTTCTTTAAGCATCTTAATAGAGGTGTGGTGATCAACATTTTTAGTGGGGATAGCCTCTACCCACTTAGTAACGTAATCCACAACAACTAAGATGTGAGTGTACCCATTGGATCTCGGGAAGGGTCCCATATAATCAAAGCCCCAGACATCAAATGGTTCAATGACAAGTGAATAGTTCATAGGCATTTCCTGACGCTTACTCATATTCCCTATTCCTTGGCATTCGTCACAAGACAAGACAAACTTACGGGCATCCTTGAAGAGAGTGGGCCAATAGAAACCTGATTGCAATACCTTGTGGATAGTTCTATCTCCAGCATGGTGTCCTCCGTAGGCTTCGGAATGACACTTCTGCAGGATCTGTCCCTGTTCATGTTCAGGCACACAATGTCTAATAACACCATCTACTCCTTCCTTATAAAGGTGAGGATCATCTCAAAAGTAGTGTCTCAAATCAAAGAAGAATTTCTTCTTTTGTTGACAGGTGAAACTGGGTGGTATGTATTTGGCTACGATATAGTTTGCATAATCGGCATACCACGGTGCACTACGTGAAGTGCGGATGACACTTAATTGCTCATCAGGAAAGCTATCATCAATAGGTAGTGGGTCATCAAGGACATTCTCTAACCTAGACAAGTTATCTGCTACAGGGTTATCAGCACCCTTTCGGTCAACGACGTGCAAATCAAATTCCTGTAGCAGGAGAACCCATCTGATCAACCTTGGCTTAGCGTCCTTCTTCTCCATGAGGTACTTAATAGCAGCATGATCAGAGTGAATAGTGACTTTGGAGTCAACTATGTAAGATCTGAACTTTTCACATGCAAACACGACTGCTAAAAATTCCTTCTCCGTAGTGGCATAGTTTCTTTGGGCACTGTCTAGAGTTTTACTAGCGTAGTGAATAACATTCAACTTCTTATCAACTCTTTGTGCTAGAACAACACCAACAGCATAATCACTAGCGTCACACATGATTTCAAAGGGCAAGTTCCAGTCGGGTGGTTGAACAATAGGTGTGGTTATCAAAGCCTTCTTAAGTATTTCAAAAGCTTCCTCACAATCCTCATCAAAAACAAAAGGTACATCCTTCTGCAAGAGGTTGGTAAGAGGCCTAGAAATCTTAGAGAAGTCTTTAATGAACCTTCTATAGAAACCAGCATGACCTAGGAAACTTCGTATACCTCTAATATCTGTGGGGCAAGGCATTTTATCAATTGCATCAACCTTAGCCTTGTCAACTTCAATGCCTCTCTCAGAAATTTTGTGTCCTAAGACGATACCTTCATTAACCATAAAGTGGCACTTCTCCCAATTCAAGACGAGGTTGGTTTCTTTGCATCTCTGTAAGACTCGATCAAGGTTGCTGAGGCAATCGTCAAGGGAAGACCCGTAAACAGAGAAGTCATCCATGAAAACCTCGACAATCTTTTCACAAAAGTCAGAGAATATAGCCATCATATATCTTTGGAAGGTGGCAGGTGCATTGCATAAGCCAAAAGGCATACGTCTATAGGCAAAGGTACCGAAAGGGCAGGTGAAAGTGGTTTTCTCTTGATCTGATTGTGCAACACGTATCTGCGAGAAACTTGAATAGCCGTCTAGAAATCAGAAGTGTGTGTGTTTTGATAGCCTTTCTAGCATTTGGTCGATAAACGACAAAGGATAATGTTCTTTCCTGGTTGCCTTGTTTGGTTTCCGAAAGTCTACCACCATCCTATAGTCGGTAATAATCCTTTGTGGGATTAGTTCATCCTTATCATTAGGAACGACGGTGATACCTCCCTTCTTAGGTACGCAATATACTGGACTTACCCAATCACTATGAGCAACAAGATAAATGATTACTGCTTCGAGAAGCTTTAATATTTCTTTTCTAACAACCTCTTTCATCTTAGGATTTAATCTCTATCACATGTCCACAAAATTTTAGCACAATTGGAGACACTTGGCAATGTAGAGTTGCTCAAATTTGGTTGTGGACAGATAGGGTTTGGGAATATTTAGGTGAACCAAATCAACTTGGATTGATATGGAACTTGGAAATATAATCACATATATCATGTGTGACTTGCTATAATTTTCTTGGAATTTATTGAGAATATTTCTTGTAGAAATATGTCAAAAGATAGAAATAGGGAGAAAGGGTTTTGTCCAATATTTTGAACATGACCATGTGTTGAAACTCTTATATATGGAATACATATGTGCAGTGAGTTTCCCTAAATTTTTCTCAAATATTTTAAAAATGAGAAAAATAATTTTCCTTCATAAAAAACCATTTCTGGCCTCAGAAAAAGGTATTTAAATAAAATAGTGAAATAACTTTTAAAATAATATTTTTGTGGTTTTGGGAAGTATTTTTGATAATGGGATTTAAATAAAATATTTAGGGCAAAACAACTTCCCTAATTTGAGGACTTGGAGTACAAATCCGAATTGAGGGGTTTTTGAAAGCCTAAATTAAATAAATGCTTTTTGGTCAAAATAATATTTTAAAAAAATCAGGTCCTATACACATGGTATGGTCATTGAGCAAAGACTTTGGGCATGGAGGTGAGACTAAATTGTAGTAGGAACTTTTGTGATTTACAACACGAGCAACCAAGCAAGCAAACAACAATCACATGAAGCATCACAAGCACTCACAAACTTTTTAATTGGTCCTAATTTTTTAGCTATGTTAATTTAGCAAAGTAAGGAAAAACACATGGTGTGTCAGACCTTACCCTGTTAAGAAAAATCTCGTCCTCGAGATTTTCTAAGGTGGTTGCAAAAGTATACCTCTACTATGTTGTGATGATAATATCAAAATGAACTATTTAAACATGCGGTTCGACATGGTTACCGTAAAAGTTGCTCATGATTGGTGCAGCTCGGGGGGGGGTGATACTGTTGTTGTGAATAAAGTCTAAGGTTGGACGATTGAGACGTTGCTGCTAAGGGCTACAACATTTTTTGGAAAAAGTTTTTTTCTCAAATTCCAAATTACTCTTATCGTACCTCAGTGCACAATGCTTTGTGTGGCTGACAGGTGGACCCAGGTCCCACTGTCAGTCTCTTCTCCCTTCCTCCGGCCCTCTACTTCCATCTCTTTCTTGTGCGCTCTTTGCACTTTCTCCACATGTGGCACCTAGTGCGTAGGGCACCTAGGGTCGTACTGCGATAGTGCGCGACATGCTAGGTGCCGGCCTTGCGTGCACTCACCTCGCGGGCCAATGCCCTGTCGGCACTGCTCGCGGATTCTCCTTCGATCATCGACGGTCGAGTGATGAGCGAGGCCGGTGGACTTCACCCGTCATACACTGAACTCGAGCTATAAAACGACCATGGCGTTCCTCTCTTCTTTATCACACCTGGCCTCACTCCTACTTCTTCGTATGTCTTCTTTTCTCCTTGCAGGAGCTCGAGGCGAGGCTCTAATGGCGAGCGAGCTTCCGGGGTGGCTTACGATCCTCCTAGCTGGAGCAACGGTGGCGCTGATCGGGTTCTCAATGTTGTACTACGCAATCATCCACGATGATCACCGTGATGCTGCTCCTCAAGTGGTGGCTCTCCACAGGGGTAGTGCCACGATGACTAGGCAACTTCATAGTGTGCGAGTGGGTGCTAGTGTGCCGGAAGAAACTCTGCAAAAATAAAATACCCATAATGCTTCCCTTTGAAAGACTGTGGGGTGCTAGCGAGGCAATCAGTTAGGTGCTAAATGCGTGTGTGGTTCTGCACTTAGTGCATGTGGTATAGTGAGTATGGTTGTGATCCGGTTGGAGATGCATATTTTCAGCGTGCCTTCACACGTTTGGTCTTCTAGCCTCTTCGTAGCTTCTTGTAGTAGTTGATGTAGCCGACAAAGGAGTGGTGGTGAACTCTTGTTGTATCTTCTTCGTTGTCGTGGCTTCTTAGCCGTGGTGGTTCTTCACCTTGCTTGGGTAGGATTGTCTTGTGCTGCTTGGAGGGTGCTTCGAAGAGCCCATCTTTTCAGGGTAAAACCTTATACTTGAGAGGCATGGAGATCGGGGTTCTGGGGGCCTATCCAAACAGGACCAAGGTGCTCCTCATTTACTTGGAAAAGCTTGCCATCCATGAGGACAACACCATATTTCTCCAATCATCACACAATCATTATGCTCATGAGATGTGTGGGAGGAGCAGATACTTGTTGTGGATGGTCACTTGCCTAGGGGTTTAGTGATGGTCGAGGTCGAGTATTGGTTATAGTCTGACGTTTTAGAGCCAAAACCCGCTGTCACCTTCCGGACATTTTATGGCTCGGGAAAGCCTTGGGGGTTTCAAGTAACTTATGATGTGAATGAACATCCATCACCTTATCCTTGAGCACACTTTCTTAGATGCCAGTAGCCCTACCAAATTCTCCAAACAGAATCATGCAATAACATAAAAAGTACCATGTCATATAAGTCAACTGCAACATCACTTATGCTATTCAACTTCAAGGTTTGAGAGAAGGACTAAACCAAAACCTCATAAGTATGCTATAACTAGCTCATGCATATCCCTATGCAAAAACCCTCGGGAAGCATACAAGCTGTTAAGCTTGGCGTAGATACTACAATCCAAGTGCTTAGTAAAATTATCCAAGGTCTAATGTATTGCATTTCTATGCTAAGGAAACACATATTACCAACCCAAGATCTTGTTTCCTTACTACGAATCCAATCAAGTGGTTCATCAATCCCGTCAATCATCACTTGACCCATCATTCCTAGAAATCCAATATCGATGGGGTTCTACACAATCACCTAGAGTCCTTTTTAATCCACATATCATAGCAAGGACTATATCACACTATATCCTCCAACTTTCAATACCATGACCACCTAAACTACAAGGTCAATCTTATATGGATACTTAAATCATCCCTGACATCATCCAATTACTTCTACATGTCATCCACTGAGAAACATGGTATCATGGTCAAGATCATCGGACCAAATCTAATTTACTCCGATCCATGTGGTCCCATTCATCATCGACACTCTATTAGGACCACCTGTTTAAATCCAAATCACATGGCCAACAAGAACTCCTACTTGCTTCTCCAAGTCATTATCTATCCATGACTGCTATTTGACAAATCCAATTTATTATACCACCAAGAGTTTTAGCTTGTAATCATATTTGTCCGACTGAATCCAACTTACTCCACGAACATGAAGCTTATGTTAATTTATCAACTTGTTATGATGATTTTCAACTTCAGTCTCAAACTGCTTGAACTTCTCAAACGTTTCAGACTTTTGCTTCATCAAGTACATACATCCATACCTACTCAAATCGTCAGTTAAGGTGAGAAAATAACGATATCCGCCGCGCGCCTCCACACTCATTGGTCCGCATACATCCTTATGTCTGATCTCCAACAATTCACTTGCACGCTCCATTGTTCCGGAGAATAGAGTCTTAGTCATCTTGCCCATGAGGCATGGTTCGCACGTGTCAAGTGATTCAAAATCAAGTGACTCTAAAAGCCCATCGAAATGGAGTTCCTTCATGCGCTTTACACCAATATGACCTAAGCGGCAGTGCCACAAAACATGGCGCTATCATTGTTAACTCTACATCTTTTGGTCTCAATGTTATTTACATGTGTGTCATCACAATCAAGATTCAATATGAACAATCCTCTCACATTGGGTGCATGACCATAAAAGATATTACTCATAGAAATAGAACAACCATTATTCTTTGACTTAAACGAGTAACCGTCTCGCAATAAACAAGATCCAGATATAATGTTCATGCTTAACGCATGCACTAAATAACAATTATTTAAGTTCATAACTAATCCTGATGGTAACTGAAGTGAGACTCTGCCGACGACGATTGCATCAACCTTGGAACCATTTCCCACGCGCATCGTCACTTCATCCTTCGCCAGCCTTCGTTTATTCCACAGTTCCTGCTTCGAGTTGCAAATATGAGCAACATAACCAGTATCAAATACCGAGGCACTACTATAAGAGTTGGTTAAGTACACATCAATAACATGTATATCACATATACCTGATTTTTCTTTGGCCGCCTTCTTATCAGCCAAATACTTGGGGCAGTTGCGCTTTCAGTGACCCATCCCTTTGCAATAATAACACTCAGTTTCCGGCTTAGATCCAGCCTTGGGTTTCTTTGTCGGATTGGCAACAGGTTTGCCGCTCTTCTTGGAGTTACCCTTGTTGCCTTTGCCGTTTCTCTTGAAACTAGTGGTCTTATTGACCATCAACACTTGATGCTCTTTCCGGAGTTCTGAATTTGCGACTTTCAGCATTGCGAATAACTTGCCGGGTGACTTGTTCATCCCTTGCATGTTGTAGTTCAACACAAAGCTCTTGTAGCTAAGTGGCAGTGATTGAAGAATTCTGTCAGTGATAGCCTCTTGCGGGAGTTCAATCCCCAGCTCAGCTAGACGGTTTGAGTACCCAAACATTTTGAGCACATGTTCACTGTCACACGAATTCTCCTCCATCTTGCAAGCATAGAATTTATCGGAGGTCTCATACCTCTCGATCGAGGCGTTCTTTTGAAAGATAAACTTCAACTCCTGGAACATCTCAAATGCTCCATGACTCTCAAAGCGACATTGAAGTCCCGGTTCCAAGCCATACAAGACTGCACATTGAACTACGAAGTAGTCCTCCTTACGTGATTGCCAAGCGTTGAAAACATCTTGGTCAGACGTAGCGGGTGGTTCATCTCCTAGCACAACATAAAGGACATAATTCTTTTTCCCGGCTTGTAGCATGAGTCTAAGATTACGTGTCCAGTCTACAAAGTTGCTTCCATCATCTTTCAAGTTAGATTTGTCTAGGAACGTATTGAAATTCAGGGTTGCTAGTGCGTGAGCCATTGATCTACAACATAAAATATTGCAAAGTGGACTTAGACTATGTTCAAGATAATTAGAGTTTAACTAATAAAATTACTTAATAAACTCCCACTCAAAAAGTACATCCCTCTAGTCATTTGAGTGGTACATGATCCAAATCCACTAACTCAAGTCCGATCATCACGTGAGTTGAGTATAGTTTCAGTGGTAAGCATCTCTATGCTAATCATATCAACTATATGATTCATGCTCGACCTTTCGGTCTCTTGTGTTCCGACGCCATGTCTGCACATGCTAGACTCGTCAAGTTTGACCAGCGTGTTCCGCACGTGCAACTGTTTTGCACCCGCTGTATGTGAACGTTGAGTCTATCACACCCGATCATCACGTGGTGTCTCGAAACGACGAACTGTCGCAATGGTGCACAGTCGGGGAGAACACAATTTCATCTTGAAATTTTAGTGAGGGGACACCTTATAATGCTACCGTCGTTCTAAGCAAAATAAGGTGCATAAAAGTATTAACATCACATGCAATTCATAAGTGACATGATATGGCCATGATCTTGTGCTTCTTGATCTCCATCACTAAAGCATTGGCATGATCTTCTTATCACCGGCGCCACACCATGATCTCCATCATCATGATCTCCATCATCGTTCCGCCATCGAGGTTGTTGTGCGATCTATGCTATTACTACTAAAGCTACAACCTAGCGATATAGTAAACGCAACTGCAAACACAAACGTTAGTTTAAAGACAACCCTATGGCTCCTGCCGGTTGCCGTAGCATCGACATGCAAGTCGATATTAACTATTACAACATGATCATCTCATACATCCAATATATAACATCATGTCTTTGGGCATATCACATCAGAAGCATACCCTACAAAAACAAGTTAGACGTCCTCTAATTTGTTGTTGCATGTTTTACGTGGTTGCTATGGGTATCTAGTAGGATCGCATCTTACTTACGCAAAAAACACAATGGAGATGTGAAAATTGCTATTTAACCTCTCCAAGTACCGCCTCGGTCAAAACCAATTCAACTAAAGTTGAAGAAACCGACACCCGCCATTCATCTTTATGCAACTCGTTGCATGTCAGTCGATGAAACTAGACTCTCGTAAGCGTACGAGTAATGTCGGTCCGGGCCGCTTCAATCCAACAATACCGCCAAATCAAGAAAAGACTAAGGAGGGCAGCAAATTGAACATCAATGCCCACAAAACCTTTTGTGTTCTACTCGAGATAACATCTACGCATGTACCTAGCTCATGATGCCACTGATGGGGAACGTTGCATGGGAAACAAAAATTTTCCTACGCACACGAAGACCTATCATGGCGATGTTCATCTACGAGAGGATATTAGATCCACATACCCTTGTAGATCGCTAAGCAGGAAGTGTTAAGAAACACGGTTTATGTAGTGGTACAACTTCGTGATTCAAATCACTGTCTTCCCACGATCCGTCCCATGATCCGTTCCGATCTAGCTCCGAACAGACGACACCTCCGCGTTTAACACACGTACAACTCGATGATGATCTCGTCCTTCTTGATCCAACAAGAGAGACGGAGAAGTAGATGAGTTCTCTGACAGCGTGATGGCGCGCCGGTGGTGGTGATGATCTACTCCTGCAGGGCTCCGCCTGAGCTTCGCAGAAATCTGATCTAGAGGACGAACTACGTGGTATAGGTTTGAGTTGCACGTGGAAAAAGTTGTGTATCAAAAGCCCTAAAACCAGTAGTATATATAGGAGGAGGGGAGGGGCTAGCCTTGGGGCTCAAGGGAGACCCAAGGGCGCCAGCCGATTGGGAGGAGGTGGACTCCCACCCCAATTCGGTTTGGGGGGGGGCGGGAGGAGTCCACTCCTTCCTTCCCACCTCCCTCTTTCCTTGTTTTTCCTTTTGCTTTTGTTTTTTCCACTTGTGGCGCCATGGACCTCTTGGGCTGGCCTCACCAGCCCACTAAGGGCTGGTGCGCCAACCTAGGGTTACTGGGCTCACTCCTGGGTGGGTGGGCCCCTCCCGGTGAATACCCGGAACCCATTCGTCACTCCCGGTACACTCCCGGTAATGCTTCGTGGCAAAGTTGTGTCTCAAAAGCCCTAAAACCACCAATATATATAGGAGGAGGGGAGGGGCTAGCCTTGGGGCTCAAGGGATCCCCAAGGGCACCGGCCGAGAGGAGGAGGTGGACTTCGACCCCAATTCGGTTTGGGGAAGGAGGAGTCCACTCCATCCTTCCCACCTCCCTCTTTCCTTTTTTTCTTTTCCTTTGGTTTTTCTTGTTGTGGCGCCAAAGCCCACTTGGGCTGGCCTTACCAGCCAACTAAGGTCTGGTGCACCACCCTAGTGCTATTGGGCTCACTCCCTGGTGGGTGGGCCCCTCCCGGTGAATACCCGTAACCCATTTGTCACTCCCGGTACACTACCAGTAATGCCCGAAATCTTTTTGGTGACCAAATGAAACCATCCTATATATCAATCTTCGTTTCCGGACCATTCTGGAAACCCTCATGACGTCCGTGATCTCATCCGGGACTCCGAACAACCTTCAGTCACCAACACATATAACTCAACTATACTAAAACGTTACTGAACCTTAAGTGTGCAGACCCTACGGGTTCGAGAACTATGCAGACATGACCCAAGACACTCCTCGGTCAATATCCAATAGCGGGACCTGGATGTCTATATTGGATCCTACATATTCTACGAAGATCTTATTGGTTGAACCTCTGTTCCAAGGGTTCATATAATCCCGTATAACATTCCCTTTGTCCTTCGGTATGTTACTTGCCCGAGATTTGATCGTCGGTATCCGTATACCTATTTTAATCTCGTGAGAGGCAAGTCTCTTTATTCGTTCCGTAATACAAGATCCCGTGACTTAAACTTGAGTCACATTTCTTGCAAGGCTTGTATGTGATGTTGTATTACCGAGTGGGCCCCGAGATACCTCTCCGTCACACGGAGTGACAAATCCCAGTCTTGATCCATGCTAACTCAACAAACACTTTTGGAGATACCTGTAGAGCACCTTTATAGTCACCCAGTAACATTGTGATGTTTGATACACACAAGGTATTCCTCTGGTGTCAGTGAGTTACATGATCTCATGGTCATAGGAATGAATACTTGACACGCAGAAAACAACAGAAACAAAATGACACAATCACATGCTAAGTTCATAGTTTGGGTCTAGTCCATCACATGATTCTCCTAATGATGTGATCTAGTTATCAAGTGACAACACTTGCGTATGGTCAGAAAACCTTAACCATCCTTGATCAACTGACTAGCCAACTAGAGGTTTGCTAAGGACATTGTTTTGTCTATATATCCACACATGTATCTATGGTTTTATTCAATACAATTATAGCATAGATAATAAACGATTATCTTGAAACAGGAAAATATAACAATAACTATTTTATCATTGCCTCTAGGGCATATTTCCAACAGATATAGCACTAAGTAGATACTTTGCGGAAAGCTAATTTTGAGTGCAATGTCATGATCAATCAACTTGTAAGAGCATGCATCAACAAGTAAACGATATCCATATGATCAGGTTACACATATCAATATCAACACACGGTCGAACATCCCATGTTCATCTATGATGCTAAGACATCTGACTTAGCTCACCATTCATGCTACCACCATTTCCCCCCCCACACACTTGGTTTATGTGAAAACTCTTGGACGTAGTTTAAGCACCACCACCCAACTATCCTTGACCGTGGACACGCCTATTCGAATAGTTTTACACTTTGTAGAGGTTGCACACTTTACCCACAAGACTTGGGAAACTTCCGTGTCAAAACACGACTCACGGTATTTATCATACCTGAGGTAAGTACCCGAACATCACGTTTCCCATGACGATACTAGCAAAGAGACCACTCGTTGGTGACAATCTCTCGTGATGTACATAACACGTATAATCCACGAGGGAATGCAACAGTGTGCCCGTTCTCTGTAAAGACAACCCATGGTCGCCCTTTTGCTGCACGAACCCGTCTTGAGAGTAACCACGTTACTCCCGCCACAAGTAATGCAGGCTCTCTACTAGCACCGACCATAGTAATCAGCAAAGCCCTGTCCCATAAGGGGTATTGTAGTCATGCATGTAATGTTGGGACGGTCGACAAATCATAAATCTAATCCGGTTTTTAGAAAACCACTCACACAACTGGCTTGGTATACTACTCCCTCATCAAGTGGTTACCTATCTCAACACATCACCTCAGGCATTAGTGGCACCCGACGGGGTTTCATAGAACATTTGAAATCACCTCCTTTTACCGCCTCCATGCATGTACCCAATCCCATGTGTAGCACTACCAGCAACCTAACTACTTCCCACCCACACAACCCTCATACAAAGGTAGGGTCATGCCCAATTGCAAGTATCAATGAGGAGTTACCGGAAGCCACCCACCAAGGTGGTCACCGATTCAACAAGATTCAATGCATCGGAACGAAGTGCTATTTGGCATGCATGAAAGTAGTTTCTTAGACATGGTCAAAGGGCTGCTTGTCTGGTTGAGCCATGTATTCGAGGTCTTCTTATGCTTCTCGTCCATATCCGAGCACTTCGTCTACTTTGTCAACTATCATCGGAAACAATCACGATAAGCCACACAACAAGGAGATAAAGAACGTGCTCCAAAAATCGAAGTTTTATTTTTCCTGGACATCTGTGGTCATAAGAAAAATTTCTGAAAACCGGATTTGGATCACCACAGATTTCTGAAAAAGGAGGCATCACTGGCCCTATAAGAAGTCTACAAAAAATATTTTTAGAAAAAGGAGTGGATGTGCTGACCAAATAGGGCATGATTTTAGAAACATTTAGGAGGTGGGTTCATTGGATTTGTAGTTGGTATGAATTTCCTATGGATTTTATAATATGGAATATATGGTAAAAGGGGGCTATATATATGGTGCAACATAAATAATGCACAAAAAAATGTTGACCAAGGCTGAAAAATAGAGCATGATATTAAAGCCACCTAGAAATTGGAATCACTCCATTTGGAGTTGATTTGAATGCTATAGGATTTTTGTAAGGAGGGGTTTGAATAGATAAAATTCAATTTAGAATTGGATCCCTGCAAAAGTGACGCTGAAGGCGTACTCCTTTGTTTACGCTTTCGCCAAGTCAAAGTGTCCTTTCGCCGGGTCCGTCTCCACTTAAAGTGGCTAGGCCCACTCGTAAGTGGCTCGACCCCGATTTGCTCGCTGACCGGCGGGGCCCAGCTGGGAGCTTTGTCCGCCTCCTACCGCCTGATCGGAGGAGGAGCAGGGAGGCATCAGCGATGTCCGCTGACGCCACCGGCCACCACTTCGGACGACCCGGCCACCGACGTGCTCGGGACATCGTGCCACACCCATTTGGGCACTACACGCGCACGGGGGAGAGGTGTAGCGGCAAAGCTGCAGCGACCGTGGAGGAGGCTGTCGACCATGGAGGGCGTGGCGCCAGGGCCAATAGAAGGGGGTAACGGAGCTCGGGGGCCTTGCAACGATGAGGTAGGGTCACCGGAGTGCCTAGTGAGCAGGGGGAGGCTAGGGGTGGTCCGAATTTTAGTTGCGACCGATGGAAGGCTTCGACCATGGGGGCGATTGCATGGCGCGTGAAGAGAAATGCGTGGCCTGGGAGATGTGCTAGAGTGAGAAGAAGCGAAGGGGGCAATAGGGCACTTGGGGAGGAATATAGCGAGGGGGGTGATACGTCCATTTTGCATCATGCTTTTATGTTGATATTCATCGCTTTATGGGCTATTATTACACTTTACAGTACAACACTTATGCCTTTTCTCTTTTATTTTATAAGGTTTACATGAAGAGGGAGAATGCCGACAGCTGGAATTCTAGTCTGAAAAAGGAGCAAGTTTGAGATACCTATTCTGTGCAATTCCAAAAGCCGTGAAAATCAACGAGGAATTATTTTGGATTTTAGAAAAAATACTGAGCGGAAGAATTACCGGAGGGGAGCCACCAGGAGGCCACAAGCCTGCCAGTCGCGGCCTACCCCCCTGGCCGTGCCTGGGTGGCTTGTGGGCCCCCTGTTGCCCCTCCGTCTCCCATCTTCTACTATAAGGAGGGTTTCGTCCCGGAAAAAAATCAATAGGAGGCTTTCGGGAGGAATTGCCGCCGCCACGAGGCGGAACTTGAGCAGAACCAATCTAGAGCTCCCGCAGGGCCGTCCTGCCGGGGAAACTTCCCTCCCGGAGGGGGAAATCGCCGCCATCGTCATCACCAACACTCCTCTCATCGGAGGGGACTCATCTCCATCACCATCTTCATCAGCACCATCTCATCTCCAAACCCTAGTTCATCTCTTGTAACCAATCTCTGTCTCGCGACTCCGATTGGTACTTGTAAGGTTGCTACTAGTGTTAATTACTCTTTGTTGTTGATGCTAGTTGGATTACTCGGTGGAAGATTATATGTTTAGATCCTTAGTGCTATTCAATACCTCTCTGGTCATGAACATAATTATGCTTTGTGAGTAGCCACTTTTGTTCCTGAGGACATGGGATAAGTCTTGCTATAAGTAGTCATGTGAATTTGGTATTCGTTCGATATTTTGATGTGTTGTATGTTGTCTTCCCTCTAGTGGTGTTATCTGAACGTCGACTACATAACACTTCACCATTACTTGGGCCTAGAGGAAGGCATTGGGAAGTAATAAGTAGATGATGGGTTGCTAGAGTGACAGAAGCTTAAACCCTAGTTTAAGCGTTGCTTCGTAAGGGGCTGATTTAGATCCACTAGTTTAATGCTATGGTTAGACTTAGTCTTAATTCTTGTTTCGTAGTTACGGATGCTTGAGAGAGGGGTTAATCATAAGTGGGATGTTTGTCCAAGTTAGGGCATCACCCAAGCACCGGTCCACCCACATATCAAACTATCAAAGTAGCGAACGCGAATCATATGAACATGATGAAAACTAGCTTGACAGAAATTCCCATGTGTCCTCGGGAGCACTTCACCTCATATAAGAGTTCGTCCAGGCTTGTCCCTTGCTATAAAAGGGATTGGGCCATCTTGCCACACCTTTGTTACTATTGTTAGTTGCTACTCGTTACGAATTACCTTATCACACAACTACTGTTACCGATAATTTCAGTGCCTGCAGAGAATACCTTGCTGAAAACCACTTGTCAGTTTCTTCTGCTCCTCATTGGGTTCGACACTCTTACTTATCGAAAGGACTACGATAGATCCCCTACACTTGTGGGTCATTAGGGGGCGACGGGAAAGGGCTCGGGTGGCCTCGGATGCTTTGGGGACGGCGACACACGCATGCCTGAGCTACTTTGGAGGCAAGCTGGTGTTTGGGAGCGGCGAGGGAGGTCGAAGGGGGATGCTAGGCACGTCGGGGCATCCTGCGAGAGCATGCAGCAAGCTACAAAGAGAGTGGGCATTGCAAAGCACCACTTTTGTAGGTCAGTAGCATGGTCCCCACGCTAAATGGTACCCATGGGAACTTTTAGGTCGGCCCACCATGTCTAACATGATTGGCATGCATGCAGGAGAGTGATGGAGGAGTTTGGCTTCATATGGGGCAGCGTACGTGGGGTTCCATCTGTGTTTAAGTTTGCAGCAGCAAACTTGGGGCTAGCAAAAATTGTTTTACTAGGGGGGGGGGACTTGGGATGAAACCATGTCTAGTAGCCCTGAGTATGCAAGAACTTCAAGACTGCCAAGTTTCAGTTCAGGAAGAGGAGTGTAGATAGCACTTGTAGTTCAAGGCTACATTTCTCCCAAAATCAAGTTTTAGGAGGGCTGCTCATATGTCGGGACCCCGATCCTAAGCCATAGGAATCCAGCCGGTAACACATCACATCTCTTTGTGGTCTCACGCACGGTTATCCCCACGGCTGAAGCCTTACCTTAGCCGGGACTGTTTGCGCCTTTTGACTCGCGTATGCAATTGTGTCGCTAGCATTCCAATGTCAAAGAACCGGGATCGACATGTCTAGTCATAAACTCAAGCAGCAGTTTCGTACAGGGACAGACATACATGACCCAGCAAAGCAGGTGTCGGTCATCAGCGAATGTAGACGAGTCGTAGCAAGCTACAAGGACCCCATTACAACGCATGACATTTCCCCAAAGGGACAGACACAACAGCTAAGAAGGACACATGCTGGTCAACCAATGTGTCTAGAGCAGTAGTGAACTACCATGGCTCGATGGAATCACAAAGGGGCATTTCCCTGTAAGTAGTGCTACTAAGGCATACGACTAGGTATTCGAACCCCATACATATCAAGTACAACACACATACGCATGGCATACCGATATGCATAGATACATCGATGGCATCACAACATAACCATAAACATACAAACTTTATTTAGAAGGCTCGGAAGAGCCTCACACATAACATTACACAGATAGGGGTCTCACGACCCATCATCACAAGTCATTCAAACAAGTCTTACAAGCCAGTGTAAGATTAAAACTGTCTGAGTACAGATAGATGGACAGGTAAAAGGCACATGGCATGACTATCTACAGACCCAACCTAGGGCCAGATCGTAGCTGGGACACCAGCTACTCGTCATCGTCAACGTCTAGATAGAACCCTCCATTAGGGTCATTAACAACCTCCACAACAATTTATTAAGAAAACGTGAGTACAAAAGTACTCATCAAGACTTTAGGATAATCTATCTACTCATGCAATGTATCAACAAGGAGTTGTGGGGTTTCATGCAGAAAGCCAGCATTTGACTCTTGGCTAGACATACTTGCATTTTCAAATAGCTTTGACAACTTTGTTTTCTCGCACACGAGTCCACTAACACCACAACAATACTCCATCACGAAATCATCCGTCTCCCTAAGGAAATGCCATCCATGACACTCACACTTATCTTGACATTTTTATGAGTAGCCATTATAATTGTCTACGAACAACATTTGTTTCCAAGTAGTCCATATCCGCAGACGCGACTATTCGAATAGATCATAACCCTGCAGGGGTGTACTTCTTCACACACACTCTCGCCACTTATCGCCATGTGCGCGTCATGCACATCGGCAACCTTCAAGCGGAAGCCCAGCGAGGGAGTCGGCCACGACCGTTAACCACTCTAATACCTATTCTAGGTATATCGCCTATGTGAGGGTAACCCGCACGGAAGTCCGGCCGAGGTTTCCGCCACGGCCCCAAACGATGTGCACAGGGTTCCCAAGCCCACCATCCGGGTGCCACTTGGTACACCGTGCCACTGCCTGCCTATAAACACCAGAAACTACTTGCAACTCCTGGACTGAGTACTAAGTGATTAATAAGTCGAGCGGGGTCATATTTCAGGGCCCAGCATGTGGTAGTATCTTGTCTTGGATTACATACATAGAACTCAGTTCCTAAGGACGGTTCCAATGAAACAACCCGCCATGTACTCCTACATAGCCTTTCACCGGTACCTTTACCAAATCAGGTTCAACACACAACATTTATTAACTGAACACATTCTCACGATCCTGTTCATCATCGAGATGACAGACCATACACAACTCTAAGCATAGTATGCATAGCGGGATAAGGCACATCAGAGTTCAAGCATCTACCAGGTATGCTAGGTTGCAAGGTTCAGCTATTTACTGCGACAAGGACAGGTCATGCAAAGGAAGTGGGTTCAACTAACGTGGTAAAAGTATTGAAAACATTTTGACCTAATGCAATAAGTAAGAGCAGGAGCGAGAACATGGGATTTATTGGGATGATCAAAATGGTTGCTTGTCTTGTTGCTCAGCAGAGGGGTGATATCCGTCAGTTGAATATTCAGTCGAATTCGGAGGGGCGGAGCCTACTGAAATAACAACAACAATCAATAACACTCATATGCAACAATATGATGCATGAGCATGGCATGAAAAGTAATGTAGCATGATTTAATGTGATTGCCAAATCTTTGGTTTGGTGTTGGTTTGAATTCTAATTCAAATTCCAATTGAAAGGATTTATTTATTAACTTCCTTTAATTGATTTGACCTGATGATGTTTTATAACTTTGTTTTTCATGCATGAAAGTAGCACCATTGTGTTCATTGAATTTTTCCGATCAATTTACATATATCATTTGTCTGATTTGGAGTTATATTCAATTTTCTATGAATTTCCAAAGTTTTGAACTTATTCTGAATTATTTTTAAACAGAAAAAGGTTTTATTGCATCAGCAGGTCAGCTGGCCGTTGAAAGTCAAACCTGACCAATGGGACCCACTCGTTAGTGACTCTGGCCAATTTTAGTTAAATTTTAACTTAAATAGTTAATTAACAGAGTAGGACCCACCTCTCAGTGTTTGTTTTGGTTAATTAAATAAGTTATTTTTATTTTTATTAAACTTAATTAGTTTGCAGGTGGCCCCACATGTCAGTGACTCAGGGAGGCTCAGATCCATCGGCGGCGAGGTGGAACTCGCCGGCGGTGAGCTCCGGCGACCACAGAGACGG
Source organism: Hordeum vulgare subsp. vulgare (assembly GCF_904849725.1). Taxonomy (NCBI): domain Eukaryota; kingdom Viridiplantae; phylum Streptophyta; class Magnoliopsida; order Poales; family Poaceae; genus Hordeum; species Hordeum vulgare. The sequence goes on along the minus strand of NC_058523.1, from coordinate 289,163,591 downwards.
CGGAGGGGCTCAGGTTTTCTATTCGGGCGACCAAACATCGCGCGGAGGGCACCAGAGGAACAAGCACTCAGCCGCGGTTCCATTTTTGCATAGAACGGGGGCTAAGGTGGTCGGAGATGACTTCGGCGACGAGCTCGGCGGCTGCCGGAGATCGGGCAACGACGAGGTCATCGAAACCGAAGCCAATTCCTGCGGGGTTTAGCTCCTACAGCATCTACGCAATGCGCTGAAGCTGTTGGTGGCCTTAGAATTATTAGCCGTTCACCGGAGAGCTACCGGCGACGAGCTCTCGCGGCAGATATCGTCGGGCTCCGGTGGAATTGGGAGAAAGAGGAAGGGATCGAGGGGGAAAACGTGGGGAAAAGCATCCTGGGCTCACGGGGAGTGGAGAGGCGACGAGAGCGGGCTCGGGGACGGTCGGAGAAGGGAGCACGATGGCGGCGAGCTCCGAGGATCCGAGGTTGAAGGCGATGGAGATCCGGTGATGCAGGGCTCGGGGGCTTCCTTCCTTTGGCAGAGATGACCAGCTCGATGAGGCGAAGCGACTGGCACACTAAGGGGCGAGGGAGGACGGCCGGAGCGATGGCTAGCTCGAGCTCGAGCTCCTGGTCATGGTGTCCGAGGAAGAGAGAGAGAGGAGAGAGTGTGAATGAGGAGAGGGAAGAGGTGGGAATGGATCCCGGGAGACTTATCCTCCCTCTCCGGCGGATCGGGGTGAAGCAGGCGTGCACGTAGGTGCATGGGCGCGCCGGAAGGAGCGGCGACCACCTCCTGGTTCGACTCGCGAACGAGGAAGACGACACGCGTGGAGGTGGGCTGGGCCTCAAGTAAGCGTTAGATAGTTTTTTTTTCTTTTTTTTCTTCTTTCCAGTTTCTGTTTATTCTTCTAACATTTGTTTCTATTTATTTTGGCTCCAAAACTAAATCAAAAATAGTTTTAAAAATACTCGGGTGTTAGTTGAAATATTTCCAACTACACATAGAGTTTTCAACATCTTTGGAAACTTTAAATTATTTGAAATCAACTATATAATTGATTTCAGTGAATTTCAAAAATAAAATAAAATGCCAAAAGTAGATTGAAAATATGTTTCTCCCCTGATATCTTGCTTTCAACATTTATCAGAAAAGATGAACTTTTCTAATGACTATTTTGGATTCATTGATTTTGGCAATAGTTGAATTGTTTTTGAATAAGCGGTGGCTAGGGTTTTGCTTTCGTTTTCTTTGCTTTGCTATTGGATTTCATTTCATTTTCTTGGATGCAAAGAAAGAAGACATGAGCACAACTTGCTAAACCCTAATAGGGATCAGGGATGTGACAACTCACCCCCACTCAAAAGAATCTCATCCCGAGATTTGGAAGTCGTCGGAAATAGCGCGAGATACTCAAGTCAAAGACGATCCTCTCTTTCCCATGTCGCTTCCTTTTTGGAATGATTTGACCATTGAACTTTAAGAAACTTGAGATTTCGACGTCGAGTGGTACGCTCAGCTTGATCAAGAATACACACAGGGTATTATCGGTATGAAAGGTCATCTTGGAGATCAAGCGTTTCGTGGTCCACTTCATGGATAGGATCCGAGAAGCAACGCGTGAGTTGCGAGACGTAGGATACATCATGAACCTTGGAAAGATACGGGGGAAGTTCCAATTGGTAGGCAACTTCTCCTCGTTTGGCAGGAATGCGAAAAGGACCGATATAACGAGGAGCCAACTTGCCCTTGATATCGAAACGATGGGTACCCTTCAAAGGTTTAACCCGAAGGTAAGCCTTCTCATCAACTTCAAAGGTCATAGCCTTATGATGACGATCATATTGGCTCTTTTGACGAGACTGGGCTGTTTTCAACTTTTCACGAATAATGTGAACTTGCTCTTCTGCATCCTGGATCATATCCAGACCAAAGAGTTGCCTCTCTCCGGTTTCTGACCAATTAAGAGGTGTTCGACATCTTCGTCCATAGAGAACTTCAAAAGGAGCTTTGCCCAAGCTTGATTGATAACTATTGTTATAAGCAAATTCGGCGAATGGAAGGCACTTCTCCCAATTCATACCGAACGATATAACACAAGATCGGAGCATATCTTCTAGGACTTGATTCACTCTTTCTACCTGACCACTTGATTGAGGATGGAAAGCAGTGCTAAAAGATAAGTGAGTCCCCATGGCATTCTGAAAACTCTCCCAGAAGCGAGAAGTAAGGATACTTCCACGGTCTGAGTTAATATCCAAAGGAACACCATGAAGAGACACTATTCGAGAGATATATAACTCTGCTAGCTGGCTAGCTGTTATACTCTCACGAACTAGAAGAAAATGAGCTACTTTGGAAAGACGGTCAATGACCACAAAGATAGCATTATTTCCTTTCTTGGTCTTGGGAAATCCAGTGATGAAATCCATACTGACTTTATCCCATTTCCATTCGGGAATAGCTAAAGGTTGAAGGGTGCCAGCAGGCCTTTGATGTTCTGCCTTAACTCGACGACAAATGTCGCAGTTAGCAACAAACTCAACAATTTCTCTCTTCATCCTAGTCCACCAAAACCTCTGGCGTAGGTCCTGATACATCTTAGTACTACTAGGATGAATGGTCAGAGGTGAATCATGAGCCTCCTTAAGGATTAACCGCCTTAGGTGTGGATTCTTAGGAACCACTAGACGATTCTGGAAGAACACAACATCTTGATCATTCATGGAGAATTCCTTAGCGTTTCCGCTAATAATATTCTCCTCGATCCGTGATATACCCTTATCACGCTTCTGGCCAACTATGATTTGATCCTTAAGAGTAGGCTTCGCCACCAGGTTAGAAAGGAATCTTTGAGGAACAATGTGAAGATTTAACTTCCGAAATTCCACATAGAGATTTGGTTGACCTCGTTGTAGCATCAGGTTGTTACACTAAGATTTATGACTTAGTGCATCAGCCAAAACATTGGCCTTCCCCGAGGTGTAAGTTATCCCTAAGTCGTAATCCGTGATCAACTCAACCCACCGTCTTTGCCTGAGATTCAAATCCAGCTGGGTGAAGATATATTTCAGACTTTGGTGATCAGTGAATATTTTGCAACGGTTACCAAGAAGGTAATGTCGCCAGGTTTTAAGTGCATGGACTACAACTGCAAGCTCAAGATCATGTGTGGGATAATTATCCTCATGTGGACGCAACTGTCGAGATGCGTATGCAATCACATGACGATCCTGCATGAGAATGCAACCTAATCCTTGTCGCGAGGCATCGCAATAGATAACAAAGTCCTTAGAAAAATCTGGTGGTAGCAACACAGGTGCGGAAGTCAGGCGTCTTCTCAGTTCCTGAAAACTATGCTCACACTATGGTGTCCACTCGAACTTTTTATCTTTCTGGAGGAGTTCAGTTAGAGGCTTTGCAACCTTGGAGAAATTCTCGACAAAGCGGCGACAAAAGCTCGCTAGACCAAGAAAACTCCTAACTTGCGTAACTAATTCAGGTTGAGTCCAATCAAGGACGGCTTGAACTCTCTCGGGATTGATAGCAATACCCTTACCAGAGATTACGTGGCCTAGATAGGTCACTTCTGGTAACCAAAACTCACATTTTGAAAACTTGGCATATAGGTGGTGCTCTCGAAGTTTCATCAATACCAGCCTTAGATGCTCGGCATGTTCTTGTTCGTTCTTCGAGTAGATGAGAATATCATCGAGGTATACCACGACGAATTTATCCAAATACTCCATGAAGATTGAATTCATCAAGCGAGAGAAGGTGGCTGGGGCATTGGTTAAACCGAAGGACATGACGGTGTACTCATATTGGCCATAACGAGTGACAAAAACCGTTTTTGGTATGTCCCCGTTCTTGATCTTGATTTGATGATAACCCAACCTCAAATCCATTTTGGAGAAGACTGAGCATCCAGCGAGCTGATCATACATGTCATTGATCCCGGGGAGCGGATACTTATTCTTTATGGTGACCAGGTTAACTGGTCGATAATCTACAGCCATTCGATCCGTTCCGTCTTTCTTCTTGATGAAGAGGACGGGACAAGCCCAAGGAGAAGAGCTAGGACGAATGAAACCTTTATTCAAGGCCTCATCTAGTTGCTTCTTAAGTTCGGCTAGCTCCATGGGTGCCATCTTATAAGGTCTTCTGGCTATTGGGACAGTTCTCGGAACAAGGTCTATCACAAACTCTACAGCCCTGTCAGGTAGAATTCCTGGCAGTTCTTCTGGAAAAACATCCGGAAAGTCACGGACTACACGAATGCCTTCTATTTCTGGAAGACGGTTGGCATTGAGGGAATAGAGTTGGCAATTGGCAACTCGAGTAGAGACATTGACTATCTCACCTGAGGGATGAGTAAGCTGAACATTTCTAGAATGAGTATCAATCTTGGCATAATGAGGTGACATCCAGTCCATACCCAAAATGATATTGATATCCGAAGATTTCAGGGCTATCAAAGATGCTAGAAAAACTAGCGTGTCTACTAGAATTTCATTGTCATAGGTTATTTTGGAGGTTTGCCAGTTACTACCAGGGGTTTGGACAACCAATGGGATTGGCATATCATAGAAAGACATATTATGCAACTGTGCATAACTTTTTGAAATGAAGGAATGAGATGACCCAGTGTCAAAAAGAACAGACGTTGGGTGATGATTGACAAGGAGCGTACCCTAAATGACGTCGGGATCCTCTGCAGCTTCTTCTGCTGAAACATAGTTCACACGGCCATGTGCAGGAGTTGGATTCACATAGTAAGCTTTGCCCAACTTGCCTTGCCCAACGGACTTTCTAGGTTGCTTGGCACCCATATTCTGAGGACACTCTCGAGAGTAGTGCCCTGGTTCTCCACACTTGTAACAGATCACCTGATTGGCACGTGGTGCAACATTGCTAGCTGGACCACCATAGGTTTTTGCTGGAGGGTCGGTCTGATTCGCCTGAGGCGCCACATATGATGGCCTCGGGGTATATCTTGGCGGCAGAGAACTATTTGGAACCCACAACCTGCGTTTTGGGAACACAGAGCCAGATGATGAGCCAGAGTCATGGGAGTGCTTCTTTGTGGCTTCATAGTCGGTATGACCAGTCTCGGCACTGATCGCCTTGTTGACAAGAGCTTGAAAGCTTGTACACTCGTGGAGACGCAGGTCACGACAAAGTTCAGGGCTCAGACCCTTACGGAATCTTGCTTGCTTCTTGGCATCAGTTGACACCTCTTCAGTTGCATAGCGGACGAGGTTACCGAACTCGCGGCTATAAGCATCCACAGTCAATTTTCCCTGGGTGAATGTACATAACTCCTCTCGCTTTCTGTCCATCAGACCCTCTCAAATATGTCGCAGACGGAAGGCTGCACTAAAGTGTGCCCATGTGGCTGCTGGTCCAGCAGGACGCATAGCTTCAAAGTTCTCCCACCAAAGATTGGTGGGTCCTTCCAGAAAGTACGCCGCAAAGGTCACCTTGTCGGCCTCAGAAACATTTGCACAACGAATCTTGCGCGATATGCTGCACAACGAGTCATCAGCGTCGAGGGGGTCGACAGAGTGATGGAACTTCGGAGGATTCAGCTTCACGAAGTCATTGAGGGACACCGCATCATTCCTTGACTGACGAGCCATATTTTGCTCAATATGCTCTAGCAGACGGTTGGTCTCCCTTTTATTTCTTTCCACCTCAAGCATAACTTCCGCCAGAGAAGGCAGGTGAGGCAGTTCCTCTTCCGGTGCTTGACTACCCTCTCCCTGGTCATGGGCAGGGGCACGGTTCAACCTGGTGAACACCATCCTGACAAACAAACTCACATCTTAGACCAAAATCAACATCAGTACTAAATATGGATTAAGAATACACTGAACACATCGAATGCGGAAATGAACATCCGAACAACATGGTAACAAGCAACTGCTATATATACACCATGGTTCATACACGCCATTACATAGTTCAGTACAACCTTAACCGAAGAGCAAACTACTGAAAAGATGATACTACTCATCAGAGGCTTTCCAAGCTTCCTATACATTATTTATATATGCCTTCGGAATTCATCTCACGACATAAGCATACTCCACAAGACACACATGACTGTGGAAGTACAACTACTACCATACTACTCTTCCACTCACGGGTTCTGGCATCCACATAGAACATCTCATAAAGGTTGCCTCCATGGCCTGGGAGCTCAACCTTTGGATCACGAAATACTCGAGCCTGAGACCCCTTGGAACCGTAAGGGCACGGGTGTGGCCTTGGTCCCCTGACTGGTGGTAGGAGAGGTCCCGGAAGAGGGGTGACTCCTCCTATAGCAGGCCAGTCAACATGAGCCGGAAGATGGGTCCTAACAAGGTTCAGTATCTCCATATCTCCATACCCTGTCTAGACTACAGGTGCCAGCTGTGTCAAAGCTGTCCACAGACGGGAACGTATAGCATAAAGCTCCATACGAAGGGCACGAGCATCCCTGTCTCTATTCTCTAGCATCTCAGCGGTGGACTGCAGCAGCGGATCCTCCATAGAGGAATCAAAGTAGACCCCACTGAGGTATCCTTCTTCTCCTGTCTGAGAGGCAGGAACATAGCAGAACTCTGAATTCTGCTGCAGCGCATGTCTGACCGTCATAATGGTCAGCATTGAATAGGCAACATCTTGTACTGCCATGTCAACAGTAACCCCCAATCCATAAGACCAATGGATCGGCTCCTCAGCTCCAGTGTAATCTGGGAATACCCTAATAGTACACAGATACTGACTCTGATTAAAATCCCGATACTGCTCCTCCACTGTATACTCTGGGTACCAGCGGTAACCGACTACTGACATCATCCTGACTAGCATGGCCGTGTGACCCGGCACATCAATGCACCTAGTCAGACGGACCACCTGACGAGAAGGACGGCCATGCATCTGAAAATAGAGAGTAATGCAAAAGCATTAGAGCTCTGAAGACAAAATTGGGCAGCATAACAGATGTAAGTGCTCAAAACAATTTTGAGACAACCCACAAAGATAGGATAGCATAACCACTCAACTATCAAGTTCAATTCCATGGTCATCAAAACTTACTTACTTTCCCTTGGAATAAAAAGAAACCCGGAGTAACTCTCGACTCGTTGTCCTATAATCTACCGATCAGTAATACACGATCCTGAGAGAAAGATAAGTAACCTAGTTCTTAATCCCCGCAGAGAAGACGAGGATGACCAGGATAGAATAAATTTAGAAGAGAAGCAAGAGTCTTACGTTCCCTTCCACAAACAATTCCCTTATATATAACTAAAGAAATTCTAGACTCAACTTCGACCAGTTTGGCTTAGTAATCCTACAGCCAGTCATGCTCTGATACCAACGCTGTCGGGACCCCGATCCTAAGCCATAGGAATCCAGCCGGTAACACATCATATCTCTTTGCGGTCTCATGCACGGTTATCCCCACGGCTGCAGCCTTACCTTAGCCGGGACCGTTTGCGCCTTTTGACTCGCGTATGCAATTATGTCGCTAGCATTCCAATGTCAAAGAACCCGGATCGACATGTCTAGTCATAAACGCAAGCAGCAGTTCCGTACAGGGACAAACATACATGACCCAGCAAAGCAGGTGTCGGTCATCAGTGAATGTAGATGAGTCGTAGCAAGCTACAAGTTCTCCATTACAACGCGTAACATTTCCCCAAAGGGACAGACACAGCAGCTAAGAAGGACACATGCCGGTCAACCAATGTGTCCGGAGCAGTAGCGAATTACCATGGCTCGATGGAATCACAAAGGGGCATTTCCGTGTAAGGAGTGCTACTAAGGCATACGACTAGGTATTCGAACCCCATACATATCAAGTACAACACACGTACGCATGGCATGCCGATATGCATATATACATCGATGGCATCACAATATAACCATAAACATACAAACTTGATTTAGAAGGCTCGGAAGAGCCTCACACATAACATTACACAGATAGGGGTCTCACGACCCATCATCACAAGTCATTCAAACAAGTCTTACAAGCCAGCGGAAGATTAAAACTGTCTGAGTACAGATAGATGGAAAGGTAAAAGGCACATGGCCTGACTATCTATAGACCCAACCTAGGGCCAGATCGTAGCTGGGACACCAGCTACTCGTCGTCGTCAACGTCTAGATAGAACCCTCCATTAGGGTCATTAACAACCTGTGCAACAATTTATTAAGCAAACGTGAGTACAAAAGTACTCAGCAAGACTTTAGGATAATCTATCTACTCATGCAATGTATCAACAAGGAGTTGTGGGGTTTCATGCAGAAAGCCAGCATTTGACTCTTGGCTAGACAAACTTGCATTTTCAAATAGCTTTGACAACTTTGTTTTCTCGCACATGAGTCCACTAACACCACAACAATACTCCATCGTGGAATCATTCCGTTTCCCTACGGAAATGCCATCCACGACACTCATAATTATCTTGACATTTTTATGAGTAGCCATTATAATTTTCAATGAACAACATATGTTTCCAAGTAGTCCATATCTGCGGATGCGGCTATTCGAATAGATCATAACCCTGTAGGGGTGTACTTCCTCACACACGCTCTCACCACTTATCTCCATGTGCACGTCATGCACCTCGACAACCTTCAAGCGGAAGCCCAGCGAGGGAGTCGGCCACGACCGTTAACCACTCTAATACCTAGTCCAGGTTTATCGCCTATCTGAGGGTAACCCGCACGGAAGTCCGGCCGAGGTTTCCGCCACGGCCCCAAACGATGTGTGCAGGGTTCCCAAGCCTACCATCCGGGTGCCACTTGGTACACCGTGCCACTGCCTACCGCATCATAGCCCACCTCTAAGGTCAGCGCTACGCACGGCCTCCAGCATGACTATAAACACCAGAAACTACTTGCAACTCCTGGACTGAGTACTAAGCGATTAATAAGTCGAGCGGTCATATTTCAGGGCCCAGCATGTGGTAGTATCTTGTCTTGGATTACATACACAGAACTCAGTTCCTAAGGACGGTTCCAATGAAACAACCCGCCATGTACTCCTACATAGCCTTTTACTGGTACCTTTACCAAATCAGGTTCAACACACAACATTTATTAACTGAACACATTCTCACGATCCTGTTCATTATCCGGATGACACACCATACACAACTCTAAGTATAGCATGCATAGCGGGATAAGGCACATCAGAGTTCAAGCATCTACCAGGTATGCTAGGTTGCAAGGTTCAGCTATTTACTGTGACAAGGACAGGTCATGCAAAGGAAGTGGGTTCAACTAACGTGGTAAAATTATTGAAAACATTTTGACCTAATGCAATAAGTAAGAGCAGGAGCGAGAACATGGGATTTATCAGGATGATCAAAATGGTTGCTTGCCTTGTTGCTCAGTAGAGGGGTGATATCCGTCAGTCGGATATTCAGTCGAATCCGGAGGGGCGGAGCCTACCGGATTAACAACAACAATCAATAACACTCATATGCAACAATACGATGCATGAGCATGGCATGAAAAGTAATGTAGCATGAGCTAATGTGATTGCCAAATCTTTGGTTTGGTGTTGGTTTGAATTCAAATTCAAATTCCAATTGAAAGGATTTATTTATTAACTTCCTTTAATTGATTTGACCTGATGCTATTTTATATCTTTGTTTTTCATGCATGAAAGTAGAACCATTGTGTTCATTGAATTGTTTTGATCAATTTACATATATCATTTGACTGATTGGGAGTTATATTCACTTTTCTATGAATCTCCAAAGTTTTGAACTTATTCTGAATTATTTTTAAACAGAAAAAGGTTTTATTGTATCAACATGACATCATCAGGTCAGCTAGCCTTGAAAGTCATACCTGACCAGTGGGACCCACTGGTCACTGACTCTGGCCAGTTTTAGTTAAATTTTAACTTAAATAGTTAATTAACATAGTAGGACCCACGTGTCAGTGTCTGCTTAGGTTAATTAAATCAGTTATTTTTATTTTTATTAAACTTAATTAGTTTGAAGGTGGCCCCACATGTCAGTGACTCAGGGAGGCTTAGATCCACCGGCGGCGAGGTGAACTCGCCGGCGGTGAGCTCCGACGACCACAGAGACGGCGGAGGGGCTTGGGTTTTCTATTCCAGTGACCAAACGTCACGCGGAGGGCACCAGAGGAACGAGCACTCAGCCGCGGTTCCATTTTTGTATAGAACGGGGGCTAAGGTGGCCGGAGATGACGCCGACGACAAGCTCGGCGGCTGCCGGAGATCGGGCAACGACGAGGTCATCGAAACCGAAGCCAATTCGTGCAGGGTTTAGCTCCTACAACATCTACGCAACACGCTGAAGCTGTTGGTGGCCTTAGAATGATCAACAGTTCACCGGAGAGCTACGGGCGACGAGCTCCCTTGGCAGATCTCGTCGGGCTCCGGTGGAATCGGGCGAAAGAGGAAGGGATCGAGGGGGAAAACGTGGGGAAAAGCATCCTGGTCTCACGGGTAGTACAGAGGCGACGAGAGCGGGCTCGGGGACGGTCGGAGAAGGGAGAACGACGACGGTGAGCTCCGGGCATTCGAGGTTGAAGACGATGGAGATCCGGTGATCCAGGGCTCGAGGGCTTCTTTCCTTTGGTAGAGACGACCAACTCGACGAGGCGGATTGAACGACACACTCAGGGGCGGGGGAGGACGGCCGGAGCGATGGCTAGCTCGAGCTCGAGCTCCTGGTCATGGCGGCCGAGGAAGAGAGAGAGGAGAGAGCGTGAATGAGGAGGGGGAAGAGGTGGGAATGGATCCCGGGAGACTTATCCCACTCTCCAGCGCATCGGGGTGAAGCAGGCGTGCACGTAGGTGCGTGGGCGCGCCGGGAGGAGTGGCGGCCACCTCCTGCTCCGACTGGCGAAGGAGGAAGACGACATGCGTGGAGGTGGGCTGGGCCTGAGGTAAGCGTTAGATAGTTTTCTTTTTTCTTCTTCTTTCTAGTTTCTATTTATTCTTCTGACAATTGTTTCTATTTATTTTGGCTCCAAAACTAAATCAAAAATAGTTTTAAAAATACTCGGGTGTTAGTTGAAATATTTCCAACTACACATATAGTTTTCAACATCTTTGGAAACTTTAAATTATTTGAAATCAACTATATAATTGATTTCAGTGACTTTCAAAACTAAAATAAAATGCCAAAAGTAGTTTGAAAATATGTTTCTCCCGTGATATCTTGTTTTCAACATTTATCAGAAAAGATGAACTTTTCTAATGACCATTTTGGATTCATTAATTTTGGCAATAGTTGAATTGTTTTTGAATAAGTTGTGGCTAGGGTTTTGCTTTGGTTTTCTTTGCTTTGCTTTTGGATTCATTTCATTTTCTTGGATGCAAAGAAAGAAGACATGAGCACAACTTGCTAAACCTTAATAGGGATCAGGGATGTGACATCATATTTTCCACATGAGCATGGCACATCTTTGCTTGAAATGATGCATTAGCACACTAGAGGTGTTGTGGTAAAACTTGGGGTATTTGCATGAACATAAATAATGGAAGGGGGGGTAAAAGAGGTGTTGCCATGGTAGAAAGGAAAGGTAAATAGAGGGAGTTACCCTCCAATAATTGATCAGGGGCCATGTAAAAGTTACTCGAGGTGGTAGAGGGGTAGCAAAAGTTGTGGTAAAAATTTGGGCTCAAGTAGAATAGTGGAAGGGGCCAAAGGAACAAACTTGGAAGGTGTTCGATGGGTTCTAGGGCTGGCAAATGGAGCTCACTTGCTATGAAACTTAACACGATCATATGTTAGGTGAAAATAAGATTGGACACAGTTTCGGGATTTGTTGGAGAAAGTTTCCAATGTAGACTTGAAAACCCCTAGAAATGGGCATAATTTTTTTCTGAAGATACATCCATGCAAATTAATTCCCACTAATGCACCACTTGGTGTGGTGGCATTATTTGAGTATTAGGGCATGTCCAAAAAGTTTGGGATCAATTGGAGAAACTTTGTGATGTAAAGTTTCCCAATTCCAGAAATCAGCAATAGTGGTTTTGAGGGGTTTGAGACAAGTTAATCCGATCTCCTTGATGCACCACCTGGTGTTGATGCATTATTAGAGTATCAGAACATGACCACAAAATTTGAGCACAGTTGGAGACACTAGGCAATGTAGAGTTTCTCAAATTTGGTTGTGGACAAATAGGGTTTTGGATTATTTAGGTGAACCAAATCAACTTGGATTGCGGTGGAACTTGGCAAGATCATCACATATATCATGTGTGACTAGCTATAATTTTCTAGGAATTTATTGAGAATATTTCTTGTAGAAATATTTCAAAAGATAGAAATAGGTAGAAAGGGTTTTGAAGGGTTTTGTCCTAATACACATGGTATGGCCATTTAGCAAAGACTTTGAGCATGGAGGTGAGCCTAAAGAGTAGTATGAAGTTTTGTGATTTACCACACTAGCAACCAAGCAAGCAAACAACAATCACATCAAGCATCACAAGCACTCACAAATATTTTAATGGGTCCTAATTTTTGAGCTATGTTAGTTTAGCAAAGTAAGGCAAAACACATGGTGTGACATGTTTCAATGTGCTATTTATGGAAGTTGACTGCCAAGTGTTTCGCCGTGATAATTATAACATGATCTTTACTGGTTTTCGCAAAGGTGATCTATACATTGCCGATTTCACTAAAAAGTACAAACCCCGTACATATCTTATTGCAAAATCTTCTAAAGGTTGGTTATGACATAGAAGGCTAGTACATACTGGTTTGCGTAACCTTGACATGCTTATCAAAGGTGATCATAGTCTTGGTGTTAAACAAAGTTCAGAGCGATAACGAAATCGATTTGAAGTGAAGATCAAGAAAGTTTGGAGCAACAACGAAACAGAGCTCAAGAACAAAAATGTGGAGACGAAGAAGGTATCTCATGATACGTCTCCAACGTATCTATTATTTTTGATTGTTCTATGCTATTATGTTATCATTCTTGGATGTTTTATAATCATTTTATAGCAATTTTGTATCATTTTTGGGAGTAACCTATTTACATAGTCCTAGTGCGAGTTGCTATTTTTTCCTTTGCAGAAAATCCATACCAAATGAGGTCCAATTACCATGAAACTTTACGGAGATTTTTTTTGTATCAGAAGGAAACTTGGGGGCCAAGATTGAGAAGCAGCCAGGGCTCAGGGGGGGGGGGCACTAGACACCACAGCGCGCGAGAGGCCCCTAGCGCGGCCTGGTGTCTAGTGGGGCCCTCTGAAATATTCTGCACCGCCTGTGAGCACTATAAATAACCCAATATTCTTGAAGCCCTAGAGGAGTCGACGAAAAATCATTTCAGCCGCCGCAAGTCTAGAGCCACTAAAACCAATCTAGAGCCTTTTCTAGAGAAGAACACGATCATGGAGGGGTTCACCATCTCCATTGGTGTTCCTCCCATGATGCGTGAGTAGTTAATATCACACCTACGGGTCCGTAGGTAGTATCTAGATGGATTACTCTCTCGTTTTGTTTCTCAATACAATGCTCTCACTATTGCGGAGTCTTATGTTATTAATGCCGCTTTGCTGAATCTTGTTATGAAAGATCAATTTCCCGGTAATCCTAATGATGATGCCGCGTCCCATCTAAACACTTTCATAGATTTGTGTGATATGCAAAAGAACAAAGATGTGGACAATGATATTGTCAAGCTGAAATTATTTTCGTTCTCTTTCCGTGATCGTGCTAAAATCTGGTTTTCATCTTTGCCACGAAATAGTATTGATTCTTGGCGGAAGTGCAAAGATGCTTTTATCACAAAGTATTTTTCTCCCAGAAAAATAATTTCTCTTATAAATCATATTATGAATTTTAAACAACTTGAGCATGAGCATGTTGCCCAATTTTGCGAAGGATGAAATTGATGATAAGAAACTGCCCAACTCATGGTTTAAATTTGTGGACGATCATACAATTTTTTATGCAAGGTTGAATTTTGTTTCTAGAAACCTTTTAGATTCCGCTGCGGGTGGTACTTTTATGGAAATTACTTTGGGTGATGTTACTAAATTTTGTGATAATATTATGGCTAATTATTCGCAATGGCATACTGAGAGAGCTCCTACTAGTAAAAAGTTGAATTCTATTGAATAAATTGATGCTTTGAGTGAAAAAGTTGATGCTCTTATGAAATTGGTTGCTAGTAATCATGCTCCCATATATTGATCCTAATGGTGTGCCTTTGTCTACTTTGATTGAGCAAAAAATGATCCCGTAGATGTGAATTTTGTCTCACAAAATAATTTTAATAACAATGCTTATAGGAATTTTTTTAATACTAGGCCGTATCCTGGAAGTTTTTCAAATAAATATGGTAATTGAAAGGATGTGGATGTCGCCTACAGGGGGGAGGGTGAATAGGCACTCTAAAATAATTATGGTTTAGGCTTGAACAAATAAGGAATACAACTAATGTTTAGTTTGTCAAGCACAAAACCTAAAACAACTAGGCTCACCTATGTGCACCAACAACTTATGCTAAGAAAGATAAACAACTAAGTGATATCAAGATATATAACAAGAAACAATATGGCTATCACAAAGTAAAGTGCATAAGTAAAGGGTTCAGGTAAGAGATAACCGAGGCACGCGGAGACAATGATGTATCCCAAAGTTCACACCCTTGTGGATGCTAATCTCCGTTTGGAGCGTTGTGGAGGCACAATGCTCCCCAAGATGCCACTAAGGCCACCATAATCTCCTCACGCCCTCGCACAATGCAAGATGCCGTGATTACACTAAGGGACCCTTGAGGGTGGTCACCTAACCCGTACAAACAAGGTTGGGGCAATCTTGACAACTTAATTGGAGGCTCCCAACACCACCACGAAGCTTCACCACAATGGCATATGACTTCAAGGTGACCACAAATGCTCGGGGCAATATCCACAACTTAATAGGAGATCCGATGCTTTCCCGGAGCTTTACACCACAATGATTGATCTCCGAGGCACCACCTAGATTCTAGGGCGCCAAAGCATCCATGAAGAACAATCTCTAGGGTACCAAGTAGCAAAGGTAATAAGCTTCTCAAACTTCACTTCCACGTATCATCATGGAGAACTCAAACCTATGCACCAAATGCAATGGCAAGGGCACACGGAGTGCCCAAGTCCTTCACTCCCAAATCCTACCACAACAACTAATTCTATGGTGGAAAATGAGAGGAAGAACAAAGAAGAACACCAAGAACTCCAAGAACTAGATCCAAGGGGTTCCCCTCACTTAGAGGAGAAAGTGATTGGTGGAAATGTGGATCTAGATCTCCTCTCTCTTTTCCCTTAGAAAGGAGCAAGAATCATTTGAGGTATTGAGAGTTAGCATGCTCGAAGAAGGTCAACAATGGGGGAAGAACATGAGCTCAATGGATAGATCACCATTGGGGAAGAAGACCCTTTATATAGTCGGGGAAAGAATCCAGCTGTTACCCCCAGTTTCAGCCCGAGCAAAGCGGTACTAACGCTGCCCGGTGCAGTACTACCACTCACACGGTAGTGGCACAGGGAGGAACTACCGCACAGGGCAACAAGCGGTAGAACCGTCGGAGTGGTACTATCGCATGCCCTTACGGTACTACCACTTGGTAGTATCCAACTGCCACAAGAGGTGCACGAAAGTAAAAAATCACTTCCGTGTCTACCTCCACCGAGGCTATGGTTGTGCAAAAATCCGACAGAGTTGTACCAGACATAGTTGCGGTACTACCGCCTGAGGGCGGTAGTAAAAAACTACGTCCGCTCTTTACACAGCAGAAGTACCGCCCAAGAACATGCTAATGATATAGAGATGTGAAACCTCTATGAATGAAGAACTGGCAAGAACTTCCACCATCAAAAACATCATAGAAGATGCATATGGACACCGTTTTCGATGAACTCGAGCTTGTCATGAAGATGACCGTAAGCTTTAAAACTCACAAAGAGAAACACCAAACAGGAACCAAGAAATATGATTAAAGGATGCAAATGGTTTGAGCTCTCAATGAACGATACGATCAAGCTACTCACTTGAGAGCCCCCCTTGACAGTACGACAATCTATCGTAAAATATAAAAACCTATCAACGGCAAACCTATACCTTGCAGCTAGTCCTCTTGAGCTAGATGACGATGATCTTGGCTATCTCAAGATGGACCACCTTTCTTGATTGCGTTGGTTTGATGAAAACTAGTTGATTGCTCCCCCATACTCACTATGGGTGAGACACTCTTCAACACATCTTCACAAGTCCATTGCCACCACAATGGACGGCAAGCTTCAAGCATGATATCTTCATGATGCTCCACTTGAAGTTGCACACCGTAATCTTAATGACGATCACTACTTGATGTCATCCTTCATAGGTTGAATGGGGTCTTCCTCTTGACGCAACCCATTGAGACAAACCTAACTCCACAAAGAACTCTCACGAAGACCATGGGTTAGCACCTAAAAGCGTTATGGACAATGCTTACCATACCATGGGATCACTGGATCCCCCTCGGTACATCTTGTATGCTTTGTGTGTTGATCATCTTGATTAACTCTTTGCTTAGTCTTGATCAACCTTGTGTCTTTATGACCAATCATTGGATAATACTTCGAATACCACCTTGGTCATCATGTAAACTCCTTGAAACCAACAAATGGACTTCAAGAAGTGCCTATGGACAAATCCTTCGACTATAACTCAAGGCAACCATTAGTCCATAGGGATTGCCATCAATTACTAAAACCACGTATGGAGAAATATGCTCTAACATTAATTCCTATGGTAATTCTCACAACAATAATGCTAGGATACCCTCTGATCTTGAGAGTAATACTACGGAATTTATCAATGCTTAAAAGGCTTTTAATACCACGATAGAAGAAAAGTTGAATAAAATTGATGATATGTCTAGAAGCATTGATAGAATTTTGCATGAACAAATATCAAGAATTTTTTTTTCCGAAGGTTGATATTAATGAATCAAGTAAAGCTTTATATGTTTCAATAAATGAAAGTAAGAAAAGAACCGCTATGTTTAGAGCTAAAAGACAATTTTTAGAAAGAGCGTTTCCCGATTGCTTTCATAAAAATGATGAAGAGATTAAAATGATTAGTATTTTTTATATTGATTCCTTGTTTAAGTAAGTTAAAATTAATGATGAGGGAACTTAAGAAGTGTCAACTTTAGCTAGAGGACGTTCCCATGATTTGGAGGGTGAAAATATTATTGAAAAAATGATAAAAATGGGATTGAAGAGGTAAAAGCTTTAGCTAGCGATGCATCAACTATTTTGGATTGCAATTTTTTTTAATTTTCATAGCTGCTCCTTGATTGAGTTTATTTCTATGTTGCAATATATGATATCATCCAATGCCTGTGAACAAAATAAAGCTTTTAGTAAACATATTTCGGAAGTGGTGATTAAAACTTTGGTAGAAAAGTTAGAGATAGAGATTTCAATTCCTAGGAAATTACATGATGAATGGGAACCCACCATTAAGATCAAAATCAAGAATTTTGCGTGCTATGCTTTATGTGATTTGGGTGCTAGTGTTTCCACAATCCCGAAATCTTTTTGTGATGTGCTTGGTCTTAACGACATTGAAGAGTGTTCTCTCAATTTGTACATTGTGGATTCTACTATTAAAAAACCTATGGTAAGAATTAATGATGTTCTTATTCTTGTAGATAGTAATCATGTGCCCATAGATTTTATTGTTCTTGATATTGAGTGCAATAAGTATTGTCCAATAATTCTTGGTAGACCGTTCTTGCGTATTATAGAAGCCGTGATTGATATGAAAGAAGGGAACATTAAATTTCAGTTTCCACTCAGAAAGGGCATGGGACACTTCCCTAGAACTAAAATTAAAAACCATATGTATCAATCATGAGGGAAACCTATGGATCAAGTGCTACAGATGACATCACTTAAAATTTATCCTATATGCCTAGCTGGGGGCGTAAAACGATAGCGCTTGTTGGGAGGCAACCCAATGAATAAAGTTCATTTTCATTTTTGTTTTCTGTTCTTGAGTGTTTGCACAATTATGCTACTTTTATAATTGTGTTTTTTGTGTTTTATTTAGTGCTTGTACCAAGCAAAGACTTTAGGATCATGTGGGGTATTAGTTGTTGTAATCCTGCTATAAAATAGAAACTTTTGTGTCGAGTAGAAAAAAATCCTAAAAATCACGAACACGTCAACAATGTTTGAATTTTTTTACAAAATATTTATATACAAATTCCCTATGTTGTCCTATTTTTTCTGAATTTTGGGAGTTACAGAAGTATAAGTAAATTTCGAATCTTTCAAACTATTTTGTTTTTAACAGATTCTGTTTTCTTTGTGTTATGTGCTTATTTTAATGATTCTATGGTTTATATCGGGGGGCATAAGACATGGTAAAGTTAGAATACAGTAGATATAATGCAAAAACGAAATTGTAATAGGTTTTCAACAGTACTTGATGGGGTTGTACATTAGGAGTAGGCCTACGTACCTGCTTCCCTAGGCCCACCTAGGACCCCTTACGGACATGTGTGTCCTTGAAGTCACCATTGTAGCCTCAACCTCAATCGGTTCAGCAACCGTCACTCGGTCGGCCTAGAGTCACTCGTATCACCTTGCATCAGTCGGATGCATCTTGGCACTCGGACTACAACAAGGAGAAGGCACCGAAGAGGCTGTAACGGCTAAGGACTTAATCCATCACATGAAGTGCAGTGAAGGCCCTTGTTACCAGTAACGCTGAGAATTATAGTTATTGTTTCTAGTAACTTCCCTATTTATTAGCACTAATTATCTTGTAATGAAGCTTGGTCGGTCGTGGCAGCAACTATCTAAGCCACTCCTGGGCTCCATCTCAAGGGTTCAGCACCTTGTAATTTTTCATACCCGATAAGAAAACATCAACCTTAGGGCTCGAGACGTAGGGCTATTACCACTTCCGAGTGGGGCCTGAACTCGCACATCTGAGTGCATCCGCTGTGCCTAGTTAGACTTCGCCCCTTCGTTCGTACCCCTAGATACTATTGTCAAGATCATTCCCACGACAGTTGGCGCCCATCGTGGGGCTACACGTCTAGCAAATCCAGCGCATTTGGAGATTTATCGCATTTTTTGTCAACATGATGATACTCGGCGTAGACATCCTCTTCGGTTCCCTTAGCTTCATAGTCTACGACTCAGCATGGCTGCATGATGCACCACTGGACACCGATGCCCTCCTTGCACGAGGTGCGTCAGATTTCAGCGCAGTCATGCACGGAGTCCTCATCCGTCAGTCGTCGGTGTCGTATCACTCGACACCCCCGCGTCCCGCTGCTGTTCGCCGCAAGCACTCTGAGAACTCACGGATGCAGTGGTGGATCAAGCACGCCATGGCTAACCAGGCCATTTTCGGGCAGGTGTCCATGCTCAGCTCTCATGAGCCCATTGTCAACCTATTCCCTTCATCGAGCGAGGAGTCACTCGGCGACTCCAATTATGAAAGCAATAGGGGTGCCGCCGAGATCCTGATGGCCGACACCAACAGGGGAGGCAACACAGGTTACACCGCACGTACTTCTCTTGTACGTGACGGTGGAGAGCGTCTCCACGGGGACGATAGCCACCACATTTCGGAGCCGCTCACTGAGCAGCAGCAGGAGGAACTTCGGCAGAGGAGCGATCAAGTTCTCCGCACCCCCATCACCGGGAACACCCTGGAGGAGATCGCGCCTTTGGCCAATCTAGCGACTCAAGAGGTTGCTCGATGCTCGGGCCACGAGGGATCAGCCGAGCTCCAGTTGTGGTCGCACGCGGTTGTTTCTGAACAACTGCCAACGACACATTAAGGTGATGCGGACAACTCTCTTGAACCTGGCCATAGCCACTCGGTTCGTTGATTCAATTCATCTGAGTGACAACGCGGCTGGAGAAGGCATTCGATTGATTCAGTCTTTGTTGAAGATGGAAATGCAGCAGAATTGCGCAGTGTCGCAATCACGGCACCGCATTCACAGCAAGTCCGTCCAGGTGGACATCGTGTAGTCGGCTCATAGCCCGAACGTGCACATGCGATGCCAAAGGTCTCCTCCTCTTCCGAGAGGCTTGCATGGAGACTGGAGGCAAGGTCATCGAGACCGAAGAAGGTCACCCCCATGGGAGTGGCTCACTCGGTCGCCGTCATCATGACCGCAGGCCAAGCCCCAATCTGCGTCAGGGTAATGAGGGTGACGACTATCGGTCCCCCGAGTTCAATGCTCGATCTATAATCACGCAACACGTGGTTGATCGATTGCGAGATGGCCAGGGAGTGTTCGGCCTTGAATGCTTCGACCGACACATCCGAGAGGCCGAAATCCCGTCCAACTACCGGTAGGCCACGGGGATCGGTAAGTTCAATGGCGAGTCGAAGCCAGAGACCTAGCTGGAAGACTACGAGTGGCCATCCAGATCGGCGACCGTGACGATTACGTCACCATGAAGCATCTCCCCTCATGTTAGAGGGGTCCGTGAGGGCGTGGCTCAACCAGCTGCCCTCCAGCAGCATCCACAGCTGGGGCGATCTTTCCCGAGTGTTTGTCAAGACCTTCGAGGGCACATACAAGCTGCCAAACAGCCTGACGGACCTGCAACATTGTGTCAAGAAGAGCAACAAGACTCTTAGGGAGTACATCCAGTGGTGGACCACTCTTCACAACACCGTTGAGAATGTCACCGAGCACCAGGCCATGTGTTCTTTCAAAGAGGGCACTTGGTATCGGGAGCTCATTCTCAAGTTTGGCCGATCAGGGGACCTATCCCTGAGTATGGCCATGGGCATCGACAATCGGTACGCTAATGGCAAAGAAGAAGACCGCCTCCGCAGCGGCAAAGGCTGAGCCAGTGAAACCCCTAAATCGGGCAACGCTGGGAAGAAGCAGAAGCGAAAAGGCGACCAATCGGGCAAAGCCAAAGTAGCTGCTGTCCTAGGGCAGAGCGAAAATAAATCCAAGAATGCCGATTCCAAGAGCATTCCGATTCATTCTTGCAAGGAAGAGGAGGGGGAGACCAACCCCGCCAAGCACACAGCTCGCGACTGCCGTCTATTCCGCTAAGTCATACTCCGAATGTGTATTGACTTCAAGCACCTCAACTGGGCCTCCCCAAAGGACCACTTCCCTCTGCCTCACATAGATCAAATTGTATATTCCATTGCCAGATGCGAACACCTGTCGTTCCTCGATGCTTACTCCAGGTACCACCACACCCGAATGTATGGACCTGACAAAATAAAGACAACCTTCATCACCCCATTCGGGAGTTTTTGTTATATCATGATGCCATTCAGTCTCAAAAACGCTGGAGCTACATTCCAGCGTATGATTCAAAAATGTCTGTAGGAATAGATCAGTCAGAATGTCGAAGCATATATGCATGACATAGTGGTCAAGTCCAGGAAATGTTCCGAACTCATGGCCGACCTTGCCAAAACCTTCGCAAACCTTCAACGCCTCGGGATTAAGCTCAATTCAGCAAATGCACCTTCGGTGTACTGGCTGGTAAGCTACTCGGTTTCCGTGTTGCCGAATGAGGTATCGATGCCAATCCTTACAAGATCGGTGCCATCATCCAGATGAGACGGTCGGAGCTCATGCACGGTTTGTACACGCTTACAGAATGCCTTGCAGTCTTCCGTCGCTTCATCTGAAGACTTGGTGAGAAGGCCTTGCCTCTTTACCGATTGATGAAGAAATCCGACAGATTCAAGTGGACTGATGAAGCGCAAGTCGCATTCGACCAACTCAAAGCTCTGCTTTCCACCCAGCCGGTGTTGGCTTCTCCGAGGAGCGAGGAGCCTTTGCTCCTGTACATCGATGCCACTAGCCAAGTGGTTAGCACCATACTCACCATAGAGCAAGAAGAAGCGGGCAAAGCGTACAAGGCACAAAGGCCCATCTACTACATTTCTGAAGTGATGACCCCTTCAAAACAAAGGTATCCGCACTACCAGAAGTTGGTCTATGGGATCTACCTAACTGTGAAGAAGGTGGTCCACTATTTTCAAGATCACTCGGTCACTGTCATGAGCGACGCCCCTAGCAGAAATTCTGCACAATCGGGATGCAACCGACTGAGTGGCCAAATGGGAGATTGAGCTCCTACCACTTGAGATCAAGTTTGAAGCCCAAAAAGTAATCAAGTCTGAGGCCCTGGGAGATTTTCTTGCCGAGTGGGTAGAGCAAGAGCAGCCGACACTAGTCGTCCCCGAGCATTGGACCGTGTTCTTTGATGGATCCAAGATGCTCCATGGCTCGGGGGCTGGGGTGGTTCTTGTTTTCCCCAGGGGAGATCGATTGAGCTACATGCTCCAAATTTACTTCGATTCGTCCAACAATGAGGCCGAGTACGAGGCCCTCTTGTATGGACTCCGCATGACCATCTCACTCGGCATCCGCCGGTTGATGCTTTATGGCGACTCGGATCTCGTTGTAAACCAAGTTATGAAGGAATGGGACATCGGAAGCCCATCAATGATGGTGTACTGCCACACGGTCAGAAAGCTGGAGAAAAACTTCGAAGGGTTGGAACTACACCATGTGCCCCGAGACAAGAACCAAGCGGCCGACAACTTGGCCAAGATCGGGTCCACTCGGAAGATCGTTCCAATGGGCGTGTTTCTCGAGCACCTACGCTCCCCCCTCAGTCAAGGAGGATCCCTTCACTGAAGAGCTCACACAAGCAATCAATCCGTCTAATCCGACTGAGATCAACATCCCGGCCGTGGTTGACCTCGTCCACGAGATGATGGTCATCACTCCCGAGTGGACTCAACCTTATCTAGCTTACTTGCTCCGCCAAGAGCTTCCCGAGGACGAAGAGGAAGCCATCAGATCATTCAGCGGTCTAAAGCTTTCGAAGTACTCACAGACAAATTGTACAAGAAGAGTGTTACACAAGTCAGCCATAAGTGCATCTCTCCGGAGGAAGGGCTACAAATCCTGCACGAGATCCACTCGGGAACCCGCGGACACCATGTGACCTCTCGGACCTTGGTGGCCAAGGTCTTCCGAGCAGGTTTTTATTGGTCCGGAGCCAATAAGGCAGCAAGGGACTTGGTGGACTTGTGCTTTGGGTGCCAGTTCTACAAGAATCAGTCGCACAAGCCTGCATCCACACCGAAGACGATTCTGCTCATTTGGCCATTCACCGTATGGGGCCACGACATGGTCGGCCCTTTGCTCACGAGGTCGAGCGGATTCACCCACCTTCTAGTCTCGGTGGATAAGTTCACCCAGTGGGTCGAAGCTAAACCCATTGAAAACCTGGACGCGGCGACTGCTGTCAGCTTCATTCGATAGATTATCTTCAGATTCGGAGTCCCTCATGACATCATCACCGACCATAGAACCAACTTCAACTTAGATGAGTTCCGCGAGTTCTGCCACTCCCAGGGCACTCGGGTTAACTACGCCTCCGTGGCGCACCGGCAGTCAAATGTGCAGGCAAAACGAGAGAATGGCATGATACTTCAAGGACTGAAGCCCAAGCTGATGAGAGACCTCAAATACGTTGCTGGTGCTTGGGTTGAAGAATTACCATCCATCCTGTGGGGTATGCTAATGACTCCGAATCGTTCAACCAGACGTACTCCATTCTTCATGGTGTACGGGTCGGAAGTCATCCTGCCGAGTGACTTACGTCACAACTCTTCCCGAGTGGAGCAGTACAATGAAGGCGAAGCTGAAGCAGCACGCCAAGACAATTTGGATCTTCTGGATGAAGAGAGGGAGCTAGCCCTCATTCGATCCACGTGGAACTAGCAAGACCTTCGACGCTACCATGACAAACAAGTCAGGGGCCGAGCGTTTCAAGAGGGGGTCTAGTCCTTCGACTGGACCAACAAAACCCCACAAGCTAGCACCCCCGTGGCAAGGGCTATTCACTACCTCAAAAGTCCTGCACAATGGAGCTTATTGACTGTACAACATTGATAACGGCACAAAGGAACCCAAAACCTGAAACGCGGATATGCTCTGCAAGTTCTACACATAGAACTTTCCTTTATTTCATTCCTGTAATGAATCTGAATGAATAGAAGAATAAAGTGCTTACTTTCTTCAACTATCTTCAAATGCTTCACTCTGGTGAAAAACACTCCTGGTGGGTGGAAAATCCTTAACTGCGAACCTGTCTTTGCTTGAAGTAAAACCTGCCTCGAGTGCGGACAATCTCCTCACTTGGGGTCTTAGTTGCGAACTAGTTTTCGGCCAAACCATGTTCACAAGAACAAACCATCTTGGTAGTGAACCCGTTTTCACCTAAGGAAGACCCTTCACTCAGTGAGGACAACCTCCATGCTTGGGGTCTTAGATGCGAACCAGCTTTCGCCTAAGTTGAAGCGGTCCCGAATGGAGGCAAGACTTCCATTCAGAAGCCAAGATGAACAGGACAATTATTCCTTAGGAGCGAATCTGTTTTCGCCTAGGGTAAATCCTACCCCGAGTAGAGATAACGTCCACGCTCGGGGGCTTAGCTGTGGACCATCTTTCGCCTAAGTAAAAACGGTTCCGAATGAGGGCACGATTGTCATTCAGATACCTTGATCGACAAGATCATCAATGAGTTCGCAAGAACTATCATCTTGGTAGCGAACCTATTTCACCTAAGGTAGACCCTTCCCTGAGTGATCATGGGGACCTCCACACTCAGGGGCTTAACTGCGAACGAGCTTTCACCTAAGTTAAAGTGGTTCCGAATGAAGGCAAAATCTTCATTCGGACGCCAAGATGAACAAAACAAACATCTCTTGGTAGTGAACCTGTTTCTCCTAAGGTAAACCCTTCCTCGAGTGAGGACAACCTCCTCACTCGGGGGCTTAGCTGCGAACCAGCCTTCGCCTAAGTTAAAGTGGTTCTGAATGAAGCCAATATCTCCATTCCACCGCCAAGATGAACAAAACAAACATTTCTTGGTAGCGAACTTGTTTCCCCTAAGGTAGAACCTTCCCCGAGTGATCGTGTAAACCTACACACTCGGGGGCTTAGCTACAAAGCAGCCTTCGCCTAAGTTAAAGTGGTTCCGAATGAAAGCAAGATCTTCATTCAGACGCTAATATGAACACGACAATCATCCCAAATTGCGATTCTGCTTCCGCATAGGGAGAAATGATCCCGAGTGAGGACAACCCCCACACTCGGGGGCTTAGCCATGAACCAACTTTCGCCTAAGTCATAAACAATCCCGAGTGAGGATAACTTCCCCACTCGGGGACTTGGATACGAACTAGCTTTTGGTAGAGTATAAACAACCCCAAACAAAGACGACCAAGCGAATAAGATCCAAAATCAATTGCGGATAAACGCGATCAAGTTCGACTAAAGGTACGCAAAAGAGAGGGCCCGAAGTCCACTCGAAGTTTGAGGTTACATAAAATCACTCGGCATACCGAGGCAAATTAAAGCTTAAGTGTTTTTCCTTCAAGCATCACCCGAAGGACAAAGATTCCACCACTTCGACAAAGGTGACAAGATCGATTCCCTGTGCGATCCGTGTGGACGTCGCCTTGAACATATCCATGAAGTCTTCAAACTTGGCCCTTTTGTGGTTTACAACCCGAAGATTCTTCAGCTTCTCTTCATCCACCCCCTTGCAATGGATGTGGACGAGCGAAAGGGCAATGTCAGCTCCATCCCTTGTTGATGACTTCTTCCACGACTTGAGTTCATTAGGAATGGCCTTCAAACGGTTCACAACAGACTGGGGATCCTTCATGGGAGCATCTTCAGGCGCCATCTCCTGGTCAATCTCTCCAACGGCAGACTGAAGCAGCTTGAAATAAGCCACTACATAATCAACTTGATTTTCCAGCCTGAGGAGAGATAAGGCATCACTATCCTTTAGAAGCCCTCTCTTGGGATCGAGCTCCTTCTCTATTCGCGTCGTCTCTTCTTCAACATCGACAGCAAAGGCTACACTCAATGGAAAATGGAGGATGAGAAATGCTAGTCGGAAATTTCAGAATGATCATGGGGAAGTATTCGGATGCTCGACATACCTTTGAGCTTCTCAGAGAGCTCCATGGTGAAGTCCTCGACGAACTTCTCCAGCTTAGCTTTCTTGGCAGTGGCTTTCTCGAGGTTGATTTCCCACTTGGCGTAATGCTTCTTCACCTCGGCATGCTCCGTCGTGGTCTTCTCTGTACCGGCTTTCGAAAGTCAATTCTTTTCCTCCAAAGTGCCAACCGACTTGAGTTTGGCCTCACCTGCCATGGTTTTCTACTTGACATCCTTCCAACAAGATGCGGGTTATTCATCCCTCTACTCGAGGGCTTCCTTCATGGTCACTAGAGAAATGGATTTCTTCAGCCTCTCAGAAAGGTGATATGACAAGACAACCTCAGTCAGATAAGAAAAGACAACCTAATGGAGTGTAAGTCGGATGGCGAGGACATACCTTCAGCTGTTTGCTTTTCCTGCTCCAGTCGCTTGCTCTTGGATTTCTCCGCCTCAAGGCTCAGTCAGAGTTCCTGCAACTCTTTTCCCATGGCATCATCACGGACCATGGGCCCACAAGCAATATGCAATAAACAAATACGAGAAAAGCATAACATTTTGTCGCGAATCTAAGACTACCTCCGACTGCCACAGTCGATGGTGGCCTCTGGTACTACACCCAGAGGGTGCGCTCAGCGCGCACCCACTAGAATGATAGAGGATAAGGGATCCATACCCAGCCGGGCTCTATCAATCAAAACAAAGAAACTGAGATTACTGTCGACTACTTCAGTCGACAGTAGCCTCGGGAACTACACCAAGTGGGTGCGCTCAGCGCGCCCCCACTCAAAAGATGGTAGAAAGAAAAGGGCTCCGCACCCTAGTGGACTCTGTCAAACATACAAATTAAAAAGACTACCTTTCACTGACACAGTCAATGTTAGCGTCGGGGACTACACCCAGTCGGTGTGCTCAGCACACCCTCACTAACACCTAGTGGGTGTGCCCCTCGACATGCCCACTCGGGATTCCTATGAAGGACCAGATTCAAAAATAAAAACGTGCGTAAAGGACTTAACCGAATGTTCTTTGCCATGGTTTCGCTCACATCATACGCCTCCTTCAGTCGCCCAAACATCACGTCCAGCTGAGCCAAGGCCTCCTTGCGCGCCCCATCCTGGTCCTCCGAGGTAAGCTAGAGCTGGAAGATGTTGCGACCCTTGGGGTCAGATGATGAAGTGGTCAGCGGATACTATCCGAGTGACGCTCCAGCCGCAGCGACCTCTTGCGCCGCAGGAGTCTTGGCCTTGATGTTTAGTTGGCTAGGAGTTGGAGCCTGCTTCAGCACTTCTCTAGCTGCAGAAGGGACATCAGCGTCGAGTTCGATCATGTCTTGCGGCTCTGCACATGTCCACAAGATAGTCCAAAGATCACTTGAATATCCAAAGCCCGAATTTCGAATGGATTTCCAGAAAAGCTCAAGGGTTACCTTTCAATGAAGCGACATCAATGTCAGCTCTACCTTTGTTAGTGGTCTTGGGATCCAGTGAAGCAGTCGAAGTGTCAGGTCTACAATAGAAACAACAAATCCCGATCATCACTCGGAATACATTATTCAAACCAGGACAAACCATTCGGTAAAAATACTTACGCCGAAGCCACATGCACGTCGACCTTGATGCGCGGTAGAAGGGTCTTACGAGGCTTGGAGCTCAAGATCTTGGCTTGCTTGGCGGCCTGCTTCGACAACGCCTTGGGCTCACTCCGACCCTGCTTGGAGCCGTGAGTTGGCATGCATGATACACTCGGCTTCACTGTCAATAGAGTCTTTGGGGGCGCCTGTGCGGATCCTAGGGTCCTGGCACGCCTTGGAACGGGTCTTGAGCTGTTTCTCGACTTGGGCTTCATCAGACGGAGAAGATTCTGCTTCTCTCCGCACTCCTCCGCGCTCTCCTCCGCCTCCTCATTGTCGCCTTCGTCGTTCTCGTTGTCCTCCGAGCCCTCCGGGAGCTCGGCGTCCTGGTTTTTTGTGCCACTCTCCACGTCAATGGGCAAGTGGTCAATCGCCGGTATGGAACTGATCAGCCCTATGAACGCCTACCGAATGAAGGAAGCAGAATTACAGGTGGGAGTTAAAACAATGAAGAAATTCACTCGGTACGGATGCTCGATGACTCACCTCATTCGGCTGATTGTCCATCGCGAAGGGATGCACCTGTCTGGAGCCTCTGGGGTTATCTCTCACCGGGGTAATGGCCTTGAGTTTATTCTCCACACGCTCCTCCCCGAGCTCCTCAGGATGGACTCTAGTCGGATCATCCGACCCTTCGTATTTCCACATTGGGTGCACTCTGGCCTGAAGAGGCTGGATCCTACGCTGCAAGAAGACCTCTAGAAGATCCATCCTATTTACTCCCTTTTGGGTCAAGGAAACCACCGCAATAATCAAGATCTCTTCATCTAGGACATCTCGACAATAAAACCTAGAGTCTCGCGAGTTCTTCACCGAGTCTGGGAACTCATCTGGGAAAGCTACACTTTCCCCTGAGCTGAATGCCTAAGCCACCACAAGGCTGCACTACATTGGTTCCTCCCCTCGAGGAGGAAGACTTCTTCACGGTTATCACTAGACACATGAACAGGCACTTGAACAAACCCCAATGCGGGTGACACCCGAGGAAGTTCTCGCACAGAGACACAAGTGCGGCTAGATACGAGACAACATTAGGGGGGAGGTGATGGAGCTGAGCCCCGAAGAAAGCAAGAAATGCTCGGAAAAAAGGTAAGGAGGCAGAGAAAAACCTCTCTCGATGTGGTTGACCAAGAGCACTCTCTCGTAGTTCTGGGGCGCCGACTCTATCTCACTGTCCCCGGGTAGCCACCAACTCCCCTGGGCGATCAAGCCTTCACCCTCCAGCTCCAACAGCCGCTCCTCCGAGACTCGGGACGGTATCCAGTCGCCCTGGATCCATCCTTGCGGGAGCACTCCGGCGCTTGAGGAAGATCCATGCGATCTCTTCTTGACCCGCTCGTCCTTCGATGTTGCTCACTTCACCATGGTGGTCGACGGAGAGGTCGGGGCCGGGAATCGACGGAGGCAGCTTGCGGTTCTTGTTTTTGGTGTCAAGAGGAGGAAGCGGGGACGAAAATAACCTGATACAGGGGCGTGGTCTTCTCCCTCTTCCGCCTCACGCCTTAAATACCCAATGGTGAGATTCCCCATCAAGTACATCACCTGCCCGAGGAAGATCTATAGTATCCCGAGGATGGAGCGCACTATAGCATGACAACGACATCACAGGCGTGGAAATCGGGCACTACTTCCACTACCCGCGTCTCCGCCAAAACCTTCACCCGTGCGCGCTCTCTCAATTCAAAACGTTGCGAAGAAACCACCGTGCCTCATATCCCGAATGGATTCCGTATCCACGTCGTGTGGCGAGGTGAGCCGAATGTTCTTTTCGCTCGTCCCCTCGCGGGACTCTGATCATTCAGGAAATTAGTGAGGACGACCTGATCATCCTTGCCTTAATGCGAGTGGGGATCTGTCCCTACTTGCTGATTGACCACACAAAGTTTGGAGCTCTCATTCACCCAACTCATGAAATCTATCTTCCCAAAAGATAGCCGATCACTGATACGTCTCCAACGTATCTATAATTTTTTATGGTTTCATGCTATTATCTTGTCAAACTTTCGATGTTATGCATGCCTTTTATATAAATTTTGGGACTAACTTATTAACCCAGTGCCAAGTACTAGTTCCTGTGTTTTCCATGTTTTTGACCCCCTTCAGAGGAGATTTTGAAACGGAGTCCAAACGGAAGAAAATCCCCGAAAAGATTTTTTCCGTAAAGGAAGAAGATCGGGAAGCTTGAGAGCCAAGGTAGGGGAGCCCCAGGGGCCCCACAAGCCCTCACCCCGCGGCCAGGGGGGAGGCCGTGGCCCACAGGCTTGTGGGCCCCCTGGACGCACTCTGCCCTAGGGGTTGCGCTTATATATTCCCTAAAAATCCCAAAAAATCCAGGAGATCATCGAAAGTACTTTTACGCCGCAGCAAGCTTCTGTCTCTGCAAGATCCCATCTGGGGCATGTTCTGGTGCCCTGCCGGAGGGGGGGTTCGGATACGGAGGGCTTCTTCATCAACACCATGACCTATCCGATGATGCGTGAGTAGTTCACCATAGACCTACGGGTCCATAGTTAGTATCTAGATGGCTTCTTCTCTCTCTTGGATCTTCAATACAAAGTTCTCCATGATCTTCATGGAGATCTATCCGATGTAATCTTCTTTTGCGGTGTGTTTGTTGAGATCCGATGAATTGTGGATTTATGATCAGATTATCTATGAATCTTATTTAAGGTTCTTCTGATCTCTCTTATGCATGATTTCTTATCCTTGTAAATCTCTTCGAGTTGTGGGTTTTGTCTGGCCAACTAGATCTATGATTCTTGCAATGGGAGAAGTGCTTGGTTTTTGGTTCATACCGTGCCGTGACCTCACCCAGTGACAGAAGGGGTAGCAAGGCACGCATTGTGTTGTTGCCATAAAGGGTAAAAAGATGGGGTTTTCATCATTGGTTTGAGATTATTCCTCTACATCATGTCATCTTGCTTAAGGTGTTACTCTGTTCGTCATGAACTCAATACACTAGATGCATGCTGGATAGCGGTCAATGCGTGGAGTAATAGTAGTAGATGCAGAAAGTATCGGTCTACTTGTCTCGGACGTGATGCCTATATGTATGATCATTGCCTTAGATATCGTCATGACTTTGCGCGGTTCTATCAATTGCTCGACAGTAATTTGTTCACCCACCGTGATATTTGCTATTTTGAGAGAAGCCTCTAGTGAACGCTATGGCCCCCGGGTCTACTCCACACCGTATTTTCAGCCTTACACTTTTTACTTCGTTGCACTTTCCGCCTTCAGATCTCACTTTGCAAACAATCTTGAAGGGATTGACAACCCCTTTGAAGCGTTGGGTGCAAGCTTGTTTGTGTTTGCGCAGGTACTCTGGACTTGACGAGACCCTCCTTCTGGATTGATACCTTGGTTCTCAAACTGCGGGAAATACTTACCGCTCATGTGCTGCATCACCCTTTCCTCTTCAAGGGAAAAACCAACGCAAGCCCAGTCTCCGTCAACGTGTCAGTTTCTGGCGCTGTTGTTTGAGAAGTAGCAGAAGGATTTCTGGCGCTGTTTCTAGGGAGGAAGATCAAGTCAATAACTCATCCAAGTAGGTGTCGCAAACTCATCTCTTGCATTTACTTTGTTTGCCAGTTGCCTCTCGTTTTCCTCTCCCCCACTTCACCAATTTGCCTTTTTCGTTTGCCTTTTTCGTTCGCCTTTTCGTTCGCCCTTTTTCTCGCCTGCTCTTTGTTTGCTTGTGTGCTTGCTTGTTTTCTGAAGTCACCATGCACGAAAACACCAAACTTTGTGACTTCTCGAATACTAATAATAATGATTTTATTAGTACTCCGATTGCTCCCGCCACTAGTGCGGAGTCATACGAAATCAATGCCGCTTTGCTGAATCTTGTTATGAAAGAGCAATTCTGTGGCCTTCCTAGTGAAGATGCCGCATCCCATCTCAATACCTTCATTGAGCTTTGCGATATGCAAATAAAGAGAGATGTGGATAATGATGTGATTAAATTGAAGCTTTTTTCCTTTCTCGTTGCGAGATCGCGCAAAAACTTGGTTTTCTTCTTTGCCCAAAAATAGTATCGATTCTTGGGATAAGTGCAAAGATTCTTA
Organism: Hordeum vulgare subsp. vulgare; assembly: GCF_904849725.1. NCBI lineage: Eukaryota > Viridiplantae > Streptophyta > Magnoliopsida > Poales > Poaceae > Hordeum > Hordeum vulgare. The sequence continues at coordinate 289,131,890 of NC_058523.1, read as the reverse complement.
TATCCAAGTATTTTCTGCCGGCTAAGATCATCTCTCTCCGTAATGATATCATGATTTCAAGCAACTTGATCATGAACATGTTGCACAATCTTGGGAGAGAATGAAATTGATGATTAGAAATTGTCCCGCTCATGGCTTGAGTCTTTGGATGATTATACAAATCTTTTACGCTGGCTTGAGTTTCGCTTCTAGAAATATCTTGGACTCCGCCTCAAGTGGATCGTTCATGGAAATCACGTTAGGGGAAGCCACGAAGCTCCTAGATAACATCATGACAAACTACTCTCAGTGGCACACTGAAAGGTCACCTACTAGTAAGAAGGTACACGCTATAGAGGAAATTAACTCATTGAGTGCTAAGATGGACGAGTTAATGAATTTGGTTGCTAGTAGAAGTGCTCCTTTGGATCCTAATGATATGCCCTTGTCTTCTTTGATTGAGAGTAGCAACGCTAGCTTGGACGTTAATTTTGTTGGTAGGAATAACTTTGGCAACAACAATGCTTTTAGAGGAAACTATGTTCCTAGGCCTTTTCCCAGTAACTCCTCTAATAATTTTGGCAACTCCTACAACAATACTCATGGAAATTACAATAGATTACCCTCTGATCTAGAGAGTAATATCAAAGAGTTCATCAACTCTCAAAAGATTTTCAATGCGTCCATAGAGGAAAAGCTACTCAAAATTGACGATTTGGCTAAGAGCGTTGATAGAATGTCTAGTGATGTTGATGCTTTGAAAGTTAGATGTGCTCCTCCCAAAATCAACATGGATGAAACTTTGAAAGCTATGAGTGTTTCCATGATTGAGAGCCAAGAAAGAACCGCCCAAATTCATGCTAGACATGAATGGCTTAAAAAGGCGTGTTCTCGTGATGAGAATCACGAAGGTCTTAAAGTGCTTGGTGTGACTCCCATTGAATCTTTGTTTTGTTGTGTCAAACCTAATGATTATGGAGCTGGATATGAATCCACTTTGGTTGAAAAGTGCCCCAATGATTCGGAGTCCATCTATCTTGATGCTAAAAGCATTGAAAGTGGAGTAGAAGATGTTAAAACTTTGAGTAGTAATGAAATTACTACCGTGGATTTCAAGGAATTCAATTATGATAGTTGCTCCTTGATTGAATGCATTTCTTTGATGCAATCCATGTTAAACTCTCCACACGCTTATAGCCAAAACAAGGCCTTTACCGATCATATCGTCGAAGCTATGATAAAATCTCTTGTAGAGAAACTTGAATTGGAAGTCTCTATCCCTAGAAAGCTTCATGATGAGTGGGAACCAACCATCAAAATCAAAATCTAAAACTATGAATGCAATGCTTTGTGTGATTTGGGTACTAGTGTTTCTGCGATTCCAAAGTCTTTATGTGATGTTCTAGATTTTAATGAGATTGAAGAGTGTTCTCTTAATTTGCATCTTGCTGATTCTACTGTCAAGAAACCCATGGGAAGGATCAATGATGTTCTTATTATTGCAAATAGGAACTATGTACCCGTGGATTTCATTGTGCTTGACATTGATTGCAATCCTACATGCCCTATTATTCTTGGTAGACCTTTCCTAAGGACTATCAGTGCTATCATCGATATGAAGGAAGGGAATATTAGATTTCAATTTCCTTTAAGGAAGGGCATGGAACACTTTCCTAGAAAGAAAATAAGATTGCCTTATGAATCCATGATGGGGGCCACTTATGGGTTGAGCACCAAAGACGACGATACGTGATTCTATCGCTTTTATGCCTAACTAAGGGCGTTAAACAATAGCGCTTGTTGGGAGGCAACCCAATGAATTTATCTTTTTTCTTTCTGTTTTGTTGCGTCCACACCATCACAATTCTATTGTGATTGTGTTTTTTGTGTGTTTCCTTTTGTGTTTGCGCCAAGCAAAGCCTTTATGACTAGTCTTGGTAATGGTTGTTTGATCCTGCTGGAAAAAGACAGAAACTTTTCGCTCACGAGATGATTTTTCATTTTAATTCAGAAAGAGCTTTTGAGTTGATTCTTTTTCCTGCTGGTTGATATGCTTTTTCCCCAGGCCTTCATAATTGTTCAGATTTGTTGAGGTATCAGAAGTATACGAAGTATACAGATTGCTACAGACTCGTCTGTTTTTTACAGATTCTGTTTTTGTTGAGTTGGTTGCTTGTTTTGATGAAACTACGGTTTGTATCGGGGTCTACTAGCCATGGAAAAGTGATAATACAGTAGCCCAACACCAATATAGATAGAACTCAAGTTTTCTAGAGTACCAAAAGAAGTGGTAGTTTGTTTTCTTGTGCTAATGTTATCACGAGTTTCTGTTTAAGTTTTGTGTTGTGAAGTTTTCAAGTTTTGGGTGATGTTCTCATGGACAAAGAGATAAGGAGTGCAAAGAGCTCAAGCTTGGGGATGCCCAAGGCATCCCAATCCAAATTCAATGACACCAAAAAGGCTAAGCTTGGGGATGCCCCGGGAAGGCATCCCCTCTTTCGTCTTCAATCCATCGGTAACATTACTTGGAGCTATATTTTTATTCACCACATGATATGTGTTTTGCTTGGAGCGTCTTGTACCTTAGGAGTCTTCTCTTTTTGTTGTGTCCCAATCATCCTTGCTGCACACCTTTTTGAGAGAGATAGACATGCACTCATCGTGATTTTGCTAGAATGCTCATACTGCTTCACTTATATCTTTTGAGCTAGATACTTTTGCTCTATGTGCTTCACTTATATCTTTTAGAGCACGGCGGTGCGTGACTTGGTATTTGGCTTATGCTATGGAAGTAGTCCCAAAGTTGATAGATACCCAAAGAGGATGCAAAAATCTCCATCTTCATGTGCATTGAATAGAAAGAGAAGTTTTGATTCCTCTCAAATAGTTTTGAGACGTGGATTTGGTATATTAAGAGCTATGTTAGTAGGGTGTTGTGAATCTAGAAATACTTGTGTTGAAGTTAGTGATTCCCGTATCATGCACGTATGGTGAACCGCTATGTTAGGCAGTCGGACCATAGCTGATCTATTGATTGTCATCCTTTGTGTTGAGGTCAGGATCGCGCGATGGTTAAGACCTACCAACCCTTCCCCTAGGAGTATGCGTTTAGCACTTTGTTTCGATTACTAATAAAAACTTTCGCAACAAGTATGTGAGTTCTTCATGACTAATGTGAGTCCATGGTATAGATGCACTTTCACCTTCCACCATTGCTAGCCTCTCTAGTGTCGCGCAATTCTCGTCGGTGCACAAACCCACCATATTCCTTCCTCAAAACAGCCACCATACCTACCTACTATGGCATTTTTATAGCCATTCCGAGATATATTGCCATGCAACTCCCACCGTTTCGTCTCATTACTTGTGCCATCACTCTCATATTGCCATTACATGATCGTAAGATAGCTAGCGAGATGTTTCAACGTCATACGCCATGCTAGATCGTTGCACATCCCGGTACATTGCCGGAGGCATTTCCTATGGAGTCATCATCATTGTGAGCTTTGAGCTGTGAGTAAATAAAAGTGTGATGATCATCATTATTAGAGCATTGTCCCATGTGAGGAAATAAAAAAGAGAGGCCAAAGAGCCCAAAAAAAGCAAAAAAAGAGAAAAGAAAAGAAAAAAGAGAGGCCTAAGAGCCCAAATGAAAAAAAAGAGAAAAAGAGAGAAGGGACAATGCTACTATCTTTTTCCACACTTGTGCTTCATAATAGCACCATGTTCTTCATGATTGAGAGATTCTTGCTTTGTCACTACCATATGCTAGTGGGAATCTTCATTATATAACTTGGCTTGTATATTCCAATGATGGGCTTCCTCAAAATTGCCCTAGGTCTTCGTGAGCAAGCAAGATGGATGTACACCCACTAGTTTTCCTTTTGAGCTTTCACATACTTATAGCTCTAGTGCATCTCTTGTATGGAAATCCCTACTCATTCACATTGATATCTATTAATGGGCATCTCCATAGCCTTTTGATACGCTGAGTCAATGTGACCATCTCCTCCTTTTTTGTCTCACAACTACCACCACACTCTATTCCACTTATAGTGCTATATCCATGGCTTGCGGTCATGTATTGCGTGATAGTTATAAAAAGTTTGAGAAAGTAAGAGTGCGAAAACAATTACTTGGCCAATACCGGGGTTGTGCATGATTTACATTAGTTGTGTGAGGATGATGGAGCATAGCCAGGCTATATGATTTTGTAGGGATGACTTTCCTTGGCCTACTTATTTTGAAAGTTTATGATTACCCTGCTAGTTTGCTTGAAGTATTATTGTTTTCATGTCAATAGAAAACTATTGTTTTGAATCTAACGGATTCATGTCACGTGGAAGAAGTTGCAACGGACAACTATGCTAGGTAGCATTCCACATTAAAAATTCATTCTTTATCACTTCCCTACTCGAGGACGAGCAGGAGTTAAGCTTGGGGATGCTTGATACGTCTCCAACGTATCTGTTATTTTTCATGGTTTCATGCTATTATCTTGTCAAACTTTGGATGTTATGCATGCCTTTTATATATTTTTTGGGACTAACTTATTAACTCAGTGCCAAGTGCCAGTTCCTGTTTTTTCCATGTTTTTGACCCCTTTCACACGAGATTTTGAAGCGGAGTCCAAATGGAAGAAAATCCCGAAAAGATTTTTTCCGTAACGGAAGAAGATCGGGAAGCTTGAGAGCCAAGGCAGGGGAGCTCGAGGGGCCCCACAAGCCCGCACCCCGCGGCCAGGGGGGAGGCCGCGGCCCACAGGCTTGTGGGCCCCCTGGACGCCATCTGCCCTAGGGGTTGCGCCTATATATTCCCTAAAAATCCCAAAAAAGCCAGGAGATCATCGAAAGTACTTTTCCACCGCCGCAAGCTTCTATCTTCGCAAGATCCCATCTGGGGCACGTTCTGGTGCCCTGCCGGAGGGGGGATTCGGATACGGAGGGCTTCTTCATCAACACCATGACCTCTTCGATGATGCGTGAGTAGTTCACCATAGACCTACGGGTTCATAGTTAGTATCTAGATGGCTTCTTCTCTCTCTTGGATCTTCAATACAAAGTTCTCCATGATCTTCATGGAGATCTATCCGATGTAATCTTGTTTTGCGGTGTCTTTGTCGAGATCCAATGAATTGTGGATTTATGATCAGATTATCTATGAATCTTATTTGAGTTTCTCTTGATCTCTCTTATGCATGATTTCATATCCTTGTATTCTCTTCGAGTTGTGGGTTTTGTCTGGCAAACTAGATCTATGATTCTTGCAATGGGAGAAGTGCTTGGTTTTGGGTTCATACCGTGCGTTGACCTCACCAAGTGATAGAAGGGGTAGCGAGGCACGCATCGTGTTGTTGCCATCAAGGGTTAAAAGATGGGGTTTTCATCATTGGTTTGAGATTATCCCTCTACATCATGTCATCTTGCTTAAGGCGTTACTCTGTTCGTCATGAACTCAATACACTAGATGCATGCTGGATAGCCGTCGATGTGTGGAGTAATAGTAGTAGATGCAGAAAGTATCGGTCTACTTGTCTCAGACGTGATGCCTATATGTATGATCATTGCCTTAGATACCGTCATGACTTTGCGCGGTTCTATCAATTGCTCGACAGTAATTTGTTCACCCACCATGATATTTGCTATTTTGAGAGAAGCCTCTAGTGAACACTATGGCCCCCGGGTCTACTCCACACCATATTTTCGGCCTTACACTTTTTACTTCGTTGCACTTTCCGCCTTCAGATCTCACTTTGCAAACAATCTTGAAGGGATTGACAACCCCTTTGAAGAGTTGGGTGCAAGCTTGTTTGTGTTTGTGCAGGTACTCTGGACTTGACGAGACCCTCCTTCTGGATCGATACCTTGGTTCTCAAACTAAGGGAAGTACTTACTGGTCATGTGCTGCATCACCCTTTCCTCTTTAAGGGAAAAACCAATGCAAGCCGAGTCTCCGTCAACGTGTCAATTTCTGGCGTTGTTGTTTCAGAAGTAGCAATCACTACCGACTGCGGACATACCCATCTAACCGGATAGTCGGAATTCATCACTCTTGAATCCATGGAGGTTTGCCGAGAGTCTGAATGATGCAGTCCCGAGCTACAACCCAAGAATCTCCAAACATCGGAGTCATTGAAGGAAGTCATTCATTTGGTCTACAAAACCTCAACCGATTCGGGGGCTACTGATGGGGTTGTAAATTAGGGGTAGGCCTACGGACCTGCTTCCCTAGGCCCACCTAGGACCCCTCACGGACATGAGTGTCCTTAAAGTCACCAGTGTAGCCTCGACCTCACTCTGTTCAGCAACCGTCACTCGATCTGCCTGGAGTCACTCGGATCACCTTCCATCAGTCAGATGCATATCGGCGCTCAGACTACAACATTGAGAAGGCACCGAAGAGGCTGCAACGGCTAAGGACTTAATCCATCACATGAAGTGAAGTGAAGGCTCGCGTTACCAGTAACGCTCAGAGCTATAGCTACCGTTTCTAGTAACTTCCATGTTTATTAGCATTATTACCTTGTAATGAAGCTCGGTCGGTCGTGGCAGCAACTATATAAGCCACTCCCGGGCTCCAGCTCAAGGGTTCGACACCTTGTAATTTTTCATACCCCATAAGAAAACATCAGCCTCAGGGCTCGAGACGTAGGGTTGTTACCACTTCCGAGTGGGGCCTGAACTCGTACATCCGAGCGCATCCGCTGCGCCTAATTAGACTTTGCTGCTTTGTTCGTACCCCTAGCACTACTAGAATTAGAGAATTTGCCATCAGCCTGTTCTTTGCCGTGTGCTAGCTGATGGCAAATACCGTCTTTGCCGTCAGCTTCCAGAAAACTGATGGCAAAGATATGGCTGATGGCAAAGGGCCTTTTTACCATCAGCCATTGCTTCGCCGTTTGCCAGCCGATGGCAAAGAAGGGCAAGGCAGACGGCAAAGGGCCCAGACCACACCCTCCCACTTTGCCGTCTGCCAGCTGATGGCAAAGAGGGAGCACACAAATGGCTAAGATACGACCTAACGCCCACCGCACCCCTGCCCCCACCCTCTCTTTGCCGACCGGAGGCGGACGACAAAGGCCACCTACCCTAGCAGGTGGCGTTAGGCCCCTCTCTCTCCTCTCTCCCTATCTATCTAACGACCGCTACCCATACTATGTCACTGGGTGAGGACACCGCAAGATTGAACCCAAAACTAAGCACTTCTCCCATTGCAAGAATTACCAATCTAGTTGACCAAACCAAACCAATAACTTGAAGAGACTTGCTAAGATATGAAATCATGCATATAAGAATTCATAAGAGATTCAAATAATATTCATGGATAATCTGAACATAAACTCACAATTCATCGGATCTCGACAAACACACCACAAAAGAGTATTACATCGAATAGAACTCCATGAAGATCATGAAGAAGATTGTATTGAAGATCAAAGAGAGAGAATAAGACATCTAGCTACTAGCTATGGACCCGTAGGTGTGTGGTGAACTACTCACACATCATGGGAGAGGCAATGGAGTTGATGTAGATGCCCTCCATGATCAATTCCCTCTCCGGCAGATTACCGGAAAAGGCTCAAAGATTGGATCTCACGGGAACAAAGGCTCTCGGCGGCGGAAAAGTATTTTTGTGGCTCCCTTTAGTGATGGGGGAATATTTGGGAATTTATAGGCCGAATAATAGAATTAGGAGACCTGCAGGGGACCCACAAGCCACGTGGCGCGACCCCCAGGGCGCGCCCTGCAGGCTTGTGGCCTCCCGGCAGGTGTCCTTTCCCCTACTCCAAGTCTTCTCGGTTTCTTCTGGTCCAAGAAAAATCATTCCGGAGATTTCATTCTGTTTAGACTCCGTTTAATATTTCTTATCGGCAATACTCAAAAACATGGAAAAAACAGAAACTAGCACTAGGCTCTAGATTAATAGGTTAGTCCCAAAGTAATATAAAACGACATATTAATGCATATAAAACATCCAAAACAGATAATATAATAGCATGGAACAATAAAAAATTATAGACATGTTGGAGACGTATCAGCATCCCACCCCCTAGTTGGTGCCCCTCTCTACAGCTGGCGCCCCTCCCCGCAGCCGGCGCCCCTCCCCGCATTCGGCGCCCCTCCCCACATCCGGTGCCCCTCGCTGCAGCCGGCACCCCTACGTGCAGTCGGCGCCCCTGCCAGCCCCGACGCCCCACCGGCCCGCACCCCCACTGCCCCGGTTGCCCATTACACGTGCAAGGTGATTTTGTTTTATTTTTTTGCTAATTAATAGATTTAGTGGTATATATAGTTTACTTGGTAGGTTAGTTAATTAGTAGATTTAGTGGTAGTTTAGTTAATTGATTTACTTAATTAGTAGATTTAGTGCTAGGTTTAGTTAATTAGTGTTGGGTTATTTGTTATTTTTTTTGCTATTTTTGTTGTCTTTGTTAATTATAGGTAGATTTTCTTTTGTTAATTAGTGGTGGATTCTTTTTTAGTTAATTAGTGGTAGATTCTGTTTTCATTAATGTTTTGATGTTTAGTGCTATATAAGTTTAGTGGTAGGTTTAGTGCTAGGTTTAGTTACTTAGTCATAATTAAAATAAGTAGAAAAAATATGAAGAATAAGTAGATAAGGGAAGAAGAATAAGAAGAGGAGGAGGAGAAGAAGAAGAAGAAGAAGAAGAAGAAGAAGAAGAAGAAAAAGAGGAAGAAGAAGAAGAAAAGGAGGAGAGAAGAGAAGAATACATAAGAGGAAAAATGAAAAGAAGGAAGAAGAAGAAGAAGAAGAAGAGGAGGAGGAGGAAAAAGGAAAAGAAGGAAGAAGAAGAAGAAGAAGAAGAAGAAGAAGAAGAAGAAGAAGAAAAGGAATGAAGAAGAGGAGGAAGAAGAAAATGAAGAAGAGGAAAAAAGAAGAGGAGGAAGAAGAAAACGACACCCTCACACCCCGACACAAAGCCCCGACACCCCGAGACGACGCCCCGACATCTCAACACGATACCCCGACATGACATCCTGACACCCCCGCAAGAGAACTCCATGCAGTTCTTAATACGCCACCCTCGATGATACTTACCGCCAACCCCCGACACCTCTTCAGCATCCCGTTGACCGATAAGGTGCTCTTTGGGCTTCCAGAGGCCGCCGGCGGCGGACCTCACCAGGAGAATGCTCGGAGAGGAGAGGAGAGGTGAGGCACAAAGGAGAGGTCACCGGAACCGGAAGAGATGGCGTGCTGACCCTTCAACCGTGCGTCGCCGTACCTGAGGGCGCCGGATACGAGCGAGTTAGGGGGTTCCTCGGCGTCGATGGAACCCTAAATGACATCTATATAAGTTAGGGGTGCCTCGACATTGATGGAACCCTGAATAACATATATTTTGGGTAGGGGTGCCTCCACGTGTACGAAACGAGCAGTGCGAGTTGTTTTTTAGAACTTGGCAGTGGCATCATGTTGTAAATATTTAGTTAGGTTGATAGAAATAATAATAATGCTATCTTACTCATCTTTGGATTTAAATGTGCTGTTGTTTTCATCGCTGCGAGGGTGTGGTGTTCGATGAGTTGCGCCCCTGCGTTCGATTAGGCAAGATGAGTGATCGTGCGTGGATGTACACCGGTCACCCTAGTCAGAAAGAGATGACCAAAGAATGGTTTCTTAAAACCAAGGAGTTTGTGAAAGCCGCATTTGCAAATGGCTAGGAAACAAACTGGTGCCCCTGTCCTGGGTGTGACAACTATAAAAAGAGGACAAAGTCTGAAATGATTAAACACCTGCAGAGGAGGGGTTTAAGCCTAATTATATGGTGTGGACATTTCATGGTGAGTCTATACAACACACTAGAGTTGAGGTTTTTCGTCGTCGCACCGACGAGCATGATACTGGGATTGAAGACATGATGCAAGACTTTGATGATGCTCGGGATTCCGACGATGAGATGGAGGAATCTGCAAAGGCCTTCTATGAAATGTTGGAGTCTTCAAAACATCCTCTCCACGAGCACAACGAGCTTTGTCAGTTGGATGTCATTACACAAGTAATGGCTGTGAAGGCTCAGTTCAACTTGGGAAGAAAATGCTACGACGTGATGATGACACTATTTGGACGCTTTCTACCCAAAGGCCATGTCATGCCTGCAAACCTGTACGAGTCAAACAAAATACTTCGTGTAGTTAAGATGTCCTATGAGAAGATACATGCGTGTGAGAAAGGATGTGCCTTATTTAGGAAGGAGTATGCACACTTGGACTATTGTCCAATTTGCAAGTCTTGCACGTATCTTGTGGTAGACAACGGTATGGGTGAGAAGAGGCAGACCAAAATACCAGTTAATGTTCTTCGGTACATGCCAATCATACCAAGGCTTCAACGTCTTTTCATGGTTGAATACACAGCCAGACAGAGGACATGGCACAAATTGGGCAAAAGAACCGAACTAGATGCGGATGGGACCTGCGAGCAGAGGCCGATGATTACACCTGAAGGGGAGAGGTAAGTGCATTTACTCTTTTTTTAACTTTTACCTTCAAGTTTCTTCAAATATCTAATGCGTTGACCTTATCATACTGCATGGGTTCGAAACACCCCGTTGGAGTCCGCAAGCCGAACACCGTCCTTGGTGTGCTTTGCCGGACAAATTTCCCAGGGTTTGTCATGTTGCCGGTGAGGGTCAGGTTCCTACACTAGGATTTACGTAGGAGCACTACCAGGCTACGCAGGCCCCGTCGGAGGAGAGTATAGACGGTGTCTTGTGCCACACGAGGGCCGAGATGGTGATCAACACCTTTTTGGTAAATTCTCCTTTTACACAATCTAAAATTAACAATATAGCTAATTATTGTACTAATTGGTGTTGTCTCATTTGATTGCAGACCATTCTATAGGTGTGAGGAGGGATATGAGGAGGCGGCGGCCAATGTTCTCGAGGCTGAGTGCAGGCGGCTATTACAGAAGTTACGCCACGAGGATCGGCCGCAGGCTATTCAAGACTACTACGCCACGCTGGTGTTAAGAAGAAGAAGGAGGAGTGTCGTGGAAAGTATCTGAAGAAGGAGCAGTGCATGAAGGTAATTACCTATTCTTAAGGCCATGTACGTAGTTTTCTTGATTTGGTTTGTAGGCGTAGTGCTAATTTTTTTTACGAACTTATAGGTTCCCCCGAGATGGTGTGCAGATAAGATGGATTGTTGGGAGGCGTTGGTGGATGAGTGGTGCACATGCAACTGACGAGCCGTCCACGACAATGCAAATGATCGGTGTGCCACACCATCATGGCAGCACCAACTTAATTCAGTTCGGACGGAACTGGGTTTTGGTTTGCTTCCTTATTAATGCAATTCATTCTTTATGCTAGTTTGAGCCGTTTACTAATTCTTTGTTCCCCTCTTTTAGGCGCATCACAATAAGACAGAGGTGCCAGAGTTGTACGACCTTTATGGCATGGCCCATACTGCCTCCTACAAGTAGGCCAAGGCATTCTGTGAGTCTGACCTGGATCATACAGAGAAGTTCGCCAACATCTCCTCCGACCACAAGCTCGTGAAATACAGGGACGTGGGGAAGGCTAAGAAAGGGGAGGACTTTAACCTGAGCCAGGAACCTTTGGGTCTAGAGCTGGTGATGATATCTGGTGGCGGGAGGCCCCATGGCTGATAGCCATTCGAAATGGGATAATACGTTGTCCACTCATTCTCCCAAAGATCAAGGCGCGCCAGTGCTCCTGTCCTGAGATAACGCCTCGTCCACGGCCAGCTAATCTCGCCATCGAGGTTAGTTGTATAGACTTAGAAAACTTTCATCCATTTCATTGTGTGTGTGGCCATCAATCATTACAGTGGTAACGAGGGGTGGTGTCGCAGGCTGGTCTTCAGAAAGAGAGAGCAGCAAACCAAGCTACTCTTGAGAAAGATAGAGCGGCAAACCAGGCTGCTCCGCACGTGATTGTGGAGGAGAGGGGCCGGACCACGACTCGGTTATTGGAGCAGGAGAGGGTCCGGAATGATGCGGTTCACCTGGCCATGTACGAGATTTTTGTGGTAAGTTTCTTTTTCACATTACCCAAATCATGCCTGTAATGTCTGTTTCATTACTAA